>NC_069792.1:36560000-37810000 GCF_027406575.1 Nycticebus coucang
AAAAAGAAAAGAAGAAAAAAAACAAGACCACAAAAATTTACCTCTTTTTAAAACCAAATAAATAAACAAATAAATGTAAAAGAATACCAATAGAATAATAGTCAAAACAACTTATTTAGAACTCTAGAAGTTAAACAAAGAACTGCAGAAATATGAGATGTTTTTTAAATGGCAGATTCCTAGTAAACACAGCAAAGTTTACCATGTTTTAATTTATATTCTTCATGTTTGCTTTCTTTTTGCTTGGAAGAAGTCTTAAAAACCAGAAGTCTATCAACCACACTGTTTATAAAAACAAGCCATCTGGTAAACAAAGAAGCACATGGATTTGGATTCTCTGTCCTTAAGATGGTGACCAGTTGTCTTGTCGGACAGTTGTCTGGAGAATCCTAATTCATAAGGCTTGCCTTTGTTTGACTTAACTAATAGCTGACCATTGAGACATCTATCCCCAGGACAATTCTCAAAATCTGGTTAATACAATATACACAGGGGGCTTTGACATGCTCCAATGTATTCTTCTGGTTATAGATACTTCCACGTTTTTACCTGCTGGAAAAGACATAAGAAGGCCTTAATTAATATCTCACCTATAGCTGACCTTAAGGATCTATAGATTCAGAAAATAAAGGATGAGCCCGAGTAAACTGTCAGTGTCAAAGACACGCTCCAACACATGCGTATGCGTGCAGGTCCATACACACCCTCGCTTGATAAAAATTATGAGACGCCTTGTTTCACAGCATTACAAAACTCTCTGTCCAATCATTGGCTAAGCACTAAGGACTCAAATATAAACGTCAGTGGGCTCACACAACAAAGAATACATACACACTTTACAACAGGAGTGTCTAAAGGGCAACCTGCAGTCTGCATGAGCCAGAGCTAACTGTCAGTGTCAAAGACACCCTCCAACACATGTGTATGCATGCAGGCTCATACACACCCTCACTTGATAAAAATTATGAGACGCCTTGTTTCACAGCATTACAAAACTCTCTGTCCAATCATTGGCTAAGCACTAAGGACTCAAATATAGACGTCAGTGGGCTCATACAACAAAGAACACATACACACTTTACAACAGGAGTGTCTATAGGGCAACCTGCAGTCTGCATGTGTTATGAGATGGCTATGAATGTGGGCCAACACAAAATTGTGAACTTACTTAAAACATTATGAGATTTTTTTTGTTCTCAAGTGTGAACTTAGTAGACAACAACATTATGTCATGATGTCATATAAAATAGGCATGTGTACACTCCAGCTATATGTATACATCTGTGGCTTCAGTTTGGTGATACACAGCTTCCAGTGTGTTATTTTCCAAGCACAAACTGACACCATTAGGCCTGTTGTCAAGGTGACTTGGAGAGGTAGCAATTATCAATAACATTTCAACCTACCATTGCAATGTTGGCATTTCATATCGCTTAGAAGTCAGGTAAGTCTTTTTATTTGAATAAATAAATAAGGGTACTTATTTATAAATAAGTATAAAGAATTATACTTAACCATAATAAGACTATAACCAGGTGACTTAAAGAAATTGGAAATAAGTATAAGAATAAATAAGGGTACTTCCACACCTTAGGGGTACCTCACACCTTGCCCACCACACTTTACAATTGGCCCTCTGCCTTACGCTGCATCAGCAGCCGAGATGTGGAATGGCCCAAACATTGCTTTCTACTTTTCAGTCAATTAATTTTCATAAAAAGTAAATGTATTCTTTTATCTATTATTATTACTTTTTAATCTCAGTATGGCTTCTACAATATTTCAAAAGAAACCAGAACTCTCAAAAAGAAAAATTACACATGAAGGAAGATTGTTCAATGAAAAGCAGACATTTTTGTCAAGGCAAATAGTAAGGCACTATGCTTAATTTGTAGGGAATTTGTACTAGTTTTAATTTGAAACTATTGAAAATTTGAAAAGGCATTATATGCAAAACCATGCTGCCAGATCTGATACATATGAAAGATTGTGTCATAGGACAAAAATAGCACAGCTGAAAAAACATCTGTTTTCTCAGTAAAAAACTTTGATAAAGTTACAACTCAGATCCCATTGTAAAAGTTGGTTACATGTTTAATAGCAAAAAAATCAAAACTGTTTATTGTAGGTGAGTCATTAAGCAATGTATAGAAAGCAAGGCAGACATAATTTGCCTTGAAAAAGAAGGGAAACATTTCTAAAATCAGTTTGTCTTATCAGACTATAACCAGGTGACTTAAAGAAATTGGAAAATTTATCAACAGAAGTTTGGAGAATAACACTAATTTTTAATTTTATGTTCTGGCAATGGATGACAGTACTGATGATGCAATACAACTCAACTTGCCATTTTTTATTAGAGGTAATAATGATGAATATAAGGTCACTAAAGAAATGGCTTCCTTAGTGCCATTAAAAGACACAAGTAAATCAAGAGAATTATACAAAGCAGTAAAAAGTATGTTAAAGCTATTTTCTTTGTCCATTGTCAAGATATCTGGTATAGTTACTGTTAGTGCCCCGGTAATGGTAGGTTAAAGAGAGGAACTTATAAAATTAATAGAAGACAATGCAACCATCACCCATAACTCATGTTTGATGAAGTGTTATTGTATAAAACATCAAGAAAAATGTATGCACAAAAAGTTTAAAAATGGATAACATCATGCAAAATCATCACCAAGACTGTGAATTTCTTAAGGGCTAAGGGATTAAATCATTAATTCCAGAAATTCCTTAAAAATATTGATGCTGAATATGGCAACATAATTTACTTTTTGTAAGTGTGATGACTAAGTACAGGCCAAATGTCAACAAGATTTTATAATTTGCCACTTTATCAACCTATTTATGGTATCAAAACACAATTTGTACCAGAACTAGTTTTTTTGGGTTGATTTAACTACGCATGTAAATGATGTAAGCATGCGTCTTCAAAATAATGTTTCAACCCATAACAGCATTCCAAATAAAACTGAAATTATGGCAAGCTCAAATTGAAACAAACAATTTTATGCATTTTGATATATTAGCTAAACACAGTACTGTGAACAGCAAAAATATTCAGCCTTACTTTTCCATTTCACACAAGAATATTAAAATAGATTTCAAGGTTTCTGGGAAAATATTCAATTATTTAGTATACTTGTGACTCTATTTTCAGTCAACATAAATATGTTACCTGGCAATTTTCAAATGTAATGCATAGAGCTGCAATCTGACGTTTAACTTAAAGGAAAATGTGATCTTGTCTCTTTACTGGACTTTTCTAGGTCCTGTCTTTCCAGAGATCAATATTCCTTGCTTCACAATTATGTCTTATTCATGTCATTGCATTTTGGCAGTACCTACATTTGTGAGCAACTATTTTCAAGAATGAAGTACATTAAAACTTTAAGTCTCTGATGAGCCCCTTAAGAACTCAGTGAGAATTACAGCTACTTCCATAAAACCAGATAACGATGTATTAGTTTCTCAAATACAATGTCAAATATCCAGTAGTTTTTGTTGCCTACTTTTATTTTATTTAATAATAAAAAATATCAAATAAAAACAAAGATGCTTTATTATTTAGATATGTACATTTTATATATTAGGGATCACAAATTTGGGACATGATGAATGATTTCAAAAGACTCTCTGAATGGGCCATTACATAATTTAATTATTCCATGAGGATTTTTTCCTTTATCTATGGTGGCAAATAAGGAAAATTTTAGGCATTGGACTTTTTTCTTTTTCTTTCTTTTTTTTTCTTGCTCATCAGCTTCAGTTAGTATTTATTTATTTAATGTGCAGATTGAGACAACTTTCCTTCCAATGTAGCCAAGACAAGTCAAAGGGTTGGACACCCCTCCTTTGTAGAATGAATAAAGCAAGTCACTAAACTAATAGCAAAGACAGTCCAAAAGAGCAACAATACCAAATTTTATGAAGAAATCTGATTTCCAGAATAGTTGCACATTTTAAAAACATAATTTATTTTGCAAAAAGGTACAAATCATGTGAAAAATAGGAAAATATGGTCCATACCCAAAAAGGAAACCATGAGGAGAAATTCTACCTGAAAAAAGCCCCAAATGGTAGTCTTGGTAAACAAAGTCTTTGTGTCAGCTGTTACAAATATGTCCTATGGACTACACAAAACTATGTCCAAGGAATTTAATAAAGAAATAGAAGAAATGCTTTACTAAATAGAAAATAGTAACACAGGGACCTCAATTAGTAAAATTATTAAGTTGAAAATGCCGTAATGGAAAACAAATACTAGAAGGACTAAACTAATTAATCTCAAAAATGTCAGCAAACCCGCTGATAGGCCAATTAAAACATTCTAGTCTGAAGAAAATAAAGAAATCAAAACCAAAGAACAGAGATTTAGTGGCACATTAAACACCATCAGGCACCAACATAAACATAATTAGAATCTCTGAAGAAAGTGAGAGACAGAGAACGGAGTATAAATATTATTTGAAGAAATAATGTCCTAAAATTTCACAAATTTTGTGAAAACATTTAATATACTTTAATATAAACTTCAATAAACTTTAATAAAACTTCAAAAACTTTAACTTTTATATCTAAGATGTTGGGGACCAGCCTTGACACACAACGGGTTTACTTCTTAGTGGCCTGGTGGTGCGAGGAGACCGGAAAAGTATTAGTGTAATTTATTAATAAGAATTACAGAGAATTAGGATAGAGAAATAAGAGACACAGATAAAGAGATAGTTTTAAGAGCAACAGGGCTCGGGAGGCAGCACACCTTTCTTCGTGAGGCTTCCAGCTGCCCTGAGTATCAGGCGAGCTCTGTATTTACTTCATACATCAGTGTTACAATCATAAATCTCATGAAAGCAAAGCAAACAATCCCATAATGGTTCTTGCTGTGCTTGCATTTCTATAACTAGACTAAATCTACAGTTGATTACATTATTTGCATGGATTTACTTATTACTTTTTACTGTTTAAAGTATTATGGTCTTAATATAAACAAAGTCTTGATAAGAAACTCAATTAGAGGCCAACTCAAGGACCAAATCCTAGGTGACACACAGTCACACACCACAAATGTAATGTTTTAATATTCTGACAGCCTTGTGTCCAAACAGGTAGACTCCTCTGACCCAATCAATGTGACAGAAGAAAAAGAGGTCTTTCTTCTCTTTATGTGGTCCAGAGCAAGTCTTTCTGAGTTGGACAAAGTTTAAAGAATTCACATTCTTTACTCCTAAAAACCACTACCTCAGAGCACACAGCTCTGCCCTGGCAGAAAGCAGCTTCAAGGCTTCCAGCCAGCTGCTGCATGACAGCTGTGAGGGGAGGGGGACATATAACACGCCAGGCCGCAGAAATATTAAAGTGATAGGATCTCACACTCTGTGCTGAAGACCAGGAAAATGGGTCCAAATCGATTCCCCATAACTATCTCCCTTTGTCTAGACTTTATTCCCTATTCCTAATAACATTTCTAATCTATAAAAATTAATTGAATATTATTTTCAAACGTATAAAATCATTATTACTAGTAATGCAAGCACATCGAGATACGACTCCTCCCGTAAGTCTTCCCGCATGCACTCTTCATAAGAAACGCAACAAACTTGAACTAGGATAAATCCAAAGATGTCCACATGTAGAAATACCAGAGTCAAACTTTTGAAAGCCATGACAGAGAGGAGAGATTGAAAGTAACAAAAGGAAAGTTATTAATAACAAGCAAAGTATTCTTGATAATATTAATAACTGGCTTTTCATCTAATACTGGAAGGCCAGAAGGCAGTGGCCAGAAGGCAGTGGAATTACATATTTGAAAGGAAAGACTATTCATAAAAAAATTCTTTATTCAGTGAATTAATTTGTTTTCCAAATTAAAAAAGAATTAAGGTATTTTCAGAAAAACAAAAATAGAGAATTTATTGCTACCCCACAAGGCATACAAGAAATACTTAAGAAAGTAATTCAAATTGAAATGAAAGGAAAATGAATATCAACTAGAGTTCATATAAAGATACAAGCAACACTAGTGAAGATGACCATATATAGAGAGATAAAATCCAGTATTAATGTATGTTGGTTGTAACTTGGGAAAACAGATTTAATTTTCCTATCTGGCTAAAATGGCAACTGCACAGAGCAATAATTCTAAAATTAGGCTGATGACCTTGTAATGTTTAAATATGTAAATTGAATTAAAATAAAAGCACAAAGGAGGTGGGAGGAATAAAATTACACAGGAACCAAGATTTTTATACCACTGATATTAAGTCAGCATTAATTCACACTACATGGTTTAAATTAATGTTAATTGCAATGTCCAGAGCAAATGACAAGAAAACAGCTCAATATAATAAATAAAACATCCAGAGAATTAAAGGTAACATTTAGAAAATACCTATTTTTCAGAAAGAAAAAGAAAAGCAGAAATAGAGGAAAGGGGGAACAATAAAATATGACACGAACAGAAACAAGTAGCGGAATGGCTGATGTAATTCTTCATTCGGCCATTGATGGATTAAACACATCAGTCAAAGGTAAAGGATGTCAGAAATCATAATAAAAAAAGACATATTTCAAAAACACAAAGAAGCTGAAAGTAAAAGGATGATAAAAGATATAGCAGCAAAGTATGAGTGGATATACTGCAGCAGACAAAATAGACCTTAAGGAAAGTAGTTACTATAAGCACAGAATAATATTTTACAGTGACAAAAATGTTGATCTACAGGAAGATAAAACAGTTCTAAACGCATGCTCCCCAAACAACATGCTTCCAAAATATATGGTTCCAAAACAAATAGAAATGAAGGGAGAAATTTAGAATTAAATAATAATTAGAGATTTTAAATTCAACTTTCAATAACGAAATGACAATCAGACATAAAATCAACAAGAAAATAGATGACTTTAACAGCAATACTAACCAACTATAGCTAAGAATTACTTATAGAAGATTTCACCCAACAACAGCAGAAAACACATTATTCTCCAGTGCACATTGAACGTTCACCACATTCACCAATTACATCAGATGTTAGGCCATAAAAAAGCCTCAAAAAATTTAAAGGGCTAGACATAAAAAGTGTGATTATCCAACACAATGGAAATAAGTTACAAAATGGTGACAGAAAATAATTTGGAAAATTTACAAATATGTAGAAATTAAACTGCCTGGGTCTAAACAAACAAAACAGTCCAGAGAAAATTAAAACATACCCCGAGATAAATGAAAACGAGAACAGCAAAGCAAACTTCATAGACTGCTACTAATGCAGGGAATAGTGAGAAATGTATATTGTTGATAACTTACTAAAAAAAGCAAAAAGATCTAAAGTCTTTTTTTTTGTTTGTTTAATCCATAATCATTTTAATAATCCCTAATTTGATTTTATTTTTCCATAATGAAGGAAAGTTACAACTGCCATTACTTGGATCTATGTTGGGTCCTCTGCACATATATAAAGCATTTTATTCTCACAAACACATTGGGTCTAATAGTTTCATCTGTATTTAGCTGATAAGTAAATAATACATGAAAGAGAAAATAAAAGTAGTTATAATTACATGTCTCAGCATTGGAATCTTAAAAATAATTTCTATCTTAATACCAGGAAAAAAGGCAGCAAAAGAAAAGAACATGATATAGATTGGGGTAGAACTATATAAAACAGAAATAGTAAAACAATAGAGAAAATCAATTAAATCAAATGTTGGTTCTTTGAAAGGTTAACTTTATAACTGCAAAGAGCATTTGACAAAGTTCAAAAACCTCTTATGATACCAACACTCAAACCAGAGATAAAGGACTTCCTTAACTTGATAAAGGACGGATACATAAAACTCCTAGCTGGGATCATATTCATAAGAAAAGTCTGACAGCTTTTCTCCTGAGGTACAGAACAGGACAAAGCTATCAGCTCTCACTATCTCTGTTGTACATTTTAGTGTGGATTCTGTCCAGGGATATTAGGCAATCAATCAACAAAAGCCATCTAGATTGGAAAGGATGAAGTAAAATTATAGTATTTTCATTTGTAGATAAAATGAGTTTATATTTAGACAATCCTAAAAATTGCACAAAAATGTATAAAACAGACAAATTTCTAGACACAGAAAGTAGATGAGTATTTTAGGGATAAGAGGAGAGAAGAATGGAGAGTATCTGCTAATGGCTACAGAGTTTCATTTGGGGGATGATGAAAATATTCTGGAATTTATAGTGTTGATAGTTGCACGACTGTGCAAATACACTGAAACCCACTGGATTGTACAATGTGAAGAGTGAATTTTATATTATGTCAATTATATCTTAACCATGCTGCTATTCACAATACATAAGGTTAGGATAAGTAAGAAGAATATCTGTGCTTCAGTTCTATATCTGCTTGGAGCAAAAGTCATGTACTATTATAAGAGATTGGGTCTGAGGAAGGTGTCACACTTACTAACGAGATTAATGGAGCCTCAGATTCAGGGAGCTGAACACACAACAGAAGAGCTGCAAGTAGGATTAAAAGATCCGTCTGCTCTTAAAAATAGCTGTCTACTTCCTTATGTTGCCATGCAGAATAAACTCATGGAGAAATCTGAGTCCCGACTGGCATCAGGTGATGTTTTACACACAGCAGTCTCAGTTTCTGAATTTATTATAACAAACAATACAGGCCACATTGTATTGCTTTAACTTCTTAGTGGTGATTCTCTGAAAAATTTATCTGACTGTATTCCCTATTACTTTACATCTTATAGGAATATTTTACTTATTTTCACTTCTGTAATTCATCCACTCAGTATTTACATATCGAGACCTCAGTAATTATTCCTGTCACTTAAGTAATAATGTTTTTCTTTAATTTCCTTTTAAACAAATGTTTATGGAAGCTAATTACTACTTACACCCCTGCAAGTTTTTCATGTAGTTTATGGCAGTAGACTTGTCTTCTGATTGTTAGAAATATTTATACATTCTCAAAATTTTTGTCAATTTATGAAAAAATACAGAAAAGCAAAAAAATAAAAACATAAAAGAGATTGATCATTAATTTAAAAAAAAGATTTTATCTACAAGTGAATAAAGTTAACATACCTATGTATATATGTGTGTGTATAACCAAACTGATATCAATCACAAAACGTTTATTTTGTCCCACATAGTTCTCAAATCTGGCACTAGTCTTGTGCTGAGTAATCTTTTAGGGTGGAAGCCATACATATTTCCCCACTTTTTTTTTTTACATTATTCAATCTTGATTCAGCTTCATTTCCTTTTAAGGTTCATTGCAATTAATGATGCATTCCATTTAGCACAACGAAAGAATTTTCATTCTCTATAAATTTGGAGGTTTTTCTCCTATGAATAAGCCCTCATCTGGTAACTAGAAAGTAGAAAGCCTGGAATTAGACTAGTTTTGTTTGATGACACAAAGGCCAAAAGGAAAGGTCACAGTAGGACTCCTTTTAATGAGTTTTTATATAAATACATTTTCTAATTAGTTTAATCTCATCATTAGACTTTAAAAAGCCATAAGTAAAGTCTTTATATATGTATGTCACTTCTCCATTACCTATGTTAATGGAGAGAAGCAGCAGTGTGTATAATGCAAAATGCATAAAAATAAACACTTATTTGACTTAGAGGACACCCACATCATATACTCTGAGAATGAGTAAAATTCAAGTCAAACACCGAGGGCAAGTTAGATCCTTACCAATAAATGCCTGTATTTGTCATGGCATAGTTCCTGGTTCTGCTAAACTTCTCTCAATATTCTCAATGCTGAACATTGTATCTGTTGAATTTGAATAAATTTGCTTATACATATGAAGAAGTACATAGCCTACTTTGCGTTTTCTGTCTAAAAGGCTTATGCTTTCCCCTTGAGTAGGAGAAAAAAAATAATATCAAGATGTAAGTGGCTTCTCATTATATTTGCTGGACAGATTATAAGGACTGGAGTTTCTTTTTTTTTTTTTTTTTTATTTTGGCCGGGGCTAGGTTTGAACCCGCCACCTCCGGCATATGGGACCGGCGCCCTACTCCTTGAGCCACAGGCGCCGCCCAGGACTGGAGTTTCTTAGAGAATCAGAATAGGTAAAGGTGTAGGAATTAAATAGTATATTGAGGACCTACTAAAGGCCAACTACTTAATAAATACTAATGACTAATGAATTCTTAGACACTGATTTGGATGCCCACTGTGTGTGAGCTGAAGACGTTCTATGGTGAACTTAATGTGTCCTGGGAACCATCAATAACAAAAGAGTAAAAATCAGTGTATTTCAACAATAATCAACAAAAAATCAAGGGTTGAGAGTTATGTAATTATGTGCATATGAAAAGATTGCTTACATAGTATAAATAAGAGTTATCAGAAAAGACTTCTGATTATACATTATTTTACTTGTAATCAGAACTATCTGACAAGAAAAAAAAGTGGTAGGATGATGTGAGGCAGTAACATGGAAAAGCACTATGTGCTTGCAGGACGTATTTGAGTAACTAAAATAGTAATTATCTTTAAGCATAGATATATTTACTATAAATCTGATAACATCTTTTCAGAACTCCTCATCCCAGAGGCACCATGACAGCTTTCTGATCCTGGGAAAGGGACTCTAGGCTAGGAGGGAAAACCAGATTGCAATCCAGAAGCATTTCTGTCGCAGACCGCCAGTCGTTGGGCCTCAGTCCGAGGGTGTTCAGGGTGAACGTTACAGGTGGATTGAAAGGTCGACGCAGGGTGAATTGACAGACTACTACACACCACGGGTGATGAAGAAAGTAGCTGCACTTTATTGATTTTTAAGTCTGGTATTTATACATTTTCTTTCCAGGGTTAAAACAATGTAATCATTATTTTGCTTATGCTTACAAATTATCTTTGTGTCTCCAATTATCTTTGTGTCTCCATATGTGGTTTATCATGCATTATATGTTTTCAAGGTTTTGCTCTTTGGAGGGAGGTGGTTTATTTTTTCAAGGTTTTTGTTCTAGGGAAGTGGTTTCATTAGTAACACCTGGTTGCTTCCCCTTATCTAGGAATGTCAAGGTTTGTAACTTCTCTTAGTTCTGTAATTGTTCTCAGTTTCTTATGATCTCTTTTAAAAACAGCTGAACATATTCTTTTATGTATAATACTTGACTACTTTTATATATTTTTACTCTAATTAGTAACTATATTTTGATTCATAGTTAATTGTTTATTAAACATTAAACTACTCTATTGATTTGTGTTACATATGAAAATTAGTGAAGTAAGATGTTTTTCTAAGTAAAGTTTTATTGCAGATGGTGATAATGCATGTTGTGTTAGAGAAAAGTTTTTCTGTGAGAGGCACTGTGGATGGTGGGTGTGCATATCGTGATGGAACATTTTGTTTGCCGTTTTCTGCATTCTCTCAATTCACTGACATTTATGGTAGGGACGTGCTGTTGACCAGGCTTACTTGGAGCCACTGAGTTCGGCACAGCCATTCTTGCTGTGTTTAATTGTGGATCAGTAAGTCACTGTGTTTATTCTTAGTTTCTCAAAACAATCAGGCATTCAGCTCAACAAACAGGTTTCAGGGTAAAGGTTTCTTAGGCTTTTATGCCGCACCTCATGACTTCCTACGTTCACTAAAAGGCATGCTAGGCAACTTATGCGCTGCTGTCGCAAGCCAGGGGGACTGGGGGTAACGCTCCGGGGAGCACAGACCGCCTAACCACGTACTTTACAACGCGGACAGAGCCATCCCACCACGGCCAGATGCCGGGGGTGCGGCACATTTCAATGTAAGTCTTTCTTATATTATCATAAATTTCCATTAATAAATATGATAGGAAAAAGATCTATGATTTCAAGGCTCCTGCAACTTGATGTGATTTCTTTTTGTCCTAGTAAGACATGTGCATGTTAGCACCTAACTTTGTACTTGTATTTATGTCTTTTTTGTATTAAAGAGCACTTCTGATACTGTAGTGATACTTCTGAGCTTCAGGCTCCACAAATCTATACATGTGTGATGGTTTTAAGAAGTAGATGGAAGGTGAGAATAGGAAGTAATGCAATGAAGAATCGTCATGGCTATTTTGGTGCTACTGTTTTGATATTTCCAATTTTGTTTTTATCTTCTTTATTTTCACATATACATATGTTTATTAGGTTTCCATTTTTTTGCCTTCACAAAATTGATATTTCCAATTTTTAAGATTTCTAAAGATGAAAACATTTATTTTTCTGTAGGACGTGAAATGTTATAGTCTTAGTATATTCTTTTAAGATGAATGGACAGTGCCAATATAGCTCACCATTTTAAAGACGACAAACGTGGTTCCATTTACTTAGAACCTCAAGATTTAAAAATGGGCTGTTCCCTTTAGAAAGATTTCATTTATTATGCAAAATTCTGAATAGTCTTCCTACATTTTGTGAATTGAAGCATATAGAGAATTTAGAAATTATCATTGCCCTAAAACAGAGGCAATAATAATAATATGTCAAATTCCATGGGAAAAAAAAAAACAGGAAACTGACTCTGTTATGCTTTGGAGTTGTAAAAACAGACTGGTTTTTATTCATGTTCTCAGAGGTTTTTTGCTGATGCTTTCTCATTTGAAGCCTCTTCTCTAGTCCAAATTAGAGAAGTTTGAGGGTCAGTTGTTCTCCTTTGCCATGAACTCTCCTGGTAGTGAAAATAAGGAGAGGTCCCTAGAGGGTGCACTTGTGTCCTGCTCTGAGGACTGAGACCAGGAGGGAAAGCCAGTAACACAGCTGTTCTCCTCCCCAGTCTTGGTCTCTTTTGGTTCAGTGTCTGAGCTACTGTGGGGCAGATCCATTTGGAGTGGGTTCCCAGGCCACTGTTAGAAATATAAGCAGGAACCTAGCCAAATCCCTCTCCATGGAGGTGAGTAGCATGAGTTTTTCCTGCTCCAGCCTCCCCATGGTGCTGACAACACTGTCTAGGTGAGGCTATTCAGGCATTGTCACCACTGTCACGGCTGTGGGCGTTTGCTCCTCTCAGTTCTAGGGACCATGGTGGTATGCATAGGGGAAGCTTCTGGAAGGCAGGTCTGTTGTGATCGCCCACATACATGGTGCTTTGTGTCGCTGAGCCTGTGGTGTGTGGGGCCACTAGGGTGCTTGGAGAAAGGGGCTGCTATGGCAGGGTAGGTTTTGGAACCTTTGCTGATTGTTCACAAGCTATTGGCCAATATCTGGTTGCTTAGGGGACCTTTGTGGGCAGCTGTGTGAGTTGTGAGACCGTGTCCTGTGGCAGAGAAGCTCTTCAGACCACAGCATCTAGGCAGCCATGGCTGGTAGGGTGGGAGGGACACTTGGTGCTGTACCAGCAAGTTGTGGCACCTGCAGCTCTCCCTCCATCCAGGGCTGACTGTGCCCGCTGCCACGGTCTGGCTCAGCTGACAGCAGTGGTGCTGTGAGATGGTAAATTGGTGAGTGCCTGCTCTCCCCAGAACTCTCAGAGGTGGCTGGGGCTGGTGGGGGTGGGTGTAGGGCACTGTCATGGTGCACGTGAGAGTGTCCACCTTGCAGTTTGTGTTGCAGTGTCCAGCAGGGAAGTGTGAGTCCCAGGGATCTCTCCCCTGACTTTCCCCCTGTCTGGACACTTCCCTCAGGTACTTTACTGCTGAATAGATCACCCAACCTCTCTCACTTTCACTTTGGATATATCCCTTTGCTGCTGGGAAGACTCACAGTGCTCTCTGCAAGATAGCCCATCTGTATGTGAAGTTCAACTTGCAACTTTTGAGTGCAGGCTGCTTATAGTCATCCATCTAGTCATCCATCATAGCAGCTCTTCCAACATTTACTAGAAATCACAATGAATATCTATGGAAATGGATGCAACACGATCTGGCTCCAAGTAAGTCATCAAACAGTTTTTAATAACATAAATCTGCTTGTTTTTGATTGACATATTCACTTAGTCCAAAAACTTAATTATTTTTAGAGTCCACCATGTGACAGATACCACACTGATTCTTAAAATTCCAAGCCCCATGCTCATTTCTTGATGAGTTAAGTGAAGAGTATAAGGGTTTGGACACAATAATTAAGAAATGCCATGAAGGCTATGTTAACCAGTTCGGTGAAAATATTTCAGAATGTATATGGAATCGGCACATTGTACCTCATGATTGTATTATTGTACACAGATCCGATTTAATAAAAAAAGAAATCTAAATATTTGTGGAAGAATTGGTATGGATGAGTAGAAAAATTTAGACATGAGGAAATGCTTAAGTTGATGCTGAAGAATCTAGGTGAAAATGTAAAACGTGATTCTGTATCTAATAACCTCTGATCTGTTAAAGTTTGTTCATACTTGAAGTGAACTGTTGATAGCTACTTTATGTTTTTATCTATTTCATTTATTCTGATACAAATTTTAAGAATGACAATAATACAGAAAGAAAGCTAGGGAAATGTTTGTATAAATCAATGTATAAATCATACAATTTGCAGAATTCATATAGTAATGATTGTTGTAGAATTCAATATTCTATTTTTCTTTTAAAAAACTCATTTATTTCTGTGCAGCTATCTAACAATATGTTTTTTAGGTGTCAGTAGAGATGAATGTATAACTTGTCCTGATAAATTGCCACAGGTAGCTAGATATATTACAGGATCATAAAATTTATTTCCTGCTTATAAGCAGCTATATGGGATAACATCAAAATTTATTTACATAAGCTCACTATAAATAATTTCTTCCATTATATTATCTGTCACTCCCCCATATCATATAGAATATATTTGAGAACTATTTTTAATAAAGAACAGAATATTTTGCTCCTGATTTTAATTTGCTGTGGTACATGTTTTCTAATCATGTTTTAAATTTATATTAGTTTGCATATTACTTTAGTTTTCCTAAGTCATTCTTTCAATTAACAGTTCAACTTTACTTGAATCCACTATAATGAGTTCAAAAATAAATGCTTATCTTTCCTGGAAAACATATCTGGCTAAAAAGCAATTATAAAGGTAGGGCTTGCTAAAGAAAATAAGAACAGTAAACATTACTTGAGAAAATCTAAATAAATACATTTAGGAAACAATATCCTACATGAAAAATAATGTAAAAATCTGTTGTTTAAAAGAAGTGTTAATAATTTTACCAACAATGCTTTAAAATTTGAAGGAGGATAAAAGCATTAAAACCGAGCACTGTGCTTCTTCTAAGGTTTAGAAGAACAGCATAGCACATGCCGAGGACTGTGACCCTGAGGCTAGGTGTGAAATAATAACACCTAAGCAGCTTAGACATCTATAATCATTGTCTCTAGTTTCTCTCATATTTCAATTTTGGCTATCAAGAAATCCCACAAATCCAAAAGTAGTCATCTTTTATACCATGATCTTTAATATGTTTCTAGATGGAAATAGTTTACAGATATGTAGTTCTTTTGAGCATCGCAAGCTGTGTGGAGTGCACACATTTACAAAATTAGCCAAAGCCTCAAGGGTTAACAGATATCTTTCAGGGAGCACAAGTTTTCCACTTCAATCCTTGCCTTTTAACTGGAATTAAGAAAGCTCTCACTAGGTATGCGCCGCACAATTAAACACTGTTCTAGTACTTAGTTTAAACCATTCAGACTTGGCCACCACCCCGGTTTGAAAGGGGATCCAGTGCTAGTTTCAGCTTCCAAGTTTCTTCATCTCTCCCTGGACCATCTAGGCTGAAGGGAATGGGGGTAGAGTGGGGGTGGATTCTGTTTGAAGGAGAGGAGGCTATTGGAAAGGCTTTATTAGTGGAGAAAGGAGAGAAAAAGAGCAGAGTGGAGTCTGACCAGGAGTCAGGTCAGCTTTCACAGTGTCAAGAGGCTTCTATGTTATCCCTTATCAGTAGGGTTGAATGTGGGAGGGGCTTTCCAGAAAGAGTTATCCTTCTGCAGAAGGACTAATTTTTGTACTCTAGGCAAATCTTAGGCGTTAGTGCCTTAAAAGGTTGCCAGCTGGGGGCTGAATAAAAGTCACTGCTCTGTTGTTTGCTAGGAACAGCGGCCTTTAAGGATTCCAGAGGGTAGGGAGGTGGTTTGCTATGATCTTACAGATTGATTCCTGTCCTGCTTTGCTCACCAGCTATTTCCCAAAATAGCTACACTCTTGGCAGGGTGTGAAGATTCCTTTCCCACATAGGCTAATGCTTCTCTTTGGTTTTCTAAATCAAAACCACCTAAATTAAAAAAAAAAAAAAAAGATAAAAATGCATGAGAAAAAGTCATGCTATATAAATGTGTGGCATACACAAAGGCAAGACACATCATCCACAGCTCTTTGTTCTGGCTTTCCACAGAAGGAACTCTCTCTTTTTCTCTCTCTCTGAAGAAAATTAAAAATATTTAAGACCATTTTTCTTGGGAAGAATGTTGGCAAGAAGAGACATTACATGGTACCATCTTAAGGTTAAGTTAGTCTCCAGTTTCTTTAGGTAAGGATAAAGAAATTCAGCAGAGTGTGAAATTCATATTGGCCAGAAGCCTGATCAATACTGACTAGCTTTCGCATTTATGTTTAAAGTGGGCTTTGAAGGGCTAGCTTTTTCACATAACATTTTGGTGGATTCTTTGGAAACCCATGTGACCTGTACCACATTATTTTCTGAACCAGGTGATAAAAGTGGCTGATGTCTTTGGTAGTCAATGAGTTTTGATTGCTGGAGGCTAAAAGTCCTAGTAAAGCCACCATTAAAAAAGCCTAAGCTGGATTCCTTTTTTGTCAATCACTGGACACTGACACCTCCTCCTCTCACCAACAAGAAATTCAGGTTTCTCTTCCCAAGTCTTCACTTTGCTGTAAGCCAGTGTCAGCTAATCCACTAAACATTTGCCTTCTCAACGCTTCCAACAGGAGGTAGGCATCCGTTTTATTTATTCACATATATCTAAACTCCTGGGGACAAATGCTGAGGTCACACGTACGTTTTGACCTCTCATCCCCATCTGCTTCATTGTATCAAGAAAGGCACCTGAATTTTTGAAGCTCAATTTCTCTTTCTTGTAGTCATGTTAATTTCCTGTTGTTAAATAAATATAGAGAGGTGTATATTTATATCTTTCCTCATTTTGTCGGTAAAAGTGCAGAAATGTCAGAGTAAACCCTCTAAGATAATAATATGTGACTTGGAGAAGCACTTATTTTATTCAATGCCTTTGAAGATCCTTTGTTTAGTTTTTACATGTAGACTGGCTAGTGATTAAGGAATTATTCTTATTATTATTTTAGACTTGTTATATTGACCAAGCTAGAGCACCAGAGCATCAACCTAGCTCACAGAAACCTCAAACTCCTGGGCTCTAACAATTCTCCTACCGGAGCCTCCTGAGTAGCTGAGATTACAGGTGCCTGCCCCAATGCCCTGCCTAATTTTCCTATTTTTAATAGAGACCAAGTCTTCCTCTTGCGTAGGCTGGTATAGTATTCCTGAGCTCAAACAATCTTCCCACCTCAGCCTCCCAGAGTGCTGGGATTAAAAGTGTCAGTCACCACACTGGGCCCAGTGTCCTTTTTGTAGTTTACAAGTTCACATTGTATATTGGCCTCAGCTGTGAAGCCCAAGCTGTATATCTGAGACAATAATCATAACCTATTTAAAATTCTGTTATAAAGACAATCTCAATTTCTGTGTGGTTGTGGAATGTGTTTCTCAGTATCACCATCAGTCTGCAGTTCCATAACCAGAAACAACTGGGCATCTGGTGTTCTTACAATCCACTCTACTGGCTCCCATTTCCTCTTCCCACTCATCTTCTAAAATTGTGAAAGAGGGTATGAAAAAGTATACTTTTCTCATCTGTAAAGCCTTCCTTAATACTCCTTAACAGCCATATTCTAAGATCCAGAAAAAAAAAAAAAACATGTCCACTATTGATAATTATATATGTTATATTTATTATTTTATATATATACATATATATACATACATATATATTTTGAGACAGAGTCTTACTTTGTCACCCTCAGTAGTGTGCTGTGGTGTCATAGCTCACAGCAACCTCAAACTCTTGGGATCAACAATTCTCCTGCCTCAGCCTCTCAAGTAGCTGAAATTACAGGCACCCACCACAATGCCTCACTATTTTTAGAGACTGAGGTCTGGTCTCACTCTTGCTCAGGCTGGTTTCAAACCTGTGAGCTCAGGCAATCCACCTGCCTCAGCCTTCCAGAGTGCTAGGATTACAGGTGTGAGCCACCACACCTGGCCTGATAATTATATTTTTTACATCAATACAAATAGGTGTGATTCTAGTGCCACAGATCCTAAAAAGGAATAAATACCAAGTGTCTGACAATGGGTCTTCAATGTTTCTCTATCATTGCTGCCTTCAGTTATCTGGAATCATGAAGTTAACTTTTCCTATTCCTTGCTAACACTTTAATTTAAACCATTTTACATGTTTTTTCATCTTTTCTCTTTTCTTTCTTCCAAAACATAAAGGATTTTTTGATGTTCTGTAGAATGCTTATTAGATAACTTCACCTGCATTTCAGCTCCCACATTCTACTCACACAGCACCTCAACAATAACTCTGTGCAAATTAATATTCTGGCTTTGGAGATGATGAGAAAAGAAAAATTCTCACCCTAGGACAATCAATTTCTAGCTTAAGACAAGCTGTGAAAACCCCCAAGCCTCTACAGCTGTTCAATAGGAGAATTATTTTCTGTTGCAGGTAGCCCTGATTCGAAGGACAACAAGTATTCAGTCTTTATCATGACAAAGATAGGGCCATTAAAATTAAACTGTCAAAACTTAAGAGTTGGAAAACCTGAAAATCTTATATACCTTAATTTTCTTTCTTTCTTTTTTTTTTAATTTCAGATTGGTGGGTGGCGCCTGTGGCTCAGTGAGTAGGGTGCCGGCCCCCTATACCAAGGGTGGCGGGTTCAAACCTGGCCCTGGCCAAACTGCAACAAAAATAGCCGGGTATTGTGTCAGGTGTCTGTAGTCCAAGCTAATCAGAAGGCTGAGGCAAGAGGATTGCCTAAGCCCAAGAGCTGGAGGTTGCTGTGAGCTGTGATGGTACAGCACTCTACCAAGAGTGACAAAGTGACACTCACTAAAAAAAAAAAAAAAAAATCAGATTGGTATAGGGATACATACAATTAGGTTACATAGTTCGCTATTGAGAGGTTAAAGTTTGAGTGGTAGGTATGTTCTTCACCCAGTAAGTGTGCAACATGCCTGTGTAATGTAGCCACTGGGTGAAAATTTACCTAACCCTTTCCACTTCCCTCCTGCTTGAATTTCATTGAGTTTTTCTATCATGTGAATATGTAGGTGTTAATCTACTAGTTGTGGTGGGACTTCCCTAATTTTCTTGAAACTTTTTTGGCTGTAGATGCAGTCCCTTCTTCCAGGCACAAACAGAACAGCCCCCCCCCCCACCATCTTAAGCACCATGTACTACAGTAAGCTATGGAGCAAGGCCTTGTATGGTGAGTCTTGTCCACTGCCAGACCCAGCCCCTATGCTTCTCATCAGCTCCAGGCTAATAACCAGAGTCAAGTCTCAGTGCAATCTGGGTGAAGAAGTACAAACACAGATCTTTGATGAAATAGTCTTTATACCGAAGGAGCCAAAGAAACTGGCTAATGACTACAGGGAATAATAGAGAAAACAGGCATGGGAGTGGTTTTGGAGTGTATTAGACTGGGACAACAGAACATAAACCTGCGTAGGTAAGAATCAAGTGACAAAAGGCTTATGACTTGTTATTTAATACTGTATTGTAACAATGACACTTGGCTTCACCTTGTCTTTTTCCTTGATGATTGGATAGAGAAAAGGCTTACTGTAAATTAGGCTAAAATTCCAGAACATTTTTGGTATCACTTAAAAAGGGTTCAGAATATTCAGGTAGGTAGGGATGTTATCATGGATGTATTCCCCATGACCTGAGAACACAGTACTTCGCTTTTCTCTAGGAGGACTTCAAGAACACACATTTCTCTAGATCACTAACAAGAGCACTGGTGAAGGGGTGCTGATACCTTGGTCAAGCCAGCTGATTGCTGTTCTCTGCAACTTGAGGAAGTATGAGACACAGAATTATGCCCGGCATTCCACAGTACGGGAGATATAATTACCATAATAGACAATGAAGAAAGAGTTAAAATTATGGCAATTTAGATAACATCTAATAGATCATGATGTCAGCAGAGAGCATGTAGGAATTTGCTCAGTTATATAACATAATAATATTAATAATAATAATACTGATACTGGCCAACAGAGGCTGAGCTAAGCTGCTTCTATCCCTCTCACATTTTTCACATGCAAGTAAATTCAGAGACCCAAACCCAAATGTTTAGATAGTTTTTCTGTTGATGAAGGAAAAAAAAATCCTATAATAATTCTGCAAGTATATACAGTAAATAACATTTTTTTCTATAAAACAATCTATGTCTTTTCTTGAAATAACTATGTACTGAAGAAGGAAAAATGCTAATATTTTTGTTATCTTTTAGAAAGAGTTCTGAGTTGACACTAATAGAGACTCAAAGGGCCAATATAGTCTTTGAGTTATGGTAGGAGATTACTGAGACAAGGTGATAAATGAAAAACTAGTTCAAAGCTAACAGACTGTGTCTGTGCACTTATTCTGTGAATATTTTCCCACTTCAAAAATGTATAAATTCGGGGAAAATATATAATATATTTAAGAATTGATGTAATCCTCACCTGTGAAGAAAGAATTAGTGTTTTAATCTGGGAGGTAAGCATCATTATGCTAGAAGGGATCACATAACCCCCCCACCCACCCACTTCCGTCAAATATACTTTCCTTTCACTCAAGCCAAGATATCAAGCATAAAGGAATATTGATTCCATCAACAAAAACTTGAAGGATCCAACCGTGGTAGGCTGCATCATATTAATCACCTCTATTACGTTGCTAAAACCAGACAGATTATGGCAGACGGCTGCAGAGTACTGTATACCTAACTCTACTACAGCTAATGCAATCAGCTACTGCAAAAGATAAAACTTCTGGTGCTCCATGTATATTTCTTGATTTGGCAAATGTTTTCCTTGATTACAAAAGGAAGGAAGAATCAAGAGAAGTTAAACTTCAACTGGAGAGCAGACTAAGTCCTCCTCCTCTTTAGTCTCTTGCTTTAAGGCTCTGTTAACCTTCCTTTGTCACGTTTGAGTCACAAAGATATCAAACATCTTAAATTTTATTACAGTATCACCATTATATTTATGATATTACATAATTGAATCGCATGAGCAGAATGTATAAAATACACCGGTACTCTACTAGGATATATTAATAAATGTACCAGATGGTAGGTGGTAACTTAAGATTTTGTGACCTGCTACCCCGGTGAATGTTTTAAGAATTTATTGGTAGTAACATTGCAAGACCTTCCCTCTGAAAAGAAGGAAAGGTTGCTGCACTTCACATCTTCACCGGCTACAAAAAAGTAATAAGGTATAATGGAATTATTTTGAGTTTGCAAACAGCACATATAACATTTGAGAATGCTACTCTGAGAACACATCGCATCATGAGTCACCCAGGGGCATGGAGATTTCTGCATAAAATTGCCAGTCAACAATGTGTTAAGATGTTAGAGGTACTAAGTGATTTCATATTATATGCAGCCTAGAGATGAGGGGAGAAAGAATAAAATAGGCTGAACTTGGGACAACTGGGAATTTAGACTGGGAGAAATTAAACAGGGAACAGCTTCTATGTTAACTAACAGGTAAAACTGCCTGTTCAAATACAATGTAGGGGAGTAGAAAGTTACAGAGCAGGTGCGCTACAAATTCATTTCCAGCATATCTGAAGGTTCTGGATATTACTAAGTAGATAAAGATGTTCTACAGCAGGCGTCCTCAAACTGCAGCCCACGGGCCACATGAAGTGGTGTGAATTGTATTTGTTCCCGTTTTGTTTTTTACTTCAAAATAAGATATGTGCAGTGTGCATAGGAATTTGTTCATATTTTTTTGTTTAAACTATAGTCCGGCCCTCCAACGGTCTGAGGGACAGTGAGTTGGCACTCTGTTTAAAAAGTTTAAGGACGCCTGTTCTACAGAGTCTCTGGTAACTACCAATAGGTGAGTTGGGATGTATACTTTCAAGGTTCTGGAGAAGTGCTATTATTATTTGCAAAGAGCTCTTGTAATATTACTGGGACCCAGTAAATAACAATTACTAATGATATAGACCAATGGAGAGTCTCACCATGTCTTGGGATTCAGTAGGAATAGCAAACTTATTGAGTATTGGAAAAGAAGTAATTCAGGACCAGGCTCAAGCATATCCAAAAGGCATGGCTAAACACATCAAGAAGAACACAGATTCCTATGGCATCTATATATGTTGCACTGATAGTTTTCCTGCAGTTCATTCATATGATCCAAAGTGAAGTTCCTTTTGACCAAATGGTGGAGAAGGAAAGAATTCAAGGTTGATTCACAAATATGCCATTGGCAATAGCCACGAATAGTCTACTACCCTATTACATGTATATCCCTCAACCTAACCCTATTATTAACGCCTTAAATTCAAAATACATAATACTGGAATACTTACCAAGGTCCTGAAGATTAGTGTTGCAGGAAAATCTTGCATTTGACAGGGCTGCAGGAAGTAGTTTGACATATGGATAGATACTGACTTCTGGGGAGTAGCTAATGGCTTAACAATTTGGTCAGGGATCTGGAAGGAACAATAGCGGAAGATCAGGACCAAGAAAATTTGAGGAAGATAAATGCAGATGGGCATAAGGCCACTGAAGGATATTCCCAGCAGTAGGGGGACAGTGTGACTGTGCTGTTTGTATCAGCCAAACTCTCCTCTCCTGCATTCCAGTGGTTGCAAAACGAGTCCACAGAAGTGTGGTGGTGCAGGAGTGGCAAGAATAAATACTATCTCCAGTCTGATCCTGCAGAAAAGCTTGGGAATAAAACCTGTACTTCAGTTTTAGGTTGAGATAGAGGTGGGTGTGTAAACTTCCAGTAGGGGGATTCTCATGGAACCACAATCTTTTTGTAGAAGGAAGCAGTACTTGTCATTATTTAAAGGAATCTTGTTGGAGCAAGGCCAACACTCAACAAGCACACAGATAAAATTTCAGCTATATTATTATGACTTTTCATTTTGTTTTCTATCACAATCCAACAGAGGCTTAATTGTCAGAAAAATCATACTGGTCAAAAGAAATGCAAACATAAGGGTGGCGCCTGTGGCTCAGTCGGTAAGGCGCCAGCCCCGTATACCGAGGGTGACGGGTTCAAACCCGGCCCCGGCCGAAGTGCAACCAAAAAATACAGCCGGGCGTTGTGGCGGGCGCCTGTAGTCCCAGCTACTCGGGAGGCTGAGGCAAGAGAATCGCTTAAGCCCAGGAGTTGGAGGTTGCTGTGAGCTGTGTGAGGCCACAGCACTCTACCGAGGGCCATAAAGTGAGACTCTGTCTCTACAAAAAAAAAAAAAAAAAAAAAAAAAGAAATGCAAACATAAACAATTTAGTACATTTTTTAATATCTCTGCCATTAAGAGTTTTCAATTGTGCTTTTTTATTGCTATTATTTTGTTTATTTGCCTTATATGATTTGTACACTTTTTAATTGTTAAGATAATTTTCATTCAGATATACCACTATCTTTACATTGTAAGGATTTGGTTTTGAAATTCACTATAGATTTCATAAAATGTATCTGATATTAAATAGAATCAAATAAAACATAGTATGACATTATAGTTGACTTATGAACATCATAGTAATTTTAATTTTAATTTTAATTTTCACTTAAAATGAACTGCTTATCTACTTTTGCAATGTTACTAGTCTGGTTTCTCAAAAAAATGTTTTGGAGATTTTTCTTTCTCATTGACAAAAAAAATGCATACTACGTTCCTCTTTTACCCCAGTAATGATATGTTAGCCTTTGAACTGTGCATCATTTTCAGGTACCTGTGTCTTTTTGCTCAAAATTGTTTAATATGGGCACAGTAGCTAAAATTCATTCTATAACAGTGTCTCAGATAACAATTTTCAAAGACATAGAGACTTCCCTTCTGATTTTCACATATATAGGCATGTGCTGCAAATAACATTTTGATCAAGGACTAACTTGTATATACAATAGTGTTCCCACAGGATTGATTATACTGGGGCTGAAAAATCCTAATCACCTGGTGACAGTTGTAGTCATTGTACTGTCATAGCACAATGAATTATTCATGTATTTGTGCTGATTCTGGTGAAAACAAACTTTCCATGCTGCCTGCTGGTAGTTCAAAAGTATTTACCCTGTTTCCCTGAAAATAAGTCAGTGTCTTATTTTAAGGTGTGCTCCCAAAGACACGCTAGGTCTTATTTTCAGGGGATGTCTTATCTTTCCTGTAAGTAGGTCTTATTTTTTGAGGATGTCTTGTTTTCGGGGAAACAGGGTAGTACACATAATTATGGATGGCCCATAATGCTTGACAATTATGATAAACAAATATGCAACTGAGTTATACATTTACTCTATTGTACTTTTTCTCATTATTTAGTGTGTACTCCTTCTACTTATGAAAAAGTTAACTGTAAAATAACCCTGGGCAGATCCTTCAGGAGCTATTCCAGAAGTAAACATTGTTACCATGGGGCAGCTCCACGCATGGTATTGCTCCTGCAGACCTTCCAGTGTGACAAGCCATGAAGCAGAAGAGAGTGATACTGACAATTCTGATCCTGTGAAGGCCTAGGTAATGTGTGTATGTGTCTTAGTATTTAACAAAAGAGTTTACAAAATAACAAATGAAAAACAAGAAAAAAGGATATACAACTTCATATACTTAACAGGGTAAGGCTACAAAGAAAAAAATATTTTTGTACAGCTGTAGAATGTATTTGTGTTTTAGCTGTGTTATTACAAAGAGTATATATATATATATAAAGTAAAAAAAAGTAACATTAAGCTGCATATAATTTGTTATTGAAGAAGGAATTAATTTTTATAAATTTAGTGTAGACTAAGTGCACAGTGTTTATAAAACTACAGAAGTGCACAGTAATATCCTAGCCTTCACATTCACTCACCACTCAACTCACTCACATTTTATTTTATACATATGTGTATAAATAAATGTATGCTAAAGAAAAATATGATTACAGAAATTTGAAGATTGCTACTTTTTCACTTGTAGGTAATTTTGATCTAAACTGCCAAATAATGTTAAAAATAAATGCTTCTGTATTATAGGCAATAAACCTCAAGTGACAAAGAACTTAAAGGAGAGAAAAATATTATACATTTGTTAAGTTTTTCTTACAATAAATTTTAAATACTCATACCACTGTATCTCTCACTTTTCATAATGTTTGGCACTCTGCCTACTGATCTAAGAATGATGAGATATTATAAGTATCACATATGTTAAATTGAATATAATCTCAAAAATTCAAGATGCTTAGAAATTATTCTTAGTCTTTTTTTTTTAATTAAATCATAGCTGTGTACATTGATATAATCATGGGGCATTATTCACTAGCTTCACAGACCGTTTACCAAGTTTTACATATACCCTTGTAAGATGCACCGCTGGTGTAATCCCATCAATCCCCTTCCCTCTACCCACCTCCCCCCTTCCTCCCCTCCCTTTCCCCCTTCCACCTATTCTTAGGTTGTAACTGGGTTATAGCTTTCATCTTACTCAGTCTTAAGAAAGACGTCCTAGTCACTCTTGAATTTCATATGGCCTTGCTTATAAATGAGATTGTGAAGTGTAGAGACAGGAGAGAAGTATGTTGCAACATATTATAATGAGGACAAAGACTATCAAAATTCTGGGAATTCAAACAAGTGGAGGGGACATTAACTAATGAGGCCAGTTCTGACAAATGTGCCAAGTTAGCTAAAGCTAATTTTTATATCTCCTGTATTTCTCTGTACTAGTTGAATTTTCCTGCCCAGATGACAAATTGTTGAATCTATTTTGTCTTAGTGTTGCTTAGATATTTGTGATGCCCACAGGGGTCTTCTGCCTATATTGTCACTATATTGCCAAGTTAGAAAGCAAAATTATCTGTGCTGAGCTTCAATCCTTCTCTTCTGACTTGTCATAGGGCAATTTTATCCCTTAGTGAACCATAATGCTCTATCTTTAGGTACACTAACTGCACCACACCAAGGTATGAAAAAGTAGTGTCTCCAATAGTCCTCAGCTCCTAATGAATATTCTTTGTTCATCACCATTCAACTTTGTTTTAGTTGTAGGGAGTCTATGATTCCTTGGAGTTCATGAATACTCAGGTATTGGAGCGAACTTTGCCATAACTTCTGCTGGAGGCACTTAATGTTTTTAATGCTTAGGTTTACAAATTTACATAAGCTGTACAAACTTCATACCCAACATTCAGCACATAAGCAATGCAGCATTCTCAGGTTAGCTGTTGGGGAATGGGCTCTAATTACACCACCCCACCACCACTGATTTAAGATTATTTAGATAATGCTTTTAATGTGCTCATTATAGATCACTCTCCCTTTGAAAAGGGAAAATAATGATAATCACAAATTAGTAAATTTGAGCTCCTCAGAAGAAATGATCTATACAAATTGAGTATATTGTATGACCATTGCAAAGACAATATACATGCATACATTTAAGCAGTGAAGTCCTGGAAAATCTCTGCATTTAGAGTAGATTAAGCAACAAACAATCAATAATTATATACAAATGGGTCTTTTATTCAATATAACCAACCTGCATTACATTTGCAGTGCAAATCAGCAAGTACGGTAGAATTAAAAACCCTTAGGGTAGCTAGTGGCCAGAACATTTCTTGCATGCATGATGTCTCAAGAAAGTACATTTAGCCTGGTTGCCCCAACAATTGCTTAAAAAAAAAAGAAAAAAAATCTATCCAATCACACTCTACTTAATTTCACTTAATTTTAATTACAGTATGCTTGCATGGACAGGTTTCTTTTAAACACTGATTTATTTTCTAAATGGAGAGGCATGGTTGTTATTTAAGATCTAATGTTCCCTGATGGTCACATTTGGGAGGCTTTCCAACAGCAGGGCACGATTGTTATTTAAGATCTAACGTGCCTCACCGGTCACATTTGGGAACTGTTTCTGGCTGTACTGATGCTCTCGGCAAATAGTGTTCCAGCACCAGAAAAATTGCATAAATTCTGTGATGTCTCAGTGGATAATTTCAGAATTAAGCTAATCTCTTTTTTTGCTTCCTGTTCTAATTCAAATATGGAATATAAGGGGCAAGGTACATACATAGGGTATATACATGTTCAATGAAACATTTTTGGCTATTTATTTTGAGTATACTGGAAAAGTTCATAGAATACCAAACAGAAAAATCAAGCAAGTTGTAAGGCACAGATTAACTGAGCAAAGTGTGTGTACTTGAACTCTGGGTTTGCTTTATGAATTAAAAACATGGCAAGCAGGGTCTCTAGAGAAATCATGTAGCTTTCCAAACTCTTGAAGTGGATGATGTTCATTTAGGCATGTGCATAGCACAAACATCAATGGTTGTGCTTTATCTGTTTATAAAAGTCACCCCTTGGTAGCTAAGTTCCCAGTAAATAATTATTTTTACCTCCTTTCTCAAGTTGTTAAATTATGCTCTGGGCTCTACTATAGCATTAAAATAAAAACATGAAAGAAGTTTCCTCTGCTGTTTGATTTTTTAACTGAATTATAATTTTTATGCAACAACATACACAAGTATTAACTGTTCAATCTGATGAGTTCTGACATTCTGTAAACCAATGTAAGAACCATTCATTAAGAGAGACACACCATTTTCATTACTGAGAAATGTCATTTATGGCCCTGTCCAGTCAATTCTCACCCACGTCTAACCCAAGAGGCAACCACTGTATGATTTCTGCAACATAGATTATTTTATTGCTGTTTTTCTCAGGATTTAAAAATAGAATCGAATATAATACATTATTCTCTCTTTATTTCACTTAATATAATAATTTTGAGATTAGCCCATGTCATTACCCTATATCAGCAGTTTATTCTCTTATATTATTATGAGTATACCAAAATATGTATTTAACCAATATCCTCTTGATTTTTCTTTTCCTTTTTGTACTATTACAAATAAGGCTATTAAAAAACATTCTGGTTGTGTATGTTTAATTTCTCTTGAAAAAAATTTTAAATGAAATAGTTGAGTCATTAGCTAAATGTTCAACTTTTTAATAAATAATCAAACAGTTCTCTAGAGTAGTCTTATTATTTTATGTTGCCA
Organism: Nycticebus coucang; assembly: GCF_027406575.1. Classification (NCBI taxonomy): domain Eukaryota; kingdom Metazoa; phylum Chordata; class Mammalia; order Primates; family Lorisidae; genus Nycticebus; species Nycticebus coucang. The sequence goes on from NC_069792.1 coordinate 36,588,254, forward strand.
CCAGCAATATGTCAGTATTCCCGTTACTTCAAATCTTTGCCAACATTTGGTACTACCGGATTTTTAATTTCAACCATTCTAGAGAAATGGTATCTCTCTTTACTTTTATTCACTTCATTTCACTAATCATAATAAACACAATGTCACATGTTGGATTGACCATTTTTGTATCTACTTTTATAAATGTATAGTTTTTGACCCTATGGAAAACAAATTTAATAGGGGAAAATATTTTCAACCTAGCAAAACCTTCAAGTATGCATATACTCACACACACACATTTTAAGAGAATGAACAAATAGATAACTTTTGCAGTTTTTTTTTTCTTCGTTTGTTTGTTTGTTTTTTGGCCAATCCCCCTCCCTCCGCCCACCTCCCCCCTATGGATTCATCACTGAAATGTCTTGCTCTGTGGCCACATGACTGCTTTACCTCTATGTATTTCTGTTTTTGTGTCCCCTCTTCTTATAAAGACACCAGTCATATTGGATTAAAAGCCAAACCCACTCCACTGTAGCCCTAGGATCTCAACATACCTTTCATATTTTGGTGTCACTCAATTAGACCCATGCTATTCTCCCAAAAATTATTCATAAATAAAACACAGCATGTCATCACAGAGAAGTTTAAGACCAAACAAGATAGAATAGAGTAGATTCTGGAATCAAATTGTCTTCATTCAATTGTTAGTCTTGTCACTTAAGTGTTGTATCACCATGGGTAAGTCACTTAACATGTCTCATTTGCCTCATTTCCTCATCCTTAAGAGTGATAACAATCTTATTAATTGTTATTAAATAACTATTAACAGTTTAATAGGACTGTTGTGAAGAAAAAATTAACTAATGTATGTAAAATTGTATAGAGCAATGTCTTCCATATCAGAAATGCCATGGTGCGATTAATTCTTTTCTTTTATTAAATTTCAGAATATCGTGGAGACACAAATGTTTTGTTTACACGAATTGCTTTGGGGTAGTTTGAATCAAAGTTCTATGTGTGCCTGTCACCTAGATAGTGTCCATTGTACCTGTGAGGTGTAGTTTTACACATCCAGTCCTACCCACTCCCACCTGCTTGCTTTCTGCTGAGTTTTACTACTAAATGTGCACATGGTTTATGGTTTAGTTCAAATTTAATTTTCTTTGAGGTATCTTCATATGACTTTTCACAAAGGTTGTACCAATTTGCAGTCTCATCAACAAAAAGCAAAATAGTTCTTTTCTCTCCACATCGACACAGTATCTTTTATTCTGGGATTTTTTGATAGACGCCATTATCACTGGAGTTAATGATATCTCATTGTGGTTTTGATTTGCATTTCCCTGGTGATTAAAGACGTTGAGCACTTTTCATGTGTCTGTTAGCCATTAATCTATCTTCTTTCTTTCTGTTTTATCTTCTTCTATTAATGTCTTTTGCCCACTTGTTAAATGGGGTTGTTTGATATTTTCTTGTTGTTTGCTTGACTTCTTCACAGATTCTGGTTATTAGCTGTTTGTTGGATATATAGAATGCAAATATTCTCTCCCATCTGTAGCTTTTCTATTTACTCTATTGATTGTTTCCTTGGCTCTGCAGAAGCTTTTTAATTTACTCAGGTCCCATTTGTTAACTTTTGTTTTTATCTTTGATTGCCTTTGAGATCTTCTTCATCAATTCTTTGTCTATGCTTATGTCTATAAGACTTTTCAAACATTTGTTCTAGAATTCTTATAGTTTATGACGTGGGTTTAAGTCATCGTGAGTTAATTTTTGTGAGTGGTAGGAGATGTGAATCTTCTTTCGATCTTTTTCATGTGGCTATCCAATTTTCTCCACATTATTTATTGAATAGGGATTCCCCATTTATTGGCTGCTTTGTCAAAGATCAGATGGAAACAAGAGGATGGTTTTATATCTAGGTTTTCTGTCCTGATACCTTGGTCTATGTTCTATTGTCCTATTCTTGTGCCAGTATCAAGTACCATGCTATTAATTCTTTAAGGGCTTAAATTTGGATAAACTACTCTTTTGCCTTTTGTATTTGCCCTCCAAAACGTTACTCTTCTTTTATTTCAAAACGATGGCATCAAAATAACATGAGCTATCTATAAAGATTATTAATACATTACCTCTGAAAAATATGGGCTCTCTTTTGCTATCAAAACTATTAAACAATTTCAACACATGCATTGTTTAGAAGTCACATCTTGGTGGAGTCTAAGGTGCTAAGTATCAAAAGCTAACGAAATGTAAATACGTTCCTATAGCTATGTATGTCACACCATTTTCTTTTCTCTTTCTATGAAGCAAAATTCATTAAGTCTCTATATATTCAATTGATGTAAATATTTAACATATTATGATGGAATTCGTTGTAAATTTGTTTTTATGATGTCAATAAAATGACAAACTATGTGTGTTTTTCTAAGGTCAATGAATGAAATATCTATGAAATTGTGGATTCAAAATAATACCTTTTATTTCTCATAAAATGATAGTTTTTCGTATTGTACCAGAATTGTGACTATTCTTCTAGTTCTGTCTCACTGAGTGATTTGCTACTGGGAATTTGGCAGCTCCAGAAAATGTTGCCTAATATTTATGCTCTTTACCTTCCCACACTGAGATTTTAGATTTACATGTGGTACAATGATGGTACCTATTCAGGGAAAAGGAAATAGGATAATGTGAAAGGAATTGGGACAATCAATTGCTAGTCACAAGCTGTATTTTGTCAGTGATAATAGATGACCCCAAACTTTGAAGGCCAGAGAAAAGTATGTATCTGTTTTTCTCCTCTAAGCTCACACACTTTAAATTATTTAGGAAGTGCTCTTCTATATAATATAAAGAAGGCCACTCATATATTTCTGCTTTTATACCAAACTCAGTTCTGCATTTTATTAACACAAAAGTATAAAGTGAATACCCTTTTTTGTTTTTTATTAAATCATAGCTGTGTACATTAATGCAACATGGGGCACCATGTACTGCTTTTTATATACAATTTGAAATATTTTCATCAAACTGGTAAAATAGCCTTCCTGGCATTTTTTTAGTTATTGTGTTAAGACATTTATATTCTACATTTAGTAAATTTCACATGTACCCTTGTAAGATGCACAATAGGCATGGTCCCACCAATTACCCTCCCTCCATCCCTCCTCCCCGCTCTGCTCCCTTCCCTTTCCCTTTTCCCCATATTCTTAGGTTATAATTGGGTTTAGCTTGGGTTATATAGTTATATAGTTCTATTTCAGTTTTCTGAGGAACCACCATATTGTTCTCCATAGTGGTTGCACTAATTTACATTATTGGCCACAGTATGTGAAGGTTCTCCTTTCTCCACATCCTCATCAGCGTTCAATGTTTACTTGATAACTGTCTGTCTCTTTGATAAAAATTTGTTTTAGCTGGGGTGAGATGATATCTCATTACAGTTTTGCTTTGCATTTCTCTGATGACTAAATATGTTGAGCATTTTTTCATATACTGTTGGCCAGTTGTGTGTCTTCTTTTGAGAAATGTCTATTCAGATCTGGTTTTTTCCTATTTGATTTTTGGCACTCCTTATACATTCTAGTTATTAGTCACTTGTCATATGGATAGTTTGCAAATGTTTTCTCCCATTCTGTGGGTTGTCTCTTCTCTTTGTTGATTGTTTCCTTTGCTGTGCAGAAGCTTGATGTGATGTGATCCTGTTTGTCTAATTTTTCTTTAGTTGCCTGTGCTTTGGGAGGTATTAATCAATAAATCACTGTCCAAACCAATGTCCTGAAGCATTTCCCCAATGTTTTCTACATCTCTTTAATTATCTTTCCAGGTTACCCTTGTTCTTTTTCTGAAACCTATGTTTACTGTCAAATACAACACACTGAAATAAAAGAAAAGTATCCAGATTAACAACATATGAAAACAGATCTCCCTCATTATCACTATCTGAGGCAGAGGAAAGAATCTTGTTTGCACTCCAGAGGACTTTGTCTTCCTGACCACAACTTTTCCTGACCAAGTAACCATGCCTGAGTTCTATGATGATTGCTTCCTTGTTTTTCCTTATAATTTGACCCAATCTAAATATGCACATCTAAGAAGTATGGTTTAACTTTGCCTATTTCTAATTTTCATATGCCTAGATTAATGTAGGAAGCCCACTTTTTACTTTTTCTTTTCTTTTTTTTTTTTTGTTTGAGATGGGTTATATTTTATTGCTCAGGCTGATCCTGAACTCCTGGGCTCAAACAATTCTCCTGCCTTAGCCTCTTGAGCAGCTGGGACTACAGGTGTGTACCACCATGGTGGAGTAATTTTTTAATGTTTTGTAGACATAAAGTCTTGCTATGTTGCTTCTGGGCACAAATGATCTTCCTGCCTTAGCCTTTCAAGGTGCTAGAATTACAGGTGTGACCCACCATGCTTGGCCTAGGTCCACTTTTTGGTCTGACTTCTTTGGCTCAGCATTGAATTTTTAAAATGTATCCATGTTGGTGGTTCCTGTGGCTCAAGGAGTAGGGTGTCGGCCCCATATACCAGAGGTGGCAGGTTCAAACCTGGCCTTGGCCACAAGAAATTCTTGCTAGCTACTTCCCTCAGTTGTGAAGTGCAGTCTCAGCTGATGGAGCCTTTACAGTCCTGCACCAGCTTGATGCTGCTTCTTCCCACCCTTGTCAGTAGGAAACCTCCTCAAAGTAGTGTTGATTTGCATTTCTCTGGTGATTAAGGATGATGAGCATTTTTTCATATGTCTGTAGGCCGTGCACCTGTCTTCTTCATAGTGTATACTCTTAACATACATTTCCAAAGTCACTTCAAGCTATTAACTCCAAAATCACAGATGTTTTGTTTGTAGGATTTTTATATGCAATGCCTCAATCAATTTAGTAGTTTTCAACAGCAAGTATGGTATTATAATTTTAGTTAGGAAGATGAAATTATATAAATGTCAAAATTAGTATTTGCAAATGCTGTGGCACATGACGCATGGATGTCTCATTTCTGTGTTATGTGGAAGTCTCAAGGGAAAATAAGCTTTGGAAATCGGAATAAAGAGATAAGTAGCTCAGGAAAACAAAACTGAAGGATGTGAGTTAGTTAATGGTTATAATATAGACAAACATTAAGGAAAACCTGAAGATAAAAACATAAACCAGAAATTAAGAAATTCTGATACACCTCAAAGCATTAAGAATCACTAAACTGTCCTCAGAAGCATGACAAGTCTCTGAAATGCAGTAAACTCCCACAAAATTAAGCAGCATATTCATAGGAGGAGCATCCAACTAAATCAACTCTGAGAATTGGGGAATATCCATTCTGTTTTGCTATTACCTGTTATCCGTTACTTGGGGTAGCCCATCTGTTTGTAACAGATGCCTAATCCCATTGCAGAATATGCTGTGTTCTACAGTCATCTGCAATGGGACCAAGGGAACAAAACAGTGACCTGGCTCATTAGGAGTGGATTATTGTTCTCACCAAAGCATTGGAATAGGAAGGCAACCTTGATTTGTCTCCAATAGGCTATTCCAGAACATGACTAATGCCACTCTCTCCATCTCCCTTGGTGTTGCATGGACCTCGCCTCTGGGTAGTATCTTTTTATGGTATCTATTAACCAATCTTATTCTGATACAATGAATGTGGGGGGTGTTGAGGCTAATTTTGTATGCCCGATCCGGAATTACTGGTGAAACACACTCCAGCTGTGTTTGACATAGAGAATCAATATTCCACATAAGCTTATTCTGTTCATGATAAAAACGCTTTCATGACTCTCTTGACTGTGTCAGAAGCTTTTATGAAAATTACTAATATTGACTCAGTAGAAAAGGATATAAAAACCCATTTGCTTAAGTATTTTGGCAATGTGCCCATGAAACAATTTGAAGAATACTATTAAATCCTTCCATTCTACTTCTTGTTTATTCCAATTCCAAAAATATATACATATGCTTCCTGCTGTTTACAAAGAATATGTGTTTATAACCATTTTACAGATGATTGTTTAAAAATCTGAATAGAACACCTAGGGAGGGATTACCATTCAAAGTATTTTGAACTTTTTCATTAAATTACTGGGTGCTTTAAAATTGTCCTCCAAAGAGACAAGATGAATAGACCAAATTAAACTGTGTTTGGCAGTATGAGATACGGCATGTGTGTGAGTTGATAGTATAGCAGGGAGAAAAAAGAAATATAAATCATAAAAATCACCGAAAGATCAAAAGACTTTAAAATTTCAAATAGCAATATTATAAGGCAATTTGTTCAACAAAAAGTTATATATATATAAAAGTTTTATATATATATATGAAATAGCCTAGAATCTTGGCAAAAAAATACAGGCCTCAGTTTCCCCTGACCTAAATCTTACAATCTAGTTAGGAAGGTACATGTAAACAGCCAACTTTAACAGAACCAATAAGTGCTGCTGTAAGCATATTACATTATGTATAGTTGCCGAGGAAACAAAAAATAATCTTAAATTTCATGAGTTTACAAGTTTGATTAGCTGTAGAACTATTGTTTAAAATCACTTTGATTTCTTCTGACATTTCCTAAATACATGAGTATAACGGTGAAAATGTATTAGAACTATGTACAATCCATGAGGTTTCAACCATTTACTGAGAAGGATAATTCATAGAAATAGAACATTATCTTTATTTTAAAATCCAGACAACTATTTATTGTGGTATACTTTCTGATCAGCACCTCTGCCTGGGCATCATACAATACTTGCTGAATGAATTTATATTTGCATGTTCTAGAAAATGTGATAGAAGTGGTACCAAATTAAATTATAATAGTACTGTAATTTATTTTTATATTTGAAACAATTCCAATTAAATTACCTAAAAACTTCCCTGTCTCAAGTTATTTTACTATAAGTCTATTTGAAGACCAGGTTTAAAGAGCAGAAGAATTCTTCTGTTAATATTGAAAAAATAGAAATACTTCAGCAAGTGGAAGATGAAACGAGCCCATAAAGATAACTTGACTGTGCTGACTTGCATTTGATTTTATGGCCTAAAATGGGCATAATGTGACAAATTAAGAGGCAACTGGGAGCCTAAACTAATAGTCTCAGATAGTGATTGATTTGAATCCCTTAATTATCATTAAAGTTAGAAATATATTCTGGTATTTCATATTAAAAAAAATACAACATGAATTGGCTACTAATTTCAGTAACCCAAGGATTATGGATATAAAGATGAGAAAAATCCAGAAAAATTGAGTAAATTTTGTGAATTCTATGGTTAATTAGTAGAAGAATTAGTGTTAGCCTCAAATCTCCCAATTTGTCAACAGTAATTCCTGAATTGTGATATTTCAAAGCAGAATCTAATGATATTAAATTAACAAAAGCTACCTTCCAAGAAATACATTTGCTTTGAATAACCCTAAAAGGAAAACATTACCCAAGAACGCCCATTTGTATGTAGGTATCCAGGGGCAGAAAAAGTTGCTTCAGGTCCCCATGGAAAATAGGAAGGGGGATATAATTGAACATTTTCTGAGACTATGTGTGAATGTCTCCTTTCTTTCTGTTAGTAGGTAGCCTGTCACAGGTGTGTGAACACACTGGCATTGCAACAGCTGGACTCTTTTTAGAAACACTTGAGCTTTCCTGTCAAGATTTGTCAGTGACTTTTTGTAACCTTTTCTGGTCCTGCCTATGTGTTCAATTTAGTGTTGAGAGGCTTCAGGCTGCTCTTCCATATTGTTATCTTATCACCTTCAGCTCTAACATTAACAACAGCTCCACATATGTCACCCCTGTAGTCATCGAAAGATTCTCCAATAAAGCACAGCAGTGTCTATAGCCAAAAGTGATCAAGGTCACTTGTCTCTGCTGTTTGTTCAATGTAATTAGCCATCGTCCTTCCTGTTGTTTTTCTCATCTTCCCACATAAGCTCAATACCATCCTCAAAAAGTGAGTAGTCAAAGCCAGGCATTAAATTACTAGACAATTGGATATGGTTGTACAGAGCCCAAAGTCTTCAATAGTATCAAACTTAGAGATCAGCAGGTTTGCTTGCCAAGTTTTGCTTTTATCATTTTTAAAAAACCAGAACGCCTATCTGTTCTGTAAAGGATGTTTAATATAGTGTTCTGGGGTAGCAACCTCCTGATTAGATTCTGTTTTCTCCTTTTCTGTAGGTGGGGGATTAGGAGTAGGGGTGGTTTCCAGTTCCAGAGTCACCATCCTAGATGGATCTGATCACACAACCCTGTTCTTATGATCTTTGAGGAGGACTTCATAATGAATGGAATGAAGGTTCTCTGGCATTGTAACTTAATCGAAAGAAAATAAATACTACATTTTGTATATATTATCATGGTTGAGCATAATTTATGCCTTGTTACACCTATACCTAGGTAGATAGGTAGACAATAAACTACAAGGAAGATCTGAGAATATTCATAGGTAAATAAGAGATTAACTAGACAGAAAAGTTAGACAGGTGGGTGGGAATATTGATAACCAGATATAGGAAATGTAGTTAGACAATTTTCCTTATAATTGATATTTAAAAAATCATGTAATAATTAGAAGGATAAAGACATCAGCCCTTGTGTATCACTTTGCCCATAACTGAGTAGTAGTTACTTCAGAGTTGTCTATTTAACAGCCCTTAATTAGGGGAAACTAGAAAACATTGATCAACTAGAAACTTTGGGCTGTTTTGGGCAGGGTGTTAATAATTATGGAAATTAGAAAGAGGCAAAATGATGAAATTAATATCTCTTCCAGTTGAATAAAAAGGTAGACAACTACCACTAAACAAGAAAATAGGTAAGCTGTTAATTAACAATAGCCTTAAAATGTCTTTAATGCTGAAGACTCTTTAGCTAAACAAATTTGTATGGAGTGACTCTAACTACTTCAGGTCATTTTTGTAGACACTGAGGAAAAAGTAACTATCAAACTTACAGGATTTTCATCCTCATTGATTGCATAGTCGAAGAGGATAGAGAGTGTGTGCCACATAGAGTTTCACAATAAGGCAAAATATAATCAAGAATGAAAATAATATAAGTATACAAAAGTATACCTATCTAGATATTTTACAATAGCTAAGAAATACAGTAGTTGTGGAATCTGGCATTGGAATGTTCAAAGACTTGACAATTGATTTAATCTCTATAATTTTATACAAGTTACTTATTTTTTGTACACCATAATTTCCATATCTTTAAATAGTTTTAATAATGCCCTCCATCTCATGGCATTTAAGGGAACATTAAAAAAATAATAAAATTTTTAGTGCTGTTGAAGTGTACTCTGAAGGAGAATGTTTATAATATTGGAGAAGCTATGTTCATATGGGTAGAGAGGATAGATGGGAAATCTCCATATCATCTCCTCAGTTTGACTGTGAACATAAAACTGCTTTAAAAAGCAAGGATTTTTGAAAACAAAAATAAATGTACATTTAAAAATAATCTGTGAAAAAGATTTTAGTTTTAAGTTAATGTTGTCATAAATTATATGGCCATATATTAGACCAATTTATTCAAACTGTAAAGAATTTTTTTTTTTTCAAATTAAGATGAGGGTACAAATTTTTAGATTACATTGTTCTCACTTCCAGGGTAAAGTTCCAGTTGTAAAACAGCCCCTCACCCAGGGCCATGTTATACACTCTCACAATGTGCACATTACATGAGATCCCACCTCATGTCCTCCTTCCTTTCTGCCAATCATCCTACCCCTTCCCCTTTCTCTTCCCTCCTCTCCTTGCCCCCATATAGGACTATATTTGTGTTTTATTGTTCCCATTAGCATGTAAATTCTTTATATATCAGTTTCATGTTAATATTGAGTACATTGGATTATTTATTTTTCCATTCTTGCAATACTTTACTAAGAAGAATGTGTTTTAACTCCATCAAATGTAGTAAAGTCTCCATCTTTTTTAATGGCTAAATAGTATTTCATAGTAACATATACCACGGTTTGTTGATCCATTCATGGGTTGATGGGCATTTGGTTTGCTTCCAGGACTTGGCAATTCTGAATTGAGCCACAATAAACATTCTGGTGCAAGCGTCTTTGTGATAAAATGATTTTTGTTCTTCTGGCTAGATACCTAATAATGGGATTGTAGGATCAAATGGAAAGTCTGCTTCTAGTTCTTTGAAGATTCTCCATACTTCTTTCCCAAAAGGCTGTATTAGTTTGCAATCCCACCATCAATGTACAACCTCCACATCTACACTAGCATCTGGTGTTTTGGGGTTTTGTGATGTGGCCTAATTTTCTGGACGTAGGTAATCTCAGAGTGGTTTTGTTTTGCATTTCTGTAATGATTAAAGATGATAAGCATTTTTTTATGTGTTGGTTGCCCATTTGTCTGTCATCTTCAGAGGTATTTCTGTTAAAGTCTCTTGCCCACTTATAGAGGGGGTTGTTTGCTCTTATTGTTTGATTTGAACTTTGTAGATGCTAGTTATCAGCCCTTTACCAGATTCATAACAGACAAAAATCTTCCCCCATTCTGAAGGCTATCTGTTTGCTTTGTTTTTAGTACCCTTAGCTGTGAAAAAGCTTTTTAGCTTGATCAAATCCTAGTTATTTATTTTTGGTCTCGCTGTAATTGCCATGGTTTCTTCCTCATAAAGTTTCTTTCAAGGTCAATATCTTCAAGCATTTTTCTCACACTCTCTTATAAAATTTTTATTGTTTTGTGTCTTAAATTTAAGTCCTTTATCTTGAGAGAATCAATTTTTGTGAATGGTGAACGATGTGAGTCCAGTTTCAGTCTTCTATATGCGAATAGCCAGTTCCAAACTGTGGAGAATATTTTTTTAGAGAAGAAATATTTTATGGCAAGAAGTAATATTGTTCAGTAGAGAAAAATGAGCAGGAATAATCTCTATTTTATGAAAATGTCATTACAAACATAATGGAAATACTAGACTTAATAGGCATTTAAGTCTGTAATAAATTCTTTTTTTTTTTCAGACGGAGTCTCATTTTATCGCCCTTGGTAGAGTGTTGTGGCATCTCAGCTCACAGCAACCTCCAACTCCTGGGCTTAGGCGATTCTCTTGCCTCAGTGTCCCAAGCAGCTAGGACTACAGGCGCCAGCCATAATGCTCAGCTATTTTTTTTTCCAGTTTGGGCAGGGTCAGGCTCGATCCCGCCACCATCGGTATATGAGGCTGGCACCCTACTGAGCCACAGGCGCCTCTCAAGTCTGAAATAAATTCTTACTGAGTGTATCTCTATGCTTGGTTTCTGGAGAAGTGGAAGTGTAGAGGTTATTGAGGAAAACAAACCCTAAACCTTGATGTATAGATTTTTAGTTAGAAAAGAAAGTTATATGTATGAAGAGAATGGATGATTATGACAGTTTGATTGAATATGGACAATGTGATTATTTTGAGAACAGAAGTGAGTAGTTATTTTAATGATACTGATAGGGGAGTAAGGAATGGAGGGTGGGTTAAAGAACTGAAGAGATGAAAAACATTGGATTTACAGAAGATTAGAGAAATCTATGAGTAATGTGCTAGCAAGGTTATCAGTGAAATCTCTACAGTAGAGGCAATTTATGGGAAAAGAAGAAAAGTTGTTTAAACAAAAGTAATAAAATGATGACATAAAACCTCACAGAGGAAAGGGGCACATTACTTTCTTCTGTACATAAAGTTTGCTGTTTCTTCTTTTTTGTTAAACTGGATTATAGATAAGATTGAAGAAAGGGTGTAATTAAAACTTCTCCTTCAAAATTACTTTGTTTATATGTTAAAATGTCCTCTTTTTTACAGATAACATTTCAAAAAATATAAAAGTGATTAAAGCAAAAGACATGTCATTCAACTAAAAGTTGGATAAATAACTCTAATGGAACAGAAGCTGATTATTACTTGAGGCTGAATTTACATGACTGCTGGGCTCAGAGCCTAGAATGTAGCAGAAAAACTCCAGCAATTTCCTTCTGTTGGATAATAGGAATTAAGTGTTCTGCATAAAGTGGACAAATGGAATGAGAAAAGCTTTATGAAATTGGGGCATAGACTAAGTCTCCCACTTCCGTAAAAATGAGGATAAGTCAAACACAAGCATGGACTTGTGTCTGCAGACTATCAAGTAAGAGGACAAAAGAAAGTAGACAAATTCTTCCAGCCCAAAACTGAGACAAGTTTCCCACTGGCATTTTGTCTTCTTTTTTTTCTCTTCTTTCTTTTTTTTTTCTCTCTTTTCTTTCCTTCCTTCCTTCCTTCCTTCCTTCCTTCCTTCCTTCCTTCCTTCCTTCCTTCCTTCCTTCCTTCCTTCCCTCCCTCCTTCCCCCCTTCCTTCTTCTTCTTTCTCTCTTTCCTTGCTTGAATTCATTCTTTTCTTTTTGTCTTTGCTCAATGAGATATATTGACAAAATATAGAAAATATAATCTCCCATGTAATACCTGTGTTTTGTGGAAGGAAAGAGAGTCAATAAAAAGGACTCTACATGTAAATTTAAGAAAAACATAGGAAAAGAGGCAAAGAAAAAAGTGTGGAGAAAGAAAGAGAAATGTGTGTGAGAGAGAGAGAGAACACTACTATAGTAGTGTTCATGGAGTAAACTTCTGCATAACAGCCTGGGGACCTCTGGTAACTGACTCCCCAGTGAATCTGGTATAAACTCTAGAAAAGCAATGATTTAAAGTCTATAAAAATGGTTTTAAGGAAAAAAATGGTTTTAAGGGAAAAAGAAAATAAGGAAATATCTATTCATGACAATCTGTGAAAATGTGGTGAGAAAGAAGAGAATCTGTACCATCTGAATAAAGCTTCCTTTCCACCTCCCAGGCAGAGATTCCACTGGACTGCTGTAGCCAAGAACACTAGATCCCTATCTCCCCATATCTCATGTGGAGGGATTTCTTTCTATGAAAAATATGACATCAGCATTTCTCCTCATTCTCTCAGATACTTATTGCTGAGATTAAGTCCTGGATAAATACAACTAAGAAGTGAAGTTCCCTTTTCTGTCCAGCCGGTTCATGACACAGAGAATCTATCTTCAATACGGCACTTCTGAGAATATTGAGGCCCTGATTACCTTTGACCCAGCTCATTAAACAAAGTTTTCATGCTGGGAGAAGTATGCTGAAAGCCTGTCTACCCTCTAGTAAGCTCTCAGGTGTTATAGTGGGGGGGGGGTAACACTAAGAAAGAAATTTGCCATTTTTCCAACCTGGGTACCACTAAGTAAGAAATTTGCCATTTTTCCAACCACCAGCTCCAGAACCCTAAAGTGGCAGAGGAGAACTAAACATCTTTTGCAACATAGCTTGGGGAAGTTGAAGCCCAAATAAAAATTTTGGTGGTAAAATGCATTTGGAAAGACGTGTAACATACAGGGTAAACTGTAGAATAGCTGGTATGAAGATGAATCCTTGGGAATAAGAAGAGTAGGTGGAAACATCTTGGGGACAGTACAAATATAAGCACTTACCACAGAAAATATTCAATTGAAGGTAGCACAATTTGATTGGGTCTTTGTAGTACTGTTTGTGCTCCAGGACCTTATTTAAATAAATAAGCAATCACCAGGCAGTTGAGCAACTGAGTATGATCAGGGAAGAGAAGAAGAGAGATTTACTAAAGCCTTGATCATCTTAGGGTGACTGTGGACATATGCAAAGTTGTCCATTCTTTTTCTGTTTGTTTGTTTTTGAGACAGAGCCTCAAGCTGTCACCCTGGGTAGAGTGCCATGGCATCACAGCCCACACCAACCTCTAACTCCTGAGCTTAAGCTATCCTCTTGCCTCAGTCTCCCAAGTAGCTGGGACTACAGGTGCCCACCAAAACACCGAGCTATTTTTTTTGTTTATAGTTGTCATTGTTTTCAGGCCCAGGCTGGATTCGAACCTGCCAGCCCTGGTGTATGTGGCTGATGCCTTAGCCACTTCAGCTACAGGTGCTGAGCCAAAGCTGTCCATTCTTGAAGAACAACATCAGAGGATTAACAGTGTGGGAGGAGAGATAGGCCACCCAAATAATTCAGAGAGTCACCAAAGTAATAAAAAAGAAAATAATGATAACAAAACTCAGAGGAATGGGAGACCAGTAACTACATGCTGAAATATATTATTTGAAATGTTCAATTTCCAAGAGAAAATCATGAACTATGCAAAGAAACAAGGAAATACAACTTACACATTGGAAAGAGACAAGGTGCAGAAACTGTCTTGGAGAGTCATCAGATGACAGATTTACCAAAAAGTGTTTCAAAATGGCCATTATAAATAGATTTACAGAACTAAACCATAACTAACAAAAAAAAGTATGACATATGTAATAGAGACTATCAAGAAAGAAATAGAAATTATGAAAAAGAATGAAAGAAATTATAGAGCTGAAAAGTATAGTAACTGAAATTTTAAGAAGAAATCTCTAGAGATGCTCACAAGTAGATCTGTACTGACAGAAAAAAAGAATAAGCAAACTTAGATAGATTAATAGAATATGCAAGCCAAAGAACAAAGAAAGAAAAGAATGAAAGAAATTTCTCATGGAAAATCAGAACACTATTGAGCATACCAAAATACATTTAACTATAATGTTAAAAGAAAGATGAAAGACATTTGAAAAAAAATAGCAGCCCTAAATTGCCCAAATTTATTAGAAAATAGTGTGCATGTCCAGTAAGCTCAACAAACTCCAAAGAGGACAAGCTCAAATAGATCTACAAAAATGAAGACAAAATAATATTTTTAAGGTAAGTGAAAACAGGGAGAATCTGTTATAAGCTGGCTTGCCTTACAATAATGTTAAAGTTCTTTGGACTGCAAACTATTAGCAACAGTACAAAAATCAAATCCATACACACAGAAAGAGTACCAGTAAATGTAATCATGTAGATAATTACAAAATTCAGTATGATTGCGCACTTATTCACCTATTTTTTTTGACTAATTTGTAAAGCAGTTGAATAAAGTAATGCATACAAAATTGAATAGAATTAATACTGACAGAATAATGCTTCCTTGCCCAGGATGCCCCCATCTTGATACCTGGAACATGTGAATATGTGTTTCTTTATACCCAAAGTGAATAATGACAAAGGTGGCATGAAGTTATTATCACAAATCAGTAGAAAATCATGTATTATCCTATGAGTAGTATTCAGATAATTGGTTCTACACATGCAAAATTGGATTGTAATTTTACCTTACTCCAAAACAAACAAAAAAAATGCACAGAAACGATTGCTATTTTTTTTATGTATTTCTCCTCCATAACTCCTTTTTACATTTCTACCTGCTCCAGCAGACTTTCAAAAGGGTAGACTCATCTAAATTTCATCACAGAGACAACAAAATTTGTCATGGATTGGGCTTTTGTGCTGATAGTAAACCAAATTTCTAAGGCCACTTCCTTACTTATATTTAATCATTTTCCAGATGAAGAAAAGTAGGTGTTATTTTGTGATCCATGTCTATAAGATTGCAGGACAACATTGAACTGGTAACTTAATTTAGAGAATTTCTCTATGTTGGAGACCCTTGTACAAGATTTTGTTCTTGTATTCCTAACAGAGATGAGGATTATGGAAATGAATAGAAAGGCTGTTATTCAAAATTAAGGGGTATTGTAGATGACAGAAGTACAATGACAAAAATTCTACAGAGTCTGGATATATAGGTTCATTCTAACTTGATATAATTTAACACAGACAAACCTTACATTCTGTTCTCAGATTTAATAATTTATATGCAGAAAACCAGTATGAGAGAATTATAAAATATTAAGAATTCTTGTTGAACTTATTCACTGATTAATTATAAGTGAGTCAGTAATATGACCCAAGTGATTAAAAAGTTAATACAATCTTAAAATGTATTAAAACGCAATGTACAGTCCAGAAGGACTGAGTCTTTCCACTTATTCTTCTGTTCTCTGGCAAGGGCATTCCTAAGTGAATGGTTAGATAATTTTATTTGTATTTAAGTGGCAAATTTTAAAGGAAGAATAACATTTGAACAAGCAGAATGTTGAGAGAGATAAAAGTCATTGATTCAAAATATTTACCACTGTGTTCCAACATAATGTTAGGCAATGTACTACAGAGGAAAACGATTAAAAGTATTTGGTTATTATTCTCAGTAACATTTTTCTCTCCTTCTAAAATGATTATATTTATCTTCCTATTTACAAGAATTGACCATTTGGCTTTGGATGTTGCCTGTGCAGACTATGAGTGCTATCCCTGAGCAGTATTGAAATCCGTTGTGTGATTCTACCCTTTTTTTTTTTTCTTCAACCATGTTGTTTCTAAAGAATCTGCTCTTTCAAAGAAGAACACGTGGCATGAGAGTCACTACCACACTGCAGCCAGGTTAACAGATATCTCATGAAAGAAAGAAATCTTTGTAGGTGCAAACACTGAGCTTTGAGAGCTGTTTTGTTACAGAACATAACCTAGTAAAATTTGACTAATATTTTAACATTGCTTTGCTGGAAAACAGAATATTTAGAGGCATCATTGTCACCAGTTTCACATGGAAAAAATTATAAGACTTCAGTTTGAAGTTTTAGCAAATGCCCTCAGTAAGTGGTCATAGGATAGGCTAATATGAGCTCAAATCTCAAAGGGATTTAAGATCTCAGCAGCTTCACCCAATGACATACTTCCTACTGGTACTACTTGTTCATGAAGTGTGTCTGCGCAGGGTCTGCTCAGGCAGGGATTCTCCCTGATGGATGCTCCTTCACTATTTTGTAGATGGACCGTCTAAGACATGTAACATCTCAGTCATTAGAACAGAGGAAAAGGTAGTTGCCATATGAGGTCTGACAATTAAAATTAGTGAATTTGTCACCATCCACTTATGTTGGTGGCACTATACAAACAACTCAGTAATGCTTCATCACCTTGGTGTATCAGTGTCTCACATTTCTGCTTCTATTGATGTGTATTGGTGTCTTGCTGAGTGACGTTCACTATTGTTGTATGTTTTTATGTACTTTACAATGACAGTTCTGATGGTCATTCTGGAAAAAGAGTTCCAGAATTGCTCTGAAGAGTAGACTAGGCACTGACTTTGGTGCATAGCTTTCCAAGGGGTGTACTTCATAGGTGACTATAGTGATATTCATAAACGAGTATATAGCATTTTTTCTAAGATGAGTTATGAACTTAATTGTCAGATCCTATATTGTGCATTATTTGGTCTGTTTTTCACCAAACTTGACCAGCAATGCTGATGAGGATTTTAGAAACAATTGAGTGAAAAGAGAAAATGGAGGAAAAAGAAGTTTAAAATATCTAAAAATAGAAATTTGCTTATGTTGAAATACAAGAAGTGAGACCTCTATTGTAAAGAGAGGCTTTTTAACAAGAAAACTAAATAACTTAGCTATGAGAAAAACACAATTATTGAAAAAATGGCATCACAGAAGTTAAATATTCTACATATAATGGTAACCATAGCAAAATATTTTCCAAATAAGTATCATTGAAAAGGCGTATTTAAGAGTTAGTATTGATTGGTTGAAGAAGGCGCATACTGAAACCATTTTAAAGTTACCAGAGAAAATATGAGAACTATAACTATGCTATCAAATATCTTTAAAAATGACTAACATCTCAGATGAGAGATTCATCAACTGTACACAAGATGTATATGGGGATTAGAAGACACTGTGTCTCTAAATTGAAGTAACAGGATTCTTTGAGTCAATGAAAAAATAGAAAAAAGACAGTAAGTGATAGTTTAAAAAATCGCTTCTAACATCTAATAAAAAGGAAAAGGGGAAAAAGAAATAAAATCTTAAAGATAATACTTTCCTGGGAAAGAAGAAATGTTGAAGGACCTATATGTATTTTTAAAAGCCTGAAACAGTAGTCTGTAGAAGAAAATAAATGCTTAAAAATGAGAATAGAAAAAAACAGAATTGAGTAGAATGAATGTTGGAGACTCCTGGGTTTATTAGAATTACTTGTGGAGAAGGAAATATTGCAATACACAAAAATATTTCATTATATATATATGAGGATAAAACATTTATTGGAAATAGAAATGCTTTTAAGTTATAAAATCCTGTTCAAATATGAGAATTTATTATTATTGTCACAAATGGATTCCTTTTAAATTACAGTTGCAGCACTATAGATGTCAAATATTTGGAAGATAAAAATGAATAATAAAACAAGATGAAAAAGTCAAAGGAAAAAAAAAATCTCCAGACAAACTTTTTAAGGTATTAGTTGGCATGTAACACAGTAGAAATAAATGAAATATTAAACTACCCAAATGTATTGCAGAACAAAATGAAATTCTATATATTTATTTCTGGAAATGTTTAAATGACATGTAGTAATTCTCATATTACAAGCACCATGAAAATGAAAATGTATTATTTTTGACTTGCAAAATGTTTACTCTCTCCTAATTCTTGCTAATTTTGCCATTAAGTGGGAAAAAAAATCTCTAAATCCTAATATTGTTACACTTTGTTTGTGTATTGGGGAAAGCTTCTTACAGCTACATTTCATAAAAGTATCCTTCCTTAAATAATTACATTTATGTTAAGAACAAAATTTTAATAATATTTCTTTATGACAAAATTGACTATTTTTTTATTTCTGAATTTATATGAATGACAAGTTATAATTGTGAATGGTTGATCTAGGATTATGGTGCCATTTAATACTTTACCGAAGATTTGAGATTCCTCATTCAATGTCCTTTACTCAATACCAAATTGTCACGCATGCCTTGATTTTAATGATAACCAGCTACAAATTCAGTAACTTCTGGGTAAGACAAAATGCGGACAGTTCTTCACCTACTGTGATTCACGTTAAGATTTTTCAAGTTTACAATGGTGTGAAAGTGATACACATTCAGTAGAAACCATACTTTGAAATTCATACAACCATTCTGTTTTTTAGAACAATATTCAATACATTATATAATATAGTCAACATTTTTTATAGAATAGGCATTGTCTTAGATTATTTTTCTCAACTATAGGCTATTGTAACTGTTCTGAGCTCATGTAAGGTATGTCAGAGTAAGGTATTTTGGGGGCAAAAAGAAATCTTCCCCTTCATCCTCAGATGGTTTGGTAAAAAAATCAACTCACAATGAAGTAGGCTGATAGAGAAAAGCTTATTTATCTTAATGTGTATCCACAGGAGTCTTTAAAATTAAAACTCAAAAATACAAAGGAAATTGTGTATTCTTTTTTTTTTAACAAAGCTATACTTTTTAATCAACATGTTAAATGGAAATATAAGAAATATAAATCAGCAGGAAATACAGAAATATAAATCAGAAATAAGAAATATAAATCAGCAGGACCCCCCACCCCTACAAAAGTTATAGTGTGCATGAGTACAACCTAATTTAGGAAGTCTGGAGTAGTGTCAGAAAATTCCATTTCTAATAAGTCCCTGAGTGATACTAATGTTGGTTGGCCCCAGAACCACTGAGAACTACTGAGCTAAAAGCACAAATTCAAGTTGCTTCCAGAGAGATGGAAGAAAGGGAGATAAATTTTGAGCCTTAGAACAGCTGAAAATGCCTTTATTTATTTATCATGCTTAATTAAGAATATGAGAATTCTAGACTAGAAAGCACTGACCTTCAAAATCTGAAAGCTGCTGTTGTGGAGTCAAAGGTCATTCTGATGCCTGGTCCTTTGTGTTCCCAACGTCCTCATGATGTTGATGTGTCTTAGAATGGGTTCATTTTCATCCATTGTGCTAGGTAACTGTTGGAGCCTTTTAATCCCAAAAGTCAAGTACTTTAGTCCTGGGAAATTGTCTTGAATTATTTCTTTTATGAGTACCTTCCCTATTTTATTTATTTATTTATTTATTTATTTTTGCCTTTTCTTTTTGCGATATCCGTTTGAATATTTAACTTCTTGGATTCATTGTCCAGTTCTCTTTTCTTTCCCATTTTCCATCTCTTTGTCTTTTTTTTTTTTTTTTTTTTTGAGATGAAGTCTCACTTTGTCACCCTCAGTAGAGTGCTGTAACATCATAGCTCACAGAAACCTCAACCTCTTGGGCTCAAGCAATCCTCTGTCTCAGCCTCCCAGGTAGCTGGGACTATAGGCGCCTGCCACAGGCTTGGCTATTTTTTAGAGATGGGGTCCTGTACTTGCTCAGGCTGGTCTCGAACGTGTGAGCTCAGGCAATCTACCTGCCTAAGCCTCCCAAAGTGCTGGGATTACAGGCGTGAGCCACTGCACAGGTGTTGTCGTTGTTGTTGTTTTAAAGAGACAGGGTCTTGCTCTGTCACCCCTGGGTGGAGGTACAGTAGCATGACGCAGCTCACAGCAGGCTCAAACTCCTGCGCTTAAGAGATCCTGCTGCCTCAGCCTCCTGAGTAGCTGGGACTACAGGTGTGCAGCGCCGTCCCTGGCTAATTTTCTTTTTCCTTTTTCAGAGATGGGAACCAGGTTGATTGAATTCTGGGGCCCACCAGGGTCGGCTTCCAAGCAGGACCCTCCTGTGCGAGCCAGGGCACCTTCGCTCTGCTTGGCTTCCAAGGAGGACCCTCCTGTATAATCTTCTCTTCGATTTCTAATTTTTCATTTCTAAGAACTTTTAAAAAATTCCTGTTGGACAGTATCTTGTTCTTATGAATTCTATATATCATGATTTCCCCATGTGCCTGTTCTTAAAATTTCTTTTCTCCGAATAGTTTCTGTGTCCTCTAAGTTTTTCTTTTCCTTCCTTTTTCTTTCCTTTCTTTCCCAACTGAGGCTCTACTCAAGGGACACAGAGATGTGGACCCCAGGCAGCCTGCTCTCCTTCCTACACACATGTACAAACAAGACCTCCCCCACTGCCGATGGCTTCCACAGGATGAGGTCATTTCCACCGCGTGGTCTGTGGCTTTTGCTCTCCCTTCATTACCATGAGCCAGTTTAACTTATTTGCCCCAGATGTGCAGGCCCCGAGAGCAGGGAGAAGGAACAGCCTTTAGCTGCTCCACTCAGTTGCCTTGGAGGGAACAGGTGATAGGTGCTGTAGATATCATTGGAGAACTGCAAATGGAGCTCAGGGCTGCTGATCAGGAGCTGGGCCAACCTGTTCCACCTGAAATGGTGTCTTCTCCAGGATGACAATTGCATCCTCTCCATCCTTATCCCCTGAGGACTCATTCACCTTCCGGTGTAGGAAAATGATTTTGTCCCGCGCAGACTCTCTCAGCACTTTTTGCACTCTAAAGCCGGAGAACGGTAGGCGGACAGTGACAGTGGTACCATCCCCGATGCCAGCTCCTGTTTCCTCTGTGCATGGGGCCTCCGGGGCGGCCTCTGAACCTGGCTCGCGCTTCCTCTTAATAGGCTGCAGCACGGCATCCGCCATGGTGCCAGCAGGCAGTATGCGCCTGCGTCTGACTTTTTTTAAGTGGCTGAATAAGTTTTTTTTATTATTATTAAGTCAAATACACATAGATCATGAATACATTCATGCATATGTGGGGTATTATAATGTGCTGACTTTTTTTTATACAATCTGACATGGTTAGATCAAACCAATCTACATTTGGCTTTCACCTCATTTATGTGATTATTGTGCCAAAACATCTATGTTCTATACTTGACAGATTTGACTTGTACCCTTGCCATATGCTCCATAGGTGTGGTCCCGCCTTTTACCCTCCCTCTGTCAAACCTCCCCCCTCCCCTCTCTTCCAACTCCATTTCTCTCCTTCATCTTGGGCTATAGTTGAGTTCTATCTTTCATAAGAAAGTATGAGTAAATATAAGTAGGTTTCATGGAAGTACTGAGTACATTGGATACTTTTTCCTCCATTCTTGAGACATTTAACTCAGGAGAATATGTTCCAGATCCCTCCATGTAAACATAAAAGAGGTAAAGGCGTCATCTTTTTAAAGGCTGCATAGTAGTCCATGGTATACATATAGCACAATTTACTAATCCATTCATGGGTCAATGGGCATTTGGCCTTCGTCCATGACTTGGCTATTATGAATTGAGCTGCAATGAATAATCCTGTGCAAATATATTTTTTGCAAAGTGATTTTTGGTCTTTTGGATATACTCCTAGTAGAGGAATTGCAGGATCTTATTTCATTTATTTAATTGACAAGTGAAATTTGTAATACTAGTGGTATGCAACATAATTTTAATATACACAAGGTGCCAAAAAATGTGCATACATATTTAAAAGAAGAAAAAGAAGAGTATTAAAATTTCATTAATATATACTGATAAGAACAAATTAACACAAGTCACATTGAGCACCTCTTATAATTGAAGAAGTCAAATGTGACTTCAGTATGAAATTGTGTATTCTTATGCTTAAAATCAACAAAGCATGAAAAGCCATGTAGAAATATGATTGAACCAAAAAAGTATGATCCAATGCTAACAGACTGAGTGGGGAAACTGGTAAAGATCTATCTAGATTCTTCTTAATCTCTCTGACCATGCATTCCTTCCTTTTTGGTGTGGGTTTTGGTCTTCAATGGAATTGGGGGTTTTATGGTCATATGAGGCACTTCAGAAAATTATTCTATCACCAGTTTTTACAGAGAATAACTTTGTTTCATGGCAGACTTTCAGGAAAATTGTTCTGGCTTTTATGACATGTCATGGAGAAAATTCTAATTTCCATGATTAGCATCAGGAAAGAATGGGACTGAGAGGCAGGAGGACAAGGGAATGCCAGAGAAGAACGTTTGCTTCTGAGACTTTCATTATAGGGTAATGTTTTCTGAGCCCCATCACTAATGTTCAGTAGGTTAGGAGTATTATATGCAATTTTGACTTCTGACATTTTTAACTTACAAGGCATTTTATACCATCATAAGTTGAGGAGCATGTCTATTTGTAAGTTGATTTGACAGTGAGACACAACAATTTATCAACTAGAAAAAATAAGCTTGGATGAACTACATATTACACTTGTATAGATGGAGAAGGGGCATTTAATTCAAAAGTCATTTATCTTTGATATATTTGATAATAGATTTGTTTAATTCTTAATAGTACTTCCATTTATTAAAATTAGACTGTGTCCTTTTAGCACTATGATAATGGGGTGATGGCAGGATTGGGTGAGATGAATGATGAATGATGTATATATATTCTACCCCATTTGATCTTTAAGCTAACACAACTCAGGTACAATTTTTAACTTAATTTTAAAAATAAAGGACTGAAATTGAATGATTCTAGTTCAGACCAATAATTATAAATCTGGCTGTGGACTTAATGAAGTGTTGTATTTGGTTAACTAGAAATAAAGAGGATACAAGGAGAATCTCAGGTTCTATAAAGCTAGTCTTAACCTTTCAAGAAACTTGTAAAGAGTTCTCTACTGAAAGAGTACATTAAAGGCATTAGTGACTACAGTAGGAGCTGAATATCTTTTGTTTACCCTTCCAGATCCATTCTCCACCCTTCCCTACCCTACTCTTCACCCTGGAAGTTTGAAATACTGTATGTGAATTTCCTTAATGTATTTAGTTACATCTGGCTTTTCATTGGGTTCAGCCCATGTAGAACAGAAATGGTGAGGACTTCAGGACAAAGGAAGAGTGTGAGGTCTGGACATTCCTCCAGATAGTGAATGCAGGATTGTGGCCACATGAATAAGTCCACCAATGAAAGGGCACATCTTCAGCCAGGCAGCCCTCTCCAGCTGGCTATCTCAGCATAACTGCTTTCTCTCCTTAGCTTGAAGCTCAGAGGGTTAATAACTTGTATGACTACTACATGACATCTTGTAAATTTCCTCTACATAAGCCAAACTTGTGTACACTCTCCTGAAAAAAGCCATTTAGAGCATATATCAGCCAAGACCCTGAGAGATACACAGCAGAAAAAGAGGAAAAACACCATTTTAGGCTCTCCAATACTCTTTAGAATTCTCAAGGAAAGAAGCCATGTACTTTTTTGTCTTCATGGTCTAACCTTTAATGCAGTATCTACTCTACAAGAAAAATCAATACTTATTTGCTTTCTTTAGCCACACCTCTAACTAGCAACTGTTTTGGTTTGAATGGAATGCTTATAAGTTAAAATGGCAGAGAGTAACTCTACAAAGTCCATTGAGAACATGACACTATTATAATCATTATACAACTAATATGGGCATGTTACAAATGGACATGTTAAGATTCCAAATAACACATGTAAACATCTTAACATTATAGTTGAGTCACAGAGTATCACCTGACTTTTAGTTGTTCCATTTCAAGGACTTAAAAAATATGAATTGAAAGACCATTAAGCAAGGCTAGCTCCAGTGTCCTAGGTTCCTACGTAAGATAACCAAAATCTAACTCACAGTGCATGATCATAGCCTAGAAAAATAAAACTCAAACTTAAATCAATCAGAAACTGCTAACAAATCTCTAACTAGAGACTTTACCAACCAGAATCTACCAACCAACCTCTAACTTGGGGTTTTCTACTTTAATAAAATATTTTCTTTGTCTTGCTTCTATAAAACTTTTCCACTTACACCCCTTTAAGGAGCCCCAACTGTTTTTAGTCCAGCACTGCCCAATTTATAAATCACTACCTGCTCAAATAAACTGTTTAAGATTTTAAGGTGCTTACGTTTATCTTTTAACAGTTCTGGTGTCAGACCAAAGATGATTAGGGAGCAAAGAGAACAGGTGCACACAGCCCAGGGAGTTCCTGCTCTCACTCCTGTTCACTGCACAGATGAGGTCCGCCAGAAGGTCCCTCTTGGATCTGAGCTCTACAACTCGCACCCTCTGCTTTCTGACTTTAGTTGAGCATTCTTTTTGATGCAGACTGTGTTTCAGAGTTGGACTGCATGTGATAAAAAACTATACCAGTCCTATTAGGAGGCCTCAGGCAGGTAAAGTTTTGAGAAGACAGAGAATCATAGGTTCTTCTGATCAAAGGCCATTTATAATTACAGTGGTTGCAGGGAGTTTTAACCACCCCCCAAAATTATTCAACTATGAGGCACATTGGAAAAGAAGTGATCTGGCTTACCTCAAAAAACAAGAGGAATTTGTTGTTGTTGTTGTTTTAATCTAATTTTTATTAAATCATAACTGTATACATTTATAGGGTACAATGTGATGATTTGATATACAATGTGGAATGCTTAAATCAAACTAATTAACATAACCATCACCTCACTTATTGTTGTGGTAAGACATTTATAATATACTCTTAGTTGTTTTGAAATGTATACATTTTCACTGTTTTCCTTCTGTCCTCCTCTGCCTAATGATACTGAATCTGCTAATTTCTTCACTTAGCTACCTTTTCAGCCTAAAGATGAAAAAAAGCAAGAAAAATGCCTAATAAAATAGGCCCTCAGGTCAACCAGTACTATCTTTTTCCTTAACCACTTTTATTGCTTACTCAAAATCTGAGCTCAGAGTAATTATGAAAGAGGCCCTGTTTGAAAAGGAAGCTCCCAGAAAATTGCCAAGGATTTTAGGATTCTCATTGGAATATATGATCCAGGAATCTTTAATCTTTACCAATTTATTAACATGACACTGAGGCCTGTCAAAGCCTATAAACAAATACATGCAGCCAAATGGGAGGTACTTTAGAAAGATATCAAAGATCTAAGCACTCAGTCTTCCAGGGATGAACCAAAAAGACCTAGGAAAATAGCAAATAATGTTTGGAATTTATCTTCAAATTACATTCTCAAAATAACTGACTGGTCTATCATTCAATTTTTAATATAAAAATGATGAACCAGGAAGGAAAGCTTAGAAGTATCCACAGTGACTCCAGGCATAGAAAATACTTGCCCTATTGTTCAGGGGGCTGGACCCTAAACTCAGTGTGGGGAGCAAAGGCTTTTGACCCTTGCCCTTCAACATTTGCTGAAAAATCATTGATAATTTAATAGGAGGAAGAAGATGTAATTTTAATAAATTTAATACATTTTAACAATTTTAAGGAAAAGAAGAATGTATTGAAAACAAGAAAAAATAAAAATATAAAAATGAGGCACTCAAATTAGTCTTATCTAGGGAAGCTTATTGCTGTGCAGAAGGAAAGACTTAGAAGTTTCTTTACAAAAGCAAAATAGAAATTCAAATGACTAATTAGTAAGGAAAATTAAGTCTGGTAAACTTTTGGCTTAGTTACTGTCTTGCCCAAAGGTTAAGAGAAAGCTAACCTGAAGAAAGTGTTTACAAAAGGTAGGTACTCAGATAAAATAGACTGATTTCTATGTTGAAACTATCCATGCTACAGAAATGTCTCTCTTTCCCTATTCCTCAGTATATTCCAGCCTGAGCTCATTAATACTAGCTAAAAAAAAAAAAAAAAAAATGGTAGCTAAATTAAGAAGACCATCTACATAAAACATGCCTTTCTGGTATTTAACTGCCTCTCTTGAAATCTTGTAAAAATAAAGTCAAAGTATGAATGAAATTTTCATTTACAGGAGTAACTGAAAGGGAGGACTGAGATACCAGAAACTCTTTGCATTGTTCAAATTTATGTGACAAATCTTTCCTTGGTTTAGGGAACTCTTCCTGGCTATGAAACTAGTATTTAAAATTATTATTAATACTTAGACGTCTTAATTTCATAAAATGTTTTTGTAATATTTTTAATAATTGCTGGATTTGACTGTGAGTTTATATTTTTTGTTTTGATCCTCTGGATTATAGGGTTTGGTTAGATGGTGGTGGTGAAGCCTAGAAATATGTGCTCAGTGCCAAAATCAACACCTACAAAGCATAATCTGGCCCAAAATGACTCCTTTTTCCCTGCTTCAACTTATCCTCCTAGATATTTGGGGAGAAATTGAATGCCGAAGGCATTCTGCCTTCTGTCTCGAACTCTGTATCTATTATATAAGTTGAGAACACAGGCCCTGTCAATTCTAGGTGCCACACAGCCACATGAGACCAAGGAAGACCAGGCAAATGGAATTCAGAAGAAAAAAGGAGTTGCAATCTTATTTTCAGATACATGTGGATTTAAAGCACTTAAAGTAAAAAAATAATAATAATAAAAATAAAAAAACATGGTCACTTTATATTGGGCAAGGGAAAAATACAAGAAGATGTTTCAATTCTAAATATTTATGCACCCAATTTAAAAGCTCCCAGATTCTTGAAACAGACCTTACTCAGTCTGAGCAATATGATATCCAATAATATCATAATAACAGGTGACTTTAACACTCCTCTTATGGAGCTGGACAGATCCTCTAAACAAAAATTAAACAAAGATATAAGGGACTTAAATGAGACCCTAGAACAACTGTGTTTGATAGACGCATATAGAATACTCCATCCTAAAGCTAAAGAATATATATTCTTCTCATAGCCCCATGGAACATTCTCCAAAATTTATCATATCCTGGGACACAAAAAAAACCTCAACAGAATGAAAAGAATTGAAATTTTACCTTGTACCTTCTCAGACCACAAGGCACTAAAGGTGGAACTCAACTCTAAGAAAAACATTCAACCCCACACAAAAGCATGGACATTAAACAACCTTCTGTTGAATAAAAGTTGGGTGCAGGAAGAAATAAAACAGGAAATTAACTTTCTTGAACATAACAACAATGACAATACAAGCTACCAAACCCTGTGGGATACTGCAAAAGCAGTTTTGAGAGGAAAATGTATCGGTTTAGATGCCTACATTCGAAAAACAGAAAGAAAGTGCATTAATAAACTCACAAGCCCTCTTATGGAATTAGAAAAAAAAAGAACAATATAAGCCTAAACCCAGTAGAAGAAAAGAAATCTCCAAAATTAAATCAGAGATCAATGAAATTGAAAACAAAAGAACCATTCAGAAAATTAATGAAACAAGAAGTTGTTTTTTTGAAAAAAATAAATAAAATAGATAAACCTTTGGCCAGACTATCTAGAAATAGAAAAGTAAAATTTCTAGTAACCTCAATCAAAAATGATAAAGGGGAAATAACAACTGATGCCACAGAGATATAAGAGATCAGCTCTGAATACTACAATAAACCCTATGCCCAGAAATTTGACAATGTGAAGGAAATGGATCAATATTTGGAATCACACCCTCTCCCAGGAAGAAATAGAGCTCCTGAACAGACCAATTTCAAGCACTGAGATTAAAAAAAACAATAAAAGCACTTCCAACAACAACAAAAAAAATGCCCTGGTTCAGATGGCTTCACAACAAAATTCTATCAAACCTTCAAGGAAGAGCTTATTCCCATACTACAGAAATTATTCCAAAAAATTGAGGAGGAAGGAATCTTCCCCAACACGTTCTATGAAGCAAATATCACCCTGATACCAAAAGCAGGAAAAGACCCAACTAAAAAGGAGAATTTCACTCCAATTTCACTAAGGAATATAAATGCAAAAATTCTCAACAAAATTCTAACCAATAGATTACAGCTTATCATCAAAAAGCTTATACATCATGATCAAGTAGGTTTCATCCCAGGGATTCAAGGCTGATTTAACATATGAAAGTCCATAAAGGTTATCAACCATATTAACAGAAGCAAAAATAAAGACCATATGATCCTCTCAATACATGCAGAAAAAGCATTCAATAAAATTTAGCATCCTTTTCTAATTGGAACACTGAAGAGAATAGGCACATTTCTAAAACTGATTGAAGCTATCTACGACAAACCCACAGCTAATATTTTCTTAAATGGAGTAAAACTGAAAGCTTTTCCTCTTAGAACTGAAACAAGACAAGATTGTCCTCTGTCACCTTTACTATTCAACATAGGGGTGGAAGTTCTAGCCAATGCAATTAGGCAAGAGAAGGAAATAAAGGGAATCCAAATAGGAGCAGAGGAGGTCAAACTCTCCCTCTTTGCTGATGACATGATCTTATACTTAGAGAACCCCAAAGACTCAACCACAAGACTCTTGGAAGTCATTAAAAAATACAATAATGTCTCAGGATATAAAATCAATGTCCACAAGTCAGTTGCCTTTGTATATGCCAATAACAGTCAAGATGAGAGGCTAATTAAAGACACAACTCCCTTCACCTTAATATCAAAGAAAATGAAATACCTAGGAATATACCTAACAAAGGAGATAAAGGAACTCTATAATGAAAATTATGAAATCCTCAGAAAGGAAATAGCAGAGGATATTAACAAATGGAAGAACATACCATGCTCATGGATGGGAAGAATCAACATTATTAAAATGTTTATATTTCCCAAAGCAATCTACCTATTCAATGCCATTCCTATTGAAATACCAATCGTACTTCCAAGATTTGGAAAAAATAATTCTGTGTTTTGTATGAAACCTGAAAAAAAAAAACCGTATAGTTAAAGCAGTTCTTAGTACTAAAAACAAAGCTGGCGGCATCACCATACCAGAGTTTAGGCTTTACTCCAAAGCCATAGTGCTCAAGACAGCATGGTACTGGCACAAAAATAGAGACATAGACATTTGGAATTGAATAGAAAACCAGAAAATGAAACTAACCTACAACCACCTAATCGTTGATAAACCAAACAAGAACATACCTTGGGGGAAAGACTCCCTATTCAATAAATTGTATTGGGAGAACTGGATATCCACATGTAAAAGACTAAAACTGGATCCACACCTTTCTCTACTCACAAAAATTGATTCAAGATGGATAAAGGACCTAAATTTAAGGCATGAAACAATAAAAATCCTCAAAGAAAGCATAGGAAAAACGCTGGAAGATATTGGTCTGGGGAAAGACTTCATGAAGAAGACTGCCATGGCAATTCCAACAACAACAAAAATAAACAAATGAGACTTCATTAAACTGAAAAGCTTATATACAGCTAAGGAGACAACAACCAAAGCAAAAAGACAACCTACACAATGGGAAAAGATATTTACATATTTTGAATCAGACAAAAGCTTGATAACTAGGATCTACAGAGAACTCAAATTAATCCACATGAAAAAATCCAACAATCCCATTTATCAATGGGCAAGAGACATGAATAGAACTTTCTCTAAAGAAGACAGACGAATGGCTAACAAACATATGAAAAAATGTTCATCACCACTATCTATTAGAGAAATGAAAATCAAAACTACCCTGAGATACCATCTAACCCCAGTAAGAATGGCCCACATCACAAAATCTCAAAACTGCAGATGCTGGCATGGATGTGGAGAGAAGGGAACACTTTACACTGATGGTGGGACTGCAAACTAGTACAATGTTTTTGGAAGGAAGTATGGGGAAACCTCAAAGCACTCAAGCTGGACCTCTCATTTGAGCCTGCAATCCCATTACTGGCAATCTACCCAGAAGGAAAAAAATCCTTTTATCATAAGGACACTTGCACTAGACTGTTTATTGCAGCTCAATTTACAGTTGCCAAAATGTGGAAACAGCCTAAATGCCCACCAACCCAGGAATGGATTAACAAGCTGTGGTATATGTATACCATGGAATACTATTCAGCTATTAAAAAAAATGGAGATTTTACATCCTTCGTATTAACCTGGATGGAAGTGGAACACATTATTCTTAGTAAAGCATCACAAGAATGGAGAAGCATGAATCCTATGTACTCAATTTTGATATGAGGACTATTGATGACAATTAAGGACAGGGTGAGGGTGGGGGAAATGGAGAGCAGAGCAAGAAAGAAGGAGGGAGGGGTGGGGAAAGGAAGAGCAGAGAAAAGGTAGGAGGAAGGGGAGGTGGGGCCCTGGTGTGTGCCACACCTTTTGGGGGCAAGACAGGATTGCAAGAGGGACTTTGCCTAACAAATGCAATCAGTGTAACCTGGTTTCTTGTACCCTCAATGAATCCCCAACAATTAAAATAAAAAAGAAATATATATATATATATAATATATATATATAACCTAAAAAAAAGAATTTTGTTATCCATAGACAATTATTTATTCACTTTGATTCTTCTCAAAAATTGGTTTTTAATTGATTATAATCAAAAGTTTGCTTCTTTAAGGAAAGTCATAAAAAGTTCTGACAAATTCTCTGGAGTATAGGTGTCTGTTAACTTTGGAGATTATCTAACAGTGGACTAAAGCAAAAAACATCCAGGTCTTTAATTAAAAAGCTGGTGCATCCATGAATACTGCTAACTCAACCTCAAAACAAAAATTAATTACATGAAACTGAACTATTTTTATGATTCTTTATTTGAACACTGCTGATTCTTTTCATGTTTTGTTTTCCAGATGTCAAGAAAACCCTTTTCCTTCTTTTCAGTTATTTCTAGCTTACAACAAAGTATATACTTGTAAGCAAAACTTTTAGCAATTATTTTTCTCTCTACTTGAATTCTTGCGACTTTAAAAACTATTTCTGAGTAGTTTTAATTTGTAGCAATACAGCTATTTGCATACGTTCTATAAGAATCTGTTTTCTTCTATTAACAGAGTACAGTGAGAAATACTGGTTATTTTACCAAGGCTTTGACTGATATGGCATATTTTCAGAGACACTCAGACTGTATTAAGATGCTCAGACTGTGTTAAGGAATTAAAGTAGATTTTCAGAGGCCAGTAATAAGCCCTTTGGGAAAAATGGGCCAGATACCTCATCAATCACATTTCCTGATCTTTGATAAGTAAAGAATGTCATTTTCTGACATGTCCAGGAACCCTAAATTACTTTGGAACCTTGAGGAAAGAGGAATTTACACAACTCATACAGGTGTCTAAAAGCACAGATAAATCCTTGTCTTGACTTGATAGGTTTTCAAGTCTAACATGAGATTCCTTACCAAAAGTTTCAACAAGGCCAATTTTAAAAAAGAAAAGCCTATATAGCCAAGAATTATTCTTAGTGCCATTTATGCAAATAATCAGATCAAATAGAATGATACTAAATGTTATTTTTGAAAGTAAATTGGTTCTCCTATAATTTGTCTTGAATAAAAATGGAAAACCAGAGAGAATAAACTATGGTTCATAGAAAAGAAACTATAGTTCATTTATTAGATTCTGGTATAAGCCTGTATTTTTGAGCTTTTGTTATTTACCTATAATTTGGGCTGAATTCTGAATTCTTTCCTGGATACAAGTTTCCAAATAACATTTTCATATATATATGAATATATATATATATATATATATATATATATATATATATATATATATATATATATATATATATATATTTACCATTTTTTCTGACTTGGATTCAATGTTTCTGAGACCCTGCTAGCATACATTTGAACATGCAAATATCAGGTTAAAAAAAAAAAAAGTCTATCAGACTTCTTGCCTTCTTTCACTTTAACTTAAGATGGTTTAAGTTTAATATCTAGACACTTCAGCTGGATGCCTCCAGATGCTAAGGATACTACTTTATTAACTTTTCCAGGTATTAACTCTTGCTTTTCTTCTGTTTGAAAATGCCAGCTCCTGTAATAAGACACATAACTAAACTGACATATTTTTATAACTAAGACACTGACCAAAAAGTTACAGGATGATGTATTTAAACTTGCTTCAATTTGTTTATTCCGCCCCCCCCCCCACTCCTTAGTTCAAGAATATCAGTTTGGCTTTTGATTTTTAAAACCTTTTAATTTAAAAATAAGGATTAAGAGAAATTAGAAATATTTTAACCCAAAATATATTTCTTTGAGATATTTCGGGATGGCTATCACAGAAGTAACACTGCAAAACTGTCTTTGGGTGTCTAGTTGGGCAAATTTACATTTGTAGAGAATCTCCATTAATGCAGTCAGATCTTTCTGTACTTGAGCTAGAAAAGATTAACTGAGAATGTTTACTTGTTTCTCCACAGGCTTAAGAGAGGGTTGCTGGGAAAATACCTAGACACCCAGTAGTGAAGCTGACTGGTAATATCAGTCTCTAACTACAGAGTAGTGCCAGTAGAGATGTGATTAGAAAACCATCTGTGACTTCTGGATTGGTAGCAGAAGAAACTAGAAAGAACTTTAGTTCTCAAGAAGATCCTTCAACTCTGTAGCCCAGGTAGTCCTAGATAATCAGGTATTCCTAGATTTTCTATTGGCTACACAAGGGGAAGTCTCTGTGGTATTAAATATTACCTGCTGTATCTATAAAGATACATCAGGAAAAATAGAAACTCTAAAAACAAATTTTCCAACAAGCTATGTGGCTATAAAAGGACTCTACTAGTGACTTCAAGCCATATTGGTTTGAGAGTTATTTACTTCAATTCCCAGGACTTCTGCTCAGTTCTGCAGGAACTCCTGAAGCTCAGACTCTTATTCCTTATCTTAGGCCTTCTCATTGATGTTAGAGGCCACTGTTTACTGTGCTAAGACTGTAAATAAGCATACTAATGTTCATGTCATGAAAACCTTATGTCTGCAACATATGACCTTGAATACTTAAAGATAACTGCGAAACCGTTTTATTCCTCTTGTCTCGAATTTGACCTCAACTATGTCCCTTGTCAGAAGGAAGAAGGCAGATTAATTCTCTGCTTTTTTCCATCTTATTCACTTGCACCTCAGGAATGAAGTGAGATGAAGCCCAAGGTAAAGGTGGGGGCAAAAACCTGGATGGACTAGAGACCATTCTTCTAAGTGAAGTATCACAAGAATGGAAAACCATACACCACACGTACTCAATACTAAATTAGAATTAGTTGATCAACATTTACATGCATTTACGGAAACACAATTTAATGAGAATGAAGTAGACGGGTGGGGAGGAAGAGTTGGGCTAATTCACACCTAACAACGCACACATTGCGGGTGAACTTACAACTTTGACCTGAAACATATGAAAGCAAATTATGTAACCAAAACATGTGTACTCCTGTAATATTCTGAAATAAATAATAAATAAGCCAGTCCTAAAAACTAAAATAAATAAAATGTATACCTCTTCTTATTTTCCTTTTGTGAAAGTCCTATAGAGACCTTATAATTGCCTATAACCAAATCAGTTTATTATCATTATATCCTAATGTTAATAAACTAACATTTTGCATTATTATAAAATTTTAAATTTAAAATTAAAAAAACTTTCTCTAAATTAATAAAAAGCCACAGTGTGGGAACTGTGGTAAAGGTCTGAACTCTGCCAAGGTATAAAAGTATAGGCATAGTTAAAATATACACATTATAAAAAAGGAAATTAAAAAAGATAGAAGATGGGCGGCGCCTGTGGCTCAAATGAGTAGGGCGCTGGCCCCATATGCCAGAGGTGGTGGGTTCAAACCCAGCCCTGGCCAAAAACTGCAAAAAAAAAAAAAAAGAAGATACAAAATACAACTAACAAATGTTATTGGTGCACGTATTGAGTATTACAAATCTTAACGGTGTTTAAGGTAATTTTCAAGGCTATCTTTTCTTAATTAGGCCTTTCCCCACACCCTCCTTTCTTTGTATCAGCAGATAAAGGCATTTTAGGATTGATTCTAAGCTCTGTGCCTTTGAGCTATCAGTTTTCTACCCTGTCTACTGCAGGACCTGAGATCTGTTCCTTTAAAGATGCAAATTTAGGGAGCTAACTTATCAAAAAAGAGAAGAAGAAAAGAGCTATTTGGAAATTAGACAAAGCATATATAGGTTGTCATGCAAAATACCATCAGCAAGACTAGGTAGTAGACAAGGGATTGGTGTTCTCAGTTTGCAAACCAGGAAGAGATTGTCTCTGTGTGTCTCTGACTTTAAAATGAGGAGGGTCAGATTGGGTTTTCTGTTCACAGTGGCAATGTTACCCAGTAGAATCATACATCATACATATTAAGCAGGTTTTGGGGAAAAGCTATTCATTTTTATGAAGGGAGCCAAGCACATGCACAATGGGTAAAAATATACATGACATATATCTCATATTTAATTTCTGGTAAGGTTTTAGCATTAAAATGAGGTGAATTTGACTCTTTTTTCAAAAAGTGAACCACAAGACACAAAGGCAGTTTGTGCCCAGCCTCTATAAACTCACTGAAACTGGCTGAAATTCTGTGGTTGTATATCAAAAGGATAAAAAAAGAATGCATGGTCAGTCCTCTGTTCTATCAAAAATGTAGTGGTATATGTTGTAAAACAGACTTAAGAGGGCTCTGATAATTTGCCTGATCGCTCTTATTATGAGTTTAGCAAGACTTTGGTTTTTCTTATGGCCATGAAAGAAAATAAATTAGAAATTTGCCATGCCAGGCCAGCCATGAATGCTTGCCCCATAGGGCTTTGTTAACCTTAGGATCCATCTTAGTTGATAAAAAGGCACCTACAGTATCAACAACATCATAACTTTATATGTATATGAAACTAATTAAACCAATTACCTTCCATCAATCTAATATCTAGAAAGTTGAAAAAAATGTCAAATGTAACAATTCTCACTGCTGATTGAACCTTAGCACTGTTCATACTATTACAAAGAAAGCACAGATCACTGCTTGTGGTTCCTATTGAATAATAGGCACTGGATATCCCCTCTCTCTATGAACAGCTAGAACACAAAATACAGTTGTTTCTCGACTTTTGATGGGGTGATATCCTGATAAGCCCACTGTAACTTGAAAACATCTTCACTCATACATGCATTTAACTTAGCCACCTACAATAAGTTAGCCTCACCTACCTTAAACATACTCAGAACACTTTAACATTATATTAACCAACAATTGGGCAAAATCATCTGGCCACACAGCACTCTGTAGAGATTTGGTTGTTTATGGTTATGATCAAAGAGCTGATTGGGAACTGTGGGTCACTGCTGCTGCCCAGCATCATGAGATAGTATCCTACCACATTGAAATATATCAAAGTTTAAAATGTATAACATGGTCTGTATTAATGATCCCTTTCACACTATCACAAAGTCAAAATATTGTAAATCATACCAGTATCAGGCAGACACTATCTGTGGTATGAAACAATGATTTTCAAGACACTGGATTTAAGGTCATGAAAATCAGTGATTCCTGAAACACGTTGACCAAATGAGGTCATCCTTAATGATTGCCACAGATGACTGCCTGGAGAGTTTCTAGGCCTGAAACAGAGAGTGTGAAATAGGTCAAGCTTGGCAGACTCCCTCAGTTGAGGAAATAGAGCAAAAAGTCTGGGGAGACCAATTTGGCTAGAGTTCACAGAATGTACTATGGATTAGGAGAGAACTGAATGAAAATAATCCAACAAAACAAAGCCCAGCATTACTTAGCTGATTACTGATCATGTGAGAAAAGTATAGGAGTTTGGGAAAACCAATTTGAAAGGGTGCACAGTGCTCACAGTATGTCAGAAGAAATGCCCATTACCAATCATAAAAATTTTCATAATTCACAGGGTATTCCCAAGAGCATATAGAAAGAAAATAATGGGCCCCAGGCTGAGCACTGCTGTAGTTGTAACTCTCTAAAGACCTCCTCCAAACCTACTCAACAAATCTTAAAAATAAGACATTAAAAGATAAAAAAAGGATTCCAAGTAGCTTAAAAAAACACAGGATTTTTTATAGGGAGAAAATACTTTTAGTACTAAGATAGGTAAAATTCATAAAGTCTAAAATCCAATAAGAAATAACTAGGTATATATAATGAGATGGGAAACTCAACCCATAAGGAAGAAAAATATCAACTATCAAAAACTATCCCCAAATTGACATAGAATTTAAAAATTGAGAATACATGAAACCATGAAAATAGTTATTATAACTGTATTCCATATGTTGAAAGTAAAGGCATGGGAGATAGTAAAAAATATTTAAATCAAATTTTAGAGATGTGTGTAATAAAGCATACACTTGATTGGAGTATTAGCAGTGATATACTTTAAACATTAACCTTGAACTTTGCCTAACAAATGCAATCAGTGTAACCTGGTTTATTGTACCCTCAATGAATCCCCAACAATAAAAAAAAAAAAAAATTAACCTTGAACATATTTCTAAATAATCAACAATTCAGAAAAAAATCACAACAGGAATTAGAAAACATTTTGAATTGAAGAAAAGTAAAGCATACCAAAATACATATCAAAATGTACTCAAAGATGTATTAAGAGGGAAATAAAAACTTTGCATAACCACATTAGAAAAGAAGAAAAGTCTTGGATAAATAACTAAGCATTATCCTTAAGAAGTTTGAAGAAAAGTGGAAAGCGAAAGTAAAGCAAGTAGAAAAAGAAATAAGGTTCAGGAAAAAAAAAAATCAATGACATAGAAAAAAGAAAAATAATCAACATAAGGCAAACATAGCAATAAAGTTTAAGTCTGGTCCTTGGAAAAAATAGAACTGATAATCTTTTAGCTCATATGACCAAGGGGCAAAAAAAAAAAATAGAGAGAGAGAGAACATATAAATAAAATAAGGCATGAAAGAGTACATCTCTCCCTATTCGATAGTAATTAAAATTATGATAAGGAAATAGTATGAAAAAATTATACCAAAAACACTAGACAACTTGACCAAAGAAAAGAAATTCCTAAAAAGGCACACATTATAATATTAAAACTAAAAAAAAAAAAAAACATAGAAAATCAGAATATCCCTTTAAAAGTGATAGAATTAAATTAGTAAAACCTCTAAAACCTAAAAAAAAATAAATAAAAGACATATTGAGTTCAAGTAGACCCACCATAAATTCAACAAAAATAATGTTAAAGTTGTACAGAAATTATAGAAGCAATAGATATATATCATCTTATTTTATGAGGCTAGTATTAATTTAATATTAAAACCAGACAAAGGTATCTCAAGAAAATAAAACTACAGGACATGTACCACTCATAAATATAGATGTAAAAATCCTTAACAAAATGTTAGCCTATTTAATAAAGGAAGTTTTAAAAATTATATATTTTTTAGTGAATAGTTTTCAATAATATATATATATTCCCCACATCTCCTCATCCAGGAGCTGAGTTTAATTACAACCCCCTTTTCTCCCTTGAGGATGGGTTTGACTTTGAGATTCCCTTTCAAAGAACAGAAAAGGGAAAGAAAAAGTACTAACTTAATAGAGCTGGAATCTGGCAAACACTACATTATCTAAGCAATGAAGACTAATATCATCTGTGATGTCATATACATAGCATGTATCTTCTGATATGATGTGACAAGAAAGTCATTTCACATTACATAAGAAGAACAGGTACTAATCAGCTTTAACATATTTCACTTGCCCAATTACACTGCTGTATTAGTCATTATAAGCTACCTTTTGCTACTGTAACAACTCCAAAATTTGCAGTGGCCTAATAAAAAATATATTTATACTCAAAGAAAGTCTACAGTAATTACAACAAGACTCTTTATAGTAACTATTCTTTAGGCAGGGAATCAAGCTCCTTTATGCTTGTGTTTCCACCAGCCACTATGAGTTCTTTCTGATTTTTGCAGAAGTGAAGTGAATAATAAGAATCTTACTTTGGCAATTAAATTATTTGATAAAAATAAAAAACAAACAAAAAACCTCATAGGTTTTATATATCTTCAATGGAGAGAGTAAGAGTTTTCTTCCACACACAAAAAAGATGGCTTTATGTGATTGAACACTAGAAATCTCTACCAAATATGCCCTGAAAAAAATGTAAGCATAAAAACAAATGCCTCAATATTTTTTATGGCCAGCTTCCCAAAGGTTTTCTCTCCATTCTCTCTTATTCTAGTACTTAGATGGAAGTGCTTGGTGCCTTGAGCCTACTACCCCTATGGGATTCCATCACATATCATTTTCTTCTTCATCTGACCTTTAAACATCATTTTCTAGATTTGGCTTTCTGTATTATTCTCACACCCATTGTGAGACGATAACTGCATTAATGGTCTCGATTTTTTAATTAACACCATATTCATACTCTTTGATAACTGTCTTCCCACTTATACTGAGACTGGCTCTGTGCTTTGATAAATAGTACAGTAATAAGAGTGACACTCACAGTGGTTTTAACAAGCATTTGCGAGTGCCTGTTTCCACTCTTGGAGATCTGATCAACAGAAAAGTTAGGCTTGGATTCTTTGCTGAAAGAGTCTGAGAGAAGCCCGCATGAAAAAGATGAAATTGCCCCAGCTAAGGCTATTCCAGAGCAGGTGGGCCCTGCCTATCTGCCAACCAACTGCAGATGAATGAGAAAGTCTAGTTGAAATTATCTGAAGCAAGCTTAGAACAATAGAATTGCCTAATCAGCACAAAAACATGAGTAATAATAAATTTTTGTTGTTTTAAGTGAGGGGTCCTCAAACTTTTTAAACAGAGGGCCAGTTCACTCTCCCTCAGACCATTGGAGGGCCGGACTATAGTTTAAAAAAAACAACAAAAAAACTATGAACAAATTCCTATGCACATTGCACATATCTTATTTTGAAGTAAAAAAAAAAAAAAGGGAACAAATACAATATTTAAATGAAGAACAAGTAAAGTTAAATCAACAAACTTACCAGTATTTCAATGGGAACTATGGGCCTACTTTTGGCTAATGAGATGGTTAATGTCTGGTTCTGTATTTGTCACTGCTAGTCATAACAAGTGATGCAAGCGTGCATCAAAGTCTGTACACAGACATAAGTGCTGCCAAAGATGGTTGCCATTTTGAGTGCAAGGTTCCTGAGATTAAGATATGTCTCAGAAGGGAGAGATGCATAGAAATTAGGAAGGCTGCTTGACTTGAATGCATCTTTCAGAGAGTCACAATTTTGCAGTTCAGCCAGTTCCATTTGGTAAATTGTATCCACATTTTCAATGTCAATAGAAAACAGGTTATGGAAAAGCTGTATGTCCTGTTCTCAGAGATGAAGCTTCTTAAATCTAAATTGGAACTCCTTTTGCAACTTTTCCAGTGAATCCACACGTTTTATTTGGGAATGCAACCAGTGTATTTTCCGCTAACAGTTTTGAGTTGTGGGGAGATGGCAGAAATTTTCCTCCTTCACTTGTTTGATGAGGAGGCCTAATTTTATTTCAAATGCCTTCACATGTGATTGCATATCACAGATGAGCTTCCCCTTTCCTTGAAGTTGCACATTGAAACTGTTGAGTAGTTCTGTTACATCTGTCAGAAAGGCAAAGTGCCATTTCCATTCTGCATCATTGAGCTCTGTTATTTCTTTATTTTTTAAAAGCAGAAAAGCTATAATCTGTGGAAGTAAGTCATAGAAATGTTTCAAAACTCTCCCTCAACTCAGCCCATGGACTTCTGTGTGGTACGGAACATCTTCATAGGCAGCATTTAGCTCAGACAGAAATTCCTGAAATTGTCTGTGGTTTAGTGCATTACCTCTAATGAAGTTAACACAAGATACCACAGTTTTCATAACAGAGTCCCACTTCAGTGATTTACTACACAGCGCTTCTTGATGGATGAGGCAGTGTATGGCTATTGGATGAGAATGGTTATGTTTGTCCATCTCTTTGTTAATGTGTGCAATTACTGCTTTCTTAGTCCCCACCAAGCTAGGAGCAGCATCACTTGTCACACTGGCTAGTTTTGCCCAGTCCAGCTCCAAACTATTCACAGTTTGGCAAACCTTTTCCTAGATATCCTCTCCTGTAGTTGTTCCTCTGATGCTTTGCGGTGCAGCAAGCTCTTCTGTGACTTCAAAATAGTCATTCGTCCCACAAATAAAAATTAGAAGTTGTGCAGAATCACGAACATCATTACTTTCTTTGAATGCCGAGGAAAAATAGGAAAGTTTTTCTGGGGAGTTTTGCAAATGCTGATGCAAATTGTCTCCCATTTCTTCAATCCTTCATGTAATTGAGGGTCCTGAAAGACTCACTGTACTAAATAAATTGGCCTTCTCTGGACACATCTCTTTGGCAACAGAAAGAAGGCATTCTTTAACAAATTCTCCCTCCACAAATGGTCTGCCAGGGCATGCTATTAGCTTGGCAACTTGAAAACTTGCTCACAGTGATGAAGTATTTAGCTGTTTCTGTTTCACAAAAGTATTTTGCTGAGTTGTCAATGTATAATTCAGTTTTAATATTTTATCTTATCTCAATTCTCTGACCAAACAATCGTATTTATCTATATGTTGAGTTTGGTAGTGTTGACGCAAATTGTATTCTTTGAACACAGACACTATATTCTGGCATATCAAACACACAGACAGCTCTTTCCTTGTACTACATGAAAAAGTAATCATAAATCCACTGCTCTTTGAATATCCTACACTCCAAGTCAATTTTTTCTTTCTTGATATCATTGTTTCCTAGGGATTCCAAATCGCTATTAGTAAAATACCAAGATATATATATACAGCACTCCAAAAACAATATACCAGCAATAACTCTGCCCACACAGAGACATATAGACTGCACTGCCCATCAATGCAGTCTGATCAGTGTCCATCAATGTAGCCTTTCCAGTCCACATCATTTCAGCCTCGCCACTGCCCATATGGTGAAACTTTGCTTTTACCTCAGGCTCACACTGGTGCAGTGTGGGAACAGGCACAATTATAGAGCCAGTTTCTCCACCACCTGTCCAGTTCACACTACCCTGTGCAAACCGCACTGAGATCTGTGAACTCACACAGGAATCTGATCTCATGGGTCTTGTCACTGCAGGAAAAAAGAAGGCACATATGCCTTTTTTCTTCCGAATCTAATGTGAGTTTGGCCATACAAGCATATAGCTGAACTCACACTGCTCAGAGATCACAACAGTGTGAACCGAGGCTTACACAGCACACAACATACAATGTCATACACAACTGAATAGCAATCAGAATATAAATGCACTTACTGTCAATTAAATTCAATTTCCTACTCCTTGGCTGTCTGTAGAGATGAATTAAATTCCCATGGGGCCATAGGCAGATTACCAGTTTGGGGCCCCCATGAGATAACACTGAGCACTGACCATTTGCATTAACACTGACTGCTGACAATTTGCATTAATACTGAGCACTAACAATTTGCATTAACACTAAGCACTTACAGTTATCATTACCACTGAGCACCGACAATTTGCATTAGCACTGAGCGCTGACTATTTGCATTATCACTGCGATGCAACCCCACTAGAAACCACCTACAACCAACTAACCAACTTTAAAAAAAAGGCTCTTCTAACTTCAAAAAAAGGCACCCCCTATCTGCAAAAAAAAGACCTAACTTCAGGAAAAAAAGGCCCCCCCCTTGACTGCAAAAAAAAGGCCCTACTAACTGCAAAATTAAAAAAAAAAAGACCTCTTAACTTCAAAAAAAAGAAAATTCTAACTTGTTCTTACCTTGGTCCTTAGGCATCAGCAGGCTCTGCACATGCAACCTGGTGACTCCCCTGATTATACCAGAGACTGAGAGGAGGAATTGAGAGATAGGAAAGAGGGGAGTTGGAGAGTTGGTGCACATTCTACACATGCACACTGCAGATCAGGACAAGTGGGCTGCTAAGTAGGATGGCAAAAACACCCAGCAGTGAGAGACACTGAGAAGGAGCGGAGGGGAGAGACAGAAGGAGTGGAGTGGGAGAGTTGGCGCACATTCCACACATGCGCACTGTTGCCTGGGACAAGTCAGCTGCTAAGCAGGACAGGCAGGGTGGCAAAAACACCCGGCAGGCCAGGATGAGTTGGCTGCTAAGCAGGAAAGACAGCTGTGGCAAAAACACACGGCGGGCCGGATAAATGGCCTGGCGGACTACATGTGGCCCATGGGCAGTAGTTTGAGGACCCCTGTTTTAAGCCATTAGGTTTTGGGAGTAGTTCATTATACAGCAATAGCTACATAATATATCTAGTCACCAGTTACATCTTAATACTGAAATTATAACCTGTCCTATATTGTTATTGTATATGTGTTTCTTTTATTATAGAGTTCCTGCATGACTGTGGTCTGTCTTCAATCTTAGTTCTCCTTAGGAACTTTGGTCTTCTGTATCCTCAAATTAAGTAATGGAAAACTGCACCTCACGTTATAGACTCCAGGATCTTCTCTAGCTAATCGAACTTCTCCATGCTTAGATCCTTTTTCTTTCATCTGTCAGTCACTTTTTAAGGTAAACTCATGCTCTTATCTTCAACATTAGAGATGTCTATAAGAAGGACATCCACACGGTGATTTTGGCAGAGTCTCCTCCTTGTCCTTTAGTTTCCTCATACCTCAAGTGTGGATTTAAATGCACAACTTCATTCTCTCCAAATATCCTCATCTCATAAATATCTGGACTATCTTAATATGCTGATAAATTCTATAGATGATGTACTTGATAAATTGTAATCTTATTGAAGGAAAGCATTGTGTCTCAGTAGTAGCAGTGTTAAACCAAAAACAAAAAATTCAAAAACTAAAATAATTAGAACAATTTAAATTTCACAAAATATGTTTTTTTTTTTTAATGCCAAAGTTACATCATTTCGTAACAGAAAAGAAAAGTTATTGGAATATTTTTTCTCATATCTTTCCTTGGTTAGAAATAGTTCCATGAGAAAGATAAATCAACACTATGCAAAAGCACACACACAAAAAAATGACAAAAACGACCAAAGTTTACAGTGAAGTCATCTACTCATAATTTGATTTAATGAACAAACTATAAATATATACCCTAAATGAATTGTGCCTTTTATATTTATTTATTTCAGACAGAGTCTCACCATCTATATCACCCTTGGTAGAGTGCTGTGTTGTCACAGCTCACAGCAACCTCAGACTCTTGGACTTAAATGATTCTCTTGCTTTAGCTTCCTAAGTAGCTGGGACTACAGGTGCCCACCACAATGCCCAGCTATTTTTTGTTGCAGTTGTTATTGTTG
Source organism: Nycticebus coucang (assembly GCF_027406575.1). Lineage (NCBI taxonomy): Eukaryota > Metazoa > Chordata > Mammalia > Primates > Lorisidae > Nycticebus > Nycticebus coucang. The sequence continues at coordinate 36,631,853 of NC_069792.1, forward strand.
TTTAGCAGGCCCCAGGCTGCATTCTCACCCACCAGCTTCTGTGTATGTGGCTGGTGCCATAACAACAGTGCTACGGGTGCTGAGCCTATGCCTTAAATTATATAGAAACATGAAATTTAGCATTCTAGTTATTTAATACACACATGAAGAATTAAGTTCTCTTATTATACTGGAGGAAAAAAATCAGGCTATGCTGTCTATGAGACATTATCCAACATCATCCTCTAATGTATATCTTAATAAGAAGTATATAAAAAAGATTTGACTTGACTGTGCATAATATCATTTTACTGAATATCATTATCTGAAATTAACCACATAAAGGGCAAAGTTGTGTGTGTGTTTGTGTGTATGATCACTGCCATAAAAGCTATTTTATCCCCCATTTTTCCCAAATAGTCCAGATCATTTAAAAAAACTTGTCTTCCCTTTCATCTCTCTTATACCTTCTTTCAGTACATTTCTGAGCTTTAAAATTTAATTATGCCTAAACTAAGATTATTCCAATAATAAACTAAGATTATTCCCATAATATTAGTTTTTTTTTTTCCTACACTTAGCACTGCTTTCTAAAATAAAGATTCAAAATCAGAATTCTATGTATATGATAAAGGCAGGGGAGGGCCTTAAATATTCATTTGATAATACAGTTTTTTTAAATTCCAAAAGTTCAAGATTCTTGAAACTTGTTTAAATTTCATTTCTATTTAAATATTCATTTTACTCTTACCCAACATAACCATATTTCCTCCTCTCCTTTTCAGTATGATCTTGTTTTCACCAAGATTGACTGAATAACTTTTGTTAAGAATTGACTATTTTCTCATAACTGATGGTTTGTCAAATTAGTATTTAGTTTCAAAGAAATGCAGTCACATTTGATACTTGATAGTGAATATAAATCACATGCAACTTATTTTTAAGGTTATCACACTCTGTGATGATTGAATCCATCATGTTCTCTTTTGTGTGATTTCACATTGAATAACAAAAAAAAAAATCATCTCAAACTAAAATCTAGCTGCCTGAATGCCTTCACAAATAGAACTACATTCTGGGAATAAAATGTAGTAATTTCACACGTATTTAGTTTTCATATAAAAGTAACGGGTTGTAAAACCAGGTTAATCTCCTTCATAACTCCAGATAATGGGTAAGCTGAAATAATCATTGAACACAAGAATAATATAATTTTTGATGGCCTACATGATAACTAGCATCACTGAATGAATGGATTAAGACATGATAATGAAAGTACTAGGTTCAAAGGAATCTCAGTTCTCACTGACTGAATGAAAAGTTGAGATGCTGGGTAAGCCTAAGTATGCAGTGATATTGTGAAGGTCACACTGTTTATCTTTTAGTGGACTACATATTACAACACACACACACATATATGTGTGTATACATAAAAAATATACATGTAAGTGAAATATACCCATATACAAATGTAAAGATATATATATATATATATATATACACACACACACACACACACACACATATGAAATATAGTTACATAATAACAGGAGCAAAAAGGAATATGACAATCTTAGTAAGTTTCTTGGCTAAAGATTCCAGGGTTCTCTACTGGTCAAATAGAATGTACTTTGCTGCTCAGTTAAATGAATGAGACATCTGGGTCAGGAGAGTCAAATTTCAAGGTACAGAAAGGTCATTGAAACCCCAAAAAGGCTGAGTGACCACATATAATAACCCTAAACAAGTCAGGCCTTCTATTTATACATTTTGAATAAACAATTTTACTAAACAGGTACAAGGCACTTTCTGGGAAATTTCAGTTTAAATAGATCACTGTGAATCAACAGGTGTACTCCATTTCACCTGTCCAGTGTTCAGTATCACGGCTGTATCATCCTGAAGACCAGAGCAGAGATCTAACAGACCAGAAGTAACATAAGCCTATCTTCAATATACAAGCTTGTTCTATAAAGGGAAACTTCACTTTTACCCTCTACTAGGAGATACGGATTGGAAGTTTTTTTTTTTTTTTATTGTTTCTTTAATCTCAGTGCTTGAAATTGGTCTGTTCAGGAGCTCTATTTCTTCCTGGGTAAGTCTAGGGAGAGAGTGTGATTCCAAATATTGATCCATTTCCTTCACATTGTCAAATTTCTGGGCATAGAGTTTCTGGTAGTATTCAGAGATGATCTCTTGTTCTGGGGTCCCATTTAAATCTCTTTTATCTTTGTTTAATTTCTGTTTAGAGGAACTGTCCAGATCTGTAAGAGGAATGTTAAAGTCCCCGGTTATTATGGCATTGTTGGATATCATATTGCTCAGACTGAGTAAGGTCTGTTTCAAGAATGTGGGAGCACTTAAATTGGGTGCATAAATATTTAGAATTGAAACGTCTTGTATTTTTCCCTTGACCAATATAAAGTGACCATCTTTGTCTTTTTTGACTTTAGTTGCTTTAAATCCACATGTATCTGAAAATAAGATTGCAACTCCTCTTTTCTTCTGAATTCTATTTGCCTGAAAAATTGTCTTCCAACCCTTAACTCTGAGTTTTAATTTGTCTTTTGAAGCCAGGTGTGTTTCTTACAGACAGCAAATGGATGGCTTGTGTTTTTTAATTCAGTCAGCCAATCTATGTCTCTTCAGTGGGGAATTCAGCCATTAACATTTATTGAGATAATTGATAAGTGTGGTAGTATTCTAGTCATTATATTTTGTGAGAGTCCATTGCTTAGTTTTATCTTTTGCATCAGTGTGGAGGTTGGGTTCTGTCCTTTAATTTCTAAGTTCTTACTTTGCTGCTGATCTATTGTGGTGGTCAGTACGTAGAACAGGTTGAAGTATTTCTTGTAGAGCTGGTCTTGTTGTGGTGAATTTCCTCAATGTTTGTATATCTGTAAATGATATGATTTCTCTGTCAATTTTAAAGCTTAGCTTAGCAGGATTTAGAATTCTTGGCTGGAAATTGTTCTGTTTAAGTAGATTAAAGGTAGATGACCATTGTCTTCTTGCTTGGAAAGTTTCATTAGAGAAGTCTGCAGTCACTCTGATGGATTTGCTGCTGTAGGTCAACTGGTGCTTACTCCTGGCAGCTTGCATAATCTTTTCTTTTGTCTTGACTTTGGACAGGTTCATCACAGTGTGTCTTGGAGAAGCTCGGTTAGAGTTGAAGCAACCTGGCGTCCGATATCCCTCTGAAAGCAGTGTGTCAGAACCTTTGGTGATATTTGGGAAATTTTCTTTTATAATATTCTCTAGTATGGCTTCCATTCCTCTGGGACATTCTTCTTCCCCTTCTGGGATTCCTATAACTCGTATGTTGGAACGCTTCATAAAGTCCCATAATTCTGACAGTGAACATTCTGCTTTCTCTCTCTTTTCTGCCTCTTTTACTATCTCAGTTATCTCAAGAACTTTGTCTTCTACCTCTGAGATTCTTTCTTCTGCATGGTCTAACCTGTTGCTGATACTTTCTATTGCATCTTTAAGTTCCCTAATTGAATGCTTCAGTTCCTTCAGCTCTGCTATATCTTTCTATATTCTTCATATCATTCATCTCTTATTTGATTCTGTTTTTGGATTTCCTTTTGTTTATTTTCCACTTTATTAGCAGTTTCCTTCATTGTTTCCATCATTTCCTTCATTGTTTTCATCATGTATGTTCTAACTTCCCTTTCTGTTATTCCTAACATTTCTTTATAGTTGGAATCCTCTGCAGTAGCTACCTCATGGTCCCTTGGAGGGGTTGTTCTGAACTGGTTCTTCGTGTTGCCTGGAGTTTTCTGCTAATTCTTCCTCATGAGATATTTCTTTTATATGTTTCCTTGCCCTAATTTTCCTTTCACTTCCTCTTACTCTGTAAGTTCCTGTACCTGTGGACTAAGGTTTCGATGAATCCTTTTGGTACAGGACCAGAAGGATGAGAAGGTTGAAGAGCAAGAAGGGATGATAGAAAGAAAGAAAGAAAGAATGAAAAGAAAATAGAGAAAGGAGAGGAGGTAGGTAAAAGGAATATTGACAAAAAGAAGAGAGGCACAGATAGAGGGAGACAGAGCAATATATGTGTACAGTAGGGTACTTTGACACAACCTTAAAAAATCCCCAATCTCTGTGGGTGCCTGGTTGGGTGGTCCCTTGAGGTCAGCAGCTCTTTGCTAACCTGAGCAGACACAGTACCCCACCTCCACTAAGTAGAGAGGAAAGACAAAAATGCTATAAATCAAATCAAAAGAAGCAAACAGAAAACTTTACAGGATAAAATTGGGTGAAAAACCAAATAATAGGGATAGAAACACTAGGAAAAATGAAGTTCTAGTTATTGAAAAAGGTAGCAATGGGATATTGTATTTAAACTAGAAAAATTGAGAAAGAAAATATCTGTACGGAAAAGGTTGACATTAAAAAACAAAACAACAACATCAAAATAAACAAAAAACAAACAAGCAAAAAGAAAAAAAAACAAAAAAGAAGTATATATATCTTGTTTAATATTGTCTGGGCAACAGGTGGGTTGCCTTCTGGGGTATGAGATGTTAATCACAATGCTGATACTACTGGAGGCCTCCACTGATTTCTCAAACCCCACAGTGTAGACACCCTAAATCTCTCTTCATCCCTCTTAAAAGGCACTTTAAACTTCTAAACTTGCTAAGCAAAAGCTTTCCCAGGAAAGGGCTTGTCGCTGCCAAAACCGGTCTCACTCTGCCCCTGAGGGTTAGGGCTGTAAGGCAGCTCAGTCCCCGCCTTTAGGCTGCTCAGTCACTAGGTTACTAGTTCCCACCCAATCCTTGCTCTGCAACCCTCAGAGCGGACCTTGCTGGGGCAGTTCTCTCTTAGTGGCTCCCTGCAGCCCACAGTCAAACACTATTAGCTCCCTCTGGCTCAGCGGCTTAGTCTGGGGCCCTAGACAACACCCAAAATTCTCTGCACTCCTGCTCAAGGTCTCTCCAAGGCAGTTCAACTGAGTGCCAAGTCCAAAAACACCAAAACAGTTCACAGGTAAGGCCTTTCTGGTTTGTAGTCTCGCTGCTACTGTACTTACAGCTGTCGGCGGGATTAGGCTGATTGAACACATGCGACCACTTGTCAGTTTTCGACTGTTTTTGTCCTCCTTTTGGGGTTCAAAAGTCTCTTGCTGACTCCCTGTATCCTCAAAGGGATGATTATAGGCAGATCCCACCAGCCAGAGATGCCTGGAGTTTTAACTCCCCAGACTCACAATGCCCAGATGCAAGGAAGCTATTACTCAGCCACCATCTTGCTTTCTCTCATCTTGCTTTCTCTCAAGCAAAGGATTTCTTAATGGAATTATAGTATACCATATAAACTAAAACTTGAGCAAATAATGAATATATGGGTCAGACCCAGAGGAAGAAATGTCTTGGAAATCAAAATAGTTTTGTTTATGTTCAAAGTCTGCTTCTTACTTGGTCTATGATCTTGGGCATTTTATTTTGCCTTTCTAAACTTGAGTTTTTGCATGTATTACTTGGGAATAATAATCTTATCTAAGGAGATTAAATGAGATAATCCATACAAAGCTATAAGCAGTGGATCTGGCATGCAGAAATTTCTTAATAAATATAAGAAATGCATCAGCTATGATATTCAGTAATACAGTAGGTTTCTTAATTCTTAAATTTAATAGCAGCTTAAGCAAAAAGTTTTATTTTATTTTGTGTCATTATAAATAATGAGGAATTTAGAATTAATCTTTGTCAGAGATGACTAGCTCTACAACATGACAAAATTATTAAATATTCAGCCCTTCTTATTTTTCTGTCCTTCCACCTTTAGGGCATTTTCCTTATCTCTAATGATAGTGATGAAATCCCTGGGACAATTCTAGCTTATACCCTTAGGATCACATACATAACTAGAAAAAGGGACGTTTCTGGAGTTTTCTTTTTTTTCCCCCATCCTTGGAGAGAGAAAGAAGAAAGAAAGAAGTAAGGAAAGAGGGAGGGAGGGAGACAGGGGTGGAGGGAGGGAGGAAGTTTGAGGTAATTTCTTCAGCAGAATTATCCTAACAAATTGTACCTAAGGTAGACTCACAAATCTATCCCTAGACATACATTGACAAAAGGAATGGAATTAGCATCATTGAAATATTACAACCAGTTTATGCGTGCCAATATTCACCCCTTAGAGTTAGGGATGGATCTATCTCCCATGAGTATAATGACCTCTGAAACCTGAACCATGTTGAACTTCCCTAGGCAAGAAAGAAGAAAGAGTTGCTGTTGGGTAATCAACACATTGTATTTTGGATGATAACAACTATAATGATACAAAGATTGATGTCTGCATCAGTATTTAATCTCCAACAATGTGGCCAAGAAATTTTAGTAGGTTAAAGGCTGCACAGAGATATATGGCAGTATCACATAATATCTCTTAAGAATTGTATCGATAAATTTCTCATTTTTCTTAACTGCATGCATATTTTTAATCTGCCATCTTATTAGGTAATAGAACTAATATAGGGATACACACACAAAGGTATATATAAATATATATATGTACATATATATATTTGCTTATACTAAGTATAGACATTGTAAACTTTAAGATAATCTTGCCTTGCTCTAATATCAAAGCACTAAAATAGCTTTATTTTTTAATCTTACACTATTCTTCTAAATTTATCTGATTGTTACATTTTCCTTATAATTATGTCAACTCCTTTGATAATGCCAAACATGGGATGCTGTAATGTCCTAACTGACAATGACTATTATATTTATACATGAACAATTACAACTTTAATAGCAAGATAGGTAGGATCATAAGTTCACATTGTGATCACCTTTAAAATAATGAGATAAGAATTGATTCGAGGATAATATAGCAATACGAACCTCCTATTTTAATCTCAGACATGTTGTATTTCTTCCTTGTAATATTTGCCACACTTTTGGAATACTCTTTCAATTCTAATAACACATTATTTGAATATCTTCTGTCAGTCCTTCTCCCTGAGGAGGAAGACCAATTTTATCACGTTTGCTGTTCTCTCCTTAACAGAAGCAGGTAGTCTGGCATGATACAGAAATCAGCAGGAAGTAGGAGAAAATCTGTAGGAATAGAAAACACATTTTTATTAATCAAAGAATAACCACAACTCAAGAAAATTTCTGTACAGAGCTGACATTATCTTCAGCTTTCCTGAAAATAAGATACCACTGGAAAGTCATCTTTGCACAAAAGTTCAATGGTTACATATCCATTTACAAGGAGTTTGGTCATATGTGGAAGTCATGTGAGTACTCAGAATATTCATGAAAATATGAATATCTGAACCCATTGCAAATGGATAGACAGAACTTACTCTATATTCAGATTCACTTAAATCTTATGTGCTATAAAAATCTATACTATACTTAGGGCTCCCCTTCTTTTAATGAATAACTAACTCCTTGTCCCCACTTAAACATTTAATCCTACAAGGGCTACTATTTAAAGTATTCTACCTACTACTTCTTGGCCATGGTTAATCATTGTGGGGGTTGATAAGTAACATAGCCTTGTCAAGAGACTTTTTCTGCAATTTTGAAAATCAGAACTAATTTAAGAATGATAGTACTTCTCTGATGATAGATAATGCTGGTATCCAGAGACAATCAAAACAAATATGGAGTGTGATGCATCTAGGATGTGTGATTCATGCAGTTCTAGTTCATGCAACCTCAGTTTATTGTTGGAAAAGTTTTGCCGACATCCTTCCAAAAGTTTCTTTCATATTATGTTTGTCATTTGAATCAAGGGTTCATGAACTGTATTTGTTTTTGACAAAAGTATATTCTCAACTTTCAGGCTCTCTGTTATAACCTGCTGAGCTCTGCTGTTTCCTGGACATCCCAGAATTGCTCTTGCCTCAGGGTTTTGAACTCCCTGGTTCTTTCTGCATAAAGATCTCTTTCCCCTGATAGCTACATAACTCCTTCTTTCATGTTCATCAAGCCTTTTCTCAGATAGATATCACCTTCCCATGGAGGACTTCCCTGAGCATAACAGATAAAATTGCACACAATTCATAAAACCTCTTAAAGACAGCAAACGACAAACCAAAAGGCATTTTCTCTACCTCTCTGTTTTTAGTTGTGTTTGTTAACTTTATCACTAAAACATAAGATCTGAGAGGTCAGAGGTTTTTGTTGTTTATTGTACACTGCACTAAAACTGTCTGGCACATCATAGACACCTTATAAATATTTGGTGAATGGAAATAAACAAATAAGTGAAAGTAAACTTATCACTATTAGTAAATATAACAAAGTTGAAATATAATTGTCAACATTTTCTATGTTAATTATTGACATCAAGTTCTCTCAAAGCAGAAGGTTAATCTTTAATTCTGCTACTACGTGTTCAAAAAATGCAAAAATATTAATGGGGGAATAAAGAAAATGTTCTAAATAATAGGATAATTATCATAAGAGGCTAATTGTACCATAATTTCCTACCAAAAACTTATTTTATTACACATATACTATAACAATTTGAGGAATTCAAGATAAAAATATTCAATTTAAGGTAGGTTCAATAGAATAAAGTTCTAGGAATAAAATTGAATGAGGACTATGAAGCAATGTGGGGAGAGGGAAGTTTCAAGGCCCAGTGAAGAAAACAAAATAAAGCTTGAAAACATGTAAAACTGCATCTACTTCTCCAATATGGAGAATATTATAAAACAGTAATTTCTCCTTATTTGATCAACATATTTCTGACAAAGTTGCAAGCTTGTGATTTATTATATACTAATGGCTCTCTTCTCCAAATCCAAGTCTAGGGAAAGAATGGAAACAGGAAAATTGGTTGATGGAACTGAAGAACTTTCTTTAAAACGATGAGAAACACCAAGGAGACAGAAGTGGTTGATTCCCAGTGTGGCAGTGATCAGAAAAGGCTTGGTTCTTCAGGCCTCTGTGGGCTTTGTTTCACTTCCAGATAAAAGAATCTGGAGGAATGTGGTAGAGAGAATTTTGCTTCCATTTTATTGCAGTTTGCCCTAGTTGAATACTATTAAAAAACAGCCATGAAAAAACAAAAAGAAAAGAAAGAAAGCGGTGATCTAGTACCTTTTGTAACAACCTCTGTGGAAGTAGAGATTGTTATTAGTGAAGTGTGACAAGACTGGAAAAACAAAACCCACATTCTATTCAGTACTAACTTGGAACTAGGTAATCAACACTTGCATGTGCACATCTCGAAGTAAAATTCAATGAAATCAAGTGGGGTGTGGGTGGGTAAATTCACACCTAACTGGTGCAATATATGTATTCTGGGTGAAGAGCACACTTATACATTTGACTTAAAATATATAAAAGCAAAACTATGTAACAAAAACATGTATATTCTGTCATATTCTGAAATAAAAGAATTTTTTCTTTTCTTTTTTTTTTTTTGTAGAGACAGAGTCTCACTTTATGGCCCTCGGTAGAGTGCCGTGGCCTCACACAGCTCATAGCAACCTTCAACTCCTGGGCTTAGGCGATTCTCCTGCCTCAGCCTCCTGAGCAGCTGGGACTACAGGCGCCCACCACAACGCCCGGCCATTTTTTTTTTTTGGTTGTAGTTTGGCTGGGGCGGGGTTTGAACCCCCCACCCTCGGTATACGGGGCCGGCGCCCTACTGACTGAGCCACAGGCGCCACCCTGAAATAAAAGAATTTTTAAAAACCAGGTTGTTTATCGATACATAACCTTCATTAGAGCACTGATGTTACTTTTCCAATGGCAAACAAAATACAGGTTAAAAATTCCCAAACACAGGCCCTGTGATCCTTACCAATTTGTAAAATTGGTAAGATATTTCTTACTTCATATTAACAGATTCAAGTCACTGGTTATATTTTATTCTCTGCTCAGTGTTCTTTCTTTAACCTCTGAACATCTCATTAAAAATTAGGGATTTCAGTGTGGGCATGTTTGCTTACTCACAGGAGAGGAGGTCTTCACTGAAATTATATGAAAACCAGATTCATTTAAATATTTTTTAATCTGTTTTGAACTGATGAAATAATAAGTCATCTAAGATATCTAAATTAAAAAGCACTAATTCTATACTAATTTTCAGCATCGTAGGAGCCTTATCAATTTCATCCTTTAAACAGACAGTAAACCAGACAAGAACTTTGCCAGACATCTAGAAATGATTTTACAGCTTTTTAAGAAAAGAAGAACACATTTCTGATGTCTGGCTTTGATCATAGATATTTCATGAAAATACTTTTCTCTTTGATAAATATAGTATTATCTCTAGGAACAGCCTTAGGGACACCAATAATTACCTTGTAAGGCAAATGGCGCCATGTATGACAAGTGGATGAACAGAATGGCAAGCCACATTCTAGACCTGGGACACCCACATTGTGTTGGTCTAAGGCTATTTTGCTTACTCTTCAAGTTCTTACAGAATGTACATTATTTACGAACAGCTGGGTGCATTATCTTTCAAGTTCTGTAAAAAGTCTTTGTTAACATAGTGACAGAGTCCATTGCTACTGTCAGTTTTGTATTATTAAACCCAAAATTCTTAATTGCAGCCATCTGAAACTATCAATGATGGCAAAAGAGTAGCTACAACAACGTTATATAATTGCACTGCTAGCATATGTGGCCAGCTGTAAAAATACAGACAAAGTATTTTTTATAATCAGTCCTTTGTCTTTATATATCATGGATAATATCTTTATATTTATTAATATTAAATAAGAAATGCATTGGTAATATTAACTTTTTTCCCAGCAGTAAGCACTCATGTTGTGAACTTGGCACAACATACATTCAAATATAATAATTGCAAGTCAAACACTTATCACAATTTATCACAATATAGTATTTCTTACCATATTACTTCCTGATCACTAATGCATTCACATATTGAAACATAATAGCCCTTATAGATACTATATACTATGTGTATCTACATAACTGTGAAGTAATTTTTTAAATATATAAATTTAGAAAGTAAATATACTTTATATTATATTAAAGAAAATTATAAGTTGGATAGCAATTTAAAGAGAAAACATTAATCAACATAAAGGAAAAATAAATTACAGAGGGAAAGGAGAATTGGATTTACAACTTAGAAATACATTGTATTTATCGCATTGAACAACTTCCCATTTCCCTCACTCCACCAGCCCCAACAGCCATTCTACATTTTGCTTCTATTACTAATTTAGATGCTTCATGTAAATAGCATCATCAGTATTTGTCCTGTGATTAACTCATCTGAGGTAGCATGATATCCTCTAAGTTCATCCATGTTGCTAAGTTCATCAATCTTGCTTTACAAGATTGAATCACATTCAATTATAGGCATATATTATTTTTTCTTTATTCTTTCACAAGTAGTTGGACATTTTGTTTGTTTTCATAATTTGACTGTTGTGAATAATGCTACAATAAACATGAAAGTACAAATAATTCTTTTAGATATCTTATTTTTTTATCTTAGAAGTGATGTCATTGCAAAATATGTCTGTTAAATTATTTGATACTTTACCTTTTATGAAATGGTAGCAATATCAAATAATAGTATACTAGTTGGGGGAAGCACCTGTGGCTCAGTGATTAGGGTGCTGGCCCCATATACCAAGGATGGCGGGTTCAAACCTAGCCCCTGCCAAACTGCAACAAAAAATAGCCAGGTGTTGTGGCAGGCACCTGTGGTCACAGCTACTCAGGAGGCTGAGGCAAAAGAATCGCCTAAGCCCAAGGGCTAGAGGTTGCTGTGAGCCGTTATGCCATGACACTTTACCAAGGGTGACAAAGTGAGCCCTGTCTCTAAAAAAATAATAGTATACTAGTTGGGTTGCCATGACTTTATCAAATGTAATTAATATTGGATTTTCATTCACTCCTTTTCTAAGAAGTTTGATTTAGTTACCATTGAAACTACTTTCAGTTAGCAGGAATATCCATAAAGTATCCACTTGCAATTTTGTTGATCCATTTACTATTTCATGATCAAAGCTATGTTGCAGAAACTCTACTGCAAATATCCTGTGCCTTGTGATCAAAGGACTTTTGGCACTCGCAGGCACTATGTTGAGATGATAGAGATTGTAAGAAAAGTGTTCATTCAGTTTCTGATCACACAGGACATATATTTTAAGAGTCTATAACTCATCTTGAGATATAAGGCAATTCTCTGCCAAACTGAAAGAAAAAGTTAAATTGGTGGCACTAACAAAGCAAAATAGCATAGGTTTAGAGTAACAATAAAATGGAGTCTAATTCTGGACATTTTATTTCATGCATTCCAAATATTTTCAATTTACCTGACTCTGTTCACCTCTGTTTCCTTTACGTAAGTCTCTGTTTCTGTCTTTATAAAAATGCAGATAAGTATTATTGGATTCAATTAACTGAATAGTTACTAATATAATACTAATAAAACTGGTAAATATCTTATATTTCCTACTTTTAAAAATTGATTTAATAGGGTGGTGCCTGTGGCTCAAGGGGTAGGGCGCCGGTCCCATATGCCGGAGGTGGCGGGTTCAAACCCAGCCCTGGCCAAAAAAAAAGAGAAAAAAAAAATTGATTTAATAAATTTAAGCTCCATATATACATATAAAAATATGCTTTTAATTTTTTCTGTAATTTAGCATATATTCTATGATAAGGAATAGCATAGAATAATCTATGTGAGACCTTTAGAATATTAAAGGTATTATTACAGTTTGGATGTAGATAAGGATACTCTTGTATGTTCAAAGTATAGTTCTAACTCAGTACAATAATTAACAAATTTTGGCATCTTTCTTTCCAATTTTGTACATATATAATATAAAACATATCTTAATAATCAACAATATACATATAAAAACATACAGAATTTTAACATGATCTCAGGAACATTTCTTAGTATCTTTTTCAGTTTTTAAATCTGTGAAATACATACAATAATATTATACCACCAAGTAGTTAATATTATTAAATAATACATATAAATAATTAAGAAGAATTCCTAATCTATAGTAAGGGCATTATACAAATTTGTTATAATTTTTATTGTCACAGCCCTATGGCCCTGGTCTCGATCACCGCAGGAAGGAACCAGCCGTGATGTGGATTAGAAGTACAAGCTTGCAGGAGGTGGACTAACCTTGATTGCAGGGTAGTCCTGAGCAACCTCGGCAGTAGCCTTTTATTGAGGCAGTACAGGACAGGTGAGGGGAGTATTAGACAATGACTATGTGCCTAAGGATCACCATCGGCTTGAGCTCTTTCTCCACAAAGAGCACCTGCAGACTAATTGCCTGAGGTTCCACCCCTCAGCTGCAAATCATCTTCATCAGAGGTCATCAGAGGTCATCTGGCTTTTGGCATCCTCTACATTTCCCCCTCTAGTGTATGAAAGACATTTCTGGATAGGCAAGTGAGAAAATATGTCATTGGTTATTTCAGCCATTCTCCTCACCGAGGAGCTTTCCTTCCTGCTAAGTAAAAGAAACAAAAGGGGATATAAGTATAACACAGAATTACACCAACGGAACTAATCTGGGCATAAGGGAAACTGTTTTAGCCAAACTAGGCATAGGGGAAAACATGTCCCATTTGTGCTAATCACAACCAAACTACATGCTATGAGCTGACCCATAGCATACAGTTCAGGGCTGTACTGAACTCAGCCCTTTCCAAAGAGCAGTATAACTTTAAGTAAAGATCAGGTGCCCAACTGAAACAGATATAAATCCAACAAGTGAATTTCTCTTACCTTGGCTGATACCAGTGTAACCCTTACCTCAAAGCCTGCTGTTCAAGGTCTTTGTTGTCATAACATTCAAAGGTTTAGAAGATGCATACTAAGTTTACCTGGGACTTATATCTAGCCCAAAATAATGAAATCCTGTATCAATCTTCCCACTCTGCATAGAAGCTCCAACTGTTTCTTAGGGCACCACACTTAACTGCTTCCTGTTGATGATGGATGGTGTTATGGGAGAGGCAGCTAGAGTTCCCACAGATGAGATTGATCCAGGGTTTCTCTATTATGAAATTACCTAGGCTCCAAAAATCTGGGTCCTGTGAATAAAAGAAAAGTTAGTGAAAACAATTGTTAAGGTGCTGGCAAGGTTTCCTGCTTGTGTAGAGGCTTAATCCAGTGGGCTGGTAACCACTGCTTCTCTTGATGTTCTGTAATAATATGGGCAAAACTTTGACCCCAATGCAGTACATAAAAAAGCTTCCACTCTGACATGTCAAGTATTCTATAAAAAAAAAAATAGGTTGCTGTATTGGAGAGGATGGTGAATGAATGAGAGATGTCCAATGGTATTCTGTAGCTGTGTTTCCATCGTTGCTGAGATTCAGAAAATTAAGAGTGAAAAAAGCTCTAGTGAGCATGTAATTAGGACTATTATTCAAGGGGAAGATATCCTCTTCCCCTCTCTGTTTATCTAACATATCTTTCAATGTTATGTGACATCATTCAATAATGGCTTGTCCTTGAGAATTGTAAGGAAAACCATGAGATAATTGAATATTCCAAAAAAGTAGGAAGGTATTTAATTTGTGAGTAGAATAAGAAGGTACATTATCTGTTTTAATAGATTTAGGGATACCCATAATATTAAAGCACTCTAACAAATGATGAATGACATGGTTGAGTCCTTTCTCCTGGTAAAGCAGTAGCCCAAAAGAAATGAGAGAAAGTATCTAAGGAATGATGAACATGTTTCAGTCTACCAAAGAAGGAGACACTGGTCACATCCATCTGCCATATCTGATTTGCTGTTTCTCTTCTAAGGTTGGTTACCTCTGGAAAGGGAGGTAAGTGTATCCTTGAACAAGAAGAGCAGTTAGAAAGAATCTGCTGAGACTGAGTTCTTGTAAGTTGAAATTTCTTACTGAGCATTTTTGCATTAGTGTGTGTAAGAGTAAAAGGTAGAAGCTTTTTGAACAGTACCAATAAGGGCCCGATATATTTTTGCATTCAATGAGGTCACTGGACCTGGTAGTATGTTGTGTGCTCTGATATGAGTTATGTAGATAGGGTGAGTATAATGCCTTATAAGTGCCTGAATAAACCAAAAGAGAGAAGAAATCTCATCAGTGGAAGTGATGGTTGCTGTTTCTATCTAATAGCTATGCAGGCATACTGAGAGTCTGTGACCACATTTATTGCACAAGGAAAGACTTGAAGTAAAATAAAAATAGCATATATTTCAATTTTTTGAACTGAGGTATAAGGACTTTGAACAACTTTGAAAATATTACCATCTGCATATTCAACTTTACCGTGCTTGCTGGCATCTGTGTAAAAGATAAATGTCCAAAGTTGGAGAGTCTCTAACAAGATAAGGGAGAATCAAAGAAGTAACCTTTAAAAACTGAAATCTTTTGTCATTAGGATATTCATTAATAGTTGAGCCTATATAGGATGCAAAAGCAATTTGCCACAATATTGATAATTGAAAATTGAGTGGAATTTGTTTTTCTGTGAAAGGAACAATAATAGAATAAGGATCATAACCTGTAAGTTGGCAAATTCTATTTCTACCCTTAGCAACCAATTCACAAATTTTATCTAAGTATTGTAATTTTTGTGTAGTTTTGTTGGAAAGGAACAGCCATTCTAAAAGAGTATCTACTTGATAAATAACTCCAGTTGGGGAGTGACTAATGGCTATAATTATTAGCCAAATCAGAAATCTGACATCAACCCTATCTAATTCTTTTGATGCAAACTCTTTTTCCATTAGTTGCAGTTCTTCCTTGGCTTCCAGAGTGAGTGAACAAGGACTATTTAAGTCTGAAGGTCCTTCCAGAATTTTGAAAAGATTAGACAAAGCATAGGTTGGAATTCCTAAAATAAGATGTAACTAATTAATATGACCTAATAGCTTTTGAAAGTCATTTAAAGTAGACAGGGAATCCAATCGAAGTTGAACATGTTGTGGAAGAATTTGAGTTTGAGTCAATTTATATCCTAAATAATTATCAGGAGCTGTACGTTGCACCTTTTCTGAAGCATTTTGAAGACCATAAGACTTTAATATACATATAGCTTGTTCAAACATTTCCTGTAAAACTGTCAAAATCTGATGTGCCAATAAGATGTCATCCATACAATGAATAATGTAGGCTGAAGTATCTCCTTCTAAGAATCTGTAACAGTTGATCAACAAAGAGTTGACACAGTGTAGGACTATTTAACATACCTTGTGGCAGAACCTTCCACTGGTAGTGCTTGGGAGGCTTCTGCTGATTATAGACAGGAACAGAAAAAGCAAAATGTGGTCAGTCTTCAGGATGCAGGTATATGGTAAAAAAAAAACAACAACAATCCTTTAAGTTAATAACATACAAATACCAATTGGAAGGAATCATAGAGGGTAAAGGAAGTCCTAATTGCAGGGGTCCCATGAGTATAATAGTTTTCTTAACTTTGTGAAGGTCAGTGAGCATTCTCGAATTGCCTGATTTCTTTTTTATCACAAAAACAGAATTCCAAGGGCTGGTAGAGGGCTCAATATACCTGTGCTCCAATTGTTCCTGTAGTACTTATTTTAAAGCATCTATTTGTTCCATAGTTAACGGCCACTGCTCCACCCACACTGGATTACTACTCTTCCAGGATAACCTGAAAGCATATTTTAGGGCAGTGGTCTCTATGACAAATTTGACATTTGCAAGGAATTAACATGAGGGGATGGTATGGTTATCACAGCATTCCATTGCTGGAGCAAATCACGACCCCATAGGTTAATAACAATGTCGGCTTTATATGGTTGGATTTGAGCATTCTGCTTATCCGGCCCCAAGCATATCAAAGGCAAAATACTCTGAAAGATTGAATAGAGTTCTGATGCCCATAAAAGTAAGATCAACAACTTGTTTCGGCCATTCCCTGGGCCACTGATTTAGATCCATAATCAAAACATCGGAGCCTGTGTCTAACAGGCCAGTAAAGGTTTTATCCTTCAGAGTAAGAGTCAATTGAGGCTTACTCTTATCGGCAGATGTTTGCCAGAAAATATGGCTTGTGTTACCAGGCTCACCAGTATGTTTTTCCCCAGTACCTTGTAACTTAATGCGTGACAAGAGCAATTTTTTGTCTGGCCAAAATTTGAGTTGGTTGGTTTACTGAGATCATGATATGAATTTCCCCTAAGTAATTACCATCAATAACACCTGTGTGAATGAACATTCCCTGAGATGCTAATTCATTTTTCCCAAGCAATAATCCAACAGTACCTGGGAGGCAGAGGACCACATACTCCTGTTTTCAATTCTTTTGCTCCCATGCTGGGAAGCAAAAGGACATTATCACGTGCCTGTAAGTCCAAAGCAACACTGCCTGAGGTAGCGTGTAACAGAAACTGAACAGAGTGAAGTTGCTGGTGAATGAGTACATTCTCTGACCCATATTCTCTGCCTGTGGGCCCCAGGCTGGGCCCGCCTACTACTTTTCCTGCGATAAATGTGTTCCTTTTTTACTGAACTGAGATTGGCACTCACTCACCCAATAGGGTGCTTTCTTACCCCTGGGACACAACCCGGGGGGTTTACATTTGCTATAGTCTTTTGGTCATTGTTTTTGATATAGATCTTCCTTTTCCAACACTCTTTTCTCCTATGTCCCAATTTTCTGCAGTTATGACATTTAGGACAGTACTGACTGACCCCTTCTTTTAAAATGGCAGCAAGAAAATTAGCCTTGTGGAATTCTGTTCCTATATCAGCACATGCCCATATATATTCTTCTAAGGGAGCGTTTTGTGCTCTCAAAGGTTGCAAGACCTTTTTGACACTCAGAGTTAGCATTCTCAAATGCTAAAGTTTGGAAAACCATGTCTCTGAGCTCTGGCTTGTCAACGGCCTTATCTACTGCCATTTTTAATTGGGCTAGAAAGTCTGTATAAGGTTCATTCCTTGACTGCATTATCTTAATAAAAGATTTAGAGATATCTCCAGAAGCCCAAGCCTTTTCCCAGGCCCTAAGACAACACAGCCTTGTCTGGACTATGGCTATGTCTTCATACTGAAGTTGATTGGGAATCCCCAGCCACTGACCAGACCCAGTGAGCTGTTCTGATGTTATGGGAACTCCTTTCTGCTGGTTTTGGTGACTCATCAGGTCAGCCTCCTCCTTCCACCAGGTTTTGAACTGTAAATACTGTCCAGACTCAAGAACAGTTCTGGCTATCATGTCCCAGTCATAGGAATGAGCCACTGCTCTTGTGTGAAGTCTGCTCTCAGACTTCTAGAAAACGGGAATTGCATACCTTATTGTGCTATGGCCTGTTTCAAATATTTAAGAACCACAAAGGTGATTATATGGTGATCAAAACATTGGCTCCCTTGAGGGTGTTGAGGATAGGGAGAAATATCAGTGACTGTAACTGAAAAAAGCTCCAAAGTGTCTTCCCACTTCTCAAGTCACCAGTTTTACACCCTTCTAACACAGCCTTCATAACAGAAGTCACAGGCAGTTCATTTACATAGCGAGGTGCTGAGGGCAATATTGGGTGCTCTAAGTTGACATTTCTGATGGTGAGGCTATTTACCCGGTCTTCCAATTGTTTGATCTCAGCAGCCATAATGGCCACAGAGGTAATTCATTGCTTATTTGTGTCTGTATCATATGCTCTTGATTCCCAGTTCTCTTTAGGTCCAGATTTCCACTGAACCTCACTATTCTCCTCACTTTCAAATTCTGCTTGAACATTTCCTTCTTCCTCAGTTTCTAATTTTTGAGACTTCCCAAACAGGAAGTTACCCTGTTTGGGAGGGTACATTTTCTCTAAATGTCTTTGCTTATTTACCAAAGACCTCACTTATTCCAAGTGAGGTTCCCTAGATTCTAGATTTGCCAAAAGTCCCACTTGCTCTGAGCAGAGTTTCCCTTTGGACTTCCTCCCACTTTCTGCCAAAGGCCTCATTTACTCCCTTCAGTCCATGTCCCTGGTGTCCTGTTGTGTTCTGCTGGATCCTGCTGGATACACCAGATGTTGCAGTCCCTATGGCCCTGGTCTTGATCATGGCAGGAAGGAACCAGGCGTGATGTGAATTAGAAGTACAAGCTTGCAGGAGGTGGACTAACCTTGATTGCAGGATAGCTCTGAGCAACCTCTGCAGTAGCCTTTTATTGAGACAACACAAGACAGGTGAGGGGAGTGTTAGACAATGACTACATGCTTAAGGATGGCCATGGGCTTGGGCTCTTTCTCTGCAAGGAGCTCCTGCAGATGAACTGCCCGAGGGTCTGCCCACTGGCTGCAAATCATCTTGCTCACAAGTCGTCTGGCTCTTGGCATCCTCTACATTTGATAATCAAATTTCTACTAAAATATTGATTTGAAATTTTCATGTGTATTAAGTATATTCATGTTTGATTTGGAAACCATTAAAACTTGACCAAATTCTAAATTTTTCTGAACATTTAAATGTATAGTGTTAACTTTTTTGTAACATAAAAGCAAATTTAAAAAATACTCTTAAAAATCACAAATACTTGGAAATTTACATTATACATTTTGAGTATTTCCCCAGAATCCTAGTTTTGCCTCAGATTTATAATTTTGTATATACAAATTTACAATTTATTTGTGGTCATCTTTAAAATTTCAAAAGAAATGATTAATCTCTTATAATCAAAGCAATAATAATATATTTCACAATATCAATCTAATAGGACTCTATGACAATCTACCCACTTGTGCAACTTTTGTCAATTTTTTAAATTTAGATACTATTTTAAAATGGGAACAAAAAAACACTTAATATCTTCTCTAAGATCCTGGTTCTAAGTTCTTCTCCCCATAAACCCTCTAATTTCTAATAATAGACATAAGGATGCCTCTCTTTTTCTTCCCATGGAAATCTTATGGATTATCATTAAAAATATGAAGAATATGATCAACTCACAAATATTACTGGACTTTAACTGAGCATATTTTTTCCATTATTTGAGATAGAGCAAATAAGTTAACAGTTAAAATGCTGAAACCAATACCAGATATATCTACAACCATTTTTATTATGTGGTATGTACGTGCACAGATTTAGCAAGAAATAAGCTGCAGATGTATGGAAAGTAAAAGTTTCCTTATATGAAAATAGAATGAGTTCCTGGTACTAGAGTGGCTCTCCACAGCCTGGTGTATGGGAATAATGCACCCACAATTCTTGGCTCTTCTGGTCCAGTGTATTTCTCACATTCTGTATTGACCTCTGGCCTGTGGCCCACTAAGAAATGCTGGCTGCAACAAAGACTCACATTTACTCACATGCAAACTTTTGCTTTTGAGTAAGTCCTTTATACAGCTTGTTTTATAACTTAGTAGTAAAACAAATAAAATGAATCTTAATTCCAGACTTTCACCCTAGTCAGTCTTTAAACTCAGGCTTGTGATTTGGAGGTGCCCAAACTCATACATGATTTTTAAAAAATTTTTCCTGCCTTTTGGTCTTTACTTTAAAAACTACATAAAATTTGTTTTTATAAAATGACATTAAGCGACAATTATCTGATTTTAAAACCTAAATTTCAGTCATAAAATAAAATGCAGATCTCAAAAAATGTTCTCTGAGCAAAATTCTCCTTAACTGTGGCTATTTAGTGCATTCTACTAATAGCCTAATATAGTGCAAATATATTTTCAAATCAATCAAACATAAACACCCAGCCTCATACAAATATATACAATTGTGGCTGCATCAGAATTCAGGTATAATTTAGTTATAGTACTTTAGTGTGCATCATGAACATACTATAGGGTCTGTGATTTTCTTCACATTGGTAAAGAAATCAATATTGCCAAAAATTGATACAGTGCTTAATACATATAGCCCACATAAAGTTGTAGGCATGCTGTCTATGTTAACACTTGTAATTATTACAACTCCTCCATGCTTTAGATTATAATACTCTTTTTGTAGATAGAAAAACTGAAGCACAGAGAGTTTGAGTAAATTGTCTAAGTCATCCATCTCAAAAGTGGTAGGTCAGTGTGGGCCCAGAGCTCTTATACTTAACTACCATGCTAAAGTGCATAACAAAGGGAATAGCATAGAGGCCCAAGGAATAGGAATGGTTAATATTACAGAACATTACAGAATAGTTTAGAAATAGAGTAGTTTACTAAGAAGTGATATCCCTTTTTATTTCATATTTTCTGGTCTTTGAAACCAATAATCACCTTAGTTTCTTAATCTCATTTTCTATTCTTGCCTTACCTTCTAAAAACTGAGACTACACTTTCCCTTTCTGGTACCAAACTTCTGCCTGTGATTGCCCATTATGTAGCACAAGAAGGGTAAGCTGGCTGCTTTCCAGATGTTGAGGCCCTTTTGGTCATCCTGAGCAACACTTGTCCCTGGCTTTTAACGTCTGCTTGCCTACTGATGCATGGTTCCCAATATGATGTGTGAACCAGGGCTAGTAACATACATGTCAGGCATAAATCTTAGCAGCTACCACGAAGAAGGCCACCTTAGTCCTAGAACTGCTTTCATGATTGGCCCTTTGGGGTCAATAGAGTGCATGTAACTCACCAATGCCACACTATCCTGCCTCTGAATCCTGGTCTCCACGGTGCACACTAACGTACTATAACTAAATTACCTGAATTCTGATGCAGTCACAATTGTAAATATTTGTATGCGGCTGGGTGCATATGTTTCATTGATTTGAAAATATGTTTGCACTATATTAGGATAGTAGTAGAATCCACTAAATAGCCACAGTTAAGAAGAATGTTGCTCAGAGAACATTTTTTGAGACCTGCATTCTACAAGTCTTGTGTTATTTAGCATATAAACAATAATACTTAAAGTGAATTTTCAGTTTTCTTTACCCTTTATATTGCAGTACCCTTTTGTTTGAATCTTTCCTTCTTATACAAAATATTTCTCTAAGTAAAAAAAAAAAGAAAAGAAAAGAAAGTAAAAACACAAACTTGTTTGAAGAAAATGCTCTACATTATTTATTTATTTATTTATTTATTTATTTTTGGTTATATAAGAAATGGCCCACACACAGTAAAAATGCTTTGTGGAGACACATGAGAATATTTTATAATAATTATAGTAAATGAAGAAAAAAGCATTGCAAGATTTGCTTAGATTGATTTATTTCATTTGTTTATAATGACATCAATTATCAGTTCCAGGTTGCTTTATTAGTATAAGGCTTATTAGAAAGCATTGACTACTCAGCACGTGAACTGCATGTGGAAATGAAAATTCTATGAGGAACATGTTAGAGCTTAATATTCTGCACATATACATCAATCACTGAAAGAAGATTAAAATTCACTGTACATTTTGCAAATCTGAATCTTTAAATTGCTAATTGAACTTTAATTGGATTTCATTCTAATTTAATTAGTAATACAAATCAAGAATGTTTACTTAAATATGAATATTCAAGAGATTTGATGGTCAAGAAATAGATTCTACTTAAGTCTATTAATTAGGCATACATCCCTGGTTTCCAGGGAGTAAAATTCTACTCAGAATACAATACTACTGAATACATTTTGGAATTTTTTTTTTTTTAGTTTGGTGGTTAAAATTATTTTGTTCATTAAAATAGAGCTTTTTCAATTAAAAAAAAAAAGGGAAAGTTTAAATTGCATTATTCTCTGGTATGTGACAATCCCCAAACAATTAAGAATAGAAAACAAGAAAAAATGTAGTCATTAAGTTTCACTTCCCTTTTATTTTTGAAAAAAATAACATTCAGTTTTGTTCAAGTGACTGCAGGACTTCATCCAGCTTTTCTTCTTTTCTCCTTTTTAGCCTAGAATTTTATATATGCAATCTGATTAACAAATTCTTGGAAGCTAATAAGTAGATGTCATTGGGTATTATGCCTGATGAAGCCAATTTATTTAAAACAATGCACTAATGTTAATTTACACATTTAAAATTTATTCTGAAGTGGGAACCTTTTCATGTTGAAAGACCACATTAATTTAGCTGTAATCAAATAAGTCCTCATTTAAGATATACTTTAAAATGTTCATTATTTTGTAAAAATCTAACTACATGTAGTTACTAATTTCAAAAAATAAAAACTATTTTCTTCTTTTTTGTTGTTGTTGTTGTTTTATTTTGTTTTTGATACAGGGTCTTACTTTGTTACCCTCAGTAGACTGCCGTGGCATCACAGCTCACAGCAACCTCAAACTCTTGGGCTCAAGTGATTCTATTGACTGAGCCTCCCAAGTAGCTGATTCTACAGGTGCCCACCACAATGCCTGGCTATTTTTTAGTCAAGATCTTGCTCTTCCTCAGGCTGGTCTTGACCTCCCGAGCTCAGGCAATCCACCCAGCTTGGCCTCCCAAGTTCTGGGATTATATAGGTAGGCATGAGCCATCACACCCAGCAAAAATTATGTTAACTGACTTTTTAGCATTTGAGTATTTCATTGCAACATGAAGGTCCACAGATTCAGTTGATCCTCTAAATGGGTGTCAGCCATTGGTGACCTTAAGTGCATCTTGATCTGTCTTGATTTGAGTTAGGTAGAAGAATGTAGAAAAGAAAAAAACGTAGAATCCTAGCACTAGCTGGTTGAAATGCGATAAAACATCTTACTGAAGCCCTGGGTGTTCTACTGCATGTTACTGGTATTTTAATTAGATCTTTTTTTGGCATCAAACATTGACTTTTAAAGGGCATCTATTGAGAATTCAATCAATTCATCTTTAGTGCCTTAGTGATATCAACTAGGTGAGGCTTAAATGCTAATTTGAGTGTGATGTCATGATTATGAAAATCAGCGAACCTTTCATTGATATTGTCCAATTGATAGGTCTATAACAGCTGTGTATTCTTCAAAGGATTCACATACATCAACCTACCCATAAATGACTCTTGCTAACAGGGGAAATGTTAATCCAAAATTTCCTTTTGAAGAAGTGTTTTGTAAAAAGATAACTTATTTAGAAATGCTTGGGTTTTTTGGCCACATATCATATATATACTTAATTTTACCTTGCAAAGAAATATTCATCTCACTTTCATTTGACATTGTATCACACAGGAATGCTGCATTCCTGTAGAAATCTTCCAATAATTCACAATCCAATTCTGTTTTTCATAAAATTTAATTATCTGTCTGAGTGTGGTGTCTTATACATGTAATCCTAGCACTCTGGGAGGCCCAGGAGTTCAAGATCAGCCTGAGCAAGAGTGAGATCCTGTCCCTAAAAAATAGCCAGGCACTATAGTAGGTGTTTGTAGTCCCAGCTAATTGGAAGGCTGAGGCAAGAGGATCACTTGAGCCCAGGAATCTGAGGTTTCTGTGAGCTATGATATCACAGCACTTACCCAGGGAAACAAAGTGAGACTCTGTCTCCAAAAAAGTATTTATAGTAATTATCTATTCTTGCAGAGATAAAATTGTGACCAATACTTGTTGCTGCAGTAACCAATTCAATATAGAATAATATGGCTAATCCACATTGAATTCCTCATCATTCAATTTATTATGTTATGAAACTCATGGTGCCATGTTTAATCTGCAGGAGCATATTATAGTTAACAATACTTATAATTTGTTGCAAAGTCCCACTTAAAATAGTAGCTTTAGCACAGAGATTTTGCTGATGCAAGATACAGTGAATAGAAATGAGAGTATCTGGATCTATTAATACTTTTTAAAATCTATGTAATAAGCCCTTCATGTTTTCCTGTCATGGAAGGTGCATCTTCTATACATACACTCAATTAAATTTACCAAATTCATTCCAACTTCATGACATTTATCTTGGAAATTGTTGAAGATATCTATTCCCTGTGTTACCTTCAAAAGAGTTCCCAAATCAAGTAATTCTTCATAGTGAAGAAAATCTGTTATGACTTGAATGAAGTATAAAGCCTGCAATGAGTCAGTAGTATCAGTTGATTCATCCAGAGTGATTAATTAATATATATTTTCCTTTTGAGGTATTGCATGAAGTTGTTCTGTAAAGTTGAAGTCTAATTCATACTGCTGATCAGCATTGTTCTCCTTGAAAGAGGCGGTTGTTTGTACATTGAAATGTTACTGGAGTCTGTGAATTCTAAAATGTTCCTAGTACATTCTTTCACAATTTCTACATCACTGAGTGGCTTCCCATTTTTTTCTCAAGTGCACAAGTTGTTTCATTGGCATTAATTCCATATTTTATTGCTGCTTGAAAGAATTATCTTTGCCTTTTATGTTTTAATTTCTGCAGTACAATCTTAAGTGCCTCCCCCTCTAATTTCAAATATTTTGGGGTTTTATGAGTTTATATTGCCTTATGAGCATTGGATTTCTTTCTTTTTTAAATTTCAGATTAATATGAGGGTACAGACAATCGGTTACATTGCTTGTGTTTGTTAGGCAAAGTCCAAGTTGTGCCCTCACCCGGGAAGTATGTCATATACCCTTAAATTGTGCCTATTAAGTGAGAGCACACTAATCTCCCTCCCTCCTGTCATCTGTCCCCTCACTCCCCCACCTTGTTTAAGTTTGTGTTTTTCTCTTGTATGGATGTGTATTTGCTTCATATTTGTATTGAGTATTGCAATAACACAGAAAGAAAATCATCTTATCTTGAAGAAACAAGATAATATTGCAGTTCCAAAAACTTATACAAATCTGTTTTCCTCCTTCAGTGTTCTCTTGGTCCTCTTTGACGTGATGGTCTGTTAAGCAGACAGAATTAGAAAAAATACTGTTAAGCAGTACAGCTATTCACAAATTCCACTTTAAACAGAAACATAGTGCACTGTTCTCAAAAGCTGATGACAGACTCGCATATTCTACCCCCTTAAACTCTTGCCAACCAACCTGGTGCAGTAGTGGGGGAAATTAGAATTTAAAAATGAGCATAGCAACCATCAATTTAGCCCTGTGGCTTCCTAATGTATTAATTGTGCCAGTCAATCTGGAAAGATCATTTCATTGAAACTTATCTTATTCTTTCATATTTTAAATATATTCATTTATAAAATAAAATTTAGATTTAGTCCAAAGGCCACACTTAAGGATCTAGAAGGCCACAAGTTTCTAATCCCTAAGCTTATCCCTCAATTAGCTATTTTTTTCTTACTTATAGAGCTCTTATTTATAATTGAGAAATTTACCTAAAAGTTCAAAGTGCAAACTATTTCATTCATAAAATGTCTTACTTTGAATATTATTTTTTATAAAATGAAAACATCACCAAATATGTTGACCTAGTAATTCATAGCTTTTGTATCATTACTAGGAAACAATAATAATATTATCAAAAAATTACATTTATAATTTCAACAGCACAACTCTGAAAATTACACTTTCCCTTTTAGTGGAAGAAAAAACTAAGGTTAAAAATTAAGTGTAGAATATGAAATGTCTAAGAAAATACTGTGACAACTATTTTAACCAGTTTGATGGAAATATTTCAAATTGTATATAAAACCAGCACACTGTACCCCATGATTGCATTAATGTACACAGCTATGATTTAATAAAAAAAAATCTAATATATCTAAGATTATGAATCTGATGTAAACAACTACTCAATAAGTTCCTCACCCTATGCTCAAGAATAAGTTATTTTTTATTGTGTGAAATAAGTAAGCAAGAATTTTTCCTTATGAATTATGAACTATTCCATGTAAGTAACAGGAACTACCAATAAACTCTGTCATAAACTACACTTCCAGTAACAGAACATTGCATTGTTCTTTCAGCAGTTTGGCCTTTCTTCTTTCCTTTTAGTAACTTCAAGTCTCCTGATGCATTATTCAGGTACAGACTACTGGCAGTTTTTGTGATATGTGCCATTTGGGAGAAAAGTATCTAAGCACAGTGAAAAAGTAGTGGAAGAGTTCAGAATGTGCATGATATTTCTCGGCTGTTTTTGTTCTGAGATCAAGGATATCTGTACTCTCCTAACCTGCAGTCTACCTATACAAATGCTACATATATCCTTAGTTCCCTCCTATTATCTGTTCACTGCAAACATGATCCAGGAAACTTTTGCCTAACTCCTCAGAAAACATATTTAAATATGTTATTTGTGTTTATTTAAGCAGTTTTTTTGGCTTTGTTCCCTTTATAGTCAGAAACTCTTGTTTTCAGCTTAAACAGAAGTTCAAGGTACCTGTGATAGAGACTTTTGGCAACTGCAGTGTAACTGAGACATGGTGTTTAAACTGTGAAAATGCTAAGAATTTCTTGCAGAATAGAGCTTAAAACATTGCCTACTTTTAGCTTTATAATCCTATTAGTAATTCATTTGCTCTACTAAGAACAAAACACTAAAAACTATTACAAAAGTGTACCTCCACCCCAGATCATACACACACACACAAATTCAAATGTAACTTTTGAGAAAGAAAAACTCAAATATGTGTACCAGATAGAAATTTATGTTCAATTTATGCATTTTAAAAAACATGACATATCTAATTGTTCTTTTATTCCTAAACCTCTTCTTGATGCTTCCATTCTGCCTAGTTGTAAATAACTTAGTCTCTTGAAAATAAATTATTTAGTGATTTATCAGTCATTTGAATCATATGAGGACTTTTCTGCCAATATTGGAAAAGATCCTGCTCCCTAGATATCTTCTGCTCTTACATGTGACTTCCATTTTCCATTAGCTTTTGATCCTCATGTCACAACTGTGTCACAACTTCTGTAGGTATTTATTGGGATAATAAAGAAAGTTGGTGACCAATGGGTTTGTAGGAAAACTTTCCATGAAGCTGCCTCAGGCCTCTCTGTGTAGATTCCATTCAGAGTCATTGTCATGTGAGTGTTCTGATATGAGGCTAGGCACATGGTTTCATCGGTGGATTTGTTGTTCCTTAGGTTCCAACTGGAAAACAGGCCCAAATTTTCTCCTGTCTAAATTTTCTTCAAATCGAGTGGAGGTTTTAATACCAAACCCCTGCCTCAAAGGCACTTTCTCTGGAATGATATATCACGTTTTCTCTAGCGATGTATTGGCCTCTGTCTCCTATGCCCACACTATAGAATGTCAGGAAGGGAGCGTTCTATCTTCTCCCACTTTGTTGTTGAGACCAGAACTTAACTCAGATATTCACAAAATGCTTTACCTCAACACTGTTAAGGACTAAACAGTGTCCTCTTAAAATGCATTTGTTTAAGTCCTAATTTCAAGCATCCCAGAATGGAATTATATTTGAATATAGGGCCTTTAAAGAGATAATTAAAGTTAAATGAGTTAATGGAGGTGCTCCCTAATTCAACTGGGTTCTGTGTCTTTTTAAGAAGGTCTTTGGACACACAGAGACACACCAAGGATGTATATTCTCAAAGAAGCCCAAAAGAGATTACAGGGAGACAGATACCTGCAAGCCGGGGTGAGGGGTCACAAGAAACCAAGTTTGCTGCCCAGCCTCCAGCAAACTGTAAGAATTTAACATTTCTATTGTTTAAATCAACCAATCTGTGGCATTTTTTATTTTGGTCTAGCAAACTAATGTGCTAATATTTAAGGTTTGTTTTTTCCTGGAGACAGAGTCTCACTCTGTTGCCCCAGGATTGAGTACCATGGTGTCATAACTTACAGTAACCTCAAACCCCTAGGCTCAAGTGATCCTCATACCTCAGCCTCCCGAGTGCTGGGACTGCAGGCACCCCAACAACGCCCAGCTAATTTTTCTCTATTTTTATAGAGAAAGAATATTGCTCTTGCTCAGGCTAGTCTGGAACTGCTGAGCTTAAGCAATCCTCCTGCCTCAGCCTCCCAGAGTGCAAGGATTACAGGTGTGAGCAACCACACCAGGCCTATTATTTCAGTTTTGAATTTCTTAAGTTCATTTTTAATGTGAAACACTGAGGCTTGACTGTATTTTACCTAATGGTTTCTGCTATATCATTCTTAATCTTTATGAATCACTGAATTCTTTGGAATAAATAGGTACTAGATCATGTACCAAGAATCAAGAAACAAGTAAAAAGTAAAAAATATGATTTGGTGAAGAGAGATAAAAATTGAACCTAGGTCACCTATGAAGTTCCCTTCTACAGGGTTCATGTGGCAATACTTAAGGGAAGAGTCATAACTTAATGTGCTTATATTACTAATAATAATGATTTTATAAGCTTAAAACCAATATTCAATTATTAGTTACAAATAAATTAAAAATAAGATTATAGAAAATAACTAAAGGAAAACAAACAGGAGAAAAGTTGATTTGAAAAATTCCTAACTTTCATGCAGCACTGTCGTGACCTATCCCTTTTTAAAATTTTAAAAACTGGGCGGCGCCTGTGGCTCAGTGAGTAGGGCGCCGGCCCCATATGCCGAGGGTGGTGGGTTCAAACCCAGCCCCGGCCAAACTGCAACAAAAAAAAAAATAGCCGGGCGTTGTGGCGGGCGCCTGTAGTCCCAGCTGCTGCGGAGGCTGAGGCAAGAGAATCGCGTAAGCCCAAGAGTAGAGGTTGCTGTGAGCCGTGTAACACCACAGCACTCTACCCGAGGGCAGTACAGTGAGACTCTGTCTCTACAAAAAAAATAAATAAATAAATAAATAAAATTTTAAAAACTGTCTTGATAGAGACATTCCCTCCCCACCCCACCCCTAGCATTCCACCACCACTGTGGCTGCAGGCCACAGAAGTTCTCTGCCAGGGCAGGGCTACTCACTCCAAAAAAATACTTTTAGCAAATTAACAATGTGAAATGTTTAAACTTTGTTGAACACAACAAAAATCACTCTGGACCAGATAAAGAAATAAAATATCTCTTTTCTTCTGTCACCTTAGTTTGGCCAAAAAAGTCTATCTTTCTAGATATAAGACTTTAAAGATATTAAAAAATCATATCTGGGATTTGCAAGTGTGGTCTGACTGATAGATTTTCCTAACGTCCTACTCCTAAACTGTTTCACTATCCACTGTTTATATTAAGATCATAAAAACCTCAAAACAATAAAAATAATAAGTAAATCCATACAATTAACATATTTAATTAAAAAATGCATTTAGTTAAAAAAATACAAACCCAACAAGAACCATGACAAAATTGTTTGCCTTGCCTTCGTGAGATTTATGATTAAAACACTGATATATAAAAGAAATACAGAGGTAGCCTGGTACTCGAGGCAGCGTACTAAAAGCCTCACAAAGAAGGGTTTGCTGCCTCCCAAATCCTTACTACTCTTGAAAACTATTTCTCTGTCTATTACCTGTCTTTATTTCCTATTTTTCCTATAATTTCTGATTATCTCTCTACACCACCAAGCCACTAAAAAAAAAGAAAAAACCATAATTTATTGGGTCTGGTTCCTGACACCCTTATTATTTTATTGCCCACTAATGAACATTCAAACTAAGCAGAGTGACAGCATATATTCACAGCTGAATAAAAGAGCTAGGTACATCTGGGAAGATTAAGCATCGGAAAGGTGGACCATGCAAAAGAGATAATCAGAAGATTTTCAAAGGAGATTTCTCACATTATACAATCTACCATGTATTCTTTAATGATTATTTACCTGCTTTTTAATCTCTATATCCTCCTGGCATGAACTTCATCTCAAAGAAACCATATCTGGTAACTTTAACACACTATGTCTAATCATTCTCTCTTTTGAGGTATAATAGTGGTAAAATAAGCACATTGATATACACATGTTACATGAAGATATGTGCATTCAAACTGGGCTTTTGATTTTTGAGGTTGACAGTATACAATTATATACCCTAAGAAAACAAATTTAAATATAAAATGAGCCTTGTGACTTTGATGAGGAATTCCAGCCATTAAATAATCACAGGCATTAGTCTTAAAGTTGAAGAATGATGAACAGCATAGCATGGAGGCAATTCTTACTGTGTCTGAGATTAGAATTTACAGAGAATACTGCCCTGCTAATCAACAATAAGAAAAATATTTTCAATGAGCAAACTTGATAGAAAGAAATCACGAGTGTCAAAATTACAATTCTGCTTTACTGAAAAAGAGCATTTGATGTAGAAATAATGTATGTTGTTTTATATATTTTGGTTTTTAATTATCAAAAGAGAATTATCCTAAGTCCAAATGACATCATATATAATAAAATTCTGTCACATACATACTACAGATTCATCATTAAAATCCAAAGAGATAGGGATCCTGTTTGATTCTTCATGTGGCCATCCCATTTCCTT
The DNA here is from genome assembly GCF_027406575.1 of Nycticebus coucang. Classification (NCBI taxonomy): domain Eukaryota; kingdom Metazoa; phylum Chordata; class Mammalia; order Primates; family Lorisidae; genus Nycticebus; species Nycticebus coucang. The sequence goes on from NC_069792.1 coordinate 36,662,952, forward strand.
AGCACCATTGATTGAATAAGCATTCCCTTCACCAGTGTATGCTGTTACCTGCTTTGCTGAAGACAGTGAATGGTTTATTGCCGGTGAATGGTTTTATATCTGTTTTTTAAATTCTGTTCCATTGGTCTGCGTCTCTTCTTTTATGCCAATGCCATGCTGTTCTGGCCCCTATAGGCTTGCACTATAATTTGAAGTCTGGTAATGTGATGCCTCCAGATTTGTCCCTTTTGGTAAAGGCTATTAGGGCTCATCTTTTTCCAAATGAAGCATAGATTTGTGAAATAGGACACTGATATTTTTTAATGGGGATTGCATTGAGTCTGTAGATATGTTTGGGCAGTATCCTTGGCATTTCAACAATGTCAAGTTTATCAATCCATGAGCATGAGACACTTTTCCAGCTGCTTATGTCACCTGCCATTTCTTTCTCAGGATTTCACAATTCTCCTTGAAAGTGACCTTTCACATCTTTGGCTATGTATATTCCTAAGTATTTTATTTGCTTTGTAGCTACTGTGAATGGTATTAAATCTTTGATTTGACTCTTGGGTTTACTGTTATTAGTATATAGAAGTGCTATTGATTTCTGTACATTGATTTTGTAACCCAATATTTTACTGAATTAATAAGCACCAAGAGTCTTTTGGTGAAGTTATTGGGATTTTTTTGGATGCAAGATCGTATCATCAGCAAAAAGTAATAGTTCAACTTCCTTTTTCCTGATTTGAATACCCTTTAATTCTTTCTCTTACAAATTGTTCTGACTAGGACTTTCAGCACTATGTTAAATAGAAGTGGTGATGGAGTCACCCATGTTCAGTCCTTAGGGAGAATGCATTCAACATTTCCTCATTTAGTATGATATTGTCTGTGGATTTGTCATATATGGTTTTTATAATTTTGAGCTAAATTCACTGCACTGGTCTAATTTTATTCTTTGATTTGTGACTAACCAACTGGCTATAAAGAGGCTAGTTTCTTCAGTCCTTAGAAAGGGATGGTACTATTAACTTATATGCCATGCTAGAAAAGCTGTTAGAAAAAGAACAATGCTCACTGTCAAAGTGCTTCCTCATTCAAACAGAGTTAACCATAACAGGAATTTCTGCCCCTCCCCAATTGCTTTAAGCTGAAATATTTGTATTCTTTGTTTTCATAACTAAAATACAGTATTTGTACCAAATATTTGTAGTAGTTTGGTCTTAAAAATAAATACATCAGTGATATCTATGCCTTCTGCTTCTGTCATAACAACTTGTAGAAAAAGGCCCAGTAAAATTGAGGCACTGCTCTAATGTGTGCGAGCCCAACATGGTAAGAAATATGGACCCTGCTGCAGTAAGCATATCACATTCATCCTATTTTAAGATGCCCTGGGAGACTCAAAACTACTCCTTAACTCTTCCTGGGAAAGAAAGTAGAAAGCATATGCAATGATGCACAGCAATCAGAAACGCATTTTTGGACATCAGTTACAACCTTCTGGATAGAAAAGATGCCCTATTTCAGATTGAAGTGAGTATGGGTAGATGTTAGTTATTGTCACTTCCCATTTTTCTCTGTATACTTTTAAAATTGTCTAAAAAAGAATGAACCTGGTAATAAGCGCTTATTTAATACATTGTGGTGGGAATAATGAACATCGAAATCCTCCCCTTTTCTTAAAAGTCTGCTCTTTAAATTGGAAGGCATTTTGAACAGGCTCCTAGTCATCTGATCCAAGATGCATCATCTATTTTTCCACATAAACACTATACCACAGGCAAACTGTCCAATTTCACTCCTCAGGTGGAAAAATCCCTTCAGGTGTTGGCTCTTCCTGCTCCCTTCCTCTGCTCTTCAGTTCCAAGCCCTCTATCAAACTTCCCTAAGGCCATTATTTTTTTTAGGTAATCTAGTCTTAAAGATCCCAGTCTTATTTTTCTCCTAAACTCTATAATGATATGATGGATACATTCCTGACGTAATCATGAACTTCATTGTGACAGCTACTTGGATAATTTCCTTCATAACTGCATTGTATTTACTCTTGCCTGACACAAAGACAAGGGTTTGCTGCATACAATTATGTTGAGTAGTTTTGGCATTTTATAATAACTTCTGTTTTTCAGGGGTTGTTAAATTGATCACAAAAATGGATTTATGCTTTAGTGATTTTGCCTCCTCACAGACGAAAGAGCCAGTGATGAAGAAGACCCTTGGGCCCTGCTTGTTGTCAGTCTTTCTACCCTGAACTTTCCTCCTAGCTCATGATGTCCACCACCCTCAACTTCTTTCTGTCTCCTGAATACCTTAAGCTTTTTCTCCCTCTGGGTCCTTGCCTCTTTATCCCTTTTTAAAGAATAGTTTTCCCTTTCTTCTTCCTTCTGATTATTTGTATTAGTTCAGAGAAAAATTCTCTGACCACATTTAGCTAAAACATCTCTCCAAGCTTCTCTTTGCCCTCATCTATTCTTTGTAGAATTTGTCCTTCCTTTCACCTTTTTTCTTCCCCCCTTCTTCCCGCTTCCTTCCTTCTTCTTCTATTTACATCTAAAGCAGTAGAAGCTATTTGAGAAATGCCACTTTATTCTACTCAACATTTTACCCTCACTATGCTGACCAGTGCCTTGCTTATGATAAATGTTTGAAACATATTTGCTGTATAACTTATAAACTGAAGGACCGACTCTGAATTATTCTGAGGAATAAATGAGTCAATAATATGCAAGGCCTGTTTGGGAAGAACATGTTAGTGAGGTACAGACCATTTCTTACTGGTTTATAGGCACTGGAATGGTGTCCATCTATAAAAGAACTGAGTCAGGAGAATCATAGGGGAGAAATGAATGAGGGAATATATTTCCTGCAGAAGTGATATTGTGAAACTTAACTCATTTGACTCCTTCTGTAGTATAACTTTTAGAATTCTTATGAGCAGTGGAACAAAGGGGACAAATGATAAGTGTTTTTGTTAGTTATAATAAGACCAAATAGAATAGACCTGCCATTCAATCTTACAATTCCTCTACTAGGTATTTACCCAGATGACCAAAATTCACATTATAACGAAGATATTTGTACCAGAATGTTTATTGCAGCCCTATTCATAATTGCTAAGTCATGGAAAAAGCCCAAGTGCCCATCGATCCACGAATGGATTAATAAATTGTGGTATATGTATACCATGGAATATTATGCAGCCTTAAAGGAAGATGGAGACTTTACCTCTTTCATGTTTACATGGATGGAGCTGGAACATATTCTTCTTAGTAAAATATCTCAAGAATAGAAGAAAAAGTATCCAATGTACTCAGCCCTACTATGAAACTAATTTATAGCTTTCTTTTGTGTGTGTGTGTGTGTGTGTGTGGTTTCTGGCCAGGGCTGGGTTTGAACCTGCTACCTCCGGCATATGGTACTGGCACCCTACTCCTTGAGCCACAGACACCACCCAATTTATAGCTTTCATATGAAAGCTATAACCCAGTTATAATCTAAGAATATGGGGAAAGGGGAAAGGGAGGGGAGGAAAGGGGGGAGGATGCGTGGAGGGAGGGTAATTGATGGAACCACATCTATGGTGCATCTTACAAGGGTACATGTGAAACTTACAAAATGTAGACTATAAGTGTCTTAATACAATAACTAAGAAAAAGCCAGGAAGGCTATGTTAACCAGTGTGATGAAAATTTGTGTCAAATGGTATATAAAACCAGTGTATGGTGAAAAAAAAAAGACCAAATAGAAAAAGACCAAATTTGAATAGTGACTAATTTAAGCATTGTGGGCAATGAAAATCTTTTATATCCTGCTTTTTGTGTATATGTGTGTTTGTGCCTATGGGTGTGCATGTGTGTGTGTGTGGACAATCTTTTAAAATGGTGGAAGTCACTGTTTGCATGGGGACATAATAATAGGCTACAAAACAGATTTGGCCAAAGATTACCTCTGATCTTGCTCATTTATTCTTCAGCTCTTGAAATGGAATTATTCCTTTGAGATCTAAATCTTACTTTTAAAAAAATGTATTAAACCTTGAATTTATAACCTCTAAGGTGTACCAGGATCTCTTGGTTACTCATCTGCTTTATTCTTTCATAGTAGACTTCCTTCTTTGTGTCCTCAAACACCCTGCCTTGTTAATTTCTTTTCTTTGTCTTCCCATTCTTGGTCTACCAGCTAATAAATATCACAATTGAAAGTAGTGAACATTATTTCTCAAAACTGAGACCTGTGTTGTTGACAGTCTTTTCTAGGACTCTTCTGTACACTGAAATCTCTGAATATGACCAGACCCAAATTCCAATCACCAAGCTTTAAACCACTGGAAAAACATGCAGATTAATTCATTTTGGACCTGCCTGATGCCTATGGCTACACCGGACATGTTTGTTGTTTCTGTAGTGTTTTTTCTTCACATACTGACTTCCAGACTCAGATTCTGCCAAGTACAGTACATACAGAGGAAACTATTGCTTCATTTCTTTCCCTCTCACAGTTGGTGGGTTTATTTACAGATAATTTTCCTCCTTGTCTTATTCATCTCATTCCACTCCGTTTTGCCATATGTTCCATGATAGCTAACCTTTAATTCTCCACTTGTAATGTAGATTCATTCTTGATATCCTGTCCTTTCTTTAGTTATACCCTGGTGTCTTCATCTTCATTGTGTGACTGATACATTTATCTCTACACAGAAATACATTCTATGTGTCTTATTAAAAAATATAAACATGTATTACTTCTTCTCTTTACAAAGCCATGCCCTCACATTGCCACTCAATCTCTTTTAACTCCAGCCAAAGATCTCAAAAATATTGATGAGGTCAAATTGAATAGTTTATTTCTATCTTTCTACTCCTTTAAGTGATGCAATAACTGTGAATGTAAAGGCTGTATTTTTAATTTGGTTTTGGGCATAGTTATTATCGATGTATAGTAATGCTATTGATTTTAGTATGTTAATTTTATAGCCTGAGACCTTGCTGAACTCATTATGAAATCTAGAAGTTTTGTGGTGGAGACCTTAGAGTTTTTCCGGTTTAAGATCATATCATCAGCACACCAAGATAAAATGAGTTTCTCTTTTCCAATTCGAATGCTCTTTACTTCTCTCTCTTACCTAATTTCTATTGCTAGAACTTTTAGTCCTATGTTGAATATAAGTGGTGACAGTGGACATATGTAATACAGTTCTTAAGGTGTATGATTTCAGCTTTTTCCATTCAGTATTGTCTATGGGTTTGTCATGTATGGTTTTATTATTTTAAGGTATATTCTACGTATGTTGAGCTTGAGAGCTTTTATCAGGAAGGGATGTTAAAATTTCATTTATAATGGCTGCTAAAAATTAAAATACCTAGGAGCATATTTAAACAAGGTGGTGAAAGATTTCTACAAAAACAATCATAAATCATCGAGGAAAGAAATTGCAGATAACACAAGTGAATGGAAAAACATCCTGTGTTCATGGATTAAAAGAATCAATATTGTTAAAATGACCAGACTGCACAATCTGCAAAGTCAGTGCAGTTCCTACCAAAATACCAGTATCAGTTTTTACATTTAGAAAAAACAGTCCTAAATTTCATATGGAATCAAAAAAGAGCAAAATACTTACAGCAATCCTGAGGGGAAAAAAAAAAAAAAAAAAACTAGACTGGAGGTATCATTTACTTAACTGAAAATTATACTACAAGGCTATATACCCAGTAACCAAAACAGCATAGTAGCAGCATAAATATAGATAAATAGGTAAATGCTACAGAAAAGAGAACCCAAAATAAAATTACATACTACAACCACCTGATTTTTGACAAAGCAAAAAAAAAGTACACTGGGGAAAGGGTAATTTACTCAATAAATGATGGTGAGAAAATTATATAGCCATACCAAAAAAAAAAAAAAAAATGAAACTGAACATCCACCTCTCACCATATATAAAAATTTAACTCAAGATTAATTAAAGACTTAATGTCTCAAACCATAAAAATTTTAGAAAAAAAATCTAACAACAGCTCTCCAGACATTGCCTTGGGCAACAAATTTATGACTAGGACCCCAAAAGCAAAAGCAACAAAAGCAAAATATATAAATGGGATTTAATTAAACCATAAAAACTTGTGCACAGCAAAAGAAATAAGTAAAGGAGTAAATTGGCAACTCACAGAACGGGAAAAAATCGTCATAAACTGTGTATCTGACAAAGGTCTAATATCCTAAATCTACAAGGAACCCAACTCAGCAAGAAAAAGAAAAAAAAATTAAAAAGCAAACAAATGACATAAACATATTTTTCAAAAGAAGGTATACAAATGGTGAACAAGAATATGAAAAAATGCTCAAAATCACTAATCACAGGAAAAATGCAAATTAAACCCAGAGTGAAATGCCATCCTACTCCCATTAGAATGGCTACTATTAAAAAGTCAAGAAACAATAGATGCTGGCCCAGATGCAGTGAAAAGGGAACACTTTCACACTGTTGGTGGGGATGTAAATTAGTACAAACTATAAAAATCAGTGTAGAGATTTCTCAAAGAACTGAAGTAGGCTTACCATTCAATCCTGCAATTCTGCTGCTGGGTCTCTACCCAAAGGGAGGAAAATTATTATATCAAAGATACGTGCACTCCTGTGTTTAGTACAGTGTAATTGATAGCTGCATTGGTAAAGAATCAATCGAAGTGCCCATCAAGTGATGACTCAATTAAAAAGATTTGGTATATAATATATACACCATGGAGTTACTACTCACCCTTAAGGAAGAATTACATCAGGTTCTTTGCAGCAACTTGGATGAGACTGGAGGTCATTATTCTAAGTGAAGTAACTCAGGAACCAAAAAATAAAGGCCATGTGTTTTTACCTATAAGCAGGAGCTAACCCATGGCTATACAAGGACATAGAGAGTGGTATGATGGAAATTGGAGTCTCGTAAGGGAGGAGAGTAGAAGAAAGTGAAGAATTAAAAATTACCTGTTGTTGGGGCGGCGCCTGTGGCTCAGTGAGTAGGGCGCCGGCCCCATATGCCGAGGGTGGAGGGTTCAAACCCAGTCCCGGCCAAACTGCAACAAAAAATAGCCCGGTGTTGTGGCGGGCGCCTGTAGTCCCAGCTGCTTGGGAGGCTGAGGCAAGAGAATCGCGTAAGCCCGAGAGTTAGAGGTTGCTGTGAGCCGTGTGACGCCACGGCACTCTACCCAAGGGCAGTACAGTGAGACTCTGTCTCTACAAAAAAATAAATAAATAAAAAAAAATAAAAAAAAAATTACCTGTTGGGTATAATGTACACTAAACAGGTGATGGATACGTCAAAAGCCCAGATCTCATTGCTATTCAACATATACATTTAATGGAATTTAACTTGTACCTTCAAAATATATTGAAATAAGAACAAATAACCCCTCCATGTTCTCATTCTCATCCTACTTATCACTCTCAAAATTGTAAATAATGGATAAATAAACTATGGTGTATGTATACCATGTAATACTACTCAGCCATAAAGAAAGATGGAGGCTTTAGATCTTTTCTATTTACCTGGATGGATCTGGAGAACATCCTCTTAAGTAAAGTATCACGAGAATGGAAAATGGAAGTATCCAATACACTCAATACTAATAAGAAACAAGAAGATGAACAACTACATTCCTATAAGAGAGAAAAACACAATTAAATTCAAGTAGGGGAGAAAAGAGGAGGAGAAAGGGAGAAGAAAGGAGAAGGGAAGGGCTTTGGCAAGCTCCCACCTAACAGGCACAATGTGAGGGTATATGGCACATGTCCTGGATGAAGAGCTAAACCACAACTTGAACTTTACCTAACAAAGGCAAATAATGTAACCTAATCATTTGTTCCCTTATAGTAATCTGAAATTAAAAAAAAAAAAAAAAAAACTTTAAAAAATATTTTTTCTCTTAATTTAAAACTTATTGTGCTGACATGGTTGCTCACACCTATAATCCTAGCACTCCGTGGGGTCCAAGAGAGAGGATCACTTGAACTCAGAAATTGGAGACCCTAGTAAGAGCAAGACCCAAGTCCTACTAAAAAAAAATAAAAAATAAAAATTAGCCAGCATTTTAGTTCTTGGCTGTAGTCCCAGCTACATAAGACTACATGCAGGCTGAGGTGAGAAGGATGGTTGAGGTCAGGTATTTCAGGTTGCTGTGAGCTAGGCTCATGCCATGCCCTGTAGGGTGGAGCAACAGAGTGAGACTCTATCTTTAAAAAAAAAGGGGGGGACAAAGAAAAAATTAACAGATACTGATAAGCTATTAGGTATACCCATTAAAATCAGTTTAAATACTTAAAAATTATATTTAAATATATTCATTAAAATATTCAAAGAGAAGCCATTTTACCAGAAATGTTTCTAATAGAGAATAGAAAATATTTTTTGAATTTATTAAAATGAATGCATTAAGAAAACTCTTCCTAAGAGAATGATGGGAATGTAACTTCCAATTTTTGCTTTTTGTTCAAATCATGCATGCATACTACAGTTTTATTCAGTTAAAAAAATAAATTAATCCCATGCTTGCTAGGTTATAAATTCATGTTACATATCAGCACTTCTAAACTCTCTTTCATATGCCAAATTCAAACATCTATATATCAACTGATAGATATATTGCACTATCACATCATGACATTGCTTTGCAGGTAATATTTTAATTAATTTCATTATTTTAGAATGTCCAAAACTGTTAAAAAACATTTGCATGTTACCTTGAATTTTGTCTTTATTATTTTATGATAATGAATACAAAGTGAAAAATGTGATAAGCTGTATAGATCTCATTATATTAGAAAAATTAAGACAACAGTGGCTAGGCAATATGTGTGCCAAAAGCAGTTAGATTCTAGCTCCAGAAATATGGTCATTTAGCCTTAAGCAAGTTTTTCTGGTGCATTAATTTGAGGTAAAATTGGTGTGTGTCACACTTTATTGGGGCAAGACATGATTGCAAGAGGGACTTTACTTAACAATTACAATCAGTGTAACCTGGCTTATTGTACCCTCAATGAATCCCCAACAATAAAAAAAATAAAATAAAAAAAAGCTGAAAAAATATTATTAAATATCAAATCTAGAAGTGAAGCATATGAGATGAATGATATAACTTTGTAGTTCTGAGAATATAACTCTTTTATAATATAAAATGTAATTTTTCATTTTCAATTTTATATGCATCTTTTGGAATTTGCTATACGCCAAATTAGAAATTTCTTGAACCTGACTTTAGAATGCCTGCTTCTCTCCTAATAAATAGGGCATATACTTGTAGAAATTCCAGTGTTCCAGTGTATATTACTTTATAATATCTATAATACTGTATCATGTTATGTGAAAATGTATATAACATAATCTACTTTGTGAATGATTGCTATTCAGCTATAATTTTATTAATAATGGAATAAATATAGTTTGATTTTATTTCCTACCTCAAGATTTAACACACAGCATCTTCAACTTTATCAGCAACTGTCTGGTTCTTAAAGCTTCAGGATCCTATTTTAGAAAATGTAAGAAATAATTTCTTTACCTTCAACTTTCAAGATTCTGAATTATCTCAAAATATCACCTTAAGCAAATCAGAATATTTAAACATTTTTACTAGTAAACCCCTAAAATAGTAAGGGAACCATACTAACAAAGATCTTTGTCAAACTCTCCTTTTATTTGCAAAAAGATCAGTTCCACAATAGTAATGAAATTTCAACTTTGTCATAGATTTGGAAGAATACATAAGAATAAAATTGCCAGATATTAAAATTTGATTACACATATTCGGATATCAAACTTATTAATAAATTATACCCGGAGAACCAAAATGCAATTTTATATTCTCACAGGCTTTTTGAAAATTGTAAGTGAAGTAATGCTTGAGAAGTTGAATTTAAACCACAAATGCTTTAATAATAAAAAACATTATTAGTAATCTCTGGAAAAGAATACCTACAATTGAATTGTTTGAATGATTTTGAAATTTTTTTCTAATTGAAAATCTCCTTACATATCTGCAGCTGTTATTATTCAATTTTTCTTCTGAGATTTTAACATGTGAAAATTTGAAAGCTGTACATCATCCATATAATTTGATATTCTGCCATATACTGGTATAAAACTGTAAAATAGCTACACATACACAGTTGTGGAAAATTTTTATAGAAAATAATTATGAACTATTTTTATAGAAAATTATTTTTAAAAGTCTACATTATGGAAGTTTTAGTTTTAATAAAATATTTTATTAAAAATAAACTCTACATGAACCCATAAACAAATGTATACAAAATACCTTTTCTTCAAAATTAATTGAAGCCTAAGTAAAATTAGCTATTTATGTCTTCATAGTTAAGGTTAAGTAACTAATTACGCTCATAAACACCCCACTACTTAAATAAGGAATAAATACCTATATGTAGAGTATTTATTGTGTAATCACAATTTATAAATTTATAATAAATGCAACTATCTTAGTTAAAAAATAATAAGGCAAGCAGAAGATCATGAATTAGGTTAAGATTTTAGTGGTAATTTAAATAAATGCTCTGAAATTTAGTAAATTCACCTATTATTTAGTATTTATAAAGTACCCTCAGATAACAATTCAGGCTATTTTTTTCTTTATTTTTTTTATTAAGTCATTTGTACTTAGAGCATAAATACATTTATGCCCTCTCCCTCCCCTTCCCTCCTTCATCCTAGGCTATAGTTGTGTGTCATTTTTCATATGCAAGTTTGAGTGATTATAAATTGGTTTCACATTTGACAATAAAGATGCTTGCACCAGATTGTTCATTGCAGCTCAATTCATAATTGCCAAGTCATGGAAGAAGCCCAAGTGCCCATCAAACCATGAATGGATTAATACATTGTGGTATATATATATATACCATGGAATACTATGCAGCATTAAAAAAAAATACAGGCTATTTTTTTCAAATTTTATCTAAGAGTAATGAATTTCAAGGCTTAATTCCCAAAAGGAAGTATGCTTTAATCAACAAAAATAATTTGTGTCTCATAACATCCAAATTACCCTTGAGTTCAATGAATTTCTAGGCTTTTTAATAACACATTTTATACACACATATACATCAGAGAGACATTTAAAATATAATCATTCCCTGTCTTAAAGATGTTTTTGGTGATTTATTTTCCCTGGTTATTAACTGTACCTTTTCTATTTAAAAGTATCTTATTTCTATTTTCTATACATTTTCTATATAATTATATCTTATTTACTTATACACAAAATTTATAATCCATTGATTAAATATCTCTAGTTATAAAGAAACATTTGGTATTATCTAACAAAGCTATGTAGGCATTGCCTCTTTGATCTAATAATCTTTTTTTAGGAAATTAATCCTGAATGTATAGCTGCAGACACATAAGATAACATTAGGCAGGTTATTTATTACAAAATAATTTTAAGTAGTTGAACATCTTAAATGTAGCACCTAAATGTATATTCTCACCAGACTGGCAAACAAACAAAAGACCCAAAATGTGATATATCCACTAAATAGAATTCTATACATAGTTCCAATTAGGAAAGCTCTCTATGGCCTAATAAATGGATTCTTAGGATATTCAGTTAAAGAAAAATACAATGCAATATTGATATGTAGATATATGCTTATTTTTCCAAAAAGAAATATAAAAGAGATTAAATCATAGTATAAAAATTACCTAAAGAGTGAATTACAATGGGTATAATATAAGGGGTTTCAGGGCACTTGTTCATACCTTTTAAATGAATAACATACATAATTATATATATACATAAATTCTTGCAATATTGAGTTGTCATTCTGCTCTTGGGGATGAAACAATGAGGGGACAGTGTGAAAAGTAAACTCTTACACTCAGAGATTTTCAAAGAAATAACCACTAAGGCTCAGAGAGGCAAGCACCTTTACATGCCAAGCAGGTAGCAAGGGAGTGCTGCCCTGACCAAAAACCAAGGGTGTTTTATTGGACCAGGAAAAATGTGCACATGTTAGGAAAATTGAGTAAGTTGATTATAGATAGTAAGAAACTTCTAACGACATTGCCAAAAAATAAAAAAGTTTTGCAACATCAGTAGATCGAGGAAACAATGTGGGGGGGTGGTGGAGGAAGAAATTATCATAAGATTATAAAATAAAAAAGAAATGGTTACAATGCGTTAGGGATAAAGTTTAACTTCCCTCTTCTATGCTACTAATTTGTATCTTAATGCTTAAGCAGTATCAACTTCTGAGCCTTTTCCAGCATGTGACCCATAGATCTATATCTAAACTGCTGAACATTCCTGATCTCAAGGTGGTGTCCTGCAGTACTGTGTTCAGTACAGGGTGGAAGTCAAAGAATCCAGGCCATTGCCTGCAGATTCTCAGGAAAGTGATCCCGAACTAAACACTCATCCCCGCTGTTCCATCTTGGTACACCCTAAAGATAGCAAAACCTTTAAGGAAATCTTGAAATCTTCATAGTAGAATGCTGTTTGTTGTGATAGAGATTTAGCTGAATTTTGTTTTTTTGTTTTGTAAGTTAGAACAAACCAATATTATGGTTTTTTTGAGAACCAGGTTCTTCACTGTAGGAGAAGGCATATAAATATGTAGAATGTGGGAGTTGTCAAAGAATCATATATTGTTCAATTTGAATTATAAGATTTAGTATGCATACTCGAGATTCCCACTGAAACTATGGCATGAGGCAATCTAACACTCAGGATTAGGTTTTGGAATGCCTTGTTACTAAAAGGAATCAAGAATACTTTAAAGAAACAGCCAACACCAGGTTTAAAGAAAGGAAAATATTAAGTAGAATATCTTAATGTACCAGACAGCAAGAAGATGGAGAGAGAGTGTCAAAAGTAAAGAAGTCAAGGAGAGAAAAAGGAAAAAGGGGGGGGGGAAGGAAGAGAGGGAGAAAAGTAAGAAATGAAACAAAGACAAATAAATAGGGGCATGTTTGAAAGACACACGAGCCAACAATGTGTTCCCTGCTAACACACATGAGAAAAGTTGAGAATCAAAAGGAATGGTGGGTGTGTTTACACAGTACTCCATAATTCACTCACATTTCTGAACATCTTCTTATAAAGGCATTGACAGTTTTTTTCAGGACTGCCTTTTTAAGGATATTTATATAGCTAAGAGAGAAACAATTGTTCCCTCTGGGGCAGAAATGATCTGTTTCCTGACCATGAAAAAAGAGATGTTATCTTACTCTAAGGGAAAGTTAGAACAGGTTTGCCAGCAGCTCTCTTATAAGCTTTGTCTGGTACATTTTCTTTCATAAAAATTGAAAGTTTTGGCTCAGTGCCTGTGGCTCAAGAGGCTAAGACACCAGCCACATACACCTGAGGTGGAAGGTTCAAATCTAGCACGGGCTGCCAAACAACAGTGTGACAGCTGCAACCAAAAAATAGCTGGTTGTATACTTCCATGTAAACATGAAAGTGGTAAAGTCTCCATCTTTCTTTAAGGCTGCATAATATTCCATGGTGTACATATACCACAATTTATTAATCCATTCGTGGATCGATGGGCACTTGGGCTTTTTCCATGACTTAGCAATTATGAATAGGGCTGCAATAAACATTCTGGTACAAATATCTTTGTTATGATGTGGTTTTTGTCTTCTGAGTATATGCCTAGTAGAGGAATTATAGGATTGAATGGCAGATCTATTTTTAGATCTCTAAGTGTTCTCCAAACATCTTTCCAAGTAGATGTGGAATGTAAATGTCTTAGCACAATAACTAAGAAAACGCCAGGAAGGCTATGTTAACCAGTGTGATGAAGATATGTCAAGCAGTCTATGAAACCAGGGTATAGTGCCCCATGATCAATTAATGTACACAGCTATGATTTAATAAAAAAGAAAAACAAAAACAAAAAACAGCTGGGTATTGTGTCAGATGCCTGTAGTCCCAGCTACTTGGGAGGCTGAGGCAGGAGAAGTGCTTGAGCCCAGCAGGTTGAAGTTGTGAGCAGTGATGCCACAGCACTTTACACAGGGCAACAGCTTGAGGCTCTGTCTCAAAAAAATTTTTTTTGAAAGTTTTGTTGTGATATTTTATATATATGCACATATTTAAAGTATTACATTTGATAAGTTTATATATATTATTGTGTAACTAACAGCACAATTTAGATAATGACCATATCATTCCCAAGAGTTTCTTCTGGCCTCTGATATCCCCCTTTATCTTATTCTTTTTCAATCTGTCCCACTTTTTAGGTGCCTGCTAAACCATTTTCTATCTCTGCAGATTAGTTTCCATTTTCTAGAATCTTATACACATGGAATCATATGGTTTGTGCTCAGTTTTACCTAACTTCTTTCATTTAGGATAATTATTTTGAGATTTATTTATCTTGTTTACACATTAATAGTTAACTTTTATTGCTGAGTAGCTGTTGATGGACATTTGGATTGCTTACAGGTTTTAGCTGAAACAAATGAAGCTGCAATAAACATTCACGAACAATTCTGTGTGAACATATACTTCCATTTATCTTGAGTAAATACCTAGGAGTGAATTGGTTAGGTTGTATGTTACATGCACATTTAGCTTTTTAAAAAACCAACAAGATGTTACGATGAGGGAAAAATAGAGATTTCCCACCACATAGCAAGAAAAATTGCACCAGCTGAAGGTGTTCAAAAAAATTGTTAAACAATAGATTCAGATAACCACTGGACACAAGGGATGTTCCTCAATACTTTCTTGCTTAAAGAAAGTTCTAAAAAAGTCCTGTTTTAGAACTGCTCTAGTTGTCTTAGAATACCTTTTAGATAATTATAATACTAAAATCCCTTCCCTGTGGAGAATTAATATCATTAACATAACATGACTTGTATAAAGGCAGGTGATAATTGTACTGCACATGCTTGATTGTTTCAGTGTGAACATAGGATGATACAATTTAAGAGTCCTCTGTCACTCTCTGGGAAGGGATTTAAGGCAACATCACCACAGAAGGAGAGTTGTAGATTTTGCTAGCAAGAGAGCTCCGTGGAAAAAGTTCCTGTGCCACCCAGCAGGAAGCACCCTGTGTAAGTAGCCTCTGTTAACTCATCTAACTCACCATTCTGAGTACTTCTTTGGTGTCTCTGCTCCATCTTGTTTAGAGGGCAGTTTTTCTATACTGCCCCAGGATTTTCCCCAAACAAATGCAAAGTGGTTATACCATTTTACACCCCTGCCAGCAGTATTTGAGAGTTTTATTATCTCTACATTTCCCCTTACCTTTGATATATTTTGTCTTTATGTTTAGTAATTCTGTTAGGTGTGTAGTGCTACCTTGTTATAGTTTTGTTTTGCATTTCCCTAATGACTAATGATGTCAAACATTTTTATGTGTTTATTTGCAAATATATATCTTTTTGGTGAAATGACTTTTTATTGTATGTTTGAAACTTATAAAATGGATAGATCTTTTATAAAGTATTTAAAGTATTTCCAGGAAGAAAATATCATAAGATTATAAAATAAAAAAGAAATGGTTGCAATGCTTTAGAGATAAACTTTAACTTCTTAACAATACAAAAATACAACCAACCACCCCAAATGATGCTATCATTAGGGTGAGATCTGGTCAAATAATACTGGTATCCTTATAACAAGGGAAAATTTGGACACAGAGAGAATATGTAAGATAAAGACAGACATTGAAGTAATGCATCCTACAAGGCAAGGGACACAAACATGTTCAAAACAATAGAAGCTAGGGGAAGATGGAATGGACTCTGTCACAATTCTCAAAAACAACTGGCCCTGGTGACCTTGATTTGGACTTCTAGCATTCAGATCTGGTAGAAAATAAAACTGGTTTTAGCCACCCACATTTTTTATACTCCTTTATGTTTGGGGCTTTCTAAGCTTGGGGTTCCTCATTTGTAAGGATTCTGTCTATTGTGCTATGAATAGTAAAGTTTTGATGTTGTTGTTTCTTGTCTCTAACCCAGGAGACTCCTACTTTTTGCCAACATCTGTGAAATTGTTGACCCTACATGGTTCTTAACAGGACAATATAGAATTCATGAATATTTAATGATACTCCAAAGGTGGAGAGGCACTTCTTTCTTTAAGAAATTTTGCCCAATAAGTTGGGCAAATGATAAAAGTAGAAAATCACAGTTTGGCAACCTCTCATACAGGACTCCCCCATTCAGGGCTGGACAAGGACTCTTGTTCTAGGCCTACACAGACAGACTTCTTTTTGTCCAAACTGCATTCCCTGAATACAGGCAAGTTTTCAAAGCAAATTTTTCCAGGATTTCATGTAAGCAGGGCTTATTTTTGAAGTGGAATCTCTGCTGCTCTAGAAGAACTTCATTCGTTTATTAATACACTCGTTCCAGAGGTCCTCAAACTTTTCAAATAGGGGACCAGTTCACTGTCCCTCAGACCGCTGGAGGGCCGGACTATAGTTTAAAAAAAAAAAACAAAACTATGAACAAATTCCTATGCACACTGCACATATCTTATTTTGAAGTAAAAAAACAAAATGGGAACAAATACAATATTTAAAATGAAGAACAAGTAAAGTTAAATCAACAAACTTAACCAGTATTTCAGTGGGAACTATGGGCCTGCTTTTGGCTAATGAGATGGTCAATGTCCTGTTCCATATTTGTCACTGCTAGTCGTAACAAGTGATGCAAATGTGCATCAGTTAGTCTAGATCTGGTTGGAGATTTCAGATGTTTCATTCTGGAAAAAGTCTGTCCACAGACATAAATGCTGCCAAAGATGGTTGCCATTTTGAGTGCATGGTTCCAGAGATTAGGATATGTCTCAGAGTGGAGAGATGCATGGAAATTAGAAAGGCTGCTTGACTTAAATGTGTCTTTCAGAGAGTCACAATTCTGCAGTTCAGCCAGTTTCATTTGGTAAATTGCATCCACATTTTCAATGTCAGTAGAAAATGGGTTACAGAAAAGCTGTATGTCCTGTTCTTGGAGATGAAGCTCTTTAAATCTAAATTGGAACTCCTTTTGCAACTTTTCCAGTGAATCCACACATATTTTGTTTGGGAATGCAACTAATAATTTTTCCGCTAACAGATTTTGAGTTGTTGGGAGATGGCAGAAATTTTCCTCCTTCACTTGTTTGATGAGGAGGCCTAATTTTACTTCAAATACTTTCACATGTGATTGCATATCACAGATGAGCTTCCTCTTTCCTTGAAGTTGCACATTGAAACTGTTGAATAGCTCTGTTACATCTGTCAGAAAGGCAGAGAACCATTTCCATTCTGCATCATTGAGCTCTGGTACTTCTTTGTTTTTTGAAAGCAGAAAAGCTGTAATCTATGGAAGTAAATCATAGAAATGTTTCAAAACTCTCCCTTGACTCAGCCAATGGACTTCCGTGTGGTACAGAACATCTTCATAGGCAACATTTAGCTCAGACAGAAATTCCTGGAATTGTCTGGTTTAGTGCATTATCTCTAATGAGGTTAACACAAGATACCACAGTTTTCATAATAGAGTCCCACTTCACTGATTTACTACACAGCACTTGTTGGTGGATGAGGCAGTGTATGGCTATTGGATGAGAGTGGTTATGTTGGTCCATCTTTTGGTTAATGTAAGCAATTACTCCTTTCTTGGACCCCACCATGCTAGGAGCACCATCAGTTGTCGCACTGGCTAGTTTAGCCCAGTCCAGTTCCAAACCATTCACAGTTTTCAAACCTTTTCATAGATATCCTCTCCTGTAGTTTTTCCTTTGATGTTTTGCAATGCAGCAAGTGACTTCGAAATAGTCATTCATCCTACGAATAAAAATTAGAAGTTGTGCAGAATCACGAACATCATTACTTTCTTTGAGTGCCAAGGAAAAATAGGAAAGTTTTTTTGCAGAGTTTTGCAAATGCTGATGCAAATTGTCCCCCATTTCTTCAATCCTTTATGTAATTGTCTTCAAACACAGACACTATATTCTGGCATATCAAACACTGCTTTCCTTGTACTGCATGAAAAAGTAATCAGAAGTCCACTATTCTTTGAATATCTGACACTACAAGTCAATTTTTCTCTTTCGTGATATTATTGTTTCCTAGGGATTCCAAATTGCTATTAGTAAAATGCCAATATATCTATATAGTGCTACAAAAACAATATACCAGCAATAACTTTGCCCACACAGAGACATATAGACTGCACTGCCCATCAATGCAGTCTGATCAGTGTCCATCAATGCAGCCTTGCCAGTCCACATCATTTCAGCCTCACCAGTGCCCATATTGGTGGAATTCCACTTTTACCTCAGGCTCACACTGATGCAGTGCGGGAACTGGCATGATTACAGAGCCGGTTCCTCCACCACCTTTTCAGTTCAAACTACCTTGTGTGAACTGCACTGCAATCTGTGAAGTCACTGCAGGAAAAAAGAAAGCATGTATGCCTTTTTCTTTTCTTTTTTTTTTTGAGACAGAGCCTCAAACTGTCACTCTGGGTAGAGTGCCAATGCATTACAGCTCACAGCAATTTCCAACTCCTGGTGTCAAGTGATTCTCCTGCCTCCCACCACAACACCCAGCTATTTTTTTGGTTACAGCCGTCATTGTTGTCTGGCAGGTCCAGGCTGGATTTGAACCTGCCAGCTCAGGTGTATGTGGCTGGCACCTTAGCTGCTTGAGCCAGAGGCACTGAGCCTTTTTTTTTTTTTTTTTTTTTTTGAGACAGAGCCTCAGGCTGTCACCCTAGGTAGAGTGCTGTGGTATCACAGCTCAGAGCAACCTCCAACTCCTGGGCTCAAGCGATTCTCATGCCTCTGCCTCCCAAGTAGCTGGGTCTACAGGCACCTGCCATAACACCCAGCTGTTTTTTGGTTGCAGCCATCACTGTTGTTTTGTGGGCCCTGGCTGGATTAGAACCTGCCAGCTCAGGTGTATGTGTCTGGTGCCTTAGCTGCTTGAGCCATAGGCACCGAGCTAACATATGCCTTTTTTCTTCTGAATCTAATGCAAGGTCATCCATACAAGCATATGGCTGAACTCGCACTGCTCAGAGATTGCAACAGCATGAACCAGGGCTTACACAGCACACCCATCATACACAACTGAACATCATACACAACTGAATAGCAATCAGAATACACAACATCATACACAACTGAATAGCAATCAGAATATAAATGCACTTACTGTCAATTAAATTGGGTTTCCTACTCCTCAGCTGTCTGCAGAGCCAGATTAAGTTCCCATGGGACCCTAGGCAGATTACCAGTTTGGGGCCCCATGCGATAACACTGAGCACTGACTATTTGCATTAACACTGACCACTGACCATTTGTGATAACACTGACTGCTGACAATTTGCATTAATACTGATTGCTGACCATTTGCATTAACACCAAGCACTTACAATTATCATTACCACTGAGCACTGACAATTTGCATTACCTCTGAGCACTGACTATGTGCATTACCTCTGAGCACTGACAATTTGCATTATCACTGAGTGCTGACTATTTACTTTATCACTGTGATGCAACCTCCTAGTAACCACCCCCAACTAACTAACCAACTTTTAAAAGGCTCTCCTAACTTCATTAAAAGGTACCCCCATCTGCAAAAAAAAGACCTCCTAACTTCAGAAAAAAAGGCCCCCCCTTTAATTGCAAAAAAAAGGCCCTACTAACTGCAAAATAATAAAAAAAAAATGTAGACCTCCTAACTTCAAAAAAAGATAAATCTTAACTTGTTCTTACCTCAGTCCTCAGGCAGCAGCAGGCTCTGCACAGGCAAGCTCGTGACTCCTCCAATCACACCTGAGACTGAGAGGAGGAGTGGAGAGACAGAAAAGGAGGGGAGTCGGAGAGTGTAGCGCACATTCCACACATGTGCACTGTGGCTGGGGACGAGTCGGCTGCTAAGGAGGACAGGCAGTGGAGGCAAAAACACCCGGATAAATGTCCTCACGGACTGCATGTGGCCCGTGGGCTGTAGTTTGAGGACCCCTGACTCATTTGCTAATCAACATTGAAAAGCTGTCTTCATCTGCCAAGTCTTGGCCAAGTGTAATTCTCAATACCTCCTTGTTTACACCCTAGACAAAAGCCCCACATGGACTTCCCACTTGGGTTTCCCCACTCTACCAGAGTCTCTAATGCCTTTCATTTCTTCTGTATTCCTTTCTATCTAATAAATCCTATCTTCTCACTTCTCTATGTGGTATGTGGGTTCATTCTTTGAATCTTTGAGATCAAGAACCAACTACAGAAAGAAATCTGACAGTAACACCATCATGATCATTATTGCCAGCAATAGTAATCAATGAATGTGAAAGTCTTTGACTAAAAATTGGTTAGGGAAGTAGATAGCCACATGCTTTCAAAGACAAAGAGAAATCACAGGGAGATTTCTCATCCCTTATTATGATGAAACAAAGGTATATTTTTAATGAAGAGATGTTATAGACACTAACTCCCCTATGTGATCAAACTTAAGATCATTAATAATGGAAGAAACTGTTAATAATACTATGAACTTTAAGGTGAGATATAACAGAAGGTACACAAATTATCCATGTTATATTATTTCTAAAAATGTTTATCTTGAATCTTACTGTGAGTAAGACAATAGGAAAATGCAGATTTGCCATATTTTACAAGGCAATTGTTATGGACCCTTCAAAGTATCAACATGATAAAAAAAACAAAGGTAAAGAATTTTTTTGCATTAAAGGAGGTTTAAAATATATGGCAACCAAATGTTACTGGTAATATTTAGTTGGGTCTTTAGTCAGAAATATTTTGTGATATTTAGGTTAATTAAAATCATAGGTTTTAAGTAGATTATTACCTTATTAATGCTAAATTTCTGGGTTACAATAATGATATTGTGAAGAGATGAAGTAGCTAAGACAAATTTTTAACCATTGTTAAAGAGATTACTACCTTTACTTGTAAAATTTTCAGAATAGAACAAAAAAGCATTTTCTAGTTTTAAAACTTTTATCGTGATATTTTTATTATTTGTCAATTGGTTAAACTGTGTAGTTTTGCTGATTAATTCGCACATTACTGTGAGTAAAGTCTAATATGAATAAAAATAAAATACATAAAAATTATTGATTCTATTCATAAAAGTGTATTGAAAACACAAATTCAACATACAACTTCTCTGTTGCCATGGGAACTTGCTCAGCCAAAGGGGAAGGTGCCAGATACCAGAGTTAAAGAACAAAAAACACAGTGTCAGAGTTCAGAATATAGAAATACACATTCAATCTCTGAGGTACCCTAGTTGGCTTGAACTCGAATTTTTCAGAGCAAAAACCTGCACATCAATGTACCCTTTGTGACTCTTCCTCCCTTTGACATCTCTTTTTTTCTATCTTCTCATGATACCCGGTTCCCTCATTTAAGTCTGGACAGGAGACCCCAGTCTCTTAGGCTTGGACAATTTCATGAAGGGAATGTCCTGCCATTTTGACTCATGCTGGAGGGACTATTTGTTAATATGCTCATTAACATTGAAAATATATCTCCCTTGGGCAGCGCCCATAGCTCAGTGGGTAGGGCACTGGCCACATGCACTGAAGCAGGTGGGTTCGAGTCTAGCCTGGGCATACTAAAACAAACAAACAAACAAAAAATAGCCCAGAGTTGTGGTGGAAGCCTGTAGTCCTAGCTACTCAGGAGGCTGAGGCTAGAGAATCACTTGAGCCCAAGAGTTGGAGGTTGCTGTGAGCTGTGACACACTAGCACATTCTACCAAGGACCACCTAGCGTGACTCTGTCTCAATAATTAAAAAAATAAATAAATGAAAGAAAGAAAAGAAAAGAGAAGAAAAGATATCTGCCATCTACCAAGTCCTAGCCAAATGTTATTCTTAAGACCTTCTATCCCCTAGATATTAGAACCTACATAGTGACTTCCTGCTTGGGTCTTCCCCTCTGCCAGAAACTCTGGTGCTTTTTATTTCTTCTAAATTCCTTTCTATCCAATAAATCCTATCTCACCACTGGTCTGTGCTCTGTGGGTTCATTCTTCAAATCCCTAGATCAAGGACTTTCTGCAGAAAGAAATTAGGGTAACACTCGTGATTCCTGACATCAGTTCCCTATAAATTGCCAACAGCATCCTCTCTTTGGGGTGTGCATTTAGGGGGCCTCAAAATATGACCATTGATAAAATACCAGGTATTTCCAACAATTTATGTTGTGCTGTTATTTCAATTCACAAATATGGAAAATGTGTCCTTACAAATTAAATGGTAATGTAATATATCTACACCCAACCCAAGTCATATTTTACAAAAATTAAAAGTTCTTGTGAAATTTCTAAGTGTAAAATTAAAATGCTTCTCTTAAATCTAGGGAAATTTCTTCATGCATGTTAACTGGGAACTCAGCTATGAGGTTAGACTCATATCGGCATGGAACACTGTAGTTAATGCACTAAAAAAAAAAAAAAAAAAAAGAAAGAAAGAAAGAAAAAAATTATTTCAACTTGTCTTATAATACTAAAAATAAGACTGTTCTCAATAACTGTCTTACTTTTTTTAATCTTGAATTGTACACTTCAATTCTCCACCTTATCATTTTTCTTAATAGTTTACGTCACTATCCTATTGTTATCTATCCTAAAGATGTGCTTTGAGGGCGGTGCCTGTGGCTCAGTGAGTAGGGCGCCGGCCCCATATGCCGAGGGTGGCGGGTTCAAACCCAGCCCCGGCCAAACTGCAACAAAAAAATAGCCGGGCGTTGTGGTGGGCGCCTGTAGTCCCAGCTGCTCGGGAGGCATGTAAGCCCAAGAGTTAGAAGTTGCTGTGAGCCGTGTGACGCCACGGCACTCTACCCAAGGGCGGTACAGTGAGACTCTGTCTCTGCAAAAAAAAAAAAAAAAAAAAAAGATGTGCTTTAGAAAGAAAGTAATTGTTCTTTCAAAACACATCATTAGTAGTAAGAAGTAGAGTAGCTGTTTATATTTTAAAGTCAATTATTTGTCACTGTTATAGGATATTTACTAACATTTTATTCTAATTTTTGAAAAATTTACCTTAACATTGAAAGTTTCAGATATTTACCTTGATTAGTATATACACATAAAAGAAGCGGAAATTTAAAATAAAAAGCCTTAGGTGTATTTTAATAAAAAGTACAAAAGAATAGCTACAGTAAATATAATAGTAATAGTTTTTCAGTTTAGAATGCAAAATTTGGCTCAATTTTTAATGTGGCTTTTCTATACGTGATTTTTTTTTTTTTTTGTACAGTTTTTTGCCAGGGCCGGTGTCCTCCTCCTTGAGCCACAGGTGCTGTCCTCTATACATGAATTATGGAAGGAAGAAAATACTAATTTCTTGATTTAATTTAAAGTAAAGCATGCATTGGTATAAAATTTTTCTAATACAATTTCTAATTTGTTATATTTCTTTCATAACCTTTAAAATTGTAGATACCCAAACGTTTAAATTCCCTATCATTAGTAAAGTTTTTCCTTTGGCAAACTCATATGCTTAAAATTAGCAAGAGTGTGGATTTGAATTTCTTCTTTCAAGAATAAGTGGGGAAAACACTGAACATCTTCAAGTCCATATTAAAGCTTTCCACTGAACTCTGAGACTACTACAAAGAAATATCTGTGAAAAATCTGAGCTAGATAATATAAATGGCTTCTTGCTATCAGGGGCATAATTTTTATATCTACTATGGACAGAAACTATCAAAACTTCACTAGTTTCCTTCTTAGTCTTCTTTTACAGATCAAGTGAGAGAAATGGAGAATGTGACACTATTAAAACTTAAACTACACCTTCCTTTATATAAATAATCTCTGTACAGATTATTGTGGCTTCCATATCCATGGAACTTCCTCTCATTTTCTCTAATAAAACTTTGATTTTAAGCTCAATTTGAGTGAAATTCTAATTAGATAGTCATAAAAAACAAAATTTTAGCTTCTTCCTATTATAAATACAGCTAATGATTTTATAGTACATTTGACAAGCTATATATTAGAGGAGAAACTGAAAATACATATTTTTAAAAATTATATTTTATACAAAGTCTAATTTCTTATAGTTTCTTTACATTTATCCCAATGTAAAGTTCATTGGGATAAATGAATTACTTTTTTTATAATATGCAATTCAAGCAAATTTAAAACTATGATAGTATAATATGCCAGATATTAAAACATTTTTTTCCAAAATGTAGCATTTCTTCATTTAGAACAAATACCTGTTTACATAGATTTTTATCATACTAAATATAAAAGAAATCCAAGGAATTATACTGCCTTAACTATAGAATAAAATCATATAGATAAGAGTTGTGCATATCTATATATTTTCATACATCCTTACATTTGTCTGTTGTTCCGAGTTTAATCTTTAAATAGTCTGGTAATTTTTAAATTTCTAAACTGAGCAATAAAATAACCCAAATTATGGGTTTTCACTTAATTACACAACTACTTTATGAAAAAAATGGAATTCAAAAAAATGCTGGCAAATTTTTCTTTTTTTACAGAATTACAGATTTCCCCCAAAATATAGAAAATTACTGCACAAAGTTAGGCAACAAGACAAATAACTAAGGTTAAATCCTTCCTTTACTACCAAGGTCTCCAGAATTGCTGCTGGAGACCTTGGTAGTAAAGGAAGGATTTATTTAATGATTTACCATTTCAGGGCAGCCTGAATCCTGTCTGCTGTTCCCTCACAATATGGACAGTGTAGAAAGAAGCACTAGAAAATTAAGGGAAAATTCTACGCTCATCCTTCAACTCTTGATGCCTAAGTGGAAAAGGAAAATAGTGGCTTCAGCCACCAGTGAGTTTGAAAAATATACTTAGCCATGACTGAAAACTGATGTTACTATTATAAAGAGTAAATAAAGGTGAGATAAAATAGGATTTGGTAGAAAGGATGCTAAAAGATACTTGGTCACTAAGAAGAAAAGTTATTTCTCAAAATCTGAAGCCACAGAAATACCTCTGAGTCAAGCAAAGCAAAGCCTACAACATAATTTGTAATACTACAATTTTTCCTGGGTCACAAGAATCACATGGTCATTAATAATATCTATTTCCAATTTTTTTCTAAACTTTTAAAATAATATTTAGTTTATGGGCGGTGCCTGCAGCTCAAAGGAGTAGGGCGCCGGCCTTATATACCAGAGGTGGCAGGTTCAAACCTGGCTCCGGCTAAAAACTACAAATAATAATAATAATAATAATATTTAGTTTAAAATTTCATATAATGAGATTAAATATATAATCTTACTACAAATAACTATTTTTCCACACTTAATAATAAAAATAGAACATGTTTTCCATTTTGTTGAATTTAAAATTTTACAAAACATTTCAATGACTATTGTCTCTTTATCCCACATTTTTTTAATACTATAGAGTCTACATACTCTATAGTTAGTCTATATACTCACTGACCATTCCATTATACTATAGAGTCTATATACTCTTATACAGTGAGTCTATATATTCACTGACCATTCCATTATACTATAGAGTCTATATACTCTATAGTGAGTCTATATACTCACCGACCATTCCATTACACTATAGAGTCTATATACTCTTATACAGTGAGTCTATATACTCACTGACCATTCATCATACTATAGAGTCTGTATACTCTATAGTGAGTCTATATACTCACTGACCATTCCATTACACTATAGAGTCTATATACTCTTATACAGTGAGTCTATATACTCACTGACCATTCCATTATACTATAGAGTCTATATACTCTATAGTGAGTCTATATACTCTCTGACCATTCCATTATACTGTAGAGTCTATGTACTCTTACACAGTGAGTCTATATACTCACTGACCATTCCATTATACTATAGAGTCTATATACTCTATAGTGAGTCTATATACTCACTGACCATTCCATTACACTATAGAGTCTATATACTCTTATACAGTGAGTCTATATACTCACTGACCATTCCATTATACTATAGAGTCTATATACTCTATAGTGAGTCTATATACTCTCTGACCATTCCATTACACTGTAGAGTCTATGTACTCTTATACAGTGAGTCTATATACTCACTGACCATTCCATTATACTATAGAGTCTATATACTCTATAGTGAGTCTATATACTCACTGACCATTCCATTATACTGTAGAGTCTATGTACTCTTATACAGTGAGTCTATATACTCACTGACCATTCCATTATACTATAGAGTCTATATACTCTATAGTGAGTCTATATACTCACTGACCATTCCATTACACTATAGAGTCTATATACTCTTATACAGTGAGTCTATATACTCACTGACCATTCCATTATACTATAGAGTCTATATACTCTATAGTGAGTCTATATACTCACTGACCATTCCATTACACTATAGAGTCTATATACTCTTATACAGTGAGTCTATATACTCACTGACCATTCCATTATACTATAGAGTCTATATACTCTATAGTGAGTCTATATACTCACTGACCATTCCATTATACTATAGAGTCTATATACTCTATAGTGAGTCTATATACTCTCTGACCATTCCATTATAATGTAGAGTCTATGTACTCTTATACAGTGAGTCTATATACTCACTGACCATTCTGATTTTCATCGTACCCTTACTCTATCTAAACGTATTAACTGATGCCTATCCAAAACCAGACATAGTGATGGGCATCTTATAATAGTTTAATTAGCAGGGAAAGTTATATTCTAACAGGAAGGATTGGCAAATAAACAGCAATAAATGTCACCCACCACCCCTGCAATGTGGTTGGTCTCCAGGTGTTTGTGGGAGAATTATATTTATTTTCTTCTCTTTCTCGTTGTCTTCTCTCTCCTTCTTTTATGTTACAAAACAAGCTCATTAAACATAAACGATTTCTTTCTTCTGATATAATTAGAAGAACTTTTGAGGTATTATATAGAGTCAGATACTAATTTCTGATACATAGAAACCAGAATATTTTATTCCTGTTTTAACATCTCTATGAGTTGTGGACCTACCAAGTAGTCACAATTAAAAATTAAAGAATTTGTTCTCTAGACCTAGATAAATATTGAAATATCTTAAGCATAAATGATTACAAAATCAAATCATGTGAGTGCAAAAAGAGTAACTGTAGCAAACCTGAGGCTGCTGTTCTCATAAAGAGTTGTATCTTGAAGCCAGACTCTGGGTAGATTCTCCCTACATAAGCTCGGTCCATAAACTGGTTACTTCTGATGCTAAAACATAGAATTTACAGATTTGGAGGGGTTTCTGTTGGGGTCACAGGTAAGAATCTGCCAGCTCCTAAATGTTAAGGAAGGGAAGCAGCATTCTCCGCCTGGTGCCCAGACCCAAGAGCACTTTGTCAAGTGTGGGCTCCCTGCTCTTTGCTCCTGCCTTGCCAGTAGGCACCTAAGAACATCCAAGAGATGCAGAAACAAAACCACGGATCGGCAAACTGCCATGCCCAGGTCTTGTTGATCTTTAAGGCACAGTTTTTAAATTCTGGATTTAGCTCTGACTTCCCAAGTGCCCTCCACATACCAAGGGCTGCTGAACAGCCCTGGCATGGCTACCTTGCGCTTGCAGGCCAAACTAGGTGTCCTGCCTTGTTATGCCCACCGTGTGTGGCAGGGAATGCCCCGCTCTCCACTGTGGCTCCTCAGCGTCTTATCTTCAAGAAAGCGCCACTTTGACCTTTGCCAAACTTCTGGGCTTCAGCAGCTTTGTCCTGAACCAAACAAGAATACAAAAGGGAAACTCACGTGATCCAAATTACGTGGGGCGTTCTAAGTGTGCACAATGTGATGTAGAGCTGGTGCTCCCTCACTTGAGGATAGTGTGCTTGTGGATAGTTGGCCTCCTAAGATATTCACCACTCTGTGATTGCCCTCTGCTAGAGTAACAGTAGCTGGTAGTTGTGGTGGTTGGGGGAGGGGAGGGCAGTGTCAGGGCTTGGGATTTCTGTACTGTGGGACACAAGGGGAAAAGTGACAATCTTTAACCCTAACTTCCACTATTTTAGAAAGTATAGTGATGATTTGTGTACAAAGATTTGAAATTTTTAAAAAGTACCAAGTTCCTAAAATTCAATAAAATATTTTTATTAATTTTAATTGAAAAAAAAAGGAGTTCTATCTTAAGGTTGGCTTTAGCTGCCATTTGGAATCTTGACTCTCAAAGCATTTCAGGCAACATTCAACTAATATGACTAGCTTACTGTGCCTAGACTATTTGCCATATTGTAAACAATATGGTTAATGGTGAACACATGGTTCATACCAAACCATGGTATGGAATTTTGTTATGTGCTATACAGAGTGCCTACACCACCAGGCTCCACTAAAATCCTTGGGATGTGAATCTCTAGGGGGCCTTCATATAGAAATATTGCATGCAAATTGCTGCATTTCTGTAACTGGAAGAAAAGTTTGTTCCATGTGACTTATTACATGGAGGGAAGGTGCATAAGGAGGTCTTCACATTGATATCCCAAGACTTGACCAAACCAGTGTCTTTTTCCTTTATGATCTGCATGTGCATACTTAAAACATCACCGTAATAAATCTTAGTTATACATACAGTTATATGCTGAATCCCAGCAAACCTCTGAACATAAGGTAGTACTTGAACCCTCAACACAATGGAACATAAAAATATCTCAAGATACACCAGTGTAGTTTTCTATCACATAAACCTCCAAATATGTATATATAGGCACATGTTTGTAATTTTGAATGAATGTTTATGGTTCTGATAAAACTACAAGTTTGCTTTTGGTTAAATTCTATTCTTTTTCTATGAATTGTCTGCACAGTATACTGTCTTTGCTAATTTCAATATAATCTGAATAGAGCTTAATTATAAGTAGTGTGTTATTTAATGTTTGACTGCTGATAAGACTATTTTTAAAAATCCTCTAATAACCAATAATGGAAAAAGTTGACATATGGAAGAAAATTATAATATTTGTGAAGAATGAAGTTGAATGGAAAATAAAATTATATTAAAATTAATATATCATTTATTTAAAGCACCTCAAGTCAAAGACCTTAAAAACTATTGCTCTGAGAACCTATTAGAGATTACAAAGTCACCCATCACTCATTTAAATCATGACCATCAGTTTTATATATGATGCTAGCTATGCTTCAGCGGTTTTGAATGCTTTGGTGTATATAAATCTTCTTGTTACTTGCTGTAATCAAAACCCTACCAGTTCCTTTGGTCCCTTCTCCTCTTCTTTCCAGTCCCATCTCACATGATGTAGAATATACCTACATGGCACACACTTTAAAAACAGATTCATTCATCCCCTGTTCACTTCTTAAATTATAACACTAATTTTACAGTTTGCTAGCAGCTAATTTTAATTTTATGTTTATCAGATGTTTTTAATCGATGGAGGACAACATTATTTCTCTGGAAACCAGTTGTTGGGGATGAAAGAAAACAATCAACTTCATATCGTAAAAAGTAATTTCATTTTTGTGTACAATTAAAGTGTGATGTAGGGAATGACATTACTTATACTACTTTAAAAATCTTTCAGTGAGTGAAAAAGCACAAAGAAGATCTGCCACAGCTGTGAGCAAGAACTATGCTCACTATCTATTTACTTTCCAGAAATTTGAAGAGAGGTAAAAAATCAATGAAAGAGATTTATCTTATTTATTTTTAATAAAAAATATATGATAGGGAAGGCATTCTTCTGGGGGTCTATCTCAGGCAGCCATACTGAGGTTACAGAAGTATAAAGCTTTTTGAAGGCAGACAATATTTGGACCACTTTTATGGGATATATATTTAAAGTCTGTTACTTCAAATGTACACTTAATATTTGGATATTGGGCGGCATCTGTGGCTCAGTGGGGTGCCAGCCCCATATAGTGAGGGTGGTAGGTTCGAACCTGGCCCCAGCCAAACTGCAACAAAAAAAATAGCTGGGCACTCTGGTGGGCTACTCAGGAGGCGGAGGCAAGAAAATTGCTTAGGCCTAGGAGTTGGTGGTTGCTGTGATGCTATGGCACTCTAGCAAGGGCAATAAAATGAGACTCTGTCGCAAAAAAAACCCCAAAATTTATATGTATATATATATATACACACATATATTTGGATATTAATATTAGTAGATAAATATCTATAATAATTCCTTTGTTTAATTTATTAAATTAAAGCAAAACTGAATTACTAGATACTTTGCAAGGTAGTTTTCAAGTTATTTCTTCCTTTTATATTTAATAAGTTATATTTAAAAACATAATGGTATATGAAGCAGAAATAAATTCAAATTTAATTTATGTGATTATTTTAAACAAGTAAGCTTATTTTATTTCCATGCATTATTTCACTTAAACTCTAGCTATGTGTACAAAGCCACATAATATTGACTTTTGTATGGGAAATCATAAATTTAAAAAATCTAGCCTTTATTTTTGATCGTGTTAGCATGCTAATATTAATTAATATATTAATACATTAATATATATTTTGCCATTACCAGAAAAACTTATCTGTTAGTATTCTGTCTAAAATCCTTGGAATGTAATTTTTTTTTAGGCTTATTTTTTATTAAATCATAGCTGTGTACATTGATATAATCATGGGCATCATTCACTAGCTTCACAGACTGTTTACCAAGTTTCACATACACCCTTGTAAGATGCACCGCTGGTGTAATCCCACCAATCCCCTTCCTTCTACCCACTGCCCCTCTCCCTCCCCTTCCTTTCCGCCTTCCCCCTATTCTTAGGTTGTAACTGGGTTATAGCTTTCATGTGAAAACCCTAAATTAGTTTCATAGTAGGGCTGAGTACATTGGGTACTTTTTCTTCCATTCTTGAGATACTTTACTAAGAAGAGTATGTTCCAGCTCCATCCATGTAAACATGAAAAAGTCTCTATCTTTCTTTAAGGCTGCATAATATTCCATGGTGTACATATACCACAATTTATTAATACATTCGTGAATCGATGGGCACTTGGGCTTCTTTCATCACTTAGCAATTATGAATAGGGCTGCAATAAACATTCTAGTACAAATATCTTTGTTGTGATGTGATTTTTGGTCTTCTGGGCATATGCCCAGTAGAGGGATAACAGGATTGAATGGAAGATATATTTTTTGATCTCTAAGTGTTCTCCATATCTATTTCCAAAAGGAATGTATTAATTTGCATTCCCAACAGCAGTGCAGAAGTGTTCCCTTTTCTCCACATCCACACCAACATCTCTGGTCTTGTGATTTTGTGATATAGGCTAGTCTCACAGGAGTTAGATGGTATCTCAAAGTAGTTTTGATTTGCATTTCTCTGATGATTAAATATGGTGAGCATTTTTTCATATGTCTGATGGCCGCACGCCTGTCTTCTTCACAGAAGTTTCTCTTCAAATCCCTTGCCCAGCCTGCGATGGGATCCCTTGTTCTATTCTTGCTAATGCGTTTGAGTTCTCTGTGGATTCTGGTTATTAAAACGTTGTTGGAGACATAACCTGCAAAAATCTTCTCCCATTCTGAGGGCTGTTTGCTTGTTTTACTTACTGTGTTCTTGACTGTGCAGATGCTTTTTAGTTTGATCAAGTCCCAGTAGTGTATTTTTGAAGCTGGTTCAATTGCCCTGGGGAGTCCTCCTCATAAAATACTCTCCCAGACCATTTTATTCAAGGGTTTTCCCTGCACTCTCCTCTAGTATTTTTATAGTTTCATGTCTTAAGTTCAAATCTTTAATCCAGTGAGAGTCTATCTTAGTTAATGGTGAAAGGTGTGGGTCCAGTTTCAGTCTTCTACTAGTTGCCAGCCAGTTCACCCAGCACCATTTGTTAAATAGGGAATCTTTTCCCCACTGAATGTTTTTAATTGGCTTGTCAAAGATTAAATAACGGTAAGTAGCTGGATTCATCTCTTGGTTCTCTATTCTGTTCCAGTCATCTACTTCTCTGTTTTTGTGCCAATACCATGCTGTTTTGATCACTATTGATTTGTAGTATAGTCTGAGGTCTGGTAGCGTAATTCCTCCTCTTTGTTTTTATTTCTGAGTAATGTCTTGGCTATTCGAGGTTTTTTCTGATTCCATATAAAAAGAAGTATTGTTTTTTTAAGATCTTTAAAGTATGACAGTGCAGCTTTAATAGGGATTGCATTGAAATTATATATTGCTTTGGGTAGTATGGACATTTTAACAATGTTCATTCTTCCTAGCCATGAGCCTGGTGTTTTTCCATTTGTTAATATTTTCAGCTATTTCTTTTCTTAGACTTTCATAGTTATCTTTATAGAGATATTTCACATCCTTTGTTAGATAAATTCCCAAATATTTCATCTTCTTTGGCACTACTGTGAATGGGATAGAGTCCTTAACTGGTTTTCAACTTGACTATTGTTGGTATATTTAAAGGCTACCGATTTATGAATGTTGATTTTGTAACCTGAGATGCTGCTGTATTCCTTGATCACTTCTAAAAGTTTTGTAGTAGAGTCCCAAGTGTTTTCTAGATATACTATCGTATCATCTGCGAAGAGTGAAAGTTTGATCTCTTCTGAC
Organism: Nycticebus coucang; assembly: GCF_027406575.1. NCBI lineage: Eukaryota > Metazoa > Chordata > Mammalia > Primates > Lorisidae > Nycticebus > Nycticebus coucang. The sequence goes on from NC_069792.1 coordinate 36,695,464, forward strand.
CCTATATGGATACCCTTGATCACCTTTTCTTCCCTAATTGCAGTGGCTAAAACTTCCATTACAATGTTAAAAAGCAATGGAGACAATGGAAAGCCTTGTCTGGTTCCTGATCTGAGTGGAAAAGATTCCAATTTAACTCCATTCAATATGATATTGGCTGTGGGTTTGCTATAGATGGTCTCTATCAGTTTAAAAAATGTCCGTTCTATACTCGGGAGGCTGAGGCAGGAGAATCGTGGAAGCCCAAGAGCTAGAGGTTACTGTGAGTCCTGTGACATCATGGCACTCTACTGAAGGCGGTATAATGAGACACTGTCTCTACAAAAAAAAAAAAGAATTGCCCCTTCTATACCTATTTTCTTAAGTGTTCTGATCATGAAGGGATGCTGGATATTATCAAAGGCTTTTTCAGCATTTATTGAGAGAATCATATGGTCTTTGTTTTTTAATTTGTTTATGTGATGGATTACATTTATAGATTTACGTATATTGAACCAGCCTTGAGACCCTGGGATAAAACCAACTTGGTCATGATGTATAATTTGTTTGATGTGTTGCTGGATTCCGTTTGTTGGGATCTTGTTGAATATTTTTGCATCTATATTCATTATATTCATCTATATTCATTAGTGATATCGGTCTATAATTTTCTTTTCTTGTTGTGTCTTTTTCTGGTTTGGGGATCAGGGTGATATTTGCTTCATAGAACGTGTTAGGTAGTCTTCTTTCTTTTTCTACCTTTTGGAACCGGTTGAGTAATATAGGTACTAATTCCTCTTTAAAGGTTTGGTAGAGTTCTGATGTGAAACTATCTGGTCCCGGGCTTTTGTTTTTAGGGAGGTTTCGTATGGTTGATGCTATTTCCGAACTTGATATGGGCCTGTTCAATATTTCGACTTGATTCTGGCTAAGTCTTAGAAGGTGATGTGCTTCCAAGTATTGGTCAATTTCATTCAGATTATCATATTTCTGAGAATACAGTTTCTTGTAATATTCATTAAGAATTTTTTGGATTTCTGATGAGTCTATTGTTATTTCGTCTTTGTTGTTTCTGATTGATAAGATTAGATGTTTTACTCTTTTTTTTCCTGATTAGGTTGGCCAAAGGTGTATCTATTTTATTGACCTTTTCGAAAAACCGGCTTTTTGATTTATTGATCTGTTCTATTATTCTTTTTTTTCAATTTCATTTAATTCTGCTCTAATTTTGGTTATTTCTTTTCTTCTACTGGGTTTGGGGTTGGAATGTTCTTCCTTTTCCAGTTTCTTGAGATATCCCTTTATGTTATTAATTTCCTCTCTTTCCATTCTCTTGAGGAAGGCTTGCAGTGCTATAAATTTCCCTCTTAGAACTGCCTTTGCGGTGTCCCAGAGGTTCTCATAGTTCGTGTCTTCATGGTTGTTTTGTTCCAAAAAATTGGCGATTTCTTTCTTAATCTGATCTCTGACCCAGATATAATTCAGCATAAGGTTATTTAACTTCCATGTTTTTGTATGAGTATGCAGATTCCTGTTGTTACTCAGTTCAAGTTTTATTCCATGGTGGTCCAAGAAGATGCATGGAATAATTTCTATTCCTTTAAATTTACTGAGGATAGACTTGTGACCTAAGATGTCATCGCATTTGGAGTAAGTTCAATGGGCTGATGAGAAATATGTGTATTCAGTTTTGTTGGGATGAAACGTTCTGTAGATGTCTGTTAAATCCAAATGTTGGATAGTTAGGTTTAAATCTAAGATTTCTTTACTCAGCTTCTTGTTGGAGGATCGATCCAACACTGCCAAAGGAGTGCTGAAATCTCCGGCTATTATGGAGCTGGAGGAAATCAAATTGCTCATTTCTGTTAGAGTTTCTCATATAAATTGAGGTTCATTCTGGTTGGGTGCATAGATATTAATAATTGAAATCTCATCATATTGAGTATTACGCTTAACAAATATGAAGTGACTATTCTTGTCCTTCCTTACTTTTGTTGGTTTAAAGCCTATTGTATCTGCAAATAAAATTGCGACACCTGCTTTTTTCTGATTACCATTTGCCTGAAATATGGATGACCAATCCTTTTACACTGAGTCTGTATTTATCTTTTAAGTTAAGATGTGACTCTTGTATGTAACAAATATCTGGCCTGAGTTTTTATATCCAGTCAGCTAACCTATGCCTCTTTAGAGGACAGTTTAAGCTGTTCACATTAATGGACAGTATTGATAAGTCTGGTGAAGTTTTGGGGATCGAGTTTTTCAAAAGTCCTGTGGGCATTTTTAATCATTTCGCCAGTGTGGAAATTAGAGTCTGATCAGATGTTTCTGAGTGAGTTTACTTTTGTGGTATAAGATTGGGTTGGTCATTATGGAGAATAGGTCTGAGAATATCCTGAAGAGCTGGTTTGGTTATGGCAAATTTCTTCAACATATGAATGTCATTAAAGTATTTAATTTCTCCATCATAAATGAAACTCAGTTTAGCTGGATACAAGATCCGGGGTTGAAAGTTATTTTGCTTTAGGAGATTAAAAGTTGGTGACCACCTCTTCTGGCTTTAAAAGTTTCTGCAGAGACATCTGCAGTCATTATAATATTCTTCCCTTTGAAGGTAATGGTTTTCTTTCTCCTGGCAGCTTTGAGGATTTTCTCCTTCATATTAACTTTAGTGAAGGAAGGTAATGGTTTTCTTTCTCCTGGCAGCTTTGAGGATTTTCTCCTTCATATTAACTTTAGTGAAGGAAGGTAATGGTTTTCTTTCTCCTGGCAGCTTTGAGGATTTTCTCCTTCATATTAACTTTAGTGAAGTTAATTATGATATGCCTGGGGGATGTCTTATTGGGGTTGAGCCGTGCTGGGGTTGTGAAGCTGTCCACTATCTGAATTTCAGAATCTCTAGGCATGTCTGGAAAATTCTCTTTCATAATTTCATGCAGAAGGGCCTCTGTGCCCATCGAGGACACTTGATCTGTTTCTGGAACTCCAATGATTCAGATATTTCCCTTGTTCGAATTATCCCAGAGCTCTCTGAGAGAATGATCTGTTTTGGCTCTCCATTTCTCTTCCTCTTTGAGAGTTTGGAAGCATTCAAAGGCTTTATCTTCAATGTCAGAAATCCTTTCTTCTGATTCCTCCTTTCTGTTGCTGAGGGATTCTGCTGTGTAGTTTTCATATCTTTGTGGGCTGCAAATTCTAGCTTCAGTGTGTCTAAGTCTTTGGTGGTTTTGTCTTTAAATTCGTTAAATTTTTGAGACAACTTTTGAATTTCTCCTCGAATTCATAATTCCACTTTGTTAATCTTGTCTGCAATCCAAAATCTGAATTTGATTTCTGACATCTCAGCCAGTTGTTTATGAATAGGATCTTCAATTACCTCTTCAAATATCTTTCCTTGGGGGTGGGTTGATCCATTCTGGTTATTCATGTTACCAGAGTTTTTCCGCTGATTCTGCCCCATCGTTGTTTTACTCCCTTTGATTTTTTTTCCCCTGGGGCTTTGTCGAGGGCCCATACAGTGTTGTGGTCTGAGAAACTGGGGCCCTGTCTGGTGTGGTGGGGCTACGTGATTCTGTCTTGTTTTCAGATGGTTTCTGTTCCACCCTAGTGAAACAGATACTCTGGATTGAAGTCTCAGCTGTGGAGAAATATCAGCAATTAAGCCACCCCACCCCCCACTGGCAAACAACTGGAAAAGAAAAATCAAACCTTCCTACCACCGTGCACCCAGGGCACCACCTGATTTGTCCTCAGGCGATTGGTTCAGTTCAAAAAGTCCAAATCAATTGTCTTAATCTGCACATGTCTCGGGTGAGAGATTTTAAGCGGTCTCTGGGAACTGGATCACAGGGGGTCTGGTGACTACTCTTTTGTGGCTTGCCCCTGGTGCTGCGTGGAGTCAGGAGGAGCCACCCAGCCAATAGATCAGTCTGGGAAGGTTGCTGCCTCCTTCCCCACCTTGCACTGCTGTCACACCCAGTCACTGATAGCCCTGCAGTTGGCTGACCCAGTTGCCTTTAGTGAATCGGTACTCCAGGAGTTTGCACCTGCCTGAATCACAAGGAAGTCTGCCAGGCTGCTGTGCTCTGCCTCTCTCTAGCAGGAGGAGGTGAGGCCTGACAACCTCGGGTGCTTGATGAAGGTTGGGGGCTTTTCACTCAGGTCCAGTCTCGCCCCTGATTAATGTTACTGACAGAACAGAACAGAACAACTCTGCAGTTCCCCTGCAGAAGAGAAGCTGAATTGAGTTCCAAATCAGCTTGTCTTTGCTCTTGTATTGTCTATAGGCTGATGATCCCCTGAGGGCCAGGTGCATCTTAGGTTTAGTAAAGTGGACCTCTGGGTCAGCCCCACCCTGGGAGTTTCCCCAGTTTGCAAGTTGGAGTTGCCTCAGGCAAATCCTATACTCAGAGTCTCTTGTTGCCCAGGGAGACAGGGGGTGTGGCTTCAGAATATTCAGTAGTGAGCCATATTGCTAGCAAAAGAGGGCTGCTGTTTCATGGCTCAGGCAACCGCTGCTCTGGTGTAGCTCCCTTCCAGCCAACCGTCCTCTCTCCGCTCCTGTACCCCAGAGTCTGCACCGACCAGCTGCAGCCCAGCACTGTCTACACCCCTCGAGCAATCACCCAAGAGTTTGGACCCCTGGGGGACAGGCCTCCAGACCTTGGAGTGAGAGCAGAGGGGAGTGCGGGGAGCACTGGGAGCCTGGGGTTGTGGGCAGAGAACACTCACAGCTTTACACAGTTTTATGCCTGGCCATATTGTCACCAAAAGGCGGCTGTCGCACTGTGCCTCAGGGAACTGCCACTCCAGTGTAGTCCCCTCTCCACCGACTGGGACTGGCCTCCAGACCTCCGTGTGAGTGAAGGGGAATGCTGGGAGCTCAGAATTCCAGGTAGAGTCTATATACAGTTTATACAGTTTCATGCCTGGCAGGAGGACGCTATGGCACCCTAGTAGGGGAGGGAGGTAGGTCCAGTTTTTAGAGGGTCTCTCCTGTGGAGTGTAGTGGGAGGACCTTTGAACTCTGAGCCATTCTCATGGGGGAGGCGACTCCTGTCCGCTTGGTGATGGATTTTGTACCTTTTGTTTGTATCCTTGTTGTCGTAGCTCGCCTCAGCGAGGTTGACGTGTGTTTTTCAACCTTCTCTCTTAGTGCAGCTCAAATCCACCAGGTTACTTGCTGAATTTTTGTCCTTTAACTCTCCTACTGGATGGGAGCCTCTGTGGAAAGCTGGCTTCAGTCAGCCATCTTGTCTCCTCCCCCCTGTAATTTTTTTCAAGGTTTGCAATTAAAAAGTTGTATCTGGAACATGTCTTTGGTAATAAAATAATTGGTTAACTAGAGTATTTTATTCAAGAAATATATGCATACCTTGAAATAGTTCTGCAAAGAATATTGCATTATTAATATTTCTAAAATTCACCATAAACCATATAAATTTGTGGATGATTAAATCTAGATTATGAGAAAATAATATTAGGATATACAATTTGTATTTAACACTCATCAAGGTTATTTTTTTAGATGTTATTTGTTTAGGGTAGTTGTGTTAGGAGCTTACAACAGAACTTAAAAAAGTAGGCAAAACTACTGAATGGATTTCAGCACAAAGATTTAGAATTCAATGATTCATTGCTTTAGCATTATGTTATATATTTGGAATATTTTTTCCAAGGCTATAGATGTGAGTTATGGATTTGTTTTATTGATCCGTTCCATTGAAAATCATAATGATGACATCTTGAGTTTTATAAAGGGCAATCAAACAAAAATACTTCTAAGGATTGAGTATTTAATCTAAATTTTAAATTTATTGATGTATAGTGCACATTATACAGCAAAGCTAGAGTAATATATGAAGGAAAGCATAAGATGGCAAGGTACTAAAGGTACTGAGATGTTTCCCTGAGACTTAAAGAACCTCTCAGTCACTGAGTAATGACACAAAATAGCACTTTACTGAATAAAATTTTATTTTTGAAGAAATATTAATTAAACAGGATAATGGCAGCAATAAGTTGCTCAATCTGTATATAAATATAGGTATTTTAAATATTCCAATGAAGAAAGTATGTTACATTGAAGTCTTTATTTACTTCCGTAAGGCAATTTAGAATATAATTGTTTATTCTTTGCAATATAAGTTAATGTCTTAAAACAGGAATGATCTCTCTTCATTGCTTTTGATTGTTAACTCCAGAACATTATCCCTTATGATTCCAGTAGTGACATATCTCATGTTGCACCGAGTCACCTGGGAATATATTTTTATTTGCCAGTTTTTTGTTTTTTTTTTTTTGTCATATTTAAGGCTTCAGTTGTCATGTGGTTATTCATTTAACATCATAACCTTTTCTAGATTCTGTTGATTTAAATTACAATCATAATGACGGATATAATACCAATTAAATCTCCTTTATGTTATTTAATTTATTTCAGTTTTATGCATTTAATATTTTCATTAAAAATATGTCTTTAGTTCAAGTTCTCTTTGTAGTCCTAGGCTCTTCTATGTCATGAGGGAGTAGTTTTCTGTTTTTGTTTGCTTATTTTCCTTTGCATTATATTTTCTCAAAGTAAAAGTGTATAAAATTAAACCATTGGGAGTTATCAAAGAGAAAAACCACTTTTTTTTCAGTTTCTATGGGCATTCATCATCATTTTGTTTTAATAAGCTCAGCAATGGTAATTAAAAGTACAGATAAGATGGCACTAGGTTAGTGGTTAAAGAACAAAAAAGATTCAAATAAGGCAGTGAGGGCCAGGGCATATTTGAGGCAGATATAATTTTCTAAGTAACTACTAGAAATAAATTCATGAAATATTTATATAATATATTGCTGTGGTTAGATGAACTGATCAACATAACTTAAGATACTCTCAAAGTAAATTATTTTAGAATAAAATCCTCTAAATGTTTGGGGGGAAAGGGAAAGGAAAGAAATTTCTCTTACAACTTGACTTGCATTTTTTTAAAGCTTAACCTAAAATCCTTTCTAGATGCTTACCCTTAGAGTTAATTCTTTCCCAAACACTTTTACTGTCAGTACCATCTGGCTTCACAAGGGCAATAAAATCTGAAAAATTAAGTCTGTATCTCCCTACAAATAATGAATTATGTTTGTATTTTTTTTTTAAGTTTGGTTATCACTTGCTTCCTAGTCATCAGTATCATGACACAGTTGGGCCAATTTATCAGGTATAGTGACAATAATTGAGTCTTTGTTCTTATTTTTATATATAGTATTCATATTTCAGTTAGAGGAGATAGGGTTGTGAAATGGTCATAGCCAAAATACTCCTAAAATTCAAACTCAAAATTTTTTCTGTGTATTTATTGTGACTTTGGCTTGTTCTTTCGCTTTTATTTGGGATTATTTCCTTAATAGAAAAGGAAAGGGGAGAAGTAGGGACTTTGCTTTAATGCAAGCTATTTATCCTGATAGGATAATTTATAAGTCAGTTAAAAGCCCCTGGATGTTTATAATACTCACAGGAAGAGTGCTGCCATCTGAGCAAGAAAGGGAACTAAAGTCAATGGAACTGAAAAAGCTTGTGAAATGGAATAAATAGATAGAAAGCTAGAAAAGTAAGCAAATCAGAAAGCACTAGTGCTATGAATTCTAAGAGATTCCTTCTGAAAAGAATGAAGGATTAGTAGCTTAGTAGCATACATGCTACATAAAGATTGTAGAATAATACTGAATGGAGACCATAGTTGATGTCTACAAAAGGAATTTAAACAGAAATATGAGTGTAAAGCCATGTTTTTACTGAGTTGAACTAGATAAGAGAGAAACAGAGACTGCCCTCTCAACAAACATAATTATAATTGCAATGGTATTTCTAAAGCACGAATCGATGTGGAAGCAGGTTAAAGAATATTTTTTCTTTGTGTTTCCCCTTAGCAGGTAAAAGGCTTAAGTATGTTTCTAGATATGTACATAGAAATAAGATATTCTATGGCTCAATAAATAAGCCTGAGTAGGTTAAACAAGAGAGCAATTTTGTTTCAAAGCCATGTTGACTATGATTAAAGCCGTAGCCCTCCTAGCGCGTGATTTAGATATATTTTCTAAGTCTCTATTTCCTTGTTGACCTAATGTAGATAAAATACTTGCAATGTAAACTTGTTATGTACATTAAAAGCACTTTTACTTTGCTAACACAGTTTGGAAACATAGCAACAATTCAGTATATGGCTGCTACCGTGATCAATCTTTAGAAAGAGACAATGTGATGGTGATTATATCTGTCAGCTTTTTGGGACATTAAAAAAGTTTCAATCACTTTCTTAGTTCAGTATTCACTTGGCTCTCTCTCTCACCTTCAGGTCTCTTCATTGTCAAGGTAGTATTCGTATATTTTTAAAGAGATTGAAGCATCATTCTTTCTTTGCAATTGATAATGTAATTCAAACTATATACTGCTTTGAAGAATCATAGGTTTTTCTCTCTACATACTTCTTGGGCTTCTACCATTAATTCTACACTAGAGATCATTCACAAATGCCCTGTCCTATTCTAGTCTACACTATGTCTCCATTCTTCTAATATCCTTAAATTTATAAAAATAATTCAATAAAATAACCCAATAAAATATAATATTAATTACATATTAATTTATAACATTAAATAATTTCTTTAATTAGGACTGGTAACAGAGATTATATTTTGACTATTTGAACTTGAGGAAAACTATTTTAAAAAAATATTTGAATGGTTCAATTCCCTCTTAAAATCAATTATTTTCTCAAACCAATTACATAGTTTCAAGATCATAAAAATTATTTGATGTAAATAATTGATACTTCTACATATTTTTATGATTGTATATCATATGTAACCAACCCTATGAAAAAAGGTTACTACTTTTTTTAGTAGGTGGTAAGATACTAGTAGTTGGGGCTATTTTTTCATCTTTGTTTACCCAGCTCCTTATGAAATGCTACACATAAAACAAGTATTTAACTAAAATTTATTGAAGAACTAAGTACCATCATGCTTTCATTGTGGTAAGCAGATAATCAAGTTTTATTTCTCGCATTCTTTGTGCACCATTTTTTTCTGCCAACTAATCATTGATATTTTACATTGTTTTTTGCCATTTTCATATTTTTTAAGTCTTAAATAATGATTACTTTTTAATGAAGCCAAAATTAGAATGGGATTTTGTTTTTTTTTAAGTATAAGGAAATAATCAAGAGTAGAGGAAAGGGGGAGAATAAAGATGTTCTTTATTATTAGCTCAATGGCAATCTAAGAGATGTGGATAGTTGTTCTATGAGTGCATTCTAAAATTACATTAACTTTTGCTAATCCTATTAAAATTCAACAAAGTGAGAGGAGTTTATGGAAGCATGTACAGCAATCTAACTTCTCATTTGATAGTATGTTTTTCCTAGAAAGCTCTTTGAAAGATACAATAGCCATCATTAGTTTGTGTTTGGTGATTGCCAAACTTCCCAAGAGGTATGGGGAAAAGATCATTAAGCTTCAGATGGTGGAAAACAGATTACATTCAACATCTCTACAAATACAAGCAAAGCACTCAGCCCCTTGGAATCCCAGTTTCCTAACTCTAAAAATGGAAAAATAACTGTATGTATTAATTTTAAAGGAGATAATATTTGTAATAATATTCTAAAATTTGTGAGCACATACATGTACATACATATTTAGGATTTAGAAAGTATCGTGACACTATACTCCACCTTCATTCCCATAGTTAGGGTGCAGAGAATTATACACAGATCAATAAATCAAAAAGTTGGTTTTTTGAAAAGTTCAATAAAATAGATAAACCTTTGGCCAACCTAATCAGGAAAAAAAGAGTAGAATCTCTAATCTCATCAATCAGAAAAGACAAAGACGAAATAACAACAGACTCCTCAGAAATTAAAAAAATCCTTAATGAATATTACAAGAAACTGTATTCTCAGAAATATGAAAATCAGAAGGAAATTGACCAATACTTGGAAGCACATCACCTTCCCAGACTTAGCCAGAATCAAGTGGAAATGTTGAACAGGCCCATATCAAGGGGCCTGTTCTTTCCCTAAAAAGAAAAGCCCGGGACCACATGGTTTCATGTCAGAATTCTACCAAACCTTTAAAGAGAAATTAGTACCTATATTACTCAACCTGTTCCAAAAGGTAGAAAAAGAAGGAAGACTACCCAACACGTTCTATGAAGCAAACATTGCCCTGATCCCCAAACCAGGAAAAAACCCAACAAGAAAAGAAAATTATAGACCAATATCACTAATGAATATAGATGCAAAAATATTTGATAATATCCTAACAAACAGAATCCAGCAACACATCAAACAAATTATACATCATGACCAAGTTGGTTTTATCCCAGGGTCTCAAGGCTGGTTCAATATACGTAAATCTATAAGTATAATTCAGCACATAAACAAATTAAAAAACAAAGACCATATGATTCTCTCAATTGATGCAGAAAAAGCTTTTGATAATATCTAGCATCCCTTCATGATCAGAACACTTAAGAAAATTGGTATAGAAGGGACATTTCTTAAACTGATAGAGGCCATCTACAGCAAACCCACAGCCAATATCATATTGAATGGAGTTAAATTGAAATCATTTCCACTCAGATCAGGAACCAGACAAGGCTGCCCATTGTCTCCATTGCTCTTTAAAATTGTAATGAAAGGAGGAAAGAGGGGGGGAGACACAAGATGGTGGACTGAAGCCAGCTTTCCACAGAGGCTCCCATCCAGAAGGAGAGTTAAGGGACAAAAATTTAGTAAGTATCCTGGTGGACTTGAGCCGCACCAAGAGAGAAGGTTGAAGAACGCACATCAAAACCGCTGAGGCAAGCTGTGATCACAAGGATGCAAACAAAAGGTACAAAATCCACCACCAAGCAGACGGGAGTCCCTCTCCCCCATGAGACCGGCTCAAGAGCCCCACAATTAAACAAACGGGCAGAAATTAAAGGCCCTCCCACTACACTCCATGGGAGAGACCTTCTAAGAACTGGACCTACCTGCCCTACTAGGATGCCATGGAATTCTCCTGCCAGGCATAAAACTGTATAAAACTTTAAAAATTCTTTGCTGGCAACCCTGAACCCCCAACACTCCCCTCCCACTCACTGAGGTCTGGAGGCCTGTCCACCAGGAGTTTGGATTTTTGGGTGATTTCTCAAGGGGAGTGGACAGTTCCTGAGCTTCAACTGGTCAGCACTGACTCTGAGGCACACAAGTGAGGAGAGGGCACCCGGCTAAGGGGGAGTCAAGCCTTGGTGGCACTTCCCTGCGGTGTGGTGCTGCAGCCCTCTCTGGGTAACAATACGGCCAGGCATAAATCTGAATGAAACTCTAGCTTCCCTCTCAGCACTCCCCCCCACCCTCACTCGGGGTCTGGGAGCCTGTCCCCCAGGAGTTCAGATTCTTGGGTGATTTCTCAAGGGGAGTGGACAGTCCCCGAGCTACAACTGGTCAGTGCTGACTCTGAGGCACGCGAATGAGGATAGGGTACCCAGCTAAGGGGGAGTCACGCCCTGCTGGCACTTCCCTGAGGTGCGGTGCAGCAGCCCTCCCCATGCATCAATGCGTCCAGGCATAAAACTGAATGAAACTCTAGCTTCCCCGCTGAACTCTCAGCACTTCTCCCCCACTCTCACTCAGGGTCTGGGGGCCTGTCCCCCAGGAGTTCGGATCCTTGGGTGATTTCTCGAGGGGAGTGCACAGTACCTGAGCTGCGACTGGTCAGTGCTGACTCTGAGACACGCGAGTGAGGAGAGGGCACTTGGCTGAGGGGGAGTCATGCCTTGGTGGCACTCCCCTGTGGTGCGGTGCAGCAGCCCTCCCCGGGCAACAATATGGCCAGGCATAAAACTGAATGAAACACTAGCTTCCCCGCTGAGCACCCAGCACTCCACCCCACTCTTGCTTGGGGGTCTGGGGACCTGCTCCCCAGGAGTCCGGATTCTTGGCAGATCTCTCAAGGGGTGTGGACAGAGCATAAACTGCGGCTGCTCAGCGCTGACTCAGGGGTGCAAGACGGAGGGGAAAAGGGTCGGCTGGGTGCCCACACCAGAGCGGCAGTTCCTGGAGGCAAATCAACAACCGTTTTTTCTTTTACAGCAAAATGGCTCACTTCTGGATATTCTGAAGCCACACCCTCTGTCTCCCTGGGCAATCAGAGGAGGCCACCAGTGAGCAAAGGATTTGCCTGACGCTGCTCACAAACCTGGGAAGCTTCCAGGGCAGGGCTGACTCAGAGAGGTATTCGGACACAAACCTCCAGCAGCAAAAACATTTGAACTCAGAACATCCTGTCTTCTGCAGGCGATTTTAGCAGAAACAGACACAGAACCCCGCAAAGTTGTCCATTCTGTTCTGTTCTGTTCTGTTAGCAACATCAGTCAGGGACAGGGCTAAGCCCGAGTGAACACCTCCCCACCACCACCTGCATCAAGTACTCAAAGATGTCAGGCCCCATCTCCTCCTGCTAGATAGCGGCAGTCTGCGGGGGCCTGGCAGAGTTCCTTGCAATTCAGGCAGGTGCAGACCCCTGGAGTATCTGTTCACTACAGGCAACTGGGTTAGCCATCTGCAGAGACACCAGTGACTGGGTCCGATGGAGGGGCAAAATGGGGAAGGAGACATCAACCTTCCCAGACTGATCTATTTGCTAGGTGGCTCCTCCTGACTCCATGCAGCACTGGAGTAAGCCTTATCAGAGGAGTCACCAGACCGCTGTGATCCAGTTCCCAGAGACCTCTTGAACTCTCCCACTCGAGACAGGTGCTGATTGAGACAATCGATTTGGACCTTTTGAACTGAACTAATAGACTGAGGACTTTTCAGGCGGTGCCCTGGGTATACGGTTGTAGGAAGGTTTGATTTTCCTTTTCCTTTTCAAATTGGTGCCAGAGGTGGGCAGGCGGGGTGACTTAATTGCTGGTTTTTCCACACAGCTGAGACTTCAAGCCAAAGTAAATGTTACAATAGGATCGAACAGAAACAATCTGAAAACAAAACAGAACCACTTAGACACACCACACAAGAAAGGGCCCCAGTTTCTCAGGCCACAACACTGTACGGGCCCTCGAAAAAGCCCCAGGGGAAAAAAATCAAAGGGAGTAAAATAACCATTGGGCGGAATCAGAGGAAAAACTCTGGTAACATGAATAACCAGAATAGATCAACCCTCCCAAGAAAAGATACGGCAGATGTAATTGAAAATCCCATTCATAAACAACTGGCTGAGATGTCAGAAATCGAATTCAGAATTAAGATTGCAGACAAGATTAATAAAATGGAATTACGAATTCGAGGAGAAATTCAGAAGTTGTCTCAAGAATTTAACGAATTTAAGGACAAAACCACCAAAGACTTAGACACACTGAAGCAAGAATTTACAGCCCTCAAAGATATTAAAAATGCAGTAGAATCCCTCAGCAACAGAACAGAGCAAGCAGAAGAAAGGATATCTGACATTGAAGATAAAGTCTTCGAACGCTCCCAATCTCTCAAAGACAAAGAGAAATGGAGAACAAAAATGGATCATTCACTCAGAGAACTCTGGGATAATTCGAAGAAAATCCATATACAAATAATTGGGATTTCTGAGAATGATGAAGTGTCCTCGATGGGCACAGAGGCCCTTCTGCATGAAATTATGAAAGAAAATTTTCCAGACATGCCTAGAGAATCTGAAATTCAGATAGCAGACAGCTTCAGAACCCCAGCACGATTCAACCCCAATAAGTCATCCCCATGCATATCATAATTAGCTTTACTAAAGTTAATATGAAAGAGAAGATTCTCAAAGCAGCCCAGTGAAACAAAACCATTACATACAAAGGAAAGAATATTAGAATAACTTCAAATCTCTCTGCTGAAATTTTTCAAACCTGAAGAGGGTGGTCATCAACTTTTAATCTCCTAAAGCAAAATAACTTTAAACCCAGGATCTTGTATCCAGCTAAACTGAGTTTCATTTATGATAGAGAAATTAAATACTTCAATGACATTCATATGTTGAAAAAATTTGCCATAAGTAAACCAGCTCTTCAGGATATTCTCAGACTTATCCTCCACAATGACCAACCCAATCCTATACCACAAAAGTAAACTCACTCAGAAACTTTGGATCAAACTCCAACTTCCACACTGGCGAAAGGATTAAGAATGTCCACTGGACCTTTGAAAAACTCAATACCCAAAATTCCACCAGACTTATCAATACTCTCCATTAATGTGAACTGCTCAAACTGTCCTCTAAAGAGGCATAGGTTAGCTGACTGGATACAAAAACTCAAGCCAGATATTTGTTGCATACAAGAGTCACATATTAACTTAAAAGACAAATACAGACTCAGGGTGAAAGGTTGGTCATCCACATTTCAGGCAAATGGTAATCCGAAAAAAGCAGGTGTTGCAATTTTATTTGCAGATACAGTAGGCTTTAAACCATCAAAAGTAAGGAAGGACAAGAATGGTCACTTCAGCTTTGTTAAGGATAATACTCAATATGATGAGATCTCAATTATTAATATCTATGCACCCAACCGGAATGCACCTCAATTTATAAGAGAAACTGTAACAGACATGAGTAACTTGATTTCCTCCAGCTCCATAATCATCGGAGATTTCAACACTCCTTTGGCAGTGTTGGATCGATCCTCCAACAAGAAGCTGAGCAAAGAAATCTTAGATTTAAACCTAACCATCCAACATTTGGATTTAGCAGACATCTACAGAACATTTCATCCCAACAAAACTGAATACACATACTTCTCATCAGCCCACAGAAAATACTCCAAAATTGACCACATTTTAGGTCGCAAGTCTAACCTCAGTAAATTTAAAGTATTAGAAATTATTCCTTGCATCTTCTCGGACCATCATGGAATAAAACTTGAGTTGAGTAACAACAGGAATCTGCATACTCATACAAAAACATGGAAGTTAAATAACCTTATGCTGAATGATAGCTGGGTCAGAGATGAGATTAAGAAAGAAATCGCCAATTTTTTGGAAGAAAAGGACAATGAAGACACAGACTATCAGAACCTCTGGGACACCACAAAGGCAGTTCTTAGATGGAAATTTATAGTACTGCAAGCCTTCCTCAAGAGAATGGAAAGAGAGGAAGTTAACAACTTAATGGGACATCTCAAGCAACTGGAAAAGGAAGAACATTCCAACCCCAAACCCAGTAGAAGAAAAGAAATAACCAAAATTAGAGCAGAATTAAATGAAATTGAAAACAAAAGAATAATACAACAGATCAATAATTCTAAAAGTTGGTTTTTGAAAAGGTCAATAAAATAAATAAACCTCTGGGCAACCTAATCAGAAAAAAAAGAGTAAAATCTCTAATATCATCAATCAGAAACACAAAAGACGAAATAACAACAGACTCCTAAGAAATCCAAAAAAACCTTAATGAATATTACAAGAAACTTTATTCTCAGGAATATGAAAATCTGAAGGAAATTTACCGATACTTGGAAGCACGCTACCTTCCAAGACTTAGCCAGAATCAAGTGGAAATGTTGAACAGACCCATATCAGTTCAGAAATAGCATCAACTATACAAAACCTCCCTAAAAAGAAAAGCCCGGGACCAGATGGTTTCACGTCAGAATTCTACCAAACCTTTAAAGAGGATTAGTACCTATATTACTCAACCTGTTCAAAAAGGTAGAAAAAGAAGCAAGACTACCCAACACGTTCTATGAAGCAAACATTGCCCTGATCCCAAACGAGGAAAAGACCCAACAAAAAAGAAAATTATAGACCAATATCACTGATGAATATAGATGCAAAAGTATTCAACAAGATCCAAACAAACAGAATCCAGCAACACATCAAACAAATTATATATCATGAGCAAGTTGGTTTTATTCCAGGGTCTCAAGGCTGGTTCAATATACGTAAATCTATAAATGTAATTCAGCACATAAACAAATTAAAAACAAAGACCCTATGATTTTCTCAATCGATGCAAAAAAAGCTTTTGATAATATCCAGCATCCCTTCATGATCAGAACACTTAAAAAAATTGGTGTAGAAGGGACTTTTCTTAAACTGATAGAGGCCATCTACAGCAAACCCACAGCCAATATCATATTGAATGGAGTTAAAATGGAATCAATTCCACTCAGATCAGGAACCAGACAAGGCTGCCCATTGTCTCCATTGCTTTTCAACATTGTAATGGAAGTTTTAGCCACCACAATTAGGGAAGAAAAGGCGATCAAGGGTATCCATATAGGGTCAGAAGAGATCAAACTTTCACTCTTCGCAGATGATATGATTGTGTATCTGGAAAACAATAGGGACTCTACTACAAAACTCCTAGAAGTGATCAAGGAATACAGCAGTGTCTCAGGTTACAAAATCAACATCCATAAATCGGTAGCCTTTATATACACCAACAACAGTCAAGTTGAAAAAGCAGTTAAGGACGGTATCCCATTCACAGTAGTGCCAAAGAACATGAAATATTTGGGAATTTACGTAATATAAGACGTGAAAGATCTCTATAAAGAGAAGTATGAAACTCTAAGAAAAGAAATAGCTGAAAATGTTAACAAATGGAAAAACATACCATGCTCACACCTGGGAAGAATCAACATTATCAAAATGTCCATACTACCCAAAGCAATATATAATTTTAACGCAATCCCTATTAAAGCTATCATACTTTAAATATCTTGAAAAAACATTACTTCGTTTTATATGGAATCAGAAAAAACCTCGAATAGCCAAGACATTACTCAGAAATAAAAACAAAACAGGAGGAATCACACTACCAGACCTCAGACTTTATTACAAATCGATAGTGATCAAAACAGCATGTATTGGCACAAAAACAGAGAAGTAGATATCTGGAACAGAATAGAGAACCAAGAGATGAATCCAGCTACTTACTGTTATTTGATCTTTGACAAGCCAATTAAAAACATTCAGTGGGGAAATGATTCCCTATTCAACAAATAGTGCTGGGTGAACTGGCTGGCAACCTGCAGAAGACTGAAATTGGACCTACACCTTTCACCATTAACTAAGATAGACTCTGATTGGATTAAAGATTTAAACTTAAGACATGAAACTATAAAAATACTAGATGAGAGTGCAGGGAAAACCCTTGAAATAATTGGTCTGGGTGAGTATTTTATGAGGAGGACCCCCGGGGCAATTGAAGCAGCTTCAAAAATACACTACTGGGACTTGATCAAACTAAAAAGCTTCTACACAGCCAAGAACACAGTAAGTAAAGCAAGCAAACAGCCCTCAGAATGGGAGAAGATATTTGCAGGGTATATCTCTGACAAAGGTTTAATAAACAGAATCCACAGAGAACTCAAATGCATCAGCAAGAAAAAAACAAGGGATCCCATCACAGGCTGGGCAAGGGATTTGAAGAGAAACTTCTCTGAAGAAGACAGGTGCGTGGCCTTCAGACATATGAAAAAATGCTCATCGTCTTTAATCATCAGAGAAATGCAAATCAAAACTACTTTGAGATATCATCTAACTCCAAGGAGACTAGCCTATATCACAAATCTCAAGACCAGAGATGTTGGCGTGGATGCGGAGAAAAGGGAACACTTTTGCACTGCTGGTGGGAATGCAAATTAATACATTCCTTTTGGAAAGATATATGGAGAACACTCAGAGATCTAAAAATAGATCTGCCATTCAATCCTCTAAGTCCTCTGCTGGGCATATTCCCAGAAGACCAAAAATAACAACATAACAAAGATATTTGTACCAGAATGTTTATTGCAGCCCTATTCATAATTGCTAAGTTGTGGAAAAAGCCCAAGTGCCCATCGATCCACAAATGGATTAATAAATTGTGGTATATGTACACCATGGAATATTATGCAGCCTTAAAGAAAGATGGAGACTTTACTTCTTTCATGTTTACATGGATGGAGCTGAAACATATTCTTCTTAGTAAAGTGTCTCAAGAATGGAAGAAAAAGTACCCAATGTACTCAGCCCTACTATGAAACTAATTTGGGGCTCTCACATGAAAGTTATAACCCAGTTACAACCTAACAATAGGGGGAAGTGAGAAAGGGAGGGGAGGGAGGGGGTTGTGGGTAGAGGGAGGGGGATTGGTGGGATTATACCTGTGGTGCATCTTACAGGGGTATTTGCGAAACTTGGTAAATGTAGAATGTAAATGTTTTGGCATAGTAACTGAGACAATGGCAAGAAGGCTATATTAACCATTGTGATGAAAATATGCCAAATGGTCTATGAAGCGAGTGTATTATGCCCCATGATCATATCAATGTATACAGTTATGATGTAATAAAAAAATAAAATAAAATTGTAATGGAAGTTTTAGCCACTGCAATTAGGGAAGAAAAGGCAATCAAGGGTATCCATATAGGGTCAGAAGAGATTAAACTTTCACTCTTAGCAGATGATATGATTGTATATCTGGGAAACACCAGGGATTCTACTCAAAAACTCTTAGAAGTGATCAAGGAATACAGCAGCATCTCAGGTTACAAAATCACTATTCATGAATCGGTAGCCTGTATATATACCAACAATAGTCATGTTGAAAAAACAGTTAAAGACTCTATTCCTTTCACAGTAGTTATTCCATTCACAGTGGTGCCAAAGAAGACGAAATATTTGGGAGTTTATCTAACAAAGGACATGAAAGATCTCTATAAAGAGAACTATGAAACTCTAAGAAAAGAAATAGCTGAAAATGTTAACAAATGGAAAAACATACCATGCTCATGGCTGGGAAGAATCAACATTGTTAAAATGTCCATACTACCCAAAGCAATATATAATTTTAACACAATCCCTATTAAAGCTCCACTGTCATACTTTAAATATCTTGAAAAAACAATACTTCATTTTATATGGAGTCAGAAAAAAACTCGAATAGCCAAGACATTACTCAGAAATAAAAACAAAGCAGGAGGAATCACGCTACCAGACCTTAGACTGTACTACAATTCGATAGTGATCAAAACAGCATGGTACTGGCACAAAAAACAGAGAAGTAGATGTCTAGAACAGAATAGAGAACCAAGAGATGAACCAAGAGAATAGAGAACCAAGAGATTATTTAATCTTTGACAAGCCAATTAAAAACATTCAGTGAGGAAAAGATTCCCTATTTAACAAATGGTGCTGGGTGAACTGGCTGGCAACCTGCAGAAGACTGAAACTGGACCCACACCTTTCACCATTAACTAAGATAGACTCTCACTGGATTAAAGATTTAAACTTAGGACATGAAACTATAAAAATACTAGAAGAGAGTGCAGGGAAAACCCTTGAAGAAATCGGCCTGGGCGAGTATTTTATGAGGAGGACCCCCGGGGCAATTGAAGCAGCTTCAAAAATACACTACTGGGACCTGATCAAACTAAAAAGCTTCTGCACAGCCAAGAACACAGTAAGTAAAGCAAGCAAACAGCCCTCAGAATGGGAGAAGATATTTGCAGGTTATGTCTCCGACAAAGGTTTAATAACCAGAATCCACAGAGAACTCAAACGTATAAGCAAGGAAAGAACAAGTGATCCCATCACAGGCTGGGCAAGGGATTTGAAGAGAAACTTCTCTGAAGAAGACAGACGCACGGCCTACAGACATATGAAAAAATGCTCATCATCTTTAATCATCAGAGAAATGCAAATCAAAACTACTTTGAGGTATCATCTAACTCCAGTGGGACCTGCCTATATCACAAAATCCCAAGACCAGAGATGTTGGCGTGGATGTAGAGAAAAGGGAACACTTCTACACTGCTGGTGGGAATGCAAATTAGTACATTCCTTTTGGAAAGATGTATGGAGAACACTTAGAGATCTAAAAATAGATCTGCCATTCAATCCTATAATTCCTCTACTAAGTATATACCCAGAAGACCAAAAATCACATCACAACAAAGATATTTGTACCAGAATGTTTATTGCAGCCCTATTCATAATTGCTAAGTCATGGAAAAAACCCAAGTGCCCATCGATCCACAAATGTATTAATAAATTGTGGTATATGTACACCATGGAATATGATGCAGCCTTAAAGAAAGATAGAGACTTTACCTCTTTCATGTTTATATTGATGGAGCTGAAACATATTCTTCTTAAAAGTATCCCAAGAATGGAAGAAAAAGTAACCAATGTACTCAGCCCTACTATGAAACTAATTTATGGCTTTCACATGAAAGCTATAACCCAGTTACAACCTAAGAATAGGGGGAAGGGAAAGGGAGGGAAATGAGGGGGGAAGATGGGCAGAGGGAGGGCGATTGGTGGGATGACACCTGTGGTCCATCTTACAAGGGTATATGTGAAATTTAGTAAATGTGGAATGTAAATGTCTTAGCACAATAACTAAGAAAATTCCAGGAAGGCTATGTTAACCAGTGTGATTAAAATGTGTCAAACGGTCTATGAAACTAGTGTATGGTGCCCCATGATCACATTAATGTACACAGGTATGATTTAATAAAAAATGAATAAATAAATAAAAATAATAATAGAAAAAGAAATATTTTCAGAGGCTCAAAAGACACAGGGAATAAATAAATGTTTGCTGTTATGTCCTCTTTTTCTGATTTATAGTCTTTTTAGAGACAAGCAGGTTTCCTTTCTCTTGCTGACAAAGTGGAATCCTAGTGGTCACTAAGATGTCACCCCTCAAACCTAGTATATAATAATATCCAACTTGCCTGAGGGGTAAAGCCTTAGTAATTTATTCACTTTTATTTCTCAGAGGTTGCTACATTCTGGCTGGTACATCTGCTTCTATAGCTATTGTTAATGTGGATAGCTAATTGTGTTTATTGGTTAAATGGATAATTTTAGAGGCTGTCTTGGACCGTATCCTGAGGAAGAAAATGTTTTGGATCCTAAACTCAAATTCTGTTACCTAAAATTCTGAAGAAAGAAACAAAAAAGACAGCATTATAAGCATATGTGAGTGTTCTTTGGCTTCAAAAGGTAATTCAATCTTGCAATTTAAATGGGTAGAACCACTGATGTTGCCAACAGTATTCCATTCAACTTTAGCAAAATCAATACTATAAAAAAATCAGTGAAAATTATTCAAGAGGCTTGAAGTTTAACAACAAAATCCATCTTTTTCCCTCACTGGTAGCATACTTTGGAGGAATCAAGAAAGCTGATTCATACCGAATAGCAATACTGTCATCTCCATAAAGAGAAACGCCTTTTGACAACATAAAACAACAAAGTCCCTTTATCAGTAGTTTTATTATGAAATTGGCTTTCAAAAAATCAATAATAATGTAAAATTTACATCTCAAAAATGCATGCAATATTAATAGCTGTCAAATCTAAACTCGAAATGAGTTGTAACCTTTATGCAATGAAAGATAAAGGGGGCTATTAAAAATTTTTACTTTGGTTTTTGAGAATATCAAAAGCTAACCTGGATATTTGGACATATTTTCATGTGTATAATATCATTTAATATACCAGCAACAAGTCCTGGCCATCTAAAATCATTATTAGTTTGTTAGCCACAGGCATTTTTAATATCCTTTAACCTTTCACCGTATATAATTTAACTTTAAATTAATTGTTCTTTGTTTACCAAAATTATGCTTTTTGAAAATATGATCTAGAAAAAGCATACTACAGATTGAATGAAATAGTTGTAGTATTTAGGGATACTTAAACTTAGACCTCATTGAAATTATATACAAAATTCAAAAGAATTTAACTTTGTCTGTGGAGCATGATATGAAATCTTTCCAGCCCCAAAGGCCATAAGTCAGTACATTTCTAAACTGTAGTGTTTTATTGTTATTTAGAGTTTTACTTGCTTTGCAATATTTAGAAAAAAAATGTTTATATTCTCATAGACTTAATACCCTGCAATGCAATCTATACAAGTCCTTAGAGGTAATTTTTGTAAGAAAATGTTAAAGGAATTGCTGCCAGTAAGAGGAAAAATTTTCCATACAGAGAAAAACACCAAGAGTAATATATTTTGTTTACATATCCAATAACATTTTCTCCAATAAACGTTTTGTTTACATCTCCAATAACAAAAGGGACAGCTTTGTAAAAGCATCAATAGCATGATTTTTTTTTAATAGCCATTGGGATAGACAGAATGTTCTTACTAAAATGTAAATTTATAATTGGAGTTTCATGTATAGTAACTATGTTGACTTCTTATTGAGTAATTTCAGAACAGAGAATAAATATTCATTAAGTATAATTACATTGTTTATTTTACACAATTATAATAATTCAATAATAAATGATCAAGAGAATGAGAGCAATACAGACATTTCTGTTCTATGTACACCTAATTTTTTGGAATTCAGCTATTTTCCATATGTGTGTGTGTTTTGGTGTGTGTATATCTATATGTGCATATGCGCATGTGTGTGTGTATAGCATTATATTTCCAGCTTCTCTTTGAGTAAACATCTCGAGGTGTATTTCAATATTTTGATAAATTGCAAATTTCTTACACAGGGTTCCTTATATTCTTCGGTAAGTACAAAAATGTATTTCATGGCCTTAGCAATAAATTATTTTAACTTATCCACAGAGTAAATTAGCATAAATAATTGAGTGTTCTCTGGGTGTATAATGAGAAATATGGATGACATTAGTCCAGAACATAGTGGAGTCAATATCTCTTCCCCTTACTAGTTATTAAGACCCTTTTTTTGGACTACTAGCCACTTCTCAGCTCATTTCCCTTACATCAATTCAGAACTCTTTACACCCTTCACCAATGAAGTCTTTTAGTTTTTCAGTCATTCATTCAACATTCACTTTTAATCTTCTTCTATGATCTCAGAAATGTCTTAGACTTGAGAACCATAAAAAATAAATAAAAGATGTACTATTTAACTTTTAGCAACTGGAAGCAATCAAAATTGTTAGAGGAAATTTGAGGGAAGTATAGTAATAACAGAGAAGAAGAATCATTTACAACTTTTGCTGTGGAATTATGTATTATAGATACATATGACTATCAAACTACAAAGAAGCTGGTCATTTATCATGGGGAATATAGTACAGTTAGAAACATGAATTTCATTGGATTCCATTATTTTATATTTGTGAGAAAAATTATTTTTTATATAAACAGTCCTCAACTTACAATAGTTTGACATAATTTTTCGACTTTTCAAAGGTGTGAAGTCATATGTATTTATTAGAAACCATACTTTGAGTACCAACACAACCATTTGGTTTTTCACTTTCAATATGGTGTTCAATAAATTATATGTGATAGTTAACACTTGGATATAAAATAGGCATTGTTTTAGATGATTTTGCCCAATTTTAGGCTGATACACATATTCTGAGTACATTTACAGAAGATTAGGCTAAACTATGATATTCAGTAAGTTAGGTGTATTAAATGTTTCTTCACCTTAAATACATATTACCATTGTAAATAAGAGTATCTGTACAGATAGTAACTGAAGAAGTAACATTTAAGCTTGTAATGATTCCCAGGCTAGTTTTGATGTATGACAGGGTCTTTTAACGCCTTGTAATTATAGTCGTTAAACATTCCCTTCTTCAACTGATTTTTTAAATGGAATATTTTCCCAAATAGACTGTAAGATGCTCTAACATGGTACTAGCACACTGTGAATGTCAGTTAGTGAATGACCCATAAGATACTTATGTTTAGAAAGGCTAGAAATGGATGACAGAGGGAAACAGCTGTCACTGAGCTTCCCATAGACTATGTTTTCAAGAAATACTACATATTTTTTCTGTGTTCTCTTCCTTAACAATTTCTTTTGATGTTTGGTATTTTGTATTATTAGTAATTTTTTAATGTGAATTTCATGAATTTCTTTTGATTTTGAGCAAAGTCTCACTTGCACATGTAGTCAACTTTCATTTCACTATTTGCTAGGAAGTATAACAAGACATTTATAAATAACTTATTTATGAATTTGGACATACTTTAAAAAGTATTTTATGACACTCAGAGTGCAGCATTAATTTTTTTTTTTTTTTTTGCATCAGGCCCTGTCTTCCTCTTGTTGTTCCTCAGGAAAAAATCAGATAACTAAAACAGTAATAGAAATAGATTGCTAGTACGTGAAAAGGTTTCCTTTCACTTTAGTGCTGTCTGACATTTCTATGTATCTTTAATCTGAGTAACACAGCCTTTAACTTGCTAGAGTTAAATGCTCAAAAAGTGAATGACCTTACATTTACAAAATCTAAACTGAGAATAAAAGCTTAGAGCTGAAGTATGTATCTTCAAAATAGCCAAGAAGTCAATTCAATTTCTTTTCCAAAGAAGAACTGAATCAAGTTCAGCTATTTTCAGTGAATTTTATGTCTATTTATTCAAGTCGAAGAGAATTATTTACATATTGAAATACTGAGCTAAAATACATTTATGTAAGAGAATATAATTAGTTCATGTTTTTAGAAGACCTGGTGAACTCTAAAAAAAAATGTAATATTTTTATCCTTAATAAAGTTACCATCATAAACCATACACCGACATACATCATATCAAGGCTGTTCCTGCCTTGCTTTTGTTTATAAATTTGGAGTTGATAAATGTTGACAAATTTCTGTCTTCTGAAAACAGAAAATGGATAGATTGTTGTATCATTTATACATTTAACACTTTATTTTAAAAAACAATTTCTTTGGTGTTTTTCTGTTTTTGTTTTTTTTTCCAAGCAAAGGGTAACTTTAAAATGAGAAATGAGAATTATTAAATACAATAGTTACTTCAAAAGTTTGTACTGAAAATTATAATAATGAAACAGACAAGCAACAGTACCTCTTTGGTTTTGTTTGTAAAGTTTAAGTTACTGAACAGCAGCTAATCATTTTGCTTATCTCTTTTCAACAGTTAAAAGTTGGAAAAACACTTCAAGCCTGATGATGAAGGGGTAGTAAAAGAACACATAATCAAATTGTTGGAAGCACTGTGCAGAATTCAATTATTTGGTAGCCACTTTTGTTTGTTAACCTAAGTATGTGTTTGATCCTCAGATCTATTCAATGCAAATCAAAATATATATATATATATATATACACATATATATCATAGAGAGAAAAAGTAATGGTAGAGTATATTAATTTTTGAGTACATTCTATGTGCTGATCATTTTAATCTCAAAACTACCTTTCACAATATTACAATATTATCCTGATTTTACCTGTTAGGAAATATAAATTTAAAGATGTTAAAATGAACACAAAATTATTTGTTTACTGGGTTGGGGTTTGAATCTATAATTAACTAACTCAATAAAAATAAACAAACAAGAAACAATTTTATGTTCTGAATGACAGTTCTGAAGGTCATTCCAGAAAAAGAGTTCCAGGATTGCTTTGAAGGAGGGTGTAGGTGCTCACATCAGTCAATGCATAGTTTCCCCAGGGGAGGAGGAGCAATGAGGTATGCAGCACTTTTTCTAGGATGAGTTCACACTCAGGCCTTCACACACACACACATACATATACAAAGTATAATAATTCACGATAGCATTTTTGAAATATATTCATAGCATTGTGTGTATCAGTAATTAGTTACTTTAATTGCTAAGTAGTATTTCCTAATGTAAATATGATCTCATTTTTAAATATCCATTCTTAAATTGATGACTATTTGGGTCTACTATGAATATGGGTCCTGTGAACATTCTTGTGTAATTCTCTTTGTAGACATATATTTTCACTATGCTTAGATGAGTATTCAGGTGCAGAATTACTGGGTCATAGAGTAAGTATATTTATATATATTTTTTTTTAATAGAGACAGTCTCACTTTATTGCCCTCGGTAGAGTACTGTGGCGTCACAGCTCATAGCAACCTCCAACCCGTGGGCTTAGGCAATTCTCTTGCCTCAGTCTCCCAAGTAGCTGGGACTACAGGCATCCACTACAACGCCCGGCTATTTTTTTGTTGCAGTTTGGCTGGGGCCAAGATTGAACCTGCCATCCTCGGTATATGGGGCTGGCACCCTACCCACTGAGCCACAGGCTCCACACAGGTATATCGAATTTTATAATAAACTGACTATATCTGTCAGTATGAGAGTTCTAGTTCAAATTCTGCAGCATTTGACATTGTGTGTGGGGGGTGGAGTGGGTAATTTTTCGGAACTTTAGAGGGTGTTAAAGAGTAGTTGGTTGTATGAAAATAATGTTGAGTAATTTCAATTACTTATCAGACATTTGTGAATTTTCTTTTAATTTTGTTTTTTCTCTTGCTTGTATAGCATTTAAATAGCATTTTTTTTCTGTTCATTATTGAAGAGCCCTGTATAGGAGGGCTCTCCTATGCATATTTTAGTATAGCTTACATATTTATTTTGAAGTATATTAGAAAAAATTAATTGGAAAGAGGTTTCACTTTTTATTTATTCTCTTTCATGATGATGTCTGGTTTAAGAAAACTTTGCTAATGTCAAGGTTGTCAAGATATTAATACTTTTTTTTCTAGAAAAACATTTATGATTTCAACTATTAGGTTTAGATTTGCAATCCACACAAAAATAATATATGTGAACAGATAAAATAAATCTGGGCTAAAAATTTTGTATATGTTCCAATGTTCCAGATGTTCTAAGACCATTTGCTAGAAAACAAAACAAAACAAAAAAACCTTTTCCATTGAATTAGTGCCTTGAAGTATTTACTTGGCTAAACATCTATGAGGTTATTTCTTGTCTCTATCCAATTCATTCTGATGTCTAGACTTATGAGGTCAGACAATTAAGTTTATCAACTTGCCACTGTGAGCTTGCATTGGCAACACTGGACAATAGCGTGGTCAGCTTGCAGACGTTGGTGTCAATGTCTCACAATTGTGTTCATGTCAACCTGTGGCAGTGCCTTGCTGAGTGACATTCATTGTTATTGCGAGTTTTTGTGTGCTGTGGTGATAATGTTCCTTGAATTACAAGGAACAAACATTTGTGAATTTCTTGTTAACATGGCAACTTTGGAAGTGAAATTAGGGACAAATTAGTCCAAGTTTATGGGGATAATGCCATTTTGTATTTTAGATGTTACTTATGGGATGTATAGCTTGCAAATATGTTCTTCCAATCTATAAGTTGAATTCACACTGCTATTTCCTTTGTGTGCAAAAGTTTTAGTTTGATATAATCCTATTTGTCTATTATTGTTTTGGTTGCCCACATTTTTTGTGTGTCAAATTCAAAAAAATAATTTCCCAGATCAATGTTCTGTAATTTCCACCCTATTTTTTTAGATGTTGTTTTATAAATTCAAGTTCTCCTCAAGAGTCTTTAATCCATTTTGAGATGTTGTTTGCATTTGGTGTGAGATAAGAGTGCAATTTTATTCTTCTGCATGTAGATATCCCATTGTCCCAACACCATTATTGAAGAGATTATATTCTTTCCACTGTGTACTTTTAATATCTTTGTTGAAAATCAATTGACTGTACACTCGTGGTATATTCCTGGGTTCTCTGTTTTGTTCCTTTGTATAATATGAAAACTTATACTGTGATACGTCCATGTTTGTTCTTTTTTTTTTTTTTTTTTTTTGTCTAATCTGAGTGTAGCTACCCCTGCTCTATTTTTGTTGCCATTTTTTTGGAATATCTTTTGCCAGTTCTTTATTTTTGGCCTACATGTGTCCTTAGAAGTGAGGTGAATTTCTTTTTAAAAAATTATTCTTTCAGTCACTCTATGTCTTCTTTTATTGGATAATTTAATCAATTTACATTCCTGATAATTATTGATACATAAATATTTTCTACCATTTTGTTGTTTTCTGTGTTTTATGCTTCTTTTGTAGACACTTTGTTTCTTTCTTCCTTTCTTTCTATCTTCCTTTGTGATTTGAGGTTTTCTGTAAAGATATGCTTTGAATCTTTTCATTCTTTTGTGTGTGTTTCTAAAGTATTTTTTTTGTGTGTATCAGTATGGTGAGGTGTATATAGAATATTTTATAGTTAAAAATAGTCTACTTTGGCTTGGTGGCCGTTGTGCAGTGGCTATGGTGTCACCACATACACTGAGGCTGGAGAGTTCGAACCCTCCAGCCCAGGCCAGCTAAACAAGGACAACTGCAACAAAAAATAGCTGGGAGTTGTGGTGGGTGCCTGTAGTCCCAGCTACTTGGGAGGCTGAGGCAAGAGAATCACTTAAGCCCTAGAATTTGAGGTTGCTGTGAGCTGTGACACCACAGCACTCTACCAAGGGTGACATAGTGAGACTCTGTCTCAAAAAAAAGAAAAAAAGTCTGATAAGTGTCAGGGCCCAGGACAGGCCAGGTCTCGGGCTGGCTTAAGTAGGTTCCAGACATGGACCCCTAAGTTACCTTGCTCAGGAACAATTTCTCTTAGGTGTCTGAGGGCTGTCTACTTTAGCTGGAAAGAGAGAGAGCGTCTTAGAGAGAGTAAAGCAGTCTTGGAATAGATAGATCTTAGTCTTTAGCAGAGCTTGGTAATCTTCAGCAGAGACGCTGTGCTGGCCTTCTGCAGGCAGAAGAGGAGACAGTCAGAGTGAGTCCGTGATAGAATGCGCAGGCTCCCGACTGCCTTCTCCTCCAGCCTAATATAAGGTTGAGCTCGTGCCTCTCAACACCACAGGTGTAGAGACTGGCAATTCACCACTGCTCTCATCTCGCGAGCTCTCATGCTTGTTAGGAGAGCTGAATCCCTCTCCATGCCCTTTCCACCAAGATGTTCCATTACTGAGCTATACAGGTATTTCTTAGAACTCTCACTCCTCCTAGCCATAGGCTATACGGACTGCTATAGAAAATAACTTAATTTTGATTACGTGCAACAACTGTACACTTTCATTCCTCACACACATTTTATGTTTTTGATGTTAAAATTTACACTGTTTTGTAAGGTATATCCCTTGATAATTTGTTTTAGTCATAGTTATTATTGTTTTGTTTTTCATCTCTATATTAAGGCAAAGCTACTTTATATACCATTATTACCATCTGAGAGTACTCTAAATATGGATGTGTCTTACTTATACCATATGAGTTTTATTCTTTCATACATTTCATGTATTTAATTAGTAACCTTTTGTTTCAGCTTAAGAAAATCTTTTTAGAAATTCTGATTAGTTAGGTCTAATGATGATGAAGTCCCGTAGCTTTTGATTATGTGAGTGAATATTCTTTTCTTTTTGACAATATTTTTTCTTCAGTACTTAGAGTATATTGTCCCACTCCCTCTTTACCTCAAGGTTTCTGCTGAGAGATCCACTGATAGTCGTATTAGTAGTCTTTGGATATTATAAGCTTTTTATGTCTTTCTGCTCTCAGAATTTTTCTTTGTCTTTGATTTTTAATAATTTACTACATATTTTGGTGAACTTATGTTTGGATTAAATTTGATTGGAAACCTTTGCACTTTCTACATCAGCATGTCAATATCTTTTCCCAAATTAAGTATGTTTCCAATCATTATTTTTTTAGTATGTTTTCCTGCCCTTTTTAATAGACTGCTATTTGAATTTTCTGTGTGGAGGGGTGGAGCCTGACAATTTCTATGCTGTCATCTTGCTGTTCTTATTTCTCCTTAGATACATAATTACTGAGGAATTTCTGCTTCTGCCCAAGGTGGAGTAAAAGGGACTGGATTCATTCTTCTTTTGGCAGCACCACAAGAAGTGGCCAAAATATTTGAAACAACTACTACTCAGAAACTAGATATCAAGAAACCAAGTGTAGTGATCCCTGTGAGATGGAGAACAAATCAGGTGAGCCTTAGAACTGAGGCAGATTATAATTTTTAAGAGTTTTTAGGCTGCGACACAAGGTAGGAGCAATCAGGTGCATCTCACTGAACTCCCTGAGTTGAGGAGATAATGCTGAGAATCCAGAGAGATCAAGGTAGCTAAAGTTTGCAAGAGATACATCAAAAAGAAGAGAAAATCACAAAGAAAAAGACCCAAGGGGCCCCACTCAAGCATTCTGGTGAGGACTGAACAGCAAGTGCGCAGAAGACAGCTACACCAGGCTTGAAAAGTATCTCCCAAAATGATTAAAGGTAGCAGTAACTGTCGCTCATGCAGGACGGTGAATAGTACTTGTTTCATCAGCAAGACCGGAAAAGCTCATATTGCATGAGATACCCAAAAGGATCTCTCCCAGTAGTGGGGAATATTTAGCTCTAGACTAAATTTATCTTTTGTTCTGTCTAACAAATCTAAAAAGTAAGTTCCAAAGGAATCAAACTGTTTTTAAATAATTTAATTGTGTCCTAATAGGACAATGTGAAATTCAAATGATTTGGAATTCAAAGATAATAAAATTATATAGAAATAGTAACACATGACTTATAATGAAGATAAAAACCAATCATTTAAAACTGACATCCTGCTTTCTACTTCTGTAACAAAATACTGTATCTCAAGGATTTATCCTCATCTCTCTTACATATACCCTATGTTTCTGCTATTGCATAATACTTCCTAATACTCATCTACCACATTATATCTGCCATTTCTGTCTGTGATGGAAAACAAACTTGTCTCCGAATCATTGCCAACACAGATAGTGTCACAATTTATACACTGCATATGTCTTCTTGTTGACATATTCTACAACTGTTTATTAGTCCTTACTTATATAATCTCATGTAGACATCATTCTTCATGTGTGTGTTTTTATTTGATTTACCCTATACAATTCATTCAAGAGCTTTTTGTTAGCTAGTGTCATATGTAAATTGTTGGAATCTCTTACAAACATTGAGAATTTATTACACAAAATAGCTTTTGAGTAACTTTATTCCCAATCTGAGTTTCCCCAACAGATTAGCCAAATTAAATAAAAATATATCTCCAAAAGAAACACATGGTTAATTACCTTGAAGTGTATCATTTAGAGGGAATGCAGTAAAGTCAATTTAAATATTATAAGAACAAATAACATTAACATTATTGAATAAACTATGGAAAGTAATTAAAAATATTTTTTTCTTGGGGTAATTGGTGTTTTATGATTAAACTTAGATTTGTGTTATGCTTATATTTTTAATACATTTTATCCTAAAACATAAAGAAGTATTCCAAGTCATCAGCAAGACTATTATCTTTTCTACATTTTGTAAATGTTTCTCATAATTATGGAAATTGCTCTCAAAATTCATTTAATATTCATATTGAAATAAAGCATCTGTTGTGGCAGAAGGGACAGATGACATGGAGTTCAGTTGTTTAAATAACCCTAAAGGATCAATGTGTAGTTTACAAAAATAATTTTGTAATTCGTTTTAGACTAATTAATTTGGATTTATGGTGTTCCACGAAGGCATACTACAGCACGTCCAAGTACTAGATTATTATCAACTGACTATTGCTCTTAAAATATGCATTTTGATAATGCTCCTATTATTCATTTTTTATCTTTTTTTAAGAGATGGAGTCTTGCTGTGTTGCTCAGGCTAGAGAACAGTGACTATACACAGGTATGATAATTCTTCACTATGGCCTCAAACTCTTAGACTGAAGCAATCCTCCTGGCACAACTTCTCAAGTATCTGGGATGACAGAAATGTGCTATTATGCCCAGCTCATTTTTTATCTTTAGAAATAATCACAATCTTTAACAAATTTGCAAAGATAGCATACCCAAACATGAACCTCATTTGCATAGTTATCTAGAGAGTTAAATTTCTATACTAAGAAGTTTCATCAATTCTAGTCCAGTATAAGTAGATATAGATAAACTTGAATTTATTTAAATATATTTGAGTACATATTTTCTCTTTTCCTGTTGAACTTTGCCTCTCTACAGAATAGGGAGAAAAGAAATAAAACTGTATTTTGCACTCACAACAAAAATACCAGAGGCAATTTAGTTTCATTTTTTGGATGGTGTTTAAAAGAAATAATAGGTATAATTAATCCAAGACTTACAAAATATAAATGTAATTGTTTGTTAGAAAAGATGTATTGTTGGCTCTTATGAGAATTCATTAACTATTATATTCCATCTTTCAATCTTAATTGGCAGAAGTTGAAATCTTTAGAAAATTCTCTGAAAAACATGCTCATATAGTTATTTAACCAAGTAAAAAAGTTCTCATGCATAAAATAAAAATTTGGCTTTTGAATTAAGGCAAAATACAATTGCCAATTATTAAATTTTATAATGAACTTTTTCACATTTTTATTACACATTTTCAGCAGCTTTTTTGTTATTGCTATTCTCCCTTTATCTCACGTATCTACCTAAAACATAGAAATACTTTAGTTAGATGAAGTACAAACTTGGAGTAAATATAGATGTTTCAATTTCTAGCAGTACTAGTGCTCTTTCTCTTAAGATTCACTAGCAATAATATTCTTCAAACATTTCATGAAAGCCATAATCATAAACTTAATTGAGTATATCACTCAATGGCTTACACAATAGGGCTAAACTATTTGTTGTTGAGGGGGTGTCTTACTCTTTTTTTTTTTTTTTTTTTTTTTTGCTGCTATAACGACACCAAATGAGTGATTTTTAAAGATTAGAAATTTATTTCTCATGGACCTGGAGACTAGGTGGTCTAAGTTCAAGGAGCCAACGTCTACTGAGGGCCTTCTGGTGCATAATCCCACACCAACAAGCAGAAGAGAAATATGTATGATAGAGGGAAAGTAGAGTCCTCAGGGATAACTCTCCCTTAAAACATCTCAACTTTCTTTGTGTCATTATTAATTAATTTATTTAAACTCTCAACTCTTCTACCATGGCAATGGAATGTAAATATGTATTTCAGAGAGGTCATTCAAGCTATAGCAGGGGAATTTCACTAAACCGGTATTATTAACATCATTTAAACAAAGATAATCTGTTATTCACTAAACACCATTCAGCTCCTAGGATCACAGTGCAATTTTTATTCTTTGGAATTTTGTAAAATTCATACTTGCTCAGAAGTGCTTTTTCAGAGAATTCCAGCGTTTTCCCCATAATGAAGCACAATAAAATAATTCACTGCTTCTTATAGCTAAGCTTATTTAATCACTCAGAGCTTATTTTACTCACACAGTTTCTTCCAGATTAGAGCTTTTCTATGATTATAGAAAGGTACGAGGGTTAGTAACAAAATCAGCACTAAATCGCCACTTTTTCTGACCTGTCCAGAAGTATCTGAAGATCCCCTATTTCAGAAGAGCCTTTTTGTGCACTGGGGTGAGTCTTGTTGACCACCTCATTGTTGCTTCTATCATTCTCCACAGCAAGGTCTCTAAATTTCCCTCTTGTCCTAGAATTTTACATCAGTTGCACACTTAAAGATTATCTTTGCTCCTACTTGGTAAAAAAATACACACTGTAGGCAGCGCTTGTGGCTTAAAGGGGTAGGGCACTGGCCCCATATGCTGGTGTTGTGCGAAGGGTACCCGAGTGGCTGATGATGCAGATGTAGACGTTGCTATTAAAATAGTATGGGGCGAGAAATGACTACAAGCTCTGAGTGGCAAGTAGCAAAATTCTTTATTTCTAATCAGCTTAAATAGCCAGTCTTACACGTACACACTATTAACCTATAATCACACAATGAATTCAGAGGTCTATTGAAAAATTCAATTACCCTTTCCCTGAAACCTGCTAGTCTACTGATTAACCGATACACATTCTTCTAACCCTAAAAATAATAGTTTCATAAAACATATGTCAGCCATTTTGCCCACGGACCAATAAGTCACAATACCACAATAAAGAAAGAGTAGATTGTTCCTTATATCTCCGGAGGCGCATAACCACCCGGGAGGCAGAAACTTATCTCGCTTAACCACAGCCCAGAGGTTCCAATAGCTTATGGAAGACATGCCTCGCATGCATTAGCCTCTTGGCTGTATCGCTGGTGCTGGAATTTTACGGCAGCTGTGTCAATAATGTTGGATTTTTACTTCCAAGAATTCAGGCTTAACATCTTTGTTGATTTCAGCCTGGCCTTTGTGGAACTGTGTCAGCGAGAAATCAAAACTGCTTTTCCCAGGCAGCCTGGGCACAGAGACATATAGGCTTTTAGCCTATATGATGGAGGTGATGGGTTCAAACCCAGCCCCAGCCAAAACTGCAAAAAAACCCCACTTTGGCTGCAAATTTTATTTAACTGAACATATTTATTATAAATACACATGGACTTCTCTAACATCAACTAGCAAATAGTCTTTCTATTCAAGTACATGTGAACAAATAGGAAATTTAATTACATTGTAGATCATGAAGTAAATCTAATAAAATTCTAAAATCTTGGACACATACATACAACACTCACAAAAATGTAATAATTTGTCCACATTAATAATAAAGAATAGGCAAATATTATGAGCAAAAATTCTAAGGAGAAACTAAAAATGCTTAATTAGCAGAAATGTTTTCAACCTTCATATTCATTGGGAAAGTTAAACCTGTAAAGAAATTCTTTTTTACCCATAAGATTGTTAAACATTTAAATAAAATAAAAATATATTGTTCACTTTCTATATATTGATAATATTGTGAAAACATGGGCAATTCCATGAACTGTATAAGAAGCAAAAAATGTATAGAGCATCTTTAAAGAGAATTTTGCAGTAGCTGTTGTGTATGTCCTTGTACTTCAACAGTTGCATTACAAATCACCCTTCTAGAGAAATGTGTGCATAGGTAGACTAGAACTACAACCAAAATACTCCTTACAGACAGCCTTGTGTATATTAATAACCAATAGAAAAAACTTAGTGATCACTACTAATAGAATTATTAAATTTGCTACATCTACCTTATGGAATATGGTGCAGTGATTAGAAAGGACTTTATGAACTGATATGAAATGATCATCATGATGTATTTTTGAGTGAGAAAGATTTGGAATAATACATTTTTGACCTTATTTATGAAAAGTGATACAAATGATGAAAATTATACAATCTATACAAGTAGATATTTGCTATACATCAGTGTTTGTGTGTGCGAATATATTTGAATTATAAATAAAAAAGATAAATAAATATGTGGAAAGAAAAATATCTGAAGTGATAAAGGATAAACTGACAATAGTGTTTGTCACTCTTGGGGAAGGCAGGATGTATCATCAGCCAGTGAGAGAGAGAAGTGATAGTGGCTCAGAAATGGAGACCTTTTCTTTTGTCTATTCTATACAAGTATAATTTCAAAATGAAAATAAAGAATAAAATAATGTGGCACTGATTCAACAAAAGATTTTTTAAATGCAAGAGAGAGAGTTATGTGAGAGAGAGAAGGCAGGGGAGAGAGAGAATTTCACTGATACTTCTTACTAACTGGATGATACTTGTACTTACAACGCATGATATCTTCCTGATTGCCTCAATAGAAGATCTATCAACAGTTAAAAAGGAACAATAGTCCCCTGAAGCAGTAAATCTAGCAAGTAGAAGCATCAATACATCTTCCACATTTGCTGGTAAGAGAATAAATTACCAACCTTGGACAGACTAACAGGTAAGTGACCAAGTCCTATTTTAATAGCAATTTTCTAATCCCACAGAGACTATAAAATCAGTTTATTCAAAATAAGACAAACAAAATTTTTGTTTTAAATAAAATAGCCACGTTGGAATAAACCTATATCAGAAGAATCAATTCATATGTTTTCTACTGAAACATCAGTTCAGGACACCTGCCTCTCATTTCTTTTTGTTTTTCTTACCTCTTCCTAGATGTCAGATATTTGATCAACAGTGATTCTTTATTCTAATAATAATGAATTTACTTGAGAAGGTCCAGATATTTTAACAGAAAACCAGTAAGAATCTGTGACTTGTGAATGTGGTGTAACCATTGAACCTCTGAATTAAGAGATATTTGCTTCGTGTTTAAGTGTCTGATGACTGGCAAGGCTGTTTTTGCTTTGGCAAATCTATAAACAAGGAAAAATCTGGTTGGTCTAGAGGAGAGCAAGCTTGGCCCTTCATACCAAATCTTGACCCTTAAGAACCAGGCAGGAATTAGAAAATTCTTTCTGCTTCCCTAAATTTGAATATGTGGTACAAATCACAATAACCTATCCTTTCCCTTAAGGAAAGTAAATCTTATTACAAACTGCATATCCCAGGATAACATTTTCCACATAAAAAACTTTTTTCTCCTAGTGTGCTTTTCATGTGAATGTCCTTTATCCTAGACACGTTAATCAGCTACCTTAATCTTAAATACAAATTTTTCAAAGGAGAGTAATTTCTTTGAGACTCTCCCTGCTCTTTGGACCAAATAACTGCTAAGTATCCTTTGTTTTACTATTGTATGAATAATGAAATACTATTTGCAAGTACTGATCTCCTTAGTAGATGCAATGATCAGGCACAAGTAATTTTCATTTTCTATTCTTCCCTAATAACTTTGTTCTTTTTAGAATTTTAGGCATAAATAAAAGAACATTTTTCTTCATCTCCATTTTCAGAAATGAATTTTATTTTCTCAAGTATATTTGTTCTTTTTTTGCTTATGTTGCCTTTATAAGTAAATATCCTTCTTTTTATAAAGTTTGATTTATTTGTATCTTGCAGGAAGTAACATAGCAATTTATCTATTTTTAATACTGTATATAGATTAGGTTGTTGTTTTTTAAACAAGTGTATCTTCTGTAACCATTGTGAGGAAATAAATATAAGCAAAAGTCATATTAAAATAGGATAAGAGGATGAAGTTTTGAACATTTTCATTACTCTCATTACATGTCAGTTACTTCATAAATTTTAAAATCACCACCCCACAGATTGTTTATTAGCTCATAGGAAGTATTCCTACATTTCTGGTTTCCTTTTTATGTATCCTTTTCATCACAAGAACTTAAATTGCCTATGCCTATGTATTTTAATCTTCTAATAACTTATCAAAATTTCTTGCTCTCAATTTAATATTCTAAAATTTGACTATTATGGTAGAAATGAATCTGATCAGCATTCTATTGGAATATATATGTGTTAATTTATTATGGGGAATGTATATGAAAATAATATTTGTGATTTGACAGATATTACTTTTTTTAATTTGGAGAGAAACATTTATTTTCCTAGCATAACCTTACTTTGACATACTCTCAGTTTCTCACCAATTTGTGGGAAGTAAATTAGAACAGCTTCCCATTCCATTTAAATTGTCTCTTTCGATTTCTTAGCTGTTCTTAAGCTTCTTTTAGAATTCTGCCATCAATAATCTCTTAACATGCTGACAGAGGAAGCTACCAAGAGGTATTTTCATCTATCCTTATATGATTCATTTATTATGTGCTGTGATATAGCTGCAGTAATATGCCTGTGTACCATCTCAACTTTGTACTAGATGAAAAAAAAAAAGACTATTCAAAATGTGTAGAAATATTTCTATATTCCATTTCATTAGCTAGTGAAGACATTAAATAAAAAATTCTACATTGCTTATTGATGTACCACATTACACAGATGGAAAGGAATGCAATTTCACCCTAGTAAGATCTTCATGTAAGAAATGTTCTTGTTTCTTTCAAGACATTTAAATTATACTCCAAAAACTGAGTTTAATAAATATTTCAAAAGAATTATCCGGACTTATACAAATGGAATTTAATAACAGTAACACTAAATTTTTAATTACAAATATTGTTCTTACAAGTATTCATTATAACATTCTTTTTACCACATACAAATATCAAAATATCAGTGCCTATGCTCATTAGTTATGGGTATCCAAAGCTTGAATGTATCCATGAATTGTAAAGTAAAAATGGTTAACTTGTTCATAATCCATTCATTATCCATTTAATAGTAATACATTTGAGCATAGTGGCACATATGACTTCTGAATATGTAAACTAGATTCTCCTAATTCATTCTTACTTCTGCAATTTGAACTGAGAATCAATAAATACCTGGAGAGGTGACAGATGCAAATGTGGAATTAGGCAGGCAACATTGAAATGGTCAAGAGTTGGTTTCTTTTGTTTTGTTATTTTTAAATATCCAAAGCCCTGGATTGAGTTTGTATATTTAAATATCATTAAAGACTATTATGTCTATTCTAGCCCTCAAGAGAGTTACTCCCTTAGTATTGAAAACCTAGTACATGCATGAGCAATGTTTTGCAGAATTCTCTGACTTTACTCATTTAAACTGTGATTGTGTGCATAGTTGGTTCCTTATTGTAGAAAAACAGAATAGATAACTCTCTGACATGGCATAAATTCAGTAAAGACCAAAGAAAATACTTTAGGGATTTAAGAAACCAATCTAATATCGAAATTCAAAATTTCCACTTTTCTCCTCAGTTTTTCTACACTGAAGCTCAAAGTAGGTCACTACACAGCTGGTCATGGATAATGGATAATGAAATATAACTTGCAAGCACTGACCTCCTTAGTAGACTAAGTTCCTTGTAGTTCAATCCACTTTTTTTTTTTCCTTCTCTCCTTTTTTTCCTTGATTTTTTTTCCTTTTCTCTGTTTTACTATCTTCAGCATTTTCTGCTATGGACATAAAGATGACTTACATACAGATGCACTCTCTTTTAATGGAAGAAACCGGTAAGGAGGCATGGTTTGATATATGCTTAAAGAATATGGTTTATATATGCTTAATATATATGCTCAAGATAAAATTGTATGATCTCTCTCTTTCTCCATCTCTTTCCCTGCATCATACCTTTGAATACAAAGAAGAAAATGAAAAGTCTTTATCAATTCAGAAGCTAATTATAAAATGCTGTGCATTTTTTACTTACTTACTTCCACCTATCATCTACTATCATCTATCTAACAAGCTATTAATCTATCTGTCCATCATTACAAACATATGCTATTTGTCTTTATCTTTAGCTTTCTTCTGACCACTGACCTAGGTTTAAAAATCTTGTTACTTTAGTAGTGTTTCCTATGGCTTTAATTAGAAGATTTATTTCATTGGAAATAGTCTATCAAAACCCACTTACTTAACATTCTCTTTCTAACTAAATATAAGTTCTAAGTGCTGCATGTGGTGGTTTATGCCTAGCACTTAGATAATCCTAGCACTCTGGGAGGCCAAGGAAGGTGGATTGCTTGAGCTCAGAAGTTGAGACCAACCTGAACAAGAGCGAGACCCAATCTCTAAAAGTAGCTGGGCACCTATAGTCCCACCTACTTGGAAAGCTGAGCCAAGAGGATTGATTGATCCCCAGAGTTCGAGGTTGCTATGAGTTATAATGCCACGGCACTCTACCAAGGGCAACAAAGTGAGACTCTGTCTCAAAAACAAAAACATAATTTCTATTAAAAAGTAGATTTATTTTTGTTCTAAAATTTACATTTTAAGTGTTTTATATATATATATATAATATCCATTATACTTATAGAATTATCTGTATGAAAAAGAACTAAAAGGATTAATTCATTATTTTAACACAATAAATAATTTTGCTATGTAATGATTTATATTAATGTATTTTAATTTATTTACCAATTTGAACATACAGAAAACTAAAAACAAAAAGATGCTAGAACCCTGTCTTCCACATTATTAGATGCAAAATGTGAATGGCTTAAACTGTCCTCTAAAGAGGCACAGATTGGCTGACTGGATACAAAAACTCAGGACAGATATCTACTGCATAAAGGAATCTCATCTTACCTTAAAAGATAAATATAGACTCAGGGTAAAGGGATGGTCATCTATATTTCAGGCAAATGGAAATAAGAAAAAAGCAGGTGTTGCAATTCTATTTGCAGATACAATAGGCTTTAAACCAATGAAAGTAAGGAAAGATAAGAATGGTCACTTCATATTTGTTAAGGGTAATACTCAATATGATGAGATTTCAATTATTAATATTTATGCTCCCAACCAAAATGTACCTCAATTTAGAAGAGAAACTCTAATAGACATGAGCAACTTGATTTCCTCCAGCTCCATAATAGTCAGATATTTTAACTCTCCTTTGGCAGTGTTGAATAGATTCTCCAATAAGAAGCTGAGCAAAGAAATTTTAGATTTAAACCTAACCATCCAACATTTGGATTTAGCAGACATCTACAGAACATTCCATCTCAACAAAACTGAATACACATACTTCTCGTCAGCCCGTGGAACATACTCCAAAATCAATCACATCTCAGGTCACAAGTCTAACCTCTTTAAATTTAAAGAAATAGAAATTATTCCTTGCATCTTCTTGGACCACCATGTAATAAAAGTTGAACTCATTAACAACAGGAATCTGCATACTCAACACAAAAATATGGAAGTTAAGTAACCTTATAATGAATAATATCTGGATCATAGATGAGATTAAGAAGGAAATTACCAAATTTTGGGAACAAAACAACAATGAAGACACGAATTATCAGAACTTCTGGGATACCAAAAGGCAGTCCTAAGATGGAAATTTATAGCACTGCAAACCTTTCTCAAGAGAACGGACAGAGTAGAAGTTAACAACTTAATGGGACATCTCAAACAACTGGAAAAGGAAGAACATTCCAACCCCAAACCCAGTAGAAGAAAAGAAATAACCAAAATTAGAGCAGAATTAAATGAAATTGAAAACAAGGATTATACAAGAAATCAATAAATCAAAAAGTTGTTTTTTTGAAAAGGTCAATAAAATAGATAAACCTTTGGCTAACCTAACCAGGAAAAAAAAGAGTAAAATCTTTAATTTCATCAATCAGAAATGACAAAGATGAAATAACAACAAACTCCTCAGAAATACAAAAAAAATCCTTAATGAATATTACAAGGAACTTTATTCTCAAAAATATGAAAATCTGAAGGAAGTTGACCAATACTTGGAAGCACATCACCTTCCAAGACATAGCCAGAATCAAGAGGAAATGTTGAACAGGCCTATACCAAGTCCTGAAATAGCATCAACTATACAAAATCTTCCTAACAATAAAAGCCAGGGACCAGATGGTTTCACATCAGAATTCTACCAAACCTTTAAAGAGGAATTAGTACCTGTATTACTTAACCTGTTCCAAAATATAGAAAATGAAGGAATACTACCCAACACATTCTATGAAGCAAACATCACCCTGATCCC
This sequence comes from Nycticebus coucang, assembly GCF_027406575.1. NCBI lineage: Eukaryota > Metazoa > Chordata > Mammalia > Primates > Lorisidae > Nycticebus > Nycticebus coucang. Next base: position 36,736,422 of record NC_069792.1, read on the forward strand.
CAAACCGGGAAAAGACCCAACAAGAAAAGAAAATTATAGACCAATATCACTAATGAATATAGATGCAAAAATGCTCAACAAGATCATAACAAACAGAATCCAGCAACACATCAAACAAATTATATATCATGACTAAGTGGGTTTTATCCCAGGTCTCAAGGCTGGTTCAATATATGTAAATCTATAAATATATTTCAGCACATAAACAAATTAAAAAACAAAGACTATATGATTCTCTCAATTGATGCAGAAAAAGCTTTTGATAATATCCAGCAATGCTTCATTGTCAGAACACGAAGAAAATTGGTATGGAAGGGACATTTCTTAAACTGATACAGGCCATCTACAGCAAACCCACAGCCAATATGGTATTGAATGGAATTAAATTAAAACCATTTCCACTCAGATCAGGAACCAGGCAAGGTTGTCCATTGTCTCCACTACTCTTTAACATTGTAATGGAGGTTTTAGCCATCACAAATAGGGGAAAAAAGGCGATCAAGTGTATCCAGATAGGGTCAGAAATGATCGAACTTTCGCTCCTCACAGATGATATGATTGTAAAACTGTAAAACACCAGGGATTCTACTACAAAACTTTTAGAAGTGATCAAGGAATACAGCAGCATCTCAAGTTACAAAATCAACACTCATAAATCGGTACCCTTTATATATACCAAAAATAATCAAGCTGAAAAAATAGTCAAGGACTATTCTGTTCACAGTAGTGCCAAAGAAGATGAAATATTTGGGAGTTTATCTAACAAAGAATGTGAAATATCTCTTATAAAGAGAACCATAAAACTCTAAGAAAAGAATAGCTGAAGATGTTAACAAATGGAAAAACATACCATGCTCATGGCTGGGAAGAATCAACATTCTTAAAATATCGATACTACCCAAAGTAATATGCAATTTTATTGCAATCCCTATTAAAGCTCCACTCTCATACTTCAAAGATGTTGAAAAAAGTAATACTTTGTTTTATATGGAATCATAAAAAACCTTGAATAGCCAAGACATTACTCAGAAATAAAAACAAAGCAGGAGGAATCACGCTATCAGACCTCAGACTATACTATAAATCAATAGTGATCAAAACAGCATGGTACTTGGCAGCACCTGTGGCTCAAAGGGGTAGGGCACTGGCCCCATATCCCAGAGGTGGTGGTTTAAAAAAATAAAATAAAAAAAAAACTGCATGGTACTGGCACAGAAACAGAGAGGTAGATGTAGGGAACAGAATAGAGAACCAAGAGATGAATCCAGCTACTTACATTACTTGATCTTTGAAAAGACAATTAAAAACATTCAGTGGGGAAAAGATTCCCTATTTAACAAATGGTGCTGGATGAACTGGCTGGTGACCTGTAGAAGACTAAAACTGGACCCACACCTATCACCATTAACTAAGACAGACTCTCATTGGATTAAAGATTTAAACTTAAAACACGAAACTATAAAAATACTAGAAGAAAGTGCAGGAAAAACCCTTGAAGAAATCAGTTTGGGCAAATATTTTATGAGGAGGACCCCCTGGGCAATTGAAGCAGCATCAAGGATATACTACTGGTACCTGACCAAACTAAAAAGCTCCTGCACAGCCAAGAACACAGTAAGTAAAGCAAGCAGACAGCCCTCAGAATGGGAGAAGATATTTGCAGGTTATATCTCTGATAAAGGATTAATAACAAGAATCCAAAGAGAACTCAAATGTATTATCAAGGAAAGAACAAGTGATCCCATCTCACACTGGGCAAAGGACTTGAAGAGAAACTTCTCTGAAGAAGACAGGCAGGCACACAGCCTACAGACATATGAAAAAAATGCACATCATTTTTAATCATCAGAGAAATGCAAATCAAAACTAGTTTGAGATATCATCTAACTCCAGTAAGATTAGACCATATTACAAAATTTCAAGACAAGAGATGTTGGCGTGGATGTAGAGAAAAGGGAACACTTTCACACTGCTGGTGGGGATGCAAATTAATACGTTTCTTTTAGAAAGATGTTTGGACAACACTTAGAGATCTAAAAATAGACCGGCCATTCAATCCTACAATTCCTCTACTAGGTATATATCCAGAAGACCAAAAATCACATTATAACAAAGATATTTGTACCAAAATGTTTATTGCAGCCCAATTCATAATTGCTAAGTCATGGAAAAAGTCCAACTGCCCTTTGACTCATGAATGGATTAATAAATTGTGGTATATGTACACACTGGAATATTACGCAGCCTTAAAGGAAAATGGAGACTTTACCTCTTTCATGTTTAGATGGATGGAGCTGGAACATATTCTTCTTATTAAAGTATCTCAAGAATGGAAGAAAAAGTATCCAATATACTCAGCCCTACTATGAAACTAATTTATGGCTTTCATATGAAAGCTATAACCCAATTATAACCTAAGAATATGGAAAAGGTGGAGAGAGAGGGAAGGGAAGGGGGCAAGATTGGCGAAGGGAGGGTGATTGATGGGATCACACCTACAGTACATCTTACAAGGGTCCATATGAAACTTACTAAATGTAGAATATAAATGTCTTAATAACTAAGAAAATGCCAGGAAGGCTATGTTAACCAGTGTGATGAAAATATGTCAGATAGTATATAAAACCAGTGTATGATGCCCCATGATTGCATTAATGTACAAGCTATGATTTAATAATAAATTTAAAAAAGAAAGGAAAAATGCCCCCCAAATAATAATATAAATAATAAATGAATATTAAATTAACTTAAATATTTATTGTCAAAATAAGCATTAATTTTCTAGACACTTTGTGCGTATTCTCAGGTCCATTACATATGGGTTTCATTCAAATGGCTTAGATCCATAAAAGTTTTATTGCTCCAGTATCTCAAACATCTATAGTGGTACAATATTCTCAGCTGTAGCTGATATGTTTATATAGAGTCTCACCTTTAAGTCTGTTTAGTTACTAGCTTACCAGGAACTTCTCCACACCCACTTCATGTACACATGAATTATTCACTTATTATTTTATGCTTTTACTGAATCATTGATCTTATAAAATCTACATATATAATACCTTCCACATAATAATCAAATCTCAATACTTACTCTTCATAATTCTCATTTAATAACTTTTATAAATTTATTTGTATTCCTAATTGGTCTATAATAACTTCAAAAACAAGGTTCATTTACTGTTCATTCTTTTACACTTTACATAGAACAGTGTCAGAAACATAATAGGTGCCACAAATCTTTTGCACAAAGTACTAAGTGAATAGCTATAAAAATTGATAGAAGCTGGGAGCCATTGGTTGAAATTATATACTATGTCATCATATTTGCTATTTGTTTTAAATTTTAAAATTATAGTCCATAATACAATAATTTTAATAATTAATAATATTACACAGTTTTAAATAGAAGACGAGTTTTAGCTGACTTGAATATATTTATATTTTAATTGGCTAATTATATTTACATAATTTTTATACCTACAGAAAGTGAACATTGTTCAAATTGAATATTGTAAACATATGGACATTTGCAATATTATAAAATTGTGTAGGAAATTAAGCCATCTGTCACACAAATTCATATGTTTAGAATACAAGTTTACTAACATCCATAGTCATCTACTTCAAAAAAAAATTACAACAATCTATCACTCTTTTCAGAAGAAACGTGCCTTTAAAGTCACAAAATTTAAATATATTTTACTTAGTATCAAAAATTTGCTGAAGAAAATGAGGCTGAAATTAATGATATACTGTTATTATAATTTAAAGTTGGGCCTGCAAATCAAATATATTAAAATAAAACTGTGATAAATACCACTCTCCAAAGCATTGCTTTAACATGTTATAGTTATACATATCAACAAAATGAACACTTTATGAATTTATTTTAAAGTTAGCTTCCCTGTACATAGACATTTCTAATTTTTTCTGAGAATTTATCTCACATTACTTTTTATTTTACTGTTAAATAATAAATCAATGCATGAATTTCTGAATGCTATATTTAAAACAAATGCAGTGGGTTGGACTTGGCCAAGATAGCACAAGTCCATGATAGAATAACTGTGCAAATAACAAATCTCAAATACATACACACAAACACACGCTCACACACACGAATATGAGGGTACTGTAGATTGAGCAAAGCAAGTGAATGAGATGAGGGAAGAAGAAACTTGAGTTAAGTGACAGAGGGTGTCTCCTCTTATTTTTTTGTTTCTCACTTTCTCTCCTGGAATTGACCGTGGGGTAAATCCCTTGAAAAATGGTGACAGGTTTTAAAGACAGCTAGAACTAGTAGAAACTCCATCTTTATCATTTAATAATTAGGAGTTATTTTTTAAAACATTTTTAAGTTTAGAGAAAAATTAAATTGAAAGTACAGTAAGTTTTCATGTATTTCCTTTGCCTTCCTGCCCTCCTTCATCTGGTTCTCCTATTATCTTGCATTACTGTACCACATTGGTTATAATCAATGAGTCATATTGATAAATTATTGGCCAAAGCCCATAGGTTACATTAGGATCTACTCATTGTGTTGTACATTCAGTGGGTTTTGACAAATGGATAATGACATGTACCCACTATTACAGTATCACACAGCATGGTTTCAGTGTCCTAAAAGCCACTTGTTCTTTCCCTATTCATTTTTCATTCCTTCTCCTCCTTCCACAACTCTGGCAGCCACTGATTTTTTCTCATGTCTTCATAAATTTTTTCTTTTAAGATTGTCATATAATTAATTGAAATTGTATAGTTGGCACCCTTTCTTATGGATTTCTTTCACTGAACAATGTACATTTTAGTTTCTTCATATCTTTTTGTCCCTTCATAGATCATATCATTTTATCATTAAATAATATTCCACTGAATGAATAATCCTCATTTTACCTATTCACCCAGTGAAGTGTATCTTGGTTACTTCCAAGTTTTGGCAACTATAATAAAACTCCTATACACATGGTTGGTTTTGTGCTGATGCATCTCACATGTGTAAATACTTTGAGACATTAGTGCAAATCTTATGGCAAAGGTGTCTTTATAAGAAACTGGCAAACTGTCTTCTAAGGCAGCTGTACTCTTTTATATTCCCACCAACAATGAATAAGACTTTCTGTTGCTTATGTCCTTGATGTAGGATTTCCCCACTCAGGACTGAAGAAGGAGCCCCTATTTTCTCCATCCAGGTAGGTTTACTCACCACCTGAACACAGACCACATTCTTTGTGCCAAACAGGCTCATAAAACCAGTCTGAATGGTTTTCTACCTAAGCTGCCACTACCAGAGCAGGAAACACACCCTGAAAAAAGATCGCATTCCTACACAGGTGAAGCTTTTGTGGTCTTTTTTATTTATTTATTTTTTTTTTGAGACTGAGTCTCAAGCTGTCTTCCTGGGTAGAACGTCATGGCATCACAGCTCACAGCAACCTCCAACTCTTGGCCTTAAGCGATTTTCTTCCCTCAGCCTCACAAGTATCTTGGACTACAGGCACCTGCCACAATGCCCAGCTATTTTTTGGTTGTAGTTGTCATTTTTGTTTGGCAGGCCCGGGTTGGGTTTGAACCTGCCAGCTCCAGTGTATGTGGCTGGCACCCTAGCCGTTGAGCTACAGACACCAAGCCCTACACAGGGACAGTTTTAAAATTAACTTCTGTCTTCAAGGCTCTGGTGGCAAATAATTATGACAGTCCATCTCTGGATAAGAAAAGCAGTATATAAATCCCTACACAGAAGACCCAGAGAGACTACCCATTTGGGTTCCCTTCTTTGCTGCTTCAGAGGTCTTGTCTTCCTTCTTACGCATGTATCAATAAAATCTATCCTGTTGCTTACCTGTGGTGGTCTGTGGATTCATTCTTCAAATCTCAAGGCCAAAGACCCAGCAGAGAGAGAGAGATTATGGCTACATTGGCCTTTGGTATAGTCAATGTTTTAGATTTTAGCCACTCATATATGTGTGTAGTAATATCTCATTGTTTTAAATCACGATGTAATGTTGAGCATCTTTTCATATGTTATTATTTTTCAACTGTGTGTCCTCTCTGTTGCAGTGCTTTTTTGGATTAGTTGCATTTCTTTTTAACTCTGTTGTATATTTTCTTTCTATTGCATGTTCTTACTATTGGCTTGTCTTTTCATCATCTTAACAATTGTGTCCACAGTCTACTTTTTTTTCCTCATTCTTCTTTTTTCTCTCCCGACCTGTAGTTAATACAAGCCCTAATTATGCACCATCGCCAGCTAAACTTGTTAGAGAAAACTAAGGTTTGGGAGGCCTGGAAAAGGAGCCTCTCTCTGAGCAGAATATTGTGTGGTGATTCATAGAGAGAACAGCAGAAGAAACCAAAACAACATAGTAAAATAGTGAAAACTAAACTCCTATGTAAGCTATTAACAAAGTTACAAATTAATCTGAATATCATATTTCCGTGACAAATTTAAAGCATCACAGAACAAGTTTGTAATGGACATGACATTGAAATAACAGCTCATAGAAGGTGAGACAGAAATTACATTTTCAAGCAAATGGATTGATTGATTGCCTGCTTAAACAAAGACAGAACCAGGAGTCAATATTCTTCATATTTTAACCGGACCAAGTATTTCAAAACATAATATTTCAAATGTTTACAATAAAATCTAAAATTTCAATATTCAAAGAAAGAAAGGGGAGCATAATGAGCATCCCAATACTGAAATGACTCAGGATTTGGCATCATCAGACAATCATTTTAAAGCAACAATTATAACAATGCTCAATGAGGTAAAAATAAAACACCTAAAATGGAAAAGAAAAAAGAAAGGATAGGATCCTCTGCAGAGCAGGAGACATTATATAAAAAAATAAATGAATATAAATTTAGAATTAAGTGATAATATGTGTGATATAATACACTCACCAGGTGGGCCATATAGAATGGAGACATTCTATGGAGGAATGAAAATAACATAAAAGTTCAGTTAAATGGATGAAGGTAGCAGTAATGATTACTTATTTAGAAGAATAGACAAAAAAACAAGATTGGAAAAAAATAAACAGAAACTCAAAAACCTATGAGATAGATAATAGCAAAAAAAAAAAAAAAATCTAATATTTATGTCATTGGAGGACCAGAAAGGGTGGATAAATGAGTTCAGAAAAAAATATTGGAATGAATAATGGCCAAAATTCACAAGTTTGTGAAAGACATTTATGTGTATACTCAGGAAACTGCACAGGAAACTCAGCAAGTTTTATATAAGATTAAACTCAAAAAATATATTCTCAGATATGTATCCTAATAAAATTCCTAGAAATGAAACATAAAAAAAAAGCAGCCAGAGAAAAATTGCATTTTATATAGAAGTGAGCAATATCTCAGATAAATGCAAATTCTTGTAACTATAGAACAACAAACTTAAAGTGCTGAAAAATAGAACTGTATTCCTAAAATTCTACATAATGTGATAACGGCCTTTAGAAAAATAATGGTGAAATACAATTATCAAACAAAGAAAAATTAAGAGAATTTGTTTCAGGGGAACTGTGCTCTTCCTACCCACTCTACACACACACACTAGTTTTTAGGTATATGACACTAAAGGGACACTTGGAATTATAGGAATAATGCAAGAACAGTGAGATCATATTTCTGGGTAAGTAGATAAGACTGGTTTGATCTTCTGAAGTTCAAAACATATGTAGCTATTTAAAGCAAAAATCTTTGATATTGGTAAATTTTAGTGTCTGTAGATGTGATACATTGATAACTATAGCATAAATATAGAAGAGGAAAAAGAGTTATAAGATTGTAAGGTTTTTCTATTTTGCTTATAGTGGTAAAATATTGACTATGAAGCCTATGTTTCATAGACTATGAAACTATGATTCAGGACATGTATTTATGTAGTGAGCCTTACAACAACTACTAAAACATACTCAATATGTACAATAAAACAATAGGAAACTCAGAATGGAATGATAAAATGCTCAAGTAGTCCAAATGTAAGCTGGAATTAGAAGCAAAGAAAGAAAAATAGGGACCAGACAAATATAAAAGTGCTACACAAAAGTCAAATTATATCAATAATTACATTATTAGTATATTCATTATAATATTTAAATGCAAGTGATTTAACCACACTAAATTAAAGGGAAAAGACAAGGTTGCCTAAAAAATACCCAACTGTATTCTGCCTATAACAAACTAACTATGAAGCCATACCATATAGATCAATTGCAATTACAATCATGGGAAAAAAGTACACCCTGTCCACAAGGATCTAAAGTAAGCTGCTATCAAAAGAGAAGATTAAAGTTGGAGAAGTGGTTTGACAATATGCTACTTCAAGACTTACTGTAAAACTATAAAAATAAATCAATGTAGTGTGGTATTGGAAAAAGAACTGACAAACAAATGAGTGAAACACAATACAGCCAGTAATTTACTGAGATAAATATAATCCACTGATCTTTAATAAAGAAACAAAGGCAATACAATGAAGCTGGGATAGTCTTTCATTGAATGGTGTGAGAAAACTAGATATCCATACACAAAAAATAAAATGTTTCTAGATATAGACTTTACATGCTTCACAAAAATTAACTCAAAATGGTTCACAGACCTAAATGTAAAATGTAAAACTATAAAACTTCTAGAAAATAACATAGGAGAAAATCCAGATGAACTTTGATTTGAAGACAACTTTTTATATTCTACACCTAATGCATAATCACTAAAAGAAAGAATTGACAATCTGGAGTTCATTAAAATTAATTTATTCTGCTCAGGGAAAGGCACTGTGAAGACAATGGAAAGACAAACAACAGACTGGGAAAAAATATTGGGAAAAGACACAGGTGATAGAGGACTTTTATCAAAATATATGAGGTCTGACAATTAAATTCACAAACTTGCCACCATGCACTTACAGTGGCAGCACTATACAAACATTTCAGTAAGGTTTCTTACTCTTAATGTAACACTTTCTCATACTTGTGTTTGTGTCAGCATGTGACACTGCCTTCCTGAGTGGTATTCATTGTTGTTACGTGTTTTTGTGTGCTATTGTGAGAATGTCAGAACTTGAATTAGAGCAACAGATAAACATTTGTAATTTTCTTGTTAAACATAGCCAGAGAAGAAGTGAAATCAGCAGCATGGCAGGCCAAGTTTATGTGGGTAATGGCAGGAAGGAAATGGCAGTGTACCAATGGAGAAGGGAGAGAAAGCATTGCTGATGAAGAGAGTGCCACATGCCCAGTAATGAGCATAACCCATGAAAACATTGCAAAAATTTATGGAATTTGTCATAAAAATTGTTACCTGATAGTACAATGATGTGACTCAAGTGGCCAGGGCACCAACCACATATACCTGAGCTGGCAGGTTCGAATCCAGCCACGTCCCACCAAACAACAATGACTGCTGCAACCAAAATAACAGCCAGGCGTTGTGGCAGGCACCTGTAGTCCCAGCTACTTGGGAGGTGGAGGCAGGAGAATCGCTTGAGCCCAGGAGTTGAAAGTTGCTGTGAGCTGTGTTGCCACGACACTCTACCCAGGGTGAAAGCTTGAGGCTCTGTCTCAAAACAAAACAAAAAAAAAATTGTTGCAACCTGGCTGCAGAAAGCCAAGCAGACCAAATAAACATTGATAAGCAAATAGCAAAACAGTTAGGAAACTCTTAACTGGAAATCTTGGCCACAATTCATGGCTCTTATATCATGTCAATTATGTCACGTGGCACTGACTGTTATTGTAATACCCTCCTTACTCACCTGATTTAGCCCTCAATGACTTTTTTCATTACCAAAATATGTAGGAAATATTGAAAGAAAGACATTTGATGACATTCAGATCATCAACTGTAATATGATGATAGTTTTGATGACCATTCCAGAAAAAGAGTTCCAAACTGACTTTGTAGGGTGAACTAGGCTCTGGCATTACTGCAAAGCTTCCTTTGCAGTACTTTAAAGGTGACTATACTGCTACTCAGCAATGAGTACATAGTACTTTTTCTAGGATGAGTTTGCAAACTTAATCATTGTACCTCATAGGCATTTCTGAAAATTCCTTTTGTTTTGATAAGAGAAGTTTGTCAAGCATTCATGCATTATCTATAGAGCACATACTGTCTTATAAATTTCCAGGGGCACTTTCTAACCCTGTAATCTAATTCTGTTTTCTACCTAACAAACTATGTGGGACAATTTTAATTTAGAGGATTGTGCTAAGAAATTCACCTTGTTTTGAAGAAGAATTTCTTATCATGTTATTGAAGAATTTTAACTTTTACTTGTAAAGCACAGATTTTTAAGAAAATGATTTGGAATAACTACCTTCTAAGAAAGACATAGGAATTTTGCCAGACTGAGTTTTATTTGCTGCCAGAAAAGACTTTCTTAATTGAACTTCTTGAAATGGGAATAGAATATACATAAAAAGATATCAGATATAGGAGAGGCAGAGTCAAGATGGCTGACTGGAGCCAGCTTTCCACAGAGTCCAGAAGGAGAGTTAAAGAACAGAAGTTTAACAAGTAAGCTGATGGTTTGGAGCTGAGCCAAGAGAGAAGGTTGAAGAACGCACATCAACCCCACTGAGGTGAGCTGCAAACCCATGGATACAAACCAAAGGTACAAAATCCATCGCCAAGTGGATGGAAGTCCCCTCCCCCATGAGAAGGGCTTTCAGTACTCCATACAAACAAGTGAGCAGAGTTCAAAAATCCTCCCATTTCATTCCATAGGAGAGACCCTCTCAAAACCATACCTCCTTCCCCTACTAGAGTGCCATGGCACTCTTCTGCCAGGCATATAACTGTATAAAACTGTCTATATTCTCTACATGCAATTCTGAACTCCCATCACTCCCCTACACTCTCACCCTGAGGTCTGGAAGTCTGTCCCCCATGGAGTCCAGATTCTTGGGCATTTTCTCAAGAGGTGTGGACAGGAAAAGACCTGCTGCTGGTATGTGCAGATTCTGCAGCACAGGAGTGGAGAAAAGACAGTCAGCTGAGAGGGAACCATACAGGAGTGGTGGTGCCCCGATGCATAGAGCAGCAGCTGCAGCAGCAACAATAGGGATCACACCCGTAGAGATATTCTGGACAGATGCTCCCTATCTCTCTGGGCAACCAGAGGAAGCTGGCATCTTCTCCAGTGACAGCCACTGGCAGAACAAATCTGGGACAGAAACACAGGCCCCAGGAGTAAAGGGTATGCCTGAGGCAGTACCGGCCTGGGCAGAGCACAGGGACTAGAATACACACGCACAGGGAGATGGCAGACTCCCAGGGTGGGGCTGACCCAGAGGACCGCTTTACTGAACCTAAGATGCACCCAGCCCTCAGGGGATCATAGCTGAGACAAAGGTAGGCAGGCAGAAGCTTGAACTAACAGCTGAGTGTGAGCTCTAACTGCACCTGCCCCCAAATAAACTGCACCCAAGACCGGGTAGCTGCACAGACTGGGGCTGAGTTGCAGTTTCTGTGAACTCAAATAGCATCTGATCCACAGGGGAATATAGCCAGGACAGAAATAAATTCTGCAAAGTTCTGTTCTGTCAGCAACACCAATTAAGGGCTAGATGGAACTGAGTGAACCACCCCAGCCTCCAGTAAGCACCAGAGATTTTCAGGCCTCACCTCCCCCTGCTGGATAGTGGCAGAGAACAGTGGCATGGCTGAGGAGACATAGATATCCCTGTGACTAAGGCAGGCACAAATCCCTGGAGCATCTGCTCATTGGAAGGAACTGGGTTACAGCCCTGTGGGGTTACCAGTGTCTGTGTGTGACAGAGGTGCAAGGTGGGCAAGGAAGCATCAACCTTCCCAGACTAATTTATTTGCTGGGTGGGTCCTTTTGACCTCACAGAGCAATGGAGTGAGTCATAATTGAGCTGCCAGGAGACCCCTACTATCTAGTTGCCGGAGACCTAAATGTCCTTCAACCCAGGAATGTATCAGTTAGCTGTGGTATATGTATATCATGGAATGTTATTCAGCCATAAAAAATTGAGATTTTCCAGCATTTGTACTAACCTGGATGAAGGTGGAAAACATTATTCTTAGTGAAGCATCACAGGAATGGAGAAGTATGAATCCTATGTACTCATTTTGATTTGAAGACAATGACATGGTGAGGCATTGAGGAAGTGGAGAGCAGACAGAGAATGAAGGAAGGGGTGAGGGAAAGGAAAAGAAGAAAAAAGAACAAGAAAAGAAAATAGTGACTAATTTTCATATAAATTGGTTTTAATTTTGACCAAAGTATATTATGTAAACAATAATTTTTAACTCAACTTGTTAATATGTTGTTTAGGATATTGTATGTCATTTATAAGTAGCATATGTTTGTAATTTATCCCTTATAATTATATATTTTCTCCAATTTTAATATCAGGTATACCCAGATCAAGTAGAATGATTTTGATGTATTTTTTTCTTTTTCTATTGTCTATAACAGAGGTCTTCAAACTACTGCTCATGGGCCACATGCGGTCCGCCAAGGACATTTATCTGGCCTGCTGGGTGTTTTTAACACAGCTGTCTGTCTTGCTTAGTAGCCAACTCATCCCGGCCCGCCAGGTGTTTTTGCCACTCTGACTGTCCTGCTTAGCAGCCGACTCGTCCCAGGCCACAATGTGCATGTGTGGAATGTGTGCCAACTCTCCCACTCCACAACTTCTGTCTCTCCCCTCTGCTCTTTCTCTCTGTCTCTCCCCACAGGGTGTTTTTGCCATCCTGCTTAGCAGCCAACTTGTCCTGGTCTGCAGTGTGCATGTGTGGAATGTGTACCAACTCTCAGTCTCCTCTCCTTCCTGTCTCTCAACTTATCCTCTCAGTCTTTGGTATAATTGGAGGAGTCACCAGGTTGCCTGTGCAGAGCCTGCTGCTGCCTAAAGACCGAGGTAAGAACAAGTTAGGATTTTTTTTTTTTTTAAGTTAAGAGGTCTATATATTTTTTTTTTGTCTCCTTAGCTGTACAGAGGCTTTTCAGTTCTTTTGTTTGTTTTATTTATTTTTAAATCATAGCTGTGTACATTAGTGCAATCGCCTGTACCCATTCTAAGATGCACCATAGATGTGGCCCCACCCATTACCCTTCCTCCACCAAAACCTCCCCCCTCCCTTCCCCTTCCTTGGCCCTTTCCCCATAGTCTTGTGCTATAGTTAGTTTATAGTCTTCATATGGAAGCTATAATTTAGCTTCATAGTAGGGATGAGCACATTGGATACTTTTTCTTCCATTCTTGAGAAACTTTGCTAAGAAGAATATGTTCCAGCTCCATCCATGTAAACATGAAAGAGGTAAAGTCTCCATTTTTCTTTAAGGCTGCATAGTATTCCATGGTATAAGTGTACCACAATTTGCTAGTCCATTCGTGGGTCAATGGGCACTTGGGCTTCTTCCATGACTTAGCAATTATGAATTGGGTTGCAATAAACATTCTGGTACAGATGTCTTTGTTATATTGTGACTTTTGGTCTTCTGGGTATAAACCTAGTAAAGGAATTATAGGATCGAATGGCAGGTCTATTTTTAGGTCTCTAAGTATTCTCCAAACATCCTTCCAGAAGGAATGTATTAGTGGGCATTCCCACCAGCAGTGTAGAAGTGTGCCCTTTCCTCCACATCCACGCCAACATTTCTGGTTTTGGGATTTTGTTACGTGGGCTACTCTTACTGGGGTTATGTGATATCTCAGAATAGTTTTGATTTGCATTTCTCTGACGATTAAGGATGATGAGCTTTTTTCACGTGTTTGTAGATTTTGCGTTGGTCTTCTTTAGAGAAGTTTCTCTGTAAGTCCCTTGCCCACCCTGAAATGGGGTCACGTGTTCTTTTCTTGTTAATATGTTTGAGTTCTTTGTGGATTCTGGTTATTAGACCTTTATCGGAGGTATAACCTGCAAATATTTTCTCCCATTCTGAGGGCTGTCTGCTTGCTTTACTCACTATGTTCTTGGCTGTGCAGAAGCTTTTTAGTTTGATCAGGTCCCAGTAGTGTATTTTTGATACTGCTTCAATTGCATGGGGAGTCCTCCTCATAAAATATTCACCCAGGCCGATTCCTTCAAGAGTTTTCCCTGCATATTTTTTTTTAATTTTGCAGTTAGTAGGGCCTTTTTTTTTGCAGTTAAGGGGGGACTTTTTTTTCTGAAGTTAGGAGGTCCTTTTTTTTGCAGAAAGGGGGCGCTTTTTTTTGAAGTTAGAAGAGCCTTTTTTTTAAGTTGGTTAGTTGGTTGCAGGTGGTTTCTAGTGGGGTTGCATCACAGTGATAATGCAAATAGTCAGCGCTCAGTGCTAATGCAAATTGTCAGTGCTCAGAGGTAATACAAATAGTCAGTGCTCAGTGGTAATGATACTTGTAAGTGCTCAGTGTTAATGCAAATTGTTAGCACTCAGTATTAATGCAAATTGTCAGCAGTCAGTGTTATTGCAAATGTTCAGCGGTCAGTGTTAATGCAAATGGTCAGTACCCAGTTTTCTCTCATGGGGGCCCCAAACTGGTAATCTGCCTATGGCCCCATGGGAACTTAATTCATCTCTACAGACAGCCGAGGGGTACGAAATTGAATTTAATTGACAGTAAGTGCATTTATATTCTGATTGCTATTCAGATGTGTATGACATTGTATGTTGTGTGCTGTGTAAGCCTCAGTTCACACTGTTGCGATCTCTGAGCAGTGTGAGTTCAGCTGTATGCTTGTATGGATGAACTCACATTAGATTCAGAAGAAAAAAGGCATATGTGCCTTCTTTTTTCCTGCAGTGGAATCTGATTGCATGGGTCTCGTCACCCATGCGATCAGATCCCTTTGTGAGTTCACAGATCTCAGTGCGGTTCACACAGGGTAGTGTGAACTGAACAGGTGGTGGAGGAACCGGCTATAAATTGTGCCTGTTCCCGCACTGCGCCAATGTGAGCCTGAGATAAAAGCAAAGTTCCACCATATGGGCAGTGGCAAGGCTGAAATGATGTGGACTGGCAAGGCTGCATTGATAGACACTAATCAGACTGCACTGATGGGCAGTGCAGTCTATATGTCTCTATATGGGCAAAGTTATTGCTGGTATATTGATTTGGAGTGCTATATATATATATGTGTGTGTATATATATATATCGGTATTTTACTAATAGCAATTTGGAATCCCTAGGAAACAATGATATCAAGAAAGAAAAAAATTGACTTGGAGTGTAGGATATTCAAAGAACAGTGGACTTATGATTACTTTTTCATGCAGTTCAAGGAAAGAGCTGTGTGTTTGATATGCCAGAATATAGTGTCTGTGTTCAAAGAATACAATTTGTGTCGACACTATCAAACTCAACATGAAGATAAATATGATTGTTTGGTCAGAGAAGTGAGAAAAGATAAAATATTAAAACTGAATTATACATTGACAACTCAGCAAAATACTTTTGTGAAGCAGAAACAGCTAAATACTTCATCACTGTAAGCAAGTTTTCAAGTTGCCAAGCTAATAGCGTGTACTGGCAGACCATTGTGGAGGGAGAATTTGTTAAAGAATGCCTTCTTTCTGTTGCCAAAGAGATGTGTTTATAGAAGGCCAATATTTAGTACAGTGAGTCTTTCAGGACCCTCAATTACATGAAAGATTGAAGAAATGGGAGACAATTTGCATCAGCATTTGCAAAACTCTGCAAAAGACTTTCCTATTTTTCCTCGGCACTCAAAGAAAGGATTGATGCTCATGTTTCTGAACAACTTCTAATTTTTATTTGTGGGATGAATGACTATTTCAAAGTCACAGAAGAGCTTGCTGCACTGCAAAGCATCAAAGGAACAACTACAGGAGAGGATAGTTATGAAAAGGTTTGCCAAACTGTGAATAGTTTGGAACTGGACTTGGAAAAACTAGACAGTGTGACAAGTGATGCTGCTCCTAGCTTGGTGGGGACTAAGAAAGCAGTAATTGCACACATTAACAAAGAGATGGACAAACATAACCATTCTCATCCAATAGGCATTAACTGCCTCATCCACCAACAAGCGCTGTGTAGTAAATCACTGAAGTGGGACTCTGTTATGAAAACTGTGGTATCTTGTGTTAACTTCATTAGAGGTAATGCACTAAACCACAGACAATTTCAGGAATTTCTGTCTGAGCTAAATGTTGCCTATGAAGATATTCCGTACCACACAGAAGTCCGTTGGCTCAGTCAAGGGAGAGTTTTGAAACATTTCTATGACTTACTTCCACAGATTACAGCTTTTCTGCATTTAAAAAATAAAGAAATAACAGAGCTCAATGATGCAGAAGGGAAATGGCACCTTGCCTTTCTGACAGATGTAACAGAGCTACTCAGCAGTTTTAATGTGCAACTTCAAGGAAAGGGGAAGCTCATCTGTGATATGAAATCACATGTGAAAGCATTTGAAATAAAATTAGGCCTCCACATCAAACAAGTGAAGGAGGAAAATTTCTGCCAGCTCCCCACAACTCAAAATCTGTTAGCAGAAAATCCATTGGTTGCATTCCCAAATAAAACATATGTGCATTCACTGGAAAAGTTGCAAAAGCAGTTCCAATTTAGATTTAAGGAGCTTCATCTCTGAGAACAGGACATAAAGCTTTTCCATAACCTGTTTTCTATTAACATTGAAAATGTGGATACAATTTACCAAATGGAAATGGCTGAACTGCAGAATTGTGACTCTCTGAAAGACACAGTCACGTCAAGCAGCCTTTCTAATTTCTATGCATCTCTCCCCTCTGTGATATATCCTAATCTCAGGAACCATGCACTCAAAATGGCAACCACCTTTGGCAGCACTTCTGTCTGTGGACATACTTTTTCCTGAATGAAACATCTGAAATGTCCAATCAGATGTAGGCTAACTGATGCACTCTTGCATCACTTGTTACGACTAGAAGTGACAAATATGGAACCAGACATTAACCATCTCCTTAGCCAAAAGCAGGCCCATAATTCCCATTGAACTAGTGGTAAGTTTCTTGATTTTACTTTACTTTACTTGTTCTTCATTTTAAATATTGTAATTGTTCCCATTTTTTTTTTTTTACTTCAAAATAAGATATGTGCAATGTGCATAGGAATTTGTTCTTAGTTGTTTTTTTTTTAAAACTATAGTCCGGCCCTGTGTTTAAAAAGTTTGTACACTTGAACTGGCACTGTGTTTAAAAAGTTTGAGGACTTGGGCAGCGCCTGTGGCTCAGTCGGTAAGGCGCCGGCCCCATATGCCAAGGGTGGCAGGTTCAAACCCAGCCCCGGCCAAACTGCAACCAAAAAATAGCCGGGCATTGTGGTGGGCACCCGTAGTCCCAGCTACTCGGGAGGCTGAGGCAAGAGAATCGCTTAAGCCCAGGAGTTGGAGGTTGCTGTGAGCTGTGTGAGGCCACGGCACTCTACTGAGGGCCATAAACTGAGACTCTGTCTCTACAAAAAAAAAAAATAAATAAATAAATAAAAAAGTTTGAGGACTTGAACTGGCCCTGTGTTTAAAAAGTTTGAGGACCCCTGGTCTATAAGATTTAGCATGAACTGTTTATTGAAATTACCTTTTACTTTCATTTATTAATATTAGCTGTCTATTTTTCATTACTTAAAAAAAATAATAAGAAAAATCTTCTGCACAGCCAAGGACACAATCAAAAGAGCAAATAGACAACCCACAGAATTGCAGAAAATATTCACATGCTATACATCTGATAAAGGGCTGATAACCAGAATCTACAGAGAACTCAGTCAAATTAAAAAGATCAAAAGAAACATTAAAAGGTAGGCAGAAGACATAAATAGAAGCTTTTCTAACAAAGACAGACTAATGGCCAAGACACATGAAAAATGACCAAGCTCTCTAATCATCAGAGAAATGCAAATCAAAACTACATTGAGTTATCATCTAACCCTGGTGAGAATGGCTCACATCATAAATTCCCAAAACAACAAAATGCTGGTGAGGATGTAGAAAGAAAGGAACAGTTATACACTGTTGGTGGGACTGCAAAGTAGTACGGTCTCTACATAAAGGTGTACTGGCAGTGTTTTTCAATCTTTCTTTATCTCACAGCACACTTGAACCTATAGCTAAACTTCTGAGGCACACTGAAATTATGTTGATAAAAAAAAAGAGTAAAAGAAAGGTTATACTTATTGTGCTTTGAACTTCTTTTGAAAATAATTAATGGTCTTTAAAATTTTTCAAGGCACACCTAAGATCCTCTCACAGGACAATTGTTTGAATCCCAACCAACTATAAAGAAATCATTTTTGATGTAATGTAAATACAGAGGAAGCAATTATTATAAAGTTTAAGTCTCATAGTAACATTGTGATTAACTAAGAAAATATCCACATTTTAGAATGCATACAAATGTAAAAAAAAAAGAGAGAGATGAAGTGACATGACTTCAATGGGGGGGAAGGGAATTTATCAAAGACATGTGGTAATAATACCAAGATAATTGAATTTGAGTGGTATGTCAAAAAGAGTTCATTGTAGTAGTTCTTCAGCACTTGTTTTGTTTAAATGTTTTTCAAAATAAAATAAGAAAAAAAAAATTACTCTTCCTGAACACTGTTGCCAAATATTTCAAATGAGTGGCATGTATATGTATTAGGTTGAGTCATACAAAACTGCCATCTTTGTAGATCAAAAACAGTTGTGTATCATCAACTGTAAATGGTTGAAGTCAACCCAATCCAAAGACCTTTAAAATGCCTCTGACCTCTGACATTCCATCCATAATTCTAGACAGAGACAAAGTGTCCAAAATTGTTGGGCAGTACTCTCCCACACAAAATGGGCACAGGGATGGGCACAAAATTGTTGGACACCCTTTAACAAGTGCTTCTATTTGTAACTGTTTTGCAAGATGCAATGGAAAGATAAAGTTGATACAAAGGCCATGGCTGTCACCGTCCTTGTTTTCATGGGTAAGCCCAGAGCTCACTGGTCATGATTTGCCTTCCCTAAGTTCTTTACCTAGGAGTTTCCTTTATGCATGTATTATATACCACTCATTCATAGTCTATGAAGTGAAACAAGTCTGGGCCAATCCCACAAACCCCCCCCGCTTTTTCCTAGTGCAGGTGGTAGAAGCCCTCAGAAACCTACATTTCACTGGTTTCTAAATCTAGGCCTAGCCTCACCTCCAAGTCAAATAAAATACCAAAACTATTTCTGGCATTATATTTCATGATAGGAAAAGGTGTTGAATTTAACAAGGATGTATCAACATGTCCTTTCTAATCCTGATCTTCTACCAGCCCTTTTTTTAAATTTTGTAGATTTAAAAAAAATAACAATAATAAGAAGTTGTTAACTGATGACTCTGTACTGAATCTCAGAGTCAAAGCATTCTATAATGGACATACTTTTATTTGGCAATGTGAATGGTACTTTCTTTGCATTTTTATTATTATTATCACTCAATATTTCAATGTAGCAATTGTCTGATTCCTTATTCTGAACGTATTTATTTGTTCCTTATGAGGATTTTGTTTCTAGTCCTTATCTTAAACATTATTATTGTTATTAAATGTCAAGTCTTTTTAATTTTGTGAAGGCAAAAAAAAAATGGAAACCTAATTAACACATGTGTATGTAAAAAAATGGAAACCTAATTAACACATGTATATGTAAAAAAAAAAAAGAAAGAAAGAAAAATTACAATGGTACTATTTTAAGAAAAGAGGTGTGTGGCTCAGTGCCTGTAGCTCAAGTGGCTAAGGCTCCAGCCAAAAACACCAGAGCTGATGGTTTGAATCCAGCTTGGGCCTGCCAAACATCAATGACAACTATGACCAAAAAATAGCCAGGTGTTATGGTGGGCACCTGTAGTCCCAGCTACTTGGGAGGTGGAGGCAAGAGAATTACTTAAGCCCAGGAGTTGGAGGTTGCTGTGAGCTGTGATGCCACGGCACTCTACCTGGGGTGACAGCTTCAGGCTCTGTCTCAAAAAAAAAAAAAAAAAAAAGAAGTGTGATTACTCTATTCTTATTATCTTTTTAGAGAACAACTTAAATAGTATAGGAAAGTCAGCTACAGAAAGGATGGCAGGTTTGGGCTTGAGTGTGTGCTGTGCTTCAAATTATCACAGAGAAAATACCTTTGTGAGAAACACTTAAAATCACCCTCCCCCAAACTCAAAAGGTGAATAATATCACTATATAAAAAGCTGCTATACAGTGGTGCCTGTGGCTCAGTGGGTAGGACCCCAGGCCATATACCGAGGGACCAGGGTTCTAACCCAGTCCTGGCCAAACTGCAACCAAAAAAAAAAAAAATTAGTCAGGCATTGTGGTAGGCACCTGTAGTCCCAGCTAATTGGGAGGCTGAGGCAAGAGAATAACCTAAGCCCAGGAGATGAAGGTTGCTGTGATCTGTGATGCTATGGCACTCTATCAAGGAAGATAAAGGGAGACTTTGCATTAAAAAAGAAAGAAAGAAAGAAAGAAAGAAAGAAAGAAAGAAAGAAAGAAAGAAAGAAAGAAAGAAAGAAAGAAAGAAAGAAAGGAAAGAAAGAGAAAGAAAGAAAAAGCTGCTATAACTGCATTGCCTCTGTGAAACACATTTATATTTACTTTTTTTTCTTTCTTTTCACTCTTTAATATTAGGCCTCTCTCTCTTAAGACTGAAAGTCACATGATTTCAATTAGAGAGTTTTCAAAAGCAATCTATCCCACTGTGCCCATTTAACAATGAAGAAATGGAAATGCTTAAGGGTAAATGAACAACTGGAGGAAAAATAGCCAGGATCTAGTGAGCACATCTCCGAAAGCTATACCCGAATTTTAAAGAATTTAATCAAAATCATTATCATGAATATTCTAGATCTTGAATGAAATAATAACAAAAGAATAATTAGTGTTATTTCAATTTTTTTCTAAGCTTTCTTAAGAAACAGAATTTAAAAATATGAAAAATGGTTTATTTACCTGTCCTTGAATATTTTGTGATTTCTAACTCATTAATTAGTTAAAAAAAACACACACATAAATGAAAAACTTAAAAGTTATTGTAGGAAATTTAGTAAAAAGAATCTGTTTACTCATATTTGAGATGAGTGGCTTAACGAACATATTTGTTTAATACAATTTATCTGTACAAATTTTGTACTTTCAAATTGAGTAGTATGTGCAGTGATTTCTGACAGGCCAGTGCTACAATTTTATCTGTTTCAGTAGCAGTGCTAAGTTAATTATTAAAATATCTAAAAATGAAAAAAGCCAACAATCCCATATATCAATGGGCAAGAGACATGAATATAACTTTCTCTAAAGATGACAGACGAATGGCTAACAAACACACGAACAAATGTTCATCATCTCTATATCTTAGAGAAATGCAAATCAAAACAATCCTGAAATATCATCTAACCCCAGTAAGAATGGCCCATATCACAAAAATCTCAAAACTGCAGATGCTGGCATGGATGTGGAGAGAAGGGAACACTTTTACACTGCTAGTGGGACTGCAAACTAGTACAACCTTTCTGGATGGAAGTATGGAGAAACCTCAAAGCACTCAAGCTAGACCTCCCATTTGATCCTGCAATCCCATTACTGGGCATCTACCCAGAAGGAAAAAAAAATCCTTTTATCATAAGGACACTGGTACTAGACAGTTTATTGCAGCTCAATTTACAATCACCAAAAAGTGGAAACAGCCTAAATGCCCACCAACCCAGGAATGGATTAACAAGCTGTGGTATATGTGTACCATGGAATACTATTCAGCCATTAAAAAAAATGGAGACTTTACATCCTTCGTATTAACCTGGATGGACGTGGAAGACATTATTCTTAGTAAAGCATCACAAAAATGGAGGAGCATGAATCCTATGTACTCAATTTTGATATGAGGACAATTAATGACAATTAAGGTTATGGGGGGAAGCAGAAAGAGGGATGGAGGGAGGGGGGTGGGGCCTTGGTGTGTGTCACACTTTATGGGGGCTTATTGTACCCTCAATGAATCCCCAACAATAAAAAAATATATATATATATATCTAAAAATTAAAAAAAAGTTAAACATACACTCAGAGTGAAGGGATGGTCATCTATATTCCAGGCAAATGGAAAGCAGAAAAAGCAGGTGTTGCAATTCTATTTGCAGATAAAATAGGCTTTAAACCAACAAAAGTAAGGAAGGATAAAGATTGTTAATTCACTTCATATTTGTTAAGGGTAATACTCAATATAATGAGATTTCAAAAAATAATATTTATGCACCCAAACATATTGTGCCTCAATTTATAAGAGAAACTCTAACAGGCATAAGTAACTTCATTTCCTCCAGCTCCATAATACTTGGAGATTTTAACACTCCTTTGGCAGTATTGGATAGATCCTCTAATAAGAAGCTAAGCAAAAAAATTTTAAATTTAAATTTAACCATTCAACATTTGAATTTAAAAGACATCTACAGAACATTTTATCCTAACAAAACTGAATACACATTCTTCTTTTTAGCCCACAAAACATATTCGAAAATCAATCACATCTTATGTTACAAGTCCAACCTCAGTAAATTTTAAAAAATAGAAATTACTCCTTGCATCTTCTCAGACCACCATGGAATAAAAGTTGAACTCAGTAACAACAGGAATCTGCACACTCATATTGAAAACATGGAAGCTAAAAAACCTTATGGTGAATGATAGCTGGATCATAGATGAGATTAAGAAGGAAATTGCCAAATTTTTGGAACAAAACAACAATGAAGACACGAATTATCAAAACCTCTGCATACTGCAAAGGCAGTCCTAAGAGGGAAATTTATAGCACTGCAAGCCTTCCTCAAGAGAATGGAAAGAGAGGAAGTTAACAACTTAATGGGACATCTCAAGCAAATGGAAAATAAAAAACATTCCAACCCCAAACCCAGCAGAAGAAAAGAAATAACCAAAATTAGAGCAGAATTAAATGAAATTGAAAACAAAAGAATTATACAACAGATCAATAAATCAAAAAGTTGTTTTTTTGAAAAGGCCAATAAAATAAACCTTTGCCTAACCTAACCAGGAAAAAAAAGAGTAAAATCTCTAATTTCATCAATCAGAAATGGTAAAGATGAAATACAAACAGATCCTTCAGAAATTCAAAAAATCCTTAACGAATGTAACAAGAAATTTTATTCTCAGAAATATGAAAATCTAAAGGAAATAGACAAATAGTTGGAAGTATGCCACCTCCCAAGACTTAGCCAGAATCAAGTGGAAATGTTGAACAGCCTATATCAAGTTCTGAAATACCATCAACCATACAAAATCTCCCTAAAAAGAAAAGCCCAGGACCAGATGGTTTCATGTCAGAATTCTACCAAACCTTTAAAGAGGAACTAGTACCTATTACTTAACCTTTTCCAAAATATAGAAAAAGAAGGAATACTACCCAACACATTATATGAAGCAAACATAACCTTGATCGAACCAGAAAAAACCCAAACAAGAAAAGAAAATTATAGACCAATATCACTGATGAATATAGATGCAAAAATATTCAACAAGATTCTAACAAACATAATCCAACAACACATCAAATTATATACACCATGACCAAGTGGGTTTTATCCCAGGATCTCAAGGATGGTTGAATATATGTAAATCCATGAATATAATTCAGCAAATAAACAAATTAAAAACCAAAGACCATATGATTCTCTCAATTGATGCAGAAAAAGCTTTTGATAATATCCAGCATCCCTTCACGATCAGAACACTTAAGAAAATTGGTATAGAAGGGACATTTCTTAAACTGATAGAGGCCATCTACAGCAAACCCACAGCCAATATCATATTGAATGGAGTTAAATTGAAATCATTTCCACTACGGTCAGGAACCACGCAAGGCTGCCCATTGTCTCCATTGCTCTTTAACATTGTAATGGAAGTTTTAGCCATCAAAATTAGGGAAGAAAAGGTGAACAAGGGTATCCATATAGAGTCAGAAGAGATCAAACATTCACTGTATGCAAATGATATGATTTTATATCTGGAAAACCCCAGGGATTCTACTATAAAACTCTTAGAAGTGATCAAGGAATACAGCAGCATCTCAGGTTACAAAATCAATACTCATAAATCGTTACCCTTTATATATACCAACAATAGTCAAGCTGAAAAAACAGTCAAGGACTCTATTCTGTTCACAGTACTGCCAAAGAAGATGAAATATTTGGGAGTCTACCTAACAAAGGACATGAGAGATCTCTATAAAGAGAACTATGAAACTCTAAGAAAAGAAATAGCCGAAAATGTTAACAAATGGAAAAACATAACATGCTTATGGCTTGGAAGAATCAACATCGTTAAAATGTCCGTATTACCCAAAACAATATACAATTTTAATGCAATCCCTAGTAAATCTCTGCTATCATACTTTAAAGATATTGAAAAAAATAATACTTCATTTTATATGGAATTAGAAAAACCTCAAATAGCCAAGACAGTACTTACTCAGAAATAAAAACAAAGCAGGAGGAATCACTCTACCAGACCTCAGACTGTATTATAAATCGATAGTGACCAAAACAGCCTGGTACTGGCACAGAAACAGAGAGGTAGATGTAGGGAACAGAACAGAGAACCAAGTATAAACCCAGCTACTTACCATTATTTGATCTTTGACAAGCCAATTAAAAACATTCAGTGGGGAAAAGATTCCCTATTTAACAAATGGTGCTGGGTGAACTGGCTGGTGACCTGTAGAAGACTGAAACTGGACCCATACCTTTCACCATTAACTAAGATAGACTCTCACTGGATTAAAGATTTAAACTTAAGACATGAAACTATAAAAATACTGGAAGAAGCTCAGTGCCTGTGACTCAGCGGCTAAGGCTCCAGCCACGTATGTCTGAGCTGGCGGGTTCAAATCCAGCTGGTGCCCTGTAAACAACAATGACAGCTGCAACCACAAAATAGCTGGGTGTTGTTGCAGGCTCCTGTGTCCCAGCTATTTGGGAGGTGGAGGCAGGAGAATTGCTTGAGCACAGGAGTTGGAGTTTGCTGTGAGCTGTACCCAGGGTGACAGCTCTACCCAGTGAGGTTGCTGTGAGCTGTACCCAGGGCTATCACTCTACCCAGAGCAACAGCCTGAGGTTCTGTTTCAAAAAAAAAAAAAACTGGAAGAAAGCACAGGACAATCTCTTCAAGAAATCGGCCTGGGCGAATATTTTATGAGAAGGACCCCCTGGGCCATTGAAGCAACATCAAAAATATACTACTGGGACCTGACTGGAAACTAAAAAGCTTCTGCACCGCCAAGAACACAGTAAATAAAGCAAGCAGACAGCCATCACAGTAGAAGAAGATATTTGCAGTTTAGGTCTCCGACAATGGTTTAATTACAAGAATATACAGAGAACTCAAATGTATTAGCAAGAAAAGAACAAGTGATACCATCTAAGGCTGGGCAAGGGTCTTGAAGAGAAACTTCACTGAAAAAGACAGGTGCACAGCCTACAGACATATGAAAAATGCTCAACATCCTTAATCATCAGAGAAATGCAAATCAAAACTACGTTGAGATATCATCTAACTCCACTAAGATTAACCCATATCCAAAATCCCAAAACCAGAGATGTTGGCATGAATGTGGAGAAAAGAAAACACTTCTACACAGCTGGTGGGAATGCAAACTAATTCGTTCCTTTTGGAAAGATGTTTGGAGAACACTTAGAGATCTAAAAATAGATCTGCCATTCCATCCTACAATTCCTCTACTAGGTATATACGCAGATGACCAAAAATCACACTTTAACAAAGATATTTGTACCAGAATGTTTATTGCAGCCCATTTCATAATTACTAAGTCATGGAATAAGCCCAAGAGCCCATCAACCAAGAAATGGATCAATGAATTGTGGTATATGTACACCATGGAATATTATGCAGCCTTTTTTTTTTTAGGGTTAAAAGTGTAATTTTATTTAGATGTTACTTGTACATAATCTATAGTAAGACATACAAACAGATAAAAATTGTTTAACAGGTGGTTTTGTATTTTAATATCACTTTAAATTCGATTTACAACAGCATTGGTAATACTGCAAGATGACAGATAGTCTGATTATAAAACAAAAATTACTTGCTACTCTGGCTGATATATTCCCACTAGTCTTTAATTGATTAAAATGTATCATGTATTTTAGTTGCAAATTGTAAAACTTTCACAACCTAGCCACTTGGTGCTCAGAAAACATGTTGATGTTGTAAAAATTTACTGGAATGAAAATGTTAATTTTCTAATAGTATTCTTAGTAAAGAAAAAGCAAGTGTACCTGGGCTATAGCATGGGGCTGACAGTGCACAACCCTTTGCCTTCAGCTCAACCACCCCGCGGGTGTGGCTGACGTGTGTGGCACTGACTGACCTTTCCTTCCCCTTTCCCTAAGTCTACATCGACAAAAGAAAGCTAGGAAGAAATTAAACTAAAGCATACCTAGAAATGTAAAACTGGGGCTAGTTTCAAATATCATGTATATAATAAATATAATTTAAAACATAAGATTAATAGAAATGAAATATGCTTTTAAATGTTTTTCTCCGTTTGTTTTGGTAAATACTTTTTGAAAATGAACTGAAAATTCAAAATATTCACTTTTTTCTTTTCATCTAATACCACATTAGAAAAGATCCAAATTTAAATTTAGAATAAATTGAATTTGCTGAAAAAATACTCTAAAAATAAACCTAAAATTGGATTTTTGTCATTTCCCATTCTTTTAAAGGTTCTAGAACACAACAGGGCAAAAGCTTTTTCACTAGTGGTAAAATCAAGTTGAAAATAACTTGTTGACTAAACTACAAGATGACAACTAATAAAGCCTTAAAGAAAGATGGAGACTTTACCTCTTTCATGTTTACATGAATGGAGCTGGAACATATTCTTCTTAGTAAAGTATCTCAAGAATGAAAGAAAAAGTACCCAATGTACTCAGCTCTACTATGAAACTAATTTATAGCTTTCATACGATAGCTATAAGTGAATTACAGTCCAAAAATATGGGGAAAGGGGAGAAGGATGGGAGGGGAGTGGGGGATTGGTGGAGGGAGGGTAATTGGTAGGACCACACCTATGGTGCATCTTACAAGGGTACATGTGAAACTTAGTAAAGTAGAAAATAAATGTCTTAACACAATAACTAAGAGGGTACCGTGAAGGCTATGTTAACCAGTTTGATGAAAATATTTCAAATTGTGTATAAAACCAGTTCCTGGTGCCCATGATTGCATTAGTGTACACAGCTATGATTTAAAATAAAAAAAAGATCTTAGATATAGGCAAATATTAAATTTAAATTTTCCTAGTCTTGATTAGGAACATGCAATGGACACATGCACCATTTTATCTTCCTTATTTTCTGGGAGGAAATAAATGCCAACATTAATTACTAACTCAATATCATTTTCTTCTTCACAATCTTATAGTGATGATGTTTCTGAAGTATTCATTTTCTTTAAATCATAACTTTGTCTTTTAACCTCTTTCAGTTCTGTTATCATCATCATGATAGCAAGAAATCATTAGGTGACATCTAATGAGTAATTACAACTTTTGGATTCATTTACATATCATTAAATTGGCTAGCAAATTTGCCACATTTTCATGGAGAGATCAGTTTTATCTTTTATACCATAAAGAGCAAATAGAATATTCCTTTACTTAAGTGAGAAACCAGCACGAATAAGCACATTTAATTATAGATTTAATTTGTGTCTTTTATAGTTATAGTTCTTTTTATGTTTTTGCTGTCAATTTCAATTTCATGGACCTTTTCTTTCATTTTCACATTCTGTAATACAGGATATTTTGTATCATTTCAGTCCTATGTTATGTAAGATGACTTACATCCTCTGATACAGAGAGTGCCAGCAAAATATATACACATTGCATAAAGGAAAATAAAACCATGTTGAACTTTAATACTCAAGTCACTTCTTCAATTACAAGAGATACAAGACACATACGTGATATAACAAATGTTATGGGTAAATATTGAGTATTAAGATTTTCATACAGTTTCTTCCTTTCTTAAAATGTGTATATATATTTTTTGTAACCTTCTGTATATGTTTTTGTTTGCCAATCAAATCAATGGCACACTTAAGTTCAACTCCTTTGAATTTTTTGATGCCCATCATTTTTATTAGCTCTTTTAACCTAATTATAACTTGATAAGCACATAAAAATGTAAAAACCTCTGGATTGTTTATATATATGAATCCAAGAAAAATTTACTCTTTGTAGCACACATTTGTCTTTTAGAGATAATAACAATGTGCCCCCAATAATACTAACTTAGATACATGAACCAGTTTTATAAATTAACTGAGCATTTAAAAAATTATATGTTTTTTGTTCATAAATTTTTATATCATTATTTTTTAAGTTTTAAAATGCAATAAAACTTCTATATGAAATCCAGAAATGAACAAAATGAAAATAATTGGCTGATTTTCCTATAAAAACTTACTGTTGAACAAGTGATTTGGATAGCTATTTTTTGGTACAGATATAAACATGTTTTAGTAAGTCCAGTGTGGAGTATCTGGAGGCTTTGCTCATAAGAACCAAAGGAATGTTTTATCTTTAGTACTAAAACATTGATAGCATATGAGTCCATAGAATATGATACTGAGGTAACATCTATTGTCTTATATGGGTCTTATCTGGATTGACCGGACCATAGATTAATTAATACTTTGAGCATAGAAGCAACAGGTAGTTCATATGTCAAATACTTAAGGAACATATTCTCAAGTTAATTACATCAGAAAGTACTACTATATAATTCCATCTCAATAAACAAAGGACTAGTTCTTTAACTTTATCTAAGAGCAATGCATACATGATATACGGCAATGAATAGATTGGTGAGGAGAAACCCTGTATGTAATACCAGAGAGAGACTTTTCTATGTTTTCTAAGCCTGCCAAATAATAAATTATTTTTCCCTCTCTGTAGAGAACTATGTTTAAACTACAAAGTTATAATATCTGCCTCTCTCTGTAAATAGTGAATAGAATACATGAAATGAGAAGACCTAACACCTGAGTTAAAGAAGGCAGTGTGCGCGTGCTCTCAAGGAGCCTACAGGGTTGGTGTGTATACCGTGTAAAATCACAAGTGTCACCTATCTATGGAAAAATTAACAATTATACATAGACCACCATACTTACCACTCTAAAGAAAAAAATATCTACTTTGCTCTAGATCATTCCAAAGGATGCCAAGTCTTTATAGACATAACTCATTCAATGAAATTCTTATTTGATCCCAAACCTCTTGGATGTCAACCTCTAGGAACAAAGTTCGGTTTTAGTACTACAATATTTTGTTTACTTTCTTCACAAAAAAAATCACCAAAATATATCCATCACTGAGAATATATCCTAGAGTAAAGCATAAAAAACAATTTTAGGTCCTATTGCACATGTTCAACTTTAAAAATCATAATTTACATATGATTTAAATGGCATAATTTAATCTCCCCATTATCCTTTATTTGCCATATTCTTATTAACAAATCATTAGAGCAAAATTGGTAAAGTGAAAAATTATTTTCTAATAAAATATTCATTGTTCTTTTTCTACTCTTTTTCCCTTCAAAAATGTCTCAAAAATAAGAAAAATAAAAGAATATCTTCTATGAGGACTGCCATTTGCCAAACCAGTTAATAAGTAATTTTATCTGAAAATGTACGGAAGTAAGATGAACAAAGTGTTCTATTTTTTTTTTTTTTCATTTAGACTATCTGCTTTTATCTCATTACTGCACAGGTGTTCTTTTATGCCAACCCTCCATTTATTTTATATTGTTTTGTAAGCTCTGGGGGAAACAAATGCCCTACTTTAGGAAGCTGGTGAAAGCTAACATGTCAAGGGAATAGAGATAGAAGATTAGAAGTAAAAAAGAAAACAGTTTTTGTAAAGCTAGTGAATTATGTATACTTGGTTATAAATTGCATGACAAAATCTGTTCTGGAGATGTTTAAAATACAAAGGGAAACAGGGAAAATGTCACTATAAATAAAAAAACCTGAATCTCCAAATTAATATAAATATCTGTTTTGTTCAATTCAAGAGATTTCCTGTGTGCATGAATGCATTTGTGTTACATATATACTATTTATTTGACTCATTTATTCAGTTCTTTGATACAAAGAGGTGGTACTAATTTTATCACAAAATTTCCATATAGCACTATTAATTGTTTGGTACTTATGTCAGCATCCTCATTGTGTTAATTTTATTTAACTGATTATTTAATTTGGTTTAAAACAATAAAAAATATGGCAACCTATTTATATAAGGAAGATTTTAATTATCATAAATTAAATTTTTACACTATAGAAAATACAATTAGCTTGTAATCATTTAACCTGTGAATTTTAGGGCTGGCACCATTCAGTGTGAGCAGTATGTATCAATGTCATTTGCTGTACTAATCTTCTATGTCTTTCCTTGTTTGAATAGTTTGCTTTAAGCCATGTCTCAAGGAATTGCTAAAGTCACTATCTTAAAAAATAAATTGATCATATCATCTAAAGTTAGACTTAAAAATATAACTACAATCTTACTATTTTTCTAATACTTTATATCATCTTTTACATCATTTAGCATCATCCACTCTCTAGATTACTATACAGATTTCACTATCTACATCCCTATTTCCAGTCACATATATTTTACATGAATATATAAAGACATGAATAGATTTATTTTTTGTTGCTTAAAACCATGCATTACTCTTAAGATTATGTCCATGATTATCGTTTGGCATATAAGACTTACCTTATTTCTCAATTCCTTAACTTTCTTATTTTCAATCTATCTGTGTTTCTCTTTCACATATTAAAAGTCAGACTTACTTAGTAATCCTTTTCCTGAGAAGTCTCATCCCTTTATTTATTTGGTTCTTCCTTCCTGGAATGCTGTTGCTCTAATCTACACTAGACACCTCAACAACTTTGTTTCCTAGTCATATCCCAAGTTTGATAACTATTCTTCTGGAAGACAAAGGTATTCTTCTTCGAACCTTCTGCTATACCTGTTTCTCATTAGATCATTGAATGTAACAACCTTTTCCTTTCTATTCATTTTTACATTACAATATCCTTAAGGCAATAATTATGTGGTGAGTAATTGGGAAATCAGATAATATGACTTTAATCTCTATCAATGTCCTCCAACCCACTGCAAAGTAAGATGCATCCTAAATAAAAACAGATAAATGTCAGGTAAGCTGAGCTCTTTACTTGAATAAAGAGTCATTCATGAATAAGGCAGCACTCAGAACCAGGAGAAGTTCAGAGAGCTCCACCTAGGAATATTGGCAGGCAGTATTAGTGGAAATGGGGAATAAGTAATTTTTTAAACAGTTTTATTGGTTACAGCTCAGAATTTCAGCTTTGTGTGATGAAGGGTTTGACTTACATGGACATGGTATGATATGTTGAAACCTGTGATTAGCTGAACTCAGCTTTTATGAGTGCCATGACTCAGCTACTTGTTAAATTATTATACTTTTAAGTTAGGTTGCAGTTTGTTTACATACTAATTTAGGTTACAGTTTGCTACATATGAATGCAAATTAAGTAGCCAAGCTCAGGCTAAACATGATTTTATTTAACATAGACATGTCTTTCTTTTCTTTCTTTAGCTCAGGCTAAACATGATTTTATTTAACATAGACATGTGGCTACACTTCCTGCACTGAAATGATGGATACACTGCTATCCTGGGGTAATGGTACAATAGATTATTCATCATTTTCTAAATTAAGTACAGTAGATGCTGATTTAATATCTGTTGAATAAATTATAAAAGGATTTATAATAATAAAACTGATGTGGACATTTACAATGAAAATGTAATGGTATTAGTAATGTAATATTAATATAATCTTGTACTCTAATGAATTTAAAACATGCTTTTCATAATTAACATAAATAATATCATGACCTTTCATAATTAACATAAACAGTAAATGCTATTGAAATAGTTCATTCTATATCCTAGAAATAGGTTTTAATAGCCTCTTGTCAACAGCCTCAAAACCAAAACATTCTTCTGTGGGAACTTATGAGAGCTATTGACTATTACAATTATAGGTAGAAAACAAAAGCCAAATAAAGCAGAAGGTAATTTTCCCCAAGTAACATTTTCTACAGATTTAAGTGTTTCTTAGAATAAGCAATCTTGAATGGTGTGGATTAGGAAGATATAAAGGTGAAAATCCTATAAAATTGAACCATTTAATGAGTATTTGATGATGCAGTGAGCTAAAAAATAAACTCAGAGGTTGCTGTACAATTTTTTAGTTTTTTTCTGCTTTAAATTCTGGCAATAATCTTTAAAAATAATCTGATTAATACAGTGATTGTAATGAATCAACATACTGTATTAATATTTTCTGTCTGAATTATGAAAAACAGTCAAGATTGAATCAGACTGAAAATACCACCCTTTTCCTCCAATAATAGTTGCTTAATGTTATGTTTAAAGTATTGTGTTTAAAATCACTGCTAGAAAATTAAGAACATACTATCATTATTTTTTTTATTTTTATTATTTTTATTTATTTATATTTTTACAAGATGGGGTCTCACTACATTGCCCATCTCCCCTTCTGGAGATGTTTAAAATACAATGGGAAACAGGGAAAATGTCACTACAAAAAAAAACCCTGAATCACAAAATTAATATAAATATCTATTTTGTGTAATTCAATAGATTTCCTGTGTGCATGAATGCATTTGTGTTGCATATATACTATTTATTTGACTCATTTATTCATTTCTTTGATACAAAGAGGTTGTACTGATTTTATCACAAAATTTCCGTATAGAGGTGATGTTCAGTCTGGGCAGCATAGCAGACCCCACATCTAAAAAAAAGTAATAATTTAAAAAATAGTTTTAGAAATAAAGAAAATTACCAGTTTAGCTGGATACAGGATCCGGGGTTGAAAGTTATTTTGCTTTAGGAGATTAAAAGTCGATGACCACCCTCTTCTGGCTTGAAAAGTTTCAGCAGAGAGATCTGCAGTCATTCTAATATTCTTCCCTTTGTAGGTAATGGCTTTCTTACGTCTGGCTGCTTTGAGAATCTTCTCCTTCATATTAACTTTAGTGAAGTTGATTATGATATGCCTGGGGGATGTCATATTGGGGTTGAGTCGTGCTGGGGTTTTGAAGCTGTCTGCTATCTGAATTTCAGAATCTCTAGGCATGTCTGGAAAATTCTCCTTCATAATTTCATGGAGAAGGGCCTCTGTGCCTAGCGAGGGCCACTTCATCAGTTTCAGGGATTCCAATGAGTCAGATATTACCCTTCTTCGAATTATGCCAGAGCTCTCTGAGAGAATGATCTGTTTTTGCTCTCCATTTCTCTTCCTCTTTGAGAGTTTGGGAGCGTTCAAAGGCTTTGTCAGAAAGCCTTTCTTCAATGTCATAAATCCTTTCTTCTGCTTGCTCCACTGTGTTACTGAGGGATTCTACTGTATTTTTCAGATTTTTGAGGGCTGCAAATTCTTGCTTCAGTGTGTCTAAGTCTTTGGTGGTTTTGTCTTTAAATTCATTAAATTCTTGAGACAACTTTTGAATTTCTCCTCGAATTCCTAATTCCATTTTATTAATCTTGTTTGCAATCCAAATTCTGAATTCGATTTCTGACATCTCAGCCAGTTGTTTGTGAATGGGATCTTCAATTACATCTGCCATATCTTTCCTTGGGGGGTTGATCTATTCTGGTTATTCATGTTACCAGAGTTTTTCTGCTGATTCCACCCCATGATTGTTTTACTCCCTTTGATTTTTCCCCTGGAACTTTGTGGAGGACCTGTACAGTGCTTTGTCCTGAGAAACTGCGGCCCTGTAACCCAGATACAACCTAAGAATAGGAAGAAGGGGGAAAGGGAGGGGAGGGAGGAGGGAGGTGGGCAGAAGGAGGGGGATTTGTGGGATTACACCTGCGGTGCATCTTACAAGGGTATATGTGAAACTTAGTAAATGTGGAATGTAAATGTCTTAGCACAATAACTAAGAAAATGCCAGGAAAGCTATGTTAACCAGTGTGATGAAAATGTGTCAAACGGTCTATGAAACTAGTGTATGGTGCCCCATGATTACATTAATGTACACAGCTATGATTTAATAAAAAAAAAAAAGCCAAGATTTGAAAACAACTTATATATACCTTGACAGATGAATAAATAAATAAAATGTGGTATATACACACACACACACACACACAAGATGTGGAAATATAGAGCAAATCTACCATGATATTTTAAACCATTATTAACTTTTGGAATAAGAATAGAAAATAGCATAATTATTTTGTTATCAAAAATAAAATATATTTCTTTAAAAAATAATAAAATTACCATGCCCTTAAGACATAAGAGATTCAACTGAGAAGTTTAATAAGGTATGTTAGGTCTGGCAGAGGTAAACAGGGTTCAAGGAAGTGGCTACAGTGGAAAGTAGGGACAGAGTTCTAATTAAAAATCAAATTGCAGACAGCAGCTGTTCCTTGGTGGGAACATACACAGTAAAGCCTTCCTAATGTCCTTCTAATGACTGAGGGTTCATTACCATCTAATTAGCATGCCATGTGTGAAGCTCTCAGTGAAGGGTTCTGGGGAAGATGCAGGGGTAGAAAGTTAAACTGTTATATAATTTACCTGTTATGAAACCTGTTGTGTAATCTTTATATAAACCCAACCTGTCAATCAACCCAAAGGGGGAAATGAAAGCTTATACTACCAGGAGAAAGGCGGGACAGACTAATGAGCACATAAATGGCAATAACTGCCCAGACTTCTGATATCTTTCTCCACTCATGGGAACTAACCCACTCCTGTCTCTGGTACGTATTTTTACTCTTTGCCTCACTTTCACTTCATATAACTTCTTACTTTTACCTGTAATAAACTGTATGAGATCTCTCTTTATTACTTATCACTCTGTCCTTGGCTGGACTCAGTATTCGTAGTCATTCTTGACACTGGGAACTGGGGGACCCGGCAATATCCAGATGGACATAATGAATATTTTAAATTAAACAAATAAAAGAGTAAAAGAGTCAAGAAAATAAAAATAAAATTTAAACAACTATAGAAAATAGATAATGAGGAAATAGGAAAGCAAAATCAACACAGGCAAAATCGAGTCTTTAGAGTTTAATAAGTGATTTTAAACAATTTTTAAAAGATCTGGAATTTTAGAAAATGACTTTAATGGGCAGTGCCTGTGGCTCAAAGGGGTAGGGTGCTCGCCCTATATGCCAGAGGTGGCGGGTTCAAACCCAGCCCCGGCAAATATGACAAAAAAAAGAAGACTTGAATGTACTCATTTAAAAGGCCTTTATCTGGGCTCTGTGCCTGTAGCTACAGCAGAGTTGGCAGCCCAAGCCTGCCAAACAACAATGACAACTACAACCAAAAAATACCTGGGTGTTGTGGAAGGCACCTATAGTCCCAGCTACTTGGGAGGCTGAGGCAAGAGAATCACTTAAGTCCAGGAGTTGGAGGTTGCTGTGACCTGTGACAACATGGCACTCCACTGGGGGCGACATAGTGAGACTGTACTGAGGGTGGCAGGTTCAAGCCAAACTGCAACAACAACAAAAAATGGCCTGGTGTTGTGGCAGGCACCTGTGGTCCCAGCTGCTTGGGAGGCTGAGGCAAGGAGAATCACCTAAGTCCAAGGTGTTGGATGTTGCTGTGAGCTGTGACGCCACAGCACTCTACCGGGGGCAACAGAGTGAGACTGTCTCTAAAAAAAAAAAAGTAATAAATTTCTGTAGTCACTCAGATAGAATACATTGGGTTTTATGACTTATTTGTATACCTAAAAACACAAAGACATTTTGAGAATTCTTCATGAATGTAATTGAGTCATAGAGTTATACTCATAGGTAACTTTCACAAATAGAAAATTAAATATTTTGATTTTGAAATGGCACCATTTATAGCAAACTTTCTCAGTAGCTCTTAATGAAAGAAAATTGGAAAGTAGAATATCAGAGGGCTATTGCTACATGAAACTATTGGAAGAAATTTTAGAGGCATCACTAAGCCATTTTCTAGTCTCCCTTTAAATGATTAACTTTCCAAATTAAGTTGTAGACTGTAAATCTTAAATTTGAAGTAAATACTATATTATTGTTTCAATGTCCACAAAGAGATATTTCATTTATTAAATATTTAAGACAATTAGTTTTTGTATTATTGGCAAATATGAAAGTATTGTTTTTTTTGTTCAATATGCCAACTAGATTATTGATCAAGCATTGTGGAGATTTAGTTTTATAATGTGATTAGCATTGATTGATTTGGTATATGATTGATTTATTTTATGTTGAAATTATTAATTACAATATACTTCAGAGTAATATCTGAGTAAAGGACTAATGAAACATAAAATCGTTATTTTTTTTATTTGAAAGAGGTGCATGTTTTGTTCAAAAAGCATTTAAGACCAATTCATATTTCTTGCAATACGAGTAGCAAACCTATTTTCAAAACATGTTTTAATTGTACCCACTTTTCTTTTGCCTACATAGAGCCATGTCTTCAACCCTGTCTGGTTACTGTAGTAACATTCTGCAACTGTTCAAGAACTGAGACTCTACCATGTAAAATTTCATGTTTAAGAGATAATAGTGCTGTAAATGAATCTCTGAACCTTTATCATAAGAAAAATGGATTCTGTTAAATGTATTAATATATCATTTCTTAATATTCTGCTGATTAGTTGAGTTGAAGGTTATTAAATTTTATATATTTATTTTGAATATTATTTCATACAGCTTAAGTATTCATGACTTTTCTTAGATACATTTATTCACTATATTTCTTGAAAATATTTCAAGAAATCTAAAACAGTTTTTAAATGACTTGAAAATTGGATCTGAAAACTACTATGACCTCTGAGATTTTCTTTTTCTGATGTCTAAATATATTAATATTAGAAATATTATGCATTTGTGGTGGAACAGACAAGTTTGGGGAATGCATGTTACAAAATGTAATTATACTACCCAAAGTAAGTTACAGACTTGATGCAATAACTATTAAAATATCATTTTTTTGCAGATCTAGAAAAAATAATTCTGCTCTTCATATGGCACTAGAAAAGACCCAAATAGCTAAACATCCTAAAGCAAAAAGAACAAATCTGTAGACATCAATGTACCGGAGTTCAAGCCACATTACAAGGGTATAATAACTAAAACAACATGGAACTGGCACAAGAACAAAGACATAGACCAGTGGATTGGAATAGAAAACAAAGTATAAAACCATTCTCATATTGCCATCTGATTGTTGATAAAGCTCAAACATACATTGGGGAAAAAATTCCCCTATGCAATAAATGGTGCTAGAAAAATAGGATAGTCCCATGTAGAAGATTAAAACAGGATCTGCACCTTTCACAACTCACAAAAATTAATTCATGATTTATGAAAGACTTAACCCTAAGGCATGAGATTATTAAGAATTATAGAAAAAATTGTTGATAAACTCTTAGTGATATCAGCCTAGGCAAAGGATTTGTGAAGATCCCAACCAAAAGCAATCACAGGAACAACAAATATAAATAAAAGAGACCATCAAATAAAAAATCTTCTACACAGCCAAGAAAACAATTAATACAGTGAGTAGATAGCTTACAGAAGGGATAAAATATCTGTGTTATACATCCGATAAAGGACTGATAACCAAAATTTACAAAGAACTCAAGCATATCAGCAATAAAAAAATCAAAAAACACCTTTTAAAAGTGGGAAAAAGATATGAACAGGAATTTTTCAAAAGAAGATAGACTAATGGACATTAAGCAAATTTTAAAAATGCTCAAAATCTGTAATTATCAGAGAAAAACAAATCAAAACCACAATGGAGTATGCTTTAACTCCAGTGAGAATGGCTTTTATCAAATAATCTCAGGACAACAGATGTTGATGTGGATGTGGAGAGAAAAAAACATTTATAAAATGTTGATGGCATTGCAAACTTTTACAACTTCTATGGAAAGTAGTATGGAAATACCTCAAAGAAGTAAAAATAGACCTACCGTTTGTTCTAATAACCCCACTACTAGGTATTTACCCAAAGGAGGAAAAAAAAAAAAAAAAGAACATTTTATCAAAAAGACACTTGCACTCGAATGTTCATAGGTGCGCAATTCACAATAGCTAAGATGCGGAAACAACCCAAGTGCCCTTCGACTCACGAGTTGATTAATAAAATGTGATATAACATGGAGTACCACTGAGTTATTAAAAAAATGGTAAACTAATATTTCTTGTATTAACTTGGATGGAATTGGACACCATTCTTCTAAGTGAAGTGTAATAATTGATCCGCACTATGTGCACATATAGAAATAACACTTCTTGGAAATCAAGAAGGTGGGAGGGTGGAGGGAAGAAAGGGTAAATTCACAACTAACGAATATTATGCACACTATCTTGGCGAAGGGCACACTTACACCTTTGACTCAAACTGCACACAAAATTTATATAATCAAAACATTTTTTTACCTCCATAATATTTTGAAATTTTAAAAATATCAAAAAAAAAATGATACCAGCATTTTGAAAATATAACCTGCACAATTTCTAAATGTCTTGGTCACGTGAGACCATGCCCTTCTTGTTACTAACATATTCTATTTAGAAATATTCTAAGTGTTATGTATGTATATGTTTCTGTATCTTACATACAGAAATTAAAAATATTATAGAGTTATGATTTAGGTCTTATTTAGACAAAAATATTAATTCAAGTACACTCTTGCATGAATAATTTTAAAAAACAACTTTGCCCCTCCCTTAATAGAGGCAAAACAATGTCAGACCAAAACATAAATTCCTTATTATTTTACTACAATTGAGTCATGAATGTCTAGTACACAACAGTTATCACACTTGAAAATTTATATTTTTTATAGGAGTGATTGATCAATTAATGTCTCTTCCAGGAGTCTGTAATCTTACAAAGGACAAGAAATTTTTGTTTGATTTATTTCCTCATTTTATCACCAACCCAGTTACCTTAGTGTATATTAGGAAACCAATAGGTAATTGTTGAAATGAATAAATGATAACGTGATAATAAAATGAAAATACAGGCTATATTAATTTGATCATCTGGCACAACTTAAAATTTGTATTTTATGTTTTCTATAAAAGTTAGTTTTATAAGGCAGTAGGAAATATACCTAAGAAAAGGTATAGAAGGACTTAAAACAATAAAAATGTAAGTTACAATATCAATAATCTGAAGACTTCAATGTGTTTGGTATTACATAATAATTATTAACTAAATTTAAAAATATTTGTTACAACATATTTAGTAATTGCAATTAACTAATGACTAATAAGCAAAATTATAGCAATTATATTAATAAATACAAATGAATTAAATCTCTTTCCAATTTAAATGTTTATCAGTGTTATTATTTACTGAAACTGATTTTGCTAACAACATATGGTAATAAATTGGAAATTTTAGCTATTATATTTGAGTGCTGTAATCACCACTAAATCATTTCCCCAGGTGCCACTCGCAAGGCAATGATTAACGACAT
This sequence comes from Nycticebus coucang, assembly GCF_027406575.1. Taxonomy (NCBI): domain Eukaryota; kingdom Metazoa; phylum Chordata; class Mammalia; order Primates; family Lorisidae; genus Nycticebus; species Nycticebus coucang. The sequence continues at coordinate 36,776,027 of NC_069792.1, forward strand.
ACTAATAAAACTCACTTTGGCAGTGTAAAACAAAAATGTCCTTTCTATGTGTAAGAATAATTTTCTGCTAAATAGAGCCTTTCTCTCAGTAATGAGATGCTCAGTGAAGTATTTTAAACATTTTTAAAAGCAACCAAAAGCAAAAACAGTATATGTTGGATAACAGAGTGTTTTTTTCTTATTTTGCTTAGGCACTCACTACCTTATTCTTTGTTTCAAAGTTTCAAAAGACGTAACAATTGTCAGTCTCCAGCTATAACCAGATTTACACATTGCCAAAAGGCTGTCAAACAATCATATATTAGTGAATATGAATATCATCTGAAGACCTATTTCCCTAATTCCCTTTTTAAATTTTTCCTTAAGAAACCTTCTTTCATATAAATCAAAATTATCTTTTTTTCCCAGTAGGCATTTTTAGTTAACAGACTAAAATTGAGTTTATTTTATTTACATTGGTGACACTTAACTTTAATTGAAGTCATTTTTATATTGTGTTGGTTTTAAATGTTTTAAAACATACAAATCATAATATAGTATATTCAAATCTGAAATGACATGATCTTTTTTGAGAAAGACAAAGTGCTTATCAATACTAATTTCATAGTAATTTTAGATAGTTTATAAGAATCGAATATTTTTACACCTTAAAAAACAAAATTGAAAATTGAAGTTTTATTCATTTCTATCTTATTTTCTTTTTTCTTTTATTCTTTTTTTTTTTTTTTTTAAGACAGAGTCTCAAGCTCTTGCCCAGGGTAGAGTGCTGTAGCTTCACAGCTCACAGCAAGCTCAAACTATTGAGCTTGTCTTCCAAGTAGCTGAAACTAGAGGCACTTGTCACAATGCCCAGCTATATTTTACTGTTGTTGTTGACATTGTTGTTGCAGTTGTCATTGTTGTTTTAGTTGGCCTGCACTGGTTCGAACCCACCAGCCTCAATGTATGTGGCTGCCGACCTACCTACTGAGCTATAGGGGAGCCAACTCTATCTTATTTTTAATTGTTGTTTTTAGTTATTGTTGTTGTTGTTTTGTTTCATTTTTTTGAGACAGAATCTCACCTTGGGGTGAGTGTCTTGGACTCATAGCTCACAGCAACCTCCAGCTCATGTGATTCTTTTGCCTCAGCCTCTCAAGTAGCTGGGACTACAGGTGCCCGCCACAGTGCCCTGCTATTTTGAAAGATGGAGTCTCCCTCTGGCTCAGGCTGGTCTAAAACCTGTGAGCTCAGGGCAATCCAACTGCCTTGGCCTATCAATTGTTTTTTTTTTTTTTTTTTTTTTATCAAATTTCTACCATTTGTTTCCATTTTATTTTATTTGTTTCATATGTGTGAAGTGCTGATCTACAAGCAAACTTGGCTCATCACAGGTCCAAGTTTAAAGTCAAACAAAGTATATTATTTAATAATGTTAGCTTACATTTTACTGCCAGCTATGCAAACACCTATTCTAGTATGTAGAATTATTAGATAAATAAAATTAGTTGACTTGAACTGTTTCACCAATGATTGGTTTTTTTAGTTTAAACATATAGCAACCAATCCCTGATAAAGGCTTTTTTATCTCTTTCCCCAAAACCTCTGTGGAAACAAAAAATAATACAAACTCAACAGAATGGGAAACTAAGGCAATCATTTAACCTATTTTTAAAATAAATATGAGAGTATTTTCCAATCACCACTGAGATTGATGAAATTAGATTGAAAATGACAACGACTAACCTCAATTGTTTTAACCTCTTAAATGAAACAATCTTCTTTCTTTCTTTTTTATTATTAAATCATAGCTGTGCACATTAATGTGATCATAGGGCACCATACACTTGTTTTATAGACCGCTTGACACATTTTTTTTTTTTTTTTTTTACAGATTGTCTAGATTAGACTCTTGCACTGTTAAAGTTTTAATCGTTTTTTTTTTTTTTTGAGACAGTCTCACTCTATTGTCCTGGGTAGAGTGCCATGGTGTCATAGCTCACAGCCACCTCAAACTCTTAGCTTGAGCAATCCTTTTGCCTCAGCCTCCTGAGTAGCTGGGACTATAGGCACCTGCCACAATAACAGGCTACTTCTTCTATTTTTTTTTTGTTTGTTTTTTACAACATTATTTTTATGTTTAAATCATAGCTATGTACATTATTACAATCAAGGGGTACAATGTGTGGGTTTTATATACAATCTGAAATATTCTCATCAAACTGTTCAACATAGCCTTCATGGCATTTTCTTAGTTACTGTATGTAGGCATGTGTATTCTGCATTTAGTAAGTTTCACCTGTACCCATTCTAAGATGCACCGTACATGTGGCCCCACCCATTACCCTACCTCCACCAAAATCTCCCACTTCCCTTCCCCTTCCTTGGCCCTTTCCCCATAGTCTTGTGCTACAGTTGGGTTATAGCCTTCCTGTGAAAGCTATAATTTAGCTTCATAGCAGAGCTGAGTACTAGGATACTTTTTCTTCCATTCCTGAGATACATTGCTAAGAAGAATATGTTCCAGCTCCATCCATGTAAACATGAAAGAGGTAAAGTCTCCATCTTTCTTTAAGGCTGCATAATATTCCGTGGTATACATCTACCACAATTTGCTAGTCCATTTGTGGGTCAATGGACACTTGGGCTTCTTCCATGACTTAGCAATTATGAATTGGGCTGCAATAAACATTCTGGTACAGATGTCTTTGTTATATTGTAACTTTTGGTCTTTGGGGTATAAACCTAGTAAAGGAATTATAGGATCGAATGGCAGGTCTATTTTTAGGTCTCTAAGTATTCTCCAAACATCCTTCCAGAAGGAACGTATTAGTGGGCATTCCCACCAGCAGTGTAGAAGTGTGCCCTTTTCTCCACATCCATGCAAAATCTCTGGTTTTGGGATTTTGTTATGTGGGCTACTCTTACTGGGGTTAGGTGGTACTTCAAAGTAGTTTTGATTTGCATTTCTCTGATGATTAATGATGATGAGCTTTTTTTCATGTGTTTGTAGATTGTGCGTCTGTCTTCTTTAGAGAAGTATCTCTTCAAGTCCCTTTCCCACCCTGAGATGGGATCACGTGTTCTTTTCTTACTAATACATTTGAGTTCTCTGTGGATTCTGGTTATTAGACCTTTATTAGAGGTATAACCTGCAAATATTTTCTCCCATTCTGAGGGCTGTCTGCTTGCTTTACTTACTATGTTCCTGGCTGTGGTAGAAGCTTTTTAGTTTGATCAGTTCCCAGTAGTGCATTTTTGATACTGCTTCAATTGCCTGGGGAGTCCTCCTCATAAAATATTCACCCAGGCTGATTCCTTCAAGAGTTTTCCCTGCACTTCAAGTATTTTTATAGTTTCATATCTTAAGTTTAAATCTTTTATCCAGTGAGAGTCTACCTTAGTTAATGGTGAAAGGTGCAGGTCCATTTTCAATCTTCTACAGGTTGCCAGCCAGTTTACGCAGCACCATTTGTTAAATAGGGAGTCTTTTCCCCACTGAATGTTTTTAATTGGCTTGTCAAAGATCAAATAAGGGTAAGTAGCTGGCTTCATCTCTTGGTTCTCTATTCTGTTCCAGACATCTACTTCTCTGCTTTTGTGCCAGTACCATGCTGTTTTGATCACTATCGATTTATAGTACAGTCTGAGGTCTGGTAGCGTGATTCCTCCTGCTTTGTTTTTATTGCTGAGTAATGTTTTGGCTATTCGAGGTTTTTTCTGATTCCATATAAAATGAAGTATTATTTTTTCAAGATCTTTAAAATATGACAATGGAGCTTTACTAGGGATTGCATTAAAATTGTATATTGCTTTGGGTAGTATGGACAATTTAACAATGTTGATTCTTCCCAGCCATGAGCATGGTATTTTTTCCCATCTGTTAACATCTTCAGCTATTTCTTTTCTTAAGTTTTCATAGTTCTCCTTGTATAGATCTTTCACATCCTTTGTTAGGTATACTCCCAAATATTTCATCTTCTTTGGCACTACTGTGAAAGGAATAGAGTCCTTGACTGTTTTTTCGGATTGGTTATTGTTGGTATATATATAAAGGCTACAGATTTATGGGTGTTGATTTTGTAGCCTGAGACATTGCTGTATTCCTTGATCACTTCTAAAAGTTTTGTAGTAGAATCCCTAGTGTTTTCCAGATATACGATCATATCATCTGCGAAGAGTGGAAGTTTGATCTCTTCTGATCCTATGTGAATACACTTGATCGCCTTTTCTTCCCTAATTGCAATGGCTAAAACTTCCATTACATTGTTAAAGGGCAATGGAGACAATGGGCAACCTTGCCTGGTTCCTGATCTAAGTGGAAATTATTTCAATTTCACTCCATTCAATACAATGTTGGCTGTGGGTTTGCTGTAGATGGCCTCTATTAGTTTAAGAAATGTCCCTTCTATATCAATTTTCTTAAGGTTCTGATCATGAAGGGATTCTGGATATTATCAAAAGCTTTTTCTGCATCAATTGAAAGAATCATATGGTCCTTATTTTTTAGTTTGTTTATGTGTTGAATTACATTTATAGATTTATGTATATTGAACCAACGTTGAGACCCTGGGATAAATCCCACTTGATCATGGTGTATAATTTTTTTGATGTTTTGTTGGATTCAGTATGTTAGGATCTTATTGAGTATTTTAACATCAATATTCATTAGTGATATTGGTCTATAATTTTCTTTTCTTGTTAGGTCTTTCCCTGGTTTGGGGATCAAGGTGATGTTTGCTTCGTAGAATGTGTTGGGTAATATTCCTTCTTTTTCTATATTTTGGAAGAGGTTTAGTAGTATAGGTACTAGTTCTTCTTTAAAGGTTTGGTAGAATTCTGACGTAAAGCCATCTGGTCCTGGGCTTTTCTTTTTAGGGAGATTTTGTATGGTTGATGCTATTTCAGAACTTGAAATAGGCCTGTTCAACATTTCCACTTCGTTCTGGCTAAGTCTTGGTAGGTGGCGTACTTCCAGGTATTGGTCTATTTCTTTCAGATTTTCGTATTTCTTAGAGTTTCTTGTAGTATTCGTTAAGGATTTTTTGAATTTCTGAGGGGTCTGTTGTTATTTAATCATACCATTTCTGATTGATGAAATTAGAGATTTTACTCTTTTTTTTCCTGGTTAGGTTGGCCAAAGGTTTACCTATTTTTTGACCTTTTCAAAAAACCAACTTTTGGATTTATAGATCTGTTCTATAATTCTTTTGTTTTCAGTTTCATTTAGCTCTGCTTTGATTTTGGTTATTTCTTTTCTTCTGCTGGGTTTGGGGTTGGAGTGTTCGTCCTTCTCCAGTTGCTTGAGATGTCCCATTAAGTTATTAACTTCTTCTCTTTCCGTTTTCTTGAGGAAGGCTTGCAGTGCTATAAATTTCCCTCTTAGGACTGCCTTTGCAGTATGCCAGAGGTTCTGGTAATTCATGCATTTGACACATTTTTATCACACTGTTTAACATAGCCTTCCTGGCATTTTCTTAGTTATTGTGTTAAGACATTTATATTCTAATTTACTAAGTTTCACATGTATCCTTGTAAGATGCACCGCAGGTGTAATCCCACCAATCACCGTCCCTCTGCCCATCCTCCCCCCTACCTCCCCTCTTTCTCCCTCTTCCACCTATTCTTAGGTGTAACTGGGTCATAGCTTTCATGTGAAAGCCATAAATTAGTTTCATAATAGGCTGAGTACATTGGATACTTTTTCTTCCATTCTTGAGATACTTTACTAAGAAGAATATGTTCCAGCTCCATCCATGTAAACACGAAAGAAGTAAAATCTCCATCTTTCTTTAAGGCTGCATAATATCCCATGGTGTACCCATACCACCATTTATTGATCCATTCATGGATCGATGGGCATGGGCTTTTTCCATGACTTAGCAATTATGAATTGGGCTGCAATAAACATTCTGGTACAAATATATTTGTTATGATGTAATTTTGGTCTTCTGGGTATATACGTAGTAGAGGATTATAGGATTGAATGGCAGATCTATTTTTAGATCTCTAAATGTTCTCCATATATCTTTCCAAAAGGAATGTATTAATTTGCATTCCCACCAGCAGTGTAGAAGTGTTCCCTTTTCTCCACATCCACGCCAACATCTCTGGTCTTGGGATTTTGTGATATAGGCTAGTCTTACTGGAGTTAGACGATACCTCAAAATAGTTTTGATTTGCATTTCTCTGATGGTTAAAGATGATGAGCATTTTTTCATATGTCTGTAGGCTATGCGCCTGTCTTCTTCAGAGAAGTTTCACTTCAAGTCCCTTGCCCAGCCTGCAATGGGATCACTTGTTCTTTTCTTGCTTATACGTTAGAGTTCTCTGTGGATTCTGGCTATTAAACCTTTGTCAGAAATACAATCTGCAAATATCTTCTCCCGTTCTGAGGGCTGTTTGCTTGCTTTACTTACTGTGTTCTTGGCAGTGCAGAAGCTTTTTAGTATAATCAGATTCCAGTACTGTATTTTTGAAGCAGCTTCAGTTGCCCCAGGGTCCTCCTCATAAAATACTCGCCCAGACCGATTTCTTTAAGGGTTTTCGCTGCACTCTCTTCTAGTATTTTTATAGTTTTGTGTCTTAAGTTTAAATCTTTAATCCAGTGAAAATCTATCTATCTTAGTTAATGGTGAAAGGTGTGGGTCCAGTTTCATTCTTCTATAGGTTGCCAGCCAGTTCACCCAGCACCATTTGTTAAATAGGGAATCTTTTCCCCGCTGAATATATATATATATATATATATTTTTTTTTTTTTTTTATCCAGGGCTGGGTTTGAACCTGCCACCTCTGGCATATGGGACCAGCGCCCTACTCCTTGAGCCACAGGCACCGCCCTCCGCTGAATATTTTTAATTGGCTTGTCAAAGATCAAATAAGGGTAAGTAGCTGGATTCTTCTCTTGGTTCTCTATTCTGTTGCAGACATCTACTTCTCTGTTTTTGTGCCAGTACCATGCTGTTTTGGTTACTATAGATTTGTAGTATAGTCTCAGGTCTGGTAGCGAGCGTGATCCCTCCTGCTTCATTTGTATTTCTGAGTAATGTTTTGGCTATTTGAGTTTTTTTCTGATTCCTTATAAAATGAAGTATTATTTTTTTCAAGATCTTTAAAGTATGACAGTGGAGCTTTACTAGGGATTGCATTAAAATTGTATATTGCCCTGGGTAGTATGGACGTTTTAACAACGTTGATTCTTCCCAGCCATGAGCATGGTATGTTTTCCCATTTGTTAACATTTTCAGCTATTCCTTTTCTTAGAGTTTCATAGTTCTCTTTATAGAGATCTTTCACGTCCTTTGTTACAAAAACTCCCAAATATTTCATCTTCTTTGGCACTACTGTGAATGGAATAGAGTCCTTAACTGTTTTTTCAGCTTGACTATTGTTGGTTATATATAAAGGCTACTGATTTATGAATGTTGATTTTGTAACCTGAGATGCTGCTGCATTCCTTGATCACTTCTAAGAGTTTTGTAGTAAAATCCCTGGTGTTTTTCAGATATACAATCATATCATCTGCGAAGAGCGAAAGTTTGATCTCTTCTGACCCTATATGGATACCCTTGATCACCTTTTCTTCCCTAATTGCGATGGCCAGAACTTCCATTACAATGTTAAAGAGCAGTGGACACAATGGGCAGCCTTGTCTGGTTCCTGATCTGAGTAGAAATTATTTCAATTGAACTCCCTTCAATATGATATTGGCTGTGGGTTTGCTGTAGATGGCCTCTGTCAGTTTAAGAAATGTCCCTCTATACCAATTTTCTTAACTGTTCTGATCATGAAGGGATGCTGGATATTATCAAAAGCTTTTTCTGCATTGATTGAGAGAATCGTATGGTCTTTGTTTTTTAATTTGTTTATGTGCTGAATTATACTTATAGATTTATGTATATTGAACCAGCCTTGCGATCCTGGGATAAAACTGACTTGGTCATGGTGTATAATTTATTTGATGTGTTGCTGGATTATGTTTGTTAGGATCTTGTTGAATATTTCAGCATCTGTATACATTAGTGATATTGGTCTATAGTTTTCTTTTCTTCTTGGGTCTTTTCCTGGTTTGGGGATCAGGGTGATGTTTGCTTCATAGAACGTGTTGGGTAGTCTTCCTTCTTTTTCTACATTTTGGAACAGGTTGAGTAATATAGGTACTAGCTCCTCTTTAAAGGTTTGGTAGAATTCTGACGTGAAACCATCTGGTCCCAGGCTTTTCTTTTTAGGGAAATTTTGTATGGTTGATGCTATTTCACAACTTGATATACGCCTGTTCAACATTTCCACTTGTTTCTGGCGAAGTCTTGGAAGGTGACCTGCTTCCAAGTATTGGTCAATTTCCTTCACATTTTCATATTTCTGAGAATAACGTTTCTTGTAATATTCATTAAGGCTTTTCTTAATTTCTGAGGAGTCCGTTGTTATTTTGTCTTTGTCATTTCTGATTGATGAAATTAAAGATTTTACTCTTTTTTTTCCTGGTTAGGTTAGCCAACGTTTTATCTATTTTTTGACCTTTTCAAAAAACCAACTTTTTGATTTATTGATCTCTTGCATAATTCTTTTGTTTTCAATTTCATTTAATTCTGCTCTAATTTTGGTTATTTCTTTTCTTCTACTGGGTTTGGAGTTCAAATATTCTTCCTTTTCCAGTTGCTTGAGATGTCCCATTAAGTTGTTAACTTCCTCTCTTTCCATTCTCTTGAGAAAGGCTTGCAGTGCTATAAATTTCCCTCTTAGGACTGCCTTTTCAGTATTCCAGAGGTTCTGATAATTCGTGTCTTCATTGTTGTTTTGTTCCAAAAATTTGGTAATTTCCCTCTTTATCTCATCTATGACCCAGCTATCATTCAGCATAAGGTTATTTAACTTTCACGTTTTTGTATGAGTATGAAGATTCCTATTGTTACTGAGTTCAACTTTTATTCCATGGTGGTCTGAGAAGATGCAAGGAACAATCTTAAGCATCTAAGAAGAGGACTCATTTTAGTTTCTTCACTATGGTTTCTTTCTTAAAAACAAATAACCAACCAAAATCCATGTGGCATTATTTTCACTCCAAAAATACTGCACTTTATTACAGAAAAATTGACCACATCACCCTTCCTCTTTTGCATTCATTTAGAAACAATCCCATAACTTTAATTCTTAGTAGTGGCATATATTATTTTTGAGAGTTGTCTTAAAATAGAAATAGTGGATAGCAGAAAAGCAATTTAAAAATAATAGTGTCCAAAATTTTTCTGGTTTAATATTAGGAAATTTATATTTGAAAAGCACTTCCTGGGATGATTACACATATAGAAGCATCATAATGAAACTCAAAAATTAAGGATGATTTTTAATTTACTACAGTGATAGATTTTATAAATAGAAGACACTTTGCATGACAGTTATATTTTAAATCTGTTGAGATTTTATTTATTGTTCAATATATCCTTGAAAATGCCCCAGGTTAACTTAACAATGTAGCTGCTCTTTCTCTTAGGTAGAGTGTTTTGTATATATTACATCTGGTTGGTTAGATGTAATATATACATCTCTACATTGAGTTAGATCCTCTATTTATTTATTCTGTGTTGTTTTTTTCTATCCACTATTGACAGTAGGGTTATTGAATTCTCTAATATTATTGTAGAAATGTCTCATTCTCCCTTTAATTCTGTCGGTTTTTCTTTAATTTATTTTATTTTAGTTTATTTTATTAAACCATAGCTGTGTACATTAATGTGATCATGGGGCACCATGCCCTGGTTTCATAGACCATTTGACACATTTTCATCACACTAGTTTACATAGCCTTCCCGGCATTTTCTTAGTGATTGTTCTAAGACATTTACATTCCACATTTACTAAGTTTCACATGTACCCTTGTAAGCTGCACCGCTGAATACACATACTTCTCATCAGCCCACGGAACATACTCCAAAATCCATCACATCTTAGTTCACAAGTCTAACCTCAGTTTTTCTTAATATATTTTAATTGTTATTATGTGTCTAAATGTTTATAATTATATGTTTCTGCTCCTTTATAATTTTTATTAATGTTATAACAACCTTCCTTGTATCTAACAACCTTTTAATATCCATTTTGTCTAATATTAGCTTAGCCAATCCTAGTCTCTTTTGTTTACTATATTTTTCTTGGATTATCTTTTTCCATTCTCTCACTTTCAATCTATTTCTATCTTTTTATTTAAGTTGAGTCTTTCATAGAAAGCATATCATTGCATCTTCTTTTTCTTTTATTCATTACGGAAATCTCTGTCTTGTAATTGGAGATTTTAATAAATTTGTATTTAATTATTGATACAGAGTGATTTTCTTCTGTCTTTGGCTATTGATTTTTTTTTTTTTTTTTTTGTAGAGACAGAGTCTCACTTTATGGCCCTCGGTAGAGTGCCATGGCCTCACACAGCTCACAGCAACCTCCAACTCCTGGGCCTAAGCGATTCTCTTGCCTCAGCCTCCCAAGTAGCTGGGACTACAGGCGCCCGCCACAACGCCCGGCTATTTTTTGGTTGCAGTTTGGCCGGGGCCGGGTTTGAACCTGCCACCCTCGGTATATGGGGCCGGCGCCTTACTGACTGAGCCACAGGCGCCGCCCGGCTATTGATTTTTTATATTCAATAAAATTTATATATTTTTATATATATATTGAATATATATATTTTATTTATATTTATAGCTCTTTTGTCCCTCATTTCCTCCAACATTGCATTCTATGTTTAGATAATATTTTTGTAATGAATGTTTACATTTCTTTCTTTTTTTCATAGATATTCTACATCTATTTTCTTTGTGATTACTATGGGGGTTATATTTAACATCCTAATGTTTTAACTCTAATTTGAATTTACACAAGCTTTACTATACTAACATACAAGGCTCTGTTCCTTGAATATTTCTGTTCCCATTCCTTTTGGTTGTTGATTTCAAATAATTACATCCTTGCACATTGTGTGTCACATAAAATAGTTTAATAATATTTCTAAATGTGTTGGTCTATTAAATTATGTAGAAAACAAAATCCAAAGTTATAAACTACAAAAATATAATACTACCTTTCAGACTAATACTTTTTATCCCTTAAATTATATAGAAAGCAAAATAAATAAAATAACCCTTTAGGTGAGAGCTTACCAATCCTCTTGCCTCCTCCCCTCTTTTATCTACTCTTTTCCTCAGTATTGGCACCATTGCACACTCCTACCTGTGCTTCCTCTCAATCACCTACAGTTTTTTGGTCAAACTATTGTGTACCAACAACCTGACTGCTAAGGAAAATCGCCTTCAATGGGCCTAACTGGGCATTCCTCATAGTGGGAGTAAAATTAAATACACTTTTCTTTTATTTTACTGTGTTTTTTTTCCTTTTTTAATACCTCTTACTTATTTTTCTATGGGGTTATTGGTTTTCAATTTCCATTTTTAGGTCTTCATTTATGCAGGATATTAATCCTTAGTCTATTTACAAGTATGACCTCCAATTTAGATATTTTATGTGAGGTTAGCCAACGATCAAGAAGTTTTTACCTTGCTCTTCCAGTGAATGTTATTACTGTGGATGATGTGGCTACCAGACTACTACCAACTAAAGACTCCCATTTATTTTTTATTTTAAGACAATAAGTATTCATGATGGTAATGATTGAATTTCATTAAAGCTATTACATAATGTGAAATTTTATTCATTTTCTGATTTTACCTTCACTTTTATTTTTATTTCAAATATATTTACATATACTAACTTAACACAATTATTTACAATAATTAATACATAAATCATGTATTTAGAAATTTAGCAATTGAGCAATGTAATAGACTTTCCAGAAAATAATATCTTACATTTTCATCAAAACCTGTTTTCATTTTATGAATACAAGTTTCATTTAGAATAGCATAGTGGAAATAACATTTGCTTATTTCTCCATTTGTGCTAAGAACACTCAATATGAGATATACCCAGTAAGATTTTATGTGTATAATACAGTATTTTTAACTATAGAAACAATGCTGAGTGGCAGATATCTAGAACGTTTTATTGCATAAGTGAAACTTTATTCCTATTAAACAGCAAATCCCTATTTTCTCCTTAATCTAGCCCTAGCAGTCAGATCCTGTTCTTTGTTTCTACACATTTCACCATTTTTATTTTTTTGTTTTGTTTTGTTTTTAAGACACAGTGTCACCCCGTTGGCCAGGCTCACAGCAACCTCAAACTCCTGAGTTGAGGCAATCCTCCTGCCTCAGCCTCCCAAGTAACTGGGAGTACAGTCACCTGCCACAATGCATGGCTAATTTTTCTGTTTTTAGTAAAGATAGGGTCTTGCTGTTGCTCAGGCTGGTCTCCAACTCCATACCTCAAGGGATCCTCCAGCCTCTGCCTCCCTGGGTGCTAGGATTGCAGAAAGAGCTATTACATCCGGCCTATTCTCCATCTTAAACACATGGAATTATGTCTTAAAAGTACTATTTGTCTTTCCATAAAAGGTTTATTTTATATAGCATCATTTTCTCCAGTTTGATCCATGTTTTTATATATGGCAGGATTTCCTTCATTTTTAGGGCTGATAAATATTATATGGTGTGTATGTGCACATTTTTTCATCCAATTATCTGTTGATATTTAGGTTGTTTCCATATCTTGGCCATTGAGAATAATGCTGCAAGTGCAGATATCTCTTCAAGATTCTGATTTTAATTCTTCTGGACATGTACCCAGAAGTGTGGTTGGTGTGTCATTTAGTAATATCATTTTCAAGTTTTTGAGGAGCCTCTGTACTGTATTCCATACTGACTGCACCATGTTACATTCTTCCCCACAGTGTACAAGGATTCCAATTTCTTCACATATTTTACAAACTTGTTATTTGTTGTGTGTGTTTTCTTGATTGGGAAGAGCCATCTTAAGAGGTGTGTGGTGTTACCTTGTTGGGGTTTTACTTTGCATTTCCTGGAGTTTTAGTCATGCTCATCATGTTTTCAAGTGCTTGCTGGCCATTTCTATGTCTTCTTTGGAGAAATGTCTATTCTATTCAAGTCTTTTGTTCATATTGAAATTGGGTTATTTGTTATTTTGATGGAAGAGCTTTAGAATATATATCATACTACAGGGTTTTTTTGCTCTTGAAACATATCCATTTATTTACTTTTGTAGCAGCCCCTGATTGATAGTAAGCTCTGTATGTTGATGTTATTGTCTAGAAGTTAAGAGTATTAAGGCTATGTTTTCTTTAAACAATATTTTAAAACCCGTGATAGTTTCTTTCATCTTGTTTCCACATCATGTGTTAGTATTATACAAAGTAATTCCAAAATCTTTTGTCATATATTTTTTCTACAACTAAAGAGGTATAAGTCCCACAAAATAAAATTTACTATGGCTTGCTAAGTTGCTAAAATATGAGGTGTTATAATTATTTTCTGACATACATAGTAGGATCTGAACAAAATAGAACATATTTGTAATTCTTAAATCACTTAGAGCCACATTTGTTCTCTATTGTGGAATTTGCGTGACACTATTGATTATTCATTATAGAAATATTTTTCATTCTGATCACTACACTAATAAAAGAACAAGAAAAATCTCAGAATTTCAATGCATATGAAAAATTGCTCAGATATTTAACATAAATCAAAATGACATATCTTGTTTGCATTACACACATTGCATTTCCTATAAGAAATGATGGTAAACTACACAATCGCTTAATTGATCCTGCAGAAGTTCCATGACGCTATAAAAGATGTCAAAATAAGTGTCTGTCTGGAGGTTTCTAAAGGCTGAATTTTAAATGCAATTGAAAATTTATGTCGAATACCCTGGCAAAAGCCAAAATTTACTATATTCCTAAATGTAATGGAGACTATCCTTTAATAATTGTTTACTGAAAGCATAAATTTATTTGCCACTGTTTTATTATTGAACTAGTTAAAAATTGATATGAATTGGTCTTTCTAAAATTATGAATCATGTTTTGCATGTAAATTAAAACAATCCCAAATGAAATTATATAAAATTAAATTAAATACAAATAATGCGGATGAGTTTAAAACAGGAATAGTAAGTTTTAAAAATTATCAAAAAAGCAAAGTATGAGATAAAATTATGCCTGAATTTCTGAATAGAATTATTAAGTGGGTAACAGCTGGTTTACAGCTGGTTCCAATTACTGAAAGTAAGAAATGAACTTGCCATCAGCACACACTTGAAAATAAAAATATTAAAACAACATAAACTACAAGTAGAACTAAATAAACTTTGTTTAAATGTAGCATCTCAATAGAGTATAAAGGGATTCAAATTAAAAGGCATAACAAAACTGATGAACTACTCACACTTTAGGGGTTAATGTAATAAACAGAAAAAATATAATTATGCTTAAGATACATTTAAATGAGGTTATAGAGAGGAGACTAAGCATATGGAGCCCTAATGTCAACACAAATCACCCTGCACCTTGAAAATTATATCAAATTTTGCTGGAAATATAATTCTAAGTAACTTTCTTACATGTTTGTTCCCACTGATTTCTTATTTTGCCACATTAAGTTTCATTTATGAATTGTCTGACTTTTTACACGTTTTCTGCATACACTTTTGTTCTTATGTTAGACACTACAATGTTTTCTTTCTATTCCAAATGTTGGCTATAGATAATAAATATTTGTTAAGAAGTTTACAATTCTGAACTGAAATGAATGAATTACTAAGTGAATGACACATAAATGAATAAATAAAAGAGTCTTTACTTCATTTTGATAACCCATCTGTTGCCTGCCAAGGAGGATGTTTTAGACTTTTTCCATTTCATTCATGTTTCAGGTTCTTGGCATATTGCCCAGTCCATTCTTTCTCCTATCTTACCTTGAACAATCACTATTAAAGTTTTTAACCAAATCAGCATAAAGATATCTTTATTTTAGGATTTCCTTTCATATAAGCATGAAAGTTGTTATTTATTGATATTTTTCTTTTAAGATAATACTATCAACCTTTCAATTTCTTTAGAGTATAACTGATCAGTTACTAAAATGAAATTATTTATATTTCACCATTAGTGTGGAATAGAGATATTATGGTGGCATAGTTATCCATACTAAATTAATTATTTTATGTGTTAAGATCTAGAATTCTTTTCATAGCTGCATAATATTCCATGTTATACATATACCACAATTTGTTTATCCATTCATGGGTCAATGGGCAATTGGGTTACTTCTATGATTTGGTGATTATAAAGTGGGCTACAATAAACATTCTGGTATAAATTTCTTTGTTGTAAAATGACTTTTGATCATCTGAGTTTATAGCTAGTAGAGGAATAGCAGGATCAAACGGTAGGTCTACTTTTAGAGTATAAATGTCCTACCACAACAAGTAAGTGAGGTGATGGTTATGTTAACCAGTTTGATGCAAGCATTCCACATTGTATATCCTATTATCACATTAAATTCCACAAATGCATTAATGTATGCAGCTGTGATTTAATAAAAAATCTAGATCTCTAAATATACAAATATTTTAAGAATTTCAATAAAGTGAAATAAAAATATGTATTTAATTTTATCACAAATCTTTCACAAATGCAAGAATGAGGCATATCCATAAAGGATACAAATTATTGCTAAAATGCAGCAGATAAAAGTAATTGATTTCATAGCACTATTCAGGTTTCACTATTAAAGTTAATGACTTTGTGCAAACTCTGTAATTATGATTCAGAGTTAGATATAATTCCATTTGTATATAAGATCCTTTAATTCTTTCAAAATAGTTTATATTAAGGGAGTAAAAATCATAAAAACTTAATGTCATTGAGGCAAAAATAATTGTTAAAGTAAGTTATAATATACTTTAAATGCTCTTTTTATTATTCATATAAAATGACTTGAAATAATTGGATAATATAAAGGCATTTTAAGCAATTCCATGCCTCTTATCTTAAATTGATTCTCATTTAATTTCACCCTGTGAATTATAGGCATTATTGAATCATTGTAATTGTATTTCTGAGCAAGGGCTGGGATATCTGGAGAATGTTTTACCCTTGATCTTAGCCAAAAGGCTGAGAAGTGATGGAGAATATTTTATTTTATTTATTTTATTTTTTTCATTATTTAAGACCTTTATTAACAGGTGCTTGCAGTTTGTTGACTTTTTTGAAAAAATCAAGTTGTAAACTTTTATTACAAATTAAAAATGAAGTTCTTAAAAATCTCAACTTGACCAGATATGAAACAATTTAAAAACCTTTAAAGGCGTTATTGAGAAAAACCAGGCTTTTTTAAAAAACACGTTTGTTATTACCAAAAAAGACTTCTTTAGGTAAAAATAATAAAAACCCCATGCTGCATAGATAATGCAGATAGTTCTAGTTATCTGGTCAACGGGCAAAAAGCAAGCACTTAAGGTCTTCAGCTTCAATCTTTTGCTCATTTCTTATTGCTGGAATTTCATATTCGTTTCTTCTTGTTGGATGACTAAACCGGATGATGGTAGAGATGGTAAGCCGGCATTTACTCAGCCCGGCCCTGCTCAGCCTCGGGAGCGGACGAATTCTCAGCTGGTGGATCGGCTGCTTTTGTCTCTTTGCCATCTTGTGGTTTAGGGTTTTCTGGGCGTCTGCACCGGTAATTGAAGTTGCGACGGTACCGACGTTGAGGCGGCTGCTGACCTTGGGTCTCATCTCCTTGATTCTCTTTATCCTCTTCATTGCCGTCCTCTCTGGGCTGTCTTTGGCGAGGAGGGCCCCTGCGGAATCGTGGTCTATAACCCCGATACATATTCTGTCTTACTGGTCTACCTTGTTCTCCTGCACCCTGGTTGTCAGCACCCTCCATCACTTCTCCCTGCACAGGAGGGTTGGAATACTGTGGTCGATGCCCATAGGGTCTCCGCATGTAGTAAGGTGGGAACCTTCGCCTGCGGTAGGGCCGGCGTTGTTGGGCCTGGCCTTCAGGAGCACTCTCAGATCCCTCGTTCTTTTCCCCACTCTCGCTATTCTGGTAATTCTGCTGGTAATTGCGTGGAGGACCCCTGCGACGTGGATAGCGCCTATAATGGTTATGGTCTGCTACGTATTTACTGCCTTGAACTGGAATTCCACCAGGGCCTGTAACATTTGCTGCCTCCGCACCCTTTTCTCCTTCAACAACATCAAACTCCACAGTCTCTCCATCTCCTACACTGCGAAGGTACTTCCTGGGGTTATTCTTCTTTATGGCAGTCTGGTGTACAAATACATCTTCCTTGGTGTCATTCCTGTTGATGAAACCATATCCGTTTCTCACATTGAACCATTTTACTGTTCCCAAAACCTTCGTTGCGATGACCTTCTTGTCCCCGCCGGCAGGCGCCGCCGATGTGAGGCCGCCCGGGCCACCGCTCCCTGCGCCGCTGCCCGTAGTACCGGGCTTGGTGTCGGCAGCGCTGAGGGCGGGGGCGGCGGGCGGCTGCTGGGTCTCGGCCTCGCTGCTCATGGTTGCGGTGATGGTGACTGGGGCCGGCTGCGGCAGCTGCGGCTCCTCCCGATGTGTGATGGTAACTAGGCCGGCGGCGGCGGTGGGGCTGCTCAGGGCTCTCTGGGGTCTGCTCTCCGCTCCCGCTACCGATCGAACTGAGAATATTTTAAAAAGCATACTTCTGAGTCTGGTTTTACCAAATTTGCATTCATTGTATCTCAGTTGGGACACTGTTATCAATTTATCTTTACCAATATCTATATCTACATGTATCAATTAATAGATCAACAATTGAGTATTTGTAAAGCTTCCACTGAATCACAGCTTGTAGTACCATCTTAGCTGCATGTCCAACAGTCTTTCCTGGTTTCTTTTGACTCTGTGAGGATGACTTATCTGTACTGTTATCCACTTTTATCTCATGTTCATCCTAAAGCCTAAATATTACTCTCAGACGATTCTGAGTTGTCTCCTCTAATTACAATAGCAATAGTCAATAATGGCAATGCTAATAATGATACTAATAATTTCTATTTATTTTCTTCTTTTTTTTTTTTTTTGCAGTTTGAACCTGCCACCTCCAGCACATGAGGCCGGCGCCCTACTCCTTTGAGCCACAGGCACTGCTCGATACTAATAATTTGTTGTTTATGTTGTATTCAACTCCCAGAATATGCCTCTGGAACTTTAAGTTTCCAATTACTATTTTATATTAAAGAGTCTTTAATGAATATATTAAACATATTATCTTAGAATTAAAAAAAACATTTTCAGGACTCCAGCTTTCAATAATTTTAATATTTTTAACACAATATATATTCACTATTTGATACATTTTTGAAAAACTATTCTTTGCTACAGACAACTGAATAACTTCTTCACTTGCATAATATTGTCATTCCTATATTAAAAATTGTTCTGTTCTTTCTTTGCTCCTTTACCTTCTTTTCCTTCTTTATCCCTTGAGTAGAAATACTTTATCAATACATACTAGATCAGTGATTTTCCACTGGTGTGCTGTGAGAGGATCTTAGGTTTCTAAGATTA
The DNA here is from genome assembly GCF_027406575.1 of Nycticebus coucang. Lineage (NCBI taxonomy): Eukaryota > Metazoa > Chordata > Mammalia > Primates > Lorisidae > Nycticebus > Nycticebus coucang. The sequence goes on from NC_069792.1 coordinate 36,794,527, forward strand.
TTACTTAAATGAAGTTTAAAGCATGGTATGTTATTTTTTTTTACTCTTTTTTTCTTCTTTTTGATCAACACAATGTAAGTGTGCTATGGAAGATTAATCATAGGTTCAAGTGCGATGTGAGATAAAAAAGGTTGAAAACACTGTACTATATGGCCAATCAGGATCTTAAAATATTCATATAGCTATGACCAAGGATCTGATCCAGAATCTACAACTTCACTGATTACAGCAAGAGTTAATATCCCACACTTCAGGAGTTTAAGACCAGGTCCCTCAGCTAAAAGTTGTATCTGTTTCAATAGGTTGGTTTATATGTTATTCTAGGGTCTGCAAATGACTATTCCCTGTTTATTCCCCCATAGTAGTCAAGCTTTGTCTTTTCTATAATCCAAATCAAAGTATTTTGATGAGTACACCATTTTGGTATTTACTAGTCATCTGCCCATGTCATCTCCACATGGCAATTTTAATTATCATATTTCCCCTTAAGCTAGAAAGAGTGTGTCATCCCCAAGAAGAGCATTTGTCACAGTTGATGTTCACACAGGCCACTAAATAATGGTGCTATTGCCTTTAGACAAATGCTTGCCATTACATGATATGATATATACTGAGTGTCCATAAATTTTATGTGGAATTTGAGATTGACAACTATTTTTAAACTACACACGAACTTTATGGACACCTGTATTATATAATATGTCATTGTATATATTATGTGATTGTTAAATATAAAAGTTAGTACTTTATACAATGTTTCACAATATTTTGGAATTTTTTTACTTGAATACTTTATCATCTATAGTTTGATGTCCATCAGGGCAAGGGAAATATTTTATAAGATTTCTTTGTTAATACAGATAAAACTATTCTGTTTCAGGGTTTCCATAAAGTTCATGTGCAATTTATAATAGTATGCATTTAAAATTGCACACAAATTTTGTGGATTGTATTAAATAAATAAATGAGCACTACCAAACTAGCAATAAGTCTGCCCCCACCACATCCCCACCCAGACCTTTTTTTTTTTTTTTTCTCTTCTGTTAACCTCCATCCTGAATGCAATTGCATGGTCAAACCCAGAAGTGAGCTTAGTCAGAACAGAGAGGACTCTGAAAATCTACTCTAGCTCTGCCCATAGAGTGGCAAAGGAAACTCCTAGGACCAGAAGAGAAGAACAAATGAGTCTTTTGTCTCTTGTTCTTCATTTCAATGTGTATTCTTAAGAGGAGGGTGGCAGCAGAGTCCACATACACCTTCAGAAATTACATAGGAGCCTGAACTCCAAGTCTCGTAACTTTTCCAAAGACTATACTTCTTTCCATTTTACAAATGTGGAAATTGAGATTTGGACCATTTGAACAGACAAAAGTCTTAGAGGTAGTGACTGAGGGATTTGGATCTCTGATTTATTTCTTCTAAGTGTGTATTTCTTTCCTTTTCCATACTTCAGCATTGCATGAGGCAGATATGTCCATTTCATGGAGCTTTAATTTGAAATTTTATTGTTTTGTATTTTAATTTTTGGGGGGAAGAAGAGAGTGCGAGTGATGCATCCCTTTTCCTCTTTGTTAAAAGTGGAAAAGACAGATAGACGGATGTCATTACCGAAGCTTTTAGAATACTGTGGACATGACAATTAAAAAAAAAAAAACAAAAAAACTTTCTACTTTGCTATCACTCACCCTATTGGGAACATTTTATTAACCCTTTATTATACATTAGACTATTGTTTTACCTCTTTTGACTAGGTGTGAGCACTATCCAAGTGGAAATATAAAGCAACTGTGATTGTCTGATAGATTTTACAGCAGACTTGCAGTGCATACCTGGAGTGCCACATAGATGTGCTTTGTCTAGGTAATTTTCATTGTAACTCTTCTGGATAGCTAATAATTAGGAGTTTTTGGAGCCAATAATCTCTGGAGATGTAAACTTTTATGTTATTGCTATGCAGTAGTGACAGGACAACTATGGATTGAAGATTTGTTCTATTAAAAAGGGCTGTCTTGAAGTTAAATCTTCAGTGACTCCAGCCTGTGAGGTACTGAGGATACCCGTGCTGGACGGTGGAAAGAGAATCACATGTGAAATGCCTTGAATAAAATTTATTATTTTTGTTATTTTTACACCATTTATAGAAAAAAAGTGGAAAAAAGAAGTTACTCCCACGAGCGTCTTGGGATTACATGATGCTTAAGTTTGGGAATAAAGCCTAAGGGTCCTCTCACTCCGACAAGTGAGAACTTCTGCAGTAAATGTATTCTGTAGCACAGTTTGATCAAGTCAACTTCTCTTAAATATTTAATATCTCAGAATTATTAAAAAATCATAGTCCTGGGTGGCACCTGTGGCTCAGTGAGTAGGGCGCCGGCCCCATATACCGAGGGTGGTGGGTTCAAACCCAGCCCCGGCCGAACTGCAACAAAAAAAATAGCTGGGCGTTGTGGCGGGCGGCTGTGGTCCCAGCTACTCGGGAGGCTGAGGCAAGAGAATCGCTTAAGCCCAGAAGTTGGAGGTTGCTGTGAGCCGTGTGATGCCACGGCACTCTACCGAGGGCAGTAAAGTGAGACTCTGTCTCTACAAAAAAAAAAAAAAAAAAGAAAAATCATAGTCCTGAACTATTTATTTCATATATACTTAAATAAGTTGTAGAGATATTTGCAAATTATTACATTTATGGAACAAATACTTTATACTTATTTTCCCTCATGAGATGCTATTATACTTAGATTAATATTTAAAAAAAATTATTTCTGATTAACTTTTGCAAGTATAAGTTTGATTTTTAAAAGTGTATGTTTAAAATTATGATGTGTAGCTTCTTAATCCCATCTTTACTCCACATTATGGTCATTCTGTAGGACTTAAACATTACTCTGTTGCATACATTAAAAGATACGTTAAAAACAGGAAAAATTATACCACACATTGACTAATGCAATATTTTTGAATTGTCTCCATTATTTTTGCACTACCGATAATGATAGTCTTAAATCCTGTCTTAGCTCTCAATTATTGGCGCCATTTGTTTTAGTATCCATACGTTATACATGACTAATAATATTCAGCATCATGGCTTGAGCCACTATTATTGTAGACTATATGCTCAAATTTATTATTCTATTTTCCTGATGTACTCAGTACAACACAGTCTATTTGACAGAAATTATATTGTTGATGCCTTAGAAATTCATTTCAACTCATTTCTGATAAGATTGAAATTTTCTTCCTCCTTCTGAACGTTAATTTAATATATTTACCATGTCTATGATTTTTCTTAGAAAGAAATAAAATTGTTCTTTCAACTCTACTATAAAAGCTTTGAGGTCATATTTGAGTATATTCATATTTGGAAGAACTATAAATACTCTACATAAAGTATTTATGAAGATTTTATTCAGAGCAAGTTTGTGAGAACACATAAGACATTTTAGAATATATCTCTATGAACTGTCCATTCTCTTTCTAATATTAACTCTCCAAATTTGAATTATATGTTTGCTAATTATTGTCCCCTGGGCTAAAATACATAGATTCATGGCTTACTACATTTATTTATAAGTCACTAAATAGACTTCACCTAATACATTCAAGATGAAATGCTTACAATTATTCAGTGTATTCGTGAATCATGCTATATGAATAATCAACATTTCAGGTTTTCTAACAGGTAATTTTCTTTACCACAGGAGCATTTTAAAATATGCTATCTTCACAATTATATACCCATGCTCCACATTATTCTTTGTATTTTTTAATTTATAAATAAACTGGGCATGGTTGACCACTGTATTTCATGAAATAATTTTTTTTTTTTTCACTCAACATAAAGGGAACAACCAACCCTATCTTTCCAGTCATTTACACCAAAATTTTAGGGTCATTCTTATCTAATCTTTCTTCTTACCACAGAATCCTCTATCCATAATTTCTCTTGTGCTTTTCTTCAAAATATACCCAGAATCTATCCACTTCCCAGTACCTCCTCTTTATTACACTGGTCTAAACCACTATCATTGTTGGACTAATTATTAATATGTTGCAATAGCTTCCTAATTAATTTCTTTACCATTTCCCAGTGCTCTTTGCTCTCTCAACAGAGCATCCATATTGTTTCAGTTTTTACATGTCACATGTGCAGCTTGTTGGCTGAAAGCCCTGCAATGACTTCATTTCATCTCCTTTGGAGAAAAGCCAACGTTTCTACGTACTTAAAAGTTCATATGCACTTAACTCTATGTCTGCCTTTCTGGCCCACTAATTTTGAGCCAACCTACCCTAATGGTTCTCTCTGAAACATTCAAGTCTAGACATGTCTTTAATTCAGAACTTTTGCACTTTCAGTTTCCTCTTCCTGAAATTATCTTTCCCCAGATGTTCATAGGATTTCTCACTTAACTTCTTCAGGTCTTGGCCAAAATGTCAGAATAAAAAGAGCTAGTTATGGAAACTTTTCATGACCAGTTATTTCAAAATGCACATCTGAAGTACTATGTATTCTACTCTTTACGTGTTTTGTCCATCTCCCTTTAATTGTATTCAAGTTCCTTTAAGGCAGAGACTTATAGTTTTTTTTGTTCACTGTTGAATCCCAAGTTGCTGGACAAGAGGTTGGCACATAGTAAGCTCTCAATAGGTATTTGGTCAATAAATGAATGCCCTTTGGACTTATCTTTATATTATATAGATTAACTTCATTGAACTAAGGTTTTCCTATTTTCTGCAAAAAAAAAAAACACGTAAATTTTATTTTTTCTGTGTGTATTTATGTGATGGCTCTTAATAATTATATTTATTTCTGGATGCCTCATGATAAAGGTACACAAATGGTGGCTTAGGGAATAGATAACATGAAAAGAATGCTATTCTCTCTTATGTCTGCATTTAGACCCCCAAATTAATAGAACTATATATAACTAACTTTTAGAAATACAGGATTCTCCAATATAATTCATAATAATTAATAATGTTATGAATATATGTATGACAAAGTAGATAGGATGGCAAGCTCTATTATTTAAAAAAACTAATTCAAAAAGTAATATATTTTACCAACTCCCCTAGAATACAGTCTGAGTTTCCTTGAGCACCTCAAGTGATAAAAAAGCTATAATTTACTATATATAAGCAATGTAAGCTAAGACATGCTATGAGTACTGAATGTAAGAAATATTTCTAACATACCACACACATTTATGAAGATCTATCTTATAGATAGTGATAAATATTGGTAGATACATTATTCACAATATAAATATTAACCTTACACACAATATTGGTGAAGTTGAAGTCAATCAGAAAATAACAGAGAAATTCAAGAATCAGAATTAATCATTGCTTAAAAAGAATGATTATAAAAAGACCATCATTACCTCAGCAGCATCATATGACAATATTATTATTGGATTGTCTAAGCTTTGCTCTATTTTATCTAAAATATATCTAAAGATTGATATGAGATAGCGTATAAAAAATGACAGTCAAGTGTATGGGTATCTTGATGTTGCATGCATTTTGATAATTTGAGAAATAAGACACAAGTCAATGTTATATTAGAGCACTGATTCTTAAAAATAGAAAGCCATGTATAAATCATTAGTAAAATTGATAATTTCAGAATGACCTACATTGATAGAACTTTGGAAATTATACAAAAAAGAAGTTTATAGAAAATATTCACAGTGACTTATGAAAGATATAGTTGGCTATGAGACGAGTAAGTAAAATAATATATTACTGAAATATGGTGAATGAACATTGTAAGACAACTTTAATTTTACTGTAGTCAATTATTTATTATTAGGTTATGACAGAATTTTGGAACTGCTTTAGACCTGAACAATAATTTTATAAATGTGCTTTGCATACACTTTTTATTTTAACTTGTACTTATTTCATAACAACACAATATTATAAAATATTCAAGCAGTATTCCAGAAGTGTTTTGTGTAAATACAAATGAATGGCTATATATGGACACACACATATATATGAAAGTGTACGTGTTGCATAGTACATATAATCAGGGTTTTTAGCAAAAATAGTACACACAATAAAATTGTTTTTTTCTTTTCATTTCAAGATATATTTTAGAGATCTTTTAGTAAAAGCACATAAAAGCCACATTCTAGATATTAACAGCACTGTAATATTTCATTGTATTTGGGTGTCATAATTCATGTGCACAATTTCTTACTTATAGACATATTGATGACTTCCAGTTATACTACTTACATATATTATAAATTATATATCAGGACTGTATTTACTGAAATCTATAATATATTAAGTAAGTTCTATATTCTGTATAGTCTATATCTCCAAGGTAATTATCTTCCCAAATTTTAATTGTCTATTTTCCCCCTCATTTTTCATAGTATATCATAGAGCCACTTGAATTTATTTAACAAAATTAAAAATTTTAAGTTCAGTTTTAATATTCTCAAAAATATTATTATTATTTCCTTATCTACCCTAGCATGGTTGAACACAAATGTATTAAAATAACCTCTTTTATCTTTAATTATTAAAAATTGCTTAGAATTCCACTTTACAGGCTTGTGAAAGTTACATGTAGAAAAAATATAAAACATATGCATTGATGGATCTAGTACTGAAATATACGACAGGTATGAAAAACAAATACGTGTTTAAAGCCACTGAGAATGGCTTACCTGGAGAGCAATCACCTATATAAAGAATTAAAAATTGTAGATGCATAGATTGTATTTAACAGAGCTCTATTTGAGCTTTGAGCCATGAGCACACAGTTGTTCAACAATTGTACTTTATCATATTTAGTCTTTATCTCATCTTGTTTGTATAGTATAAAAGGCAGTTCTAACAAATAAGATGCACTATATGTATGAAATGTCTATAGATAAGTTATTTAGAATGAAAGGAGCTTGATATGTGCATAATTTGTTCTTCAACCTGCACTGGCTGTCAGCACCCACTACTCCCCTTTTGTAAGGCTTATAAAACACTTTCTTCTCCTCCATTTTTGTGATTTGGGGAGAGGACTGAGATCCTTGTGTAAAACTTTTAGCAATTCAATTGCTCTTTTGAAAATGAGTAGCTTTTTTTTTTAAATCAATCTCTTTTCCTTTTAACTTTGCTGGTTTTTAAAAATCTTACCTTCTAAGTATGTCAAAAGTGTTGATAGTATCCTATCTGCAAGTCACAGTCACTTAAGGGTCTTAGAATATGAATTTTTGTGTTTGGAAAACATTATGAATTATAGATACAGATATAGATATAGATATAGATATATACACACGGGCACTCCAGGTTTGTTTACTCTTCCTTTTATAAAAGGAAAACTAGAATGATTTTTAAGTATTCCTTCTTTTTCTATTGTCTATAAGATTTGGCATGATCCTTTTTTTTGAAATTATCTTTTACTTTTATTTATAAATATTAGTTGTCTATTTTTTGAGACTTAAAAAAAAGAAGAAGAAGAAGTTAACTGATCACTCCATACTGAATCTCAGAGTCAAAACATTCTATAATAGACATACTCTTATTTGACAATGTGAATGTTACTTTCTTTGCATTATTATTATTATTATTGCTTAATATTTTGATGCAGCAATTCTCTGATTTCCTTTCAGAATGTATTTATGTTCATTCATTCTTTATTGGTTTTTGTTTCTAGTCCTTATATTAAATATTGTTACTGTTATTAAATTTTAACCCTCTTTAATTTTGTGAAGGCAAAAAATGGAAACTTAATAAACTCATGCATATGTAAAAATAAAAAAAAGAAGATATACAAATGGACAATAAGTATAAAAAAAGATAATCAATGTCACTTATCATCAGGGAAATACAAATAAAAACCATAATGAGATACCACTTCATACCCTAATAAAAATTAAGATGATTACTATAAAAAATGATTGATTTGTTTTAATGATGAATTCTATATAGTTTTTTTCAACCACATGTTTACTACTTCTTTAACAAGTAAATAATTACAAAATTTTGTTTGAAAATTTAATAATTTCTCTTGCAACTTCCCCAAATCCTATTACTCTGAGTCAAAATGTAAAAATGTAGAAAATATATACAAATATAGAAATAATTACTTATTCAAAAAACAAGACCACAACATATTATCCATAATTATATATTTAAACCTAACAGTATATAATAAATTTCCAGTAGGAAATTTAATACAAATTTAGCTCATTGTGTTTGTAACCACACAGTAATGACTAGACTGGAGCTGATATTAAGAATTCAATAATTCTCCATTTGATTAATGGTTTTATATATCTCTATATATAATGCTGCAAGAAACATTGGACATGTATACATCACACTGTGTGCTTTATTTATATGAGTATGTTTATTAAAATGGCATTGATAGGTCAATGGATTTAAGTATTTAAAATGCTCTTTTTTTTTTTGAAGATAGAGTCTCACTATGTTGCCCTTGGTAGAATGCCATGGCGTCGCAGCTCACAGCAACCTCAAACTCTTGAGCTTAAGTGATTCTCTTGCCTCAGCCTCCCGAGTAGCAGTGACTAGAGGTATCTACCACAATGCCCAGCTATTTTTTAATTGCAGTTGTCATTACTGCTTAGCAGGCTGGGCTCGAACCTGCCAACTTCGATGTATGTGACCTGCGCTCTACTCACTGAGCTATGGGCTTCAAAACTTAAGTATTTAAAATTTTCAGTGGTGTTTATAAAATGCCTAAATATATGCACATTCCTGCAAGAATATATGCAAAGATTCTTGATCAAGCTTCCAAGCATTTATCTATTTGAACCTTTCAAAATTTAGCTTGATTTTATTATTCCTTTCTACAAATTTTCTTTTCATTTTATATTAACTTTACCTTCATCATAATAATTTTCCCAGTAATTTTTTTTGTTTTTCTTTGTTTTGATTACTTCTACAGTTTCTTAAGATGATTTAAGCTTAATGACATTATTTCCTCACAATAATAGCAATAATAAAGTGACTTTCTGAATGTACACTAGCAAATATATTCTGATAATGATTTTAACTACTATTCATCAGCTTTTTGGTAAATATTGGCTATAAGGCTAGATGATTTTTAATTACATTTTTTGATCCAGAGATTATACAGAACATCATTAAGTAATTTGTACTTAAGGTACATTAAGTGTTTTTCTGATTATTTTCTTTTTTTTTAAGTTATTATAAGAGAATGTGACCAGATGAATGTCTAATTTATTTTTACTGATTTTATATGTTTCTGATTTTTTAATTACCATTAATTTATGATTTATGATTAACTTTCATAAATACATATTATTCTTTGTAGGAGACATGGAGCAACAAGAACTGTCATACATGGCTTAGTGGGAGTGAAAATTGCTTCAATATTTTTGGCAATTTAATTTCCATAAGAAAAAATACCTGCACACATTAGTAGACAGTAAATTTTTCTTAGGTAAAAAAGACAAATGGAGAAAAATGAAAAAAAAAAATATGACTTATATGAGAATTTTCATATCAGCTTTATTATTCATACGCCAAACCAGAAACACCCTAAGTGTCCATTATAGGAGAATGCTATATTTGTACAATAAAATAATACAATATTTCTTAGGAATTAAAAACTAAAAATAATAATCAAGTGATACACATAAAAAATAGGGATGGCTGTCAATAACATGTTGAATGAAGGAAAACTCACACAGGAATTCACACTGCAAGGTATGGTTTCATACAGATAAAAGTTGTGTTACACAATGGAACCACTGAGCAGGTCAGTTCCTAGGAAGTAAATTTTCAATAAAGCAACAAATCTTTCTCTGGTAGCAAAAAACAGAGAGAGAACTAAATTATATTGGTGGGGTAGTTATTTTCATATGTTTCAAAATAAGTATTCAGGGTGATTGTGGATAAGGTAGGAATAACTTATTAATGGTTTTAAGAAAACTCTAAAACCAAGGTCATAAATAATGTATTTAAATGGAGCATAGATGTGATTAAGGGGGAACATCATCAAATTGATTTTAGAATTTTAATGTACATGGCTTTTTAAACATAAAATGATAGCTGAGAGTTTTTAACATCTGTGAAGTTTGATATTTTCCTCCAATAAGATATGCATTTTCAGCTCTTATGGGATAACTACTTCATGAAGTGGTTACTAAATTGCTTTGTTGGACGTGTAGAACATACAGATCTCATAAGCTTGGGAGAAAGTAGACCCTCCTACATTAAAAAGTTGATCACAACAAAGAAGAAGTTGTTAGGGAAAGTTCTGTTAAATTAAATGACATAAAATAGGAACCAACAATTACTATCATAACTCACAGGCTGAGTTTTTATGATGAATTTTTGTTAGTGTCACACCCACTAGAAAGAATGACAGCAGCAGAGAAACTGGATAACTTTACCAACTACTTATCTGATAGTGATGATCATAGTGAACACTCTAAAATTGTGATTGACATTAGTATATCTAGCATGGAATTTTGTTTATTCAGCAATACCAACAATTAATGAAGGATATTTATTCAATCATACGTCATTGAACAAATTGCAATATTTTGGCATTTTGGTTTCATTAGTTGATCTCTAGTTTTCATTTTGGCTCTCTTCTCTAAGGTTTTATGAGTTTTGAAGTTTATTAGAATATTAGCAAAATAAAAATAGGTTTGAGAAAACCACTTAGCTTATAGGTATTGAATATTTTTATTAAATAAAAAATAATATAGCCAATTTTACAAAGCTACTATAGTACACATGATAAACCCCATTAGGATTATAATTCCTAAGTAAAGACTTGATTTGAAGAATATTTCATAAATGACCTAAAATAAAATCATATAAGCCCAATCCACATTATGCTTTGAGTGATAATTTTTTGTATTACTAAGACATATATTTTTAGGTTAAAATATCAGCTGTGCAGGTAACTAGAAATGTTACATCTGAAAATGACTATCATCCACCAGTGACTCAAAATTAAACATCACTTTAGTGTATACTAAGAAAAATACAGTGATATTAGAATCATAGAATTTTTTTTTTTTTTTATTGTTGGGGATTCAGAGGGTACAATAAGCCAGGTTACACTGATTGCAATTGTTAGGTAAAGTCCCTCTTGCAATCATGTCTTGCCCCCATAAAGTGTGACACACACCAAGGCCCTACCCCCCTCCCTCCGTCCCTCTTCCTGCTTTCCCTCACCCCCATAACCTTAATTGTCATTAATTGTCCTCATATCAAAATTGAGTACATAGGATTCATGCTTCTCCATTCTTGTGATGCTTTACTAAGAATAATATCTTCCACTTCCATCCAGGTTAATACAAAGGATGTAAAGTCTCCATTTTTTTATAATAGCTGAATAGTATTCCATGGTATACATATACCACAGCTTGTCAATCCATTCCTGGGTTGGTGGGCATTTAGGCTGTTTCCACATTTTGGCGATTGTAAATCGAGCTGCAATAAACAGTCTAGTACAAGTGTCCTTAGATAAGAGGATTTTTTTCCTTCTGGGTAGATGCCCAGTAATGGGATTGCAGGATCAAATGGGAGGTCTAGCTTGAGTGCTTTGAGGTTTCTCCATACTTCCTTCCAGAAAGGTTGTACAAGTTTGCAGTCGCACCAGCAGTGTAAAAGTGTTCCCTTCTCTCCACATCCACGCCAGCATCTGCAGTTTTGAGATTTTGTGATGTGGGCCATTCTCACTGGGGTTAGATGATATCTCAAGGTTGTTTTGATTTGCATTTCTCTAATATATAGAGATGATGAACATTTTTTCATGTGTTTGTTAGCCATTTGTCTGTCATCTTTAGAGAAGTTTCTATTCATGTCTCTTGCCCATTGATATATGGGATTGTTGGCTTTTTTCATGTGGATTAATTTGAGTTCTCTATAGATCCTAGTTATCAAGCTTTTGTCTGATTGAAAATATGCAAATATCCTTTCCCATTGTGTAAGTTGTCTCTTTGCTTTGGTAATTGTCTCCTTAGCTGTACAGAAGCTTTTCAGTTTAATGAAGTCCCATTTGTTTATTTTTGTTGTTGTTGCAATTGCCATGGCAGTCTTCTTCATGAAGTCTTTCCCCAGGCCAATATCTTCCAGTGTTTTTCCTATGCTTTCTTGGAGGATTTTTATTGTTTCATGCCTTAAGTTTAAGTCCTTTATCCATCTTGAATCAATTTTTGTGAGTGGGCTTGCCCAGCCTGCAATGGGATCCCTTGTTCTTTGCTTGCTAATGCGTTTGAGTTCTCTGTGGATTCTGGTTACTTGAAGAGAAACTTCTCTGAAGAAGACAGGCGCATGGCCTACAGACATATGAAAAAATGCTCATCATCTTTAATCATCAGAGAAATGCAAATCAAAACTACTTTGAGATATCATCTAACTCCAGTGAGACTAGCCTATATCACAAAATCCCAAGACCGGAGATGTTGGCTTGGATGTGGAGAAAAGGGAACACTTTTGCACTGCTGGTGGGAATGCAAATTAATACATTCCTTTTGGAAAGAGATATGGGGAACACTTAGAGATCTAAAAATAGATCTGCCATTCAATCCTGTAATCCCCCTACTGGGCATATACCCAGAAGACCAAAAATCACACCATAACAAAGATATTTGTATGAGAATATTTATTGCAGCCCAATTCATAATTGCTAAGTCATGGAAAAAGCCCAAGTGCCCATCGATCCACGAATGGATCAATAAATTGTGGTATATGTACACCATGGAATATTATGCAGCCTTAAAGAAAGATGGAGACTTTACCTCTTTCATGTTTACATGGATGGAGCTGGAACATATTCTTCTTAGTAAAGTGTCTCAAGAATGGAAGAAAAAGTACCCAATGTACTCACCCTTATTATGAAACTAATGTAGGACCTTCACATGAAAGCTATATCCCAGTTATAACCTAAGAATAGGGAGAAAGGGGAAAGGGAGGGGAGGGAGATGGGAGGGAGGGGGAAGGAGGGGGATTAATGGGATTACACCTGCGGTGCATCTTACAAGGGTATATGTGAATCTTAGTAAATGTGGAATGTAAAGGTCTTAGCAAAATAACTAAGAAAATGCTACAAAAGCTATGTTAACTAATGTGATGAAAATGTGTCAAACGATCTATGAACCAAGTGTATGGTGCCCCACGATCATACTAATGTACATAGCTATGGTTTAATAAAAATAAATAAAAAAAAGAAAAAAAATTTATGAGTGGGGAAAGGTGTGGGTCCAGTTTCAGTCTTTTACATGTAGACATCCAGTTCTCCCAACACCATTTATTGAATAGGGAGTCTTTCCCCCAAGGTATGTTCTTGTTTGGTTTATTGAAGATTAGGTGGTTGTAAGATGTTAGTTTCATTTCTTGGTTTTCAGTTCGATTCCAAGTGTCTATGCCTCTGTTTTTGTGCCAGTACCATGCCGTCTTGACCCCTATGGCTTTGTAGTACAGACTAAAATCTGGTATGCTGATGCCCCCAGCTTTATTTTTATTACTAAGAACTGCCTTAGCTATATGGGGTTTTTTCCGGTTCCATACAAAACGCAGAATCATTTTCTCCAAATCATAGGAATGGCATTGAATAGGTAGATTTCTTTGGGAAGTATAGACATTTTAACAATGTTGATTCTTCCCATCCATGAGCATGGTATGTTCTTCCATTTGTTAATATTCTCTGCTATTTCCTTTCTGAGGATTTCATAATTTTCTTTATAGAGGTCCTTCACCTGCTTCATTAGGTATATTCCTAGGTATTTCATTTTCTTTGAAACTATGGTGAAGGGAGTTGTGTCCTTAATTAGCTTCTCATCTTGACTGTTATTGGTGTACACAAAGGCTACTGACTTGTGGCCATTGATATTATATCCTGAAACATTACTGTATTTTTTGATGACTTCTAGGAGTCTTGTGGTTGAGTCTTTGGGGTTCTCTAAGTATAAGATCATGTCGTCAGCAAAGACGGAGAGTTTGACCTCCTCTGCTCCCATTTGGATTCCCTTTATATCCTTGTCTTGCCTAATTGTATTGGCTAGAACTTCCAGCACTATGTTGAATAGTAAAGGTGACAGTGGACAACCTTGTCTGGTTCCAGTTCTAAGAAGAAAAGCTTTCAGTTTTACTCCATGCAGTAAAATATTGGCTGTGGGTTTGTCATAGATAGCTTCAATCAGTTTTAGAAATGTGCCACCTATGCCTATACTCTTCAGTGTTCTAATTAGAAAAGGATGCTTGATTTTATCAAATGCTTTTTCTGCATCTATTGAGAGGATCATGTGATCTTTATTTTTGCCTCTGTTAATATGGTGGATAACGTTTATGGACTTGTGTTTGTGTAACCAGCCTTGCATCCCTGGGATAAAGAATCACAGAATTTTAAGTGCTTTAAATTTTGTTATCCATGAACATATTTTGGAAACAAATTGACTGCTTTTTAGTGGTTGTAATAATAGAGTGAAAATCTAAAAGGACTTAAAAAGAAAAACAATAGTTTCTTTTTTTTTTATTAAATCATAGCTGTGTACATCAATATGATCATGGGGCACCATACGCTTGTTTCCTAGAATATTTGACACATTTTCATCTCATTAGTTGACATAACCCTCCTGGCATTTTCCTGGTTACTTTGCCAAGACATTTACATTCCACATTTGCCAAGGCTCACATGTACCCTTGTAAGATGCACCACAGGTGTGATCCTTTCAATCTCCCTCCCTCTAGCCACCTCCCCCCTCCCTCCCCACGCTTTCCCCCTTCCCCCTGTTCTTAGTTTGTAACTTGGTTGTAGCTTTCATGTGAAGGTCCTAAGTTAGTTTCACAGTAGGGGTGAATACATTGGATATTTTTTCTTCCATTCTTGAGACACTTTACTGAGAAGAATATGTTCCAGCTCCATCTATGTAAACATGAAAGAGGTAAAGTCTCCATCTTTCTTCAAGGCTGCATAGTATTCCATTGTGTACATATACCACAATTTGTTAATCCATTCGTGGATCGATGGGCACTTGGGTTTCTTCCATGACTTAGCAATTATGAGTGGGGTGCAATAAAAATTCTGGTACAAATATCTTTGTTATGATGTGGTTTTTGGTCTTCTGGGTATATGCCCAGCAGAGGAATTACAGGATTGAATGGCAGATCTATTTTTAGATCTCTGAGTGTTCTCCATATATCTTTCCAAAAGGAATGTATTAGTTTGCATTCCCACCAGCAGTGCAAAAGTGTTCCCTTTTCTCCACATCCACACTAACATCTCTGGTCTTGAGATTTTGTGATATAGGCTAGTCTCACTGGAGTTAGATGATATCTCATAGTAGTTTTGATTTGCATTTCTCTGATTAAAGATGATGAGCATTTTTTCATATGTCTGAAGGCCACTCGCCTGTCTTCTTCGGCGATGTTTCTCTTCAATTCTCTTGCCCAGCCTGTGATGGTATCCCTTGTTCTTTTCTTGCTAATGCATTTGAGTTCTCTGTGGATTCTGTCAGAGACATAACCAGCAAATATCTTCTCCCTTTCTGTGGTCTGTTTGCTTGCTTTACTTACTGTGTTCTTGGCTGTGCAGAAGCTTTTTAGTTTGATCAAGTCCCAAAAAGGCGATCAAGGGCATCCACATAGGGTCAGAAGAGATCAAACTTTCGCTCTTCGCAGATGATATGATTGTCTATCTGGAAAACACTAGGGACTCTACTACAAAACTCTTAGAAGGGATCAAGGAATACTGCAACGTCTCAGGTTACAAAATCAACATTCATAAATCAGTAGCCTTTATATATACCAACAATAGTCAAGTTGAAAAAACAATTAAGGACTCTATACCATTCACAGTAATGCCAAAAAAGATGAAATATTTGGGAGTTTATCTAACAAAGGATGTGAAAGACCTATATAAAGAAAACTATGAAACTCTAAGAAAAGAGATAACCGAGAATGTTAATAAATGGAAAAATATACCATGCTCATTGCTGGGAAGAATCAACATTGTTAAAGTGTCCATACTACCCAAAGCAATATATACCTTCAACGCAATCCCTATTAAAGTTCCACTTTCATAGTTTAAAGATCTTGAAAAAACAATACTTCGTTTTATATGGAATCAAAAAGAACCTCGAATAGCCAAGACATTACTCAAAAATAAAAACAAAGCAGGAGGAATTATGCTACCAGACCTCAGACTATACTACAAATCGATAGTGATCAAAACAGCATGGTATTGGCACAAAAACAGAGAAGTAGATGTCTGGAACAGAATAGAGAACCAAGAGATGAACCCAGCTACTTACCATTATTTAATCTTTGACAAGCCAATTAAAAACATCCAGTGGGGAAAAGATTCCCTATTTAACGAATGGTACTGGGTGAACTGGCTGGCAACCTGTAGAGGACTGAAACTGGATCCACACCTTTCACCACTAACCAAGATAGACTCTTACTGGATTAAAGACCTAAACTTAAGACATGAAACTATAAAAATACTAGAAGAGAGTGCAGGGAAAACCCTTGAAGAAATTGGGTTGGGTGAGTTTTTTATGAGAAGGACCCTCCAGGCGATTGAAGCAGCTTCAAAAACAATAGTGTCATTAAGATATAAATAACATGCTAAATAATTCACTCATGGAAAGTCTTTTTTTTTTTTTTTTTTTTTTTGCAGTTTTTGGCCAGGTCTGAGTTTGAACCCACCATCTCTGGCATATGGGGCCAGCACCCTACTCCTTTGAGCCACAGGCACCGCCCAGAAAGCCTTTTGTACGCTACTGTAGCAATCACATAAAAGCAAAGCCAGGTCTCCATGAGTTGCAGCAAATGATGGAGGGCCTTGCTTCCTGCCTTCAACTGAACGTTAATATGCAAAATACAAAAGAAAACACACCTAAGTGTCCATGTGTTATCATTCAAAATAATAGTTCTACTAAATTTCTAGTATTCAATATATTAGCTCCATTCTAGATGTATGATATGCAATCAAATTTGAACATTTACCCACCTAGTGTTTATAAAAGATCAAATAGTTGGAAAATGCCTAAACTAAGTACTTTTCAAGTCATTTCCATTGTCTTGCTGTGTGAAATTAGTCTCTTTTTATTTGTCTATGTAATTGAGAAGGGTTCTTTTTTTTTTAATTCCTCTGCATGTGCCTGTCTAATTTTGCTAGCACCATTTATTGTTGAATAGGGTTTCTTTTCTCCAGTGTGTGGTGTTTTCTGCTTTCTTGAAAATCAGTTGGTAGATGATTTTATATCAGGGTTCTCGATTCTGTTCCATTGGCCCATGTCTATAATTTTTGTACAAACATCATGCTGTTTTAGTTACTATAGCTTTGTAGGATAGCTTGGAGTCTGGTAATGTGATCCATCGGGCTTTTTTTTTTTTTAAGTTTGCTTTGGCTATTTGGGCTCCTCTAGTTCCATACAAAGTGTAGACTTATTTTTTTCTAGATTTGTGAAATATGATATTGCTATTTTGATGGAAATTGTATTGAATTCATAAATCATGTTGGGAAGTATGGACATTTTTACAGTGTTGTTTCTACTCATCTATGAACATGATCTGCTTATCCATTTGTTTGTGTCATCTGCAATTTCTTCTCTCATTGTTTTGTAGTTCTTCTGCATTTTTTGTTCATTTCCTGAATTATTATTATTTTTCTTTCATTGAGATGGTTTTGCATTATTTCCTCAATTCCATTTATAATCTGAATTCTATATC
The DNA here is from genome assembly GCF_027406575.1 of Nycticebus coucang. NCBI lineage: Eukaryota > Metazoa > Chordata > Mammalia > Primates > Lorisidae > Nycticebus > Nycticebus coucang. The sequence goes on from NC_069792.1 coordinate 36,812,212, forward strand.
TTCTTTCAACAACTTCTTATTGATCAAAATATATTACTAGAGAGCTGTTGTGATACTCTGAGGATGTCAAGACAATCTATTTTTATTTGTTTGTTTCTTGGGTATCTTTTTTTTTTTTTTTTTTTGGTATTGGTAGAGTTTTAATGCTGGTATCTTCTCTTCTGCAGCCACTTCTCTCAGCTCAAAATAGATAGCAGATACCTAACACCTATTGTCATCTGCTGTGACTTCTATGTGTCAATGAAGATTGAGATGAGTCCCTAGATGACATGGTTAGGCCCTACCCTGCTGACCAGGCAAGAGAAGGGAAGAAGCTCTGTAGCCCTTCCATACTGCCACCCTGCTACATCTCTCCTGTTTCCCTGTGGTTGTCAGCAAGCCACTGTGGCAGGACTGGTCCCTGATGCCAAGTGTGCACATGAGGTGAAGCTGGCCTGTGGAACATGGCATGTATGCAGAATGGTCCACTGAGGCTGGTGCCCATGCATGAAGGCCTGGGCAGCTGAGGTGCCAGGCCTGTAGCCAGCCAAGATGTGCACAAGTTACAGTGCAGGACATATCAGTGTCTTAGCAGGAATTTGCCTTTCAGGTCCATAGAGAAAAGTATAGAGTGGCTCTAGCGTAGAGCAGGCCCTCAGGTCACAGATCATGCATGGGTGCAGTGGGACCCTTGGAACAGACCCAGGGTGTTGGGTGCCTACTAGAGATGGAGCAGGTCCGTGGGGTATACATGGGATGGCGCAGGGTACATGGGTGGGTACAGCACTGACAGGGCTCAGCACCCTGTGAGTGCCTGTGTAGGATGGTGTGGGTTCCTGAAATATAGACTATGTACCTTCAAAGGCTGAAGTTGGGCCAGTTTTCATCCCCCTCAGGCTTTTCAGGCAGCACTAGCAAGTCCAGCTGCTCAAGCAGTGGGCAGGGACACTGAGAGCAAGGGGCACACGCTCTGTCCAGGTTGAGCAGGATCATCCAGGTCACAGCAGCAGGTGCAGGGCCCTTGGTCTCCTGCTCTTCCCATGGCCCCTGGCAGTGACAGAGATGGGGAAACATGTCCCCTGCCCATGAGGTGCAAATGAGCACCGGATTTCTCCATCTCCACTTGGCAGGGCAAGAGGGAGGCGTCAGTCACAGATCTGACCCCCGAGCAAAAGTAGCACTCCAGGATTGGGATGTTAAAATGTATAAACCATGCTGCCCATGGATAGAAGCCAGTTGCCCTGTCTCTTCGGAACAACTCAGCTGCACAGCCTTCAGTCAGGTCTCCGTGTAAGTGTGAGGCCTGCTGCCATGGAGGTGCCCTCCCATCACTCTGGATGCATTAACCTCTTGGAACCCTTGAGTCTGGGATTTTCTCCTATTTACCTTTCCCATGTGTGGGTGCCTTCAGCCTTGCTAATTACCCCCAGTTCTGCTGAGCAGCTCACCCCACTTCCATCTTCTTTGTTTAAGTCCCACCTCTTCTCCATGGATTCCCAGTGCTCTCACTTCCATAATCGATCCAAAGGTGGGATCTATTTACCACTTCCAATCCTTTCCAAGAAAGCATTTTGAAGGCTCCTTCTAGTCCACCACCATCCCCACGGAGTTCCCGTAACAAATTTTTGAGCTGACTTATTTTCTGCATGTATTATTGTTGCAAACTAGATTTTTCTGCTTGATATTGCAATGAGCAAGAGAGGAGAAACACTAGTTCCTCACAGGCCATCAGCTGTTTGTGTCTTGGAAAACCAGAAAGCAATCTATCGACCTTCCATGATTTGCATGTAACTAATAGAGGTTTTTTTTCTTCTAGAAACATCAACAAATACATGATACATGAGTATATGTCACTTTATTAAAAGGCAAATAAGTTGTACGGTTCCTCTATTAGAAGGTAAATAAATTTTAACCCATTTTTAGGCTTACATTTTAATATTAATAGGATGATTCTAAGAGTAATTGTAGTTGCAATAACTATATTATAATTACCCCACAGTTTTATGCTGATTTGACTGATTTGACTGAAACCCATAGAATTTTTAAAAAATAATTAAAATGTCATTAATTTGGGATCATTCAACAGATAGTAATACTATGAACTTTTCTAATTAGCTTTCCTAGGAATACTTTCTTGCTGACCACTGAAAGTGTTCATCAGGGGGTAGAAAGTAGCCCTCGCCACTGTGAAGAAGGGCCTCAAACAGTAGATGTATAATTAGATCCCTTTCCAACACTAATGTTTTATAATATTTGTAGGTAATTATGGATAAAATTAAGTAATTTCAATTATTTGTGCAAAAGATTGAATTACTGTGAATTTTCTTAAGACAGTACTTAAATAAAAAAGGCTACCTTCACTTATCAGGTAGAGAAGTAAAAATTAGCCTGAGAAGTTTTCTTCAGCTTTTAGAATTAGTTAATAATATTGGACAGAGCCTAATTGCAAGAGAGAAAAATAATGGCAAGCACAGGTAAATTTGATGAATAGTGAAGCTAAAACTTAGCATGTAGGCTTTGGTTTAAGATCAGTATTCAAGAGTACATAAAATTAGTAATAATTTTCTTCAATTATCTCAGACAAAAATCAATAGAAACTAAGTTTGGGGGAAAAAAACTAATGAGAAAAAGCTGCAAATTTTAATGACCCCTCCCAATGATAAATTGCCTTCATGTGTGACTTTTTTTCTTTCAATCTACACATTGTATTTAAAGTTGCTAAAAATATCTAGATTATAAGTGAAACATTTAGGCAAAATGAATATTTGACATTACAATCCAATAAAACAAAAATGATAACTTTTTGTTTAAGCCTAATTATGTTATTTAATGTTTTTGGCTTTTCTGAAATCACAACACATCAAAGGTTGAATTGATGTAGATTGGGTTGTAACCATTTGGTCTAAGTCCTCCTTAGGGACAGTGGAAAAGGCAATAGTACCTAACACTCATTTTACTTTTGTGAAAATTTACTATTTACTTCTTAAAATTACCAGATGTGTAAAGATAACAAAATGGTTCACTGTAAAATATATTGTTCACTTCAATTAGTAGAAGATGCCAGCCTATGGTACCACAAATAGGGTTGCATATAAAATGTGAAGGTTGCATGTAAAATGTGAAACAAAACATAGACTTTGAATCAGATAAAAATGTGTTTAGTTCATGTCTCTCCTACTTGTTTGTGTCTAAATAGTATTTTAGTACCTTTGAGCTTAAATTCCTGGCTGTAAAGTATTGCTACTAAATCCAGTCTCACTTGTGAGAGTGTCATAAAAAATACCAAATGTCTATCACACAAGTATGATCAAAATGTTATTTCTCTATGCCATCAAACAAGATTTTTATCTTAGCAGATAGAAAATAACACCCACAAAGATCAGATACAACTGAAATAAATTTGCTTTTTTTCTGGAGCACTCAAACTGCTTGAATGATTAAAAAATAATTCCAAGTCTTCAGTGCATTTTCTCCCTATAGAATAATATGCTAGAAGATAAGCCATAATAAGGAAGTTTATTACATGATGTTATATTAGAACAAAGGAAAGAAAGTGTATTATTATTATTATTTTTTATTTTGGCCGGGGCTAAGTTTGAAACCACCACCTCCGGCATATGGGATCGGCGCGCTACTCCTGGAGCCACAGGCGCCGCCCGTGAATTATCTTTAGTATTAAGTTATAATACCCTAATGCAACAATATTGTTTGCAGCCGTGGAGTGGGAAAGAGACAGGATCTACCCTTGGTAAAGCTAGAAACAGAAAAATTATCATGTACATGATTATCATTATCTATATTCTTTCAAAACATTTCTGCTCTAGAAATCGTTATGTCTTATGGCGAAACTTTTCGTCAACCTAAATTCTTATTCGTAGATTCCTATGTCTTTAATAATGCGTGGAAATTCTTTAGGCTCGTCCATCACTATAATATATTCATTCGGCTGGCCAGCTTATGTGTTTGGCACTTGTGCTTTCTTAATTTCTTTGCTTTCTTAATTTCTTTAGCCTAAAATAAACATTTTCAAATTGTGCCAGTATCTTTCTGGTGTTGCCCTAATGAAGTATCTACAAATAAACACTCCTACAGTCTTGTAATTTTTAGTTTCAGCAAACAAAATAAACTACTGTTCATTTCAGGAAATTTCATGGAAATTTTTATTTATGATGATGTATTGTGAAAACGTGAAACAACAACTCAGTATTTGCCTTAGCTTGTAAGTTATATATAACTTAAACATGATGTTTATTCTACTGGTTTAGCAGAAGCTTTAGATGAGTACAACTTTTACAGGCGTTTGCTTTACCCTCAAAATACAGAGCTTACAATGCCAAAAATTCTTTGGTAGTCCAAATTCTGGTAAATGACATTTTTTTTCTTCAATTATCTTTCTTTTCTCTCCCTTCTGTTATTTCTCCCCCTACCCCCCACCTCCACTTCCTCCTCTTTCTTATTTTTCTTCTTCTGTGTTTCTTCTATGAATTGCCTATTGGATTTGCTCTTAACCTGAAATCATAAAAGAAAATTTGGCAATTATATTATTCATTCCCATAATTTCTTCGTAATTTTGTGAAGTCCAAAACTCTAAAAACTGTTGTCCTATACCATTCCCTCAATAGAATTATATACTATTATACAGAGGCTGAAATATAAGAAGAATAAAATTTAATATAAGATTAGGTATGTCATGTTTTATCATATATTGCCATAGAATTTTTTTAGGCAAATGGTAGCATTTTCATTATCTAAAGGCACAGGTGTGATTTTTGTTGTTATCTAATGATATCTAAGTTCATACATAGAAATATCTGCCCCATTAAATCTTGTTTGTATTAAAAATGTGTTACATAAAAAAATATATAAAAGTTACATCTTATGGAGAAAACAAACATTAGCCCTTAACAAAAGAAAGTTGATTCAAATCTATTTTCAGAGGAAAAAAAAGAAAAGAAAACAGAAAAGACTGAAAAGTAGGAAAGAAAGAAAGGCCAATAAAGCAAAAAATGTTAGTTTCTATCTTTGAATGAAACAAACGATTAAACATCAATTCCTTTTACAGAATTCTTTACATAATGAAGACTAATTATTTTTATCAGCATGTACCTCAACTCATTAGAGTTCTCAGGTACTTGAATGTCCTCAGTCATATTAATTCTTTAGTTAACTCTGATTTAACTAATTTAAAAAATAAAAGTTTTATGTTAGACATTTTTAAGCGAGGAATATTTGCTTTATTTCCATACCTTCAAATGCCACAAACTTTCAGTTAATTACCATAACTGACCCATTTATGCCATGTGAGCATATGATACTTTTGATACATAAAACTCTTTATAGATATGTGTTTATGTGTGTGCTAAACTTCTATTTTAAACCTAGTATAAAGTGCAGTAGACACTCCATAATTGACCACTTCCCTCCTTAAGCTGACGTAATTTCCATAGACGGATGTGAACTACATGTACATACCAGGATAGTAGACCTAGTTCCTTATATTGACCACTTCTGTATGTTGACCAGTTTGTTTCAGTCCCTTGGGTGGTCAATTACAGAAGTTCTACTGTATTATAGAAAATGAGACTATACCAAAATTCCAAGTAAAAAAAGTAAACAGTGGTTTCCAAAATACAAGAACTAAATCATATTTTAATTAGAACAAACAAACCCAATGCAAACCTTGTGAATATGCATTGGACTTGAAATAAGTTGAGATTGCATGCATTTCTGGAAAATTTTATGCTTCTATTCCTCATAACATATGCCCATATTACTATAAATATAATAGCTATCTCCTTGTCCTTTCTCTTTAGGGCTTACTCTTCATACAGGACAGGATCAAGGTAAGAAAAATATTGCTTGAAAGACCATACAAACTATAGCTAATCCTTTCTGTGCACTAGAAGATTTTTAATAGTAACTGCTATTACCAATCAACTTTTTGTGTCTCAAGATATGAAACTTGGTATATATTATTTTCAAAATCAATTGTATTCATATTTCAATAAAATGTATATATTAAAGTGTACATTATGAACATGCACTAAGATTATGGAATATTTAGGAATTTTATATTGCATTTTTATTCAAAAGGTATTAATTCAATAATTCAGAACAGACATAAAACTCTGGCAAGAGATGAGTTGATGGAAATGATTGCATGAGAACTGAGGCTTGTGAGAGCCTCACCATCTAGAGTACTAAAAATAACATACATAGGATAAAGAAAATGTGACAGACTGAAAGACAGTAAATCCATCTTGTACAATTTCTTGAAGAAAGCTGCATCTCTAGATCTTGAAATAATTTTAGAAATTAGGCCAAGAAACAAAAAAAAGTATAATAATTTACATACAAAGACTAGTGTTCTTATCTTTCCCCTCAATTTTCCCTTTCATTATTAAAATAAGCTCAGTTTTGTTCTTGTGCCACTTAAGCAGTAAAACACATGGGGAAATAATTTATTATATTTTTAAAAATAGCTATAAGAGAACAACTATAATATTCCCAACACACACAAAAAAATTATCCATCAATTATGCACTAATGTGTAATGCTGCTTTACTGTACCTCTGGGGATGAACTTCAGTTACTGTTATGTAGGTGATATATTGTTCTTGTGTATTAATCCATTGGCACAAAAAGCCAAATGTGTCCATGTTGGATGCTGGCCACATTGATATATCTTTCATTATTTTTTTTGATATACATTTCTTTAGGGATAGAAAATAATATATAGACCAAATTCACCACCATATACCATGTACCCAAGGTTATATTGATCTGCTGTAGCAAAGATATTACAACTGGCAGAGCAGTTGCTATTGTGACCATCACTTGGTCAAGTTTGTAATAGTTTACAGTTATTCTGTAGAATCTGTATAATTTTTAAAGGAGCCAAAGTGATGCCTTAAATTGAAATATTTTGGGGGTTACAAACTCTACATCTTTTAGATTTTTAGGGTGGTATTAATTTATCATTTTCTGTGGGATACAACATTTGGCCAAATTGGGAGGGAGAAGAGACCAGCTGCAGATGACTCTATTTAGTATTTCTTGCTATAATTTTTCTTAATTATAGGCTAAGGAATCAAGGAGGATTAAGTCAGCCTTCAGTGATAGCCAATCTAATTTTATCTTTACAGATTAGATTTATGACCACATGTGGTGGTTATTGACTCAGTAGACCTACTGGGAGCTGGACCTTACTTGTGCCAATGGGGCTTCCTCCTTGTTGATAGTCTGAATGTATCTGGAAGAATACTGAAGGTCTGCTCTAGGTCCTGCTCTAATTTCTCCTGAATGGATGAAGCCTGGAACATGTGCACAGCCTTCCTGACTCCCCTATTATACTTTGATACTAGGAGGATTCTTTTGAATGGTTTTACCTTGGTTACGCTATTGAAGTTACGAATGATCTGTTATTTTATTTGTATCATGAAGCTACAAGCCTTCTCTTATTTGTTCTCTACCAAGATCTCTATTTCTTTTAATTACATATCTTAGGAGAACTCTCAGTTCCCTATATTCTTTTCCAAATAAGGCACTTTTCTCCGCCAAAACTTCAGAGCTCTTTATTTTTTTGGCCTACCTTTTCCTTTGGGCAAAATCTCTACATCTCTGTAATTAGAACTGGAGGTGGGGACAATTTTTGTTCCAGAATGTTAATTCAGTCTGTGGGTGAGATAGGTCTCTTGTAGCCTTGTGTAATCAACTTGCTCCTCCTAACATGGAACCTCTTCCCTATTCACAAGTTAGAATGGAGTGTTCACGTCCCCAGTGTTCTCATTCTGAAACACCTTAGAAGGCAGTTTACATCCTACAAGTAGGGGATGGGAAGGGTCCATCTGCTTATGATAGAACTTCAAGGTGAGGCAAAGGGAAGGGACTGGCAACACTGTTGCAGTTTGCCCCTTATGGAGTGAAACTAACCCAGACTAGAAGCTGGGGTAGAGAGAGACACTGACCTATTGATTGCATTTGCCTGTAATAAAGAACTTATTGTAGAGCTTCCATAATATGGAGCCAGTGGTGAGAGACAAGGGACTAAACTATGGACCAAATGCCATAGATGCCTATTCTCAATGATATCTAGTGGATTTTCTTGAGCAAATATTTCCCATTTGCTGTATGTCCTGAGAACAATTTCCATGGACTTCACCTTTTTAAAAATAATTTTATCAAATATTGCTGTTTTGCTAGAGAACGTGTCCACCATGCTTCTTATTCTACCTTTCCACAAGTTCTACCCTGATTTTGTTTAAAAGTACCATTTTTATTTGTCCATTTATCTAGAGTTTGGAGGTGCTGGGTTCTATTACATATTTCCACAGCTCTTACAATTCTTTCTATTCTTTACTATAAAATCATTTACCTGGCACCTAAAGGTTAAGTGCCATTTAATGTCCCTGGCTTTAGTGTCAAATCATTATTGCTACCAGTTAGCTCAGTCCTAAAATTCATGGCCTAATGCCAATCCTGGGTCATAAAAGAGATTGTTTGTTATTTTGGTGACTTTTCAGTACATTCTTTAGTAGTTTATTAAATAGTTTCCTTCAGTCCCTCATAAGAACATAGTCAGAAGGTGAGTCATTCATCCTTATATATTTTATCTACAATACCACAGTGACTTCTCCAAGGCTTGTGCCCATTCTCACTATCTCCCTCAGCAGGTTTGGCTTTTCTTCATCACTTAGAAGGATGATCATTTTTGATACCCATCCTCACAGTTTCTTGGAATCATTTTCTTGCATTCTTGTTACAAGAAAAGATTCTATATTCTAGGATATTTCTTCCAAATTGAGAGTCTCCCATATCCAAGTATCATAACTTGTCCCCTTTGGTCCAGCATCTGGAGCATTTAGTCCTATATATACTACCCTCCTCTCTGGTCTTGGAGCTTCTTTTTGATATGACCCTTTCCTCTTTTGGCAGGTCTGGAAATTAGTTATGCTATTTGACCCACGTTATGGATAAGGAGACAGTGGACAGGATGCCAATAGGTAGAATATCCCAAGGAAGCAGATACTGTCTTGAGGGACAGCATCACTGATCATCTTCAGGTAAAGTGTGGGTTTCTCTGCAGAAAGGACAAGACCATTTCTACAGCCCAAGTACATCAATATCATGAGAAGAATGACAGACACAAAATGCCTTTTCTCAGTTTAGAGGTAGGCTTTAGCAAAACAAAGAAAGTATCAAGATCATTTTGTCAAGACTTGAGAATTTAGGTAAATTTATGTAAAATGAAAAAAAAAAAGGCTTATAGATTAAGTAATTATCAAATTGATCATTCACACCTGAATGGCCTTGCATGCATAAGGAGTCAGTATTGAGAACTGTGTAGTCACAACTGGTTTATATCAGGAAATTAGGATATGGAGTCATCCTAGATATAAAGAATAAAGTTAAAGTATTTTAGAGTAATGGCAATGATAAAAGATGAGTGTAAGAGAAGGGAATATGAATTTTCCTGGGGATGGAGGGAAGAAGGGAAGAGACTACCATCAACAGTAGATTGAGAACAATAGAGCAAGATTTTAAATAGTCTTTCCAAAAATTTAAGAAACAAGTGCCATTAGCATGAATGTTATTTTTCCTCACAAATATCAAAAGCTAACTATACATAAATTTGGATAATTTCATTAATATGAAAATGAACTTTTATGTTATCAGCTACAAGGATATAAGAGATCATCATACCCAAACCTGCCATTTCTGACACAGGGAATAAAACTCAAAAAGATTAAAATTCTTATGGGATGATTCATTGCCAGATGGTCAAGGAGAATAAGACCTTCAAATTTTTTTTATGTTGGGTTTCATAGAAATTTAATACTTGGATGAAAATCTCATATGAATTTTTTTATATTCTTTAGTAATTTATTAAATAGTTTTCAAAAATATTTGTTGCATTATATATTTAATAGAAAAATAAAACATTTTTTAAAGAAGTAATACACATGGAATGCAAATTTTGAAGCTATCTGTGGGATTGTATATCAGGGTTGTCTTGTAATAATACCCTGTAATTTCACATGGATTTGGTGCAATGTGGGAAGTTTGTCAACATTTTATATCTGTACCTATATCTTTCTATATACTTATATGCACAAATTTATCCATATCTACATCCACCCTATTTTTATCTCTATAAGTAACAATAACAAACAATATGTGTCTCCTGTAAAAGAGATAAACACAATTTGTAACTCTCTCTCTATATCCCTCTCTTTATATATCATTTACCTACTTAATATTATAATTATGTACGACATTTTATATTTTCAGTAGTCAAATCCAGGTTCACTGCTTTGACACAGTTTCCAAATATCCCCATTCCTCATCCTTTATAAATTTTACTCAGTACGCATCCCTCAACTAATTAATTAAAAATAATTATGAAATAAAAAAAGATCACATTAAATAATAACCTTCCTTTGTAAAAAAAAAAAAAAGGTGTTTAAGCATTAAATATTTAAGTTTAAATTATAAGAAAATAAGGGAAAGTTTATAGGTGAAAAGCCTGTAAGTTAATCTTTAAATGGTTCCATTTTATGAAGGCAAGTTTGAAGTCTTTTGTGAGTTGGAAGGGAAAGAACCCGGATAGAACTCCACATGTGTCTTAGGACCTAATTGCGTAGAAGTGATTTAGGGCTGAGCTTCGTGGGGGCAGGTCTGCAGGCAGAAACCCATATATCTCAGCTATTTCCAGAATACTCCCTAAAGATGATTTATGCCTCCAGATGGTCCTTTAAAGGTCAAGCATTCAAATAGTTTATTTCCCCAGAACCTTGCTTTGTGGTTTTGTTTTGATTACTTAGCATAAGAATAACTTTAGATAATGTTAGTGAAGTGGTTATCAGTTAATCTGGTTAATCTGTAGGCCAGTAGGTGCCAGGCAGTAAGAGGCCTGGGGCCAAGGTTTAAGTTATGTGTTTATTGATTAAGTTATGTGCCTATATAAGCATTGGTGGAAGAAATAAAATCACTGTTTGCCTGAGCGAGCTTTCAGCCTTCTTTATTCTCTGACATTTCATCACAGGCTTAATCTCTGCGCACCACCCACGCAAGAAACATTCACACAACAAAAGTTAATAATCCTTTAATCATTAACAGTAACTAACAGTTCTGATTTGCCTGATTAAATTATATCATGTCCACTTTAAGTGAGCTGATTCATGTACACTTTAAGTACTTTAAATGCAGTAAATGGAAAGGAAATCATCTTCAGTTTTAGATCCTATAAAGAGCTATTATGCAGGAATGTTTTAGAGGATCTTACTTTGTGAAAAGATAAGACAAGACTTTAAATTTGTGTATTTATATGTATGTATGAGAGAAATAGAGGAACAGAGAGAGACAGAGAGAGAGAGATAAATTGTGTTTATCTCCTTTACAGACAATAACAGTGAAGGACACAGTTAATTGTTCAAACTGAGGAAAGAAAATTTAGGAGTTCCAAAACACATGTGTAAATCACAGCCTGTTGTCCATTTTCTGTATTTTTTCCATTCAGAAAGACAGAATGAGCTGGATGATTAAACATATCTTTCCATGCAGAGTTGTAAATCAGTCGATGAATACATTTTGTTTGCAAGTAGAAGTAAAAGAATGAACCACTCATTTGTGTTGTTCCCTTATTTTTCTATTCTCATTTTAAATAGAGTATAACTTATTTTTTCCCTATGTGCGTAAAGTCATAATGATATTATGAAGCTGCGAGTTTAATTTTCTCCCTGCCTTTTGTGGCTAAATAAATATTACTTTTGTTCCCTGGCTCCTCTGCATACAACTCATTTAAATTTTGCCTTTTCTTTCTAAGGTCTTCAAAATAATTGCTTTGAATTATTTTGAAAACATTCTTTTAAGTAACAGGACTCATTTGAAATTCTAATAGAACTCATGTTTCTTTATATAGAGAACTATGATATTGTGCATTCCTCTAGCAGTATGTACCCCTGAGATTTACCCTGGATTTTGGCAGTCACTTACAGCGGTCCTATTTGCTCTCTATTCTCCCCATGTGACCAACTTTTGACCCTCTATTGTGAGGCATAAATTTATGTAATCTAGAAGTGGATGAGTGACTTGAAAAAATAAATTTATTTAGTGACCACTATCCCAGTGGATTATTAAATCAATTTTATCCCATTAAAGCCATTTTTATATACCTACTTATGTCAGGCACTATGCTAGATGCTAGGAATACAAATAAATATATCTTTTTTTTTTTTCTTTTTTTTTGTAGAGACAGAATCTCACTTTATGGCCCTCGGTAGAGTGCCCTGGCCTCACACAGCTCACAGCAACCTCCAACTCCTGGGCTTTAAGCGATTCTCTTGCCTCAGCCTCCCGAGTAGCTGGGACTACAGGCGCCTGCCACAACGCCCGGCTATTTTTTGGTTGCAGTTTGGCCGGGGCCGGGCCCGGCCACCACCCTTGATATATGGGGCCGGCGCCTTACCGACTGAGCCACAGGCGCCACCCACAAATAAATATATCTTTTAATTGCTTTTTCAAAGAGCTTAATCGATGAGACAGCCATATATAAATAACTATAATGTAGTTACAAATAATTAACAGATTCCCTAAGTGATATAAGACTGCATAAAAATATTCATATAAGCACAAAGTATTTCTATATTCTTCACAATAATAAACATGGCATTTTGCATGCACTATACATATGTTTTTGCTTTATTAATTGATACTGTATTTGTTGAGTAAAGTTTCAATGAATGTGTGAGTGAAGTAATTTACATAGTAAGTCATAGTAAGTTTAATCGCACCACTCAGAAAGTAGTATTTGATACGGCTTGAAAAAATCAGGGAATACTTCATAATAGAACAGGTGACTACATTCAGTTTTCCAAGACACATAGAACTGGCCAACCTGATTTATATAAGACATGAACATTCCAAGCAGAATGAAAAACCTAAGCAAAAACTCAGAGGTAGTAGATGGAGTAGGTCATTCAAGAACTGTGTCACACTTTATGGGGGCAAGACATGATTGCAAGAGGGACTTTACCTAACAATTGCAATCAGTGTAACCTGGCTTATTGTACCCTCAATGAATCCCCAACAATAAAAAAAATAAATAAATAAATAAAAATTGATCCTAAAAAAAAAAAAACTGTGGATATATTCCCCCCGGCTGTGGGACTCTGAGAAGAGGAAGATGAGCTTAGGCTAAAGTTGTTTGACAGGAAATGTAGACCATTTATTTACATATCTTTAATATTGGCATTTTCAGCTCCATTCTGTGTGTCAGAGTTCATGAAGCAAAACTGGCATCTTTTCTCTCATTTTACTGTCTTTGGCCTCAGAATCCCTCTCATTACATCACTTCAAACAGCAGCTAGCAAGATTTTTGTCTAGTCATATGAGGAGATATTTAATTGGCATTGGTACTATATTAAATAATCATAGAATATTGCTGACATGTATAAAATGATGACATTGGCATTTGGGAAAGATTCCCTTGGAGCAGCATGGAGGATGAATTACAGGGGAGCAGATAATAGATAATATTTCTCTTTATGAATTAGATATTGTCAGCCCAATATTTGCTTAGTGAGAAAATGTCCTGAGTGCTGAAAAGATTATATTTTTTTCAAGAGTGGATTTAAGTACCAGGGACAATATAATTAGGTACACTTGCCACTTATATCTGCTAAATTGCCAAAGGGTATATTTTAAATATCTTAAAATTAGATTTCTGTGTATTCTCATAAGGTATGATTTGAACTTTTGAGCTGCAAGAGTGGAGAATAAAAACAGTTCAACATATCCCCTGTTTACCTTTGCCTTCTACTTCGACCCTAACCGACAGGTCATTCATTGTAAATGCAAACGTACTAATGGATATAAATGTTTGTGTATCACAGAAACCATGAAAATCATCTTCGAAGAATCCGCATATGCCTAACGAAATCAGACATTAAGTCTTAAACATCTTAGTGAAAGAGACTCATAGTCCTTCCTATTCCCAGTAACTTTTAAAATTTTTCTTCCTAACTGGAATTCTTTCTGAAGAGAATTTTGAATATTGGAATACCTCTGCTTGATTTCATTGGCATAAAAAAAGAGTCAATAACTCCTATGCAAAGGGGTGAGAGAGGGCTTGCAATGAAGAGTGCTGGGTGAGAGTCACATCAAGCTGTTAGTTTGTTGTCTGATGGACACCATTATTGGATGAGAACAAATTTTACCTGAGTTCACCATGTTTCTAAAGAAGAGCAGTTCACTGTTAGCTCTAATGATGAATTTCACATATGGATCAAAGTGTTTTCAGTAGAGTATACTACATTTAGAGCAAAGGCACTTCATGCTTTAAGTATTCACACCCGTACTCACACATAGGAGACCTCCATGACTGCGTACATGTATGACCACAAAGTAGTAGATGAGCACTATAGAATTATTGCTTCATTTGGTTCACATAGGTTTTCTCGAAAATGCAACAGTGTGCAGTGGATAATGAACACAAAGAGTGGGAGGATTCAAAGTAAAGAGCCAAATTCAGAGTCAATTTTTAATGGTGCATCATTCAAGATATAATACCTTAAGGAAAGAATATAAGCTCCAAGTTTCATTTTTCCCTGCTTTAAAATGACAATTGAATCAAATAATAAAACGGTGGTTATAGAACTTCCTAATATCTATAGGTAACTACGACTATTAGCAGTACTTTATCATTGGCTGCAGTAGCATCTAATTAAAAATCAATTAATATAAAGACTAACTCTGACAATCGTGAGATAAATAATCTTTAAACTCACTTATCACCTGTGAGCTCCCACTTTCAGATGTCCCATCTTTTTGTGCCAAACCCATGTATGTTTTCTATGTATTGATTTGTGACTTCACCTGTAATCCCTGTATCTCTAAAATCGTGTAAAACCAAACTACCCCACAACTGCTAATCCACTTGCTCAAAGCTTTTTGTGTGTGGCTTTGGTTCATCGTCCTCAAATTTGGCTCAGAATAAATCTCTTTAAATTAAAACAAAAAAAGAAGAAGAAAGTTTCCTGTTTGCAGTTCTACCACACTCTTAGATACTCTTTGTGTTTGAGTCACTTTGTTAATATCCTGGAATCAAAAATAGGACCTTTGTAGTGGCCTAAATATTAGCCCTTTCAAATTTTCATGTACAGTTACAAAGATCCACGGTATATAGTATATACATAGTGTTAAAAATTGTAATTTTGCTGTAGCTCACATTTGAATTGTAGGTTTTTGTCTGATCTCATCCATAAGCATAGTGAGTAAAATTAATCACATTCAAAGACTCATGTAAAAATTTTAATCTGAGTTCATCTGAAAGCAGAGTCTTAGACAATGGCATTCATGCAGCTAGCATTTTTTCTAAGTGATTCTAGGCATCAAGTATAAAAGACAAAGCTGAGGGGTGGGGTAAAATGAACTAGGACAGCTCCTAGAAGAGAGGATAGTCACTGTAAAGTTAGCTACTGCCACGAGCATCTGACACTTGACACTGTGAGTTCTTTGGAAAACACTTAAACTGTGTTTTCAGATGTTTTACCCAGGGCATGAAAGGGGAAACCACTTATCTATTGAGTATAGGACCCCATTGGTGAAAAGTAGCTTGGATGATATTAACTCTGCCACATGAATGAGGGATGGTCATTTATGAATGCAGAACTGATTTCCTCAGGCTTGTGGTGTTGCAGCACCAGAGAAACCCAGAGCAAGAAACAAGTGATATGCAGTTTAGGTTAACGGGAAGCGCTGTCACATTAAAACTGATAGGAACCTTGGTGGAATTGCTTTTCACAACAATGAGTGACATAGAAGGAAGGCTACCATGATTTTGAAGTGGAATACAAGATGTGTCCAACATATTAAACACCACTTCTGCAAACAGTAGTTATCTCCTATCTGTGACCTATCTGCTAAAAATGTGAGAATTTGCATTATATGAAGCAAGCCTCTGCCTTGAGTACAGGATGAGAATTGATTCAATGATGTGTGAAATAAAGTGAAATTTAGGAAGAAAGTAATTTATATAAATAATTCTCTTTTGTAAATTGATAATATCAAATTTTCTTGCTTGGCGAATGGAATTGGTCTGTGAAATTTTATCAGTTACTGTCATTTCTTATATGATCATATTGTAATTTGAAATCCTGAAGCAACCAGTGTTATATTTGACATAGGAGAAAATACAAGTAAAATTAAACTCAAGAAGAACACACATTAGCAGACTTGCAATACAATCATTCTTTTAATATTTAGTTTTTAGCTACCTAGCTGCTACAGAATATTTTTAAAGTTAGTCCTCCATGCTATGGTTTGAATGTCTGTGGTCCCACCCGAAATTCAGGGGTTGCCAATGTGATAGTATTAAGAGGGAATTAATACTAATTTAAATGGAATTAGGCCATGAAGGCTCCTTCTTATCTATGGGATTAAGTCCCTTGTAAAGGCTTCCTGCAGCCTTTGGTTTGTTTGCTCCTTTGCCCTTCTATGTTCACCCTCTGCTGATACAGCAGAAGATCTTCACCAGACCCAAATCTGTCCACGCTGATCTTATACATGTGGTTATCAGCCTCCAAAACAGTGAGAAAACAGATTTCTTTCTTTTTTTTTTTTTTTGCAGTTTTTGGCCAGGGCTGGGTTTGAACCTGCCACCTCCAGCATATGGGGTCAGCGCCCTACTCCTTTGAGCCACAGGCACTGCCTGAGAAAACAGATTTCTGCTCTTTAAACAAATTACCCAGTTGCAGATATTCTGTTATAGCAGCACAAGAAAACTAAGACCCAATTTAAACCCAATTTGAGTCATCTTAACAAATATTCTCTGAATGAATATCGTCATGTTTTTAGCCCTTCAGGAGGTATGTAGGTAAAATGTTAAGAGTAAGAATGAATAAATACATTTTTTTGCCTTTTTTTTTTTTTATGAGATAGAATCTTAGTCTGTTGCCCAGGTTAAATTGCTGTGGTATTAGTCCAGCTCACAGCAACTTCAAACTTCTGAGCTCAAGAGATTCTCCAGCCTCAGCAGTCTCACTAGTAACTGGAACTGTAGGTACCCATCATGATGCCTGGCTAAGTTTTCTATTTTTAGTAGTGACGGGGTTTTGCTCTTGCTCAGGCTAGTCTTGAACTCCTGAAGTCAAGTGATTCATCTGCATGGACTTTCCAGAATGCTAGGATTTTCATTTAAATTTTTCATGAACCATCCTGTGACCTTGGGAAATTAAATTTCGAAGGATTTAGTTTTCTTACCTTTATTTAAATGAAGGTTGTGGTTCGAATGTTGTCCCCTCCAACACTCATGTTGAAATTTAATTATTGATGTGGCAGTATTGTGAGGGGTGGCCTTTAAGACATGACTGGATCACAAAGGTTCTGCCCTCATGAATAGACTAATTATTTAATGGATTAAAGCATTAATGGCTTTTATGATAATGCAACTAGTGGTTCTATAAAAAGAGAGGGAGAGATCCGATTTAGCAAATGCTTAGCCCTCTTGCCATATTATGCCTTGCTCTACCTTGGGAGGTTCCCCTCCTCACAAGCTGGCCTTTAGGTCTGTGGCCCTTGACTTTCAACTTCCTCAGCTTTCATAACTCTAAGAAATAAATACCTTTTTTTTTTTTTATGAAAAGGGTTTTTAAATTTTTTCTACTGAATATATATGCAAATAAAATATGTATATACTTTTCAGTAAAATAAAACCTAAAGAAAAACAAAAATATACATTGTTTAAAATAAAGCTAGGATATACAATGTGACTCACAGTGTGAGAAGACCAACTATACTTCTTTACCACTTAAATTCCTTTTCTATATAAATTACCTAGTTTTTGTTGTTTGCAAAGAATACGAACTAAGACAGTGAGAAATTCAACCCAAAGGACTGTTGTAGTCCTTGTAGTTTATAATTCTATAAATCTGCCTGCTATGGAGCCTCCCCCAAGGATACCCTCCTGTGTTCATCCTAACACAGAACAAATCGCATGTTGTATAAAGATTTTTTTAAATATCCCATATTGCATAACTTTTATATGAGCAAGACATAGGCAAATTAATCGTTATAGGAATCTGAGTGCTTGTGTTACAATAATGCTAACCTGCATACCTTTGCCTTTTCTATTTGACATTTTACTGTCCAGAAAATTTTGTTTGAATCAGAATCATAAATATGTTCAAAGACTTTCTCAGTCTTCCTTAGACGCAGATGTAAATGACACTGACTTTCTTGAGATTATCATTATAAATGTTGACCATATAATAATACTTCACAGGTTTTCATCTTAAATTCAGTCAAAGGCAATTAAAACTGCTGGTTTATATCATTTACTTAAGTGAGGAAATTTTTTTATTATTTAAAAATGTTCCATTTAAATCATGAAAGTAAAACATTATGCAGCTTCTTATTGCTTGCTATCATTTTGAGAGACATAGTTTTATAAAATATTGAATTAAGTTCAGAAATAGCATTAGCAATGCAGTTTTTCCTTTGCATAGATGATAACTAGTAGGAAATTTACTCCTACTTAAAGATTGTTCTATGTGCTATCAGGTTTATTGGTTAATTTTAACTGTTACCATTGCTTGCAACTGAATTATTGTAATGTCATTCTATTAGAAATTCAGTCCTCGCAAAATAGCAGGCGTTTATATTTTTTTCATTGCTCTTTTTTTTTTCCTCACTTAAAGCTGAAATCATTAAAAGACTAGGCAAGTATGACACTGACAAAGAAGAAACAAGTGAAGATTGCCAAGGGATGATTAAACAGACCATACTTTCCCAGGGGTACAATGCTGCAATCACAGCATTTTGTGCATATCTTTCAAGACTCAACAAAACTATTGAGTGCTTCAGTGCCCATATCATCACTGTTGTATTTTCTCATGGCAACTGTTATCATTATTAGCCTTGTTGTGATATGATGATTCTCTGGATGCTCCTTTTGGCTCAACTGTTCTTGGCTTATCCTTTTTCAAGATCAATGAAATCCAAGCCAAGGTAATGACCTGGGAGTAAGCCAGAGTAGAATTTTATCTGGCTATTTCATGGAATGAATGCTTAATAACTACTACACTATAAAGGCTTTAAAATAAAACATGCAAAATGTTTTAAGCCTGATATTCACTTTCCTTGCAATTGGTTAATATTATGGAAGGAAAATTCTGGTTTAGCATATGGCATAAACAAAATAAACTAGGTCACCTTGCAATTATGCTAATGACTTGTGGTCCTTTATTCTCAGAATTTGCTTATCTACAACAGGAGATAAGAATGCTTGACTTTTAAAGGTCATTAAGTTGTGAAGGTCTAATTTTGAATGAGCTATTATAATGTGGACACAATGTGCATTATATATATATCTGTAAGTTTTTTTCAATATTGACCAAGTTTATGTTATAGACATAAACAGGGTGGGCATAGTGCATATTGCATCGCATGTGATTTAAAATAGTTTAACTTAGTAAATTGCACGCAAGTTTTATGGACATCCTGTATATGTATGTGTGTACAGGTGTGTTTGTGTGTTTAAGAAATAAATGGGATTTTTCAACTCACAGAGTAATTGCTTAGTGAGTTAAAATTTTTGATGTTTGCAAGCAGTTTGAAGCCTCAATTTAAAGTTCACATAAAAGCATATCTACAATAAAACCAAGAGGTCTTTAATGTCATTTCAGGATGTGATTTTATAAATTGAATTATTCTTCACAGGCATGAAATTAAGTACCTGCTACTATCTTATGTAAAATAAGTAACTTCGAAGCCAATTCACCTGGGGCCAAATCTTTCAGCTGTAGGATTCTTATTTCCCCTGCTCATTTAACAGTGGCCAATATTAAGTTTCCTCGAGAAAGTTTATTAATCAGACTCCCAACTGGGAATAAATTTACATTCTTCATGCTCTGTATGAAATTTTTGAAACTGTGTTTCATAAATGTTAAGTGGAGGAACTGATGAACCAGTATAAGTCCATATAAATGTGATTCTGATTCTTCATAGGGTTGGTCAGTATACCTCTTTTAGAGCTAAATAGCTTTTCTTTTCTTTTTATTTAAACTAAAAAGCTTTTCAAGAGGAATAATGAACTATAAAATATTAATCAAAGTGTTGGAATTAATTGAAATTTTTTTGTTTCCTTGCTTCTATAGATTTTTAAGGGTATGCTTTTTATATAAACCTATATAACCTAAGTTTCTGCATTCTAATGCTTTTAACCTTTTTCATTCAATAACATGAGAGAGAAGTGAGTCTAAAAGTTCACAAACTTGCATTTTCCCCAGATTATATTGGGATAATTTGCCTGATTATATTATTCTATAAAATATGTGTATATATGCATGTGTATATGTTTACATAATTATGATACAGTTTCACACACCTTTAAAAGGAAGGAGTAAAATATGCATCATAATTTTTACATAAACATCCTCTCTGTGTATCTTTATGTGTTTTTCAGGATTGGGAAATTAATTTATTTATTTTTTTTTTTTGTAGAGACAGGGTCTCACTTTATGGCCCTTGGTAGAGTGCCGTGGCCTCACACAGCTCATAGCAACCTCCAACTCCTGGGCTTAAGCGATTCTCTTGCCTCAGCCTCCCGAGTAGCTGGGACTACAGGCGCCCGCCACAACGCCCGGCTAAGGATTGGGGAATTAATAAAACAGGAAGAAGGCTGTAGAATATGACCAATAGCAGCTCTCGTTCAAACTTTTGAAACATAAGGAAAAACTAGTATAAATTTTTTATTCCTTAGATGTCTACGATCCTGAAATACAGGTCAATAGACTTTCACCAAAGAAACATGCTGGCAATACTTAAATGTCTAGGACTGTAAGATTGGATTACTCCTATTATATTTCTTTTAATAAAGGAAAATAATCTTGTATTATTTCAGAAGCACAAAATTAGTTTCACATTTTAAAAGTGCACTACATTAACCCATTAAAGTGAAAAGTCATTTAAAAATCTATAGAAAAAAACATTTGATAAAATTCAACATGTATTCATGGCTTTAAAAAAATCTTAGGTAGCTAGAAATAAACACTTAACCAATGAAATAGGGCAAGAAAAATATATGTAAAGATTGAAAATAAAAAAACACTATAATTATTTGTACTCATTTATTTATTCAATAGATTTAGGGGTAAAAATGTTTTTTTGTTATATGGATGTATTGTACAGTGATGAAGTCCGGGGTTTTGTGCATCTGTGCATTAGGTAAGCATTAAGTAATATTTTATTCCTTGCCTCCTTCCCTCCCTCCACTTTCTGATTCACGAGTTTCCATTATTTCATTCTGCATGAGCATACATACCCATAGCGTAGCTTTCACTTATCAGTGAGAATATATTGTATTTGATTTTCCTTTGCTGAGTTACTTCACTTAGGATATTGACCTTTAGCTCTATCAGAACAGCTGCAAAAGACATTATTTCATGATTTTTTATGGCTGAGTAGTGTCAATGGGGCGTATACACACACACACACACACGCATTCAGAGGGTGCCCAAAAATGTATACACATTTTAAGAAAGGAAAAAAATGGTACAAATTTGTAATATTTAAGTCATATTTGACTTCTGCAATTACAAGAAGAGCTCAATGTTGACTTTTGTTCATCTTTTTTATTCATATTTATTATTATAATTTATATGTATGTATATGTATAAATATATATACAAAATCTGATAATTAAGTTTATGAACTTATCCTAGGAAAAGTGCTAGGTACCTCATTGCTGAAGATCACCATGTTCACCTTCAAAGCATTCCCCTTGGGAAGCCATGTCACTACCTTGTTCACCCTTTAAAGCAATTTTGTAACTCTTTTTCTAGAATGAAAGCTCAGAGCTGTCCTGATACAAAGGGTCTGAAAATTAAGTTCACAGACTTGCCACCATGCACTTACTTTGGCAGCACTGTATAAACACTCAGTAAGGTTTTATAACCTGGTGTCTTACAGCTGTGTTCATGTCATGTTGTGATGTCTTGCTGAGTGAGATTTGTTATTGTTTTGTGTTTTTCTGTGCTGTACGTTCCCTCCCACACACATACACACACATATTTTCCTTACCCACTCATCAGTTAATGGGCACTTAGGTCAATCCCATATCTTTGCAATTGTCAATTATGCTGCAATAAACATTCACATGCAATTGTTATTTTGATTCAATGACTTCTTTTGCTTTGGGTAGATAGCCAATAGTGGTATTGTTAAATTGAATGGCAAATCTACCTTTAGTTCTTTGAACAATCACTATATATTTTCCACAGAGGTCATATTAATTTGCATTCCCAATATCAGTGTGTAAGTGTTCTCTTTTCACTGTATCCATGCCAACATCTCTTGTATTTTGACTTTTTCATAATGGCCACTCTGACAGGGCTTAGGCGGTATTTCATTATGGTTTTGATTGGCATTTCCCGGATGATTAGTGATGTTGAGCACGTTTTCATGTTTGTTGGCAGTTTGTTCATCTTCTTTTGTAAAACGTGTGTTCGTGTCTTATCCTCACTCTTAAGTGAGGTTTTTTTGTTTTTGTTTTTTACTAATAAGTTTGAGTTCCTTATAGATTCTGGATATTAGTTCTTCACGAGATGTTTAATTTGTGAATATATTTTCCCATTCTGTAGGTTGTTTATTTACTCTGTTGACTATTTCTTTTGCTGTGTACCCTATTATACTATTTTTACTTTTGGATGAAATCTCCAGCTCTACTTTGCTTTCCAGCAGTTGAGACACTTCTATCCAAAATAAGTATAGTGTTGTGATTTAAGTGTACAACCTTGTTTCCCTCTTGCCTTCCCACTATATTTGTCCATGATGCCCTTGTATGACATTTCACATTGAGTAAATGGAACCCCAATCAGATATTTAGAGTTTTCAAGCCGAGAGAGAAGAGCAGATAATCAGAAAACCTTGATGTATAGAATTGTGGCTTTTAGCTTATATTATTTCCATTAACATAAGTATTGGAATTTCACAGCTGGAATATTAATGTAGAAATGTAATTTGTTATGAAGGATTTGATAATGATATTAAGGTAACATTTATCAAAGTTTGTCTGTTCAACCTATTGCAACTGTGCCAAACTTAGATTTGGTTAATATGGAGAGAGATATGAGAAAAACAAAATACACCATTCTGAATCAAAATATAAACAGGTAGACAATATGCATGTATAAGCTAGTCTTATTCAAGCTTTGTTGGTAAAATAACACTTTGAATAACAAATGTTCAAAATGCATCATTGTGGGGTAGGCACAGACCCTCATACCCTTAAAACTCTGACAATCAGGGGTGGCACCTGTGGCTCAGTGGGTAGAGCGCTAGCCCCATATACCAAGGGTGGCAGGTTTGAACCCAGCCCTGGCTAAACTGCAACAAAAAATAGCCGGATGTTAAGGCAGGTGCCTATAGTCCCAGCTACGAGGGAACCTGAGGCAAGAGAATAATCTAAGCCCAGGAGCTGGAAGCTGCTGTGAGCTGTGACGCTTCGGCACTCTACCAAGGGCAATAAAGCCTATAAAAGAAAAAAAAAATTGACAATCAGTAAAATATTTTTCAATTTTACCCTAGAGTATCCTTGGTAGGGGAGATTAAAACCTTATTTATAATTGAGGTATATGCATATATCCCCCCAAAATGTGTGTGTACATGCACATACATTTGCAACAACTCTATTCTCAGCCTGTGGTTAATGAAATGGTTCCACTGCTAAAAATTCTTAAAAACACCTGGTTTAGCTCTAAGCCACAATGATACTTAGAGGTCAGGCAATGCATCTTTCAAAGTTGTAGCTGGCTATTACTTGAAACACTTTACTTTCTGATTGATGTATTTACATGCAAGAAGTTCACTTGCGATGAGTCAGAAATGATGGTGATGTGTTAAAATTATACCTCTTTGCACACTTTCTTTAAGAAAAGTAAGCATTAGGGTGTTACAGTCTGAATGTTTCTTTTTAATGCACAATGACCTTGTCAAGATGTTGCAAAAATGGGGCAGGTAAGTATATTGTGCATGGGTCACCAAGCATTGGGCTTGTCAAAACAAGATCAACTGCTGTGTCTACCTTCATCTCTCACCAGGAGACTTTCTGAATTTGTAGTATAAGAAAATGCACAACAAAAGTAGAAAAAGATAACAATGATATACAAAGAAAAATTTCTGCGTGTTATCTTACAGCTTAATTACCTCACACTAAGTGTCATTATAATGCAGATATTAGCTAGATGATGCTGAAAAACAGCAAGAAATTTCAGCTTTCCCATCAAATCACCAGAAACTTGTCAGGTTTATTTCTGGTTTGATTTTCTATGTGACTTTTTCTTTTGCTTGGCATCAAACTATTCTAAATCATTCTTAAATAGATTACAAGTTAGTGTCAATACCTAGATGCTATTGTATTATTTTTCTTTGCTTATGTTACATAAACTAATTCTGAGCTTAGGAAAATAAATAAAGTCCTGGTGTAGTGTCAACTTTAAATTTCCATCATTATTTTGCTTCCTACTTAATCATACTTGACCTGGCAATGTTGCAGGGTTATCAAGAACAAATGACAATTTTATATAGAAGAACATTATAGTGGTTGCTGTGATGTGCTGGCCAGATGCTGCTTCAGTACAAAAACACATATTTTCTTTACTGCTGGAATTGTTGCCACTAGATATCCCTCAGCTATCAACTTTGGAAATGATTTGGCAGAAGAGTGTCTTCAACTCCATGGGGACCGCATTTTCAGGTCAATGTGCTTCAAATTACCAGTTGTTGCATGTTTATAAATGTCTGGCCTCTCTCACTCAGAACACTCATGAGGCTCCTGTGGAGTTTGCTTAGGAATTTTTTGATACTATGTTACAATCCAATGTCTCCCGGCACCAATCCTACTGCCTTCTTTTCCATTCACAGGTATTAAATCCAAATTTATTAAGTCGGGTTCAAAACATTTTGGATATTCATCTCTTTCTAGAAACCTAAAACTACAAAAATCCATAAAATCGCACATTATCATCATCATACTAAGAAGTATGTGTGAACAAAGTTCACTAAACCAATTCTAAGAATGTGTGTTCACATAGAAGCTATTTCAAGAATGACATGAACTTCCACTTAATTTATTACATGATTTGAAAAATAAATTTAATTGAATTTGAAAAGTTAAATTCTTCATATCTTGCAAGGAATTATTATATCTCCCATATCTACCTTATAATGCTGTATTAAAGACCAAGATTAAGGAAAGACAGAATATGCTTAAGACTCTTATAAACTACAAAGAGCTACTACATCTGAACAGTTGTTTTTTTTCCTTATCAGTAATATGAGTAATATTCCAGATACTTAGAGAAAATTTGCTCACTTTTTTCTTTCACACTTATAAAATATTTTTTCTTATAAACATGAATGATTTTTATTATAATTTAGTCTCAAAATGCTAAATTAATTTAATCAAGAGGGAATAAAATATGTCCGATGTTTTTGGAGTTTTTTTTTTTTTATATTTAAGGAGTTCGAGATATCTCTTGGATTTGCTTGTTATTTTTATTATTAAAGTGTTTTTTCAAGACTACAGCTTACTTTAATATCTTATTACTTAAATTACATATGTAACTTTGACAATCCCTAAAACCTACCTATATTTGTGAATGGATAAATATTATGGTTGAAGAAAGGATTAAAGGTTATTTTCAGCAAGAGGAGGAATTACAGAAATTCATAAAGCCAAATCAGCTAATAGTTTTATTTTGGGAGATTTTTATGCAAATATACAATTTTCAAATATTTCCCTTCATTCTGTGTGTTGCCTCTTCACTCTGTTGATAATGTCCTTTTATTGAACTTTCTAATTTTGATTAAAGTCAATTTCTCTGTTGATCAGTAATTTTAAAGATTTTCTTCAGAATAAAACTAAAAATGGAAACAAAAGACTATTGTTATTGACTTACTAGAGGGCTAATTATTCCTCACTATATCATTCCCTGTTAACATTGTTTTTTACTCTTTCATTAGAACCTCTCTCTATGCAGTGTCTATATGAAGCTACTTTTGTTATAAATTGTATGATGGATATTTTTATACAATGTGCCAACTTCCAAGTAGACAAACCTGAGGAAGAGTGTGCCCTGCCTCTGGAATTTGGCTTTTCCATTAACTGGCCATGTAATTTTGGGAATGGCTTAGGCCCTGTCATACTCAAAGGCTGGATCTGGACACTGGGCAAATATGTATCTCATAGGATTGGTGTGAAAGTTAAATGAGATAACTATATCAGTGTGTTAAATAAATGTCACCTAAGGTATTGGATATCTAAAATACTGTTATGAGGGGTACAGTTTATTAATCCCAGTTTTGAGATGAGAAGATAAGTGTATACAAAGGTCTGTTACATGTTAAATATAATCTAATTCAAATTTGTTTGCTTCTAAAATACCATGTTTTCACCACAGTGGCAAGGTTGTATTGTTAAATTTAACAGCCACCAAGGACGACACCTGTGGCTCAAAGGAGTGGGGCACTAACCCCATATGCCAGAGGTGGTGGGTTCAAACCCAGCCCCAGCCAAAAACTGTAAAAAAAAAAAAAACAAAAAAAAAACCTAACATCCACCAAGAACAAAGCTGGTCAAGTTTTCTTAAGTATCAAAAGAGGTGCAATGAAATCAGCACCAAAAATAGTATGCAATGCCCTAGAGCCAGAATATTAGAAAAACTTGAGAAACCAATATTTAATTTCATGTTGCCTTTTGTCTCCAAAATCTCCTTCCAGAAAAGCTTCTTCTGAATCTCAAAAACTTACTTTCATTCTTACTCCATGTCTCCTTTTATTTATTAAAATGAAAATATAAATATTTCATTAAAATGAAACCGTGGGTGGAGGCATCTGATATAATGTAAGTTCTTTCTCTCTCTCACACACACACAAACACACACAAAATCTCTTATATTTTATATACATCAATTTGAACCTAAAACCTTAAACATAAATTGACTACTAGAAGTGGGATCACTAAATGTTATCATTTAGAAGATCAATCAAATAATCATAATATCTCAGTACAATAAGAAAATAAATCTCATTAAGTTCCCATCATCAGGCATTCTTCTTTTCCTCTCTTTGGGACGCCACACCATTCTCTGCTCCTTTTCACCCCTGCCCTGTCTTCCCCTCTCACACCCCGGCTTTCTGCTCTCTTTTCTGTTTTTCTCTTGTCTTCCCCTCACTCTCTACCCTTTCTCTAATATAAAATGAACTTTATGCTTTTATATCTTAATCTTGGCCTACAGAAATTCTTTTCTCATATCATGAGCAGCACCTACTGAGAAACTGAGGATTTCTAAACCTACCATTTGGTGGCCCACATGGTGACTTTAGAAAATCACTTCTCTACCTTTACGGGAAAGAAGTTCCTTTTCTCCCTCCCCAACTCCCAGGTCGAAAACTGTGTCTTTCGTTTTTTTTTTTTTTTCTTTTGCAGTTTTAGGCCAGGGCTGAGCTTGAACCCCCCACATCTGGCATATGGGGCTGGCGCCCTACTCGTTTGAGCCACAGTCACCACCCCAAAACTGTGTCTTTCTCTTCAGGACTGAAACCTGCTTCAAACTCAAAGCTGCTCCCTTCTCGAATGGAAATTATACTTAAAAAATAAAAAAACTCCATATCAGCTATTATTTTATTCATTTCTATTACCACTTCTCTGTATTTCTTAGGAGTCTACTAGGCTTGGTGAAGATACACTTTCACTTTTTTTTTTTTTTTTTTTGAAGCAGTTTCACTATGTTGCCCTCAGTACAGTGCTGTAGCATCACAGCTCATAGCAACATCAAACTCTTGGGCATAAGCAATCTTCTTGTCTCAGCTTTCCAAGTAGCTGGGACTACAGGCACCTGCCACAACTCCCACCTGTTTTTCTTTGTTATTGTTGTTGCAGTTGTCATTGTTGTTTAGCATGCCCGGGCTGGGTTCAAAACCACCAGCCTTGGCGCATGTGGACAGCGCCATAACCACCATACTATAGGTGCCAAGCCAAGATACACTCTTATTAATAACACTGGTATTTATACTAAAAAACCAAAAAAGTTAGGCATGGTTTCCAAATCTTTAACATAATTTCATGGATATGTGTCTAAGGACTGTTTTGGGCTGGTGGGAAGAAATATTTGAAGTAATATAATAATAGAACATCAATAATAATATTTGGAGGGTATAAGACCAAAATTTATCTACAGATCAATGTCTCACAGTGGAATTCCAATGTGAAATCACCTCAGTTAGTTAAATTAGACTTGCCACACTTTGTAACTAATTATAATGATATAACTTATGATGAATTGATTACTTATAGGAAATATTAAAACAAAAGTTTTAATGATGACAATTACTCATAGGAAATATTAAAACAAAAGTTAGTATAATCTTTAAGAAATATCATCTTATATTTGAATTGTCATACATCATTTTGAAAGTAGTTTTAAACTGTATTCAGGGTTGTTTTAATAAATAAGATCTCTTTTTTTTTTTTCTTTTTTAGGGAAATCTGAATACATCCGAAATGACAGCATAGTAATTCAGAGTCCTGACGTTCTACATAGTTTTTCAAGGTTCTTCTGTATTTTACCTATATTTGCAATCTGGAATTACCTCTGAGTCCAGGAAGAAGGAAAGGAAAATAATTGAAATAGGTTCCTTTTTTGATTACTTACATCTCTCTTCCTAACACATAATCAGAGTATTTTATTTAATAGTCTTTACCATTGGGAGAAAGATATGCCATATTTAAGGATAAATGGAAGATTAGCTTGCCTTTATTCAGGAACATACTAGCTTGCATTCCGACCAGCAGTGCAGAAGTGTTCCCTTTTCTCCACATCCATGCCAACATCTGCAGTTTTGAGACTTTGTGATGTGGGCTACTCTTACTGGAGTTAGATGGAATCTCAGAGTAGTTTTGGTTTGCATTTCTCTGACAATTAAAGATAATAAGCATTTTTTCATGTGTCTATAGACCATGAACCTGTCTTCTTCAGAGAAGCTTCTGTTCATGTCTCTTGCCCACAATGAAATGGGATCACTTGTTTTTTTCTTAGTAATAAATAAGTTTGAGTTCTCTGTAGATTCTGATTATTAGACTTTTGTAGGAAATATAACCTGCAAAACTCCTCTCCCATTCTGAGGGCTATCTATTTGCTTTACTTAGTGTATTCTTGGCAGTGCAGAAGCTTTTTAATTTGATCAGATCCCAGTGATGTATTTTTGATGTTGCTTCAATTGCCCGGGGTGTCTTCCTCATGAAGTATTTTCCCAGACCAATTTTTTCAAGCATTTCCCCAGCCTTTGTTTTTTAGTTTGTTTCTCCATGGCTGATGGCAAGGAGATGAAGAGTGAAAAGAAGGAGAAGGAGAAAAGTCAGGGGAGTAGGGAGATAGTCAAAAAGGGAAACACAGGAGGCAGGTATTGAACAATGAATGGATAGAGAAAGGGTAAGTGACACAACAATATCAAAAGAAGTAAAATATTTAGAAATGAATTTAACCAAGGAGGCTAAAGAACTGTACTCATAAGCTGGGCACAGGGGCTCACACCTGTAATCCTGCACTTGGGAGGCTGAGGTGGGTGGATTGCTTGAGCTCACAGTTTCAAGACCAGACTAAGCCAGAGCAAGACTTCATCTCTAAAAATAACTGGTTGCTGTGACTGCCTTCTGTAGTCCCAGCTACTTGGGAGGCTGAGGCAAGAGAATTGCTTAAGCCCAGGAGTTTGAGGTTGCTGTGACCTCTTGGTAGTTTGGTAGCCATGGCACTCTACCAAGGGTGACAAAGTGAGACTCTGTCTCAAAAAAAAAAACAAAAAAACAAAAAAACAAAAAACTACTCATATAAATCATTGGTGCATGTTTGGTTTATCAAAGATTAGGTGGTTGTAAGATGTTAGTTTCATTTCT
Organism: Nycticebus coucang; assembly: GCF_027406575.1. NCBI lineage: Eukaryota > Metazoa > Chordata > Mammalia > Primates > Lorisidae > Nycticebus > Nycticebus coucang. The sequence goes on from NC_069792.1 coordinate 36,842,138, forward strand.
TGGTTTTCTATTTGATTCTAAGTGTCTATGTCTCTAGTTTTGTGCCATACTGTCTTGATCACTATGACTTTGTAGTACAGACTAAAATCTGGTATGCTGATGCTCCCAGCTTTATTTTTATTACTAAGAACTGCCTTAGCTATGCGGGGTTTTTTCTGGTTCCATACAAAACACAGAATCATTTTTTCCAAATCTTGAAAGTACAATATTGGTATTTTGATAGGAATGGCATTGAATGGGTAGATTGCTTTGGGAAGTATAGACATTTTAACAATGTGATTCTGCCCATCCATGAGCATGGTGTGTTCTTCCATTTGTTAAAATCCTCTGCTATGTCCTTTCTGAGGATTTCATAATTTTCTTTATAGAGGTCCTTCACCTCCTTTGTTAGGTATATTCCTAGGTATTTCATTTTCTTTGAAACCATGGTGAAGGGAGTTGTATCCTTAATTAGCTTCTCATCTTCACTGTTATTGGCGTATACAAAGGCTACTGACTTGTGGACCTTGATTTTATATCCTGAAACATTACTGTATTTTTTGATGGCTTCTAGGAGTCTTGTGGTTGAGTCTTTGGGATTCTCTAAGTATAAGATCATGTCATCAGAAAAAAGGGATAGTTTGACCTCCTCTGCTCCCATTTGGATTCCCTTTATTTCCTTGTCTTGCCTAATTCTATTGGCTAGAACTTCCAGCACTATGTTGAATAGTAAAGATGACAGAGGACAACCTTGTCTGGTTCCAGTTTTAAGAGGAAAAGCTTTCAGTTTTACTCTATTCAGTAAAATATTAGGTGTGGGTTTGTCATAGATAGCTTCAATCAGTTTTAGAAATGTGCCACCTATGCCTATACTCTTCAGTGTTCTAATTAGAAAAGGATGCTGGATTTTATCAAATGCTTTTTCTGCATCTATTGAGAGGATCATATGATCTTTATTTTTGCCTCTGTTAATATGGTGGATAATGTTTATGGACTTGCATATGTTAAACCAGCCTTGCATCCCTGGGATGAAGCCTACTTGATCATGATGAATGACTTTTTTGATGATAAGCTGTAATCAATTGGCTAGGATTTTGTTGAGAATTTTTGCATCTATATTCATGAGTGAGATTGTTCTGGATGTGGAGAGAAGGGAACACTTTTACACTGCTGGTGGGATTGCAAACTAGTACAACCTTTCTGGAAGGAAGTATGGAGAAACCTCAAAGCACTCAAGCTAGACCTCCCATTTGATCCTGCAATCCCATTACTGGGCATCTACCCAGAAGGAAAAAAATCCTTTTAGCGTAAGGACACTTGTACTAGACTATTTATTGCAGTTCAATTTACAATCGCCAAAATGTGGAAATAGCCTAAATGCCCACCAACCCAGAATGGATTAACAAGCTGTGGTATACGTATACCATGGAATACTATTCAGCTATTAAAAAAATGGAGACTTTACATCCTTCGTATTAACCTGGATGAAAGTGGAAGACATTATTCTTAGTAAAGCATCACAAGAATGGAGGAGCATGAATCCTATGTACTCAATTTTGATATGAAGACAATTAATGACAATTATGGTAATGGTGGGGGAAGGAAAAGCAGAGAGAAGAAAGGAGGGAGGGGGTGGGGCCTTGGTGTGTGCCACACCTTCTGGTGGCAAGGCATGATTGCAAGAGGGACTTTACCTAACAAATGCAATCAGTGTAACCTGGCTTATTGTACCCTCAATGAATCCCCAACAATAAAAAAAAAGAAAAAAAAATCATTGGTGCAAGAAAACACAAAAAAATGAAAAGATACCCATGTTCATGAACTGAAAAAGTTAATACTATTAAACTTTCCATAGTACCTAAAGTGATGTACATGTTCATTGCAATTCCTGTGGAAATTTCAATGGTATTTTTTCATAGAAATAAAAAACATATTAAATTCCTATGGCACCACAAAAAACCTTTAATAGGCAAAGCAATCCTCAGCAAAAATAGCCAAGCTGGGAGCATTATAGTACCTGATTTGACAACCAACTGCTAAAGTATAGTAATTAAAACAGCATACTCCTAGCATAAAAGCAGAAACATAGACCAATAGAATAAAATAGAGAACCTAGACATTTATCCATTCATATGCAATTAACTGATTTTTTGCAAAATTGCCAAAAACAGATGAAGGGAATAGTCTTCTTCAAAAAGAAATAGCACTGGGAAAACATATCAACATGCAGAAAAATCAAATTGGACCCTTATCTTACACTAAACACAACAATCAACTTAAAATGAATTATAGACTTAAACAGAAGACCTGACACTATAAATCTACCAGAAAAAAAAAAAAAATGTATGGGAAAAGTTTATGATATTGGCCTGGCCTAAGAATTTTTGGTATGAGCCCATATGCATAAGCAATAAAAACAAACATGAAGAAATGGAATTATGTCATACTTCAAAGCTTCTTCACATCAAAGGGAATGATCAATAATGCACAGATTAAAGAGATAACCAACAAAATAAAAGAAAGTGCTTGCAACTCAGACATCTGATAAGAGATTAATACATACATGAAATTCAGACAAGTCAGTAGCAAGAAAATGAACAACCCGATTAAAAAATGGGCAAAAGAGTTGAATCGACATTTCTCAAAGACAACATACAAAAGGACAACAGGTTTATGAAAAATGGTCAATGTGACCAATCAACAGAGAAATGCAAATCAAACCACAATGAAATACCATAACTATTAGAATGGTTACCATCAAAAACTTGAAAAATAAATATTGGTAGGGCAGCACCTGTGGCTCAGTGAGTAGGGAGCCGGCCCCATATGCTGAGGGTGGTGGGTTCAAACCCAGCCCTGGCCAAACTGCAACAACAAAATTAGCTGGGCGTTGTGGCGGGCGCCTGTAGTCCCAGCTGCTTGGGAGGCTGAGGCAAGAGAATCACATAAGCCCAAGAGCTGGAGGTTGCTGTGAGCCGTGTGATGCCACGGCACTCTACCGAGGGCAGTAACGTGAGACTCTGTCTCTACAAGAAAAAAAAAAAAAAAGAAAAATAAATATTGGCAAAGATGAGGAAAAAAGAGAATACTTTACACTATTGATGGGAATGTAAATTGACACAGACAACATAGGAAACAGTAATAAGCTTGCTTTAAAAATTAAAAATAGAACTCCCACAGGATTCAGAAATTCCACTTTTGGTTGTATCTGTATAGGAAATGAAATCAGCATGTCTAAGAGAAATTTGCACTCCTGTGTTCATTGCCGAATATCCTAGTAGTCAAGCTAGAGCTAATCAACTTTAGCGTCCATCAATGGATGTATGGATAAGGGAAACATAAAGTCCCTCTCTCTCTCTACCCCCCCATGTGTATGTGTATATATAACACTCATAAACAATGTAATATCGCTCAGCCTTGAAAGGAACATCTTCTCATATGCAAAAACGTAAATGAACCTGAAAGGCCTCATGCAAGTGAAGTCAAGTGAAATAAAAAATGACAGTTTGTGATCTCATTTATATGTAAAATCTTAAAAAGTTGAATTTACAGAATCAGAGAGTAAACTGGATGCAAGGTGAGAGGGATGAGATATTGGTGAAGGGTACAAAAAAAATCTATTGTACAACATTGTGATTAAATTAGTGATGATATATCATATACTTGAAAATTACAAAGAGATTAGCTCTTAATTCTTCTCACTACAGGTAAATGGTAACTATGTGAGGTGATGAACATATTAATAAGGTTGAATTGATCATCTCACAATGTATACATATGTCAAAGCATCACATGTACACTGTCAATATACAATTTTCATTTGTCAATTATACCTTAATAAAGCAAAGGAATAAAAGAAATGGTAAAGAAAAGCAAAGAAAACAGAAAAAAATAGGATGGAGTAAAAGAAGAAAAAAAGAGAAGGCGGGAAAGAAGGGCGGAGGATGATGGAGATGGAAACATTCAAATATATCATGTGAATAAGAGAAGGAAAAGGCAAATACCAACCTGAGATGAAGGTAAGGGTAGGCAGGACCGGGGCAATGGGGTGGATGGCTCATACCTGTAATTCTAGCACTTGGGGAGGCCAAGATGGAAGGATTGCTTGAGGCCAGGAGTTCAAGACAAGCCCAGGCAACATAGTGAGACCTTATTTCTACCAAAGAAAAAAAAGATGATTAGCTGGTCACAGTGGCAGATGCCTGTAGCCCTAACTACCCTAACTACTTGAGAGACTAAAGCAGGAGGATTACTTAATCCCAGGATTTGAGGTTTCAGTGAGCTATAATTGCTCCACTGCCCAACAGCCTAGGCAACAGGGCGAGTCCCTGTTTCTAAATAAATAAGTACAGCAAATGAGATCAGAGGGTGAAAAGAAAATAATCAATATACAATAAAGATAAAATATAGGCATCAAAGAATATACAAGCTAAGGAGAAACAAAAAGGGAAGAAAGTCTAGGACAAATTCAATAGATGAAAACTAGCCAGTGCTAATGTTTCTTGGAGACTTCTTAAGGAAAGAAACCACATATTCTTCCAACTTTGTCCTCTACATACAGACTGTTGGTACACAAAGTATGAGTATACGCTAAAATATTTATGTAAAAAGAAAACAAGTAATTAATCCATCTGAATTACATAGGTAAACAAAAATATATAAACAAATGTATGACAGCTTTCCATGGCCCACTGGCTTACAGAGCCCTTTGGCGGTCTGAAATCATTATGAAGATTCTGGTTACTACAGTGCATCACTATGACAAGTTTGATCAGCCTTGACTTCTTCAGATAGGTTTCTACCTCTGAGAATTAATCACGAATTGGTTATAGTAAATATAATTAAGGATGTTACCTTGGTTCTCTTCAGTCTTCGAACCAGGAACTTAAAGTTGACTGAGCATTTTAACTTCACTATGTCATTCATTAAAATAAAGAGGGGCAAGGAAGATTATAAAAGAAATTGGCTGTTATTTAAGAACAGTGTCCTCACCCTCTCATGAGTGACTCTTCTATAGAAGAAGGTACCAGTAAGCTTTCTGGAAGGAGCCATTTATCAGATGGCGCCCTCAGCATTCTAATTTACGTCTAAATGATAAACACTTTGCCCTCTTAAAATCTTACTTCCTTGTTCAGCATTTGCCAGAGTGACATTTCTTTTTGACAATGAAATCTTACACAGTAAAATGTCCTCTTCAGGATCGTGCTACACAGATCAGCATGTCATGTCCCTTCCAAGATTTTTGAATTAATTTGTATTAATTTGTCTCATGACAGATACCCACTTAATTACAGAGAATGGATCATCTAATTCAACTGGACAGGTTTCAATGAAAGCTTTAAAATTCTTTCTATCAAATCCATATGCCCAAATGTCACTGATCTTACCAAATAAACCCCAGAAAAAGAGTTTTTGTTCTTCTATATTCAGGGGTTGAATATCGTCCATTGCTTTATGGCTGCTTTTAAATGAGAATTGCTTCTGATCTGAAAAATCGCAAACAGACCATCTGCTTCTGTTAGAGGGCCCAATTGCTCAAGTTTATTCCATTGCTACTCAGATAGAACGGCAGTTAAAATCACCATGAACAGTTAATATTTAGGAAGTGATAATTTTGATATTTTAACAATTCATCATAATCAGATGAAAAGAATTAAATACATTTAAAATACTTAAAAATTATTGATCCAGAATCATGAAATGAATAATTGAAGATTATTTTTTCTTTCCTTCAATTTCTATTGAAATGATTTTCTTCAGAAAGTTTGTTTTTAGAGCTGATTATGATATACATACTAGCAGACACATTGTTCATGTGTACTATATACTTGGTCAAAATGATGCCTATTATTCATTAATCAAAGATTTATTATGAATGTAACCTAAAATACAGTGTTAATTTCTTGAATTGTCTCTAATCAAATCTAGTGCAAAAATTTATCATTGGCATAAATTTGGTTGAACTCCAAGTTGATTTTTTTCCTCATTCTGTGACCTTGGAGATTGCTATTTTTACCCTTTTATTCTTAATCTCTTTTATGGCTCATGCCTGTAATCGCAGCATTTTGGGAGACCAACTTCCTCTCTACAAAAAATAAAAAATAGATTAGCCCAAGTGGCCAATGCATATAGTCCTAGCTTCTCCAGAGGTTGAGGCAGAAGGATGGCTGTGCACAGGATTTTTAGCTTGCAGTGGTGGATCACGTCATTGCACACCAGCTATGGGGTAAGGGAAGAGTCTGTCTCTGAAGAAAAGAAAAAGAAAACAAGGAATTTATAATAAGTGTTATATTAGAGTATTGCTTTGTTTATATTTCTATTAGAAATAAATACATATTCATTTCATACATATAGACATGAATGTACATATCAATCAAATTATAGTACAATTTGCTGAATGTAATCTTATCAAATTTCTAAGTCTCTTTTATTTGGATTCAGAAACACTTTATAGATCAGCATTTCTGTCAAATTTTTCTACCTTTTTTTGAAATGGTTTTACCCAATGGAGACATCTCAAGTCTAAGATGTTAGAAGCACTTGTTATGCTGAACTGTAATATCTTAGTACTTACCCTGGACATGAAAATTCCCTGGCCATTTATGTATTATTAGTACCTAGCACAGAGCCTGACAGGCACTAGAATATGCTTACTGTTGAGGAAACAAACAGAAGCTCCATTTGGCATCATCTCTCTAACTTTACACAGGCTCATTGAATAGTTTATTCGGGATAAATAGAATTTAGTCATGGGCTCCAAATACATCGAGTCCAAAAAAGGGATTTCTTAAACTTTAACATGAATTAGATTTACCTGGGTGGATATTCTGCAAATACCCATTCTGATTCTAAAGGTCATGGATCATTATGAAAGTTTTGAGAAACACGAAAATCAAAGAACGTGACATCTACATGGACAGAAACAAATGAAGCCCTCCAAGCAACACCAGTAAGCTTGAAACGTGTATGAGTGAATCAAATAGGACACTGCCAGCTTTCTTCGAAGTGAAACAATGAATAAAAACAGTCTGTCTCAACACTTTTATAGTGCCTCATGTATAAAGACAAGCTTGAGATTCTGTATTTGTAATAAAATTCAAGTTTTTGCAGTACCTTCTCAGAAAATCATTTTGTATATAGAAATTAACTAGACTATACATATATGTATGTAAATAATATTTACTTAGCTAAAACATACCATATATTTGCAAAGAATCTGAGCCATTGTAGACGTTAAAGAATATTTTTTCTAGATTTTCAAATTGTAGATAATTTTGTTGATAAAACTCTCCTGTATGACCAAGTACCATGTATATATGATTGAAGGAAGATATAAATTTGAAGTTTAGAGTCAGTTTTAGCAAGTTTTAACATAAAGTACTTTTATGTCACTGTATTTAAATTGTTACAAAGACAGAGATGCCTTTTTTCCAAGAAAAAATAATTAGAAATTGAGCCAGCTTTTCATCAGTCCAAAAGGACACACAGGGTCATACCCTAAGGCATGTTTATGAACCCCAGTGCAAGTTACAGTAATTACTTGTCTGTTTATTCCAAACAAAAAACAGGATAGGAAATATAAATGGATGTTTTTGTTGAGATTTTATTTCAGTTTGAGCAATCCTCTCTTCAAAATGTGAACCGCTATTTAGCATAATCAATCTGCTTCAGAGACATCTATTCATCTTAATCAACACAAACCCCACATTTGAGTCAATACTCCATTTAATAATGCCACAATATAATTAGATGCTCATCTTGTGACCAGTTGTATAAATATGTGAAGAAAAACTAAAATATGGTGACATTTATTTTGATGAAATAAAATGTCAACATTCAGAAAAAAGAGATGATCAACAATTATCATTTAATACAGAAAAACTGGTTTACATTTTTTTTAGTACAGAGACAGAGATGTATAAGAAAAGCCTTACTCTGATACTCAGTCCCAGGGCAATTCACTTGGGATATGAGGCCTCTGAAGGCCATTAACTACCCTTTACTGAAAGACCTTATTCTCTGTACCATATTTCTAAAATGTCTTAAATGTTCTACTTTTTGCTTTCATAGTTGAATATAAAAGACAAGTCAGGTTCAATAAATATCTCATGAAAGCTTAACTGTCAGAACTTTCACATGTCTATTGATTTTTATATTTATCTCAATTGTAGCATCACACACATAAACATTTTTTAAGTTAGATATTTTTATAAAAGAAGCCAAATACAATACTCAAGCACCTATACAAAAACCTACACTTATACCAAAGGGATAACAACAATGATAAAAATGAAGTATGATTTGTCAGACAGCATGTGGAATATCTGAGCACCAGCTGACACATGCAATTCACACTGACCACAGGTAGGTAAGTTAAGAGAAATTCTCAAACACCACATTAGTGTCCATCTTATGAAAATTGAGTATATAGAATTTGGGGACCATGGCTAAGTATCTATGTAGACAAAGGCCTAAATACATTCTCTAAAAAGTTATATAGGTTTTGATATTTGATTTTGATGCAGCTTTTTCCAGAATAAAGCAATGACCTACTCTATGTTTCTCTAAAATAGAGTGCCTTGTGGTATATCACACTTGTTATACATCCATTAAAACTTTGGCATTTAACTAATGACAATTGCTTTAATTTTTTTTGAACAAATTATTATTGACAAGATGGAACTAAACTATACCTTTAGAAAATATTTTTTAAACTACAAGGATATGTTACAGTATTGTATATCTGTAGTCCTATGCAACAGAATTGTGATGCTTTTGATATTATCAAAACAAGCATTTCAACAATTAAAAACTGAAAGAAACATGTATTTTTGCCAAAACAAATCCCAAAACATTAAAACTTTAACCTTCCAGAGGACATCAGGGGTAATGCTAGTAAAATCTGCCTTGCCCTAAAAGGATAGGGAGGGATTTGAATTGAGGAAGAATTTGATGGGAAATTACTAACAGATTTTATTAATATATTTGCTTCTAAAGCCAAGAAACTTATGAAATCATGTTCAGATCAAGTTGTTTGTTTGGTATGTGTAAATATGTATGTATTTTAACAATTACTTAGATAGTACAGCAAATTAATTAGATTAGCAAAACTTGACAAAACTTCCCAATAATAAGGGGGAAAACAAAATGGAATCAATTATCAATATTTAGGGCACAAAAACCGATTCCAAGATTCATTTTATACTTATAAGAACTCTACTGAGTTGTAGTCACTAGAAAATCTAGCTAGTAAAGGTGAATCTGCAGGTGGATTCATAAACTTACTGAGCAGTGAATGGAAGGGTGTTTCCCAGGCAGTGTTAGAGGTCAGGCATGCATGCAGGGATAAGACTGCTCACGTGGAGATCTGTAGAAATAGAGCAAGAACCTGGTAGAGTGCACGTCAAAGGAGTGTCATCTGCTGATCATTGAAAAGTAGTGGTGAGCCAGTCACTGCAAAGGAGCTGAACATTAAAAATTGGAATGACTTGGATAAACCAGGAGCATGGGCAGCTAAGTGCCTTTTGAAATTCAATATAAGAAAATAAAGCTAATGAAGTTGGAGATATAAAAAGGACACACAAAAAGAATTCTCTTTCAATGGAAATATTACCCATTTGTAAGATAGAAGCTTTAAGAATCAAACCAAATTTCATAGTATAGTCTCAAGGAACATATTTTTTTGTTTTGCCTTTTGTGACTCATAACTGACTTCACTTGGGATTCCTCCATCCACCCCCGAGAACTTTCTGATTGCTGGCCTTATTTTAAAAGATAAGTGAGGCAAAAGCTATATTAATTAGTTTGATGCAAGCATGTCAAATTGTATTAAAAAATCGACACATTATACCCCACATATGCATAAATGTATTCATGACCTATATGTATACGACTTAATAAAAAAATAAATAATAAATAAACTTAGCATTTTAACATGAATGAGGTAAAAGAGGAATAATGAAATAAATTAAAGGTAAATTATAGTAAGATGTTAGACAGGGCATAAAGGTCAGACATCCGCTAAGTCCACATGTGCGTAAAGACTTTAAAAGAGAAGAGAAATTTCAGGATTCTGGACAAGAAACCAATTAGGATAATCATTTGACTGAAAATTTGGTTTATTTAAATTAATTAATGCATGAAATAAATTTTAAATTTGTTTTGTTTTACATTGATTTATTTTAATAGATGAAATTAATTTATTTTTACTCATTTTTAAAAGGCGTTAAAACTCAAAATCAATTAAATGTTTAAAATTGTTTAATTAGAGAATTAGGTTAGGTTAATTAGAGAATTTATGAACTGAATTTTAAACTATCTATCTCTGGTTATTTACTATAAAAATAAGTAAAAATAAGTATAAAGGAGATACATTTCCATGAAATAACCAATATTTTCTTTTATGTGCAATTTTTTAAATGAAAATTAAATAAAGGGCAAACTGTTCAGAATTAATCTGTCATTTTACTAAGGTACCATTAACAAACTGATTACTAACTACTATGAATCATAATTTGGATGTCCTATTGATAATCAAAATATAATACATTAAAGATTAAATGCAGAACTCTAAAAAGTGAAGCAAAATTTGAACTCTTCAATTTATTTTAGGCAATGTTTTCACTGAGACTGTGTTTTTGTATTTACTACTTGAGATGTAATCATTCTTTTTTAGTAAGTCTAGGCCATTCTTTCTTCAAATAATGGTTTATATTCACTATTTAACAGCTGCTCCTCCTAACAAATCATCACAAAGACACACACCCTAACTTGATTTAAATTTTAATCCATTCTGTAAGATTAATTTTATCTACTTTTTAAACTACATGTCATTAATAAGACATTTTTTGCCAATAGTGTATTTATATTATCAATTATATATGTTTTATATGCATGTACAATTCTAATAAATCATGTACAATTCTACTAATAAATCCACTATAAAACTTAACAGCTGAAAATGACATGAAAATAAATGGAAGTCTTAATATAAATAAGTTTGATTTACTGCCCATAACCAGCAGAATCACCCCTTTCATCTTCTAAGACATAAGTTTTTAAATCATTATTTAAGTTTTGCATCACCTGGAAACTAGTTAAAAATGCAAGTTTTCAGATTGCATAAATCAGAATCATGTTTTAACATGATTCTGTTTTAACAAACTATCCATGTGATTTTTATGGCTACTAACCTCTAGGAACAATCAGTCTATATCCTCATATCTCCAGATTATTGCTTTTGTTCTCTTGTAAACAAAATAGATAATTAGAAAAAATGGACAGTGAATACAACTAGCTTCTGTAGCACCACAACTCCTATCCAAGTCATCTTTATCTCTGAACTCATATGATGACCTATAATCAGGTGTCCCCATAGCTCATTCTTTATACAGCTGCTACAATGCTCTTGCTGAAACAAAAATCTGTCTCCTTTGTTTCCTAGTAGATTCCTGTCCCACCTAAAACAACCTCTTATAAAGCACATTATCTGCTTTCTCTTAACTTCCTCTTCTGATCTCTCACCATTCTCTTGTTTCTTAACCCTTACATGCTTGTCTGCAAAATATTTTCATAAGATTGCTCCTTTATTTTGCTCAGAATTTTGTTTAAATGTCACCTGCTTTTCATGATCACTCCTTAACATAGCAGGCCCCCACTCCCTCTGAAGAGCCCTCTCTATTTAATAATCCCATTACCCGGGATTATATTGTCCCTTTGTTTATTGGCTTTTCTGCTCATCTCAGGCACTAGAAAGTAAGCTCCTCAATGGCAGAGGTTTGGTCAGCTCTCCATCTTATCTCCAGTAACTGCCAAAAACAAGGTAGACTTTCAATAAATTTAAGTTGAATGAATAAAACTGAGCCACTCACATATTTGGTTATTGTGCACCTGTTTATATCTTTCCGCGCTTGTGAAATCACTCCTAAGTTAATAGAAAAATAAATAATATTGTTTATTCTAAGGATATAGATAAGACTAACACTGTAGATTTACTGCTGTATGCTAGCAGTGTTTTAAAATATTGTTTATATTAATTCACTTAATCCTCTCAACTGCCCAATTTCATATTGCTAATTTATAGACAAGGAAAGAGGCATAGAGAGATTGAATAATGTTAGCCACTTGCTGATGGAACTGTAATTCAAACCTTAGTAGACTGTGTTCTAAACTACTATGCTGCAGTGTTTCTCTCTAAAAAGGAAGCACAGTTTAATAAGACTACTTAAAATTTTATTCAATAACTAGAAGAGGGACCACACCTATGGTGCATCTGACAAGGGTACATGTGAAATCTACTAAATGCAGAATATAAATGTCTTAACACAATAACTAAGAAAATGCCATGAAGGCTACATTCACCAGTTTGATGAAAACATTTCAAATTGCATATAAAGCCAGCACATTGTACCCCATGATTGCATTAATGTACACAGCTATGATTTAATAATAATAAAAAAAGCCTCTTTAACATTCTGAAGTTACAATGAGTCAGTGAACTTTCATAGTATTTAAAGTGTTAGAAAATCCTCAGATTGCTCCCAAAAGGTGCATTTTATACTCCACCTATGTGTGAGATAATTCTCATCAAATAAAGACATATTTAGTATGCTTAATGCATAGATATTAATTTCTAATACTATTCAATCAAAGTACCTCAGGAATCTTAGAAAGACAGCTTATTCAAGGACTGGGTTTGGAAATATGCAGTATAAGCCTGGAACATCTTGTAGTGCCAGGAAGCAAGAAACTGCCGGCGCATGTGCATACACACACAGATTGATGGGGCTATGCTAAAGGGATAGTGGACAAACTGGAATAGGTTGTAATGGCCTAATATGGAACAATTTAAGAAAACAAAATGATATTGGATTATAGCCCAAAGTATAAAACAAGTATTCGTGAGGGCATACTGATATAAAGAAATGAATTGAACGAATAAATAATTGAAGGATGCATATGAAATCCTCCATATAGTTTTCCAAACAACCATATAGATATTGCTGTGAAGGAGGTGAAAAATAAATCTCCCTTTCTTAGATGCGTCCTGCAGGTAGTAACTTTCCTCCAGAGTATGTAATACATAGCTGCCAGATCATTTTTATGTTACACACATATATTTTTTCTCATTAATTCAGCATATTGAAATCACATTCAGTTCTAGTCTTTAGTATAGGATTCTTGTTTATTATTCTCTTTTTTCCCCTGCTCAGCAACCTATCAGCTATTTATCAGTTCCCATTGCCTATCGATCAAATGCAATTTTTGAGTGAAAGACATTAGGAATTTCTTGCATAATCTTCTGTGTTCTGATCTTGTCATTCTTCAACTTCAGAGCGCCCCTTACATGGTTCCTTGGTCTAATTTCATGTTCATCTCTTCCTAAGAGATTTTACTAACTAAAAACTTTACAGATACCTCACCTTGTCCTTAATCACTACATACCTATTATTAGATTGTCTAGATATTTTTTAGGGTCACATGTCTTTAATCCCTAAAACAGATTTAAAAATCTCAGTTCAATGAGAGAACAGGAATTCTTTTTCTGTTTGTGTGTCTTTTTTTTCCCCTGTAGGCAAGGATCCAGTATATTGATTTCCTAAGGACATAAGTTGTTTTACAGGAACTAATAAGTTTGTAAACATAAGTGGAAATTTATCATAGAGTAACAGCTTCTAATACATAAGAAGAAGTATTAACATTAATACTCAACTTTTGGTGGTTAGATATTACTCAACTATGGGTCCTCATACACTCTTATGAAACACAGTATTTTTTTAAGAAAAAGCAAATATGATAGATTCTAGTTAAGATTGTTCTTTGTATCTTTACCCTAAGAAAACTGTGTCATAGATAGTAACAATACTCATTGTATAGGAGTTACCAGTATAACATGCCTCTACCTGTTAAAATCTTATATGTGGTCATTCTGCATATTGAAGCAAGCATCTGGTTGGCTTCTTATGGCCTTTGTGGAGTTATGACCAAGAATTTACATGTTGAATACATATTAGTTCACTGTAAATTGCCTTTGTTTGATCTCTCCTTTTTGAGGTAATCATTTGTTATGAAAGCATATTGCTTCTTGGGAGCCTGAGGTGAAAGGATTGCTTAAGACCACTCTGGGAAATATAGTAAGATTTTGTCTGAAAGGAAAAAAAAAGGAAGGAAGAATGTATATTAATAGTAGGTTGTTATATTGTTGTGGATTTAATTTTAGGACAGTGAAGATAAAATTTACAAAGTTATATCTTTTAACAAATGGTAACCTAACGTTAGCACATTAAAAACCAATGCTTTCAAAAAAATCAACTCATAAAATGAAATTCTTGAGATAGTTTGGGATAGGATAAAAAATATTAAATAAAGCTAAACCTTTAGGCTCTGCTTGGAAAAGTGTCATATTGAAACAAAATACTGATTTTTCAGCACATATTATTGATAATGAACATAAGAAAGTAAAATTCTAAGTGTCAGAAGAAAAGTTCAAACTCTCACGATAAACAGATGAACAAACCGTTTTTATAAGAGACTCTTACTAGTTGACGAGTTTATCTGAATGTATTTCAAAATTGAATGAAGAACTTAAGCTACTTTCTACCACTTCAACATTTCTGACAACTTAATTTGCATGTAGGATTCTTTACTACATCAACTTCTTCATTATGTGGGGTAGGAGATTACACCAGGAGAGGAATTTAATTTATCTCAGCAAATGAATGAAAATCTGCAACTTTGCATGGCCACATTAATTAATATAATAGTTATATACCTCTATAGGGTACATGGATGTATCTTTCTTTGCATAAGTATTTAAGATAGTCAGGCAAAAGAAGAAACACAGGTATTATTTCTCAGGCCAGTCAGGTGTGTGTGTGTGTGTGTGTGTGTGTGTGTGTATATATATATATATTAGGAACACTATGATTTACATTAAATATATTTTATACTTCTTGGATGCTTTTCTTTTGCTTCAATTTCTTTGAATCTAATCTCATCTAAATAATATTCTGTATATATTTAGTGTTTCATCAATATAATTTGATTTAGATCTCACTGCTATAATTGCCAGCTCTATGCACACTTAATATTTTATTCCTTTTCTTGAAAACCATATGTTTGATACTTGTTCTGGTTGACATTAAAATTTATTAAAGTGGTCCCCATGTTTTTTTTGTTTTTGTTTTTGTTTTTGGCCAGGGCTAGGTTTGAACCCGCCACTTCTGGCATATGGGACCGGCGCCCTACTCCTTGAGCCACAGGTGCCGCCCAATGGTCCCTATGTTTTTAATTATTCAATAACAATGTTATTAAATTATTCTAGGAGCTTTAAAGAACTTCTTCTATGAAAGAGACTTCTGTTCTATTGATTTCCTCTGGCTCTTAAGATTAGCAAGCATTGTCATTTCAGCCTCAGGTAAATATAATATTTTTTTCTAATTATACATTAACCCCATAGATCTTGACCTTATAAGTAAAAATCTTCCTTTTCATAGACCTTAATTTTATCAAACCACAATATTTTTAAATCCATATATGTTCATCGAAATCTATATTTCTTTTGGAGGTGATTTTAAAAACCAAAATTAATTTGAAATGCATGATGCAATTTTTAATGTCATGTGCCCTCAATTTTAATTCTTCGGATTGAAGAAGCGTTTATTTTCAAATTATAATTTGTTAGTCTTCCTCTGAAAGTCACCTGATCAGACCCCAACTCCTGAAGGAAAGAATGGAAAAGTAGGTATTTAAACTTGTGATTTATAGATAAGAAAAATGGGGGAGAGAAGAGGGAGAGAGAGAGAGAAGCACCAATACTCTCATAAAAATATTTTTGTAAGGGAGTCAAACTTAGGTTTCACCACTACCTTAAAAATGTTTTGTCCCTGTGGAAATTGCCACAGGTTTTGTTCAGGTCTTCTAGAAGTATTTGTCAGGACATTATAGCGATGAGATTATTATTATATTATACCTCTTTTCAACATACTAAATCTCTGACTAAGAAGAACAGGTAATTGTTTCAGTAGGAAGAAACCACTACTCAATTTTCTATGAAGGGTAATTTTCTGTAAAATTATATATCTTAGATCTCATCAATTTAAGGCTTCACTATTTAAGAATGGCACTGGATGGCACCTGTGGCTCAAAGGATTAAGGCCCTGGCCCCATATGCCAGAGGTGGTGGGTCAGTCCCTGCTAAAAACTGCAAATAAATAAATAAATAAATAAATAAATAAAATAAAAAAATGGCACCTAGAAATGTTGTTCTAGGATCAATTTTGAGGTAATAATATCAATAGAACAATTTTCACAAGTTTTGTTTACATCTTTTGGGTTTTATAAAGTAAGATATATCTCTTTACTATCCTGTTCCTGTTTATTTAAACTCATTTATTTAGAAAATATTAGCAAATTAATTTTTACAAAATAAACAGATTTTAAATGAAACTATAATGTATTTCTAGTAGAACAAAATTGATATTACTAAAAATCTGCAAATAAACTGAGAAAGAATATTTTCAATGATTATATTATATCTGAAATAAAAGATGCTTAAGGAGCTGATATTATCAATAGTCATATTATTGTCAATATTTGTTTATTAGAGAGTAGTCATAGGTATTCAATTTCCAGTACCTTTCCTGACATTGTATAATTTCTACATTCTTTCAGAAGAATAATTAAATGCTTTTATTCAAAGCACTCCTTCTCTGAGTAACGTGGGAAGGATATCTGTGATTCATTAAAATTCAGTGTTATTGGTGATATGTTTCAAGTTGGATATGGTTGCAATCAGAAGTGTTCTCTTCGAGAGCAGCCTGAGCAAGAGCCAGATCTTATCACTCCTAAGAGGAGAAAAATTAGCAGAGGGCAGTGGCACTGGCCTATAGTCCAGCTACTTGAGAGGCCATGGCAACATGATTGTGTAAGCCCAGGAATTTGAGGTTGCGGTGAGCTGTGATGATGCCGCTGTATTCTAGCCAGGGCAATAGAGTGAGATTCTGCCATCAAAACAAACGAGCCCAAAATAAAAATTATCAGTGATTACCAATTTCTTAAACTTACTAAAGGAACTTAAAATACAAATGCAAATATCTCCAAACTAGCATTCAAAAAGGTAAACATCTTATCTTCACCCCAATATCTAATAATATTCTGTTTCTGGATTTTATTCTGGTGTTACTCCATCTTTCCAATCCATCAAGCCAAACCCAAGACTTCATGACTATTCTTTTTCTCTCACAAAAAAATAAAATATTAATCCATGAACCTATATTGATTCAACAAATAACAAATAAAGATATAAAAGAGAAGAAAAGATTTTCGGTATAATAAAATGCAATAATGAAGGAATGATGTAATGAAAAAAGTATCATTTGGTAATATGTTAATATTTATTTTGGGTAAGTTGTAAAACAAATACATTGTGAAATAAATTACAAATTTGTTTGCGACAGATAATTAAAAGCACTGTAGAGAGGGAGTTAGAAAAAAACAGAGACAAACAGAGGGCGGAGAGAGAGAAACCACACTGAAATTATAATACATATAATTCATGGAATTTGGCCTAATTTTTGGCAAAAATAACAGAACATTAACAAGATAATTTTGAATTTAAGAATGTATATATTTTTAAAAAACCTATAATACAGCAACAACAAATGTTGGCAGATATGATATCAAAGAGACATAAGAATCAAATGCAAAAGCTTCCAATGGCCAAAGCTGGAACAATTTGAACAAAATAAAGTAGCTCTGGCTTATGCCTCAAAGTATCAAAGACATAGTCATAGTTTCCCAGTGATATAAATAAATGAATAAGTAAATAAATGGAAGAAACAATCCCCCATGAATCTCAAATACTTTGCGTTAAGTCCTCCACTTAGGGCATTAAAACATAGCTCTTTTCTCTTTAAGTGTAGACTGTCCAGTGACTTCCTGCCAAGGATATAATACAGAAAGAGAGTAAAAAACAAAAGTATCTTCACAGTGGAGCAATCTGACCAAAACATCTCAGCCAGGTGATATAACATCAGCAGTGATGCATTGTTGATGATATGGACCCTTGTTATGAAGTGATGTAAATGGATGGGACTTTATCTCTGTGATTTTCTCTTCCCCCACAGCAGCAAAACACTGGCTAATCACAAAAAAGAAAAAAAAAATCAGAGGTATTCTAATCAAGGGAAATTCTGTCAAAGACATCAAAAGCAATGGAACCTGGTAATCTGTCACGGCCAAGGGGAGCAAAGGACACAAGATGGCTAGATGTGATGTGTTTTCTTGGAGGGGCTTCTGAAAAGAGCAAAATGAAAACTAAGGAAATATAAACAAAAGATTGATTTCACTTAGTAATGTATTAATAGTGGTTCATTAGTTATAACAAATGCACTATACTAATGTAAGTGGATGTAATTTATTAGATGTAATATATTATCATATATGTAATAGAATTATTAGTATCATACCTGCAACTTCTATGTAAGTCAAAGATTGAATTCAAAATAGAAGTTAAAAGAATGTTATTTTAAGAATCCATTCTGACGTTGAGGGAAAAAAGAGAGAGAGAGAATTTATCACCAGAAGTGAAATGATTTGTTGGCAAAGGTTGAGAACTGGATATTGAATTACATACTCTAATCCTGCCTCTAAAAACAATTTGCTTTCTTTTCATTTTACTTTTAACTAGTTATAACCAATTAGTATCTAAATATCTTAGTTCATTCAGTTGTGAAATGGAATTATCACCTTTGTTACCTATGTACCATCCAGATTTAAACATTATACAAAACGAGATGTAAAAGTGCTATATATTTTGAATTAATTTAAAAATAACATTTAAAAGTAAGACAGTATTATCAAAAAAGTTTTAAAATCAACTTTAAACTTTAAAGAAGTCTACTTTATTTTCAGCGTATTAGTATTTTGTATGCCATTACTTAAAATAATGTCTTAAAACCAGGAGAGAGCTTGATTTTGATCACTTTCTCCTTTTATTTCTCCTAGGATTCAATTTTCTTATTTTTAATTTAAGTAAAATTCAATACTTTTTTGTCTAAATTAAGATGAAGATTTTAAGTGTAATTCAAAGTTAATTAGTGCTTTTTCTAGGTTGAGGTAAGCCTTTTTATGTGGACTCAGAGGTACTACTAGTTCAATCGTGGACCTGTCCTCCATGACTTCTATGTTTCTAGCCTGGCTCTATTTTAGACTATTTTTGATAAAACTATCTATATCATAAGTAATATTTCATCAATATTAAATGAATTAAACTATAGCTCTATTGCTTGATATGAAGGGATATTATAGCTTGATATGAAGGGATATTATAAACCATAACTTTTTATATGTTTATACTTCTCATTGAAAATTTATAATTATAATATTGGGAGAGTAGATGATAATTTTTATAGAAATTGACTCAGATGAACCATAACCAGTCCCACTACACAGAACCCTGTACAGCAAACCTGATAGCACAGCAGGAAATAAAGCATGGAGCATCTAGTCATGCTAATAGGTGGTGACATAAATTACTCTTATGGTAATAGGTAAGCCCTCAGTGACGGATTCTTCCTCCTCATCCCTTTATGTCAGTGTAACATGGTCAAAGGTCAGTAGTCTGGGATTTTATTATCTTGACCTAGTGTACTCCCAGCATTAGATGGTTGGCTGAGGCTGTCAAACTTTGAGCTTGCTTCTAAATGAACAAGACAAGCACCAAAAACCCTATTCTCTCTAAAAATACATGCCATTAATCTTATTTGGTGGATTGTGGTAAACTACAGTAAAAATAAACTTCCTTTGCATGGTCCGAGTAATCATTATGGACTGACACTTCAAAACACTTGAGCTGGATCACGTGTTCATGGAGAAGAAGGAGATAAGTGGAAAGAATATGTTGAAGTAAATATACATACGTATATATGTGTATTCACCACTTACATCTGTGATCTTGTCTGGGATACTATTGCCTCCAAGGTTTCTATCCTTATTGATACAAAGAAATGAGTAATGACAATACTTTTTTCATAGATTTGTTGAAAATACAATAGGCAAGGATGCTCAGTGGATGCTTTAAACAATGTTAAAGAGACACAAGTGTATACTTTGAGGGGAAAATCTAAGCTCTAGAACAGAGCTGAGTGTTACATTGCCTCTATCAAAAAAGCCATTGGAATAGCTTCTGAACAAAAGAGCAGAAATATATATATATATATATATATATATATATATATATATTTTTTTTTTTTTTTTTTAAAAAGCTTTGTCACCCTGGGTAGAGTGCCATGGCGTCACACAGCTCACAGCAACCTCCAACTCCTGGGCTTAGGTGATTCTCTTGCCTCAGCCTCCCGAGTAGCTGGGACTATAGGCACATGCCACAATGCCCGGCTATTTTTTGTTGTTGTTGTTGTTGTTACAGTTTGGCTGGCGTCGGATTTGAACCCACCACCCTCGGTATATGGGGCGGGTGCCCTACTCACTGAGCCACAGGTGCCACCCAAGAGCAGAAATATTAAAATAAGAAAACACCAAGAGTCTCTGAGCTTTCAAAGAACCTGATACCACGTAACCAAACTTCAGTGAAAATTGTGTCGGTCACTAAGGTGAAATTCATACTGAAGCGTTTAGGTCCATATACCAGGGTGAGATGAAGGGAATCAATTTTTTAAGCATCAACCAAATAATAAATCACTCAGACCAGAGTATATGGGCTAGATTAAAATTAATTCTGGAGGGTCAGTTATAAAGAGAATTGCAGACAAAAAAGCAGGCAAGTTAACCATTAGATAAGCATAGGATATGTTAACCCAGAGGAAAAATCTTTCAACCCTTTTAGAAAAGGCGTTGATTTTTTCAAAGTAAAAAGAAGTCTAGAAACATAAGCGATCTTGAGAATTATCCATAAAATACAGTGTAGCAGTAAAATATACTCTTCAAATAAGAAATTACTGTGCTATCTGGAGAGACAGTACAGAAGCAGACCTGGATGGAATAGGTATGAAATAGATCCCCTACATCTACTTTCACACATCAAGAGATGGTTTAAATAAAGGAAAGAAACCAAGGTTAATTGTTGTAATGGACATTATATTAGGAAATACTTTTTATTTTTTATTTTCCTGTTCTGCAATAAAAGGTCCCTATGCCATTTACATGTTTATACTTAAGAAGGGTAGACAAGAATGATTGTGATTAGCTAAGCAAGTGCCCCAAATTGTAATCTTGAGAAGAATCATAACATAGAAGTAATAAAGAGTGAACAAAAACAATAAAAACAATAGACAAAAAACAAATTTTAGAAATACAAAATTAGGATTAGTATAGATATACATTGTTTTCCTACTCCTAAGGTATCACAAAGCTTTTATGTCGGCATTAATTTAGATTACAGTTTTTGGAGTGTCTTCCCATAAAACACTTCTATACACAATGTAAATTAATTGTATTTCAAAACTACTAAAATGAAATATGAAAATGTATGTTTTGGACAAAGACAAAATTCATTTATCCTGATCCATTATTTCCAAGTCATGTAGGTTTTTATCACATTTATGTTTTTCAATATTTTACCTATGTCTTTGTTTTTTCGAATCCTTGACATGCTTTCGAAGAAGCAGTATTGGGATCATAATGGGAGAGTTAAATAATCTGAATTATTCCTTGTAAAACACAAAATCAGGCAGGAAAGAATTTTTTTTTATAGAGGGCATGTTCATTTTTTTTTAATTATTAAATGTTCTGGGAGGGCCAAATAATTACATCCAGATACTACCCACAAACACAATTTGTGTGAGATACTGCCACTATAATTAGGCACAGAGAATAACTCAACCATCAACACCATTGACAACCATTGACTACACCTAAAACAATTTCTACTACCGACCACCGAAAAGGGACAACATTATTATTGTTATCATCATCAACATCAAAGTAGACTGCACTATCCTTGCTTCTTTGGTGTGCTTATTTTAGATTCATAATACGGGTTAGTCCATCAATTAGCAGATATGATCACATGTCATAGAATTTAAAGGTGGTCAAAAGCACAATGATTGGACTTTGTTTCAGCATCATAGTAGCAAAACTCTCCAAATATAGACCGTGAGTTCAGATGCTAGGCAGCCACCTGTGTTCACACACAAGTTATTTAATACAGATTCTACACATTGGACTGTCAATCAATAGAGACATGGAAAGGGTTTAAGCAAGACAATAAGAAAATTGCATTTTAGGAATAATCTACAATGAAAATCAAAAAATTGGGTATTGTGCCATCAGAATATGACACACAGTTAGAAATGTTATTGCAAAGGTTTCCTAAAGCCTATTTTTTCAGAGGCACACATTTTTCTCCTCGTAAGTCTTTTAAACAGTGCCATAGTGTCTTTAGGAGTGTGTAATTAGAGGAGTCATGATAAACTACTTTGGTTCTGTTTCTTTTATAAGACTTTTTCTTTGGCTCCATTTGATTTTTGGTGAAGAAACATAGGTTCTCTTTGATTTTAGAAACAGAAATGTGACCACATTATATCCAAATTACTGGTTCCTATATTCATTTTTATGATTTGTTGTCCTCATTTTTATTCTTCTAATTTTGAAATAATTTTACATTTATTAAAAAAATTATTTGGGACTGAGATAAGGGGGACATGGGGGCAGGAATGGGTTCAAAGTTTTAGTTACACAAGATAATTAAGTTCCAGAGAGCTAGTATAAGTTTAGTACCTATTCTATCAGTATTATAATCTAAAAATGTACTAAGGTGAATCTTATATAAAATACCCTTACTACACACAAAAAAACCCAATAATCATGATGATAATAATAATAATAATGAATGAGGTGGGAGAAAACTTTCAGAGATGGTGGATGTGTTTATGGTGTTAATGGTGGTGATTGTTTCGCAGCTATATTCTTCATTCTAAAATTGATCAGAATACATGTTTATGCATTAAATATGTACAGTTTTTAATACATCAACCATACCTCAATAAACTGTTTTTTACAAAAAGAAGAGGTGCAAAAATAATGCAGTGAGTTCTCACATACCATTTCTTTGCTTTCCCTAATGTTACTATCTTACATGGAGATAGTATAATTGAAAAAAGTTAAATAAAGATTCAAACATATTAACTAATCTACACACCTTATTTTAATTTTCTTAATTTCTCACTCATGTCCTTTTTATGGTTTATGATCCAAACCAGCATCTCATATTATATTTTTTACCAAATCATCAATCCTTTAATATGTGATATGTCCTCTTGCTTTTCTTCTTTCATGATCTTCACATTTCTGAAGTGACTAGGCCAGTTATTATCCACAATGTCCCTCAATCAGTGTTTGTATGATGTGATCTCCTGCTTAGATTAAGACTTTGCATTTTGACTTGCAAAAATGATGATGTGTTTTTCTCAGTACAAGATGCCCACATTCATGTGATGTAGGCAAACATTATTATTTATAATATTAATTTCACTGATTAAGTTCCTAATATGATATCCGTCCTGCTATTCTACTGTAAATTCAACATTTTCTTTCCATATTTATCTTCCAAAATCATTCTTTAGGTGCTTGGCCATTCATAGCCCTCTGTGTTTCTCTTTCCCCCACCTCCCTCATCTTCCTTATTTCTTTGACAGTCTTATTAAAATTTTTAAGTAAAGAGAGGTAATGTGGGCTCAAATAGCCATCTGTCAGCATTAATTGGGTTCCTGTTATGAACCAGGCATAAAAGTAGATAAAAAGCATAGGATTTCAAAACTCACAGTGTCATAACTTTTAATGAAATATAGTGAATTCAAAGGAAGGCTATGTTTATGTTATTCAATACTCAGTACTGTTACAAGGAAACTATTTTGTATACAGAGAAAAGAAAATAGATTTTATTTCACATATAGAAAATATCTAATTATTTATTGTTGATAACTAACTTCCCTTAATAACATTTGTCAAGACATCTATTGATACAAAAAACTTTTGAGTGCCTACTGATATCTAGCCTTGCTTTGGGTACTGGAAATGGAATGTTGACTCAGGGGAGATAAGTACACAGGAAGTATACAAAGCACACAGGAAATATAAAGAGAACCCAGGAAGTATACAGAGAACACAGGAAGTATACAGAGCACACAGGAAATATACAGGAGTATAAATAGGACTCCTAGTGACCATTCATAAAATTCTATTTACCACACATTATGTGACATATATTTTTGCTTACAAGTACTATAAAATCAAACATTTCTTTAATATAAAAATATTGGTTGTTTTCAATATTGGAGAAAAAGACAGTGAATTGATCCAAAGTATTAGCATTATCCATAAATCTGATGGTTAACAGTAACAATAATCCTGGCATTCTTGGAAAACTTATTTTAGAATAATTTAAAATAATCGTCCATTTGTTGAATGCCATATAAGTTAGGATACTAGCATTTCAGTCCAGTAATATATAAGTGAGTATAAGTCATGGAACTGAGTGTAAAATCTTTCAACTATTTAGTTCCTTTGAAATAGCATGGTTGTTTAAAACTTGGCATTATTCTACAGCAAAATTCCAAATAGTTTTCTTTCTCACCAAAATGTGTATGCAAAATATTTAAAAGAAAATCCTTGGATTTTTATAGACCTCACAGTCCCTCAAGGAAGAAAAGATAGAAAGATCAGAGAAGATCAGAAGTTTGGGAGGGGTCTTCTCCACATATGACTCAGATTATTACTGAGTCGAACATTGAATTCAGAGAAACTCTTCCAAAGTGAACAGAATTAGTCAAAAGGAAGTTAACTAATTGCTAATTTTTTGATAGAATGGATTTAGTTATGTTTGTGTTTATGTATTTATGTATTTCAATGTACATTTCAGTCTCAGGTTGTTACCTTCAATCTTATTTTCAGATTTCAGCCCTTTCATGATCACATTTCTTATACTACCATTCAGCTAAGCAGTGCCTTGCAATCATCTTCTTATATGCCTATTGTAAAAAGCCACTTGGAATATATGTTAGAAACTAAATAGCTAAACATGAAATACTAATTTTCATAGGTACTATGGATATGCTTTATATAAAAAACAGGCAAAGTCTAGATTTTGAATTTGGCACTGCTTGGCTTGATTGGTGTTTGCTCTAGAGGCTGTGACCAATTTTCCTTTTTTCTGTTCTATCTTCAGTACACAAGCCTTGAAAATAATAGGAATTTAAAAAAAAAAAAGTGGGAGAAAGAAATGAACAAAGGAAAACTGAATCAATACACATCACTGCATCTTTCCTATTAATACATGTAACAACTCGAGTTCTACTTAATGGTTAGTTTTATATTCAAATTAATTTAAAATAGCAGTGTTAAATTTGAAAATCAATTTCTTGCAGATATGACCTGTAAAGTGAAACACTGGACTTATGAGACCAAAAAGCAATGGAAAAAATATATTGTTATCTTAAATCATCCCAATGGGCAAGATAAAAAACTTCAGATAAAAGAGCCCAGAGAAAATGTCAATGATTCAAAGGCAAAGAAATGTTAGTGGCACTGTTAGTAGAGAAAAGAGTAATAATATTGACATTAAGTCATTTCAGTTAGCATGCTTGCTGACCAATATTTGGAAATTTGAAAAACTCACAAGTTTTTGAGGAAAATAACCACTAGTATAATGAAATCTTGAGTTACTTTTGATAGACTATATAAACAGATAAAATCTCTTAAGTATTTTCTTCAATCAGTTTTGTGTTTAGAGAAGTTAGGATAAAATTATATAGCTTAATGTTTTCAAATGTTCTTTTGAAAACGATTTCATGATGTAGTAAAGCTTATTTTCCTCATTTAGAAGAAAATTACACAACTACATCTACAGTCTCATAATAATCATGAGATAACTGGTCGACCCAGCTTAGCCATTTGCATAGGGCAGCCAGAAATCTATTACTTTTAAAAAATAGCTGCAATCAAACTTATTGAATAAACATTAACAAAATCTCTGAAACTGCAAAATGAAGATGTGATAATCTGGTATGTTTCAGGAAATGCTATTAAATACCATTTAGGATTTTAGATATCCTAAATTATAGACCTATTACTTTTCACATTGATTTTTATCTTTTAATTTCTTACTTATCTCTGTGAGATATTTCTTAACATCTCATTGGTGTGGGGAAACATACAAAAACCAAAAATCTCTAAGTCTAGCAGACACTGTAGTCTCTACTGGAATCAAAGAAGATCTATTCCATATTCTTTTTTTTTTTTATTTTGAGACAGAGCCTCAAGCTGTGAGCAACCTCCAATTCCTGGGCTTAAGAGATTCTCTTGCCTCAGCCTCCCAAGTAGCTGAGACTACAGGCACCCACCACAATGCCCGGCTATTTTTTTTTTTTTTTTTGGTTGCAGCCATCATTGTTGTTTGGCAGGCCTGGGCTGGATTCAAACCTGCAAGCTCAGGTGAATGTTCCTGGCTCCTTAGCCACTTGAGCCACAGGCACCGAGCCTCTATTCCATATTCTAAACATAAACAAATGTAATTCATTTCCTGCTGAAATATAAAAACCATAAAGTGCAGATATCTAAAGAAAGAATAATAATTCCATGTAATAAGTGTGATTTTCATTCTGACACAGTTTGCCATTTTGAGTAACAGAATTAGAGGAGATGGTATTTTTTTGTAGAGACAGAGTCTCACTGTACCGCCCTGGGGTAGAGTGCCGTGGCGTCACACGGCTCACAGCAACCTCTAACTCTTGGGCTTACGCGATTCTCTTGCCTCAGCCTCCCGAGTAGCTGGGACTACAGGCGCCCGCCACAACGCTAGAGGAGATGATATTTTAAGTTTAGCCTTTAAAAGTGCTAACTATGATTCTTTTATTACTTGTTATATTCTTTTTTTGAAAAGTGAGTAGCATATTTAATTAGAATTAACATATTTAAATCATCTTAGTTTTTAATCATTGGATGCAACAGAACTTACGATGATTTAGATATCACTTTCAACCTCTTAAAATGGAGCAATGCAAGATAATTTTGCAGTTTCCTTAGATTTAAGTTCTCCTTTCAGCTTTTTAAAAACATTTTCTCATGGATTAAGAGAATAATACCACACACATTTATAGGCATTTGAAATGAAAGCCATTCCTCAAGCTCATAATGTTTGGTGAAACCTTTCTTGTTGACTCTCCTTGGAAATTTTCATTATCTGAATTACACTAAAAGTTTAAGAAATTATCATGTCAGATTTTTTCTCATTAATATAAATACCCCCATTTTAATAAACTAATAATAAAAGTAGAGAAAACTTTTCTATGTTTAATTTGCATCTGAAACAAGCTAAATGACAATCAAATGCAAAACATAGCTAGAAAATACATATGAAGTTTTTTTTTTTCACTCAGAATTGTATATAGCCATAAACTAAAAATGGGATGAATACACTAGCCACAATAGAGCTTCTACTTACAGAACCAAGTGTCAAATTGTTTTCAGGAATTTCACTAATCCTACCAGTTACTGTTAAATATTACCACATAGTCTTGTAACTGGATTACTGGTACCTAATCTCTTGAATTACTCCAAGAGATTTTTTTAGGGCCTGATATTTTCTTTTTTTTTTTTTTTTGTAGAGACAGAGTCTCACTTTATGGCCCTCAGTAGAGTGCCGTGGCCTCACACAACTCACAGCAACTTCCAACTCCTGGGCCCAGGCTATTCTCCTGCCTCAGCCTCCCGAGTAGCTGGGACTACAGGCGCCTGCCACAACGCCCGGCTATTTTTTGGTTGCAGTTTGGCCGGGGCCGGGTTTGAACCCGCCACCCTCGGTATATGGGGCCGGCGCCTTACCGACTGAGCCACAGGCGCCACCCAAGGGCCTGATATTTTCAAAATAATGTGTCCATATACTTCTGTATGAATTCTTCCATAACTGATCTGTCTGAGATTGGATCTTTTAAGTATAATTCTACAATTTTTTTCTCTTCCATCTCTCATTTTCTCCTTCTTAATTCTAAAAACTAATCCTAAATCTTGGCATCATACATTTTCCCAGAATGAAAAAACCTCTCTGCAGGACCCTTCTAAATGACTGACGAAAGGCAGCAGAGTGTGCCATGATCAACAAACATTTCCAACTCTGAAGCCAGATGCCAGATGGCCTGGCTGGAAATACCTGCCCTGGCATATCACACTGGATGAGTTGAGCATGAACTCAATTCAATTTTCCCATACCTTAATTTGATCAACTATAAGACAGAGATATTGATAGTATCATAGGGCTGATAGAGAGATTTGAATAATGTTTGAAATACTTAAAACAATGCCCCGAATATAATAAATCCCACATAAATATTTGTCAAAATAATTAAGATGCCATAAGTACTCCAAAGTTTTTGCGTGTCTTACCTACCTTTCTTATAAGAAGAAAACACCAACACTGGAAATAGCATATTGGAGTAGATAGTTAAATTCTCTCAAACATCCATCTTCTTGACTGTTTACAAAGAATGGAGGCACCTATAGGAAAGTCTCAAGCAGGCAAAGATAGCACAGATTCTTTAGCAAGAAACTTTGGATGTTAAAGCTGCCTTCTTTCCTTTACACATCCATTTATGTAAACATTATTTTATGTGTTCTTAGAATTAGTCTCTAGGTTAGGTCATTTTCTGGAAAATCCCCAGATCTCACTTTAATAACTAAACAATGCAAGTGAATACAGATGATGCTTTAAATTTGAACTCTAATACTTTCTAGGAATACTAGATTTCGCAAAATCCATTGAATAGAACCATAGATAAATTTTTTTATAATTTTTATATATTTTTAAAGTATATTAAAAAATACATGTGTATATTTAAGATAATTAAGTTTGTGAATTCATCCCAGAAAAAAAGCTACATAGTTTATTGATGAATATAACTAAGGTCACCTCTAAAACACTCCTTTTGGGAAGCTATATACCCATACCAGTGCCCAGTGTAACCTTCAGAGCAATTTTAGAAATCTTTCCCTGGAATGGTCATCAGAGCTATGATAATACTACCTTTGCTGTCCTGAATATCATTGAAATGACTTCCTTTCAATATTTATTTTATCTTCAGATAAAGGAAAGGCATTGGGGGTCAAATCAGGTGAGTAGGAGGGTGTTTTTTTTTTTTCCCTTTCTTTTTTTTTTTATTGTTGGGGATTCATTGAGGGTACAATAAGCCATGTTACATTGATTGCAATTGTTAGGCAAAGTCCCTCTTGCAATCATGTCTTGCCCCCATAAAGTGTGACACACACAAGGCCCCACCACCCTCCCTCCGTCCCTCTTTCTGCTTTTCCTCCCCCACATAACCTTAATTGTCATTAATTGTCCTCATATCAAAATTGAGTACATAGGATTCATGCTTCTCCATTCTTGTGATGCTTTATGAAGAATAAAGTCTTCCACTTCCATCCAGGTTAATACGAAGGATGTAAGTCTCCATTTTTTTTAATAGCTGAATGTATTCCATTGTGTACATATACCACGGCTTGTTAATCCATTCCTGGGTTGGTGGGCATTTAGGCTGTTTCCACATTTTAGCGATTGTAAATTGAGTTGCAATAAACAGTCTAGTACAAGTGTCCTTATGATAAAAGGATTTTTTTCCTTCTGGGTAGATGCCCAGTAATGGGATTGCAGGATCAAATGGGAGGTCTAGCTTGAGTGCTTTGAGGTTTCTCCATACTTCTTTCCAGAAAGGTTGTACTAGTTTGCAGTCCCACCAGCAGTGTAAAAGTGTTCAGTTCTCTCCACATCCATGCCAGCATCTGCAGTTTTGAGATTTTGTGATGTGAGCCATTCTCACTGGGGTTAGATGATATCTCAGGGTTGTTTTGATTTGCATTTCTCCAATATATAGAGATGATGAACATTTTTTCATGTGTTTGTTAGCCATTTATCTGTCATCTTTAGAAACGGTTCTATTTATGACTCTTCCCATTGAAATATGGGATTACTGGCTTTTTTCGTGTGGATTAATTTGAGTTCTCTATAGATCCTAGTTATCAAACTTTTGTCTGATTCAAAATATGCAAATATCCTTTCCCATTGTGTATGTTGTCTCTTTGCTTTGATTATTGTCTCCTTAGCTGTACAGAAGCTTTTCAGTTTAATGAAGTCCCATTTGTTTATTTTTGTTGTTGCAATTGCCATGGCAGTCTTCTTCATGAAGTCTTTCCCCAGGCCAATATCTTCCAGTGTTTGTCCTATGCTTTCTTTGAGGATTTTTATTGTTTCGTGCCTTAAATTTAAGTCCTTTATCCATTTTGAATCAATTATTGTGAGTGGGGAAAGGTGTGGGTCCAGTTTCAGTCTTTTACATGTGGACATCCAGTTCTCTCAACATCATTTATGAATAGGGAGTCATTCCCCCAAGGTAAGTTCTTGTTTGGTTTATCAAAGGTTAGGTGGTTGTCAGATGTTAGTTTCATTTCTTGGTTTTAAATTTGATTCCAAGTGTCTATGTCTCTGTTTTTGTACCAGTACCATGCTGTCTTGACCACTATGGCTTTGTAGTAGAGACTAAAATCTGGTATACTGATGCCCCAAGCTTTATTTTTATTACTAAGAACTGCCTTAGCTATATGGGGTTTTTTCCGGTTCCATACAAAATGCAGAATCATTTTCTCCAAATCTTGAAAGTACTATGTTGGAATTTTGATAGGAATGGCATTGAATAGGTAGATTGCTTTGGGAAGTATAGACATTTTAACAATGTTGATTCTGCCCATCCATGAGCGTGGTATGTTCTTCCATTTGTTAATGTCCACTGCTATTTCCTTTATGAGGATTTCATAATTTTATTTATAGAGGTCCTTCACTTCCTTAGTTAGGTATATTTCTAGGTATTTCATTTTCTTTGGTGAAACTATGGTGAAGAGAGTTGTGTCCTTAATTAGCTTCTCATCTTGACTGTTATTGGTGTATACAAAGGCTACTGACTTGTGGACATTGATTTTATATCCTGAAACATTACTGTTTTTTTTTTTTTGATGACTTCTATGAGTCTTGTGATTGAGTTTTTGGGGTTCTCTAAGTATAAGATCATGTCGTCAGCAAAGAGGGAGAGTTTGACCTCCTCTGCTCCCATTTGGATTCCCTTTATTTCCTTGTCTTGCCTAATTGTATTGGCTAGAACTTCCAGCACTGTGTTGAATAGTAAAGGTGACAGAGGACAACGTTGTCTGGTTCCAGTTCTAAGGGGAAAAGCTTTCAGTTTTACTCCATTCAGTACAATATTAGTTGTGGGTTTGTCATAGATAGCTTCAATCAGTTTTAGAAATGTGCCACCTATGCCTATACCATTCTGTGTTCTAATTAGAAAAGGATGCTGGATTTCATCAAATGCTTTTACTGCATCTATTGAGAGGATCATGTTATCTTTATTTTTGCCTCTGTTAATATGGTGGATAACGTTTATGGACTTGCGTATGTTAAACCAGCCTTGCATCCCTGGGATGAAGCCTACTGGATCATGATGAATGACTTTTTTGATGATAAGCTGTAATCTATTGGCTAGGATTTTGTTGAGAATTTTTGCATCTATATGCATGAGTGAGATTGGTCTGAAATTCTCCTTTTTGTTTGGGTCTTTTCCTGGTTTTGGTATCGGGGTGATGTTTGCTTCATAGAATGTGTTGGGGAAGATTCCTTCTTCCTCAATTTTTTGGAATAATTTCTGCAGTACAGGAAGAAGCTCTTCCTTGAACGTTTGATAGAATTGTAATGTGAAGCCATCCGGACCAGGGTATTTTTTGGTTGGAAGG
The DNA here is from genome assembly GCF_027406575.1 of Nycticebus coucang. Classification (NCBI taxonomy): domain Eukaryota; kingdom Metazoa; phylum Chordata; class Mammalia; order Primates; family Lorisidae; genus Nycticebus; species Nycticebus coucang. The sequence goes on from NC_069792.1 coordinate 36,873,899, forward strand.
TTTTTTATTGTTTCTTTGATCTCAGTGCTTGAAATTGGTCTGTTCAGGAGCTCTGTTTCTTTCTGGCTAAGTCTAGGGAGAGGGTGTGATTCCAAATATTGATCCATTTCCTTCACATTGTCAAATTTCTAGGCATAGAGTTTCTGGTAGTATTCAGAGATGATCTCTTGTATCTCTGTGGGATCAGTTGTTATTTCCCCTTTAACATTTCTGATTGAGGTTACTAGAGATGGTTTATCTATTTTATTTATTTTTTCAAAAAACCAACTCCTTGTTTCATTAATTTTCTGAATGATTCTTTTGTTTTCAATTTCATTGATCTCTGATTTGATTTTGGATATTTCTTTTCTTCTACTGAGTTTAGGCTTAGACTGTTCTTCTTTTTCCAATTTCATAAGATCTCTTGTGAGATTGTTGATGTGCTCTCTTTCTGTTTTTTGAATGTAGGCATCTAAAGCGATTAATTTTCCTCTCGAAACTGCTTTTGCAGTATTGCACAGGTTTTGGTAGCTTGTGTCTGCATGGTTGTTATGCTCAAGGAAGTTAATGATTTCCTGTTTTATTTCTTCCTGCACCCATCTGTTATTCAACAGAAGATTGTTTAATTTCCATGTCTTTGTGTGGGGAAAAGCTTTTTTGTTAGAGTTGAGTTCCACCTTTAGTGCCTTATGGTCTGAGAAGATACAAGGTAAAATTTCAATCTGTTGATTCTGTTCATATTTGTTTTGTGTCCCAGGATGTGACCAATTTTGGAGAATGTTCCATGGGGTGATGAGAAGAATGTATATTCTTTATCTTTGTGATGGAGTGTTCTATATGCCTCTATCAAGCACATTTGTTCTAGGGTCTCATTTAAATCTCTTATGTCTTTGTTTAATTTCTGTTTAGAGGATCTGTCCAGCTCTGTAAGAGGAGTGTTAAAGTCCCCTGTTATTATGGTATTATCAGATATCATATTGCTCAGACTCAGTAAGGTCTGTTTCAAGAATCTGGGAGCATTTAAATTGGGTGCATAAATATTTAGAATTGAAAACTCTTCTTGTTGTATTTTTCCCTTGACCAATATAAAGTGACCATCTTTGTCTTTTTTGACTTTCACATGTATCTGAAAATAAGATTGCGAGTCCTCTTTTCTTCTGAATTCCATTTAACTGAAAAATTGTCTTCCAACCCTTGACTCGGAGCTTTAATTTGTATTTTGAAACCAGGTGTGTTTCTTACAGACAGCAAATGGATGGCTTGTGTTTTTTAATCCAGTCAGCCAATCTATGTCTCTTCAGTGGGGAATTCAAGCTATTAACATTTATTGAGATAATTGATAAGTGTGGTAGTATTCTATTCATCTTATTTTGTGAGAGTCCATTGCTTAGTTTTATCTTTTGCATCAGTGTGGAGGTTAGGTTCTGTCCTTTAATTTCTGAATCTTACTTTGCTGCTGATCCATTGTGGTGGTCAGTGTGCAGAACAGGTTGAAGTATTTCCTGTAGAGCTGCTCTTGTTGTGGTGAATTTCTTCAATGTTTGTATATCCATAAATGATTTAGTTTCTCCATCAATTTTTAAGCTTAACTTAGAAGGGTACCGAATTCTGGGCTGGAAATTGTTCTGTTTAAGTAGATTAAAGGTAGATGACCATTGTCTTCTTGCTTGGAATGTTTCATTAGAGAAGTCTGCAGTCACTCTGATGGATTTGCCCCTGTAGGTCAACTGTCACTTCCTCCTGGCAGCTTGCAGAATCTTTTCTTTTGTCTTGACTTTGGAGAGGTTCATCACAATGTGTCTTGGAGAAGCTCGGTTACAGTTGAGGCGACCTGGGGTCCAATAGCCCTCTGAAAGCAGTGTGTCAGAATCTTTGGTGTTATTTGGGAAATTTTCTTTTATAATATTCTCTTCTATGGCTTCCATACCTCTGGGGCATTCTTCTTCCCCTTCTGGGATTCCTATAACTCGTATGTTGGAGGGCTTCTTAAAGTCCCATAATTCTGACAGTGAATGTTCTGCTTTCTTTCTCTTCTTTTCTGCCTCTTTTACTGAGTCATCTCAAGAACTTTGTCTTCTATCTCTGAAATTCTTTCTTCTGCATGGTCTGACCTGTTTCTGATACTTTCCATTGCATCTTTAAGTTCCCTAGTTGATTGTTCAGTTCCTTGAGCTCTGCTATATCCTTTTTATATTCTTCATATCGTTCATCTCTTATTTCATTCTGTTTTTGGATTTCCTTTTGGTTATTTTCCACTTTATTAGCAGTTTCCTTCATTCTTTCCATCATTTCTTTCATTGTTTTCAACATGTGTATTCTAAATTCCCTTTCTGTCATTCCTAACATTTCTTTATAGGTGAAATCCTCTGCAGTAGCTACCTCATGGTCCCTTGGCAGGGTTATTCTGGACTGGTTCTTCATGTTGCCTGGAGTTTTCTGCTGATTCTTCCTCATGAGTGATTTCCTTTATCTGTTTCCTTTCCTAATTTTCCTTTCACTTCCTCTTGCTCTTTAAGTTCTTGTGCCTGTGGACTAAGGGTTTGATGAGTCCTTTTGGTACAGGACCAGAAGGGTGAGAAGGTTGAAGAGCAATGAAGGGAAGAAAGAAAGGAGGACCGAGTGAAAAGAGAAAAAAAAAATAGAGAAAGGAGAGGGAGTGGGTAAAAGGAATATTGACAAAAATAGGAGAGGCACAGAAAGAGGGAGACAGAGCAATATAGGTGTACAGTAGGTTACTTTGACACAACCTTAAAAAAAACCACCTTCTGGGGGTGCCCAGTTAGGTGGTTCCCTTGAGGTCAGCAGCTCTTTGCTAACCTGATCAGACACAGTACCCCACCTCCACCAATTAGAGAGGAAAGATAAAACTGCTATAAATCAAACCAAAACAAGGAGACAGAAAACTTTATGGGAGAAAATTGGGTGAAAAACCAAATAATATCAGTAGAAACACTAGCAAAAATGAAGTTCTAGTTATTTGAAAAGGCAGGAATGTGAAATTATAATTAAACTAGAAAAATTGAGAAAGAGAAAAGATTTGTATGGAAAGGTTGAAATTAAAAAACAAAACAACATCAATAATATCAAAATAAACAAAAAAAAAAAAACAAACAAAAATAAAAAAACAAAAGACAACCAAAAACAAAGCAGTACGTATATGTTGTTAAGTATTGTCTGGGCAACACGTGCTCTTCTGGGGTATGAGATGTTAATCACAGTTCTGATATGACTGGAGGCTGCTGATTTCTCAAACCCCAGCAGGTAGACACCCTAAATCTCTCTTCGGCCCACTTAGAAGGCACTTTGAACTTGTAATCTTATTGAGCAGAAGCTTTCCCAGGGAAGTGCTTGTCGCTGGAATCACTGCTGAAGTGGCTATCCACTTACTCTGTGTGCCAAAACTGATCTCCCTCTGCCCCCGAGGGTTAGGTCTGCAAGGCGGCTCAGAACCCACCCTTAGGCTACTCAGTTGCTAGGTTACTGGCTCCCACCAAATTCTTGCTCTATGACCCTGAGGGCAGAGCTTGACGGTGCAGATTACTCACAATGGCTCCCTGTGGCCCACAGCCAAACACTATTAGCTCTGTCTGGCTCAGCGACTCTGACTGGGGCCCTAGACAATGGCCAAAGTTCTTTGCACTCCTGCTCAGGGTCTCCCCAAGGCAGTTCAACTGAGTGCCAAGTCCAAAGACACCAAAACAGTTCACAGGTAAGGCCTTTTCAGTTTGCAGTCTCGCTGCTAACAGTTGCAGTCAGGTTTAGACCGATTGAACACACACGACCACTTGCCATTTTTCCACTGTTTTAGTCCTCCTCTTCGGGTCCAGAAGTCTCTTGCTGACTCCCTGTATCCTCACAGGGGTGATGATAGGCAGATCCCACCAGCCAGAGATGCCTGGAGTCCTATCTCCTCAGACTCACGGTGCCCAGATGCAAGGAAGCTGTTACTCAGCCGCCATCTTGCTTTCCTCCAAGTAGGAGGGTGTTTTAACACAGCTATTTCTTTACTGGTCATGATGCAAGAGCCCATTTTTGCACACAACGTTTGCATGACAAGATTTTCAATGAGGATTTTCCTACATGTTTCCCTATTGATGTTTACTTGTTCTGCTATGCTCACAGTCAGCCAATTATTTAAAGAACAATTAGAAAATTTTTGCAATGTTTTTGTCAGTTATGTACACGATGGCAAGTTCAAAAATTAAATTGTCAGAACTTGTGTGTATGTGTGTGTGCATGCTGTGTGTAGATGAATTGATTAGAATCTACTTTATCAAATATTTCAAGGTTTTATTGGAACATTTAATTAAATTATTTTAACTAATTCATGTCATGTGTACATTTCATCTTTAAATATTTTTGGGAATTCTGGGAAGATGGCCAACTTGTAGCAACCCTCGTCAGAGGCTCCTGAGCAAAGGAAGAAAAACTGGACAGAATCAGACTCTATGAAGCCAAAGACAGGGAGCTGAGCCAAGAAAGAAGTTTGGCAATCTGTAACTCCAAGAAACAGCATTCAAGAAAACAAATTACAGGTACAAAGGCTATTGACTAGAGGAGGGAGACCCTTCCCCCAAGCAGGAGGCTTACTGCAGGCTATCTGCAAAAGAGCAGGAAACAAAAGACCTCTCATTTTACCTCGCTGGAGAGAGGACTAAACAGCAGGTCTCTTTCTCCAGGGAGGTCCCACTTATGAACCTAGACACCACCCCGCCAGGCATATAATTGAACAGATATTTTTCCCCACAAGTCCAAACTCCCAGTCCACCTTTCCCCCCTCGCATGGTGGTCTGAAGTTCTGCCCCCTGCAGAACATAGAGTGTTTGGTCTTGTCCTGAGAGACCTGAGCATAGTGCTTACCAGGTGAGGACAGAGGCCTGTAGGTGGAGTGTGGTGCCCTGAGTCTAACAGAGCCTGTGAACAGAGGCTTGCTAGGCAGTGGACTGAGACTGGCAGGTGAGGCTTGGTCTCCTGACTCCAACTGTTCAGGCAAGCAGAGGCTAGCTTGTGTGTGGACTGAAACCAGGCACAGTGTCCTGACTTCAACAGAGCCTGCAAACAGAGGCTTACATGGCAGTGGATTGAGACTGGCAAGGAAGGGCATGTTCCCCTGTCTCCAACTGGTCTGGCAAGCACTACTCCAGACCCTACTCCAGAGACTAGCTGTGTGTGGACTGAGAACGGTGGGCAGGGGCATTGCCCCTGGCTCCAGCTGAGCCTGTGAGCAGAGAAACAGACAATAGTGTGGACTGAGTCTGGCAAGTATGAGTGTGGATCCCTGATTCCAATTGTGCTTTGAATCCCTTTGCTTTGATCTGTCCTTGAATCCCTCTCTGTTGGGCAGGGTTTGCACTGCCAGAGATAATTTAGTTGGAACCTGTGTTTACGGTTGTCCACTCTGGGACATTCTGAGGTTGACCTTTGAAGTTCTGTAGTGGAAAAGAACTGAAGGGTGGTGGCTGGGCACCATAGCTCTTTGTATCTCTTCACAGTTGAGATTTAAATCTAAGAATGTGGTTTCTTAGGAAAGGGTAGGAGTTGGCTGATATCAAAATATAGCTAGCCTACACTATCTCACCAAGTAGGTCCTCAGAATCTCCAGCCAAAACTCTGAAAAGGGCCTTTGTAAGGTTGTAGGAGATAAGCCACAATTACAAAGTGCAGAGCTTTGGCACGGGGCTATCTCTAATACCTGGGGACCCCAATTCAATCTCACCCTACCAGTTCTAATAACCAAATAGTGGAAAATAAACATGGTGTGGACCCAACAGAAAAACTCTGGCAACATGAATAACCAGATTAGATCAACCTTTCCCCCCAAGAAATGACAAAGGAGATACAACTGAAGATGCTACACATAGACAAATGGCAGTAATGTCAGAAACTGAATTCAGAATATGGATTGCAAATAAGATAAATAGAATGGAAGAAAAGATGGAAATTGAATTCCAAAGAGTAGTTCTAAAGTTGTCTCAAGAAATTAATGATTTGAAAGCCCAAGTCACCAAAGATATGGACATAATGAGAAAAGGGATAACAGAGCTCAAGGAAACAAAAAAGTTAGTTGAGGAGCTCCAAAATACAGTAGAATCCCTCAGTAACAGAGTTGACCAGGCAGAAGAAAGGATCTCTGACACTGACGACAAAGCTTTTAAATGTTCCCAAACACTCAAATGCAGAGCAAAAACTGATCATTCCCTGAGAAAGTTGTGGGATTGCTCCAAAAGATCAAAAATTTGTCTTATAGGAATTCCTGAAGGACAGGAGGATGGTCCTAAAGGTACAGATGCTTTACTCTAGGAGATTTTGGAGGAGAATTTCCCAAACATTGCAAGAGATACAAAACTTCAGATAGCAGACAGTTTCAGAACCCCAGCAAGGGTCAAATAAACCATCCAAATAAACCATCTCCTAGACACATTGTGATTAACTTTGCCAAATTTAAGATGAAGAAGAAAATTTTGCAAGCAGCCAAACATAAGAAAATCATCACCTACATAAGGAGAAATATCAGAATAACTGCAGATCTCTCAGCCAAAAGCCAGAAGATGGTCTTCTACCTTCAATCTCTTAAAACAAAACAACTTCCAGCCCAGGATCCTCTATCCAGCTAAACTGAGTTTCATTTGTGATGGAGAAATCAAATACTTTAATGACATAGACATGTTAAAGAAATTTGCCATAACTAAACCAGCTCTCCGATATTCTCAGACATATTCTCCAAAATGACCAGTGCAATGCTCTACCTCCAAAGTAAACTCACCCAGAAATTTTTTGAACAAACCCAACTTCCACAGTGGTGAAAGGATTAAAATTGTCCACTGGACATCCGAAAATCATGACACCCAAAACACAACCAAGCTTATCAATTCTCTCAATTAATGTGAACAGTTTAAATTGTCCTCTAAAGAGGCACAGGCTGGCTGACTGGATACATAAACTCAGACCAGGTATCTGCTGCATACAAGAATCACACCTTACATTAAAGGATAAAAATAGATTCAAGGTAAAGGGATGGACTTGTGTAATACAGGCAAATGGAAACCAGAAAAAAGCAGGGGCTGCAAATTTAGTAGCAGATACAATTGGCTTTAAATCAAGGATAAAGAAAGATAAGGAAAGTCATTATATATTTGTCAAGGGAAACACCCAACATGAAGAGATTTTGATAATCAACATTTATGCATCCTACCAGAAGGCTTCTCAATTCATAAAGCTGACCATAATGGATATGAACAACTTGCTATCTTCCTGCACTATAATAGTTAGAGATTTTTAACACCCCTTTGACAGTTTTGGATAGATCCTCCAAGAAGAAACTGAACAAAGAAATATTAGTCTTAAACTTGACGCTAGAACAAATGGATTTTACAGACCACTACAGAACATTTCACCCTAATAAAACTGAATATACATTCTTCTCATCAGCCCATGGGTCATCCTCCAAAATAGACCATATCCTAGGAAACAAGTCTAACCTCAGCAAATTAAAAGTATAGAAATTATTTCTTATATCTTCTCAGACCACCATGGAATAAAAATTGAACTCAACAGCAATGAGAATATCCATACTCAAACAAAGTCATGGAAGCTAAATAATCTTAGGCTGACTGATAGCTGGGTCAAAGATGAGATTAAGAAGGAAATCACCAAATTTTGGGAACTAAATGATAATGAAGACACAAATTATCAAAACCTATGGGATACTGCAAAGGCAAACTTTAGAGGGAAAGTTATAACATTGGAAGCCTTCATCAAGAAAACAGAATGAGAGGAAGCCAATGACTTAATGGATCATTTCAAGCAACTGGAAAAGGAAGAACATTTCAACCCCAAACCCAGCAGAAGACAAGAAATAACCAAAATTAGGGCAGAATTAAATGAATTTGAAAACAAAAGGATCATTCAGATCAATGAAACATAAAGTTGGTTTTTTGAAAAAATTAGCAAAATTGATAAACCTTTGGCCAACCTAATGAGAAATAGACAAATAAAATCTCTAATATCTATCAGAAATGATAAATGAGAAATAACAGACACTTCAGAAATTCAAAAAATCCTCAATGATTACTAAAAAAAAATCTCCTTTCCCAGAAATATGAAAATCTGAATGAAATGGACCAATACCTGGAAGCACACCACCTTCCTAGACTCAACCAGAAAGAATTAGAAATCTTGAATAGACCTATATCAACCACTGAAATAGCATCAACAATACAAAATCTCCCTAAAAAGAAAAATCCAGGACCAGATGGCTTCACAACTGAATTCTATCAAACCTTTCAAGAGGAACTAGTACCTATATTATACAATGTTTTCCAAAGCATAAAAAAGAAGGAATACTTCCCAACACATTCAATGAAGCAAATATCACTCTGATAGCCAAACCAGCAAAGGATCCAACAAGGAAAGAAAATTATAGACAAATATCATTAATGAATATCCATGCAAAAAAATTCAATAAGATCTTAGCAAACAGGATTCAACAACACATCAAAAAAATTATACACCATGATCAAGTTGGTTTTATTCCAGGGTTACAGGGTTGGTTCAACATACACAAATCTATAAATAATATACATCACATCAATAAAATAAAAAACGAAGACCTCTATGACTCTCTTAATTGATGCAGAAAAAGCCTTTGATAATATCAAGCATCCTTTCATAATCAGAATTCGTAAGAAAATAGGCATAGAAGGGAAATTTCTTAAACTGATAGAGGCCATTTACAGCAAACCCACAGCCAATATCATATTGAATGGTGTAAAATTGAAAACATTTCCACTCAGATCAGTAATGAGGCAAGGATGCCCACTGTCTCCACTGCTATTTAACATAGTAATGGAAGTCTTAGCCATTGCAATCAGGCAAGAGAAGGCAATCAAGGGTATCCAAATAGGGTCAGAAGAGATCAAACTCTCACTCTTCACTGCTGACATGATCCTATATCTGGAAAATCCCAGGGACTCAACTTCAAAACTCTCAGAAGTGATCAAGGAATACAGCAGCATCTCAGGATACAAAATCAATACTTACAAGTCAATAGCTTTTATATATGCCAACAATAGTCAAGCTAAAAAAACAATCAAGGACTCTATTCCTTTTACAATAGTGCCAAAGAAGATGAAATGTCTGGGAATTTACCTAACAAAGAATGTGAAGGATCTCTATAAAGAGAACTATGAAACTCTAAGATAGCTGAAGATGTTAACAAATGGAAAAACATACCATGCTCATGGCCAGTTAGAATCAACATTGTTGAAATGTCCATACTACCCAAAGCAATATACAGATTTAATGCAATCCCAATTAAAGCACCACTGTCATACTTTAAGGAACTTAAAAAAATAGTACTTCATTGTATATGGAATCAGAAAAAAAGCTCAAATATTCAGAAAGAAGAAAAAATCAGGAGGTATCAGATTACCAGACTTCAGGCTATACTATAAATCTATAGTGATCAAAACAGCATGGTACTGGCACAAAAACAGAAGTAGATGTCTGGAACAGAATAGACAACCAAGAAATGAACCCAGCTGCTTATCGTCATTTGATCTCCAAAAAGTCTATCAAAAATATTCAGTGGAGGAAAGACTCCCTGTTTAACAAATGGTGCTGCGTCAACTTGCTGGTGACCTGTAGAAGACTGAAATTGGACCCACACCTTTCACCATTAACAAAAATTGATTCTCACTGGATAAAAGATTTAAACTTAACACATGAAACTTTAAAAATACTAGAAGAAAGTGCAGGGAAAACACTTGAAGAAATCGGCCTGGGAGAATATTTTATGAGGAGTACCCCCCCGGGCAATTGAAGCAACACTAAAAATCCATTAGTGGGATCTGATCAAACTAAAAAGCTTTTGCACAGCCAAGAGCACAGTAAGTAAAGCAAACAGACAACCTTCAGAATGGGAGAAGACTTCTGCAGTTTATGCTTCTGACAAAGGTCTGATAACTAGAATCTACAGAGAAATCAAATTAATCAATAAAAATAAATAAATAAATAAATAAATAACCCCATTTCTATGTGGGCAAGAGACTTGAACAGAAACTTCTTTGATGAAGACAGATGCATGGTCAACAAACACATGAAAAAATGCTCATCATTCTTAATCATCAGAGAAATGCAAATCAAAACCACTTTGAGATATAATCCAACTCCAGGAAGATTAGCCCACATCACAAAATCCCAAAACTACAGATATTGACATGGATGTGGAGAGAAGGGAACACTTCTACACTGCTGGTGGGAATTGAAGCTAATACAACCACTTTGGAAAGAAGTTTGGAGAACACTCAAGGAACTAAAAGTAGACCTACCATTTGATCCTGCAATTCCTCTACTAGGTATATAGTCAGATGATCAAAAATTATTTCACTACAAAGACATCTGCACCAGAATGTTTATTGCAGACCAATTCATAACAGCCAAAACATGGAAATAGCCCAAGTGCCCATCGACCCATGAATGGATTAACAAATTCTATATGTACACCATGGAATACTATGCAGCCATAAAAACGATGGAGACTTCATATCTTTTATGTTTATCTGGATGGAGCTGCAACATATTCTTCTTAGTAAAGTGTCTCAAGAATGGAAAAAAAAGTATTCAATGTACTCAATACTACTATGAAACCAATATATAACCACCTATACACTCACCATGAATGGCAAAACATAGCTATAGTCCAGAAAGTAGAAGGAAACAGGAAAGAGAGGGGAGAAGAGGGGGGATATAGAAAGAGGGAGGGTATTTGGGGGGATCTCACCTAATGTGCATGATGCAATGGTACATTTAAAAACTATTAAGAAGTGAGTATAATTGTGATGAATGTGTTACTTAGTTCAATGTAAACATTTCACATTTTATATCGAAGCAGTACCCTGAACCCCATAAATGCACCAATGTACAAAGTTATGATTTAATAAAAAATAATTATTTAAAAAAATTTAAATAAATATTTTTGATATTTTTTACTTCCTATGACAATAAACACATGACATTATAGATGTATAGATTAGTTTGAAAAAACATAATTTGTTTATTCACTAAAGACATAGAAATGTTTAGTTACTATGTCTTACAAAATTTTTGGAATTATACCTAATCTTTACCATAATATTTATTTAAACTTACCAGACATTTTATCAGTTTGACACTTTCACTTAGTAATTAAAAAAGCAAAATTCTCTCTTTTTTCATATCTCAATTATATATAATTTTAGCTATATGTTCCACTGAATTTTTTAAAGGAAGTCATGAAAATTAGTATGATGACTCTTTTGTTCTTTTATAATTTGTCATAGAACAAATAATATCAGCATATGGTTGAGTTTAACATGAACAATTCTATTTAGTGTCAGTTTTTCTAGCATGATTACTAATAGTATCTTCTTTAAATTGTCCCAGATTGGATGATTATATGATAAATCTAATTTTTTATCATCTCATCTTGGCTTGAATGCTTTTAACAATATGTCTCAAACAACTCTTTCTGTAATTTGTTTGTCCATGCATTTTACACTATTTTTTAAAATAAAAATAAATATAATTATTACATTTTAAAATTGGTTTGAATATTCCTAGAAGAATTAAGATTGGCTTCACAGAAAGAACTGGTTCTAAAGATTAAATTATGTGATGGGAAATTTTCATAAGCAAAATAACCTGTGTGCCTTTCTAAATATTTAACTAAAAAGTTTTTAATATAATTCATTTATGTAAAAATTTGTACCAGCAAATTTTGGTTAAATTAATATTTTAATGTTGCCAGAAATTTCTGAGTTTCTTGGGTTAAACAGGATGCTTCTTAAGTAAAATAGTAGTAGCATGTAGATAATTATAGCAATTAGAAAAGGCACAGTGAATCCTGTCGTATGCTTTCCAGGAATAAAGACAGTAAATGACTCCATGAATAAATCCTTTGGCAGTTCTCCTGTCTATTATGTTCAAATAAATTTGGCTTGAGTCAAAATAAATGTAGGTATTATTAAAAATGTATTCAATTTCCTTGATATCTTCCCATGAAGCCTTTCTGTTACTTTTATGACCACTAGAATAGTACTACAGAGAGCGCCAAGATCCATGATACAGTACTAAGAGAAAAAAAAAAGAATTTTTAGGTTTGATTTCAGTCCATACAAGCAATGGAGTATTTGAGGTTTGAATGCACCCTTGCTTAGTTAACCATGGTGAATTTGCAAGATGAACAATAATACATTTTATCAATTTCAATCAATATATGCAGTAGAAAAAGTCATGATCAGAGTAAAAAACTTAAGTTTGAAATCTTGGTAAATCAGTAGTAATTCCACCTGATGGTTTTAGTCATATTGATCTGAAGTGAAAGGTGGATGAATATATTAAAATTAAGCAGGTTGATAATTTAAAGTCAACTTCAAGTTGATAACTTGCATGAATATTGAAATCAATGATGACAAAAGAATATGGAGCATGCAAAGAATGTGAATTAAGTTTACAAAAGTGCTGCCAACTCAGTAAGGACTCTTAATCTTCACATGTCAATGTTTCACAACTGTGTTCATGTCAGCGTGTGGCTATGTCTTAATGGAATGGAATTCATTATTGTTGTTAGGTGTTTGTGTGTGCTTGTTGAGAGAATGTAGAGCTTAAATTAGATCAATGAACAAACATTAAATTTCTTGTTAAAGTTGGCAAGAGTAGACATGAAATTAGAGACATGTTAGTCCACGTTTGTAGGGATAATTCCATGAAGAAAACAGCAATACAAATGGATTAAACATTTTTCTAAGGGGGAAGAAGGCATCACTGATGCAAGGAAACATGTAATGAGTAGAATTTTGAAAAGCATTGCAAACATTGATTTAATTGTCATCAAAATCATTGGCTGACAGTGAGAAACATAGCAGACCCAGTAAACATTGATGACGAAACAATTCAGAAAATCTTAACTGAAAATCTTGGCATGAGGAAGGTGTGTACAAAAATGGTCCCAAGGAGCTTACTGATAAATAAAAACAAAGGAGAGTTGAAGTTTTCCAAGATCTTTGAGAGAGTCAAGACAATGCTTTGGGCCATGTTATCACTGGTGATGAAACAAAGGTGTACCAATACCATACTCAAAAAAAGCATCAAAGTCCACAATGGAAATCTGCCAATTCTCCATGTGCAAAAAGTATTATTAGTTAAAATCAAGAATCAAAATCATATGTCTAATTTTTTTTTTTTTTATATCAGAGGGATTCTTCACTAAGAATTTTTGCCAACAGAACAAATAGCTAACCAAGTTTACTGTTTGGAAATACTGAAATAGATGTTTGAAAAGTAAGACAAAAACAACCTGAAATTTCACCAACTCATGGTTCATGGCTCTTGCATTACAATAATGTACCAGCTCACATGACACTACCTATGAGAAAGCTTTTAGCCAGTAAACAAATAACTGTATTGGAACACCCTCCCTAATCACCTGATTTGACCCCCAATAACTGAAGATAAAGGAAATAGTGAAAGGAAGATATTTTGATGACATTCAGAAATCAAAGGTAATATGACAATAGCTCTGATGAACCTAAAATAAGAGTTTCAAAATTGTTTTGAAGAGTAGACTAGGCATTGGCCTTGGAGCACAACTTCTGCAGGGGAGTATTTCAAAGGTGACCATCATAATATTTAGCAATGAGTATGTAGCACTTTTTATAAGATGAGTTCAAAAACTTAAATGCCAAAATACAAAGATTCCCCAAATAAAACCCAAATATCTCTCTGTTACTAAAGTATTAAGGCGAATTAAAATTTGATTTCAAAAATGAAGAAACTATAAGTTTCATAACTATAAATAACATTATAAACAAAGACATAAAAATCACTTTTCAGGTTTTTTTCTTTCATTATGCTCATTTATATGTTGTAACAAACTGAAAATTTACTTTAAAATACACCTCAGGGCGTCTGCAAGGTTAGCCTTACTTCATAACAATACTAAAGATGATTAATATATGATGCATTTGTTGTTACTACATTCAAATCAATCAATAATTTTTTTTAGTTTCCTCAGTTTAAATTTAAATAGTAAATATTGATAACTTTTCCCACGAAGATGAAAGTTGGGGAGGCTCATCAAATAATTTAAGCTTGTCCTGGAATCAAGGTACAAGATATGTACACACACACACACCTTTTTGCCTTGAAAAGAAGGCAATGTTATTAATCTTAATATTTTATAAATCATATGCTGTATGAGACATCCCCAGAAATTTATAGTGCCTTTACTTTTAAACTCAGGAAAAACACTGATATAGCTAGTATGACCTTTCTATCAAATTCTTCTTCATATGTGAGAGCAGTGGTGCTTTGCCTAATGACAAAGAGCAACAACAGTATGCTATCAGTCACAATTTTAGTTCTTATTTAAAATGTTAACTTGTGGTCTGTGAAGCTAGTGAATGATGCCCCATGATTATATCAATGTACACAGCTATGATTTAATTTTAAAAAAATGTTAACTTGTTCACAATCTGACCTCTTTTTTATGAATATAGTGTCTTCTAGGGAAGTGAGTTTTAACTGGAGAATGGTCATCAGGCTTAGGAATAGAGTTTTCTAAAAACACAATTGCCTGAAGTCTATTTCACAATTAAAGAATTTATTTAGTTGATATTATTTCATTCTTGGTATATAGTCTGCATATAATATAACATAAGATTGCATGGTAACTTATGATTTTATGAATTTCACATATCTATAATCCTTCAGCCTGATTGTATGTTATAGATCAACTTTTTCCTCTGAAAACAATTACACTCTTCCATTTTTATAAATTATATATAATAACTTCTGTGTTCGTTAAAATAACACTTAACCATAATTGAACACTTTTTTTCTTAAAAGTGTTTTTGTAATGGCTATATTATCTTGTTTAGCACGCCACAGAAACTACCAAATTTCCTTGTCAGTTGCATTATTATTTGTTTTTGTTTTGGTTTTTTTTTGAGATTTGCAGGTAATTTATTATAAATAAGTTATATATTTATAGACACAATTATAATAATTTAGCAAAGTATAAAATCAATTTAAATAATAAAATACCAAATTGTAGTAGTATCTTTTTTGTTTTTTTCTTTTTTTTATTAAATCATAACTGTATACATTGATATGATCATGGGGCATCATACACTCACTTCATAGACCATTTGACACATTTTTATCACAATGGTTAACATAGCCTTTCCGGCGTTATCTCAGTTACTGTGCCAAAACATTTACATTCTACATTTACCAAGTTTCGCAAATACCCCTGTAAGATGCACGACAGGTGTGATCCCACCGATCCCCATACCTCTACCCACCCACCCCTTTCCCACTTTCCCCTATTGTTAGGTTGTAACTGGGTTATAGCTTTCATGTGAGAGCCCCAAATTAGTTTCATAGTAGGGCTGAGTACTTTTTCTTCCATTCTTGAGATACTTTACTAAGAAGAATATGTTCCAGCTCCATCCATGTAAACATGAAAGAGGTAAAGTCTCCATCTTTCTTTAAGGCTGCATAGTATTCCATGGTGTACATATACCACAATTTATTAATTCATTCATGGATCGATGGGCACTTGGGCTTTTTCCATGACTTAGCAATTATGAATTGGGCTGCAATAAACATTCTGGTACAAATATCTTTGTTATGTTGTTATTTTTGGTCTTCTGGGTATATGCCAGCAGAGGGATTACAGGATTGAATGGCAGATCTATTTTTAGATCTCTGAGTGGTCTCCATATATCTTTCCAAAAGGAATGTATTAACTTGCATTCCCACCAGCAGTGCAGAAGTGTTCCCTTTTCTCCGCATCCACGCCAACATCTCTGGTCTTGAGATTTTGTGATATAGGCTAGTCTCATTGGAGTTAGATGATATCTCAAAGTAGTTTTGATTTGCATTTCTCTGATGATTAAAGATGATGAGCATTTTTTCATATGTCTGAAGGCCGTGCGCCTGTCTTCTTCAGAGAAGTTTCTCTTCAAATCCCTTGCCCAGCCTGCGATGGGATCCCTTGTTTTTTTCTTGCTGATGCGTTTGAGTTCTCTGTGGATTCTGGTTACTAAACTTTTGTCAGAGATATACCCTGCAAATATCTTCTCCCATTCTGAGGGCTGTTTGCTTGCTTTACTTACAGTGTTCTTAGCTGTGCAGAAGCTTTTTAGTTTGATCAAGTCCCAGTAGTGTATTTTTGAAGCTGCTTCAATTGCCCGGGGGGTTCTCCTCATGAAATACTCACCCAGACCAATTTCTTCAAGGGTTTTCCCTGCATTCTCCTCTAGTATTTTTATAGTTTCATGTCTTAAGTTTAAATCTTTAATCCAATGAGAGTCTATCTTAGTTAATGGTGAAAGATGTGGGTCCAATTTCAGTCTTCTGCAGGTTGCCAGGCAGTTCACACAGCACCATTTGTTAAATAGGGAATCTTTTCCCCACTGAATGTTTTTAATTGGCTTGTCAAAAATCAAATAGCGGTAAGTAGCTGAATTCATCTCTTGGTTCTCTATTCTGTTCCAGATATCTACTTCTCTGTTTTTGTGCCAATACCATGCTGTTTTGATCACTATCAATTTGTAGTAAAGTCTGAGGTCTGGTAGTGTGATTCCTCCTGTTTTGTTTTTATTTCTGAGTAATGTCTTGGCTATTCGAGGTTTTTTCTGATTCCATATAAAACGAAGTATTGTTTTTTTAAGATCTTTAAAATATGACAGTGGAACTTTAACAGGGAGTGTGTTGAAATTATATATTGCTTTGGGTAGTATGGACATTTTGACAATGTTGATTCTTCCCAGCCATGAGCATGGTATGTTTTTCCATTTGTTAACATTTTCAGCTATTTCTTTTCTTAGAGTTTCATAGTTCTCTTTGTAGAGATCTTTCACATCTTTTGTTAGGTAAATTCCCAAATATTTCATCTTCTTTGGCACTACTGTGAATGGGATAGAGTCCTTAACTGCTTTTTCAACTTGACTGTTGTTGGTGTATATAAAGGCTACCGATCTATGGATGTTGATTTTGTAACCTGAGACGCTGCTGTATTCCTTGATCACTTCTAGGAGTTTTGTAGTAGAGTTCCTAGTGTTTTCCAGATACACAATCATATCATCTGCGAAGAGCGAAAGTTTGATCTCTTCTGACCCTATATGGATACCCTTGATCGCCTTTTCTACCCTAATTGCGGTGGCTAAAACTTCCATTACAATGTTAAAAAGCAATGGAGACAATGGGCAGCCTAGTCTGGTTCCTATTCTGAGTGGAAATGATTCCAATTTAACTCCATTCAATATGATATTGGCTGTGGGTTTGCTGTAGATGGCCTCTATCAGTTTAAGACAAGTCCCTTCTAGACCAATTTTCTTGAGTGTTCTGATCATGAGGGCATGCTGGATATTATCAAAAGCTTTTTCTGCATCAATTGAGAGAATCATATGGTCTTTGTTTTTTAATTTGTTTATGTGCTGAATTACATTTATAGATTTACGTATATTGAACAAGCCCTGACACCCTGGGATAAAACCAACTTGGTCATGATGTATAATTTGTTTGATGTGTTGCTGGATTCTGTTTGTTAGGATCTTGTTGAATATTTTTGCATTTATATTCATTAGTGATATTGGTCTATAATTTTCTTTTCTTGTTGGGTCTTTTCCTGGTTTGGGGATCAGGGTGATGTTTGCTTCATAGAACGTGTTAGGTAGTCTTCCTTCTTTTTATACATTTTGGAACAGGTTGAGTAATATAGGTACTAATTCCTCCTTAAAGGTTTGGTAGAATTCTGACGTGAAACCATATGGTCCCGGGCTTTTCTTTTTAGGGAGGTTTTGTATAGTTGATGCAATTTCTGAACTTGATATGGTCCTGTTCAACATTTCCACTTGATTCTGGTTAAGTCTTGGAAGGTGGCGTGCTTCCAAGTATCGGTCAATTTCCTTCAGATTTTCATGTTTCTGAGAATAAAGTTTCTTGTAATATTCATTAAGGATTTTTTGGATTTCTGATGAGTCTGTTATTTTGTCTTTGTTGTTTCTGATTGATGTTATTAGAGATTTTACTCTTTTTTTTCTGATTAGGTTGGCCAGAGGTTTATCTATTTTATTGACCTTTCTTTTTATTTAATTTTTTTTTCTTTATTTTTGGGGATTCATTGAGGGTACAATAAGCCAGGTTACACTGATTGCAATTTTTAGGTAAAGTCCCTCTTGCAATCATGTCTTGCCCCCATAAATTGTGACACACACCAAGGCCCCACCCACCTCCCTCCTTCCCTCTTTCTGTTCCCCCCATAACCATAATTGTCATTAATTGTCCTCATATTAAAATTGAGTACATAGGATTCATGCTTCTCCATTCTTTGATGCTTTCCTAAGAATAATGTCTTCCACGTCCATCCAGGTTAATATGAAGGATGTAAAGTCTCCATTTTTTTTTAATGGCTAAATAGTATTCCATGGTATACATATACCACAGCTTGTTAATCCATTCCTGGGTTTGTGGGCATTTAGGCTGTTTCCACATTTTGGCGATTGTAAATTGAGCTGCAATAAACAGTCTCGTTCAAGTGTCCTTATGATAAAAGGATTTCTTTCCTTCTGGGTAGATGCCCAGTAATGGGATTGCAGGATCAAATGGGAGGTCTAGCTTGAGTGCTTTGAGGTTTCTCCATACTTCCTTCCAGAAAGGTTGTACTAGTCTGCAGTCCCACCAGCAGTGTAAAAGTGTTCCCTTCTCTCCACATCCACGCCAGCATCTGCAGTTTTGAGATTTTGTGATGTGGACCATTCTCACTGGGGTTAGATGATATCTCAGGGTTGTTTTGATTTGCATTTCTCTAATATATAGAGATGATGAACATTTTTTCATGTGTTTGTTAGCCATTTGTCTGTCATCTTTAGAGAAAGTTTTATTCATGTCTCTTGCCCATTGATATAAGGGATTGTTGGCTTTTTTCATGTGGATTAATTTGAGTTCTCTATAGATCCTAGTTATCAAACTTTTGTCTGATTGAAAATATGCGAATATCCTTTCCCACTGTGTAGCTTGTCTCTTTGCTTTGGTTATTGTCTCCTTAGCTGTACAGAAGCTTTTCAGTTTAATGAAGTCCCATTTGTTTATTTTTGTTGTTGTTGCAATTGCCATGGCAGTCTTCTTCATGAAGTCTTTCCCCAGGCCAATATCTTCCAGTGTTTTTCCTATGCTTTCTTGAAGGATTTTTATTGTTTCATGCCTTAAGTTTAAGTCCTTTACCCATCTTGAATCAATTATTGTGAGTGGGGAAAGATGTGGGTCCAGTTTCAGTCTTTTACATGTGGACATTCAGTTCTCCCAACACCATTTATTGAAAAGGGAGTCTTTCCCCCAAGGTATGTTCTTGTTTGGTTTATCAAAGATTAGGTGGTTGTAAAAGGTTAGTTTCATTTCTTGGTTTTCAATTCGATTCCAAGTGTCTATGTCTCTGTTTTTGTGCCAGTACCATGCTGTCTTGACCACTATGGCTTTGTAGTACAGACTAAAATCTGGTATGCTGATGCCCCCAGCTTTATTTTTGTTACAGAGAACTGCCTTACCTATACGGCGTTTTTTCCAGTTCCATACAAAATGCAGAATCATTTTTTCCAAATCTTGAAAGTACGATGTTGGTATTTTGATAGGAATGGAATTGAATAGGTAGATTGCTTTTGGAAGTATAGACATTTTAACAATGTTGATTCTTCCCATCCATGAGCATGGTATGTTCTTCCATTTGTTAATATCCTCTGCTATTTACTTTCTGATTATTTCATAGTTTTCTTTATAGGCGTCCTTCACCTCCTTCGTTAGGTATACTCCCAGGTATTTCATTTTCTTTGAAACTATGGTGAAGGGAGTTGTGTCCTTAATTAGTTTCTCATCTTGACTGTTATTGGTGTACACAAAGGCTACTGACTTGTGGACATGGATTTTATATCCTGAAACATTACTGTATTTTTTGATGACTTCTTGCAGTCTTGTGGTTGAGTCTTTGGGGTTCTCTAAGCATAAGATCAGGTCATCAGGAAAGAGGGAGAGTTTGACCTCCTCTGCTTCCATTTGCATTCCCTTTATTTCCTTGTCTTGCCTAATTGTATTGGCTAGAACTTCCAGAACTATGTTGAACAGTAAAGGTGACAGAGGACAACCTTGTCTGGTTCCAGTTCTAATAGGAAAAGCTTTCAGTTTTACTCCATTCAGTAAAATATTGGCTGTGGGTTTGTCATAGATAGCTTCAATCAGTTTTAGAAATGTGCCACCTATGCCTATACTCTTCAGTGTTCTAATTAGAAAAGGATGCTGGACTTTATCAAATGCTTTTTCTGCATCTATTGAGAGGATCATGTGATCTTTATTTTTGCCTCTGTTAATATGGTGGATAACGTTTATAGACTTGCGTATGTTAAACCAGCCTTGCATCCCTGGTATGAAGCCTACTTGATCATGATGAATGACTTTTTTGATGATAAGCTGTAATCTATTGGCTAGGATTTTGTTGAGAATTTTTGCGTCTATATTCATGAGTGAGATTGGTCTGAAATTCTCCTTTTTGTTTGGGTCTTTTCCTGGTTTTGGTATCAGGGTGACGTTTGCTTCATAGAATGTGTTGGGGAAGATTCCTTCTTCCTCAATTTTTTGGAATAATTTCTGCAGTACAGGAATAAGCTCTTCTTTGAATGTTTGATAGAATTCTGGAGTGAAACCATCTGGACTAGGGCATTTTTTGGTTGGAAGATTTTTTATTATTTCTTTGATCTCAGTGCTTGAAATTGGTCTGTTCAGGAGCTCTATTTCTTCCTGGCTGAATCTAGGGAGAGGGTGTGATTTCAAATATTGATCCATTTCTTTCACATTGTCAAATTTCTGGCCATAGAATTTCTTGTAGTATTCAGAGATGATCTCTTGTATCTCTGTGGGATCAGTTGTTATTTCCCCTTTATCCTTTCTGATTCAGGTTACTAGAGATTTTACTTTTCTATTCCTTGTTAGTCTGGCCAATGTTTTATCTATTTTATTTATTTTTTCAAAAAACCGACTCCTTGTTTCATTAATTTTCTGAATGATTCTTTTGTTTTCAATTTCATTGATCTCTGATTTGATTTTGAATATTTCTTTTCTTCTACTGAATTTAGGCTTAGATTGTTCTTCTTTTTCTAATTCCATAAGATCTCTTGTGAGATTGTTGATGTGCACTCTTTCTGTTTTTCGAATGTAGGCATCTAAAGCGATGAATTTTCCTCTCAAAACTGCTTTTGCAGTATCCCACAGGTTTTGGTAGCTTGTGTCTTTATTGTTGTTATGCTCAAGGAAGTTAATGATTTCCTGTTTTATTTCTTCCTGCACCCATCTGTTATTCAACAGAAGGTTGTTTAATTACCATGCCTTTGGGTGCGGTCGAGCATTTTTGTTAGAGTTGAGTTCCACCTTTAGTGCCTTATGGTCTGAGAAGATACAAGGTAAAATTTCAATTCTTTTGATTCTGTTGATATTTCTTTTGTGTCCGAGGATATGATCGATTTTGGAGAATGTTCCATGGGGTGATGAGAAGAATGTGTATTCTTTATCTTTGGGATGGAGTGTTCTATATGCGTGTATTAAGCACAGTTGTTCTAGGGTCTCATTTAAATCTCTTATATCTTTGTTTAATTTCTGTTTAGAGGATCTGTCCACCTCTGTATGTACAGTGTTAAAGTGCCCTGTTATTATGGTATTATCAGATATCATTTTGCTCAGACTGAGTAAGGTCTGTTTGAAGAATCTGGGAGCATTTAAATTGGGTGCACAGATATTTAGATTTGAAATGTCTTCTTGTTGTATTTTTCCCTTGACCAATATAAAGTGACCATCTTTGTCTTTTTTGACTTTAGTTGCTTTAAATCCACATGTATCTGAAAATAAGATTGCAACTCCTCTTTTCTTCTGATTTCCATTTGCCTGAAAAATTGTCTTCCAACCCTTGACTTGGAGCCTTAATTTGTCTTTTGAAGCCAGGTGTGTTTCTTACAGACAGCAAATGGATGGCTTGTGTTTTTTAATCCAGTAAACCAATCTATGTCTCTTCAGTGGGGAATTCAAGCCATTAACATTTATTGAGATAATTGATAAGTGTGGTAATATTCTATTCATCTTATTTTGTGAGAGTCCATTGCTTAGTTTTATCGTTTGCATCATTGTGGAGGTTAGGTTCTGTCCTTTCATTTCTGAGTTCTTACTTTGCTGCTGATCCATTGTGGTGGTCAGTGTGCAGAACAGGTTGAAGTATTTCCTGTAGAGCTGGTCTTGTTGTGGTGAATTTCCTCAATGTTTGTATATCCGTAAATGATTTGATTTCTCCATCAATTTTTAAGCTTAGCTTAGCAGGGTACAGAATTTTGGGCTGGAAATTGTTCTGTTTAAGTAGATTAAAGGTAGATGACCATTGTCTTTTGCTTGGAAAGTTTCATTAGAGAAGTCTGTGGTCACTCTGATGGATTTGCCCCTGTAGGTCAACTGGCACTTACTCCTGGCAGCTTGCAGAATCTTTTCTTTTGTCTTAACTTTGGACAGGTTCATCAAAATGTGTCTTGGAGAAGCTCGGTTATAATTAAGGCGACCTGATGTCCGATAGCCCTCTGAAAGCAGTGTGTCAGAATCTTTGGTGATATTTGGGAAATTTTCTTGTATAATATTCTCTAGTATGGCTTCCATTCCTCTGGGGCATTCTTCTTCCCCTTCTGAAATTCCTATAACTCGTATGTTGGAACGCTTCATAAAGTCCCATAATTCTGACGGTGAACGTTCTGCTTTCTCTCTCTTCTTTTCTGCCTCTTTTACTATCTGAGTTATCTCAAAAACTTTGTCTTCTACCTCTGAAATTCTTCCTTCTGCATGGTCTATCCTGTTGCTGATACTTTCCATTGCATCTTTAAGTTCCCTGATTGACTGTTTCATTTCCTTCAGCTCTGCTATATCCTTTTTATATTCTTCATATCGTTCATCTCTTATTTGATTCTGTTTTTGCGTTTCCTTTTGGTTATTTTCCACTTTATTAGCAGTTTCCTTCATTGTTTCCATCATTTCTTTCATTGTTTTCAACATGTGTATTCTAAATTCCCTTTCTGTCATTCCTAACATTTCTGTATAGGTGGAATCCTCTGCATTAGCTACCTCATTGTCCCTTGGCGGGGTTGTTCTGGACTGGTTCTTCATGTTGCCTGGATTTTTCTGCTGATTCTTCCTCATGAGTTATTTCTTTTATCAGTTTCCTTGCCCTAATTTTCCTTTCATTTCCTGCTGCTCTTTAAGTTTTCTTGCCTGTGGTCTAAGCGTTACAGGACCAGAATGGTGAGAAGGTTGAAGAGCAAAAAAGGGATGAAAGAAAGGAGGACCGAGTGATAAGAAAAAAAAAAAGAAAAATAGAGAAAGGAGAGGGGGTGGGTAAAAGGAATATTGACAAAAAGAAGAGAGGCACAGAAAGAGGGAGACAGAGCAATATAGGTGTACAGTAGGGTACTTTGACACAACCTTAAAAAAAAAATACCACCTTCTGGGGATGCCCAGTTGTGTGGTTCCCTTGAGGTCAGCAGCTCTTTGCTAACCTGATCAGACACAGAACCCCACCTCCACCAAGTAGAGAGGAAAGACAAAAATGCTATAAATCAAACAAAAACAAGCAAACAGAAAACTTTACGGGATAAAATTGGCTGGAAAAAACAAATAATAGCGGTAGAAACACTAACAAAAATGAAGTTCTAATTATTGAAATAGGCAGCAATGGGAAATTATAATTAAACTAGAAAAATTGAGAAAGAAAAAGGATCTGTATGGAAAAGGTTGAACTTCAAAAACAAAACAACAATCAACAACATCAAAATAAACCAAAAAACAGCCAAACCAAAAAAAAAAAAAAAAAAAAAAACACAACCAAAAACAAAGCAGTATGTATATGTTATTCAATATTGTCTGGGCAATACGTGGTCTTCTGGGGTATGAGATGTTAATCACAGTTCTGATATGACTGGAGGCTGTTAGTTTCTCAAACCCCAGCAGGTAGACACCCTAAATCTCTCTTCAGCCCACTTAAAAGGCACTTTGAACTTGTTCACTTGCTGAGCAGAAGCTTTCCCAGGGAAGTGCTTGTCGCTGGAATCACTGCTGAAGTGGCTATCCACTTACTCTGTGTGCCAAAACTGATCTCCCTCTGCCCCCGAGGGTTAGGGCTGCAAGGCGGCTCAGACCCCAACCTTAGGCTACTTGGTTGCTGGGTTACCAGCTCCCACCCAATTCCAGCTCTGCGACCCTGAGGGCGGATCTTGCCCGGGCCGATCGCTCACAATGTCTGTCTGTGACCCAGAGCCAAACACTATTAGCTCTGTCTGGCTCAGCGGCTCAGACTGGGGCCCAAGACAAAGGCCAAAGTTCTCTGCACTCCCGCTCAGGCTCTCCCCAAGGCAGTTCAGCTGCGTGACAAATCGAAAGACACCAGAACAGTTCACCGGTAAGGCCTTTCTGGTTTGCAGTCTCGCGGCTACTGAACTTACAGTTGCGGGCGGGTTTAGACGGATTGAACACACGCGACCACTTGCCAGTTTTCCGCTGTTTTAGTTTTCCTCTTGGGGTCCAGAAGTCTCTCGCTGATTCCCTGTATCTTCTCAGGGGTGATAATAAGCAGATCCCAGCAGCCAGAGATGCCTGGAGTCCTATCTCCCCAGACTCACGGTGCCAAGATGCAAGAAAGCTGTTACTCAGCTGCCATCTTGCTCCGCCTCTTTATTGACCTTTTAAAAAAACAGCTTTTTGATTTATTGATCTGTTGTATTATTCTTTTATTTTCAATTTCATTTAATTCTGCTCTAATTTTGGTTATTTGTTTTCTTCTACTGGGTTTGGGTTGGAATGTTCTTCCTTTTCCAGTTGCTTGAGATGTCCCATTAAGTTGTTAACTTCCTCTCTTTCTGTTCTCTTGAGGAAGGCTTGCAGTGCTATAAATTTCCCTCTTAGAACTGCCTTAGCGGTGTCCCAGAGGTTCTGATAGTTTGTGTCTTCATTGTCATTTTGTTCCAAAAAATTGGCGATTTCTTTCTTAATCTCATCTCTGACCCAGCTATCATTCAGCATAAGGTTATTAAACTTCCATGTTTTTGTATGAGTATGCAGATTCCTGTTGTTACTCAATTCAAGTTTTATTCCATGATGATCCGAGAAGATGCATGGAATAATTTCTATTCCTTTAAATTTACTGAGGTTAGACTTGTGACCTAAAATGTGATCAATTTTGGAGTAAGTTCCATGGGCTGATGAGAAGTATGTGTATTCAGTTTTGTTGGGATGAAATGTTCTGTAGATGTCTGCTAAATCTAAATATTGGATGGTTAGGTTTAAATCTAAGATTTCTTTGCTCAGCTTCTTTCTGGAGGATCGATCCAACACTGCCAAAGGAGTGTTGAAATCTCTGATGATTATGGAGCTGGAGGAAATCAAGTTACTCATGTCTGTTAGAGTTTCTCTTATAAATTGAGGTACATTCTGGTTGGGTGCATAGATATTAATAATTGAGATCTCATCATGTTGAGTATTACCCTTAACAAATATGAAGTGACCATTTTTGTCCTTCCTTACTTTTGATGGTTTAAAGCCTACTGTATCTGCAAATAAAATTGCAACACCTGCTTTTTTCTGATTACCATTTGCCTGAAATATGGATGACCATCCTTTCACCCTGAGTCCGTATTTGTCTTTTAAGTTAAGATGTGACTCTCGTATGCAACAAATATCTGGCTTGAGTTTTTGTATCCAGTCAGCTAACCTATGCCTCTTTAGAGGACAGTTTAAGCCATTCACATTGATGTAGAGTATTGATAAGTCTGGTGGAATTTTGGGTATCGAGTTTTTCAAAGGTCCGGTGGACATTTTTAATCCTTTTGCCAGTGTGGAAGTTGGAGTTTGATCCGAAGTTTCTGAGTGAGTTTACTTTTGTGGTATAGGATTGGGTTGGTCATTGTGGAGGATAGGTCTGAGAATATCCTGAAGAGCTGGTTTACTTATGGCAAATTTTTTCAACATATGAATGTCATTGAAGTATTTAATTTCTCCATCATAGATGAATCTCAGTTTAGCTGGATACAAGATCCTGGGTTGAAAGTTATTTTGCTTTAGGAGATTAAAAGTTGATGACCACTCTCTTCTGGCTTGAAAAGTTTCAGCAGAGAGATCTGCAGTTATTCTAATATTCTTTCCTTTGTACATAATAGTTTTCTTTCGCCGGGCTGCTTTGAGAATCTTCTCTTTCATGTTAACTTTAGTGAAGCTAATTATGATATGTCTGGGGGATGACTTATTGGGGTTGAATCGTGCTGGGGTTATGAAGCTGTCTGCTATCTGAATTTCAGATTCTCTAGGCATGTCTGGAAAATTTTCTTTCATAATTTCATGCAGAAGGGCCTCTGTGCCCTTCGAGGCCACTTCATCATTCTCGGAAATCCCAATAATTCGTAAATTGCTTTTTTTGAAATTATCTGAGAGCTCTCTGAGTGAGTGATCCGTTTTTGCTCTCCATTTCTCTTCCTCTTTGAGAGATTGGGAGCGTTCAAAGACTATCTTCAATGTCAGAAATCCTTTCTTCTGCTTGCTCCATTCTGTTGCTGAGGGAGTCTACTGTATTTTTCATATCTTTGAGGGCTGTAAAATCTTGCTTCAGTGTGTCTAAGTCTTTGGCGGTTTTGTCTTTAAATTTGTTATATTCAAATTCTTTTGAATTTCTCCTCGAATTCCTAATTCCATTTTATTAATCTTGTCTGCAATCCAAATTCTGAATTCGATTTCTGACATCTCAGCCAATTGTTTATGAATGGGATCTTCAATCACATCTGCCATATCTTTTCTTGGGGGCGTTGATCTATTCTGGTTATTCATGTTACCAGAGTTTTTCCACTGATTCTGCCCCATGGTTATTTTACTCCCTTTGATTTTTCCCCTGGGGCTTTATCAAGGGCCCGTACAGTGTTGTGGCCTGAGAAACTGGGGCTCTGTCTTGTGTGGTGGAGTTAAGTGGTTCTGTCTTGTTTTCAGCTGGTTTCTGTTCAATCCTATTGCAACTTCTACTCTGGCTTGAAGTCTCAGCTTTGTGGAAAAATCAGCAATTAAGTCACCCCGCCTGCCCCCCCTCTGGCCCCAGTTGGAAAAGGAGAATCATACCTTCCTACAACCGCACACCCAGGGCACCGCCTGAAAAGTCCTCAGTCTATTAGCCCAGTTCAAAAGGTCCAAATCAACTGTCTCAATCGGCACCTGTCTTGGGTGGGAGAGTTCAAGAGGTCTCTGGGAACTGGATCACAGGGGCCTGGTGACTCCTCTGACACGGCTCACCCCAGTGCAGCGTGGAGTCAGGAGGAGCCACCCAGAAAACAGAGCAGTCTGGGAAGGTTGACGTCTCCTTCCCCACTTTGCCCCTCCGTTGGACCCAGTCACTGGTATCTCTGCAGATGGCTAATCCAGTTGCCTGCAGTGAACAGACACTCCAGGGGTTTGCACCTGCCTGAATCACAAGGAAGTCTGCCAGGCCCCCGCAGACTGCCGCTATTTAGCAGGAGGAGATAGGGCCTGACATATTTGAGTGCTTGATGCAGGTGATAGGAAGGAGGTGTTCACTCAGGTTTAGCCCCGTCCCTGATGTATGCTGCTAACAGAACAGAACAGAACAGAACAGACAACTTTGCGGGGTTCTGTCTCTGTTCCTGCTGAAATCGCCTACAGAAGACGGGCTGTTCTGAGTTCAAACATCTTTGCTGCTGGAAGTTTGTGTCCTCTTTGCTGCTGAAGGCTTGCGTCTGATCACCTCTCTGGGTCGGCCCCGCCCTGGAAGCTTCCCGGGTTTGTGAGCAGTGTCAGGAAATCCCCCGCTCACCGGTGGCCTCCTCTGGTTGCCCAGGGAGACAGGGGGTGTGGCCTGAGAATATCCAGAAGTGAACCGTTGTGGCGTTAAAGAAAAAACGGCTGTTGCTCTGCCTCCAGGGAACTGCCGCTCTGGTGTGGGCACTCAGCCGACCCTTTTCTCCTCTGTCTCATGCCCCAGAGTCAGCACTGAGAAGCCGCAGTTTATGCTGGGTCCACACCCCTCGAGAGATCCCCCAAGAATCCGAACTCTTGGGGTACAGGCCCCCAGACCCCGAGTGGGTGGGGGGGAAGCTAGAGTTTCATGCAGTTTTATGCCTGGCTGTACTGTTGCCCGCCCGGGGAGGGCTGCTGCACCGCACCGCAGGGAAGTGACACCAAGGCTTGATTTCCCCTCAGCAGAGTGCCCTCTCCTCGCTCACGTGTCTCAGAGTCAGCGCTGACCTGACGCAGCTCAGGCACTTTGCACTCCCCTCGAGAAATCACCCAAGGATCCGAACTTCTGGGGGATAGGCCTCCAGACCCCGAGTGAGAGTAGGGGTGCTCAGCAGGGAAGCTAGAGTTTTATTCAGTTTTGTGTAGTAATGTTGCCCAGGAAGGGCTGCTGCACCGCACCGCAGGGAAGTGCCGCCGAGGCGTGACTCCCCCTCAGCCCGGTGCCCTCTCCTTGCTCGTGTCTCAGAGTCTGCGCTGACCAGTTGCGGCTCGGGCACTGTGCGCTCCCCTCGAGAAATCACCCAAGGATCCGAACTCCTGGGGGACAGGCCCCCAGACCCCGAGTGAGAGTGGGGGGGAAGCTAGAGTTTCATTCAGTTTTACGCCTGGCCGTATTGATGCACCGCACCACAGGGAAGTGTGGCTGAGGCGTGACTCCCCCTCATCCCGGTGCCCTCTCCTCACTCGTGTGCCTCAGAGTCAATGCTGACCAGTCGCAACTTGGGGACTGTCCACTCCCCTTGAGAAATCACTCAAGAATCTGAACTCCTGGGGGACAGGCCTCCAGACCTCAGTGGGCGGGAGGGGAGTGTTGGGGATTCAGGGTTGCCGGCAAAGGATTTTTAAAGTTTTATTCAGTTTTATGCCCAGCAGGAGAACGCCACGGCACCCCAGTAGGGGAGGTAGGTCCAGTTTTTAGAAGGTCTCTCCCGTGGATTGTAGTGGGAGGGCCTTTAATTTCTGCCCGTTTGTTTATTTGTGGGGCTCTTGAGCCGGCCTCATGGGGGAGGGGGACTCCCATCCGCTTGGTGGTGGATTTTGTACCTTTTGTTTGCGTCCTTGTGATCACAGCTTGCCTCAGCGGTGTTGATGTGCGTTCTTCAAACTTCTCTCTTGGTGTGGCTCAAGTCCACCAGGATACTTACTAAATTCCTGTCCCTTAACTCTCCTTCTGGACGGGAGCCTCTGTTGAAAGCTGGCTTCAGTCCGCCATCTTGTCTCCCTCCTGCGCCTGTTTTTTTTTTTAAATCATAGCTGTGTACATTAATGCGATCATGGGGCACCATACACTGGTTTTATAGACCGTTCGACACATTTTCATCATGCTGGTTAACATAGCCTTCCTGGCATTTTCTTAGTTATTGTGTTAAGACATTTACATTATACATTTACTAAGTTTCAAATGTACCCTTGTAAGATGCATTGCAAGTGTAATCCCACCAATCACAGTCCCTCCGCCCAGCCTCCCTCCTCCATCCCCCCTTTCCCATATTCTCAGGTTATAACTGGGTTATAGCTTTCATATGAAAACCATAAATTAGTTTCATAGTTAGGGCTGAGTACATTGGATACTTTTTCTTCCATTCTTAAGATACTTTACTAAGAAGAATATGTTCCAGCTCCATTCATGTATACATGAAAGAGGTAAAGTCTCCATCTTTCTCTAAGGCTGCATAATATTCCATGGTTTACATATAACACAGTTTATTAATCCATTTGTGGATCGATGGACACTTGGGCTTTTTCCATGACTTAGCAGTTATGAATTGGGCCGCAATAAACATTCTGGTACAAATATCTTTGTTATAATGTGATTTTTGTTCTTCTGGGTATATACCTAGTAGAGGAATTATAGGATTGAATGGCAGATCAATTTTTAGATCTCTAATTGTTCTCCATATATCTTTCTAAAAGGAATGTATTAATTTGCATTCCCACCAGCAGTGTAGAAGTGTTCCCTTTTCTCAACTTCCACACCAACATCTCTAGTCTCAAGATTTTGTGATATGGGCTAATCTTACTGGAGTTAGATGATATCTCAAAGTAGTTTTGATTTGTACTTCTCTGATGATTAAGGATGATGAGCATTTTTTCATATGTCTGTAGGTTGTGCACCTGTCTTCTTCAGAGAAGTTTCTCTTCAAATCCCTTGCTCAGCCTGAGATGGGTTCACTTGTTCTTTTCTTGCTTGTACATTTGAGTTCTCCATGGATTGTGGTTATTAAACCTTTGTCAGAGACATAACCTGCAAATATCTTCTCTCATTCTGAGGGCTATTTGCTTGCTTTACTTACTGTGTTCTTGGCTTTGCAGAAGCTTTTTAGTTTCATCAGGTCCCAGTACTGTATTTTTGAAGTTGCTTCAATTACCCGGAGGGATTTCCTCACAAAATACTTGCCCAGACCAATTCTTCAAGGGTTATCCCTGCACTCTCTTCTAGTATTTTTATAGTTTCATGTCTTAAGTTTAAATCTTTAATCCAGTGAGAGTCTATCTTAGTTAATGGTGAAAGGTGTGGTTACAATTTCAGTCTTCTACAAGTTGCCAGCCAGTTCACCCAGCACCATTTGCTAACTAGGGTATCTTTTCCCCACCAAATGTTTTTAATTGGCTTCTCAAAGATCAAATAATGGTAAGTAGCTGGATTAATCTCTTGGTTCTCTATTCTGTTCCATACATCTACCTCTCTGTTTTTGTGCCAGTACTATGCTGTTTTGATCACTATTGATTTATAGTATAGTGTGAGGTTCTGTAGTATGATTCCTCCTGCTTTGTTTTTATTTCTTAGTAATGTCTTGGCTATTCGAGGTTTTTTCTGATTCCATAGAAAACAAAGTATTACTTTTTCAAGATCTTTAAAGTTTAAGAGTGGAGCTTTAATTGGGATTGCAATAAAATTGTATATTGCTTTGGGTAGTATGAACATTTTAACAATGTTGATTCTTCCCAGCCATGAGCGTGGTATGTTTTTCATTTTCAGCTGTTTCTTTTCATAGAGTTTCATAGTTCTCTTTATATAGGTCTTTCATGTCCTTTGTTACATAAACTCCAAAATATTTCATCTTTCATGGCACTACTGTGAATGGAATAGAGTCCTTGACTGTTTATTCAGCTTGAATATTGTTGGTATATATAAAGGCTACTAATTTATGAATGTTGATTTTGTAACCTGAGGTGCTGCTGTAATCCCTGATCACTTCTAAGAGTTTTGTAGTAGAATCCTTGGTATTTTCCATATATGCAATCATATCATCTGTGAAGAGCGAAAGTTTGATCTCTTCTGACCCTATATGGATACCCTTGATCGCCTTTTCTTTCCTAATTGTAATGGCCAAAACTTGCATTACAATGTTAAAGAGCAATGGAGACAATGGGCAGCCTTGTCTGGTTCCTGATCTGAGTAGAAATGATTCCAATTTAACTCCATTCAATATGATATTGGCTATGGGTTTGCTGTAGATGGCCTCTATCAGTTTAAGAAATGTCCCTTCTATAACAATTTTCTTAAGTGTTCTAGTCATGAAGGGATGCTGAATATTATCAAAAGCTTTTTCTGCATCAATTGAGAGAATCATATCGTCTTTCTTTTTTAATTTGTTTACGTGCTGAATTATACTTATAGATTTACATATATTGAACCAGCCTTGAAACGCTGGGATAAAACTGACTTAGTTGTGATGTATAATTTGCTTGACGTGTTGCTGGATTATGTTTGTTAGGATCTTGTTTAATATTTAAGCATCTATATTCATTAGTGATATTGGTCTATAATTTTCTTTTCTTGTTGGGTCTTTTCCTAGTTTGAGGATCAGGGTAATGTTTGCTTCATAGAACCTGTTGGGTAGTCTTCCTTCTTTTTTTATATTTTGGAACAGGTTGAGTATTATAGGTGATAGTTCCTCTTTATAGGTTTTGTAGAATTCTGATGTGAAGCCCTCTGGTCCTAGGCTTTTCTTGTTAGGGAGATTTTGTATCATTGATGCTTTCTCAGAAGTTGATATAAGCCTGTTCAACATTTCCACTTGATTCTGGCTAAGTCTTGGAAGGTGACGTGCTTCCAAGTATCGTTCAATTTCCTTGAGATTTTTATATTTCTGAGAATAAATTTTCTTGTAATATTCATTAAGGCTTTTTTTAATTTCTGAGGAGTCTGTTGT
Organism: Nycticebus coucang; assembly: GCF_027406575.1. Lineage (NCBI taxonomy): Eukaryota > Metazoa > Chordata > Mammalia > Primates > Lorisidae > Nycticebus > Nycticebus coucang. The sequence goes on from NC_069792.1 coordinate 36,906,148, forward strand.
TATTTCGTCTTTGTCATTTTTTATTGATGAAATTAAAGATTTTACTCATTTTTTAGGTTAGCCAAAAGTTTATCTATTTTATTGACCTTTTCTAAAAACCAACTTTTTGATTTATTGATCTGTTGTATAATTCATTTGTTTTCAATTTCATTTAATTCTGTTCTAACTTTGGTTATTTCTTTTTTTCTACTGGATTTGGGGTTGGAATGTTCTTTTTTTTCCAGTTGTTTGAGATGTCCCATTAAGTTGTTAACTTCCTCTCTTTCCGTTCTCTTGAGGAAGGCTTGCAGTGTTATAAATTTTCCTCTCAGGACTACCTTTGCGGTATCCCAGAGGTTCTGACAATTCATGTCTTCATTGTCGTTTTGTTCCATAAATTTGATAATTTCCCTCTTAATCTCATCTATGACCCAGCTATCTTTCAGCATAAGGTTATTTAACTTCCATGTTTTGGTATGAGTGTGCAGATTCCTGTTGTTACTGAGTTCAACTTTTATTCCATGGTGGTCTGAGAAGATGGAAGGAATAATTTCTATTTCTTTAAATTTACTGAGGTTAGACTTGTGACCTTAGATGTGATTGATTTTGGAGTATGTTCTGTGAGATTATGAAAAGTATGTGTATTCAGTTTTGTTGGGATTAAATGTTCTGTAGATCTCTGCTAAATCCAAATGTTAAATGGTTAGGTTTAAATCTAAAATTTCTTTGCTCAGCTTATTCTTGGAGGATCTATCCAATACTGCCAAAAGAGTGTTAAAATCTTCGACTATTGTGGAGTTGGAGGAAATCAAGTTGCTCATGTCTACTAGAGTTTCTCTTATCAATTGTGGTGCATTCTTGTTTGGTTCATAAATATTATAATTAAAATCTCATCATATTGAGTATTATCCTTAATAAATATGAAGTGATCATTCTTATCCTTCCTTACTTTTGTTGGTTTAAAGTCTATTGTGTCTGCAAATAGAATTGCAGCACCTGCTTTTTTCTAATTACCATTTGCCTGAAATATGAATGACCATCCTTTCACCCTGAGTCTATATTTATCTTTTAAGGTAAGATGTGATTCCTGTATGCAGTAAATATTGGTTCTGAGTTTTTGTATCCAGTCAGCCAAGTGGTGCCACTTTAGAGAACAGTTTAAGCTCATCACATTAGTGGAGAATATTGATAAGTCTGGTAAAATTTTGCGTATCGAATTTTCGAAAATCTTGTGGACATTTTAATCCTTTCGCCACTGTGGAAGTTGGAGTCTGATCAAAAGTTACTTTTTTTTTTTCTTTTTTTTTTCGTAAACCATTTGACATATTTTTATCACAGTGGTTAACATAGCCTTTCCGGCGTTATCTCAGTTACTGTGCCAAAACATTTACATTCTACATTTACCAAGTTTCACAAATACCCCTGTAATATGCACCACAGGTGTGATCCCACCGATTCCCCTCCCTCTACCCACCCACCCCTTTCCCACTTCCCCCTATTGTTAAGTTGTAGCTGGGTTATAGCTTTCATGTGAGAGCCCCAAATTAGTTTCATAGTAGGGCTGTGTACATTGGGTATTTTTTCTTCCATTCTTGGGATACTTTACTAAGAAGAATATGTTCCAGCTCCATCCATGTAAACATGAAAGAGGTAAAGTCTCGATCTTTCTTTAAGGCTGCATAGTATTCCATGGTATACATATACCACAATTTATTAATCCATTCGTGGATCGATGGGCACTTGGGCTTTTTCCATGACTTAGCTATTATGAATTGGGCTGCAATAAACATTCTGGTACAAATATCTTTGTTATGTTGTGATTTTTGGTCTTCTGGGTATATGCCCAGCAGAGGAATTACAGGATTGAATGGCAGATCTATTTTTAGATCTCTGAGTGTTCTCCATATATCTTTCCAAAAGGAATGTATTAATTTGCATTCCCACCAGCAGTGCAGAAGTGTTCCCTTTTCTCCACATCCACGCCAACATCTCTGGTCTTGAGATTTTGTGATATAGGCTAGTCTCATTGGAGTTAGATGATATCTCAAAGTAGTTTTGATTTGCATTTCTCTGATGATTAAAGATGATGAGCATTTTTTCATATGTCTGAAGGCCGTGCGCCTGTCTTCTTCAGAGAAGTTTCTCTTCAAATCCCTTGCCCAGCCTGCGATGGGATCCCTTGTTTTTTTCTTGCTGATGCGTTTGAGTTCTCTGTGGATTCTGGTTATTAAACCTTTGTCAGAGTTATACCCTGCAAATATCTTCTCCCATTCTGAGGGCTGTCTGCTTGCTCTGCTTACTGTGTTCTTAGCTGTGCAGAAGCTTTTTAGTTTGATCAAGTCCCAGTAGTGTATTTTTGAAGCTGCTTCAATTGCCCGGGGGATTCTCCTCATGAAATGCTCACCCAGACCAATTTCTTCAAGGGTTTTCCCTGCATTCTCCTCTAGTATTTTTATAGTTTCATGTCTTAAGTTTAAATCTTTAATCCAATGAGAGTCTATCTTAGTTAATGGTGAAAGGTGTGGGTCCAATTTCAGTCTTCTGCAGGTTGCCAGCCAGTTCACCCAGCACCATTTGTTAAATAGGGAATCTTTTCCCCACTGAATGTTTTTAATTGGCTTGTCAAAAATCAAATAGCGGTAAGTAGCTGGATTCATCTCTTGGTTCTCTATTCTATTCCAGATATCTACTTCTCTGTTTTTGTGCCAATACCATGCTGTTTTGATCACTATCAATTTGTAGTAAAGTCTGAGGTCTGGTAGTGTGATTCCTCCTGTTTTGTTTTTATTTCTGAGTAATGTCTTGGCTATTCGAGGTTTTTTCTGATTCCATATAAAACGAAGTAATGTTTTTTCAAGATCTTTAAAATATGACAGTGGAGCTTTAATAGGGAGTGCGTTGAAATTACATATTGCTTTGGGTAGTATGGACATTTTGATAATGTTCATTCTTCCTAGCCATGAGCATGGTATGTTTTTCCATTTGTTAACATTTTCAGCTATTTCTTTTCTTAGAGTTTCATAGTTCTCTTTATAGAGATCTTTCACGTCTTTTGTTAGGTAAATTCCCAAATATTTCATCTTCTTTGGCACTACTGTGAATGGGATAGAGTCCTTAACTGTTTTTTCAATTTGACTGTTGTTGGTGTATATAAAGGCTACCGATTTATGAATGTTGATTTTGTAACCTGAGACACTGCTGTATTCCTTGATCACTTCTAGGAGTTTTGTAGTAGAGTCCCTAGTGTTTTCCAGATACACAATCATATCATCTGCGAAGAGCGAGAGTTTGATTTCTTCTGACCCTATATGGATACCCTTGATCGCCTTTTCTTCCCTAATTGCGGTGGCTAAAACTTCCATTACAATGTTGAAAAGCAATGGAGACAATGGGCAGCCTTGTCTGGTTCCTGATCTGAGTGGAAATGATTCCAATTTAACTCCATTCAATATGATATTGGCTGTGGGTTTGCTGTAGATAGCCTCTATCAGTTTAAGAAAAGTTCCTTCTAGACCAATTTTCTTGAGTGTTCTAATCATGAAGGGATGCTGGATATTATCAAAAGCTTTTTCTGCATCAATTGAGAGAATCATATGTTCTTTGTTTTTTAATTTGTTTATGTGCTGAATTACATTTATAGATTTACGTATATTGAACCAGCCTTGAGACCCTGGGATAAAACCAACTTGGTCATGATGTATAATTTGTTTGATGTGTTGCTGGATTCTGTTTGTTAGGATCTTATTGAATATTTTTGCATCTATATTCATTAGTGATATTGGTCTATAATTTTCTTTTCTTGTTGGGTCTTTTCCTGGTTTGGGGATCAGGGTGATGTTTGCTTCATAGAACGTGTTGGGTAGTCTTCCTTCTTTTTCTACATTTTGGAACAGGTTGAGTAATATAGGTACTAATTCCTCTTTAAAGGTTTGGTAGAATTCTGACGTGAAACCATCTGGTCCCGGGCTTTTCTTTTTAGGGATGTTTTGTATAGTTGATGCTATTTCTGAACTTGATATGGGTCTGTTCAACATTTCCACTTGATTCTGGTTAAGTCTTGGAAGGTGGCGTGCTTCCAAGTATCGGTCTATTTCCTTCAGATTTTCATATTTCTGAGAATAAAGTTTCTTGTAATATTCATTAAGGATTTTTTGGATTTCTGATGAGTCTGTGGTTATTTCGTCTTTGTTGTTTCTGATTGATGATATTAGAGATTTTACTCTTTTTTTCCTGATTAGGTTGGCCAGAGGTTTATCTATTTTATTGACCTTTTCAAAAAACCAGCTTTTTGATTTATTGATCTGTTGTATTATTCTTTTGTTTTCAATTTCATTTAATTCTGCTCTAATTTTGGTTATTTCTTTTCTTCTACTGGGTTTGGGGTTGGAATGTTCTTCCTTTTCCAGTTGCGTGAGATGTCCCATTAAGTTGTTAACTTCCTCTCTTTCCGTTCTCTTGAGGAAGGCTTGCAGTGCTATAAATTTCCCTCTTAGAACTGCCTTTGTGGTGTCCCAGAGGTTCTGATAGTTTGTGTCTTCATTGTCATTTTGTTCCAAAAAATTGGTGATTTCTTTCTTAATCTCATCTCTGACCCAGCTATCATTCAGCATAAGGTTATTTAACTTCCATGTTTTTGTATGGGTATGCAGATTCCTGTTGTTACTCAATTCAAGTTTTATTCCATGATGGTCCGAGAAGATGCATGGAATAATTTCTATTCCTTTAAATTTACTGAGGTTAGACTTGTGACCTAAAATGTGATCAATTTTGGAGTAAGTTCCGTGGACTGATGAGAAGTATGTGTATTCAGTTTTGTTGGGATGAAATGTTCTGTAGATGTCTGCTAAATCTAAATATTGGATGGTTAGGTTTAAATCTAAGATTTCTTTGCTCAGCTTCTTTCTGGAGGATCGATCCAACACTGCCAAGGGAGTGTTGAAATCTCCAACGATTATGGAGCTGGAGGAAATCAAGTTACTAATGTCTGTTAGAGTTTCTCTTATAAATTGAGGTGCATTCTGGTTGGGTGCATAGATATTAATAATTGAGATCTCGTCATATTGGGTATTACCCTTAACAAATATGAAGTGAACATTCTTGTCCTTCCTTACTTTTGATGGTTTAAAGCCTACTGTATCTGCAAATAAAATTGCAACACCTGCTTTTTTCTGATTACCATTTGCCTGAAATATGGATGACCATCCTTTCACCCTGAGTCTGTATTTGTCTTTTAAGTTGAGATGTGACTCTTGTATGCAACAAATATCTGGCTTGAGTTTTTGTATCCAGTCAGCTAACCTATGCCTCTTTAGAGGACAGTTTAAGCCATTCACATTGATGGAGAGTATTGATAAGTCTGGTGGAATTTTGGGTATCGAGTTTTTCAAAGGTCCAGTGGACATTTTTAATCCTTTTGCCAGTGTGGAAGTTGGAGTTTGATCCGAAGTTTCTGAGTGAGTTTACTTTTGTGGTATAGGATTGGGTTGGTCATTGTGGAGGATAGGTCTGAGAACATCCTGAAGAGCTGGTTTACTTATGGCAAATTTTTTCAACATATGAATGTCATTGAAGTATTTAATTTCTCCATCATAGATGAAACTCAGTTTAGCTGGATACAAGATCCTGGGTTGAAAGTTTTTTTGCTTTAGGAGATTAAAAGTTGATGACCAGCCTCTTCTTGCTTGAAAAGTTTCAGCAGAGAGATCTGCAGTTATTCTAATATTCTTACCTTTGTACGTTATAGTTTTCTTTCGCCGGGCTGCTTTGAGAATCTTCTCTTTCATGTTAACTTTAGTGAAGCTAATTATGATATGTCTGGGAGATGGCTTATTGGGGTTGAATCGTGCTGGGGTTCTGAAGCTGTCTGCTATCTGAATTTCAGATTCTCTAGGCATGTCTGGAAAATTTTCTTTCATAATTTCATGTAGAAGGGCCTCTGTGCCCTTGGCAGCTACTTCATCAGTCTCCGAAATTCCTATAACCCTTATGTTGTTTTTTTTCGAATTATCTGAGAGCTCTCTGAGTGAGTGATCCGTTTTTGCTCTCCATTTCTCTTCCTCTTTGAGAGATTGGGAGCGTTCGAAGACTTTATCTTCAATGTCAGAAATCCTTTCTTCTGCTTGCTCCATTCTGTTACTGAGGGATTCTACTGTATTTTTCATATCTTTGAGGGCTGTAAGTTCTTGTTTCAGTGTGTCTAAGTCTTTGGTGGTTTTGTCTTTAAATTCATTAAATTCTTGAGACAGTTTTTGAATTTCTCCTCGAATTCCTAATTCCATTTTATTAATCTTGTCTGCAAACCAAATTCTGAATTCGACTTCTGACATCTCAGCCAGTTGTTTATGAATGGGATATTCAATCACATCTGCCGTATCTTTTCTTGGGGGGGTTGATCTATTCTGGTTATTCATGTTACCAGAGTTTTTCCGCTGATTCCGCCCCATGGTTTACTCCCTTTGGTTTTTCCCCTGGGGTTTTATCGAGGGCCCGTACAGTGTTGTGGCCTGAGAAACTAGGGCCCTGTCTGGTGTGGTGGAGCAAAGTGGTTCTGTCTTGTTTTCAGCTGGTTTCTGTTCGATCCTATTGCAACTTCTACTCGGGCTTGAAGTCTCAGCTGTGTGGAAAAATCAGCAATTAAGTCACCCCGCCTGCCCACCTCTGGCCCCTTGGAAAAGGAGAATCAAACCTTCCTACTATCACACACCCAGGGCACCGCCTGAAAAGTCCTCAGTCTATTAGCCCAGTTCAAAAGGTCCGAATCAACTGTCTCAATCGGCACTTGTCTCGGGTGGAAGGGTTCAAGAGCTCTCTGGGAACTGGATCACAGGGGCCTGGTGACCCCTCTGACACAGCTCACCCCAGTGCAGCGTGGAGTCAGGAGGAGCCACCCAGCAAACAGAGCAGTCTGGGAAGGTTGACGTCTCCTACCCCACTTTGCCCCTCCGTCGGACCCAGTCACTGGTATCTCTGCAGATGGCTAACCCAGTTGCCTGCAGTGAACAGACACTCCAGGGGTTTGCACCTGCCTGAATCGCAAGGAATTCTGCCAGGCCCCCGCAGACTGCCGCTATCTAGCAGGAGGAGATGGGGCCTGACATCTTTGAGTGTTTGATGCAGGTGATGGGAAGGAGGTGTTCACTCAGGCTTAGCCCCGTCCCTGATGGATGCTGCTAACAGAACAGAACAGAACAGACAACTTTGTGAGGTTCTGTCTCTGTTCCTGTCGTCGCCTACAGGAGACGGGCTGTTTTGAGTTCAAACGTCTTTGCTGTTGGAGAATTGCGTCTGAACACCTCTCTGGGTCGGCCCCGCCCTGGAGGCTTCCGTGTTTGTGAGCCGTGTCACCGGTGGCCTCCTCTGGTTGCCCAGGGAGTCAGGGGGTGTGGCCTCAGAATATCCAGAAGTGAGCGTTCTGCTGTCAAAGAAAAAACGGCTGGTGATCTACCTCCAGGGAACTGCTGCTCTGGTGTGGGCACTCAGGCGACCCTTTTCTCCTCTGTCCCGCGCCCCAGAGCCAGCACTGAGCGGCCGCAGTTTGTGCTGGGTCCACACCCCTTAAGAGATCCCCCAAGAATCAGAACTCTTGGGGGATGGGCCCCCAGACCCCGATTGGGAGTGGGGCGGGGGGAAGCTAGAGTTTCATTCAGTTTCACGCAATACTACGGTCCGGGGAGGGCTCCTGCACTGCACCGCAGGGAAGTGCCGCCAAGGGTTGATTTCCCCTCAGCAGAGTGCCCTCTCCTCGCTCATGTGTCCCGGAGTCAGCGCTGACCTGACGCAGCTCAGGCACTGTGCACTCCCCTCGAGAAATCACCCAAGGATCCGAACTCCGGGGGGATAGGCCCTCAGACCCCGAGTGAGAGTAGGGGTTCTCAGCTCTCAGCGGGGAGGCCAGAGTCTGATTCAGTCTTGGGCTCCCTATGCCCGGGGAGGGTTGGTGCACTGCACCGCAGGGAAGTGCCGCCAAGGCTTGATTTCCCCTCAGCAGAGTGCCCTCTCCTCGCTCACGTATCCCAGAGTCAGCGCTGATCTGACGCAGCTCAGGCACTGTGCACTCCCCTCGAGAAATCACCCAAGGAGCCGAACTCCTGGGGGATAGGCCCTCAGACCCCGAGTGAGAGTAGGGGCTCTCAGCTCTCAGCGGGGAGGCCAGAGTCTGATTCAGTCTTGGGCCCCGTATGCCCGGGGAGGGTGCACTGCACCGCAGGGAAGTGCCGCGAGGCGTGACTCCCCCTCAGCCCGGTGCCCTCTCCTCACTCGGCGCGCCTCAGAGTCAATGCTGACCAGTCGCAACTCGGGGACTGTCCACTCCCCTTGAGAAATCACCCACGGATCCGAAGTCCTGGGGGACAGGCCTCCAGACCTCAGTGGGCGGGAGGGGAGCGCCAGGGATTCAGGGTTGCCGGCAAAGGATTCCCAAAGTTTTATTCAGCCCTATGTCCGGCAGAACGCCACGGCACCCCAGTAGGGGAGGTAGGTCCAGTTTTTAGAAGGTCTCTCGCATGGAGTGTAGTGGGAGGGCCGTTAATATCTGCCCACTTGTTCAATTTTGGGGCTCTAGAGCCGGTCTCATGGGGGAGGGGGACTCCCGTCCGCTTGGTGGTGGATTTTGTACCTTTTGTTTGCGTCCTTCTGATCACAACTTGCCTCAGCGGTGTTGATGTGCGTTCTTCAGCCTTCTCTCTTGGTGAGGCTCAAGTCCACCAGGATACTTACTAAATTCCTATCCCTTAACTCTCCTTCTGGACAGGAGCCTTTGTTGAAAGCTGGCTTCAGTCCGCCATCTTGTCTCCCCCTTGATCAAAAGTTTCTGAGTGAGTTTACTTTTGTGGTACAGGACTGGGCTGGTCATTATGGAGGATAGGTCTGAGAATATCCTGAAGAGCTGGTTTGGTTATGGCAAATTTCTTCAACATATGAATGTCATTAAAGTATTTAATTTCTCCATCATAAATGAAACTCAGTTTAGCTGGATACAGGATCCGGGGTTGAAAGTTATTTTAGGAGATTAAAAGTTGATGACCACCCTCTTCTGGCTTGAAAAGTTTCAGCAGAGCGATCTGCAGTCATTCTAATATTCTTCCCTTTGTAGGTAATGGACCTTTTTGGTGTGGTGGGGCTAAGAGGTTCTGTCTTGTTTTTAGCTGATCTCTGTCTAACCCTATTGAAACCACAGTTACTCTGAGTTGAAGTCTCAGCTGTGAATAAATTCCAGCAATTAAGTCACCTACCTCCCAAAGGTAACAATTAGAAAAGGAAAATCAAACCTTCCTACAACCACACACCCAGGGCACCACTTGGATAGTCCTCTGGCAATTGACTCAGTTCAAAAGGTTCAAATCATTTGTTTCAGTCAGCACCTGTCTCAGGTGGGAGATTTTTAAAAGGTCTCTGGCAACAGCTGATCGCAGCGGTCTGCTGACAACTCAAATATGACTTGCTCCGATGCTCTGTGAAGTCAGGAGGACCCACCCAGCAATTAGATCAGTCTGGGAAGGTTGATGCCTCCTTCCCTACCTTGCACCTCTGTCACACCCAGTCACTGATAACCCCCCAGGGCTCTGACCCAGTTGCCTCCAATGTGCAGATACTGCAGGGTTTTGCACCTGCCTGAATCACAAGGAAATCTATGTCTGCTCAGCCAGGCCACTGCTCTCTGTCTCTATCCAGCAGGGGGAGGTGAGGCCTGACAGCCTTAGGTGAGTGATGGAGGCTGGGGGGTGTTCACTTAGTTCTAGCACCACCCCTGATTGATGTTACTAACAGAACAGAACAGAACAACTTTGCGGGAATTTGTTTCTGTTCCTGCTAAATTCCCCTGCAGAAGACAAGCTATTTTGGTTTCCCAGAACCTGTGTCTCAGGCCCTGTTTGTGCTGCTTGTATGGTCTCACCTGTTTGTATTTGCAGCATGGTTACCTGTCAGATACAGCCTCTGCCTGCCTTCTTCTGTTTAAGCTGATGGTCCCCTGGGGGCTGGGGGCTTCATAGGCTCAGTAAAGCGGTCTCCTGGGTCAGTCCCACCCTGGGCATCTCCCAGCTGTGCACATGCAATTTCTAGTCCCCTCGCTCTACCCAGGCCAGTACCACCTCAGGCAAACCCTTTACTCAAGGGGCCTGCATTTCCATCCCAGATCTGTTCCGCGGTGGTTGCCACCTGAGAAGATGCCTGGTCTCCTCTGGTTGCCCAGAGAGATGGGGGTGTGACTTCAGAATATCCAGGGGTGAGCCCTATTTTTGCCAAAAGCGGCTGCTGTTCTGCGCTTCATGGCACTGCTGCTGCAGTGTGGTTCCCTCTCAGCCGACTGTCCTCTCCTCACTCCCGTGCCACAGAATCAGCACTGACCAGCTAAAGTCCAGACCCTGTCCACACCCATTGAGAAATCACCCAAGAATCTACACTCCTTGGGGACAGGCCTCCACAACTCAGAGTGAGAGTGGAAGGGAGTGCTGGGAGCTCAGAATTGCAGGTAGAGAATATGTACAGTTTTATACAGTTGTATGCCTGGCAGGAGAACACCATGGCACCCTAGTATTGGAGGTAGGTCCAGTTTTTAGAGGTTTTTTCCTGTGGAGTATAGTGGGAGGACCTTTGAACTCTGCTCGTTTGTTTGTGGGACACTCCGAGCCATTCTCGTGGGGGAGTGGACTCCCCTCCACTTGGTGATGAATTTTGTACCTTTTATTTGTATCCTTGGGGTCGCAGCTCACCTCAGCAGGGTTGACGTGTGTTCTTCAACCTTCTCTCTCGGTGCAGCTCTAATCCACTAGGTTACTTGCTAAATTTCTGTCCTTTAACTCTTCTTCTGGACAGGAGCCTCTGTGGTATGCTGGCTTCAGTCCTCAATTTACTCTTTTTAATGGTTTCCTATTATCAGCCACTTGCAGGAGATCTGCAATGTAAGGATCATCTGGCGGGGAGCTGGATATGAACTGACTTCAGAGGAAGCAACTGGTTCATCAATTTCCATATGCTGATGCCTAAAAGCAATGCTTCTTTTCTTGCCTCTGGCAGCTCCGGCAGCTGTTCCCTCCTTCTGCAGTTGCATGGCTTGTGGGATGAGCCTTCCTTGCTGGTTCTTTCCCCCACCACCCGCTCTGGGGCTAGAGTGCTTTGAAAACAGTGCCACAGAGGATCCTGAGGCACAGAGGCGGAGCTGTGGTTACCCTGGTAATGGGACCTATGGCCCAGGTGCCACAAGTAGGTGAAGGTCAGCCAGCCCACTAGCGCCATACTCAGTTGCATTATTCTTGTCATAAACTCTTATCAGGAGTTTCATATTTGAAAATTACCAATAATAAATTTAATCAGACATTTTAAATCTCTTTCACTTACTTATAGGATTTGTTTTATGCTTTTATAAAACTTCTACGATCAACTACAAGCCAAGGTTTATTTCTGGAACAAAGAAGAACTATCTCAGAACCTCATAGAAAAGTATTGCACTAAGTATTTCAAGATATGGACACTTCAAAAATAGATTCTTGAGATACGCTACTGATCCCATCCCTTAGAAATCTTCTAGACTCTTCCAGTATACTAAATCAGAATTTCCCAGAATGTTTTATTTAAAAACCACATACTAGGGAGGCTTGTGGCAGGCACCTGTAGTCTCAGCTACTCAGAAAGCTGTGGCAGGAGAATCGCTTCAGTCCAAGAGTCTGAGGTCGTTTTGAGATATGATGACACAATGGCATTCTACCCAGGGCAATAGAAGGAAACTCTGTCTAAAAAGAAATAACAAAAACAACCTAGACCACTCAACTAGATAAATTCCCTAGACCACTCAACTAAGATTTGGTTAAACAATAATTACTTTCATAGGGCTGAAGAAACAGATGAAGAACGATCATCATTATTTATTTGGAATATATTGATAGTACTTTAATGTTCTATATTCTAAATATATAAAGAAGCCCTTTGCTTCTTAAGCTATCTAGAAACCATAACAATTTACTATTCAGTTTTTATAAACTGAAATGAAACATTTTTAGATCTTTTTCTATTATCCCTTTCCCAAATCAGAAATTCTCCTCATGTCTCCTTGCTTTACATGTCAATATATTTGCACAGACTCACTAAGAATCTGTCTTCTTTTATAATCAAAATATAATAAGATGAATTTATTAGGCAACTTAAACCTTGCTCAAAATATAACATTTGAGAAAGGTGCTCATTTAATCAAGATAAGCAAGCTTCCTTAAAGTACTAAGGTCTATTTATGGTGTTAATACTTAAAAATCCTTTTCAGAAAAAAAAAAACAGTTTGCCTTGTAAGGTCTTAGATTTATATATGGTAAGGAAGATCACTTTCTAGCAGGCAAAGAACTTTGGAGAACTTTGCAAAGAGATAATTTGTCCCTAATTCATAGAAAATGGAGAGATTTTCATAGACTTGGATTCCTTGAATCAGGTCAGCAAATAATAGAGATTTTTATAAATTCAATCTGTTTCCTTATGAAAACTTCTAGCAAAGAAAAATTAAGACTGGGCAAATAAACTTTCTTGATCTGCCTATGTAAATACAAAGAAAAACCTAATGAAACCAGCCTTAATTTGTGCTGAAGAGTACTTTTTCATTATATACGTTTTTTTATCACAAAGAGGAAAGTTTAGTAGTTGAAATAATAAAGAGAAAACAAAAAGGAAGAAAAGATAACTGGATGTCTATAATGGAAAATGGCACTGTTTAGAAAACCTCTTACAGATGATTCTAACCTTTCTCTGCTATTGGGCTCTATTATACTGTTTATAATGCAGATAACTCATGCAAATGCAAAATATTTCTCATCTATAGATATGGTAATAAATTATTTTTGGAGAAGGTTCAATTGACTTCCCCTTCCAACATGGGAAAAGCCAATCTTACATCTCTTTGCACGTCACTTCAAATGTCCTTTATTACATTTAAATGTGTACTTTTTCACTTCAAACTGATTGTATCATCTGCCCAGTTTCCCAATTAAAATATAGTTAAATAAAATATTTAACACATTTAAATTTTTGTAATTTAAAATTTTTATTACACAAATTTTGATTTATGTAAAGTAATTTTATAGAATTTCTGTACAAATTTGAAACTAAACTTGATAAATGTTCAAATGACTCAGATTTCGATTTTCATATTTTTCTTACTATAGCAGAGATGCCCTCAAATTCAATGAGCCTAATATTATCGAAATCATGATGTTTTCTTCATAATAATACTAAATTAGGTCTGATATTTCCCAAATTTATCTTTTAAGTCATCATTTTTAAATCATCATACTATTCTAAAGTAGGTATTATTATATGTCCTTGGCTGTTCACTTGTTTTCCTGGGTCTGTTGACTGCCAGCAGAGTTTTCAAGTGATCAAGTTTGAACCTTAGTAGGCATGGCTGTTATTGATTCTAGTAACACCCTGCTACAGTATTTACTCATTTGGGCTAAGCTCCACATCAGACTGGGTCATTGTATGCCAGATATAAAGAAGGAATATAAATTCACATGAGTAAAATTATAACACTTGCCACCACATGGCTTATTTCGGAAAACTGTGTACTGAGGACTAGGATATTATGTGAAGGAGGGAAAAAAATGAGTTAAAATGTAGACTATTAAATGTATTTGAAGTTTTTCTTATTGAAATCAAGATATATCTTCTGTTTTTAATGGTAACTTTCAATATTTACCTTTCATTGTATGTATTTATGCATATGTACATATTGTTGAGACACAGTCTCACTCTATTGCCTGGGCTGGATTGCACTGGTGCAATCATAGTCCACTGAAATCTCAAACTCCTGGGCACAAGTGATCTTCATGCCTGATCTTCATGCCTTAGTCTTCAAATAGGATTGCAGGTGAACACCATCACACCAAGCCTATTTTTATTTATTTATTTATACCAGGTTTTGTTATTTTGATCAGGCTGGTCTCAAACTTCTAGACTCAAGTAATCTTTCCTCTTTGTCCTCCCAAAGTACTGGTATTGCAAGTGTGAGCCACCACACCCAGCTTCATTATGTTTGAATATGCCAGAAATCTCTAGTCAAAATAACAGAATGCACTCAGATATCAAAGATTGGTTCTCAAAACACTTAGTAGGCTCATAAATTCTGCAAGAGGTTTCTTTTCTTATTTTACTAACAACAACAACAGAAACACCAAAACTTCTAACTCTTTTTAGAATAGTAAACTTTCCTCTTTTCCTCTATTTATAAAAAAGAATATCTTTTCACTTCCCATATACATAAATGCTAAATAAGCTTATTTGGTTCTTGGGCCTTGGGAATATTACTCAACCTCTAAATATAGTCTGTTCTTGAAGTGATTTTCAAATCTAAATTTAATTTGAAAGTGACGAGTAATATTTCACAGGATGTTCTAAGTAACTCTGTATCTCAGCTGGACCTAATGCCATCTTACTATTTTGCATTGTTTTTAATGCATACTTCAAGTGGCTCAATTCTTCAACTTACGTTCAATAATTTTCAAAAGAGTTTGATCAAATTATGCACGCTTAAGTTCTTGACATTGTAATGATTTTTTTCTCAGCAGTTTTGAGTTTCTTATCATCAATAGGAAAGAAAAAGGTAAAGTGAATTGATCTGCATTATTTTACACAGAAGAGTTTAATCTTATGCCTTTACATCACCTGCCTAGATTGTTTAATTCTATTTTGGACCAAAGAAGCACAACCGTCCAAAAAACATCTATCAATTTGCAAATTGTCAAGTGATTCTGGTCACTGGAGCATGAAAGTGGACAGCAGAAGAAGTATGATTGCTGGTTACAATTGTGTTCAAAGACTATTTTAATATTGAGAATCACAGATAAAATACAGTTAACTTACTGAATTTAACTTTAGCATTGCACATCCAGTAGTGCAGATAGAGTTGTTAAATGCCTGCATTGATTTTATGGTTTTTATACGACTTGGGACTACTTTTAAGATTCCCTAAGAAGAGGTCTAAGCTAAAGCTAATTTGGTTGGTATTTTTTTCTCATAATTCTCTAGCATGTTTTAATGTTGGAACCTCTGTGTTTTGTTTAATTATTAAATAGAGCTGTGGAATAATACTGAGCTCCCTTTGTGAATAACACTTAAATATAAATATATTAAGTGTACTCACAGCCTTTTTTTTTTTTTTTTTCAGTTTGTGGCCAGGGCTGGATTTGAACCCAACACCTCCAGCATATGGGGCTAGCATACTACTCCGTTGAGCCATAGGAGCTACCCTATTCATAGTCATTTTATTACTTGTCTGAGTTAATGGCTAATTCCATAACGGCAGTATTCTTTTTCTTTTTGGTGCTGGGTGAGAAGGAAGGGAAGGAATTATAAAATTTATAGTTGCTAAAGGATGTCTTTTATGAAGTTTTTAAAATACCTGAAAATATTGCAAATACCAATTACACAGATTAGGCCAAGCCTTACAGCTTAAAGGGATGGTTCTTTCCAAGTTCCCAACCTTTTGGGCCCCAGAGACCAATTTCATGGAAGATAATTTTTCCATAAGGTTGGGGGGAAGGACTGGAGGCAGATCTCAGGCCTTGATGTTGTTTGTCGGGTTCCTAAGAGGTCAAGGACTGGATGGTACCAGTCTACAGCCTCGGGGCTGGTGACTGCAGCTCTGTAAGACTGCCCTCATTTCAGATACCAGACTAAAGTTTTAGTGTTCTCAGGACCATCTTCACTTCTAACCAGCTAATTCCAAATTTGAACATTTGTACAACCCACTCAGGTTCAATAATTCACTAATATGACTCACACAATTTAGAAAAGCATGATACTTATGAGTACAGTTATATTATAGCACAAGGATACAAATCCAAATTAGCCATAAGAAGAGATACACAGGATATGATTTGGGATAGTCCTGAACATAAAAATTTTATGGTCTACTATCTGTAGAATCAGAGTAAGTGCTGGAATATTATTTTGTGAAACTATGCAGAGTGTATGAACCAGAGATGATCACCTAACCTACATATTCAGAGATTTTACTGAGGTTTGACAACATAGACTAGATTGAATGAATTATTAGCCACACAGTTTAATTCTATCTTCACCACTCCTTCCAGTCTCCAGATATCAGACTGAAATCACATCCCCCAAGTTCCAATACATGGTTGGTATTTCTGGCATGGCCAGATCCCCCACTGTGTCATCCTGTTACTGTAAAATACCAAGGGGCCCACCATGAGTTACCTTCCTAGTATAAACCACTATGAATAAAAAAAGACTTCCTATTATTCAGGAAAATCCCAAGGTTTCAGAGGCTATCTCCCAGGAACCAGGGACAAACGATGGTCAAATTCTTTACTATATCTTTGAAATAAACCAAAGAAATGTATAATGTGCTTCCATGATGCTTTAAAATTCATGGCATCGGTAAAATCTCTCAAGTCTTTAAGATACGTCAGTGTCTGTATTATTTATAAGGCTTTAAGACTGCAAGAGGCCACAAACACTGAATAGAGGTATTGATATGTGAATAAATAAATACTGTTGCTTCTCTTTCTTATACATTACTCAATCATATTTGCATCTAATTGAAAAGGAGAATAATGGCGCAATACAACAAAATACTTTCTCTGGTAATGTGTTCACTGTAACAATATCCTGTGGG
Organism: Nycticebus coucang; assembly: GCF_027406575.1. Taxonomy (NCBI): domain Eukaryota; kingdom Metazoa; phylum Chordata; class Mammalia; order Primates; family Lorisidae; genus Nycticebus; species Nycticebus coucang. The sequence goes on from NC_069792.1 coordinate 36,922,742, forward strand.
TCTTCCTCCTTTTGGCTATACTGACAGCCATTGTTCAGACAAATAGAACCAGCATGGTTGCAAGATAACCAGAACTTCTCCACAGAAGCAGCCTTGTGCTGTTTTTCTTAGAATATGTTTGCTAACTATACTGCAAAATAAGAAGTTATACCATATTTTGTCCTGATGAGTAGTTTTGATTATATTGTTGTGTAAATTGGATGACTTTCTTGGGTGTAATAAGTTTTCTCCTTTTTATGTAGAAATTTTTTAGACCATATTTCCCTTAAATTTGAAAAGACATTCATGCTCCCCTCCAATAATTGGAGGTCTGCTACTTCCTGCAGCATTTCTAAGCCACCTCAACATATAAATATTTTATCCTATAGGCTTCTATGGAATTAATTGAAGGGTTTAAAAATGCTACATTATACATAGTTTTTCCATATGCATGGGTATCTAGTTCAGTGAAACCAACAATTACTTAAGGACTGAATAGGAATGTCAATTTAGTATTTCAATTTAGTATTATCCATGGAACTATCATGAACTCCTCATAGGAAGAACCAAATTATGTATATTTGAATCTCCAGATTATAATATTCAGTTTGTCCATTACTTTCAAGTAATTTTTTTCATGTGGGCCCTGTAAGCATGCTGGAGGACTTTTAGGTAATAACTGGTGGTCATTAAGATTCATATTTATAGTACAATGTGGATCACACACATTACATACTAGGGACTTTTCTTAGGGATACAACAATAAGCTAATGATTTATCTCTATCCAAAGCTGAGTGGATCAGGACTATGGAGGGGAGATCTACAGACACATTTCATATAGTTGCATGTGTTTGTTTAGAAAAGACTAGAATAAGGGTAAAATTCTCTCAAAGAATTATAACACCTCATAGATTCTAAATATAAAATACAAAGTTCTGACAATTAAGTTTGTGAACTCATTCTAGAAAAAGTGCTACAAACATCATTGCAGAATATCAGTACAGTCCCATCAAAGTACTCCACTTGGGAAGCATTTCACTAATGCCAGTGCCTTGTCTACCCTTGAAAGCAATTTTGGAATTCTTTTTCTGGAATGGCGGTCAGAGCGATCATCATATTACACTTAATGCCCTGAATGTCATCAAAATGTCTTCCTTTCAATATTTCCTTCATCTTCAGGTTAAGAAAAAGGTAATTTGGGCCAGACCAGGTGAGTTAGGGAGGGTGTTCCAATACAGCTATTTGTTTACTGACTAAAATGTCCCTCACAGACAGTGACATATGACCTGGTACATTGTCATGATGCAAGAGTCAAGAGTTGTTGGCTTGTTTTCAGTTAAGCTTTTGCTTTTTCTCTATCAATGTTTTCTTGGTCCACTATGTTTCTCAGTGTAAGGCAATGATTTTGACACACAATTTGACAAATGTTCACAATGTTTTTGCTAATCCTGCTCCTTACTAGCCTCCCTGACCTCTTTCATCAGTGCTACTTCCTCTCCCCTCAGAAAATGTTGAATCTACTTATATACTGCTGTTTTTCTTCTTAGCACAAACCCCTAAACTGGGACTAATATGTTCCAAATTTCACTTCTTTGCTTCTAAGTTTAACAATAAATTTATAAATGTTTGTTTCTTGTTCTAATTCAGCTCTGACATTCTCATGACAGCACACAAAAATGCACAAAAAGAATGACTGGCACTCAGTAAGACACTGCCATACGTTCACATTATCACCAAAGTTAAAAGCCCTACCAAATTGTCTGAACAGTGCTGCCAATGTAAGTGCATGGGGGAAAGTTTGTGAATTTCATTGTGAAACCTCATGTACATGGTTAGTGCTACTGGTTGCCACACACAAGAGCATCCAGAGACTGAACTTTGAGGAGCCATGGCCTTCTACTAGGCTTTAGTGAATCTTGTTTCTTGCCAATTCACTTTGCATTTTTCTGGGTTATTACCCTAGAGTAGGTCACTTTCCTACTCAAAATTCTTTATAATTACCCTCTGACTACCAGATAAAATACAATATGAACTTTAACATGGTATAGAAATTAGTTTAAAAAACAATTTTTTGGGGGGAGGGTCAAGATGGCTGACTAGAAACAGCTTCTGAAAAGAGGCTCCTTTTAAAAAGGAAAGATAACGTCCAGAAACAGCCCAATTAAGCTGAAGACTGGGAGCCCAGCTGAGAGAGAAATAATAACTGCAGGTCACCTCTGCTGAGACAAGCTGCGACTCCAAGAAAACAACTTTCAGGTACAAAATTCATCTGAAAGGAAAAGTATCCATCCCCTCCCCCAAGAAAGCTGTGGGTTTTTTTTTTTTTTTTCTGTCTCCTTTCTTTTTTTCTCTTCATTTGCTCCTGCAGGTTTTCTACAGACAAGAGGTGAAATGTGGATCTCTTGTCTCACCCTATGGGTGAGTGCTGTGGGAAGTGGGGACTACTTCCTCAGAGGGATCCAGCTGTGACTCTGAAAAAACTCTCTTGCTAGGCAGAAAAATTGAACTAAATTCTTCCCTGCCATTCTGAACTCCCAGTACACCCTTCCCCTTACCTGATGAATCAGAAGCCTAACCCTGCTGAGATTGAAAAAGGAGGTCCTTGAACAGTGCCCTCCTCCCTGTCTGTTGGACCAAGTGACACCCACAAGAGACTCTGGGGGCTGCACTAAGCCTCACCCAACCCCAAACCAAAGAATCCACTGGGAACAACGCGACCACATCAGGCCTTGGCACACCCGCCCCGGCCAGGGACTCCACCAATAACCGCATGGCCCAGTGCCCCACGCATGCGCCAGCAGGCCTCCCTGCCCCCCGTCTCTAGGGACTCTGCCAACAACTGTGTGGACCATGCCCGCTAGGCCTCTACAAGCCAATCCTAGCCAGGGACTCTGCTGCCAACCACACGTCAATGCGCCCCATGCCCGCCATGCCTCCACATGCCCACCCCAACTAGGGACTCCACTGGTAACTGCATAGCCTCACACCGTGTACCCACCGGACCTCTGCCTACCCAGACCAGGAACTCTAGGAGCCACACAACCTGCATCCTCCCTGCTATACCCTCCCTGCCACCGTCAGCCCTGCCTGTCTGGCAAGGGACTCTGGAAGCCACACGACCTACGCCTTCCCTCTGGAGCCCTCCCTGCCTCTTTTCAGAGCCCTCCTCCTGGCCAGAGACTGCTGGAGCCCCATGCTTTCTGTGCCAAAGAGTCCAGGTACTCCCAGAACCGTGTGCACCATCTCATGTGCCACACTCCGGAGCTGTTCCCACAGCCAGAATTCCCTGGCTGGGTCAGTCCCAGAGGAGCTACACAGGGTCACTCCCTACAAAGATCCAGCAACAGTGCCAATCAATAGAGTGATCCCACTGGGGTCTAATCTTGGAGAGACATCTCCCCAACTCTGAGACTGCCAGAGGCAACCGTGAAAAACAATGATAGGGTGGAATCAATGGAAAAACTCTGGCAATATGAATAACCACAGTAGATAAACTCCCCCAAGGAACAACAAAGCAGACACAGCACAAATCCCATGCATAAACAAATGGCTGAGATGTCAAAAAATCGAACTTAGAATCTGGATAGCAAATAAGATTGAATTCAAATTTCAAGCAGCAATCCAAAAGATATCTCAAGAATTCAACGAATTCAAAGACAAAATGACCAAAGACTTTGACACATTGAGACAAGAAGTTGCAGCCCTCAAAGATCTGAGAAATACAGTAGAATCCCTCAGTAACAGAATGGAGCAAGCAGAAGAAAGGATTTCTGACATTGAAGACAAAGCTTTCAAATGCTCCCAAACTTTCAAACAGGAAGAGAAATAGAGGGCAAAAACTGATCACTCTCTCAGAGAGCTCTAGGATAATTCAAAGAAAACCAATAATTCACCTTATAGGGATCCCCAAAAGTGACAGTGGTTTCACAAGGCACAGAGTCTCTTCTTCATGAGATTATGAAAGAGAACTTTCCAGACATGCCAAGAGATTCTGAAATTCATATAGCAGTTTCAGAACTCCAGCACTACTCAACCTGAATAACACATCCCCTAGACACATCATAATCAATTTCACTAAAGTTAATATGAGGGAGGAAATTCTGAAAGCAGCCAGATGTAAGAACACCATAACCTACAAGGGGAAGAATATTAGAATAACTGCAGATCTCTCTGCTGAAAACTTTCAAGCTAGAAGTAGATGGTCACTGAATTTAATCTCCTAAAACAAAATAACTTTCAACCCAGGATCCTATACCCAGCTAAACTGAGTTTCATTTATTATGGAGAAATTAAATACTTTAATGACATTCACATGTTGAAGAAATTTGCCATAACTAAACCAGCATCCCATGATATTCTCAGATCTATCCTCCATAATGACCAGCGGAATCGTCCACCACAAAAGTAAACTCACCCAGAAACTTTTGATCAAATTCCAACTTCCACAGTTGCAAAAGGATTAAAATGTCCACTGGACTTTCAAAAGGCTTATCAATATTCTCAATTAATGTGAATGGTTTAAATTGTCCTCTAAGAGGCACTGGTTGGCTGACTGGACACAAAAACTCTGGTCAGATATCTGCTGCATACAAGAATCTCACCTTACCTTAAAAGATAAATATAGACACAAGGTGAAGGGATGGTTATCTATATTTCAGGCAAATGGAAAGCACAAAAAAGCAGGTGTTGCAGTTTTATTCACAATATGCTTTAAACCAACCAAAATAAGGAAGGATAAGATTGGACACTTTATATTTGTTAAAGGTAATACTCAATATGATGAGATTTCAATTATTAATATTTATTCACCCAACCAGAATGTGCCTCAATTTATAAGAGAAACTCTAACAGACATGAGCAACTTGATTTCCTCCAGTTCCATAGTAGTCAGAGATTTTAACACCCTTTTAGCAGCGTTGGATAGACCTTCTAAAGAGAAGCTAAGCACAGAAGTTTTAGATTTAAACTTAACCATTCAACATTTGGATTTAACAGACATCTACAGAACATGTCATCCAAACAAAACTGAATACACATTCTTCCCAGCAGCCCACGGGACATACTCCAAAATCGATCACATCCTAGGTCACAAGTCTAACCTCAGCAAATTAAAAAAAAAAAAATTGAAATTATTCCTTGGATCTTCTCAGACCATAATGGAATAAAAGTTGAACTCAATAACAACAGGAATCTGCATACTCATACAAAAACATGGAAACTAAATAACCCTATAGTGAAGGATAGACAGGTCATATACAAGATAAAGAAGAAAATTACAAAATTTTTGGAACAAAATGACAGCGAAGACATGAATTATCAGAACCTCTGGGATACTGAAAAGGCAGTCCTAAGAGGGAAATTTATAGAACTGAAAGCCTTCCTCAAGAAAACAGAAAGAGAGGAAGTTAACAACTTAATGGAACATCTCAAGTGACTGAAGAAGGAGGAATATTCCAACCCCAAACACAGCAGAAGAAAAGAAATAACCAAAATTAGAGCTTAATGAAATGAAATTGAAAACAAAAGGATTATACAACAGATCAATAAATCAAAAAGTTGGTTTTTGAAAAGGTGATTAAAATAGATAAACCTTTGGCTACTGCAACCAGGAAAAAAAGTAAAATCTCTAATTTCATCAGTCAGAAATGGTAAAGATGAAATCACAACAGACCCCTCAGAAATTCAAAAAATCCTTAATGAATATTACAAGAAACTTTACTCTCGTAAATATGAAAATCTGAAGGAAATTGACCAATACTAGGAAGCACACCACCTACCAAGACTTAGCCGGAACAAAGCGGAAATTTCGAACAGGCCTATACCAAGTTCTGAAATAGCATTAACTATACAAAATCTTCCTAAAAAGAAAAGCCTAGTTCAAGATGGCTTCAGGTCAGAATTCTACCAAACTTTTAAAGAACAACTAGTGCCTATATTACTAAATCTCTTCCAAAATATAGAAAAGGAAGGAATACTACCCACATTCTATGAAGCATACATCACCTTGACTCCCCAAACAGGGAAAGACCCAACAAGAAAAGAAAATTATAGACCAATATCACTAATGAATATTGATGAAACAATATTCAACAAGTTCCTAACAAACAGAATCCAAGAACATATCAAAAAAATTATACACCATGACCAAATGGGATTTATCCCAGGGTACCAAGGCTGGTTCAATATACATAAATCTATAAATGTAATTCAACACATAAACACATTAAAAAACAAAGACCATATGATTCTCTCAATTGATGCAAAAAATGCTTTTGATAATATCCAGCATCCCTTCATGATCAGAACACTTAAGACATTTCTTAAACTGATAGAGGCCATCTACAGCAAACCCACAACCAATATCATATTGAACGGAGTTAAATTGAAATCATTTCCACTTAGATCAGGAAACAGACAAGGTTGCCCCTTCTCCATTGCTCTTTAACATTGTAATGGAAGTTTTAGCCACTGCAATTAGGGAAGAAAAGGCGATCAAGGGTATCCACATAGGGTCAGAAGAGATCAAACTTTCACTCTTCGCAGATGATATGATTGTATATCTGGAAAACACCAGAGATTCTACTACAAAACTTTTAGAAGTGATCAAGGAATACAGCAATGTCTCAGGCTACAAAATCAATACCCATAAATCTGTAGCCTTTATATATACCAACAACACCAAGCCGAAAAAACAGTCAGGGACTCTATTCCTTTCACAGTAGTGCCAAAGAAGATGAAATATTTGGTAGTTTACCTAAAAAAGGACATGAGAGATCTCTATAAGGGGAACTATGAAACTTTGAGAAAAGAAATAGCTGAAGATGTTAACAAATGTAAAAACATACCATGTTCATGGCTGAGAAGAATCAACATTGTTAAAATGTCTATACTACCCAAAGCAATATATAATTGTAATGCAATTCCTATTAAAGCTCCATTGTCATATTTTAAAGATCTTGAAAAAATAATACTTCATTTTAAATAGAATGAGAAAAGTCCTCGAATAGCCAAAACATTACTCAGAAATAAAAACAAAAAAGGAGGAATCACACTACCAGACCTGAGACTGTACTATAAATTGATAGTGATCAAAACAGCATGGTACTGGCACAAAAACAGAGAGATTGATGTCTGGAACAGAATAGAGAACCAAGAGATGAATCCAGCTACTTACCGTTATCTGATCTTTGACAAGCCAATTAAAAACATTTCATGGGGAAAAGATTCCCTATTTAACAAATGGTGCTGGGTAAATTGGCTGGCAACCTGTAGAAGACTGAAAGTGGACCCACACCTTTCACCATTAACTAAGATAGACTCTCACTAGATAAAAGATTTAAACTTAAGACCTGAAACTATAAAAGTACTTGAAGAAAGTGCAGGGAAAACTCTTGACGGAATCGGCCTGGGTGAATATTTTATGAGGAGGACTCCCCAGGCAATTAAAGCAGTATCAAAAATACACTACCGGGACCTGATAAAACTAAAAAGCTTCTGCACAGCCAAGAACATAATAAGTATAGCAAGAAGACAGCCCTCAGAATGGGAGAAGATACTTGCAGGCTATACTTCTGACAAAGGTTTAATAACCAGAATCCACAGAGAACTCAAACGTATTAGCAAGAAAAGAACAAGTGATCCCTTCTCAGGGTGGGCAAGGGACTTGAAGAGAAACTTCTCTAAAGAAGACAGGTGCACAGCCTTCATACACATGAAAAAATTCTCATCATCCTTAATCATCAGAGAAATGCAAATCAAAACTACTTTGAGATATCACCTAACTCCAGTAAGATTGGACCACATAACAAAATCCCAAAACCAGAGATGTTGGCATGTATGTGGAGAAAAGGGAACAATGCACTCTAATACATTCCTTTTTGAAGAATGTTTGGAGAATCCTCAGAGATCTAAAAATAGACCTACTATTTGATCCTGGGTATATACCCAGAAAACCTAAAATCACAATATAGCAAAGGCATCTGTACCAGAATTTTTATTGCAGCCCAATTCATAATTGCTAAGTCATGGAAGAAGCCCAAGTGCCCACTGACCCACAAATGGATTAATAAATTGTGGTACATATATATCATGGAATATTATGCAGCCTTAAAGAAATATGGAGACTACCTCTTTCATGTTTACATGGATGGAGCTGGAACATACTATTCTTAGTAAAGTATCTCAAGAATGGAAGAAAAAGTATCCAACATACTCAGCCCTACTATGAAGCTAATTTATAGCTTTCACATGAAGGGTATAACCAAACTATAGCACAACAATATGGGGAAAGGGCCAAGGCAGGGGATGGGAGGGGTGAGGTTAGGGTGGAGGGAGGGTAATTGGTCGGGCCACACCTATGGTGCATCTTAGAATGGGTACAGGCGAAACTTACTAAATGCAGAATACAAATTTCTTCTTACAATAACTAAGAAAATGCCATGAAGGCTATGTTAAACAGTTTGATGAAAATATTTCAGATTGTATGTGAAACCAGCACATTGTACCCCTTGACTGCACTAATGTACACAGCTATGATTTAATAATAAAAAAAGAAAAAGAAAAAAACAATTTTGAGTTTTATAGAATACAGTACCCTTTGTGTATTAAAAAGTTTGACAGATTTTGCTATTATAGGTTCCTAGAACATGAGTTTCCTTGTTTAATTATCTGTGTCTAGAATGGCCCTGTTCCCATGTCTTATCTTGGTTGCCTAAAACTCTAGCTTTCCCTGAAAATTGGCCTCAAATATCATCTTTATGTGGGCTCCTCTGACTGTTCCAGTTCTGCTCATTCAATGCATGAGAGGAACTGCTGGTGTGCTGGTGCTGATCTTCCCCTGATCAGATGCTGGTTACCTGTATGTGTTCACGCTGCCAAAATCCACCCCATACCCACTTTGGAGGTGTGCGGTCTTTTGTATTTGTTTTACTTTCTTCGCAGCTTTATTGATGTTAACATTGATGAATAAAACTGCATATACTTAAGGTATGCATTATAATGATTTAATAATATGTGTATACTTTGAAATGATTACCACAACTAAGTTTTAAGCACATCCATCACCTTTCACAGTTATGTTTTTGTGTACAGTAAGAACACTTATAATCTATTCTCTCGCAAATTTCAAGTATACAACACAGTATAATTAATTACGGTCACCTTGATGTGCATTGTGTCCCCAAAATGTATTCATCTAGTCAGATATGTATCTAGATTACTTTGAAATCAATAATAAACTGACCGAGATCTAGATATTCAAATCCTAGTGTCACTGAATATTAAAGCATTTCAGAAGCAATGACGCATTTTACCTCATACTCTCATAGATACATTACAATGTATTATTCAAACTATTAATAATTTTTCTCAATACTACTTATCGAGAGAAAAACATGTATCATTAATAAATATTATAAAACTTTTATATATAAAAGAATTTTCACCTAAAGTCAAATATTTTCTCATTCTTCTCTGACATGGTATGTAATCATATTTCTCTTATGACATTGTTATGTCTTATTTGACAGTATGAATGTAGTATTTCTCCTATTATTATTCCCATAACATTAATTTGGTACATTTGCTACAATTAGTGAACCAATGTTTACAGATTTATTTTATTCTTTAGGCTTTACCTTCACACTACATTATTAATTTGCTCATCGTGTGTGTGTGTGTGTGTTTGTGTCTATTTAGCATACCTTTACTTCTGGCATTACAAGATGATCCAGGCTCATCTTGCACATTTCTCTAGCCCACTCTAGAATCAGCCATTTCTCCAGGAGTTGTGGTTCTCTTTGTTGGAGAATGGTGTTCAAAACTGAAATCTTGGCACTAGATAAGCTTATTATGATACATTGAGGATATGGCTGCTTCTAGGCCTTCACAGCTGATCAAAGAAATATATAACTAACCCAAAGAAGTACATAACCATATATCTACAAATATTTCCACAACTACATCTATGTATATACTTGTGTATATGTGTGTATACATATAGCTGAATGGGAGTTTATACTGACAGCTATTTCTTTAAGCCAATACTGCATGGATCATTTCTATCCTCTTCCCTTGGCTATATGTAACCTCTTACTCTAATATTAAGAAATGTGGCCCCCACTATATCATCTTATTCCTGATTTTTCAGATCGTTTACACATACATAGCATGTGTGTGGCTTGTTTCCAAAATCCTTAATACATACTATATGGGAAGCAATTTATCAACTAGAGAACAGTGCTTCTGTGCAGTGTATTTAGCCTATGGTCATATAGACTCAAGGTCCTTGGATCTGTACTCTTTCTCCCTGCCATATTCAGTGAGATTGTTTTCTATGATTGTAACAGATTTTTTTTCTTAGTTTGCATTTCATCCTTGGATAACATGATCTCCTAAGTGATTTTTAAAATTTGTATGAAATTTGTAAGATTTACTCTTTTGTAGAGTTCTAAGGGATTGACAAATGCAGTATCACATATCCACTACTAGAATATTAGACAATATAGCCACACCACCAGAACTATCCCTGTGCTTCACCTACTAAACTATTCTTTGCCTTTGCCCTGAATCCCTGGACACCACTGATCTGTTCATGGTCTCTATAGTTTTGTTATAGTTTTGTCTTTCTTTACCGTCCTTCAACCTTGAATAGTATTGAAGCATCCATGTCTGCTGACTCCTGGCATAGATTCTTCGGGAGATTGCTCTTAGTTTATAAATTGGGTCCAAACAACTGCCCTGATAGGGTATATTTGCTGCCTGTCAGAGAGCTTGGCTTTAGCTGACTGTGCCCGCTATGGTGTTTGTGTTTGCTTTATCTTGGTTTTATAAAATTCAGTGTTGAAAACTCTATCACAATCATAATAAAAACAAAGTGGTTTAATTAGATAATTTTTAAAGGAAAAAAGGTCCTGGGTATGAGCACCTCCTTGAGTAATAGACACTTGAGCTTTGAGCCATGTCCCATAGAACCCAGCAGTCCATATGTCCTGGTGTCTGCCATAGGGCTCAGACTTTTGTAGAGTATGAGAAGTTGATCTTCTGTGCCTCAGGCCACCCTGTATCAAGGGAGATACAGGTGTAATTCTTCAGTGAGGAGTATCACTCTATTGCCCAGCTTAGAGTGCCATGGTGTCAGCCTAGCTCTCAGCATATGATTTCCATTGCTAAATAAAGAGTGTGGTTATTAGCTGCCTCCTTTTCTGTTACTTTTCTAACCATTATTGCAAATGAACTTCATGCTTCCAGACATTCAGAAATGCAATGGACTGCACCCTGGGAAACATGTAGCTCAAGGTTTACTTTAATACAAAAGTGGCCTCTGGGTCAAAGAAATATATATCTCCTCCTTACAACCCTCCTCCCTTCCTCTTTTACCAGAATACCAGCCAAAGTTACCTATTTTGCCTAAATTACACACATACAAGACCCTCACCGTTATGTTTGGACCACATTACGTGCCACCATATATCTATATGCAAAGAGATGGATATTTTGGACAAGGGGACTAACTGCACTGTCCCAAGGAAAGGCCAATAAAGCTTCTTTTAGTATAAACCCTGAACCCTTAGAGATGGATTGGGTAATCTTATACCAGACAGAGTCTCCAAGAGGCAGGCCACTAGGGCTCCCTGTCCCTTTTCCTGTAATTTCTTAGATAGTCTACAGCAGGGGTCCTCAAACTATAGCCCGTGGGCCACATGCTGCCTGCCAAGGACATTTATCTGGCCTGCCAGGTGTTTTTGCCCCCGCTGCCTGTCCTGCTTAGCAGCTGACTCATCCCGGGCCCGCAGTGCGCTTGTGTGGAATGTGGGCTGCACTCTCTGACTCCCCTCCTTCTCTGTCTCTCCACTCCTCCTCTCAGTCTCAGGTGTGATTGGACGAGTCATGAGCTTGCCTGTGCAGAGCCTGCTGCTGCCTGAGGACCAAGGTAAGAACAAATTAGGATTTTTTTTTTTTTAAGTTAGGAGGTCTATTTTTTTTTTTTTTATTTTGCAGTTAGTAGGACCTTTTTCTTGTGGTTAAGGAGGGCCTTTTCTTTCTGAAGTTAGGAGGTCTTTTTTTTGCAGATGGGGGCACACTTTTTTGAAGTTAGGAGAGCCTTTTTTTCAAATTGGCTAGTCGGTTGGGGGTGGTTTCTAGGGGGGTGCATCACAGTGGTAACGCAAATAGTCAGTGCTCAGTGGTAATGATAATTGTAAGTGCTTGATGTTAATGCAAATGGTCAACACTCAGTATTAATGCAAATTGTCAGCGGTCAGTGTTGTCACAAATGGTCAGCAGTCAGTGTTAACACAGATGGTCAGTGCTCAGTGTTATCGCATGGAGGCCCCAAACTGATAAACTGCCTAGGGCCCCATGGGAACTTAATCTGGCTCTGCAGACAGCTGAGGTGTAGGAAACCCAATTTAATTGACAGTAAGTGCATTTATATTCTGATTGCTATTCAGTTGTGTATGATGTTCTATGTTGTGTGCTGTGTAAGCCCCGGTTCATGCTGTTGCGATCTCTGAGCAGTGCAAGTTCAGCCATATGCTTGTATGGCAGAACTCACATTAGATTTGGAAGAAAAAAGGCTTATGTTGGCTCTGTGCCTGTGGCTTAAGCAGCTAAGGCATCAGCCACATACACCTGTGCTAGGAAGTTTGAATCCAGCCAGGGTCTGCCAAACAACAGTGATGGCTGCAACCAAAAAATAGCTGGTCATTGTGGCAGGTGCCTGTAATCCCAGCTACTTGGGAGTCAGAAGCATGAGAATTGCTTGAGCCCAGGAGTTGGAGGTTGCTGTGAGCTGTGATATGACAGCACTCTACCTAGGGTGACAGCTTGAGGCTCTGTCTCAAAAAAAAGGCAAAAAAAATGGCTCGGCACCTCTGGCTCAAGCTGCTAAGGCACCACCCACATACACCTGAGCTGGCAGGTTCGAATCCAGCCCAGTCCTGCCAGACAACAATGATGGATGCAACCAAAAAAATAGCTAGGCATTGTTGTGGGAGCCTGTAGTCCCAGCTACTTGGGAGGTGGAGGCAATCGCTTGAGCCCAGGAGTTGGAGGTTGCTGTGAACTGTGATGACATGGCACAGTACCCAGGGTGACAGTTTGAGGCTCTGTAAAAAAAAAAAAGAAAGAAAGAAAGAAAGAAGGAAAGAAAGAAAGACAAAAGGCATACGTGCCTTCTTCTTTTCTACAGTGGAATCTGATCACATGGGTCTTCTCACCCATGTGGTCAGATTCCTGTGTGAGTTCACAGATCGCAGTGCGGTTCGCACAGGGTAGTGTGAACTGGAAAGGTGGTGGAGGAACTGGCTCTGTAATCATGCCAGTTCCTGCCCCGCACCAGTGTGAGCCTGAGGTAAAAGCAGAATTCCACCAATATGGGCACTGGCGAGGCTGAAATGATGTGGACTGGCAAGGTTGTATTGATGGACACTGTTCAGACTGCATTGATGGGCACTATTCAGACTGCATTGATGGGCACTGTTCAGACTGCATTGATGGGCACTGATCAGACTGAATTTATGGGCACTGATCAGACTGCATTGATGGGCAGTGCAGTCTATATGTCTCTGTGTGGGCAAAGTTATTGCTGGTATATTGTTTTTGTAGTGCTGTATAGATATATTGGTATTTTACTAATAGCAATTTGGAATCCCTAGGAAACAAAGATATCAAGAAAGAGAAAAATTGACTCAGAGTGTAGGATATTCAAAGACCAGTGGACTTATGATTACTTTTTCATGCGGTACAATGAAAGAGTTGTGTGTTTTATATGCTATAATATAGTGTCTGTGTTCGAAGAATACAATTTGTGTCGACACTATCAAACTCAACATAAAGATAAATATGATTGGTCAGAAAAGTGAGAAAAAATAAAATATTAAAACTGAAAAATACACTGACAACTCAGCAAAATACTTTTGTGAAGCAGAAGCAGCTAAATATTTCATCACTGCCAGCAAGTTTTCAAGTTGCCAAGCTAATAGCGTGCACTGGCAGACCATTTGTGGAGGGAGAATTTGTTAAAGAATGCCTTCTTTCTGTTGCCAAAGAGATGTGTCCAGAGAAGGCCAATTTATTTAGTACAGTGAGTCTTTCAGGACCTACAATTACACGAAGGATTGAAGAAATAAGGGACAATTTGCATCAGCATTTGCAAAACGCCGCAAAAAAACTTTCCTATTTTTCCTTGGCACTCGAAGAAAGTAATGATGTTTGTGATTCTGCACAACTTCTAATTTTTATTCATGGGATGACTGACTATTTTGAAGTCACAGAAGAGCTTGCTACACTGCAAAGCATCAAAGGAAATGCTACGGGAGAGGATATCCATGAAAAGGTTAGCCAAACTATGAATGGTTTGGAGCTGGACTGGGCTAACCTAGCCAGTGTGACAACTGATGATGCTCCTAGCATGGTGGGGTCTAAGAAGGGAGTAATTGCTTGCATTAACTACAAGAGCTATGTAGTAAATTAGTGAAGTGGGACTCTGTTATGAAAATTTAGGTATCTTATGTTAACTTCATTACAGCTAATGCACGAAACCACAGACAATTCCAGGAATTTGTGTCTGAGCTAAATGTTGCCTATGAAGATGTTCTGTACCACACAGAAGTCCATTGGCTGAGTCAAAGGAGAGTTTTGAAACATTTCTATGACTTACTTCTACAGATAACAGCTTTTCTGCTTTCAAAAAACAAAGAAGTACCAGAGCTCAATGATGCAGAATGGAAATGGTACCTTGCCTTTCTGACAGATGTAACAGAGCTACTCAACAGTTTCAAGTGCAACTTCAAGGAAAGGGGAAGCTCATCTGTGATATGCAATCACATGTGAAAGCATTTGAAGTAAAATCAGGCCTCCTCATCAAACAAGTGAAGGAGGAAAATTTCTGCCATCTCCCTACAACTCAAAATCTGTTAGCAGAAAAACCATTGGTTGCATTCCCAAACAAAATATGTGTGGATTCACTGGAAAAGTTGCAAGAAGAGTTCCAATTTAGATTTAAAGAGCTTCATCTCCATGAACAGAACATACAGCTTTTCTGTAACCCATTTTCTACTGACATTGAAAATGTAGATACAATTTACCAAATGGAACTGGCTGAACTGCAGAATTGTGACTCTCTGAAAGATGCATTCAAGTCAAGCAGCCTTTCTAATTTCCATGCATCTCTCCATTCTGAGACATATCCTAATCTCAGGAACCATGCACTCAAAATGGCAACCATCTTTGGCAGCACTTGTCTGCGAACAGACAAGTGTGAACATTATGAAACATCTGAAAACTCCAACCAGATCTAGACTAACTGATGCACATTTGCATCACTTGTTACAACTACCAGTGACAAATATGGAACCGGACATTGACCACCTCATTAGCCAAAAGCAAGCCCATAGTTCCCAATGAAATACTGGTTAAGTTTGTTGATTTGACTTTACTTGTTCTTCGTTTTAAATATTGTATTTGTTCCCATTTTGTTTTTTTACTTCAAAATAAGATATGTGCAGTGTGTATAGGAATTTGTTCATATATATATATATATATATATATATTTTTTTGTAGAGACAGAGTTTCACTTTATGGCCCTCGGTAGAGTGCCGTGGCCTCACACAGCTCACAGCAACCTCCAACTCCTGGGCCCAAGCGATTCTACTGCCTCAGCCTCCCGAGTAGCAGGGACTACAGGCGCCTGCCACAATGCCCGGCTATTTTTTGGTTGCAGTTCAGCGGGGGCCGGGTTTGAACCCACCATCCTCGGTATATGGGGCTGGTGCCTTACCGACTGAGCCACAGGTGCCGCCCTAAATTCGTTAAATTCTTGAGACAACTTTTGAATTTCTCCTCGGATTCCTAATTCCATTTTATTAATCTTGTCTGCAATCCAAATTCTGAATTTGATTTCTGACATGTCAGCCAGTTGTTTATGAATGAGATCTTCAATTACATCTGCCATACCTTTCCTTGGGGGGGCTGATCTATTCTGGTTATTCATGTTACCAGAGTTTTTCCACTGATTCCACCCCATGGTTGTTTTACTCCCTTTGATTTTTCCCCTGGGGCTTTGTTGAGGGCCCGTACAGCATTGTGGCCTAAGAGACTGGGTCCCTGTCTGGTCTGGTGGGGCTAAGTGGTTCTGTCTTATTTTGAGCTGTTTTCTGTTTGACCCCAGTGAAGCACTTACTCTGGGTCAAAGTCTCAGCTCTCTGAGTCAGCCCCGCCCTGGAAGCTTCCGGGTCTGTGAGTCACTTCAGGCAAATCCTTTAGTCATGAGTGGCCTCCTCTGGTTGCCCATGGATACAGGGGTGTGGCTTCAGCCGCCTCAGGGAACTGCCGCTCTGGTGTGGGTCTCTCCCAGCCTCACTCCCCTGACCCAGAGTCAGCACTGACCAGCCACATATCAGGCACTGTCCATGCCCTGATAATTCCCCCAAGAATCTGTACTCCTGGGGGACAGACCACCAGATCTCAGAGTGAGGGCGGAGGGGAGCACTGGGAGCCCAAGAGCCGCTGGCAGTGAGCACACACAGTTTCACTCAGTTTTATGCCTGGCCTCACGGCTGCCACTCAGGCCTCCAGATCTCAGAGTGAGGGTAGGGCGTGGAGCGCTGGGAGCCCAGAGCTTCTGGTAGCGAACACACTCAGATCCACTCAGTTTTATGCCCCGCCGAACTGCTGCCGCTCGTTCCTCCAATTCTCAGAGTCTGGACACCCATTTAAAATAGTTAATTTGGCCCAAGTAAATTGAAATGGGGCCTTGAAAGATGAAAAATTATAAGACATAATTAATTTGCTAAATTTTATATGTAATGTTTACATCCTCACAGTAAATACAATTTAAAGTAATAATAAGTATTATATAGTCAAATATAATAGTATAATATATTATACTATTTTTAATTATAGTATTATAATAGTATTATAACTCAAATAGTATTATAAGTCAAAATAGTGCATTTTTTAATAGACATTGCAAAATAATTGCCAAACTTATTTCATGTCGTGTAATCCATGTCTTTTTTTAGAACAAAGATGTATCTCATTTATCATTATTATTATTATTACTATTTTAAAAACAAACTCTCTCATTCTGTTGCCCAGCCTGGAGTGGAGTTTAATGGAATGATCATAACTCACTGCAAATTTTAACTCCTGGGCTTGAGGGATCCTCTTGCCTTAGCCTCCCAAATAGCTAGGACTACAGGTACATTCTACTACACTCAGCTAACTTTTTTATTATTAGTTATTATCATTATTATTTGTACAGACAAGGTGGTACTATATTACCAAGACTGGCTTGAACACCTGGCCTTAAGTAATCCTTACCTTGGCCTCCCAATATGCTGAGATTACAGGCATGAGCCACTGTACCTAGTATAGCCACAACTTTAACAGTGATTTATATGATCTCCAGAGAATCTAGTCTCTAGTTTGAAGATCAGTTTTATTGAGTTTAAATAAAAGCTAAGATTTTAACAATACCAGAGTAAAACAAAAAGCTAGATTATAATAGTTATTTGTTTTTACTAACAGCTAAGTATTCCTTCTTTGTTTTCTTCACTGGCATTCTAAAAAAATGGAACTATATATATATATATATATTTCATGGAACTTGTGCTAGAGCAATCAAAGAACTAGAAAGTAATATAATCAAAGGAGAATATACACCACTACAATGAAATATGGAAAATAACAAAGCAACTGGATATTTTATTCATTTCCTTTATTTTCCAATTAGGACAAGAAATATTTCTTTGCACAAATAGACGTAATTTCTTATCATAAGTACTTCTCCACACTTTTTAGATATCTTGTTTTAACAGTATGTCTATATATATTTAATAAAATACATTTCTAAAAGAGACATACCTATCACACACCCTGACAGAACATTGTTAGTGGTCACTGGAATGTGCTGAGAATCTGTGCTCCCACCCCAACATATCCTTGAAAGCTCACTCATGATTCACAAGAAAGCAAACCAAACTTAAAATCGTTTTGTTGAAATAGGATGGCACCACAACCTAATTTTTAATATAAATTCTTTTTTTTTATTGTTGGGAATTCATTGAGGGTACAATAAGCCAGGTTACAGTGATTGCATTTGTTAGGTAAAGTCCCTCTTGCAATCATGTCTTATATGGACATCTCTCTGCAAATTTAGGCTTTACTCTTCTAACTTCATTGCCCTGAAATCTTTTATTCTTATTCTTATCTATTAGTTCCAAAGTTTTTTAACAACTCTGCAACTCTTTGCCCTTGAGAGGAACATACATTTTCATCCAAGAGGTAGAAATTAACCAAAGATGGTATTCTGCATTGCTTCAGGAAAAACTGAGTAACAGTTGGAGCCAGGGAATTAAAAGTGAAGTTGTAACTGATTGTACCTGGGAGAGGACAATGATATTTCCTCTATGGAAAAAATGGGTTTTACAGATTCATTCTTTGTAAATTTGAACTAGGCAGCTAAGAAGACTAATTATTGTATGCTATGTTGACAGACTTTTGGAAAAAAAAAATACTATTGCTAACTACAAGTGGAAACAACTAGTTTCCAAAATTCTAACAAAACTTCACAGACATCATGCCAATTTATATACATATATAAACACACACATATGTGCTAAAATAAAAACCTCAAATTTAGATTAAGAAAGATATTCAAGGAGAAAGAAATTCTAATAACAGAATTTAGTAAAACACAGATGACAAGTATAGAAAGTAGCTTATAAAGTGTTTATGAAATAAACAGTTTGATGAAACTAACACTATTTTGAAAACATCCTTACTCTTTTTACTAATTAAAACAAAATGTAATCATACTTACACTTTAGTTTTATATTTTATAATAATATATATTTTTAATGACTTTAATGTAAATGATTTGATGTTTCCCCTGTACTTGACAAGCTCTCCTGAATAATTCTTGTTATATTAAACTTATTTTTCAAATTCAAGCAAACTGTTGTGATAAATGATTCTGAGATATTAGAAATTATTGAGTTGTTTCTAAAAATAAACTACAGGCTTGTAGAAGTCAAATGCAGACAATTAACCAGAGTGAATTAAAATAGGTTGAAAAATTCTGCTAAATAAAAAGTTAATAGCAGAGCTACATGAACTTTGACTACTTTCATTCATAAAATATTCATAGAAACTTTCCCCCTATTTATAAGGAATAAAAGTTGTGGAATTTTTATTGAATTTCAAGCTTTAGTTAGACTGTAAACCAAATATAAAATTCAACTGACATCATCTTTCTTACTGTTGAGATGCTCTCATGGCCAACATCCTATATATGTAATCTATCATTGGGAACAAAAATCACTGCATTTATATTCTGGTCATTATAATATGTGTAGTTCTGTTCAGGTGCTCATTAAATTTCTGATGGTTTTGATTATGAGGATTTTATCCTAGAGATTTTTGTTGTGATATCCCTGAATTCTATCTCACTATTTAATGGCTTAAAGTAATATTTAATTGATTTCTTGTAAACCTTTCATATTTTTTAATACGTTGTAAACACTTGATTAAAATCATTTGAAATAATACATGAATATATGCCTAGAAATCAGTAAAATGGATTCATACTCATTTCAGCTGTTATCGAGTAAGTTGTCAGGAAGAATTGTTTCTGAGGCAAAACATACTTGAAGGTTCAGAACTGATCTTAGAATATTCATTCAGGTGAAACCTTTTGTTTATGGTGATTTCTACATGAAGGATACAGAATTTCCAGAAACCATGAAGTTTTAGGTAGAATATGAAAAGTTTTAAGTGGGTCTGGGAGTTGCCAGAATGTTTTGAGTATATGAATTTTACAGGAAGAAAATATAACAGTTATCAGATTCTGAAACATATGTCTGAGACATAAAAAATGTTAAGGACTTCTATGTAAAGTGTCTCATTTTCCATTTCACATTATTTTCTTTTATAAATATTAATTAGGGATCTTGCTTTTGGTTAAAGGGGAACATGTATGAGAGTCACAGAATATAAAATAACAGAGGTTGAAAATAAAATTTTATTTTCCCAAAACTTTAATTTTTAAATTTGAAACCTAATCTTTTTTTTTTTTTTTTTTTTTTTGTAGAGACAGAGTCTCACTTTACTGCCCTTGGTAGAGTGCTGTGGCATCACACTGCTCACAGCAACCTCCAGCTCTTAGGCTTACGTGATTCTCTTGCCTCAGCCTCCCAAGCAGCGGGGACTACAGGCGCCCGCCACACGCCTGGCTATTTTTTTGCTGCAGTTTAGCCGGGGCTGGGTTTGAACCTGCCACCCTCAGTATATGGGGCCGGTGCCCTACTCACTGAGCCACAGAAGCCTCCCTGAAACCTAATCTTAACTTTAAAAATTCACTTATTTAACATAGATTTATTTGTTTTCTTGAAACTTTTTACTCTTCTATGTAAGGATTTTGAGTGTTGGCAACTTTTTAATAGTTAATGCAAAAACAGATTTAAAAAGACTGAAGAAGTTAATAAATGCTCCATTAGGTGTTTCAAGCATATTCACATGAACCTTGTTACTATTCTCAAAAGTGAAGAAATCGTAACAATTAGTGTTGAGCCACACATATAGGGCTTCTGTTTATTTTTGTCAATATTCATTGTGTTTGCTATAAAAATTGGCCATGAAAAATTAAGATAAAAAAGACTGATAACTTAAACCAGTTATTTTAATGTTATGTACTGATTTCCAATTAACAAAAAAGCTGCAATCAATACAGTGGTACTGAAAAATAATCTTATTTCAGAAAAGAAATGAGCTAAATAAGAAAAATATTCATGAATAATGTCAAAATGTTTGGTGAGGTAATATTTCCTACATAATGTGAATAAGACAAATAACGCATATGATTTTCAAATGATATTTTGAACTTTCTGAATCATATGCATGTTTAATACATTATTTCCAAGATTCTGAATCCTTTTGGGTTTTAATAAATAAATCTTTATAATATTAAATACCTAAATTTATTTGATTAGTACAAAAAATTCTAAGAGCTATACACAGGGAAATTATTTCCCCCTCACAATCTCCTTTCTCATCATATTTATCAGGAGATCAATACTCAGGGATAGGGTTGTGCCTGTGGCTCAAGGAGTAGGGCACCAGCCCCATATACTGGGGGTGGCAAGTTCAAACCCAGCCCTGGCCAAAAACTGCAAAATAAATAAATAAATAAATAAATACTCAGGGATATTCTTGTTCCTATTCCAGGGATAGAGCTAATATTAAATTAGGAATTTTAATTTGAACAATGTAGGAAATTACTTTATGTTTTAAATAATTATTTTAAAATATCATTACCCAGGATACATTTATCATATCAATCAACCCAATGTCAATATTATAGAAATAGATCACAAAATCCCACATTTTGGTCTTATTTTCCTTCCTCAATGATTGGAATAAAGGGTCTTTGTAATTCATATATTGGTGCTTCCTGAAGATATTCTGTGTACCTGATTTAGAGGAACAGGCTTATCCATGGGCATTTACCCCACCTGTTTTTGCAATTTCCTCTTCTTCCTATCTGAAATGTAGATGTGATGCCTTATATGAAGTAATCTTTTTATAACTATGAGCATAGATATGACAACTATAACATTAAATGTGGTAAAGCAGAACTATGAAAACTATTTGTTCAGTTGACTACCTACAACCACATCTACTTTTAAAGCTAGCATTAGGTAATATTTTTCCTTCCTTGTTTTCTTTGTTTTTTTGCCCAGATCAATTTTAAATTATATTCAAGTATATACATATTTTGTTTATTTGTTTCTCTTTTATTTGATACTAATTTGGAAGATATCTAAGAATACATTCCTTACTACTGTGATACATAGTCTTTCATTGAAGAAGTCATATAAAAATTGAGTACATAGGAAAAAAAAGAAATTGAAGGTTATTATTTTGTGCCTGGAAACTGGAAATTCAAATGTGATTACAATAAACCTTTGCCTTGATCTTTAATGTGTTCTGCTTTTTTTTTGTCAAAGTATTATGTTCTAAATCTCTTTGATTTTTCATCTGTCATGTTATTAGTATCTTGTCTCTATTTACTCATGTGGTTATATAAATATCACAATCCAGTGCTCAAAGCTCATATTAAATAAACACATAACCTTTAAATATATACTTATTTAAGTAGAGAAACCCTCAGAGATTTGTTCAATTATTATAAAGATTTTATGATCTCTACTGAATTCTAAAGAATTAACATGCTAAACATGTAACCTCCTAAATGCTAAATGTTGTATGTTATAAAAATTCTGAGCTTCAATCAAGATTTATTAGGAAAAGTACTCACTGACAAGTATTTTTAAAAATTATTATCTTTCTTCTGTTAAGATCAAAATCTGCTCATTAATAGTTTGATTTTTATACAAATCCTAATGAGCTTGGTTGTTCACTGGTCATTCGCGTCAAAATAAACATTATAGGATCAGAGAAAATGGTAATCTGCAGGTATGGGACTCCCAAGGAAAGTAATGAAGGGTACATGCGGCTACCGACATACAAATAAATCTTCTCTGAAATAGCCTTGTTTAATCACAGAGAAGCAATATGGGATATTCAGAACAGAAAAAAAAAATGTGATGGAATAATACATGTAACAAGATCAGAGAGACTATGCCAGGAATAGGAGCATAGAGAACTAGGACAGTACTATGCTCACGTGCTTGCTCACCAGGTTTGTTGGTATTGCACAAACTAAACTGCAAGATGGCTTTCATCACACCCACAGACCCCAGAAGGGGCAGACCAGAGACCTGCTAAAAGTCTGTGCAGAGCCCTTGTACCAAACAACATGTGTAAAGAGGTAGCAGCTAAGCCTATCCCAAGTTCCTGGGAGCACTGTGCCAAGCATACACTAGGCTGGAGTTGAAGTAGACTGACTTGTGGCTTCCCTGAGCCATACCCGGTTACTGGAAGCCAAGAGTTTCCCCCCAGGAGTGCAAAGGGATCTGAGCATGAGAAATTGCTGGAGCAAAGCAGGCTCCAACCTGAGAGGCCTTGGGCAATTGCTTTTGGCAGATCCTAGGAGGGGTGTGGGAAACTCTGTGGTCTCTGGAACTCCAGGGTCTGTCATCCACACATCCCTAAAGACTGTGTAACAGGCTGATACTTAATTGGCTCAGATTCCACCTAGAAATTTGTACCCTGCAAAACTAAGTTTCATATTTGATGAAGAAATGAAGTCTTTTCCAGACAAATACACATTGAGGAAATTTATCATAACTGTACCTGACCTGCAGGCAGTACTCAGATATATATTACACACCCACCAGTTTAAAATATCCAAAAGTTAAAGGTCAAAGCCTAAATACCACAATGGCCCAAAACATAAAACAGAGCAGTAAAGTTATGCTCAACGGGATGAACAGAAATCCACTACACTTATCTATTTTTTCAATAAATGTGAATGGCTTGAACTCCTCACGGAAGAGACATAAACTAGATGAATGGATTTAAAAAATACAATTATCTGCTGTCTCTGAAAATGCACCTAATCCAAGCATTCATTTAGACTCAAAGCGAAGGAATGAAAAGCAATATTCCACACAAATAGAAACCAAAAGAAAGATGGTCTAGCCATTCTCAGATCCAATGACACAGATTTCAAATCAACAAAAGTTAGAGACAGAGATTGGTCATTACATAATTGTAAAAAGAACAATTCAACAAAAAGACTTAATAATACTAACTATTTACATGCCTAACAGAGGTACATAAATATAAACAAAAGAATAAGTGCCAGCATCATAATGGCTGGGAGTTTCAACACCCCACTGACAGCACACTACAGATCCTCCAAGAAGAAAATAAACAAAGAAATAACGGACTTAAACATAATTCTAGAACAAATGGGCCTAACAGAAATTTACAGACCCTTACATCCCAAGCCTACTGAATATACATTTTTCTCATAAGCTCACGAACGTTCTCTATGATTGATTACATCCCAGGCAACAAAACGTGTCTCAACAAATTAAAAAATAAAACACATAAATTATACAATGAATCTTCTCAGACCACAGTGGAATAAAATTAGAAATCAACTCCAACACAAACATTCCTCTCTACACTAAGTCATGGAACATAAACAACCTAAATCTCAGTGAATGTTAGCTCAAGGAAGAAATTAAGATGCAAAACAGAAGATTCTTTGAACTAAAAAAGATGGCACAAGCTATCAAAATCTGTGGGATGTAGTAAAAGCAATTCTGAGAGAAAAATCCATAGCCTTAGAAATACATACAACCAAAAGACACAAAGATCACAAATGAAAAACGTAATGACCCATATCAAGAACTTGTACTAGATTGTTTATTGCAGCTCAATTTACAATGGCCAAAATGTGGAAACAGCCTAAATGCCCACCAACCCAGGAATAGATTAACAAGCTGTGGTATATGTATACCATGGAATACTATTCAGCTATTAAAAATAATGGAGACTTTACATCCTTCGTATTAACCTGGATGGAAGTGGAAAAAATTATTCTTAGTAAAGCATCACAAGAATGGAGAAGCATGAATCCTATGTACTCAATTTTGATATGAGGACAATTAATGACAATTAAGGTCATGGGGAGGAAGGAAAATCAGAGAGAGGGAAGGAGAGAGAGGGGTGGGGCCTTGGTGTGTGCCACACCTTCTGGGGGCAAGACATGATTGCAAGAGGGACTTTACTTAACAAATGCAATAAGTGTAACCTGGCTTATTGTACCCTCAATGAATCCCCAATAATTAAAAAAAAAAAAAAAGAAAGTGAAAAAAGAAGAGCAAATGATTCTAAAATACATCCAAAGGAAAAAAAAACAAGAAAGATTAGAGCAGAAGTAAATTAAGTAAATTAGAAAAATATATTCAGAGGATAAATTTTAAAAAGTTGTTTCTTTCAAAAAAATAAGCAAAATTGATAGGCCTCTTGCTAGATTAAGCATAAATAGGATGGAAATCACCATAATAAGCTCTACAAGAAATTAAAAAGGAGAGATTTCAATTGATTTGATGGAAATACAAAATATTGTCTCTGAATACTATAAAAATTTCTATGCACATATACTTGAAAATGTTGAGGAAATGGACACATTCTTAGAAACACACAGTCTCCTGAGGCTCACTGAGGAAGAAATAGAACTCCTGAACAGTAATGAAATTGAAGTAGCAAAAAAAAAAAAAGAATCTCAGACCAGACAGTTTCACACCCAAATTTTACCAGATTGACAAAAAAGAACTTCTTCTTATACTGCAGGAAGTATAATATCAAGGAGATGCCTTCTACGAAGCCGGTATCACCTTGATATCAAAGCCAGAAAATGATACAACAACAACAAAAACTACAGACCAATATTCCTTATGAATATATATGCAAAAATTCTCAATAAAATTCTACGGAACTGAAGTCAGGTGCATATCAAAAAAATAATCCAGTTGATTTCTTTCTTGTATTTGAAAAGAAACAAGTAAAAAGATTTCCCACTTATCTCCAGTAAGTCCTATGAACATTAGGACTATGGGAAAGTATTATTGCAGTTAATAATAATTAATAATGTCTCTTCAAAGACATAAAGAGCTCACACTGAGAAAGAAACCCTGAGGGTAAAACATAAGGTAAAGTCTTCACTAGCCTCACTTACTATCTAATATGTGAAAGAACTCACACTAGAGAGAAACCCTACAAATATAAGGAACGTGGTAAAACCTTCAGTTCTTCTAGTTTTTTTCAGGTACATGAAAGAACTCATATGGAGAAAAAACAAATACTTTCGAAAGGAACTCCTATTTGAGAACAGTCCTATGCAAAGAATGTGGGAAAGATTTCATCACCACACAGTCTTTCTATCACATGTAAGACTGCATAGTGGAGAGAGTAAATGTAGTGTGGGAAAGTCTTTAGTCATTTTAGCTCAATTTGAAGCCATGGAAAAACACACAGATGAGAATAAGCTCTTGAATATAAGCAATGTCCCAAAGTCTATAGTGAGCCCACATGCTTACAACAATATTTAAGAATGCACACTGGATCAGAATCCTGTAAATGTGAAAAACGAAGGGTTTCAATTTTAACAAATACTTGCAATGTTATTTGAAAATGCCTAAGGTCGCAAAATCTTATAAATAATATGAAAAGGCTCGTGCATACCAATTCATTTATAGTGCTCCAGAAAATATGCAGCCTCAAAGAAATGTAGAAGTAATAGATGGTGTTCATTAGTGGCTCATACTTAAAATAGTTATGGACTATGGAGGTATTTCTTACTCTTACAAGGAACTATTGAGTTGATGTAATTCTGTAAGTAATCTTAAAGCATTGTGCATGAATTAATTGGAAGTGTTATTTTAAGTCAGCTAATACAATGTTTGTCTTTCCATTTTAAAGTATGTTTAATCATGTATAAATTTAAATGTCCAGGTATGCTGAATTTTTCTATATTTAATTGTTTTGTGATTTAGGGCCATGGAAAAATAAGTCTTTGTTAATAAATGTCTGTATATACCCAAAAAAAAAAAATAATAATCCACCACAGGGTGGCGCCTGTGGCTCAATGGAGTAGGGCTCTGGCCCCATATGCTGGAGGTGGTGGGTTCAAACCCAGCCCCAGCCAAAAACTGCAAAAAAAGAAAAAATCCACCACAATGAAACCCAGGATGCAAGGATGGTTCAACATACACAAACCCATCCATGTGATTCATGTAAACAGAAATACAAAGACAAAAGCATCTCAATAGATGTAGGGAAAGCATTGGACAAAATTTAGCACCCTTTTATAATAAGAACTCTTAGAAAAATAGGAATAGATGCACCATATTTCAAAATTATTGTAGCCATGTATGTCTAACCCACATTCAACATCATACTGTGTCGTGCAAAATTGAAAGCATTCTGCCTAGATCTACAAGTACACAAGGTTGACCATTGTCATCACTTCTATTCAACACAGCACTAGAAGTCCTGGTTGGAGCAATTGGACAAGAGAACCAAATTAGGGTATTCAAATAGGGACCAAAGAGGTCAAACTATCACTTTTTGCTAATGACATAATTTTATATTTAGTAAACCCCCAAAATTCTGACAAGTGAGTCTTGAGGTTTGTTAAATTGAGCAAAGTTGCAAAGTACAAAATCAAAGTACACAAATCAATAGCATTCCTATACATCAACATTAGTCACACTCAGAATCAAATCAAATATTCAATACTTTTCAGTAGCAACAAAGAAAATAAACTACCTAGAAATATTTGTAACTAAGGAAGTAGAAAAACTCTGCAGGGATAACTATGAGTTACTGAAGAAGGAAATCACTGAAGATGTAAACAAATTGGAAAATATATAATGCTCATGGGTCAGCAAAATCAACATTGTTAAAATGTCAGTATAACCCAAAGAATTTACAGATTCAATGCAATCCTATCAAAATATCATCATCATTTTTCACTGATCTAGAAAAAAATTATTCTATCCTTTGTATAGCAACAGGGAGGAGACTGAATAGCAAAAGAAACCTTTAGCAAAAAGGACAAATCAGCAGGCATCACTTAACCAGACATTAAGCTATGCTATAAGGCTATCATACCAAAACAGCATGATATTGGCACAAAAACAAAGGTATAGTCCAATGACACAGAACAGAAAACGGAGTTATAAAACTATCCTCATATTGCCATCTGATCTTTGACAAAGAAGGCAATAACATACATGGGTGAAAAAGAATTCCTATTTAATAAGTGGTAATGGAAAAATTGGATAGTCACATGTTGGAGGTTAAAATAGAATCCACATTGCTCACCACTCACAAAAATTAACTCATGATGGAAAACAGACTTTAATCTAAGGTTGGCTATAGGAATTCTAGAAAAAACATTGGAAAAACTCTTACAGACATTGGCCTAGGCAAAGAATTTATGAAGAAGGCCACAAAGGCAACCACAGCAAAAACAAAAATCAGCCAATGGAACCTGATTTAATTAAAATGCTTCTGCATAGTCAAGAAATTATCAATAGAGTGAATGTAAAACCTACACAAGGGGAGAAGATATTTGCTTGCTGTACGTCAGATAAAGAGCTGATAACCAGAATCTATAAAGAATTCAAGCAAATCAGGAAGGGAAAATAAAACAAACTCATGAAAACATGGGTAAAAGACATTAATGAAGGCTTTTAAAAAGAAAACATATGAAAAAATGCTATAGTCCCTAATCCTCAGGGAAATGCAAATCAAAACCACAATGACATATTACCCAACTCTAGTGACAATGGTTTTTATCAAAAAATCTCAAAACAACAGATGCTGCTCCGGATGTGGAGAGAAAGGAATGCCTATACATTGTTAGTGAGAAGGCAAACTGATACAACCTTTATGGAAAATTGTATGGTGATACCTCAACCTACAATTTGATTCAGCAATATCCACTATTAGGTATTTACCTAAGGTAAAAAAAAAAAAGTCATTTTATCTAAAGGACACATGCACTCAAATATTATTGTAGCACAATTCACAATTGCAAAGATATAGAAGCAACCCAAGTGCCCATCATTCATGAGTGAATTAATAAAATGTGATATGGAGTACTGGTCAGCCATTAAAAAAAAATGTGAATTGATACCTTCTGTAACAACCTGGTTGGAACTGCAGACTATTCTTCTAAGTGAATTCATGCCAGAATAGAAAAACACCATAGGTACTCAATATTAACTTGAAACTAATCAATCAATATCCTTGTGCACATTTGGTAGTAAAACTCAATTGAAAATAAGCAGAGACTTGGTGCCTGTACCGCGGTGATTACAGCACCAGCCACATACACCGAGGCTGCTGGGTTCAAAACTGGCCCGGGCCTGTTAAACGACAATGACAACTTCAACGAAAAAATAGCCAGGCATTGTGGTGGGAACCTGTAGTTCCAGCTACTTGGGAGGCTGAGGTAAGAGAATCACTTAAGCCCAAGAGTTTGAGGTTGCTGTGAGCTGTGATGCTACAGCACTCTACTAAAGGCAACATAGTGAGACTGTGTCTCAAAAAAAAAAAAAAGTAAGCAGAAGGAAGGAATGGGTAAATTCATATGTATTAGGTACAATGCACACTATCAGGGTGATGGGCATACTTACAACTTTGACCCAAATTATACAGAAGTAATTCATGTAGCAAAATATTTCTACCTCTATAATATTATGAAACTTAAAAAAATGAAAAAGAAATATATAAACTAAAACATCACTAACCAGAAAAAATATGTTAATTTGTAATTGCGATCACAATGTGGAATTTGTTTTTCTAATTTCAGAATCTATGAGTCTAAGCAAACACAAATTTGATAAGAAACTTTAAATTACATTATAAACAAGTTTTAACTAATTGTCACAGATACAATGTTGCACTCATTTCTGTAAGTTTGACTTTTTTAAATACACAGGGTACGTTGACCAATGCTAAAGGTGCAATGGGCTTCTCTATGGAAAATTTCAATTAAATTCAAGAGTGTTTGATATTTAAATTATTACCTTCTTCGTCAGTATATTTAAGCTAATAATCAATAATTTAAAAATGAGATATTGTTCACCAAGACTAAGACCATGTCATACACTGCTAAATGACTCATGTGTCTAACCAGATCTATAAATGGTTATTAATGTAATAGAGGTGAAGTTCTGAAAAAGGGCAAGGAAACAACCTACAAATTGTCTCCTTAAAGCCTCCATCATTTGGGTGAATTAAAACTTGCATTCCTTCATGAGACTGGAATTAAAGGAGAAGAAATATGTTTTTGTTCTTTGCTGTTTGTTTTCTAGTATCTTAAACCACAGGAAATGGCTCAACAAAATTGTCCGGACAAGGGTGAGGAGATCATCACTGGAGATAAGGTCAACTAACTCACTGATTATAGTTAGCTAAACAATAGTATCCCCAAGCCACATGTGACACTGGCTACATAGACCTGAGCTCAACCTCTGAAATCCTCCCTTTAATAAAACCCTATATTTATGTTTGAAGACAGGATGGCAGTCTTTTGAGATGCTAGATGCTTTCCTCATCTACCTACAAATTAATAAACTGCTCTTTCATTTTCCTCAAACCTCTTGTCCTCATTCTTCATTCTGATTGATTCAGCTGCAGGAACAGGTGCTGAATGTTTGATAACATTAACAGCTTTAACTGAATGGTAATGAAAATATGACATGCGGAAATCCATCATTTAAAATATAAAGAATTTTATACTTTTAAATTAACTTATATTAGAAAAAATGTAATACTGAAAAAAGATAATCTAAATATTTTCATTATGAAAATTATAAATAAATCAAATAGGACATTAAAGCCAAATGAAGGTAATGAAAAAAATATGAAGTTAAGACAAAATCAGAAATTAGTACAAGAAAACTAAATACAGTTAATAAAATCAACAAAGCTAAAGTTGGTTTATTATTGATAAGCTTTTGGCAAGATTGATAAATGAAAATGCATCTTATCAATATTAAGTATAAAAGGACTACTTCATTTCAATTTCTACAAACATTAAAAACTGAGTGTCTTGGGCGGTGCCTGTGGCTCGAGGAGTAGAGCGCCGGTCCCATATGCTGGAGGTGGCAGGTTCAAACCCAGCCCTGGCCAAAAACCACAAAAAAAAAAAAAAAAAAAAAAGTGAGTGTCTTTTGAAAGAAATTATGCTAATAAACAAATTATTTATATGCTTATATATATAAATCATTAGGTAAAATGAAGATGTTCTATACACTATAACAAAATGTACACAACTGTTTAATGGAATAGCAGAAATCTGAAAAGAAATGGAATCTGTTTCAATAAAGCTTTCATATAAAGAAATTCCCAGGACCAGATGGTTTCATTGGTGAAATTTACCAAATGAAAATAACTTCAATTTATATAACATCTTATGGGGAAGAAAAATAGTAAATAATCGGCAATTTATTTATAGCACTGCCGAATGTTGTATGAAGTGTAAAAAGTGCATCATAAGAAAAGATTAGTGTAAGACAATCTCTCTTAAATGCAAATATTAAATTCAATATCTTAAGAAAATATTAGCATATTATGATAACAAAAATTGAAAGATAAGGGCAAGAAACTTCTCAAATTTGGTAAAGTTCATCAAATTATAGATTCCACAAGCTTATTGAGCCCAAAGAAGATAAATATAAAGACAACTATACCTGGCACGTTGTAGACAAGCTGCTGAAAATTAAAGTTAAACAGAAAATCTAAAAAACAGCCAGAAAAATAAAATGATATTTTACCACAAAGAGCAATGATTTGACTGAGCACAGAGACAGTTTGATGAGAATATTTCAGATTGTATATGAAACCAGCACCTTGTACCTCTTGATTGCACTAATGTACACAGCTATGATTTAACAATAAAAGAAATTATTGAGGGAGAAGACAACACCCAGAGAAAATCCTAAAAGAAGGCAGCTGGCAAACTAGAGATTATATCTAATGAAAATATCCATCAAGCTTTAAGGTAAAATAAAAACATTTCCTGATAAAATCAAACCAAGACAACTTGTCATTCATATAAATGTAGTATAAGAAATGGTAAAAGAAGCTCTACAGGCTGAGGGGAAATAACATCAGATAGAAATATAGACTGTGGTTGGAGAGCAAGATGGAGGCCGAGTAACAGCTTCCTTGCATCTGGGCACCATAAGTCTGGGGAGATAGGACTCCAGGCATCTCTGGCTGGTGGGATCTGCCTATCATCACCTCTGTGAGGATACAGGCAGTCAGCGAGAGACTTCTGGACCCCAAGAGGAGGACTAAAATAGTGGAAAACCAGCAAGTGGTTGTGTGTGTTCAATCGGTCTAAACCCGCCCAGTAGCAGCGAGACTGCAAACTGGAAAAGCCTTACCTGTGAACTGTTTGGGTGTCTTTGCAATTGGCACTCAGTTGAAATGCCTTGGGGAGAGCCTGAGTGGAAGTGCAAAGAACTTTGGCCGCTGTCTAGGGCCCCAGTCTGTGCCGCTGAGCCAGACAGAGCTAATAGTGTTTGGCTTTGGGACACAGGGAGCCATTGTGAGTGATCTGCTCTGGCAACCTCTGCCCTCAGGGTCACAGAGCTAGAATTGGGTGGGAGCTGGTAACTTAGCCACTGAGTAGCCTAAGGGTGAGGTCTGAGCTGCCTTTCAGCTCGTTAGGGGCAGAGTGAGACTGGTTTTGGCACACTGGGTAAGTGGATAGCCACTTCAGCAGTGATTCCAGCAACAAGCACTTTCCTGGGAAAGCTTCTGCTCAGCAAGTTTACAATTCAAAGTGCGTTTTAAGTGGGCTGAAGAGAGTTTTAGGGTGTCTACCCACTGGGGTTTGAGAAATCAGCAGCCTCCGGTTGTATCAGAACTGTGATAAACATCTCATACCCAAGAAGAGCACATGTTGCTCAGACAATATTCAACAACATATACATACTGCTGTGTTTTTTGTTGTCTTTTGTTTTTTTATTTTTGTTTGGTTGGTTTTTTGTTAATTTTGATGCTGTTGATGTTGTTTTGTTTTTTAATTTCAACCTTTTCCATACAGATCTTTTTTCTTTCTCAATTTTTCTAGTTTAATTATAATTTCCCATTGCTGCCTTTTTCAATAACTAGAACTTCATTTTTGCTAGTGTTTCTACTGATATTATTTGGTTTTTCACCCAATTTTATCCTGTAAAGTTTTCTGTTTGTTTGTTATGGTTTGATTAATAGCATTTTTGTCTTTCCTCTCTACTTGGTGTAGGTGGGGTACTGTGTCTGATCAGGTTAGCAAAGAGCTGCTGACCTCAAGGGAACCACCCAACTGGGCACCACCAGAAGGTGGTTTTTTTTAAGGTTGTGTCAAAGTACCTAATGTACACCTATATTGCTCTGTCTTCCTCTTTCGGTGCCTCTCTTCTTTTTGTCAATATTCTTTTTACCCACCCCCTCTCCTTTCTCTATTTTTTTTTCTTTTCACTAGGTCCTCCTTTTTTTCATCCCTTTCTTGCTCTTCAACCTTCTCACCCTTCTGGTCCTGTACCAAAAGGACTCATCGAACCCTTAGTCCACAGGCATGAGAACTTAAAGAGCAAGAGGAAGTGAAAGGAAAATTAGGTCAGGGAAACAGATAAAAGAAATCACTCATGAGGAAATATCATCAGAAAAACTCCAGGCAATATGCAGAACCAGTCCAGAACAACCCCGCCAAGGGACCATGAGGTAGCTACTGCAGAGAATTCCACACATAAAGAAATGTTAGGAATGACAGAAAGGGAATTTAGAATACACATGTTGAAAACAATGAAAGAAATGATGGAAACAATGAAGGAAACTGCTAATAAAGTGGAAAATAACCAAAGGAAATCCAAAAACAGAATCAAATAAGAGATGAACGATATGAAGAATATAGAAAGGATATAGCACAGCTGAAGGAACTGAAACAGTCAATTAGGGAACTTAAAGATGCAATGGAAAGTATCAGCAACAGGTTATACCATGCAGAAGAAAGAATTTCAGAGGTAGAAGACAAAGTTCTTGAGATAACTCAGATAGTAAAAGAGGCAGAAAAGAAGAGAGAGAAAGCAGAACGTTCACTGTCAGAATTATGGGACTTTATGAAGCGTTCCAACATATGAGTTATAGGAATTCCAGAAGGGGAAGAAGAATGCCCAGAGGAATGGAAGCCATAGTAGAGAATATTATAAAAGAAAATTTCCCAAATATCACCTAAGATTCTGACACACTTCTTTCAGAGTGATATCAGACCACAGGTCGACTCAATTCTAACCAAGCTTCTCCTAGACATATTGTCATGAACCTGTCAAAAGTCAAGACAAAAGAAAAGATTCTGCAAGCTGCCAGGACTAAGTGCCAGTTGACCTACAGGGGCAAATCCATCAGAGTGACTATAGACTCCGCTAATGAAACTTTCCAAGCAAGAAGACAATGGTCATCTACCTTTAATTGACTTAAACAGAACAATTTCCAGCCCAGAATTTTGTACCCTGCTAAGCTAAGCTTTAAAATTGACGGAGAAATCAGATCATTTACAGATAAACAAACACTGAGGAAATTCGCGACAACAAGACCAGCTCTACAGGAAATACTTCAACCTGTTCTACATACTGACCATCACAATGGATCAGCAGCAAAGTAAAAACTCAGAAATTAAAGGGCAAAACCTAACCTCCACATTGATGCAAAAGATAAAACTATCAATGGACGCTCACAAAATAAGATGAGTAGAACAATAAGACACTTATCAATTATCTCAATAAATGTTAATGGCTTGAATTCCCCACTGAAGAGACATAGATTGGCTGACTGGATTAAAAAAACACAAGCCATCCATTTGCTGTCTGCAAGAAACACACCTAGCTCCAAAAGACAAATTAAAGCTCCGAGTCAAGGGTTGGAAGACAATTTTTCAGGCAAATGGAATTCAGAATAAAAGGGGAGTTGCAATCCTACTTTCAGATTCATGTGGATTTAAAGCAACTAAAGTCAAAAAAGACAAAGATGGTCACTTTATATTGGTCAAGGGAAAAAATACAACAAGAAGATGTTTCCATTCTAAATATTTATGCACCCAATTTAAATGCTCCCAGATTCCTGAAACAGACCTTACTCAGTTTGAGCAATAAGATATCTGATAATACAATAATAACAGGGGACTTTAACACTCCTCTTACAGAACTAGACAGATCCTCTAAACAGAAATTAAACAAAGAAATAAGAGATTCAAATGAGACCCTAGAACAACTGTGCTTCATAGACGCATGTAGAACACTCCATCCCAAAGATAAAGAATATACATTCTTCTCATCACCCCATGGAACATTCTCCAAAATTGATCATATCCTGGGACACAAAACAAATATCAACAAAATCAAAAGAATTGAAATTTTACCTTGTATCTTCTCAGACCATAAGGCACTAAAGGTGGAACTCAACTCTAACAAAAAAGCTCATCCCCACACAAAGGCATGGAAATTAAACAATCTTCTTTTGAATAACAGATGGGTGCAGGAAGAAATAAAACAGGAAATCATTAACTTCCTTGAGCATAACAACCATGCAGACACAAGCTACCAAAACCTGTGCGATACTGCAAAAGCAGTTTTGAGAGTAAAATTCATCGCTTTAGATGCCTACATTCGAAAAACAGAAAGAGAATGCATCAACAATCTCACAAGCCATCTTCTGGAATTGGAAAAAGAAGAACAATCTAAGCCTAAACTCAGTAGAAGAAAAGAAATATCCAAAATCAAATCAGAGATCAATGAAATTGAAAACAAAAGAATCATTCAGAAAATTAATGAAACAAGGAGTTGTTTTTTTGAAAAAATAAGTAAAATAGATAAAGCATTGGCCAGACTAACGAGAAAAAGAAAAGTAGAATCTCTATTAACCTCAATCAGAATTAATAAAGGGGAAATAACAACTGATTCCACAGAGATACAAGAGATCATCTCTGAATACTACCAGAAACTCTATGCCCAGAAATTTGACAATGTGAAAGAAATGGATCAATATTTGGAATCACACCCTCTCCCTAGACTTAGCCAGGAAGAAATAGAGCTCCTGAACAGACCAATTTCAAGCACTGAGATCAAAGAAACAATAAAAGACCTTCCAACAAAATAATGCCCTGTTCCAGATAGCTTCACACAAGAATTCTATCAAACCTTTAAGGAAGAGCTTCTTCCTGTACTACAGAAATTACTCCAAAAACGTGAGAAAGAAGGAATCTTCCCCAACACATTCTATGAAGCAAACATCACCCTGATACCAAAACCAGGAAAAGACCCAAACAAAAAGGAGAATTTCAGAACAATCTCACTCATGAATATGGATGCAAAAATTCTCAAGAAAATCCTAGCCAATAGATTACAGCTTATCATCAAAAAAGTCATTCATCACGATCAAGTAGGCTTCATCCCAGGGATGCAAGTCTGGTTTAACATACACAAGTCCGTAAACATTATCCACCATATTAACAGAGGCAAAAATAAAGATCATAGGATCTTCTCAATAGATGCAGAAAAAGAATTTGATAAAATCCAGTATCCTTTTCTAATTAGAACACTGAAGAGTATGGGCATAGTGGCACATTTCTAAAACTGATTGAAGCTATCTATGACAAACCCACAGCTAATATTCTACTTAATGGAGTAAAAGTGAAAGCTTTTCCTCTTAGAACTGGAACCAGACAAGGTTCTCCTCTGTTATCTTTACTATTCAACATAGTGCTGGAAGTTCTAGCCTATACAATTAGGCAAGACAAGGAAATAAAGGGAATCCAAATGCGAGCAGAGGAGGTCAAACTCTTCCTCTTTGCTAACGACATGACTTTATACTTAGAGAACCCCAAAGACTCAATCACGAGACTCCTAGAAGTCATCAAATATACAGTAATGTTTCAGGATATAAAATCAATGTCCACATGTCAGTAGCCTTTGTATACACCAATAACAGTCAAGATGAGAAGATAATTAAGGACACAACTCCCTTCACCATAGTTTCAAAGAAAATGAAATACCTACGAACATACCTAATGAAGGAGGTGAAAGACCTCCATGAAGAAATACCTAGGAACATAACTAATGAAGGAGGTGAAAGACCTCTATGGAGAAAATTATGAAATCCTCAGGAGAGGATATTAACAAATGGAAGAATATACCATGCTCATGGATGGGAAGAATCAACATTGTTAAAATGTCTATACTTCCCAAAGCAATCTACCTATTCAATGCCATTCCTATCAAAATACCAACATCGTACTTTCAAGATTTGGAGAAAATGATTCTGCATTTTGTATGGAACCGGAAAAACCCCCACATAGCTAAGGAAGTTCTTAGTAATAAAAATAAAGCTTGGGGCATCAGTATACCAGATTTTAGTCTCTACTACAAAGCCACAGTTGTCAAGACAGCATGGTACTGACACAAAAACAGAGACATAGACACTTGAAATCAAATTGAAAACCAAAAAATGAAACTAACATCTTACAACCACCTAATCTTCGATAAACCAAACAAGAACATATTTTGGGGGAAAGACTCCCTATTCAATAAATGGTGTTGGGACATCTGGATGTCTACACATAAAAGACTGAAACTGGACCCACACCTTTCCCCACTCACAATAATTGATTCAAAATGGATAAAGGACTTAAATTTAAGGCACGAAAGAATAAAAATCCTCAAAGAAAGCATAGGAAAAACACTAGGAAGATATTGGCCTGGGGGAAGACTTCATGAAGAAGACTGCCATGGCAATTGCAACAACAACAAAAATAAACAAATGGGACTTCATTAAACTGAAAAGCTTCTGTACAGCTAAGGAGACAATAACCAAAGCAAAGAGATAACCTACACAATGGGAAAGGATATTTGCATATTTTCAGTCAGACAAAAGCTTTATAACTAGGGTCTACAGAGAACTCAAATTAATCCACATGAAAAAAGCCAACAATCCCATATATCAATGGGCAAGAGACATGAATAGAACCTTCTCTAAAGATGACAGATGAATGGCTATCAAACACATGAAAAAATGTTCATCATCTCTATATATTAGAGAAATGCAAGTCAAAACAACACTGAGATATCATCTAAGCCCAGTGAGAGTGGCCCACATCACAAAATCTCAAAACTGAAGATGCTGGCGTGGATGTGGAGAGAAGGGAACACTTTTACACTGCTGGTGGGACTGCTAACTAGTATAATCTTTCTGGAAGAAAATATGGAGAAACCTCAAAGCACTCAAGCTAGACCTCCCATTTGATCCTGCAATCCCATTACTGGGCATCTACCGAAAAGGAAAAAAATCCTTTTATCATAAGGACACTTGTACTAGACTGTTTATTGCAGCTCAATTTACAATCACCAAAATGTGGAAACAACCTAAATGCCCACCAACCCAGGAATGGATTAACAAGCTGTGGTATATGTATACCATATAATACTATTCAGCTATTAAAAATAATGGAGACTTTACATCCTTCGTATTAACCTGGATGGAAGTGGAAGACATTATTCTTAGTAAAGCATCACAAGAATGGAGAAGCATGAATCCTATGTACTCAATTTTGGTATGAGGACAATTAATGACAATTAAGACTATGGGGGGAAGGAAATGCAGAAAGAGGGACGGAGGGAGGGGGGTGGGGCCTTGGTGTGTGTCACGGTTTATGGGGGTAAGACATGATTGCAAGAGGGACTTTACCTAACAATTTCAATGAGTGTAACCGGGCTTATTGTACCCTCAATGAATCCCCAACGATTAAAAAAAAAAAAGAAAGAAAAAGAAATATAGACTGCAAGAGGAAGAACAAACACGGAACTGGTGAGTATCTGCATTATGATTAAAGATTTATTTTCCCCCTTAATATCTTTAAAATCTAAATCAACATTTAAAGAAAAAAGTATGTAACAAGCTTTTAATACCTGTGACATTTTAAGCATAAAATCATGTTAGAATGCATAGATAATACATAACCTATATTGTTTTAAGGTTTATATATTTTACATAAGTTGGTTTTAATATTACTTTTGAGTAGAAAACAGATAATTATTAATATATTGTAAATTCTATATCACTCTTCATATAATACAAAGAATTGAAATAAAACTTTCAAGAAACAGAATTTAAGAAATATTCACATAATCAAAAAGAGAATAGGAAATTCCTTTTATGGTTTTTTTTGGTTTTCAGGTATAAAAGCATTTCTGAAGATGATTATACTTTGCCATCTGTCTTTCTGATGATAAGAGCCATTATTTTTTTTCTTATATATTTACTAATTCTACTATTTTTAGAAATCTCAAAAGTAAACATAGTGATAATGAATATCCTTATCTACACTTGACAGGAGATTAGAATTTCATCTTTCAAAGTATTATGTTTTTTATGTTCATGAGTATGTATGAAATCATTTTAGTACATAGTCTTTTATCCTATATTATGTTTACTTCTAAAAGTCATGAATAGATGCTAAATTTTATAAGATGCCTTTTGAAATGTATCAAGTTAACCATTCCATTAATATAGTAAATGGTAGAATAAATGATCAATTTTATATTGCATTGCATTACTGAAATAAATTTTACTTTCATATAGACTATTATTATTTCTACATCATACTGTCCTCTTTTTGCTAAATTACATATTAATACTTTATTAGCATTATAACATCTCTGTATAAGAATACCAAATATGGCATTTTATGATAATTTCTTTGATCCTCTGGATTTTATTTTTAGACTCCAGACATTTATTTGAAAGGTCATTTAAAAAAAATTTCTTTGATTCCTAGCTAATAGTTATTCACTGCTTTGTTGCATTGCACAATTTTTTCTCTTTATGAGGCAATTTATGGATGCACATTCTCTTATGTAGTATATGTTTTTCTTTTTTTTAATCTTTCCATTATTTATGATACAATGACATTGTGTTTACTTTATTAGCTATTTTTGTGTGGAGATCATACTTTCTTGTATGGCTTTTATCCAACACCTGTTTAGAGAAAGGGCCAGCGTTAGAAGCTTGAACAAGGAGCTAATATGATTAAATCTATAATTTCAATGCATTTGCTCAACACATTTTTCCCTGGAGATTTGACTCTGCTTCAGGCTAGCTAGCTGTCCTTCTAGTTGACAACATAGCTCCTCTATCAAAAGTCCTATCAAAAGTCTTAACACTGTTTTCTTCAGTAGATGACAGCAGCTTCAGAGTGGATTGCCACTCAATTTTTCCTGTGTCCTTCAGACTCTGCCACCCCAGTTAAAATGAGGAATTTAGCAAATACATGGGTCCAGCATCCAGTCTACAACCCCAAACAGAACAGAGAGAGTTTATTTGTTTCTATCTTCACAATGTTTTTTATTTTTATCTACTTCCAGAAAACTCTGAATACTGTGACCTGCAGAATGCATTTTGACTCAGTGTTGTCCCTTGGTTTTGTTAAAACAGCAGTGTATTTAAAAGCTAGTCTAATTTGTTCAGTTTCAGAAGGTGGCTTGTTCCTAGTTTTGTTGGATTATTGACATGACCTTCTTCGTTTTTTATCTCTCTACTTTATTATTTGTTTTGTCTACAGGTTGGCAAATATAGTAAAATAGCTTATATTATGTGAAATTTAACTACAGTTTGTTCTGTGGGTGTGGTGTCATTAATCTCTTTCCTAGCACGTATTTGTGTGTGCATGTGCTACACATTAAGAAAAGAAGCATTTGAAGTAGCATCACGATTTCTTAGTTTCATAGAATTGCTAATCGCTTTAAAATGTGCTGGATATTTTATACAGATTAAATGATTTTGTGCACTTTATTTTCTCTAACAACTGTTATGTTCTTTACAATTTAAGAATACAGGATGAAAATTTGGATATTTAAGAAAAATGTGAGTGAATTGACTGAACTTCTTGCTTGAGGATATGCCACGCAGCTCTCGCAAATGCTGTCCAAATATGTGGCGTGGGGGGAGGGCAGCAAGGTCCACATTGTTGTTGGTGTTTTTAACCTAATATCATGACTTTAAATAAGACCCTCCACAGTTGTTAAGCATCTAAAAACATCCTCCAATTTGACAAATTTCCTAAATAACTCTTCAATTTATAGTAAAATTGATATAAACATTTACTATAGCCAGATGTGACAAATATAAAGATACCCAGAGACAGAGTGATAGAACTCAGACTAGCATTTCAAATGCATCCCAAGGCAACATTTATTCCTCCCCCTAATTCTATGAGTTAGCCATCCCACTTGTACAATTTGTGACTCTGTTTTGTTTTGTTTTGTTTTTTGGTTTTTTGGTTTTTTGGTTTTTGGGGGGTTGGGGAGAGGACATGAATCTCTCTCTAGTTGCCGAGACTAAAATGAAAAGGTGTCAGTGTAGTTCACTGCAAACTTAACTTCCTGGTCTCAAGAAATCTTCCTACTTCAGCCTTTCAAACAAATATGACTATAGGCACACACCACCAAGGTTATCTATTTTTTTCTCATTCTTCTGCGGGCTGTTCTCCAACTTCTGCCTTCAAGCAATATTCCTGCCTTGCCTTCCTAGAGTACTAAGATTACAGGCATGAGCCACTATGCTAGGGCTGGAACCATATCTTGACATACATTTTTGGTTTATTATTCAAATATATTCTTATCTTCTTATGCATCTTCCTTCATTCATTTCAAATATATTTATAAAGTATTTCTGTCTATCAAGTACCAATCTAGCCAGTCAACCACAACAACAACAAAATCCTGCTTTCACAAAGTCTGGACCTGGTAGGGGAAAGCAGACAGTAAGTAATCAAATACGTAATATGTCAGGTGATGATAAGTGCTATGACCAACAAAAATAACTAACAAAGGCATAGAAAGTTCAGGGCATAGAGAATTCAGGGAGTCTTATATTCAAAAGAATGTTCAGGGACGATCTCCCTGATATGGTAACATTTGAATAAAGATATGGAAAAGCTGAAGGTCTGAGCCATGCACATATCTAGGAATCTAAGAGATAAAAAGATCTTAAGAATATCTTTTTTTATCTAAGAGATAAAAAGAATGGAAATGAAAAAAGCATGAGTACTTAATATATTTAATAATATCAAGGAATTCTGTGACTGGTGCAAAGTGAGCAAATTAGAATGTGGAAGGAGAAGATATCGATAGTATCATGGAATCAGAACATAGTATGCACCATGGATTTTATTTTGAGAGAGATAGAAAAACACTGGAGATTTTAGCAGAGATGTGATGTGTTATATCAGTAATCACTCATCATGTGAAGAATAACTAATGTGGGTAATTAGAGAAAATACTGTGTGAAGAGGACAGGGCAGGTAACACAGTCAATCAGAAAGCTATTGCAATAGGGAAAGAAGAGATAGTGGCTTGGGATGTGGTGGTGTTGTGGTGGTGATGAGAGGTCAGATATTTGGTATATTTTGAAAGGAGATTCATCAGGATTTATTGATCAATTCTTTATGGGAGAAAAAAGTAGTCACAGATGACTACATCATTTTTTAATTGAACAACTAAAATAATAGTTTGCTATTAATAAATGTGAAAGGCTAAGGGGCAACACATTTTAAGGGTATAAAACAAATTTGTAGGTGAAGTAGATATACATATATGTTAAGAATTAAGGGAAAGGTCTGAAGTAAATACATGAATTGGTATTTATCAATGACTCATTTTTGTGGCATTTATTGTGGTGACAAATGAAATTACTTATTAAATTATATTTATATAGAGAAAACCAAAAGCTTTTAGTGTGTTATAGAATGTGTAGCAATTCTATAGATAAGAATGATGTACAGAGTTCAAAAAGAGATCAAGAGTTCAATGGGATAGGTAGGAAACAAGAGACAATGACATCCTCAAATTAGAGTCCATTGCTAAGGCAAAGGAAAGATAGCAGAAAAATTATTTTTGGTCTATGCATATAAGAGTTCTACTTTAAGAGAGCAGAGGAGTGGGAGAATAGCTGAAGTAAAAGGGGATCACATGTCCTTTTGCTTTTCAGTTGGGCACTATTAAAGCTTGCTTAAATCTTTGTAGGGATAACTCAGTTAAAAAAAGACAAAAATAAATTATGATGCAGAAGACATTGGGATGTTCCCAGTGCAGAGTCAAGGAGTGGGAGGAAAGAGGTAGGATCTAGGATCTAGTACACCTGTAAGCTTGCCTCAGGCAGGAGCATGGGTTGTTCATTCCAGGAAGAGGAAGTCAGTGTCAAGAGACACGTGCAGGCATGCTAATATAATTTGGAAGCAGAAAAATGTGCTAATTTTCTGCTAAATTCTAATTTCTAATTTTCTCTAAATTCTTGAAATACTTGGAGTCAAATCCAAAGCTGAAGAGAGGCAAGGAATAGAGTATATTTAGAAAGAAGAACTGTCACAGGAAAAAAAAATTCCCCTCTAAAAGTGGTGAAGTCAGTTGGATAGAAAATTTTAGAATGCCCAATCACCATCTAGGACCCACTTGATATTTCTGGTCCCTCATAAACTTACAGTAAAACCAGTCAAAATGGCTGTTTTTCTCTATTCACATTCTGCAACTTGAATAATACCCAAAGGATATAAATTACAATTGATGGATGGATAATAGTTAGATAAAAATGATGTGGCCATCCTACCCAAGTGCAGACTAATACTTTTCCCTTTTCCTAAGGTCATATCCAACTCTTACTTAGATCAAGAGATTTTCTGCAACTTTCACATTTTCCAGATATTTTCAAGGAAGTTTCCAACCCAGGATTCCTTTTCACTCTCGGGTGGTGTCTGTACAGCAGTATCAAAGGTATTGAAGAATAAAACCTTCTAATTCTAGATGGACTACCTGGGATCTCATTTTGTTTCAGGATAAAACAACTTGTTTACTTACTTGTAAGATGTAAGGCATTATTTGCCTCTCTCTCTCTCTAGATAGATAGATGATAGATAGATAGATAGATAGATAGATAGATAGATAGATAGATAGATAGATAAAGCAGACTCCCCTTATCCATGGAAGATACATTTCAAGACTCTCAATGGATGCCCTAAACTGTAGATAGCACCAAGCCTTAGCCAAATAACAGCAAGGTCACATTTTCACTTAAAGGAAGCACTTTGTGGCTTCTTGTTGGCATATCCTGATTGTCAACATTGCTACTTTTATGCCTGGGGTCATTATTGAATATAAGGGATACTGGGACATAAGCACTCTGATGCAATGGCACTCAATCTGATAACTTAGATGGCTACCAAGTGACTAGTGGGTGAGTAGTGTATACAGCATGGAGATGCTGGACACAGGGATGATTCACAACCTGAGCAGAATGAACCGGGCCAGTGTGAAATTCTATCACACAATTCAGAACAGCAAGATATTTAGAACTTATAAATTACTTATTTTTGGAATTGCCCATTTAATATTGTCAGGCTACAGTTGACCAAGGGTAGTAATGAAAATGTAGAAAAGAAAAACTGTAAATAATGGTAGAGGGCAAGGCTATTGTATTATGCATACATACATATACAGACACATATATAAAGACACAAATAGTACCTTATGTCCAAACCACTTTTCTACAACAGAAAGATATATGAAGATGCTGGTTTTTGAAAAAACTTTTCAGTATCTAATGAGGTAAAATAGTGTATGATTGTGATCATTTTTATTAATATACACATTCTAATTTTTAAAGTTCTATTTGCATAATATGAATAATTGTATCTTTATAATTCAGATGAGTAAAAGGAAAATCATCTAGATTTTTAAAAATATTATAAATTATTATCTGAACTGAATGTGTTTAAATGTGTCCTTTTGATTTGATTAAATTGAACCTTCAGAAAATAAATTATCAGCAGGATGAGCTTATAAAAATGAGTACATTTTATTAATAAATGATATCTGTTAAATATGAAATTAACACATTATTTCTGCTGGTAGAATCTTGGGAGGTGGTGATTCTTAACAAAATACCTTTGCAGCAGCTCCTATGCTTATGAATATGTTTAATTCAATAATGAGATAAGTAGATCAAAATTTATTTTGGAAGTTGCATGCTATTTCTGATGCTGTGGTTTGGTGAAACAGAATGAAGAAAAACCTTCTAAATATTTTATTTTATTTTAGCCATATAACATTCATTGGAATCATCTCACAGGATCATTTTTATACTCAAATTTTAAATAACTTAGGTTTTTCTTTCATGGCAGTGTACAACTTGTTGGAAGCCAGCCAATTCTAAATGATTATAATTTTCTGAAAATGGGCATTTAATATGTAGAGGATGAGAACATAGCAAGGAGGGAGGCAAAGGGTATATCTTGTA
Source organism: Nycticebus coucang (assembly GCF_027406575.1). NCBI lineage: Eukaryota > Metazoa > Chordata > Mammalia > Primates > Lorisidae > Nycticebus > Nycticebus coucang. The sequence goes on from NC_069792.1 coordinate 36,967,536, forward strand.
AGTTACCGTTCATAAGGGGAGGAAACGGGTTTTCCCTGCCAGAAGCGTACTGCCGGTTATGTGCAGGTGCTGGACTAAACCCCTGTGGTCATCATGCACGCTGTGCCAGTGCTTTTGACACATTAAGTTATATTGGTGAGGAACTTGTTCTCAGCAGTCATTTTCAGAGAGTTACATGTGCACTAAGTACAAGTATTCTGCGGAATACATTGCACTTTGAAACATGCGGAAGTTTTCATAAAGAAAGTGCCTATGAACCGTCTAGGAAACCAGGTATTGTGGGTGTTTGAAAAAGGTATACATGGGTAGCTCTGAATAGCATGACTTAGAGAAAAAAATGCTTTTCTCTCCCAGCAGGATATTGCTGGATATAAATTGGAGCAGTGGCGATCTGCTGTATGTACACTATCAGAAAGGCCATGTGAGGAATCAGATCACCACAGAGAGTATTACTTACTGAATGTATCCAAGGTAGGTTAGGACTCAGATCAGCATGTAGAATGTTACTCGCAGGATGTACACTAGCAGAGAGGCAAGGTGAAGACTTTGATCACCCTGGAGAGGATTACTCGCTGGATGTACCCTTGGAGAAAGCTGAAGTGAGTTCTCGGATCACCCTGGAGAGGATTAATTACTGAATGTTCACAGGCGAGGTGAGAACTAGGATCACCCTGTAGAGGATACTCTCTGGGTGTTAGAGTTAGAGAAGTTCAAGGTGATGATTCGGATGACCTTGGTGAAGATTACTTGGTAGATGTACACTAGCAGAATGGCGAGGTGAGTATTTGGATCACGCTGGAGCAGAGTACTTGCTAAATGTATAATTGCATAAAGGCAAGGTGAGAATTTGGATCACCCTGGAGAGGATTACTTGCTGGATATACACTAACAGAAAGGCTAAATGAGAACTCGGATCACCCTGGAGAGGATTACTCGGTTAATGCACACTAGCAGGAAGGCAAGGTGAAGACTCGGATCACCCTGGAGAGGATTACTCTCTGGATGTAGTATTGCAGAAAGTTGAGCTGAGGCCTCAGATAACCCTGAACCAAAATACTCGATGGATGTACCCTATCAGAAAGGCAAGGTGAGAACTTGGATCTCCCTGGAGAGGATTACTCACTGGATGTACACTAGCAGAAAGGTGAGGTGAGGAGTCACATCCATTTGGGAGTGGAGTGCTGGAAGGATGCAAACTAGCCATTGGGAATGTTGAAGATATCGTGCTCTGGGAAAGGAGTGTTGTATTGGTACACACAGACAGAAATGGGATATCAGGACTCGGGTGCAAGGCAGACTGACAGTTATATGCTGGAGTAGGGGGGTGGATAACTTCTTCTCTCACTGAGGTTGTGCACGTTATAGCAATATACACCAGCTTAGGAGCACATGTGCATTGATATTTCCTCAGCAAGATTGTTGAGAGAGTTACATGTACAAGGAAAACAAATATTCCCTGGTAGAGATTGCACTGTGGAAACACGCTGAATTGCGTGTAAAGAGGAACTAGTGGATGAAATATTTAGGATGCAAGGGGTTGTTTAAGTTTGGAAACATTTTTCCTGGGTAGCTCTGTAACCATTCTCAAGGAGAGGAAAGTGTTTTTTTCGGCAGAAGCATGGTGCCTGTTACCTGCTGGAGAGGGACTAAACTCCTTTTCTATCTGACATCATGCACATAGTGCCATGGCGTTCGGCACTTTAAACTACATTGGTGAGGGACTCACATGTATCAATGTTCACTCAGCAGGAATGTTCAGAGAGGTATATGTGAGATCAGTACAAATAGTATACAATCCTTTCTTTTGCAGTTTTGGCCAGGGCTGAGTTTGAATCCGCCAGCTCTGGCATATGGGGCCAGCACCCTACTCCTTTGAGCCACAGGTGCCGCCATTAGTGTGGATTTTTATAAAGTGAAAACACCAGTTAAGTATGCACCCAGATCAAGAAATTCTGAGTCCAAAGAGTTCCAGAGACCAGGACTTTTGTCACCCCATTACTAACCCTTCCTCCCCATGATTGTCTTGACTTCTAACATTATAGTTTTGTATTATTTTTTTGCTCTGTGTATTTTAATTGCCTGAATAGTTTTAAGTCTAAACAAATTAATTTCCTTCTCATACCTTTATGTACTGATAAATGTATAGGACAGGTGTTAATTTTGGACAACAATGGGGATATTTCTTGGTAAACTGATTCACTGATAGAAGTATTTGTTAAAGAATGCCTTCTTTTTTCTGCCAAAGAGATGTGTCCAGAGAAGGCCAATTTATTTCGTACAGTGTCTTTCAGGACTTACCTACACGAAGGATTGAAGAAATGGGAGAGAATTTGCATCAGCATTTGCAATATTCTGCAAAAAAATTCCTATTTTTCCTTGGCACTTGAAGAAAGTAATGATGTTTGTGATTCTGCTCAACTTCTAATTTTTATTCATTGGATGAACAACTATTTCAAAGTCACAGAAGAGCTTGCTGCACTGCAAAGCATCAAAGAAACAACTACAGGAGAAGATATCTTTGAAAAGATTTGCCAAACTGTGAATGGTTTGGAGCTGAACTGAGTTAAACTAGCCAGTGTGACAACTGATGGTGCTCCCAACTGATGGTAGGGCTCTAAGAAAGGAGTAATTGCTCGCATTAACCAAGAGATGGACAAATGTAACCATTCTCATCCAATAGCCATACACTGCCTCATCCACCAACAAGCGGTGTATAGTAAGTCACTGAGTTGGGACTCTGTTATGAAAATTGTGGTATCTTGTGTTAATTTCATTAGAGCTAATACACTAAACCACAGACAATTTCAGGAATTTCTGTTAGAGCTAAATGTTGTTCTGTACCACACAGAAGTCCATTGGCTGAGTCGAGGGAGAGTTTTGAAACATTTCTATGACTTACTTCCACAGATTACAGCCGTTCTGCTTTCAAAAAACAAAGAAGTACCAGAGCTCAATGAGCAGAATGGAAGTGGCACCTTGTCTTTCTCTCAGATGTAATAGAGCTACTCAACAATTTCAATGTGTAACTTCAAGGAAAGGGGAAGCTCATCTGTGATATGCAATAACATGTGAAAGCATATGAAGTAAAATTAGGCCTCCTCATCAAACAAGTGAAGGAGGAAAATTTCTGCCATCTTTGCACAACTCAGAATCTGTTAGAGGAAAAACCATTGGTTGCATTCCCAAACAAAACATGTGTGGAGTCAGTGGAAAAGTTGCAAAAGGAGTTCCAATTTAGATTTAAAGAGCTTCATCTCCAAGAACAGGACATACAGCTTTTCCATAACCCATTTTCTATTGACATTGAAATGTGGATGCAATTTACCAAATGGAACTGGCTGAACTGCAGAATTGTGACTCTCTGAAAGATGCCTTCAAGTCAAGCAGCCTTTCTAATTTCTATGCATCTCTCCCCTCTGAGACATATCCTAATCTCAGGAACCATGCATTCAAAATGACAACCATCTTTGGCAGCACTCATGTCTATGAACAGACTTTTTCCAGAATGAAACACCTGAAATCTCCTAGCAGATCTAGACGAAATGATGCACACTTGCATGACTTGTTACTATTAGCAGTGACAGATATAGAACTGAACATTGAGCATCTCATTAGCCAAAAGCAGGTCCATTGTTCCCACTGAAATACTGGTAAATTTGTTGATTTAACTTTACTTGTTCTACATTTTAAATATTGTATTTGTTCCCATTTTTTTTTTACTTCAAAATAAGCTATGTGCATTGTGCATAGGAATTTGTTCATATATATTTTTTATACTATAGTCTGGCCCTCTAACGGTCTGAGGTACAGTGAACTGGCCCCCATTTTAAAAAGTTTGAGGACCTCTGGGTTAGTCTGTAGGAAGCAGGAAGTATAGTCTCATAACTCCATGTAGGAAGAGTTGTATTGAGTGGATGGGCAAGGGCTTGGCTTGTGGCCTCTTTTCTGAGTATGTGTGCGCACTTGTCCTGTTTGAAGCCAAAATTTACATGCACACTCACTACATACATACATATAAATGTTCATAGAACACATATAATCCTACTGACTTTTAGAAAACTCTGAGATTACATCTAGCAAAATTAAATACAACCAAATCATTAGATTTGTACTATGAAGAAGGTGCCAAAAATGTATATACATATTTTAAGAAAGACAAATATTGTATTAAAATTATAATAATGAAGTTATGTTTGACTTCTGCCATTATAAGAGGTGCTCATTTGTGACATATTCATATTTTGTTATGGATATGTACCAAGTATTACAATTTTAACACAGTTTTTTTTTCTTTCTTTCTTTCTTTTTTGTTTTTTGAAACAGAGTCTCAGTTTCTCTCCCTTGTCATCACAGCTCACAGCAATCTCCAGCTGTTGGGCTTTGATAATTCTCTTGCCTCATCTTCCCAAGTATCTGGGACTACAGGTACCTGCCACAACACCCAGCTATTTTTTTGTTGCAATTTGGTTGGGGCCAGGTTTGAACCCACCACCCTCGGTATATGGGAATCCTACTCACTGAGTGACGGGCACCACCCAATATTATTTTCTTTGTTAATATGTATGTTTATCTTTGGCACACTCTGTATATTTAAATTTTAAACATGGTATTTCTTGGAATATTGACTTTGAGGTAGCTACTAATTATCTAAACTAATAAAGTCTTAAATACCAAAGCATTATTGAAACTTTCTTCACCATCACATTTAGAAATGATCATAATGAGAATTTATTAAGGATACATGATCAAGATATAGTTAATTCTTATGAATAATTTCTAAAGGCAAAGGAAATAAGTGTATAGGTTATAGATAATATAGTCTACTCTTTATATGGGGCAACTTTTTTTTAGTGTTGTATTATTCCTTATATTTTTGTTTTCACTACTGTTAATGATCCTGAGGTATTTGAGTATAGATACCATGTTTCATAGTTGTTGGCATCTCAGTTATAGCTTCCTGTCATTATAAATGGTTGTAATCATGTTATAAAAAGAAAAGTTCTGGATCTACTGCTACTTTTTACTAATTTCTAGGAAAGCTTCTTGTGGAGAGGAGAAAGATTAATAGTTTTGCAGTGGTATCTTTCTTGTCATTTTAAACTTTGTTCTCTATGGACAGTAATGAATCAATAAAATACATTAAATAACAACACTGTGCCTGGCTGGACCCTAGCCTTAAAGTCCACTTATAAAATATGACCAACTTTCCTGTCTGTATTATGCTCCTGTGATATTACTAAATTGGGGAAATATGATTTGTGAATTTGTAGAATTCAATATGGTTGTCTGGCATGGAAGAGAGCATGTTATATTTCTCTGAATGGAAAGATAACAATTGAACTTTTCCATTATTAAAACGCCTGTGGGTCAGTGAGTAGGGCACCGGCCCCATATACCGAGGGTGGCGGGTTCAAACCCAGACCCGGCCAAACTGCAACCAAAAAATGGCATTCCTAGCTGCTCAGGAGGCTGAGGCAAGAGAATCACGTAAGCCCAACTCACAGATGTTGCTGTGAGTCCTGCGACCTCATAGCACTCTACCGAGGGTGGTAAAGTGACACTCTGTCTCTACAAAAAAACGAAAACAAAAAAACCCCAAAAAACTAGATTTACACAAAAAGGTTCATTTCACTACATCAAGAAAGTTAAGACTTTGTTACAACAATGCATTTTAAACGCTTGCCACTCAACAATACCCTATATTTATATTTATCTTAATTTTTACTGCATTATATATGCACATCTCCTATTTCATAGCAGAGAAGCTGGAGGGACATAGTGGCATAATTTGGAATCTTAGAAATCCTAATTGGTGTGTGCTGTTTATTTCACACTCTGAGCTCAGGAGTTGGTTCTCTTCTCCAATTTGACCATCACACCATCATAAGGTTGGCCCTTATCATTCCCCCACATCTTATTTTAATTTTGCTTTAGATATTTTTTTCCTCTACTTATCTGTATGACCCAGCTTACATTTCAATTTTAAGAGAAACTTCTCAGAATCCATGAAGGAAAAGAGAAATAGAAAATACAATTACGATTTTCAAGGCTCTTGTTGCTATTACAGACTGTATGGAAGCATATATTTCTTCAGGATGTTTGTTGTTCTGTCTCTGTAACAGACATTTCAGTATATTGAAGTTGTGTCTCTAAAGTTGCCCTTGCCTTTTCCAATGAAGTTATCCCTCTCCCCAGAGCCATGCTCCTCTTTCGCCAGCTGATTTAATGATGTTTGCATGAACAGTGCTGAAAGTGGCACTCTGCCATTGTGTTGGTTGCGGAGAGCTTATAAAAATATATAGAGGGCAAGGAGCAATCAATACATCTCTGTTATACACAGATGGAAGGGAAATGTTTAACAGCAGTTCTATCATTCAAAGGTGCTTATATAGTAGCTGCCTTTTAAAGAATTGATTTTTAATGGGGTTAGGCCTTATCACTTTAAAATTGTTTGGCCAGTCTATAACTTTTACAAATATCTGAATGTCATTTCTTATTTGTGAAGTTCTTTCTCAGCAAAAGTAGCTACAGTAAAATCTGCAAAGAGACCGAAAAAAAAAAAAGAATAGAAAAAAACCCTAATTTTTCTTTGAAAGGAGTTTGTTATATAAAAAAATGAAATTATGTGCCATTTAGAATTAAAGGCTATTTGTAAAACTATCAGTTTTTTTTTTGTTGGGGATTCATTGAGGGTACAATAAGCCCTTTAAATAACAGAACATATGTTCTAAAAATCTTAAAACTCCGAACTAAAAAATAATAAATCTTTCATACCAGAGACTTAATAATTGGATAGAAGTGAAAAATGGGTTGGTAGTAATTGAACACTAGCTCTTTCACGCTGGATAAAGACAGTACTGATGTGAAACTAACTAAAGCTTTTCACTGGAGCTTGACATGGTAGCATTAACAGCCTCAGGGACTCAGCTGTTCTTGCCGATACTTACACTATCTTTATCTGCTGTATCTGAACCTCACTGGCACTCCAGGACACTTTTATTTTAACATAGCAATTCTGATCTATTGACAGTAGCTTTGGCTATTTGTTGAAACTTGCAACATCTATCACACATCAAATAGACCTACTTTAATTTGATCTACACACACATAAAATTTTACACCACAACTTACTTTTCTTAACTTTTATTGGTTTATCATTGGCATATAATAACATATGCCGGAGAGTAAAATTTGGTGTATTGCCATATGCCTAACCATGACACGTACTCCACATTCAAGATAATGGACAAATCTAATTCCAAAGTATTTCTTATATCCTTCTGTAATTCTTTCTTCTTTTGCTGTCACATTGCACTCTATTCCTTAGCAACGATTAATCTAATTTTTGTTGCTATATCTTAGTTTACATTTTCTTAAATTTTACACAATAAAGATAAGATATTTACACTTTGTTGGCTAGATTATTTCATTCATAATTTTTATATTAATTTATGTAGACAGGTCTATCAATACTGTAATCCTTTATACAAATACATTGCTGAGTAGTTTCCATCATATGAATCTATCACATTTAGTTTATCCTATTGAAGCACATTTGGACTGCTTTCAGATAGTTATAAACAAAGCTGCTCTGATCAGTCATGCACACATTTTTGTAGAAACATACACTTCCATTTTATTAACTACCTAAGCGTAGAATCTCTAAATTCAACAGTTAGTGCGTATGTTTAAAATTTTCAGACATTTCCAGACTCAAAGTTTTTTCCAAAGTTGTTGCAACATTTTACATTTCAACCAGCAGTTTTAGTTGCTCTGCCTCTTCACCAAGACTTAATATAATTATGCCTTTAAAAAAAGCTAATTATTAATATTATTCTCTATTAGCAAATCAAAAAGTGTGCATTTATGGGATACAATATGATGTTTTGATACAGGTATACAATGTGAGATAATTAAATCAAGCCAATTAACATGTTAAAACTTCTAATAAGTGTGTAATGCTATCTTATTGGGTTTTTAATTTGTATTTTCTTTTTTTTATTACTTTTTTTTTTATTGTTCGGGATTCATTGAGGGTACAATAAGCCAGGTTACACTGATTGCATTTGTTAGGTAAAGTCCCTCCTGCAATCATGTCTTGTCCCCAGAAGGTGTGGCACACACCAAGGCCCCACCCCTCTTCCTCCTTCCCTCTCTCTGCTTTTCCTTCCCTCCTGATGACCTTAATAGTAATTAATTGTCCTTATATCAAAATTGAGTACATAGGATTCATGCTTCTCCATTCTTGTGATGCTTTACTAAGAATAATTTTTTCCACTTCCATCCAGGTTAATACGAAGGATGTAAAGTCTCCATTTTTCTTAATAGCTGAATAGTATTCCATGGTATACATATAGCTTATTAATCCCTTCCTGGGTTGGTGGGCATTTAGGTTGTTTCCACATTTTGGCGATTGTAAATTGAACTGCAATAAACAGTCTAGTACAAGTGTCCTTATGATAAAAGGATTTTTTTCCTTCTGGGTAGATGCCCAGTAATGGGATTGCAGGATCAAATGGGAGGTCTAGCTTGAGTGCTTTGAGGTTTCTCCATACTTCCTTCCAGAAAGGTTGTACTAGTTAGCAGTCCCACCAGCAGTGTAAAAGTGTTCCCTTCTCTCCACATTTATGCCAGCATCTGCAGTTTTGAGATTTTGTGATGTGGGACATTCTCACTGGGGTTAGATGGTATCTTAGGGTGGTTTTGATTTGCATTTCTCTAATAGAAAGAGATGATGAGCATTTTTTCATATGTTTGTTAGTCATTCGTCTGTCTTCTTTAGAGAAAGTTCTATTCATGTCTCTTACCCATTGATATATGGGATTGTTGGCTTTTTTCATGTGGATTAATTTGAGTACTCTATAGATCCTAGTTATCAAGCTTTTGTCTGATTCAAAATATGCAAATATCCTTTCCCACTGTGCAGGTTGTCTCTTTGATTTGGTTCTTGAGTTTTTGGCTGTACAGAAGCTTTTCAGTTTAATGAAGTCTCATTTGTTTATTTTTGTTGTTGTTGCAATTGCCATGGCAGTCTTCTTCATGAAGTCTTTCCCCAGGCCAATATTTTCCAGTGTTTTTCCTATGCTTTCTTTGAGGATTTTTATTGTTTGATGCCCTAAATTTAAGTCCTTTATCCAGCTTGAATCAATTTTTGTGAGTGGGGAAAGGTGTGGGTCCAGTTTCAGTTTTTTACATGTGGATATCCAGTTGTCCCAACACCATTTATTGAATAGGGTGTCTTTCCCCCAAGGTATGTTCTTGTTTAGTTTATCGAAGATTAGGTGGTTGTAAGATGTTAGTTTCATTCTTGGTTTTCAATTCGATTCCAAGTGTCTATGTCTCTGCTTTTGTGCCAGTACCATGCTGCCTTACCACTATGGCTTTGTAGTACAGCCTAAAATTACTATGCTGATGCCCTCAGCTTTATTTTTATTACTAAGAACTACCTTAGCTATGCAGGGTTTGTTCTGCTTCCATACAAAATGCAGAATCATTTTTTCCTAATCTTGAAAGTACAATGTTGGTATTTTGATAGGAATGACATTGAATAGGTAGATTGCTTTGGGAAGTATAGACATTTTAACAATGTTGATTCTGCTCATTCATAAGCATGGTGTGTTCTTACATTTGTTAAAATCATCTGCCATTTCCTTTCTGAGGACTTCATAATTTTCTTTATAGAGGTCCTTCACCTCCTTCATTAGGTATATTCCTAGGTATTTCATTTTCTTTGAAACTATGGTGAAGGGACTTGTGTCCTTAATTAGCTTCTCATCTTCACTGTTATTGGCATATACAAAGGCTACTGACTTGTGGACCTTGATTTTATATCCCGAACCATTACTGTATTTTTTGATGACTTCTAGGAGTCTTGTGGGTGAGTCTTTGGGATTCTCTAAGTGTAAGATCATGTCATCAGGAAAGAGGGAGAGTTTGACTTCCTCTGCTCCCATTTGGATTCCCTTTATTTCCTTGTCTTGCCTAATTGTATTGGCTAGTACTTCCAGCACTATGTTGAATAGTAAAGGTGGCAGAGGACAACCTTGTCTGGTTCCAGTTCTAAGAGGAAAAGCTTTCAGTTTTACTCCATTCAGTAAAATATTAGGTGTGGGTTTGTCATAGGTAGCTTCAATCAGTTTTAGAAATGTGCCACCTATGCCTATACTCTTCGGTGTTCTAATTAGAAAAGGATGCTGGATTTTATCAAATGCTTTTTCTGCATCTATTGAGAGGATCATATGATCTTTATTTTTGCCTCTGTTAATAAGTTGGATAACGTTTATGGATTTGCGTATGTTAAACCAGCCTTGCATCCCTGGGATGAAACTTTCTTGATCATGATGTATGACTTTTTTGATGATAAGCTGTAATCAATTGGCTAGGATTTTGTTTAGAATTTTTGCATCCATATTCATGAGTGAAATTGGTCTGAAATTGTCCTTTTTGGTTGGGTCTTTTCCTGATTTGGGTATCAGAGTGATGTTTGCTTCATGGAATGTGCTGGGGACGATTCCTTCTTCCTCAATTTTTTGGAATAATTTCTGCAGTACAGGAAGAAGCTCTTCCTTGAAGTTTTGATAGAGTTCTGATGTGAAGCCATCTGCACCAGGGCATTTTTGGTTGGAAGATTTTTTATTGTTTCTTTAATCTCAGTGCTTGAAATTGGTCTGTTCAGGAGCTCTATTTCTTCCTAGCTAAGTCTAGGGAGAGGATGTGATTCCAAATATTGATCCATTTCCTTCACATTGTCAAATTTCTGGGCATAGTGTTTCTGGCAGTATTCAGAGATGATCTCTTGTATCTCAATGGGATCAGTTATTATTTCCCCTTTATCATTTCTGATTGAAGTTACTAGACATTTTACTTTTCTATTTCTTGTTAGTCTGGCCAATGGTTTATTTATTTTATTAATTTTTTCAAAAAAATTTTTTTTCAAAAAACCAACTCATTGTTTCAGTAATTTTCTGAATGATTCTTTTGTTTTCAATTTCATTGATCTCTGATTTGATTTTAGAGATTTCTTTTCTTCTACTGACATTAGGCTTAGAGTGTTCCTGTTTTTCCAACTCCATAAGAAGGCTTGTGAGATTGTTGATGTGCTCTCTTTCTGTTTTTTGAATGTAGGCATCTAAAGGGATGAATTTTCCTCTCAAAACTGTTTTGCAGTATCCCACAGGTTTTGGTAGCTGATGTCTTTATTGTTGTTATGCTCAAGGAAGTTAATGATTCCCTGTTTTATTTCTTCCTGCACCCATCTGTTTTTCAACAGAAGATTTTTTAATTTCCATGCCTTTGTGTGGGTTTTTGTTAGAGTTGAGTGCCTTATCGTCTGAGAAGATACAAGGTAAAATTTCAATTCTTTTGATTCTGCTGATATTTGTTTTGTGTCCCAGGATATGATCAATTTTGGAGAATGTTCCATGGGGTGATGAGAAGAATATGTATTCGTTATCTTTGGGATGGAGTGTCTATATGTGTCTATCAAGCACAGTTGTTCTAGGGTCTCATTAAGTCTCTTATATCTTTGTTTAATTTCCGTTTAGAGGATCTGTCCAACTCTGCAAGAGGAGTGCTAAAGTACCCTGTTATTATGGTATTATCGGATATCATATTGCTCAGACTGAGTAAAGTCTGTTTCAAGAATCTGGGAGCATTTAAATTGGGTGCATAAATATTTAGAATTGAAATGTCTTCTTGTTGCATTTTTCCCTTGACCAATATAAAGTGACCATCTTTGTCTTTTTTGACTTTAGTTGCTTTAAATCCACATGTATCTGAAAATAAGATTGCAACTCCTCTTTTCTTCTGAATTCCATTTGCCTGAAAAATTGTCTTCCAACCCTTGACTCGGAGCTTTAATTTGTCTTTTGAAGCCAGGTGTGTTTCTTGCAGACAGGAAATGGATGGCTTGTGTTTTTTTAATCCACTCAGCCAATCTATGTCTCTTCAGTGGGGAATTCAAGCCATTAACATTTATTGAGATAATTGATAAGTGTCTTATTGTTCTATTCATCTTATTTTGTGAGTGTCCATTGCTTAGTTTTATCTTTTGCATCAGTGTGGAGGTTAGGTTTTGCCCTTTAATTTCTGAGTTTTTACTTTGCTACTGATCCACTGTGATGGTCAGTATGTAGAACAGGTTGAAGTATTTCCTGTAGAGCTGGTCTTGTTGTGGCGAATTTCCCCAGTGTTTGTTTATCTGTAAATGATCTGATTTCTCCGTCAATTTTAAAGCTTAGCTTAGCAGGGTACAAAATTCTGGGCTGGAAATTGTTCTGTTTAAGTCAATTAAAGGTAGATGACCATTGTCTTCTTGCTTGGAAAGTTTCATTAGCGGAGTCTACAGTCACTCTGATGGATTTGCCCCTGTAGGTCAACTGGTGCTTAGTCCTGGCAGCTTGCAGAATCTTTTCTTTTGACTTGACTTTTGACAGGTTCATGACAATGTGTCTAGGAGAAGCTCTGTTAGAATTGAGTCAACCTGTGGTCTGATATCCCTCTGAAAGCAGTGTGTCAGAATCTTTGGTGATATTTGGAAAATTTTCTTTTATAATATTCTCTACTATGGCTTCCATTCCTCTGGGCATTCTTCTTCCCCTTCTGGGATTCCTATTACTTGTATGATGGAACACTTCATAAGGTCCCATAATTCTGACAGTGAACATTCTACTTTCTCTCTCTTCTTTTCTGCCTCTTTTACTATCTGAGTTATCTCAAGAACTTTGTCTTCTACCTCTGAAATTCTTTCTTCTGCATGGTCCAAAGTGTTGCTGATACTTTCCATTGCATCTTTAAGTTCCCTAATTGACTGCTTCAGTTCCTTCAGCTCTGCTATATCTTTTTATATTCTTCATAGCGTTCATATCTTATTTTATTCTGTTTTTGGATTTCCTTTTGGTTATTTTCCACTTTATTAGCAGTTTCCTTCATTGTTTCCATCATTTCCTTCATTGTTTTCATCATGTTTATTCTAAATTCCCTTTCTGTCATTCCTAGCATTTCTTTATTCGTGGAATCGTCTGCAACAGCTACCTCATGGGGGCGTAGCTGCCTTGGAGGGGTTGTTCTGGATTGGTTCTTCATGTTGCCTGTAGTTTTCTGCTGATTCTTCCTCACGAGTGATTTCTTTTATCTGTTTCCTTGCCCTAATTTTCTTTTCACTTCCTCTTTCTATAAGATCCCATGCCTGTGGACTAAGTTTTCTAGTAGTTCCTTTGGTATAGAACCAGAGTAATGAGAAGGTTGAAAAGCAAGAAGGGATGAAAAAAAGAAAGAAAGAACAAAAAGAAAATAGAGAAAGGAGAGGGGGTGGGTAAAAGGAATATTGCCAAAAATAGAGAGGCACAGAAAGAGGGAGACAGAGAAATATAGGTGTATAGTAGGGTACTTTGACATGACCTTAAAAAACCCCAACCTTTGGGAGTGTTCTCCCAACACCATTTTTTGAATGGGGAGTCTTTCCCCCATGGTACGTTCTTGTTTGGTTTATCAAAAATTAGGTGGTTGTAAGATGTTAGTTTTATTTCTTGGTTTTCAATTCAATTCCAAGTTTCTATGTCTCTATTTTATGCCAGTACCAGTACCAGTACCTTGACCACTATGGCTTTGTAGTACAGACTAAAATATGGTATGCTGATGCCCCCAGCTTTGTTTTTATTACTAAGAACTGTCTTAGCTATACAGGTTTTTTTCTGGTTCCATAAAACATGCAGAATCATTTTTTCCAAATCTCTAAATTACGATGTTGGTATTTTGATAGGAATGGCATTGAATAGGTGCATAGCTTTGGCAAGTATAGACATTTTAACAATGTTGATTCTTCACATCCATGAGGATTTCATAATTTTCTTTATAGAGGTCTTTCAGCTCCTTCGTTAGGTATGTTCCTAGCTATTTCATTTTCTTTGAAACTATGGTGAAGGGAGTTGTGTCCTTAATTAGCTTCTCATCTTCACTGTTATTGGCATATACAAAGGCTACTGACTTGTGGACATGGATTTTATATCCTGAAACATTACTGTATATTTTGATGACTTCTAGGAGTCTCGTGGTTCAGTCTTTGTGGTTCTCTATGTATAAGAACATGTCGTCAGGAAAGAGGGAGAGTTTGACCTCCTCTGCTCCCATTTGGATTCCCTTTATGTACTTGTCTTGCCTAATTGTATTGGCTAGTACTTCCAGCACTATGTTGAATAGTAAAGGTGACAGAGGACAACTTTGTCTGGTTCCAGTTCTCAGAGGAAAAGCTTTCAGTTTTACTCTATTCAGTAAAATATTGGCTGTGGGTTTGTCATAGATAGCTTCAATCAGTTTTAGAAATGTGCCACCTATGCCTATTCTCTTCAGTGTTCTAATTAGAAAAGGATGCTTGATTTTATCAAATGCTTTTTCTGCATCTATTGAGAGGATCATATGATCTTTATTTTTGCCTCTGTTAATATGTTGAGTAATGTTTATGGACCTGCGTATGTTAAACCAGCCTTGATCCCTGGGATGAAGCCTACTTGATCATGATGAATGACTTTTTTGATGATAAGCTATAATCTATTGGCTAGGATTTTGTTGAGAATTTTTGAATCTATATTCATGATTGAGACTAATCTGAAATTCTCCTTTTTGTTTGGGTCTTTTCCTGGTTTGGGTATCAGGGTGATGTTTGCTTCATTGAATGTGTTGGGGAAGATTCCTTCTTCCTCAATTTTTTTGAATAATTTCTGCAGTACAGGAATAAGCTATTCCTTGAAGGTTTGATAGAATTCTGATGTGAAGCCTTCTGGACCAGGGCATTTTTTGACTGGAAGATTTTTTATTGTTTCTTTGATCTCAGCGCTTGAAATTGGTCTGTTCAGGAGCTCTATTTCTTCCTAGCTAAGTCTAGAGAGAGGGTTTGATTCCAAATATTGATCCATTTCCTTCACATTGTCAAATTACTTGGCATAGCGTTTCTGGTAGTATTCAGAGATGAATACTTGTATCTCTGTGGGATCAGTTGTTATTTCCCCTATATCATTTCTGATTGAGGTTACTAGAGATTTTCCTTTTCTTTTTCTCGGTAGTCTGGCCAATGGTTTATCTATTTTACTAATTTTTCAAAAAACCGACTCCTTTTTTCATTAATTTTCTGAATGATTCTTTTGTTTTCAATTTCATTGATCTCTGATTTGATTTTGGAGATTTCTTTTCTTCTACTGAGCTTAGGCTTAGATTGTTCTTCTATTTCCAATTCCAGAAGATGACTTGTGAGATTGTTGATGCACTCTCCTTCTGTTTTTCAAATGTAGGCATCTAAAGGGATGAATTTTCCTCTCAAAACTGCTTTTGCAGTATCCCACAGGTTTTGGTAGCTTGTGTCTTCATTGTTGTTATTCTCAAAGAAGTTAATGATTTCCTCTTTTATTTCTTCCTGCACCCATCTTTTATTCAACAGAAGATTTTTTAATTTCCATGCCTTTGTGTGGGTTTTTGTTAGAGATGAGTGCCTTATCGTCTGAGAAGATACAAGGTAAAATTTCAATTCTTTTGATTCTGCTGATATTTGTTTTGTGTCCCAGGATATGATCAATTTTGGAGAATGTTCCATGGGGTGATGAGAAGAATATGTATTCTTTATCTTTGGGATGGAGTGTCTATATGTGTCTATCAAGCACAGTTGTTCTAGGGTCTCATTAAGTCTCTTATATCTTTGTTTAATTTCTGTTTAGAGGATCTGTCCAACTCTGCAAGAGGAGTGCTAAAGTACCCTGTTATTATGTGTGGGGTCGAGCGTTTTTGTTAGAGTTGAGTTTCACCTTTAGTGCCTTATGGTCTGAGAAGATACAAGGTAAAATTTCAATTCTTTTGATTTTGTTGATATTTGTTTTGTGTCCCAGGATATGATCAATTTGGGAGAATGTTCCTTGGGGTGATGAGAAGAATGTATATTCTTTATCTTTGGGGTGGAGTGTTCTATATGCATCTATCAAGCACAGTTGTTCTAGGGTCTCATTTAAATCTCTCATATCTTTGTTTACTTTCTGTTTAGAGGATCTGTCTAGCTCTGTAAGAGGAGTGTTAAAGTCCCCTGTTATTATCGTATTATCAGATATTATATTGCTCAGACTGAGTAAGGTCTGTTTCAAGAATATGGTGCATTTAAATTGGGTGCATAAATATTTAGAATTGAAATGTCTTCTTGTTGTATTTTTCCCTTGACCAATATAAAGTGACCATGTTTGTCTTTTTTGACTTTAGTTGCTTTAAATCCACATGTATCTGAAAATAAGATTGCAACTCCTCTTTTCTTCTGAATTCTTCTGAATGCCTGAAAAATTGTCTTCCAACCCTTGACTTGGAGCTTTAATTTGTCTTTTGAAGCCAGGTGTGTTTCTTGCAGGCAGCCAATGGATGGCTTGTGTTTTTTAATCCAGTCAACCAATCTATGTCTCTTCAGTGGAGAATTCAAGCCATTAACATTTATTGAGATAATTGTTAAGTGTGGTAGTATTCTATTTGTCTTATTTTGTAAGAGTCCATTGCTTAGTTTTAACTTTTGCATCGGTGTGAAGGTTAAGTTATGTCCTTAATTTCTGAGTTTTTACTTTGCTGGTGATCCATTGTGATGGTCAGTGTGTAGAACGGTTGAAGTATTTGCTGTAGAGCTGGTCTTGTTGTGGCTAATTTCCTCAATGTTTGTTTATCTGTAAATGATCTGATTTCTCTGTCAATTTTTAAGCTTAGTTTAGAAGCGTACAGAATTCTGGGCTGGAAATTGTTCTGTTTAAGTAGATTAAAGGTAGATGACCATTGTCTTCTTGCTTGGAAAGTTCCATTAGAGAAGTCTGCAGTCACTCTGATGGATTTTCCCCTGTAGGTCAACTGGTGCTTAGTCCTGGCAGCTTGTAGAATCTTTTCTTTTGTCTTGTCTTTGGACAGGTTCATCACAATGTGTCTTGTAGAAGCTCGGTTAGAGTTGAAACCACCTGGGGTCCGATATCCCTCTGAAAGCAGTGTGTCAGAATCTTTGGTGATATTTGGGAAACTTTCATTTATAATATTTTCTAGTATGGCTTCCATCCCCCTGAGGCATTCTTCTTCCCCCTCTGGGATACCTATAACTCGTATGTTTGAATGTTTCATAAAGTCCCATAATTCTGACAGCGAATGTTCTGCTTTCTCTCTCTTCTTTTCTGCCTCTTTAACTATCTGAGTTATCTGAAGAAATTTGTCCTCTACCTCCGAAATTCATTCTCCTGCTTGGTCTAGTCTGTTGTTGATACTGTCTATTGCATCTTTAAGTTCCTTAAGTGACTGCTTCAATTCCTTGAGCTCTGCTATATCCTTTCTATATTCTTCATATCATTCATCTCTTATTTGATTCTGTTTTTGGATTTCCTTTTGGTTATTTTCCACTTTCTCAGCAGTTTCCTTCATGGTTTCCATCATTTCCTTCATTGTTTTCATCATATGTATTGTAAATTCCTTTTCTGTCATTCCCAACATTTCTTTATTGGTGGAATCCTCTGCAGTAGCTACCTCATGGTCCCTTGGCGGGGTTGTTCTGGACTGGTTCTTCATGTTGCCTGTGGTTTTCTGCTGATTCTTCCTCATGAGTGATTTCTTTTATCTGTTTCCTTGCCCTAATTTTCCTTTCACTTCCTTCTGCTCTTTAAGTTCTCATGCCTTTGGACTAAGGTTTCGATTAGTCCTTTTGGTACAGGAACAGAAGGATGAGAAGGTTGAAGAGCAAGAAAGGGATGAAAGAAAGGAGGCACGAGTGAAAAGAAAAAAAATTAGAGAAAGGAGAGGCGGTGGGTAAAAGGAATATTGACAAAAGGAAGAGAGGCACAGAAGGAGGGAGACAGAGCAATATAGGTGTACAGTAGGGTACTTTGACACAACCTTAAAACAACCCCACCTTCTGGGGGTGCCAGTTGGGTGGTTCCCTTGAAGTCAGTAGCTGTTTGCTAACCTGATCAGACACAGTACCCCACCTTCACCAGGTAGAGAAGTAAGACAAAAAATGCTATAAATCAAACCAAAACATGAAAACAGAAAACTTTACCGGATAAAGTTGGGTAAAAAATGAAATAATAGCATTAGAAACACTAGCAAAAATGAAGTTCTAGTTATTGAAAAAGGCAGCAATGGGAAATTATTATTAAACTAGAAAAATTGAGAAAGAAAAAAATCTTTACCAAAAAGGTTGAAATTAAAAAGCAAAACAACATCAACATCAAAATAAACAAAAGAAAAAAACACAACCAAAAACAAAGCAGTATGTGTATGTTGTTGATTATTGTCTGGGCAATATGTGGTCTTCTGGGGTATGAAATGTTAATCACAGTGCTAATATGACTATAGGCTGTTGATTTCCCAAACCCTAGCAGGTAGACACTCTAAATTTCTCCTCAGCTCTCTTAAAAGGCACTTTGAACTTATAAACTTCCTGAGCAGAAGCTTTCCCAGGAAAGTGCTTGTCGCTGGAATCACTGCTGAAGTGGCTATCCACTTACCCAGTGGGCCAAAACTGGTCTCACTCTGCCCCTGAGGGTTAGGGCTGTAAGGTGGCTCAGACCCCGTCCTTAGGCTACTCAGTTGATAGGTTACCAGCTCCCGCCTGATTTTTGCTCTGTGACCCTGAGGGCGAAGCTTGCGGGGCCGGTCACTCACAATGGCTCCCTGTGGCCCACAGCCAAACACTATTAGATCCATCTGGCTCAGCGGCTCAGCCTGGGGCCCTAGACAATGGCCAAAGTTCTCCGCACTCCCGCTCAGGCTCTCCCCAAGGCAGTTCAACTTAGTGCCAAGTCCAAAGACACCAAAACAGTTCATAGCCAAGGCCTTTCTTGTTTGCAGTCTTGCTGCTACTGAACTTACAGTTGCCGGCTCATTTAGACCTATTGAAAACACATGACCACTTGCCATTATTCCACAGTTTTAGTCCTCCTCTTGGGATCCAGAAGTCTCTAGCTGACTCCCTGTATCCTCAGAGGGATGATTATAGGCAGATCCCACCAGCCAGAGATGCCTGGAGTCCTATCTCCCAAGACTCATGGTGCCCACTTGCAAGGAAGCTGTTACTCGGCAGCCATCTTGCTCTCTCTCTGACTCTATCTTAGTTAATGGTGAAAGGTGTGGGTTCAGTTTCAGTCTTCTACAGGTTGCCAGCCAGTTCACCCAGCACCGTTTCTTAAATAGGGAAGCATTTCTCCACTGAATGTTTTTAATTGGCTTGTCAAAGATCAAATAACGGTAAGTAGCTGGATTCATCTCTTGGTTCTCTATTCCTTTCCAGACATCTACTTCTCTGTTTTTGTGCCAATACCATGCTATTTTGGTCACTATCGATTTGGAGTATAGTGTGAGGTCTACTAGCATGATTCCTCCTGCTTTGTTTTTATTTCTGAGTAATGTCTTGGCTATTTGAGTTTTTTCTGATTCCATATAAAATGAAGTATTTTTTTTTCAAAATATTTAAAGTATGAGAGTGGAGCTTTAATAGGGATTGCATTAAAATTGTATATTGCTTTGGGTAGTATGGACATTTTAACAATGTTGATTCTTTCAGCCATGAGCATGGTATGTTTTTCCATTTGTTAGCATTTTCAGCTATTTCTTTTCTTAGAGTTTCATAGTTCTCTTTATAGAGATCTTTCACGTCTTTTGTTAGGTAAATTTCCAAATATTTCATCTTCTTTGGCACTACTGTGAATGGGATAGAGTCCTTAACTGCTTTTTCAATTTGACTGTTGTTGGTGTATATAAAGGCTACCAATTTATGAATGTTGATTTTGTAACCTGAGACGCTGCTGTATTCCTTGATCACTTCTAGGAGTTTTGTAGTAGAATCCCTGGTGTTTTCCAGATATACAATCATATCATCTGCTAAGAGCGAAAGTTTGATCTCTTCTGACCCTATATGAATACTCTTGATCCCCTTTTCTTTCGTAATTGCAGTGGCTAAAACTTCCACTACAATGTGAAAGAGCAGTGGAGACAATGGGCAGCCAGGTCTGGTTCCTGGTCTGAGTAGAAATGATTTCAATTTAACTCCATTCAATCTGATATTGGCTGTGCGTTTGCTTTAGATGGCATCTATCAGTTTAAGAACTGTCACTTCTATACCAATTTTCTTAAGTGCTCTGATCATGAAGGGATGCTGTATATTATCAAAAGCTTTTTCTGCATCAATTAAGGGAATCATATAGTCTTTGTTTTTTAATTTGTTTTTGTGCTGAATTATACTTGTAGATTTATGGATATTGAACCAGCCTTGAGATCCTGGGATAAAACCAACTTGGTCTTGATGTATAATTTGGTTGATTTGTTACTGGATTCTGTTTGTTAGGATCGTTTTGAATATTTTTGCATCTATATTCATGAGTGATATTCGCCTATAATTTTCTTTTCTTGTTGGGTCTTTTCCTGGTCAGGGGATCAGGGTGAATTTTGCTTCATAGAATGCGTTGGGTAGTCTTCCTTCTTTTTCTACCTTTCGGAACAGGTTGAGTAATATAGATACTAATTCCTCTTTAAAGGTTTGGTAGAATTCTGACGTGAAGCCATGTGTTCCCAGGCTTTTCTTTTTTGGGAGGTTTTGTATGGTTGATGCTATTTTAGAATTTGATATAGGCCTGTTCAACATTTCCACTTGATTCTGGCTAAGTTTTGGAAGGTGACATGCTTCCAAGTATTGGCCAATTTCCTTCAGATTTTCATATTTCTGAGAACAAAGTTTCTCGTAATATTCATTAAGGATATTTTGAATTTCTGAGGAGTCTGTTATTATTTCATATTTGTCATTTCTGATTGATGAGATTAGAGATTTTAGTCTTTTATTTTCCTGGTTAGGGTAGCCAAAGGTTTATCTATTTTATTGACCTTTTAAAAAACCAACGTTTTGATTTATTTATATGTTGTATAATTCTTTTGTTTTCAATTTCATTTAATTCTGCTCTAATTTTGGTTATTTCTTTTCTTCTATTGAGTTGGGGTTGGAATGTTCTTCCTTTACCAGTTGATTGAGATGTCCCATTAAGTTGTTAACTTCCTCTCTTTCTGTTCTCTTGAGGAAGGCTTGCAGTGCTATAAATTTCCCCCTTACGACATCCTTTGCATTATCCCAGAGGTTCTCATAATTCATGTCTTTATTGTCATTTTGTTCCAAATATTTAGCAATTTCTATCTTAATCTCTTCTCTGACCCAGCTATCATTCAGCATAAGGGTATTTAACTTCCATGTTTTTGTATGAGTATGCAGACTCCTTTTGTCTCTGGGCTCAACCCTTATTCCATGGTTGTCCTAGAAGATGCAAGGAATAATTTTGATTCCTTTAAATTTACTGAGGTTTGACTTGTGACCTAAGATGTGTTCGATTTTTGGGTATTTTCCGTGGGCTGATGAGAAGTATGTGTATTCAGTTTTGCTGGCATGACATGTTCTGTAGATGTCTGCTAAATCCAGATGTTGGATTGTTAGTTTAAATCTAAAATTTCTTTGCTCAGCTTCTTATTGGACGATCAATCCAGCCCTGCCAAAGGAGTTTTGTAATCTCCAACTATTATGGAGCTGGAGGAAATCAAATTGCTCATGTCTGTTAGAGTTTCTGTTATAAATTGAGGTGCATAGATATTAATAATTGAATTGTTATCATATTGAGTATTACCCTTAATAAATATGAAGTGACCATTCTTTTTTATTTATTTATTTATTTATTTTTTTGTAGAGACAGGTTCTCACTTTACCGCCTTCAGTAGAGTGCCATGATGTCACAGGACTCACAGCAACCTCTAGCTCTTGGGCTTCCGCGATTCTCCTGCCTCAGCCTCCCGAGCAGCTGGGATTACAGGCACCTGCCACATTCTTATCCTTCCTTAGTTTTGTTGGTTTAAAGTCTATTGTATCTGCAAGTAAAATTGCAACACCTGCTTTTTTCTGATTACCATTTGCATGAAATATGGATGACCCTTCTTTCACCCTCAGTCTGTATTTGTCTTTTAAGGTAAGATGCAGCAATTATCTGGCTTGAGTTTTTGTATCCAGTCAGCTAACTTGGTGCCTCTTTAGAGGACAGTTCAAGGCATTCACATTAATGGAGAATCATGATAATCTGGTAAAATTTGGGGTATCGAGTTTTTTGAAAATCTAGTGGACAATTTTAATCCTTTCGCCACTGTGGAAGTTGGAGTGTGATCAAAAGATTCTGAGTGAGTTTACTTTTGTGCTAGAGGATTGGGCTGGTCTTTATGGAGGATAGCTCTGAGAATATCTTGAAGAGCTGGTTTGATTATGGCAAATTTCTTCAACATATGAATGTCATTAAAGTATTTAATTTCTTCATCATAAGTGAAACTCAGTTTAGCTGGATACAGGATCCAGGGTTGAAAGTTATTTTGCTTTAGGAGATGAAAAGTTGAAGCCCACCCTCTTCTGGCTTGAAAAGTTTCAGCAGAGCGATCTGCAGTCATTCTAGTATTCTTCCCTTTGTAGGTAATGGATTTCTTACATCTGACTGCTTTTAGAATTTTCTCCTTGATATTAACATTAGTGAAGTTAATTATGATATGCCTGGGGGATGTCTTATTGGGACTGAATCATGCTGGCATTCTGAAACTGTCTGCTATCTGAATTTCAGGATCTCTTGGCATGTCTGGAAAATTCTCTTTCATAATTTCATGGTGAAGTACCTCTGTGCCTTGCGAGGCCACTTCATCACTTTCAGGGATTCCAATGAGGTGGATATTAGCCTTCTTTGAATTATCCCAGAGCTCTCTGAGAGAATGATCTGTTTTTGCTCTCCATGTCTCTTCCTTTTTGAGAGTTTAAAAGCGTTCAAAGGCTTTGTTTTCAATGTCAGAAATCCTTTTTTCTGCTTGCTTTACTCTGTTACTGAGATATTCTACTGTATTTTTCAGATCTTTGAGGGCTGCAAAATCTTTCTTCAGTGCATCAAAATCTTTGGTGGTTTTGTGTTTAAATTCATTAAATTCTTGAGACAACTTTTGAATTTCTCCTCGAATTTCTAATTCCAACTTTTGAATTGCTGCTTGAATTTGTGATTCCAATTTTTGCTCCATTTTATTAATCTTGTTTGCAATCCAAATTCTGAATTCGATTTCTGACATCTCAGACAGCTGTTTATGAGTTGTGTCTTCAGTTACATCTGCCATAGCTTCCCTTGGGGGTGTTTGACCTATTTTGGTTATTCATGTTATCAGAGTTTTTCCGCTGTTTCAGCCCCATGATTCTTTTACACCATTTGATTTTTTTCCCCCTGGAATTTTGTTGAGGACCTGTACAGTGTTATGGCCTGAATAACTGGGGACCTGTTTGGTGTGGTGAGGTAAGTGGTTTTGTCTTGTTTTCAGCTGGTCTCTGTCCGACCCTAGTGAAACAGTTACTCTGGTTTGAAGTCTTAGGGGGCCTGCCTTTCCATCCCAGATCTGTTCCGTGGTTGTTGCCACCTGAGTAGATGCCCGGCCTCCTCTGGTTTCCCAGGGAGATGGGGCTATGGCTTCAAAATATCTGGGAGTGAGACCTATTGTTGCTAAAATACGGTTACTGCTATGTGCCTTGGGGTTCCCTCTCAGCCAACCGTCCTCTCCTCACTCCCAAGCCCCAGAGTCAGCACTGACCAGCTGCAGTTTAGGCCCTGTCCACACCCCTTGAAAAATCACCCAAGAATCGGGACTCCTGGGGGACAGGCTCCAGACTTCAGAGTGAGTGTGGATGGGAGTGCTGGGAGCTCAGAGTTGCAGGTAGAGAATAGAGACAGTTTTATACACTTTTATGCCTGGCAGGAGAATGCTATGGCACCCTAGAAGGGGAGGTAGGTCCAGTTTTTAAAGGGTCTCTTCCGTGGAGTGTAGTGGGAGGACTTTGAACTCTGCTTGGTTGTTAGGCACTCCAAGCCATTCTCATGGGGGAGGGGACTCCCATCCGCTTGGTGATGGATTTTGTACTTTTTGTTTGTATCCTTGTGGTTGCAGCTCGCCTCAGCAGGGTTGATGTGCTTTCTTCAACCTTCTCTCTTGGTGTAGCTCAAATCCACCTGGTTACTTGGTAAATTTCTGTCCTTTAACTCTCCTTCTGGATGGGAGCCTCTGTGGAAATCTGGCTTCAGTCAGCCATCTTGTCTCCCAAATTGGACTTAATTAAACTGAAAAGCTTCTGTACAGATGACAAAATCTCAAAACTGCAGCTGCTGGTGGATGTGGAGAGAAGGGAACACCCCTACACTGCTGGTGGGACTGCAAATCAATACAACCTTTATTGCAAGTATTTGGATTTGAATTGTTTGCTTTCTTGATATTTAACCCTGTGAGTCCTTTACATATTCTAGAAAAAACTCTATCAGATTTGTGATTTACAAATATTTTCTACATGATTGTTGCTTGCTTTTTTTACTTAATAGTGATTTTCAAGAAGTAGAAATATTTATGTTAAAGCTTAATTTTTCAATTGGTTATTTTATGAAACAACTCGTATAACATCATTTGGTGAAAAGATGGTCATTTCTCCTCAGAAGTGCCTTTGAGCCATCAATTTGTCCAAGTTGGTGTGAGTCTATTTTGGAATTCTTTCTCTACTTCCATTGATCTCTTTATCTTTATGGCAGTTCTACAGTGTCCTAATTACTGCAACTTTATCGTAGATCTTGAGGTCAGATATTGTATAAATTTGAACATTGTTCTTTTTCAAAGTTGTTTGGAATAACTAGGTTTTTTTTAAATTTCCATATGAATTTTTCAATCATCTTGCACCAAAATATCCGCTTGAATCTGGATTGGGATTGCAATGACATGTCCATATTTATAAATAGACTTGAGGAAGCATTGGTATTTTAACAATATTCTGATCCATGAATATATTTTATCTGTCCATTCACTTTGGATTTTTAAATTTCTTGGCAAGGTTTTGTGCTTTTAAGAGTACAAATTGCACAATTTTGGCAGTTTCATCACCAGATATGTAATGCCTCTTTAAATGGTATCATCCTCTCTATTTTAGGTTTAGTTCTAGTAAATAAAATGTAATTTTTGTTAATATTGGTCTTGTATCCTTCAACCTTGTTGAATTTAGTTATTGTTTTTTAACACCTTGAGGTAGATTTTGTTGGCTATTCCTTGTGAATGATTGTGTTCTGCAAATAAGAATAGTTAATTCCTGGGCAGCATCTGTGCCTGAAGGAGTCGGGCACTGGCCCCATATACCAGAGGACATGGGTTCAAACCCAGCCCTGGCCAGAAAAACTGCAAAAAAAAAAAAAAAAAAAAATTGTTTATTCCTTCTATTTCAGTTTCTTGCCCAGTCGGGTTGACTAAAATGGCCTGTTGAACAGAAGGAATGGATGGATTTTGAAGTCAAATATTGTACAAACAAAGTGGAGGTCCTTAAATCTATATTTATGTTAAAGGGAAAAAGTGCCATCTTTCACAATTATATATGACATTAATTGTAGGGGTTTTTTTTTGCATCTGTTGAAGTAAGCAAATTTTCTTTACATCTGTTAAAATGGTAAAATTAATTTTGGTGATATTTTAAATGTTAAACTAATTTTGCAATTCTGAAGTAAACTCTTCTTGGTTATTATAAATTTTCTTTTATTTATACAGTTACATTTGAGTTGTCAAAGTTTTGTTAAAACTTTTTCATCTATGTTCAGAGTGTATTGATCTGTACTTTAATTTCCTTATAATGTTTCTGCCTCTTTTTGGCATTAATGGAATTGTGATCCCACAGAATGAGTTTGAGTGTATCATATTCTCATCAATTTTCTGGAAATGTTTGATAGAATTCCTGAGTGGTGATATTCAGGGATGTAATTTTAATTGTTGAAAAAAATTTCACTTAATTCATAAGATCTATTAAGCTTACCCATTTGTTCTTGAGATAAGTATTGAGTATTTCTCTCTTTGTTCTTGGTAATTTTCTTTGCATTGAAGCAGAATTCACCTGATTATTAATAATATTTTTATTCATTTTCTGAAAAAAATATTTAGAATGTGCCTTTAACCTAACTATGCTATGCCTTGGTGTTTGATATTAAAGTTGGTAGGTAGTTGGATTGTATTTTTATGAGTAAATATGTTTTTAAAACATCATTTTTTATTAAAATTCATAATTTTGCTCAGTTAGCAATCTTAAAATTCTTTCAATGCATGGATTTTCATTTTTATTTTAAGAACTTTTTCTCATTGAAATTGTATACATTTAAGGTGTACAGTGTGATGTTTTATTATACATATATATATAATGAACTGATTAATGCAGTCAAGCTAATTAACATGTTTCTTGTGTATTAAAACTATTTTTCATAATAAAGTTATATTCCTAACAAAAAGAAAATCAATTTATTCACATAGGTATAATTTTTTTCAGTGAGCAGACTTAAGATACTTGAAGCAAATTTCAAGTGTTATAAACTGTTGTCTCCAGGCTCTGTGTTAGAATGCTAACACATTCATCCTATGTAATTAAAACTGTGTTCATTTTGAATCGTTTCTTTCTATTCCCACAACTCGCCAAGTCACTTGTAACCACAATTTCCTTCTTTCTTTCTATGAGGTTTCTGTTTTAGGTTCCACATTTAAAACAGTGAATGGAGCATTTGTCTCTCTGTGTCTGTCTTATTTCACTCAGCATCATTTCCTCCAGGCTCATCTGTTATCATAAATGGCAGGGTTTCTTTCCTTTGTGAAGCTTACAGGATATGAATGTACATGTTAAATACACATACGTATATTTGCACGAATAACACTAATGTACATATGTATATCATAATCTCTTTATCAATTCATCCATCAATGGACACTTAGACTGTTTATTTTTTCTTTTGTGAATAGTGTGCCAGTGGACACAGGAGTGTAGATATCTCTTTTAGAAATTGATTTCATGCAATTTCATATCATTTGGATATATACCCAGAAGAGGGATCACCACTGGATCATATGTTAATTCAATTTTTCATAATTTGAGGAAACTCCCATGATAGCTGTGCCAATTTTCAGTCTGACCAATAGTGTATAGGTTTTCTTTTTCTCCACATTCCCACTAACACTTGTTAATTTTTATCTTTTTGATAACTGCCTTGTGAATTAATATCTCATTATAGTTTCATATTTATCCTGGTGATTAATGGTGTTCAGCACTTTTTCTCATATCTATTGTCATCTGTATGTCTTCTTTAGAAAAATCTATTCAAGTCCTTTTTTTTTTTTTTGCTGTTTTTGGCCAGAGCTGGGTTTGAACCTACCATCTCTGCCATGTGGGGCTGGTGCCCTACCCCTTTGAGCTACAGGAGCCACCCCTTTGCTTGTTTTTTAAATTAAATTATTTCTGTTTTAATTATTGAGTTGTCTGACTTCCTTACATATTTTAAATATTAACCCTTTTATTACGATTGTAAATATTTTCTCCCATTCCACAGTTTGACTTTGTGTTTTATTTAATATTTTCTTTGTTGTGTAGAAGATTTTATTTCATGCTAATCTCACTTGTTTGTTTTAGCTTTTATTGCTTGAATTTTGGTGTCGTATCCAGAAAATAATTTCCAGACTAATATCAAGGAGCTTATTCCATTTGTATTCTTCTGGGTGTTTTAAAGTTTCACATCTTACATTTAAGTTTTAATATATATTGTGCTGACATTTGTGTATGGGATAAGAATTCAATTTTGTTCTTTCACATGTGCATATTCAGTGTTCCCTATTTATGAAGAGACTATCCTTCCCATTGTGTATTATTGATGCCTTAATCAAATATTAGTTGCCCATATATATATGCATTTATTTTTGGAATTTATTTTTTGTTCCATTGTCTTATGAGTCTGTTTTTGTGCCAGTACCATGCTCTTTGATTAGTACACTTTATAGCATAATTTGAAATCAGGAAAAGTGATGATATAAATATGTTTTTCAAATGAATGTTTTTTTATTAACCATTTTTATCTAATTTAATTATTATATATTAGAAATTATTTCACCATTTTGGTATTCAGTTCTGTATGTTTCATCTGTTTACAATAAAGCACTTTTGTGATGATTGCTTTAAAATTCTTGTTAGATTTTAAATTGTGAAATTTCAACATCTGAGTTACGTCACTGTTAACATTTTGGTTGATTATCTTCTTTTTGTCCTGGTTCTTTAGTATGAGTGATTTCAATTGCTCCTTTTTGGAGAATAATATCACAAGGACCCACATATTTCTTATGTCTTCTTTTTAGGCATAAAGTCACCTTGTTTAGGTTTAATGCACAAGTCCTATCTGCTTTGGTGGACTGTAGTTCCAATGACAACTTAGTTTGTTGTTGTTGTTGTTAGTTTTTGAGACGGAGCCTCAAGCTGTTGCCCTGGATAGAGTGCTGTGGTGTCACAGCTCACAGCAACCTCCAACTCCTGGGCTTAAGCAATTCTCTTGCCTCAGTCTCCCAAGTAGCTGGGACCACAGGTGCCCACCACAATGCCTGGCTATTTTTTGGTTGCAGTTGTCATTCTTGTTGGGCAGCCCCAGGCTGGATTCAAACCCGCCAGCTCTAGTGTATGTGGCTGGCACCTTAGCCACTTGAGCTACAGGCACTGAGACAGACAACTTAGTTTTAGAGCTGCTGCAGTGTTATTCTGATCTGCTTTATGTAAGGACAGGAAGCTTCGCTGTGAATGCAGACACTGCAGTGCAGTTCCCAAAATACTTGGTGCATTGATCTAGTCCACTTGCCAGGCCTATTATTGTCTTCTGGATTGTGTCCTTACTTCGGAGAAACAGAGAGAAATACATTTACACCACTTTGTCATAAAAATAGATATTTAAAAAATCAAAAAATCTTATTAATATCTTACTGAATTGCATGTCTGTGGAAATTAGTTGTGGAATTGTGCTGAATTATTTATGGTGGAAGGAAGGGAATTATTAGTTTTTCATGACTATTACTACCCACCTCTCTCTATATACCTGTATCCACTATTTAATAATAATGCAGAATGAAGTAGAATAATGGATGTAGTTCTCAATTTAAAAATCATCACTAAATTACTGTAGAAGCTTAAGTAAATTATTTAGCTGCTTCTTTTTAATTTCTATATTTCCAAAGGGAGAATGGAATGATAGTACGTTGCTTTCGCCAACATTTCTTCTTCTCTTATGCTCTTATCCAGTTAGGATAGTTACAACTCATTTGCTTTAGTGATGTTGTAAATATAATTTAGTCCGATAGAGCATGACAAGAATACAAATGGCTTTGAGGAAGGAAGAGCCAACTTTTTTTTTGCTGGGTGTGATCAAGGAACATATTAATCCAGTTGTCTCTTTTAACTATGAGGTGAACCAGACTTAGGATGAAACTTACACTATTTAAAGATGAAGAAAAATAAAAAATAAACATGGGCCACTAAGAACTTATTAAGGAAGTATTGAATTGAACAGCTTCAAAGCCTGTTGTTTTTCTGGATATCTTCAAATCTAATATATTGTTTATTGTTAAGTCAATTGGAGTTGATTTATATAATGTTAACTAATGTGGAGAATAATGATAAACACTGACTTATAGAATAGTGAAAAGAAAACAAAATTATAAATATTAAGTGCATAGCACAATTTCAGGCATACAGAAGCAGTTCAGAAACTAGAATTTATTATCTAGGATTTTTGGATGTTAAGACTGGAGATTAATCTCATATAGAGCATGGCAATTCAGGTTTGTTGCCCTCAGTAGAGTGCCTTGGTGTCACAGCTCACAGCAACCTCCAGCTCTTGGGGTTAGGCAATTCTGCATCAGCCTCCCAAGCAGCTGGGAGTACAGGCACCTACCACAATGCCTGGCTATTTTTTGCAGTTTGGCTGGGGCCAGGTTTGAACCTGCCACCCTCGGTATATGGGGCCAGCACCCTACTCACTGAACCACAGATGCCGCCCAATTTAGGTTTTTTGTAAGCAACGTATATTACTAATAATAGGCATTTCCATTCATTGTATGATAGATAAATTATGTGTTATAGATAAATTAATTGTATATCTCACAGTACTGACTGTGAGATGTATAGCTTTAAATCACTCTGATACAGGGGCCTCTCCACTCCCATGGTTACACTTAAAACTATATTTTTGTTGGGGTTCACAGAAGGCCTCTTAGTTTAGAATTCTTTAGTTGAGGATTGCTATTTCCCATCAATTTTATTTTTAAAAAAGGCATTAAGTTATCTCAGCATTGTTACTTTCGAAATTGACACTATTGAAAAATGATAGCATCATAGAAAAGACTTAAGATATTAAAAAACTATTGATAGACATGTAATGGCAAAAAAATTTTAAAAAGTAAATGACCAGTTTCTCACACACAGAGTACACCCTTAAACATTGATGCTTTACCATATTTAGACCAACACAAGGTCATATAACATATATAGGACTTCCTTACATATCTTTATTATGATTAATTATTAACACAATGGCTGGGGTCCAGATGCAACTGATTTGGCAGTAAGCCAAGATTGTCAAAGTTAGCAGAAACATTGGTCCTGGAATTTTTGAAATATTATAATCCAGAATTTAACTTTCTCTGAATATAACATATTAATGTCCACAGTAACATCACACACATTACCAATATATTTACACAGTCATATAAGCAACGCTAAGGCTTAATTGGACCTTTTTAAATAATTTGATTTCATATGGTGAAACTACTTTAGGAGAAGAGAGCATTACAATTTTAAAAGTGACAACACAGAGGCAAACATGAAAATTACCACTGTTCAAAATTTTGCATTCATGTTGTCACATAACATTCATTTGTTCAAATCATTTCTACATCAGTAGGACTGTAGGGTAGAGCTGGTAGTCCTGGAAGTGATTGCAATGTTACAGAAAGGTGTGCAAATTTGGAGATATATGGCTACTAAAAGTGTATAAATGGATATATATATTTTAATATCATTAAGGCTCTTGATTTAATATGATCTTTTATTTATTTTTTATTTTTTTTATTAAATCATAGCTGTGTACATTAGTATGATCATGGAACACCATACACTTGGTTCATAGACCGTTTGACACATTTTCATCACACTAGTTAACATAGCTTTCCTGGCATTTTCTTAGTTATTTTGCTAAGACTTTTACATTCCACATTTACTAAGATTCACATATACCCTTGTAAGATGCACTGCAGGTGTAATCCCAAAAATCCCCCTCCCTCCACCTCCCACCACCCTCCCTCTCCTCCCTTTCCCCCTTCTCCCTATTCTTAGGTTGTAACTGGGTTATAGCTTTCATGTGAAGGTGAACATTAGTTTCATAATAAGGGGGAGTACATTGGGTACTTTTTCTTCTATTCTTGAGACACTTTACTAAGAAGAATATGTTCCAGCTAAATCCATGTAAACGTGAACGAGGTAAAGTCTCCATCTTTCTTTAAGGCTGTATAATGTTGCATGGTGTACATATACCACAATTTATTAATCCATTTGTGGATCGATGGGCACTTGGGCTTTTTCCATGACTTAGCAATTATGAATAGGGCTGCAATAAATATTCTGATACAAATATCTTTGTTATGATGTGTTTTAGGCTTCTGGGCATATGCCCAGTAGAGGAATTACAGGATTGAATGGCAAATCTATTTTTAGATCTCTAAGTGTTCTCCATATCTCTTTCCAAAAGGAATGTATTAATTTGCATTCCCACCAGCAGTGCAAAAGTGTTCCCTTTTCTCCACATCTGCGCCAACATCTCTGGTCTTGGGATTTTGTGATATAGGCTAGTCTCACTGGACTTAGATGATATCTCAAAGTAGTTTTGATTTGCATTTCTCTGATGATTAAAGATGATGAGCATTTTTTCATATGTCTGAAGGCCTTGCACCTGTCTTCTTCAGAGAAGTTTCTCTTCAAGTCCATTGCCCAGCCTGCAATGGAATCCCTTGTTCTTTTCTTGCTAATGTGTTTCAGTTCTCTGTGGATTCTGGTTATTAAACCGTTGTCAGAGACATAACCTGCAAATATCTTCTCCCATTCTGAGGGCTGTTTGCTTGCTTTACTTACTGTGTTCTTGGCTGTGCAGAAGATTTTTAGTTTGATCAAGTCCCAACAGTGTATTTTTGAAGCAGCTTCAATTGCCCAGGGGGTCCTTCTCATAAAAGACTCGCCCAACC
Source organism: Nycticebus coucang (assembly GCF_027406575.1). Classification (NCBI taxonomy): domain Eukaryota; kingdom Metazoa; phylum Chordata; class Mammalia; order Primates; family Lorisidae; genus Nycticebus; species Nycticebus coucang. The sequence continues at coordinate 36,999,660 of NC_069792.1, forward strand.
CAATTTCTTCAAGGGTTTTCCCTGCACTCTCCTCTAGTATTTTTATAGTTTCATGTCTTAGGTTTAAACCTTTAATCCAGTAGGTGTCTATCTTGGTTAATGGTGAAAGATGTGGGTCCAGTTTCAGTCTTCTAAAGGTTGCCAGCCAGTTCACCCAGCACCATTTGTTACATAGGGAATCTTTTCCCCATTGAATATTTTTAATTGGCTGGTCAAAGATTAAATCATGGTAATTAGCTGGATTCATCTCTTGGTTCTCTATTCTGTTCCAGACATCTACTTCTTTGTTTTTGTGCCAGTACCATGCTATTTTGATCACTATCGATTTGTAGTATAGCCTGAGGTCTGGTAGCATGATTCCTCCTGCTTTGTTTTTATTTTTGAGTAATGTCTTGGCTATTCGAAGTTTCTTCTGATTCCATATAAAATGAAGTATTGTTTTTTCAAGATCTTTAAAGTATGACAGTGGAGCTTTAATGGGGATTGTGTTGAAATTATATATTGCTTTGGGTAGTATGGACATTTTAACAATGTTGATTCTTCCCAGCCATGAGCATGGTATATTTTTCCATTTGTTAACATTTTCAGCTATCTCTTTTCTTAGAGTTTCATAGTTCTCCTTATATAGATCTTTCACGTCCTTTGTTAGATAAACTCCAAAATATTTTATCTTCTTTGGCACTACTGTGAATGGGATAGAGTCCTTAATTTTTTTAACTTGATTGATGTTGGTATATATAAAGGCTACGGATTTATGAATGTTGATTTTGTAACCTGAGATGCTGCTGTATACCTTGATCACTTCTAAGAGTATTGCAGTAGAGTCCCTAGTGTTTTCCAGATATACAATCATATCATCAGCGAAGAGTGAAAGTTTGATCTCTTCTGACCCTATGTTGATACACTTGATCACCTTTTCTTCCCTAATTGCGGTGGCTAAAACTTCCATCACAATGTTAAAAAGCAGTGGAGGCAATGGGCAGTCTTGTCTGGTTCCTGATCTGAGTGGAAATGATTCCAATTTAACTCCATTCAATAATATATTGGCTGTGGGTTTGCTGTAGATGGCCTCTATCAGTTTAAGAAATGTCCCTTCTAGACCAATTTTCTTAAGTGATCTGATCATGAAGGGATGTTGGATGTTATCAAAAGCTTTTTCTGCATCGATTGAGAGAATCATATGGTCTTTGTTTTTTAATTTGTTTATGTGCTGATTTACATTTATAGATTTCCGTATATTGAACCAGCCTTGAGACCCAGGGATAAAATCAACTTGGTCATGATGCATGATTTGTTTGATATGTTGCTGGATCCTGTTTGTTAGAGTCTTGTTGAATATTTTTGCATCTATATTCATTGGTGATATGGGTCTATAATTTTCTTTTCTTGTTGGGTCTTATCCTGGTTTGGGGATCAGGGTGATGTTTGCTTCATAGAACGTGTTGGGTAGTTTTTCTTCTTTTCCTACCTTTTGGAACAGGTTGAGTAATACAGGTACTAATTCCTCTTTAAAGGTTTGGTAGAATTCTGACGTACAACCATCTGGTCCCCAGCCTTTCTTTTTGGGGAGATTTTGTATGGTTGATGTTATTTCCGAACTTGATATGGGCCTGTTCAACATTTCCACTTGATTTTGGTTAAGTCTTGGAAGGTGACGTGCTTCAATGTAATGGTCAATTACCTTCAGATTTTCATATTTCTGAGAGTAAAGTTTCTTGTAATATTCATTAAGGATTTTTTGAATTTCTGACGAGTCTGTTGTTATTTCATCTTTGTTATTTCTGATTGATTAGATTAGAGATTTAACTCTTTTTTTCCTGATTAGGTTGGCCAAAGGTTTATCTATTTTGTTGACCTTTTCAAAAAACCAGCTTTTTGATTTATTGATCTGTTGTATTATTCTTTTGTTTTCAATTTCATTTAGTTCTGCTCTGATTTTGGTTATTTCTTTTCTTCTACTGGATTTGGGGTTGGAGTGTTCTTCTATTTCCAGTCGCTTTGAGATGTCCCATTAAGTTGTTTACTTCCTCTCTTTCCGTTCTCCTGAGGAAGGCTTGCAGTGCTATAAATTTCCCTCTTAGAACTGCCTTTGCAGTGTCCCAGAGGTTCTGATAATTTGTGTCTTCACTGTCATTTTGTTCCAAAAGTTTGGCAATTTCCTTCGTGATCTCATCTCTGACCCAGCTATCATTCAGCATAAGGTTATTTAACTTCCATGTTTTTGTATGAGTATTCAGATTCCTGTTGTTATTCATCTCAAGTTTTATTCCATGATGATCCGAGAAGATGAATGGAATAATTTGTATTCCTTTAAATTTACTGAGGTTAGACTTATGACCTAAGATGTGATCGATTTTGGAGTAAGTTCTGTGGGCTGATGAGAAGTATGTGTATTCAGTTTTATTGGGATGAAATGTTCTGTAGATGTCTGCTAAATCTAAATGCTGGATGGTTAGATTTAAATATAGAATTTCTTTACTCAGCTTTTTGTTGGAGGATCTATCCATCACTGCCAAAGGAGTGTTAATATCTCCAACTATTATGGAGTTGGAGGAAATCAAGTTGCTCATGTCTGTTAGAGTTTCTCTTATAAATTGAGGTGCATTCTGGTTGGGTGCATAGATATTAATAATTGAAATCTCATCATATTGAGTCTTATCCTTAACAAATATGAAGTGACCATTCTTGTCCTTCCTTACTTTTGTTGGTTTAAAGCCTATTGTGTCCACAAATAAAATTTCAATGCCTGTTTTTTTCTGGTTACCATTTCCCTGAAATATGGATGACTATCCTTTCACCCTGAGTCTGTATTTGTCTTTTAAGTTAATATGTGACTCTTGTATGCAACAAATATCTGGCCTGAGTTTTTGTATCCAGTCAGCTAACCTATGTCTCTTTAGAGGGCAGTTTAAGCCATTCACATTAATGGAGAGTATTGATAAGTTTGGTGAAATTTTGGGTATTGAGTTTTTTAATAGTCCAGTGGACATTTTTAATCCTTTCACCAGTGTGGAAGTTGGAGTTTTATCAGAAGTTTCTGAGTGAGTTTACTTTTGAAATAGAGGATTGGGTGGGTTATTATGGAAGATAGGTCTGAGAATATGCGGAAGAGCTGGTTTGGTTATCGCAAATTTCTTCAGGGTATGAATGTCAGAAAAGTATTTAATTTCTCCATCATAAATGAAACTCAGTTTATCTGTGTAGAAATCCGGGGTTGAAAGTTATTTTGCTTTAGGAGATTAAACATCAATGAACACCCTCTTCTGGCTTGAAAAGTTTCAGCAGAGAGATCAGCAGTCATTCTAATGTTCTTCCCTTTGAAGGTAATAGTTTTCTTTCGCCTGGCCGCTTTGAGAATTTTCTCCTTCATATTAACTTTAGTGAAGTTAATTATGATATGCATGGGGGATGTCTTATTGGGGTTGAGTCAAGCTGGGTTTCTGAGATATCTGCTATCTGAATTTCAGGTTCTCTAGGCATGTCTGGAAAATTCTCTTTCATAATTTCATGCAGAAGGGCCTCTGTGCCCAGTGAGGCCACTTCATCTGTTTCAGGAATTCCTATGAGTTGGATATTTGCCTTCTTCGAGTTATCCCAGAGCTCTCTGAGAATGATCAGTTTTTGCTCTCCATTTCTCTTCTTCTTTGAGAGTTTGGGAGTGTTCCAAGGATTTATCTTCAATGTTGTAAATCCTTTCTTCTGCTTGGTCCATTCTGTTGCTAAGGGATTCTACTGTATTTTTCATATCTTTGAGGGCTGCAAATTCTTGTTTCAGTGTGTCTAAGTCTTTGGTGGTTTTGTCTTTAAATTCGTTAAATTCTTGAGACAGCTTTTGAATTTCTACATGAATTACTAGCTCCATTTTATTAATCTTGTTTGCCTTCCAAATTCTGAATTGGATTTCTGACATCTCAGCCAGTTTTTTGTGAATGGGATTTTCAATTACATCTGCCGTATCTTTCCTTGGGGGGGTTGATCTATTCTGGTTATTCATGTTATCAGAGTTTTTCTGCTGATTCTGCCCCATGATTGTTTTACTACCTTTGATTTCTCCCCTGGTGTTTTGTCGAGGACCTGTACAGTGCTGTGGCCTGAGAAACTGGGGCTCTGTTTGGTGTAGAGAGGCTAAGTGGTTCTGTCTTGTTTTCAGATGGTTTCTGTTTGACCCTAGTGGAACAGTTACTCTGGGTTTAAGTCTCAGCTATGGAGAAATACCAGCAATTAAGTCACCCCACCCACCACAGGCAACATATGGAAAAGGAAAATCAAGCCTACCTACAACCACACACCCAGGGCACCACTGGATAGTCCCCAGGTGAGTGACTCAGTTCAAAAGGTCCAAATCAATCGTCTCAGTCAGCAGCTGCCTCGGGTGGGAGAGTTCAAGAGGTCCCTGGGAACTGGATTACAGGAGTCTGGTGACTACTCTAATATGGCATGCTCCAGTGCTGCGTGGAGTCAGGAGGAGCCACCCAGTAAATAGATCAGTCTGGGAAGGTTGATTCCTCCTTCCCCACCTTGCAGCTCTGTCTCACACAGTCGCTGCTAGCCCCACAGGGCTGTGACCCAGTCAGTTGTCTGCAATAAGCAAATACTCCAGGGGTTTGCACCTGCCTAAATCACAGGGTAGTATGTGTCTGCTCATCTAGGCTGCTACTCTCTGCTTTTATCCAGCAGGGGGTGGTGTGGCCTGTCAACCTCAGGCACTTGATGGAGGCTGGAGGTATTCACTAAGGTCCAGACCCACCCTTAGTTTATGTTACTGGGTGAATGGAACAACCCTGTGGGAGTTTGTTTCTGACCTTGCTAGATTCCACTGCAGAGGATAGGCTCATTTGAGTTCCCAGAACCTGTGCCTCAGGCCCTGTCTTTAGTCATGCGGGTTTGTATTCGCAGCACGATTAGTTGTTAGCTGTAGCCTCTTGGCCTCCTTTGTCTATAGGCTGGTGATCCCCTGAGGGCCAGGTGCGTCTTAGGCTCAGTCAAGCGGTCCTCTGGATCATCCCCACCCTGGGAGTTTCCTGGCTCTGCGGGTGTGTTTTCTAGTCCCCGTGTTCCACCCAGGTCAGTGCTGCATCAGGCAAACCCTTTACTCACGGGGCCTGTGTTTCAGTCCCAGGTCTGTTCCATGGTGGTTGCCGTCTGAGAAGATGCTCAGCCTCATCTGGTTGCCCAGGAAGACAGGAGGAGAAGCTATGGGAAATCTGGGGGTGGGCGTTTTTATTGCTGAAGACGGCTGTTGCTCTGCACCTCAGGGCACCACCGCTCCAGTGTGATTCCCTCTTAGCCAACGTCATATTCTTGCTCCTTTGCTGCAGAGTCAGCACTGGCCAGCTGCACTCCAGGTCCTTTCTACACCTCTCGAGAGTTCACCCAAGAATCTGGATTCCTGGGGGGGCAGGTCTCCAGATCACGGAGTGAGAGTGGAGGGGAGTGCTAGGAGCTCAGAGTTGCAGGTCATAACACCAAGCTCATTGAGACCAAATGAACAAATAAACACAAAAGTTACCAGGGACCCAGGCCCATGGATACAGAGACAGAAAGAAACACATAGACATACAGGCAACAGCCACGACAACAGCAATATAAGAACAGCTGCAATAAAAATAGTGATAATCGTAAAATAATTGATAGAAAGGAAATAAAAAGAGAAAAAAGTGGCGTTAGTAGAAATGTTAAACGAGAAGAAAGAAGAAATTAAAATTAGAAAACATAGAAATAAAAAATATATCTATATAAAATATAATAATAAAAAATTATCGAAATCTCCTCCAAGAAAATGGTGTGGAAAAAGCAGACCAAAACAAAACAAACAAACAAACAAAAAAAAAAAAACAAGAAAACCAAACAAAACAAAACAAAACAAAACAAAACAAAAAAAAGGCACCAACTATAAAAATATTCTTGTGTGTAGAAATGTACCTATATATGGGGTGGTGCGTGTGGCTGAAGGAGTAGGGCGCCAGTCCCATATGCAGGAGGTGGCGGGTTCAAACCCAGCCCCAGCCAAAAACCGTAAAAAAAAAAAAAAAAAAGAAATGTACCTGTATACATCTATATGTCTGCTGTAGGGATCAACTTTCGTAGGAATATATTCATACTGCAATATACATTCTGGACACCAGGTGGTGCTGTGAGTGGTTCCCAGGTTTATACCTGATTTACAGTTTATACTGTTACCATGGTAAACACCTTCCATGGTCAATTGCCATTTTGGAATTTCTGTAAAAGTTTGTCGCCTAAGAATTGTGTAACCTCAGCTGTTCTTTTCCAGACAGCACTTGCGACCAACCTTCCCACTTAGTGCAGGTGTCCACGCTTCTTAAGTCTTTCCACTCTGTTCCAAGGTTCTCCTGCAAACTGGCGACTGCAATCAACTGTGGGGGGAGTGGTGCTGAGTTCATGGGGTTGCTGGTGGGTTTGTGGTTTTAGCTGCTGTATCTGGTTCCCGGGGCTGAAGCCGAGTTAGCGGCTTTAGCAGTTGAAGCCGGGTCCACGGCTTCAGCCGCTGTAGCCAGTTCCCATGGTTGGAGTGTTCGGGGAACTTATTCTGAGTTTTATGGTTCAGAGTTTTCCTTTTGGATCGGCACCTACCAGTTCACCGCACAGCCTGAACCGCCAGCCCCCTCCAACACCTGAGGGAAATGTGCCCGCCCTTTTGGGTTGTTCAAAATGTCTGTTTCCTGGGCAGGATCCCTTCCCTTCAATTGTCCAACAGTTTGCCCAGCTCCCCGTGGTTTTGAGTGGCTCTCCTTTCGGATGTCTCTCTCAGTTCAGGAATAAATATTTGTCAATTGGGTTTTGTCAGCATTTACAAGCTGCTCACCTCTGTAGGGGAGGGGCCTGCTGGCCGGCATGGCAGAGCAGGGAAGAATCTCTACAACAGAGTCTGTGGTTTTAAATTACCCCTCATATATAGCAATCCGCCAGTTCACTGGGCGTCTCCAGCTGTCTGTCCACTCCAATAATCCACACACAGGGAAGGTCCAGACCCCCTTTCCTCTCACCTGATGGCTTGGGAGAGGTGGACTACATGTCCGTCCTGTCCGCCATCATGCTCCGCCTCCTAATATGATCTTTTGTATTTGACTTGGGCAACTCTATTAAAATACTTTTTTTACCATGCCTAGCAGTATGAATTGAATAAAATTTCTACCTTCAGGAATGCAGGTGTTATGAGAACAGCTGCTAAACAGCTGTTGTCACCATTTAAGTTCAATCTGTTGCCAAGAAACATTTCCCCCCAATCGTTTTGTTTGTTCATTTGGGGAGAATAATCTAGGATGGAGTGCTAAGGCTAGATGTGATTATTACAGAATGAGCGATTTGGTGGGCCTCAAGTGGGCTGTCATGTCTTTGCAGATTGAATGTGTGAATTGCTGCCAGGACATATTGGAATATAATTGATAGCTACATTGAATGGCACTGTTAACAGTGATGGTGAAATATTTTGCTTTAGTGAAAGTCAATGTGAACTCTGCAGTGGAACCTGCTATACGTGTAGTCATTTAGCCAGAACAAAATACCTGTTATGCTCTGGAATTAGGTAATGGAGCCAAAAGCCTGCCCTATGCAGTCAAATGAATGACAGGCTAAGCGTTATCTAGATCAGCTGTCAACATTTTCTTTTCCTGGATGATTGCTAACCTCTTAACTTTGTACACCACAGAAAAGATTTGAGATATGACAGTAGTTTGATTTAGCTGTAAAGATTCAATGAATGTTAAAATACCAGGGAAAATTATCCCCAATTATTCATCATGGGAATAGGTCAGAAACATAGAATTATTTCTCTTTTACTTTGTCTCACAAACATATCTCTAATTAGAAAAATGCAGTGATTTGTATGTATTTCTTGTACATTTGCCCCAGGCAATCACAAAACTCTGAATTGACCTGTCCATCAAGAGAAAAGAGTGCTGAGACTAGATGTTAAATGTACCATGTTCAACTTTTTAAACTGTGATAAAGCAAGATTCCACCAAGGGGAAAAATAACAACAAAAGAAAGAGCTTATTATAAATATTGTATATTGTGCTAGAGGAGAAATAAACCAGATAAAGTGACCTGTGTGTCAATGATTTTACAGAAATATCCAGTTACAAACATTTACTCAATATCGTATTGAATGGAGTTAAATTGAAATCATTTCCACTTAGATCAGAAACCAGGCAAGGTTGCCCATTGTCCGCATTGCTCTTTAACATTGTTAGGGAAGTTTTAGTCATTGCAATTAGGGAAGAAAAGGCGATCAAGGGTATCCACATAGGGTCAGAGAGATCAAACTTTCACTCTTTGCAGATGATGTGATCATTTACCTGGAAAACACTAGGGATTCTACTACAAAACTTTAAGAAGTGATCAAGGAATACAGCAATGTCTCAGGCTACAAAATAAACACCCATAAATCTGTAGCCTTCATATATACAATAGCCAAACCAAAAAAAAACAGTCAAGGACTCTATTCCTTTCACAGTAGTGCCAAAGAACATGAAATATTTGGGAGTATATCTAACAAAGTATGTGAAGGATCTCTACAAAGAAAAGGGCACACTTCTACACTGCTGGTGGGAATGCACACTAATACATTCCTTCTGAAAGGACGTTTGGAGAATACTTAGAGACCTAAAAATAGACCTGCCATTCAATCCTATAATTTCTTTACTAGGTTTATACCCAGAAGACCAAAAATCACAATATAACAGAGACATCTGTACCAGCATGTTTATTGCAGCCCAATTCATAATTGCTAAGTCATGGAAGAAGCCCAAGTGCCCATTGACCCACGAATGGACTAGCAAATTCTGGTACATGTATACCATGGAATATTATGCAGCCTTAAAGAAGGATGGAGACATTACCTCTTTCATGTTTACATGGATGGAGCTGGAACATATTCTTCTTAGCAAAGTATCTCCAGAATGGAAGAAAAAGTATCCAATGTACTCCGCTCTACTATGAAGCTAAATTATAGCTTTCACATGAAGGCTATATCCCAACTATAGCACAAGACTATGAGGAAAGGGCCAAGGAAGGGGAAGGGAGGGGGGAGGTGAGGGGGGAGGGAGGGTAATGGCGGGGCTACACCTACAGTGCATCTTATATTGGGTACAGGCAAAACTTACTGAAGGCAGAATACAAGTGTCTACACACAATAACTAAGAAAATGCCATGAAGGCTACGGTGGACAGTTTGATGAGAATATTTCAGATTGTATCTGAAACCAGCACATTGTACCCCTTGATTGCACTAAGGTACACAGCTATGATTTAACAATAAAAAAATTAATCTCTTGTATCATCATAAATAATTACATAACTTTATGCCTTTAAATCTATGCATCTATAATGCCTTTTACAAAATACAAGTAAAACCCATTATTTGTTGCTTAATATTGATTCATATTTGATATCCAACATACATTTATTTTTACACCAAATATTAAACATTTTTAAGGCAGATATCACAGCTCAATTTACACATCACCAAAATGTGGAAACAATCTAATTGCCCGCCAACCCAGGAATGGATTAACAAGCTGTGACATATGTATACTGAGGGATACTATTCAGGCATTAAAACAGATGGAGACTTTACATCATTTGTATTAACTTGAATTGAGTTGGAACACATTCTTCTTAGTAAAGCATCACAAGAATGGAGAAGCAAGAATCCAATGTACTCAATTCTAATATGAAGCTCCTAGATAATCTAATATATACCCTTATATGTGAAAAACTCAAATCAATTCAAGGTGGAGGCAGGATAATGAAGGAGCAGAGACAGGGGAGGAAGGAGGGAGGTGGGGGGAGTTACAGTGTATGGCACATCTCTTGGGAACGGTACATAATTAAAAGAGGGACTTTACTTAACAAATGCAATCAGTGTAAACTAATTCTTTGTACCCTCGATGAACCCAAACAACAAAAAAAGAAAAAACAATTTTAAGGCAGAATACTAAAACATTTTATTCTCTTATTCAACTAGTGGAAGAAAATATTGTATTTTTTCAAAAAATCTCAGCATTGTTTATATTCTAAAAAATTTAAAAGACTATGTTCAAAGTTATAAACTGAACCACATAATGAGCAAAGATGTCCCCCAAATTAATCAGTTTTTACATATAGTTTATTACATACTGGTACATATGTGTGTGTGTATATATATATTTATACATATATATGATCAAACATAAAACAATCATTAATAAATTTTTCTAAAACCCAAAATCAATAGTTTGCAATATCATGCAAAGCTACCATTCTCCAAAGTTTCTAGAGCACAAATGAATATATGCATAAAAGGACACTTTAATTTCAGACATAAAAATATAATTTAAGGTACATAGTTAAATAAAATTTAAAAAATTGTAAGTATACACCAATTTTCTAGTTCGGAAGTGGTTTAAGAATAACAATTTGGAATACATAGATGGTAGAAGTTGTAGATGTTATTCTAGCATCACAAAATGACTTTGGTGTGTAAAATAGGACATGTGTGCAGTATGATCTAGTCACTCTGAATGAGTAGTATTCCTAGCAAAGCACAGTCTGCCAAGATATAAGAGAAGGAGCAAAGAACAAATCACTGGGCAATGGACACATGATTCTACATGGCAACACTGTTCAATATAATTTTCTTGATAGAGATATAAACTTAACTTCAAATATCTTATTTTTGGAATACTATGAATATAATGTGGAAAATCAAATACTTAATATTTTCACTTGTGTACAGTAAATAATAGAGACTGGATGCCCCTCTCATAATTTAATACAGACAATATAAGCAGTTTAAATCAGAAATGCTGCTATGCTGTTCTCAAATGCTTATGTTCAAATATTTCTATTACAGACATTTCTGCCTAGACCAACAGAAGCTCATACTAGGTGTAGTATTTTTTATAAAGATGATCCAAAAAAGTATAAATTGTTCTGGATAAGTGCTCCTACCCATAAATTTTAAAATATGGTGTAATCTGAGAAAAGGGTCTTGAATAGTATTTAATACATAATTTGCTTGTTCATCTAGGATACAAAAGCCAGATACAGGTTCCCTTACATTTGAAATAATGTTTATATTCTTATCACCACACTGTTTGTCATTCTAGTAATTAGCCAGTCATTAAGTCAATCAGCATTAATCCAAAAACTTGTAATGCTGCAACTTTCTGGTCTCAAAAGTTTCTCCCATTACAAATCTGGGTGATTAGTAACTCTGCCATAACCCTGTTTTTCCACTTATAAATTGGAAATAGCCCCCAAATTTCTCCATCTCTTCATCGAAATCACATTTGTGTTATAAGATTTCAGAGAAGCCTCTATTTGCACAGCTATTAACTTTTTCAACCCTGTGTCAAACAGTATTCCATCTGCTCTGATTTTTAGGGAGGACAAGCATATGTCTTAGTTTGCCTAGGAAAAAAATGTAGTTATATCTACGAATCTGTCATAATAATTAGTATTGTTCCATTTCAACTTTAAAAAGTATCCTGATTTGGATGGAAACTGTATAGTAACCCTAGTGCTGGAATAAAAGTATAGATATTATTCTCCCATTTTACAGTGATGAAATTTAAAACTCAAAGCTATTAAGTTAATTATCTTTAGTAACCCTTGAATCCCTGAACCTAGCCCATGCTTTTCCTATTAAAACTTTTTTTTACTTTCACATACACCTTTCATTTGATGATATTAGGCTACAAAAATACGTCCACTCCAGCACATAAAGAAATAAGAGGTTCTCTGTCTTTATTCCAGATCAGTAATTTGAATATACACTATTAAGACTGTGATATTTCTGACAGCAGCATCTACTATAGTGGAGCAAAGTCTTGGTGAATGGTGCATCTTGGCAGAGAGGAAGGTTGTTCTCGCCACGGAAGGTGTTGCTCAAAACACAAAAGGTGTTGCTCTAAATTTCATTAGTTTTACTTGAATATAAAAATTACAACCTACATGAGATTCATTTTAAAAGGAATTTACCAGAGAAAAATGAATTACTCATCTCAGACATTGTTCAATAAATGTATCATGATGACATGTAATGTAAAATTATATATTCATATAATGTCTGTGACTCAAGGGACATAGAAACTTTAGAAATCATCTTATCAAGTCCCTAATTTTACAAATGAAGAAATATGTCAAGAAAGTCACATTCTAACATATAAGACCAGAGCAAAACTATGACACTACATATACAACCTTTAAAACATAAGGGGATAAGGAGGTGAGTGTCAATATTTGACAACTCCTTTCTTTCAAAACCAAAACCACAAGAGTCTTTACGTAGAAATTTCTTTTGATTTAATAGGTTTATAAACTATTTCATACACATAACACATATATAGACCAAGAGCTTGATGAAGTTCTTCAGTTAAGAATCCCATTTTATAGGGCTGGGCACAGTGGCTCACACCTGTATTTTGGCACTCTGGGAGGCTGAGGTGGGTGGATTGTCTTAGCTCACGCATTCAAGACCAGCTTGAACAAGAGCGAGATCTTATCTCTAAAAAAAAATAGGGAGGCATTCTGGCTGGCGCCTGTTATCCCAGCTACTTGGGAGGCTGAGGCAAGAGAAACACTTAAGCCCAAGAGGTGGAGGTTGCTGTGAGCTGTGATGTCATAGCACTCTACTAAGGGCAACATAGTAAGATGTCAAAAAATATTCCCATTTTGTTTTATTTCACTGAGCATGTACAGAAGTCACTTGTCTACATATAATTAATAGGTTTAATAGAAATCCTATTAGGAACAGATAATCTATAGAAATAGTTATCAACCTTTCAAATAGTAAGTCATTTCCTTTGTCAGTAATCTCATGAAATTTTATTAGGATTGATCAAGAAGTAAATGACTAAACAATTATTAACAATTGGGAATGGTAGTATTCTTGTACATGTAAAAATAATTATAAAAATTTACATGAGATTATTTTTTAAATTACAAACTTTGCTTGATATGGTAGCTGTGACACATAGATACAGACAGATGATAAATGACTGATTAATGAGGCAGAAGAGAGTCAAGATAGATATTTACATTTCTTTGACATATCCTACAAGGAAATATATAGAGAGAATAATATTACTCCATAAATATATGTACCTATTACACACCCATAATAATTAAAAATTAATAGTTAAAAAATGTGACTGGTATAAAATAAACATACATATTCCAGGCATGAGATGGGATTAAATAAATGATTAGGGAATGGAAGAATTAACTCAAAAGAGAGAAGTAAAGGACAGAAAAATGTGAAATATATTTTTAGCTTAATTTAGCCTAGCTCACAGTGCTATCAAAGGAAAAAGTTAAAATTGTTTTTATGTCTATTTATATTCGTTTAGAAAAATTTCAAGATGCTAGGTGCCTCATTTTTGCAATTTTATAAAGTTCTAGTGGTAATTTATTCTAGGACCTAAGGAAATCCTGAATTGCTTTTGTACATGGTACCCAGGGGAATTCTTTTCAAATGCTTCTGCACTTCAGAGGTTTGTGTTTTCTGCTTTTGCACAGAAAGAAATGTATAGTTAGTTTTGAGACACTTAATTTTGTGAAAAATTTAAGAAATAGCTTCTTCAAACTTTTAAAAATATAAAAACACTAGCATGATGCTTATCAGGACTGTTAATGAGGATAGCACTCTTTATCTCTTTCTGCAAAGATCAAACTTTAATTCTTGTTAACATGTCACAACTGTTTTTTCAAAATTTGTTTTCCATTTTTCAAAATGCCATCTTTTTCCAATTTTTCTCAAGGACTTTGAATAAGAATTACCTTTTATTACAAATCAATACATTTTTGCTAAATGTCACAATGTTTCTGAAATTAATTCAATAACCAAGCATGATTCTTTTATTTATTACTGAATTTTTCCATACATGCTTAATTAGTTTTTATCTTCATCACAAAGTACTATATGTACTCAAATTTTTCAAAATGCAAAAGGAAATAGCATTAAATTAATAAAATTCCTCTAAGATATAAATAATAAAATAAATAAGAAATTCTAAAACTAAATTGTCCCCTTTTCATTTTTATTTTCATCCCTTTCTTTTCTTTCCGTTCATTAATTAGCAAAAGAAGGTTTCTCTGTGGTGGGAGACAAACTGCACTGTTGCATAATGTGCGTGCACGTTTGTTTTTTGTTGAGACCCTGTGGTTGCCTTATCTTGGAATTGTTACCGTACGTTTTCATACGCAGCACCACCTTGTTTACCCAACACATTCCCTATGTCCTCTGCTCATGTCACACTGTCCTCCCTATGCTAACAAGGTCACTAGCCAGTACTTGATGTAACTAAGATCTAATGCAGGCAGTGGAGTTATAAAACCCAACTAACTCACTATACTCAAGGAAAGAATGCTTGAAGTATAGTGGATTTCACTTGATTTCTGAACGGTAAACAGGGTGTTCTTGGCGGGCAGAACAAAGGCCCTGCTAGGTGAGCTTTGACTTGAGGGAGTACATGCATTGAGATGCAGAGCTAAATAGATCACTTTCCAAAACTTGCTTGGTCACCCATTATCAGAGAGAGAGAGCCATTCATTTATTTGGCCATATAAAAAGCTCCCTAGGTGTCGGTGTAAATACCCAAAATGCTGTTGCCAAAACTAATTCCTCCTTTAGCAAAATGAGAAAGGTGTCTGCATTCACAGAGTTGTAGACATCGGAGGAGACACAGATCAACCATTTATCATTTAGCCTTTAGTTTAGAACCTTTATTGTAATTATCTCGATTTTTAGATGAGGAAACTGAAGCTCAGAGAGATTTGGGTGTTTTAACAGGGATTGTGTAACTGACATTCACATACAACATTCAAATGCCCCTACTCTTCTTAGTTTACCAATATGCTTCTATAAATCTAACAAACAGGAAAAGAAGCAAAGAAAAATGTAAATAAAATGTTCCCTGTGTTTCCCCAGTTTTCTTCAGGCTAAAGGGTTAGAAAATAAGGCCAACATGGTTAGAACAAGTATTATTTCTCTTTTCGTCCCCTCACCTATGTTTCAAAATGCCACATCTGCAGATTTTTTTCAGAACTTTTGTATTATCAATTGTTTTCTTTACTCTTTTGTATGCTTTGTCGGACTTGGTTTCTTTAATCAAATTTTGAGTGGGTTCAAATTTCTCATATTAAAAGAAGACAAAACAAATGTGCATTTCACGTCCTTCGTCTTTTTGTATTTCTGCTTTTTCAAGCCCAGACTCTTGTGTTGTATTAATTTCTTCATATTTTCATTCACTCTGCGACAAACATTATCATGGTCTCTGCCCCTCCTACTCCTCAAAAGCAGATCTTGGAGAAGTCAGCAATGTCTTCTCTAGTGTTAAATTCCAAGAGGATTCTGTTTTCAGTCTTGTTCATGAGTTCTCAGTAGCTTCTTACACTGTTGGTAATACCCTTCTGAATAACCTTCACTGCTTGGTTTCTGTGAAGATACAAATATTTGATACAAGGCTTTTGATTCTCTGGTTACCTCTTTTTTCATTCCACATGGATTAGTTTTGGAATTATTCCAGTCTTATTATTAGATACCTTTTCCCAATTATTTCTAGCTCTGGAGAACTCCAAATTTATATCTTATTACCAGCCTCATGCCTTTCCCTGTTTTTCCTTTTAACAGGTCTGAGAACTTTACTGGCAAGTTGAAACACTTGGCATAATTTGCTAATGCTTCTCTGTATCTCCTCTTTAATAGACATTATTTTTTAGAACAGGTTGAGATTCATAGCAAAATTGAGTGGAAGATACAGAGAGATTTCATGTACCCATTACCCTAGCATGAGCACAGCCTCCCTCATTGTCAACAGACCCTCTGAAGTGGTACATTTGTTAACAATTCAATGGATGAACCTGATGAACCCACATTGATGCAACACTGTCATCCAAATTCCATAGTTTGCACCAGGGTTCACTCTTAATGCTGTATATTCTATTTGAAAATATATAATGACATCCATCCAACATTATAGTACCATACGCAGTATTTTTGCTGCCTTAAAAATCCTCTGTGTTCCTTAATTAATTCTCCTCCTTCCTTTAGCCCTAGTTACTACTGATCTTTTTTGATGTCTCCATAGATTTTCTTTCCTTGGAATGTTAGGATCAATACAGTCTGTTGTCTTTTCAAATTTGTTTCTTTCACTTAATAAAGTTTCCTCCATTTCTTCTCATGGAGTTGTTTCTTTCCTCTTTTCCTCCATTTCTTCTCATGGAGTTGTTTCTTTCCTCTTTCCCTCCATTTCTTCTCATGGAGTTGGTTCTTTCTTTCCTCTTTTCCTTCTTTTAATGTCTTTTAGACAGCCCCTTAATTGAACTAAATCACATTCAGTGCAGTTCTCATATTGATTATATCATTTAACTTTCATGTGCTGTTTCCTCTTTCTATTCCCTTTCTCCATCATTCTTCCTAATAACTGACTCTTAGAGTCTTCCTGACTTCACATAGTTCAGCTATCACACACTTTGCTAAGGTTCTAGTAGCTAACTTGACAAATATGTGAAATTTTCTATGGCAGGTTTTGCAACATGAAAAATAAGATATAGTATTTTTTAATTAATGACATAAATAAATCTAAAACTAAGAATCTTTGATCAAAAAATATTTATTTTTACTCTTCACATAAAAGCAAATTCCAAACTCCTAAGCATGAAATTAGAAGACATTCTTCATGTGATCTCAGCTGACCTGAAAGCCGGAGGTTGTCAGGTGTTAAATTCAGTGAGGGCTGCTTCCTGATTGATAGGCGCAGAAGAGGTGACTGAAAGGACATGTTGTCATTGGAGGTATGGACTGAAAGAGTGGTGTCCAGGACAACAGGTTATGGAAAAGTGCTGATTCTTAAAAAGGAAGATGAGTAAAGGAGTAAAGACCTAACCCCAGTGATCCTAAGGAATCAGGCACTGCTTCCCTGATGACATCACCTTCATGTAGCATCAAAATATTGCACATTATCAACAATTTCATTGATACTTTTAATCAGGTCTTTTAATTTTTAAAGAGTCCATTACCAATACTAAGAAAACTTGCTCTTTGCCCCAGTTAAAACCCAGCATAAATGAATTTGAGTTTTCTCATAGAATGTCTGGGTATCACTATTCAGCAGTGCTGCAGTGTTTCTAAGTTTTCCAGAAAACCTGACCTAATTCCAGAGAAGAGCAAACATATGCCCCTAAGATGTCTAAGAGACAAAGTTTAGTAGTATAAATGTATTTTCTTTGTCTTCAAAGGAAGGCATTGGTAGAATCCTCTGCAGTAGCTACCTCATGGTCCCTTGGAGGGGTTGCTCTGGACTGGTTCTTCATGTTGCCAGGAGTTTTCTGCTGATTCTTCCTCATGAGTGATTTATTTTATCAGTTCCTTGCCCTAATTTTCTTTTCTCTTCCTCTTGATCTTTAAGTTGCCATACCTCTGGACTATGGTTTCTATGAGTGCTTTTGGTATAGGACCAAAAGGATAAGGTTGAAGAGCAAAAGGAAATAAAAGAATGAAAAAAAAAAAAAGAAAAAAGAGAAAGGAGATGGGGTAGGTAAATGGGAATATTGACAAAAAGAAGAGAAGCACAGAAGTGGGAGCCAGGAGCAATATAGGTGTACAATAGGGTACTTTGACCCAACCTAAACCCCCCCCCCACCTTGGGGGTGCTGGGTTGGTTGGTTCCCTTATGGTCAGCAGCTATTTGCTAGCCTGTTCAGACACAGTATACCACCTCCACCAAGTAGAAAGGAAAGACAAAAATGCTATAAATCAAACCAAAACAAGCAAACAGAAAACGTTAAAGGATAAAATTAGGGGAAAACCAAATAATAGGGATAGAAACACTAGCAAAGGCAACCATGGGAAATTATATTTAAACTAGCAAAATGGAGAAAGAAAAAAAAGAAAAGAAAAATCTATATTGAAAAGGTTGAAATTAAAAAAAAAACAAAACAACAACACACACACACAAAAGGCAGTATATATCTCTTGCTGAATATTGTCTGGGCAACAGGTGATCTTCTGGGGTATGAGATGTTAATCACAATGCTGATATGACTGGAGGCCTCTGCTGATTTCTCAAACCCCACAGGATGGAGACCCTAAATCTCTCCTCAGCCCTCTCAAAAGGCACTTTAAACTTCTAAACTTGGCTAAGCAGAAGCTTTCCCAGGGAAGTACTTGTCATTGGGATCACTGCTGAAGTGGCTATTCACTTACTCAGTGTGCCAAAACCAGTCTCACTCTGCCCCTGAGGGCTATGGCTGTAAGGCGGCTCAGTCCCCGCCTTTAGGTGGCTCAGTCACTAGATT
This sequence comes from Nycticebus coucang, assembly GCF_027406575.1. Taxonomy (NCBI): domain Eukaryota; kingdom Metazoa; phylum Chordata; class Mammalia; order Primates; family Lorisidae; genus Nycticebus; species Nycticebus coucang. The sequence continues at coordinate 37,017,962 of NC_069792.1, forward strand.
ACTAGTTCCTGCCAGATCCTTGCTCTGTGACCCTAAGGGCAGAGCTTTCCAGGGCAGTTCTCTCAGAATGGCTCCGCACGGTCCACAGTTGAACATTATTAGCTCCGTCCTGCTCAGCAGCTCAGTCTGGGGCCCTCAACAAAGTGCTCAAATTTATCTGCACTCCTGCCCAAGCTCTCTCAAGGCAGTTCAACTGATTACCAAGTCCAAAAACATTAAAATAGTTCACAGGTAAGGCCTTTCCAGCTTGTAATCTCACTGTTGCTGTGCTTACAGCTGCTGGCGGGATTAGACTGAATGGACACACATGACCACTTGCCAGTTTTCCAATGCTTTTGTCCTCCTCTTGGGGTCCAGAAGTCTCTGGCTGACTCCCTGTGTCCTCAAAGGGATGATTATAGGCAGATCCCACCAGTCAGAGATGCCTGGATTCTTGTCTCCCCAGACTCATGGTGCCCAGTTGCAAGGAAGCTGTTACTTGGCCGCCATCTTACTCCAAGGAGGAAAATTTTATATTTGTCATTTTAATGTGTGAATGAAGTTTTCATTTAAAACTAATATATTTGTAGGCCAGGCATGGTGGCTCACATCTGTAATCCTAGTGCTCTGCAAGGCCAAGGAGGGTGGATTGCTTGAGCTCACAAGTTTGAGGCCAGCCTGAGGAAGAGTGAGACACTGTCTCTACTAAAAAATAGAAAAACTGAAGCAAGAGGATCACTTGAGCCCAGGAGTTGAAGGTTGATATGAGCTATGATGCCATGGCACTCTACCCAGGGTAACAGCTTGAGACCCTGTCTCAATAAAAAAAAAAAAAAAAAGAAAAGAAAAGAAAAAGAAAAAACTAATATATCTAAGAAGGGAAACAGAAAAATGAATTTCCTTAACACAGCAAAATGTAAATGTCTAGTACATCTCAGTAGTTAGTACATAAGTAACTTTTGTTCTGTTCTGCTTCTTAGGTAAATGCCATAATTGAAATTAAAACATAGTGTTTATGTAGTAATTTGTGATAATATACACAACTTTTGTGATAAATATACACAACTTTCACACATTCATTATTTTTATTATTGTTATTGCTCTAGTTTATATTCATAGCTATACACATGAATGTATGTTTTAGAAAATATCATTCTGTCATGCAATTTCTGAAATGGAGAAATAAGCAAAAACAGATTAAAATATGTTAACAACATAAAGTGCAGAGAAATAGTGTTTAACTTGCAGTTTTCTTGTTGAAAGATAGATTGAGGATAATGGAAGAATGTTTCATATAGACTAAAATAAGAGACACATTTTCAGAAATTTTGTTCAAATTACATAGATTCAATTGCTGAATTCTAAGCAATATAGTCTCAACTGTTAACACACATTTACTTTACAAATTGAGCCTGAAATTTTATGCACAAAAGTAATCTATTGTGAGTCAGCCAGTAATGTGATTTTTCCACACACTGGGTTGTATAAAGTGATCATTTGCTAATTAATCCACAAAGAGATTGATTAGGCAAGTAGGGGATTATTCATCTCCCCATTTTACAGATGAGGAAACAAAGGTAAGAGAGGTTAGGGTATGTGCACAGGCCCCAATTAAATGATGACACTTTTTATTTATGAGTATCATTCTCTGAAGACTTCAAAGCACTAGACTGAGTCACTGATCCTTTTAATTTTCCTGTATAGTTAGGAAGGCACAGGTACAATTACCCTTATTTTTCTTTAAGGGGAATGAACTACTCTCTCATGAATGGTTTGCCCAAAGTACTTGGGAGAGTTTAGAATTAGCCTCAACTTTAATTCACCAAGTTATTTTTTGCCTGAGTCAGCACAATTCACTATTTCCTAACTGAAATCTTAGAATTTAGAGCAAACAAAAATGTTTTGGTATTCTGTCTTGATTTTAACAACTATATAACATTTCCCCCCCAAAAATAGTAAGACTGTATCAGTATTTAAAATAGCGTCATGCCAAAATAATGATGCCTACAAAAAAATGAATCAATAGCCACAAGAAATTAATATTGGCTTAAATGTATGAAGCATGATGTAAGCAGCCTGTGTGAAGCATTTTGTTAAAACACAATCCTGATTATACATCGTAACTTTACTGCTGATTGCTCATGATGAAAGTTTATATTTAGTAATCAAAATATTTTTAAAATATATAAAATGGCTGTGAATAACCATAAGAATATATCTTTTGGATCATTAATTATAATTCTTAGTGTTGAATCTTTGGACATTGTTTTGAGTATTTAATCACAAAGGATCTTAGAGAACAAATACGTATTTTATAAAATGCAATTAATACATACTTAAATGAAGATTGTGCAAAAACATGTTCTTATAGATGAACTTAATTAGCAAAACAATAAGAAAATCACAAATATTTAGAGCTAGAATGAACCAAAAGTTCTTGTTCACCCCCTCCTTAAAATGAAAACAGCTGAATATCTGAAACATGACTCACTCAAGATTGCACAATTAGGGCTAGAACCATATTAAGAATGTAGGGCTTCCACCCTTCCCAATTCATATTGATATCCAACTACAAACTGAATGATACTTTGTTCAGTAATGCATATTTATCATGACTTTCTCTGAATTAAAGCAAGTTTTGATTCAGCACCCCATGTAAATCATAGAAAGCATCATGCTCACTCTTAAAGATAATTAGAGTTAATATAATCAGAAGAAAATTAGTAGAGGACTTCTTTCTCAAACATCCCTATTTTTGTACACAATGATGCTGTCAAGTAACATCACACAAACTTAAAAGTTTCAATTCAGTTTCCCTTTCTTATTTGACTTACTTTTTTTTTTTTATTTCAATTCAGTTTTGATCTTTCTCTTTACCTTGGTAGTTCACATTTAAGAACCTTCCAGATTTCTTGGTTTCAGCTCTAAAATATCTCTTAAAATGCTTAGCTTTGGAAGCAGAGCATGATGGCAGACAAGACGGATATGTAGCCCATCTCTCCCAAGTTATCAGGTGAAAGGGAGGGGGCTCTGGATCTTTTCCCTGTGTAGATTATTGGTGTGGATAGACAGCTGAAGACATGCAGTGAATTGGTAGATTGCTGTGTTTGAGGTGTAATTCATAACCACTGACTCTGCTGTAGAGATATTCCTTGTCTGGCCAGGGGCTAGCGGCTGGAAGCTGGCCTCTCCGTCATGGAGGACAGCAGTTTGCAGTTCCTGGTGAAATCTAATTGATGAAAATTTTGGTGAAGTGTGGATTCCTGACTGGAGTTTGGCAACTAGAAAGGGGTGACGCTTGGAGCCACAGGCTAGGCAGCCTGATGGAAAATTGAGGGGAGGGACCCTGCCTGTGAAACAGACATTTTGAATTGTCCAAAATGACAGACACCTATTCCCAGAACAACAGGAGTAATTAAATAGACCGGACCATTCCTGGTGGGGAATATTGGTGTGGACTGGCAGTTCAGGGTGTGCAGTGAAATGGCAGATTGCTGGACTCAGGAGTGAGACTCTGATCCCCGGAAACTGAAGAAAAGGTCTCTGTGGCTGTGGTAGGAGCCAGCGGCATCCATCCCCTCCCCCACAGCTGATTGCAGTTGCCAGTTTGTGGTAGAACCTGGGAGCAGAGTGAAAAGATTTGTGAAGCGTGAACTTCTGCACCAAGTTTGGAGGTCGAATAGGAGTGCCATCTGGAACAGAGCAGTCAAGGTTGGGCAAGGTTGGGAAACAAACTTATATAGAAACTCCAAACATGGCCACTGGCCAGGTAGGGTGGTTACCATGGTAACAATGTAAACTGTGTGGTAGCACCTGTGGCTCAAGGAGTAGGGCGCTGGTCCCATAGGCCAGAGGTGGCAGGTTCAAACCCGACCCTGGCCAAAAACTGCAAAAAAAATGTAAACTGTGAATCAGGTATAAGCCTGGGAACCACTCACAGCATGACTTGGTGTCCAGAAAGTATATTGCATTATAAATATAGTCCTACTAAAGTTGACCCCTAGTCATATGTATAGATGTATATTTTTATATATATTTATATATATATATATATATATATATACACACAAGAATAATATTTTTGTGGTTGGTGCCATTTTTTTCTTTTTTTTCATCCTTTTCTTGTAGGAGCTATTGTTAATTTTTTTATTTTTATTTTTTTTATATTTTCTTTCTTCTTTTTTAGCTTTTTTATGAACACTTCTTTTTTTTTTGCTTTTTCCTTATCTCTTTCTCTTCTACCCTTCTTATGGTTTTGGAGAGTGCTTACATCACATTTTTAGAGGTTTTTCTTTTTTTTTTTTTCAATTATTTTATAATTATCATTATTTTTTATTATAGTTTTTTTTGTCTGTATGTCTATGTGTTTCTGATTGTTCATGCATCTGTGGGCTAGTGTGTCTGGTAGCCTTTTTATCTGTTTGTTTGCTCATTTGGTCTCAATGTGTTTTGTGTTCTGCTAAATCCTTGGGTTGGCTATTTTCCCTAACTCCAATTCTCACATTCAACAAGAACAAGGGGGAATGGGGGATGAAGGCTGATTGGAGCCAGCTCTCAACAGAAGTTCCAGTCCAGAGGGAGAGATAATGGCCAGAAAGAACAAAACAAAGCCAAAGGAGGGGAGCCGAGCTAAGAGAGGAGATAGATAATTGCTCATCTTTCCTGCAGAGGTAAGCTTCGATTCCAAAGAAAATATTTTTATGTACAGATCTCGTTCCGAAGAGGTTGTGTGGCTGTCCCCTCCCCTAAGCGAGTTGCTTGCTTACTGTGTGATCTCTACTGTGGGATCTCCAGTTAGAGATCCCACAGTTATCCTGAGTGATAAACTAAGGATCTCCTTCCTCACCACACCAGAGGGAGTTACTGGAAGTTGGTACTCCTTCTCAAGAGAGCCCCTGCTGTGAGTCTAGGAATTCCCTTGTTTGTCAGGAAATTTGAACAAATATTTTCCTTGCCACCTTGGACATTCCGTCTACCTCCCCCACCTCTGGCCTGGCAGTCTAGAAGTCCAACTCCTCCAGAATCCAGAATGTCTGCACTTCTTGGCTAGGACCAGGCATTGCATAGACAGTGGCAGTATAGCTGTGCTGTACCTGTGAATCCAACTGCACAGAAAGACATAGAGGGAAAGGTGACTGACCTGGCCCTCAAAAAAGAGTATCTCAGCAGCAGACAGAGGCTTGGGTTCCTGCACTATGAGTGGAGGCTCTGAATCTGCTGAGGTGCACAAACCCAAGAGGAGGCACCTCCCACCCAACTTCAGCATTAGTAGAGTGATCTTGCTGGGGTGTAACTCTGGAGAGTCATATCTCTAACTCTGTGGCCTGCCAGAAGGAACCAGACCTCACCCTATAGGGATTCCAGAGCTGCAAAACAGCAGCAACAAAGGTGTAGTGGCTGAGGGAGAAGTTCTTTTGCTGTCTAGATATCCTCAGGTTTGGACTGAGCTCAGGTGGAACTTTCTTCAGCTGCCATTGAGCACCTGAGGCAGGCAGACCTCAGCTGGTGGAAGACTGGAGTAACCATGAGGAGGAGGCAACAACCTCATTTTGACTCTGGCAGGCACATAACCCTGGTACATTTACTTATTGGACAGAACTGGGCCACAGAGACTGGGTTAACAGAGGCTGCTGGTGTGACTACCAGAGAATGGGTGACCAAAGTCCGGTGGTGAAGAATGACCAAGATGGGGTAAGAGGCATCAACCCCCTGGGTCTAAACCTACTAGGCAGGCCTTTCTGACCCCTCAGAGCACCAGAGGTGCTCAAATCACACTTGAGCTGCCAATAGACCCCTAACATCTAGTTGCTGGAGTCCTCTTGAACTCTCCAGCTAGATAGTGGGGGCTGTCTGGAACAATTGGTCTGGAACTCTTGAACTGGACAAATTACCCAAGGATCCTCCCAAGTGGGACCCAGGTTTTACTGTAGTGGGAAGGTTTGATTGTTCTCTTCCAGATATTATGGGTGGGGAAAGGGATGTCCTCATTGCTTGTATTTCACTGAAGCTGAGACTGCAACCCAGAGTCACTGATTCATTAGGATTGGACAGAGATCAGCTGAATACAAGACAGAGCCACCTACCCCACTACAACAAGCAGGCCTCTAGAATCACAGACTGTACTACTGTACAGGTCCTTTGCAAAATTGTAGAGGAAAAGCTGCAGTCACCAGTCCCAGTTCCTAGACGAAGGGCTGGTTAACCACAACCATACAAGTTTCCAGTCCAATTTCACCTTACCTGCTTATCTAGCTAAACACTGAAAAATAATCATGGGACAGAGTCAGTGAAAAAACTCTGGCAACATGAATAACCAGAACAGTTCAACTCCCCCAAGGAATGACAAACCAGCCAAACCAGAGGATCCCATTCACAAACAGATGGCTGAAATCAAATTTAAAATTTGGACTGCAAATAAGATCAACCAAATGGAAGTAAAGATGGACTTAGAAATTGTATGATTAATTCAGAAGATGTCTCAAGAATGCAATGAATTCAAAGACGAAAAACAAACATTTAGACACATTGAGAAAAGAAGGCTCAGCCTTACATGATACGAGAAATACAGTAGAATCCCTCAATAACAGAATGCAACAGATGGAAGAAAATATTTCTGACATAGAAGACAAAGCATTTAAACGATCCCAAATGCTCAAAGAGGAAGAGAAGTGGAGAGCAAAAATAAACTATTCTCTCAGAGAGCTCTGGGATAATTCGAAGAAAACCAATATTCGCCTTATAGGGATCCCTGAAGGTGATGAATTAGCTTCACAAGTCACAAGGGCGTTCTTCATGAGATTATGAAAGAGAATTTTCCAGACATGCCAAGAGATCCTGAAATCCAGTTAGCAGATAGTTTCAGAAACCCAACAGGACTCAACACGAATGAGACATCCCCAGGCACATCATAGTTAACTTCACTAAAGTTAATATGAAGGAGAAAATCCTGAAAGCAGCCATATGTAAAAAAACCATAACCTACAAGGGGAAGAATATTAGAATAACTGCAGATCTCTCTGCTGAAAGCTTTCAAGCTAGAAGAGGGTGGTCATCAACTTTTAATCTCCTAAAACAAAATAACTTTCAACCCAGGATCCTGTATCCAACTAAAGTGAGATTCATTTATGATGGAGAAATTAAATACTTTAATGACATTCATATGTTGAAGAAATTTGCCATAACTAAACAAGCTTTCCAGGATATCCTCAGGCCTATGTTCCATAATGGCCAGCACAACTCTCCACCATAAAAGTAAACTCACTCTAAAAATTTTGATCAAATTCCAACTTCAACAGTGGCAAAAAGATTAAAAATGTCCACTGGTCTTTCGAAAAACGTGATACCCAAAATTACTCCAGGCCTATCAATATTCTCAATTAATGTGAATGGATTAAATTGTCCTCTAAAGTGGCACAAGTTGGCTGACTGGATACAAAAACTCAGGCCAGATATCTGCTGCATACAAGAATCTCATCTTACCTTAAAAGATAAATATAGACTCAGAGTGAAGGGATGGTCATCTATATTCCAGGCAAATGAAAAAGAGAAAAAAGCAGGTGTACAATTCTACTTGTAGATACAATAGGCTTTAAACTAACAAAAATAAGGAAAGATAAGGAGGGTCACTACATATTTGTTAAGGGCAAGACTAAATATGATGAGATTTCAATTATTAATATTTATGCACCCAACAAAAATGCACCTCAATTTATAAGAGAAACTAATAGAAATGAGCAACTTGATTTCCTCCAGCTCCATAGTAGTCATAGATTTTAACACCCCTTTAGTGGTGTTGGATAGATCCTCCAAGAAGAAGCTAAGCAAAAAAATTTTAGATTTAAACTTAACCATCCAAAAATTGGAATTAAGAGACATTTACAGAACATTTCATCCTAACAAAGCAGAATACACATTCTTCTCATCAGCTCATGGAACATAATCCAAGATCAATCACAACTTAGCTCACAAATCTAACCTCAGCAAATTTAAAAGAATAGAAATTATTCCTTGCATTTTCTCAGACCTTCATAGAATAAAAGTGGAACTCAGTAACAACAAGAACCTGCATACTCATACAGAAACATGGAAACTGAATAACTTCATGCTGAATGATAGCTGGTTCATAGACGAGATTAAGAAGGAAATAAATTTTGGAACAAAACGACAATGGAAACATGAATTATCAGAACATCTGGGATACCGCAAAGGCAGTCAAAAGAGGGAAATTTATAGCACTGCAAGCCTTCCTCAAGAGAAGAGAAAGAAAGGAAGTTAACAACTTAATGGGACTACTCAAACAATTAGAAAAGGAAGAACATTCCAATCCCAAACCCAGCATAATAAAAGAAATAACCAAAATTAGAGCAGAAGTAAATGAAACTGAAAACAAAAGAATTATACAACAGATCAATAAATCAAAAGTTGGTTTTTTGAAAAGGTCGATAAAATAGATAAACCTTTAGCTACCCTAACCAGGAAAAAAAGAGTAAAATCTTGAATTTCATTAATCAGAAATGGTAAGAACAAAATAACAGACTCCTCAGAAATTCAAGAAATCCTTAATGAATACTACAAGAAATTTTATCCTCAGAAATACGGAAATCTGAAGGAAATCGATGAATACTTGGAAGCACACCACCTCCCAAGACTTAGCCAGAATGAGGTGGAAATGTTGAACTGGCCTATATCAAGTTCTGAAGTAGCATCAACTATACAAAATATCCCTAAAAAGAAGAGCCTAGGACCAGATGGCTTCATATCAGAATTTTACCAAACTTTTAAAGAGGAACTACAACCTATATTACTCAAACTTTTCAAAAATATAGATAAAGAAGGAATACTACCCAACACATTCTATGAAGTAAACATCACCTTGATCCCCAAACCAGGAAAAGACCCATAAGAAAAGAAAATTATAGACAAATATCACTAATGAATATTGATGCAAAAATATTCAACAAGATCCTAGCAAACAGAATCCAGTAACACATCAAACAAATCATACACCATGACCAAGTGGGTTTTATCTCAGGGTCTCAAGGCTGGTTCAATATACATAAATCTATAAATATAATTAAGCATATAAATAAATTTAAAAAACCCCATATGATCCTCTCAATTGATGCAGAAAAAGCTTTTGATAATATTTAGCATCCTTCATGATCAGAACACTTAAAAAATATGTAAAGAAGGGACATTTCTTAAACTAATAGAGACCATCTACAACAAGCCTACAGCCAATATCGTATTGCATGGAGTTAAATTGAAACCATTTCCACTCAGGTCAGCAACCAGGCAAGGTTGCCCATTGTCTACATTGCTCTTTAACATTGTAATAGAGGAAGAAATTAGCCAATGCAATTTAGGGAAGAAAAGGCGATCAAGAGTATCCATATAGGGTCAGAAGAGATCAAACTTTTACTCTTCGCAGATGATAAGATTGTATATCTGGAAAACACCAGGGATTCTACTATAAAACTCTTAGAATTGATTAAGGAATACAGCAATGTCTCAGGATACAAAATCAACACCCATAAATCTGTAGCCTTTATATATACCAACAATAGTCAAGCTGAAAAAACAATTAAGGACACTTATAGTAGTGCCAAAGAAAATGAAATATTTGGCAGTTTATCTGACAAAGAATGTGAAAGATCTCTATAAAGAGAACTATGAAACTCTAAGAAAAGAAAGAGCTGAAGATGTTAACAAATGGAAAAATATACCATGCTCATGGCTGGGAAGAATCAACATTGTCAAAATGTCTATACCACCCAGAGCAATATACAATTTTAATGCAATCTCTATTAAAGCTCCATTGGCATACTTTAAAGTTCTCGAAAAAATAATACATCATTTTATATGGAGACAGAAAAAACCTCGAACAGCCAAGACATTACTCAGAAATAAAAACAAAGCAGGAGGAATCATGCTACCAGACCTCAAACTATACTATAACTCAATAGTGATCAAAACAGCATGGTACTCGCACTAAATCAGAGAGGTAGATGTCTGGAACAGAATAGAGAACCAAGAGATGAACACAGCTACTTACCGTTATTTCGTCTTTGACAAGCCAATTAAAAACATTCAGTGGGGAAAAGACTCCCTATTTAACAAATGGTGCTGGGGGAATTGGTTGGCGACCTGTAGAAGACTGAGACTGGACCCACACCTTTCATCTTTATCTAAGATAGACTCTCACTGGATAAAATATTTAAACTTAAGACATGAAACTATAAAAATACTAGAAGAAAGCACAGGGAAAACTCTTGAAGTAATCGGCCTGGGTGAATATTTTATGAGGAGGACCCTCCAGGCAATTGAAGCTGCATCAAAAATACACTACTGGGACCTGATCAAACTAAAAAGCTTCTGCACAGCCAAAAACACAGTAAGTAGAGCAAGCAGACAGCCCTCAGAATGGGAGAAGTTATTTGCAGGATATGTCTCCGACAAAGGTTTACTAACAAGAATGCACAGTGAAATCAAACATATTAGCAAGAAAAGAAGTGATCCTATCTCAGGCTGGGCAAGGGACTTGAAGAGAAACTTCTCTGAAGAAGACAGGTCCACGGCCTACAGACACATGAAAAAATGCTCATCATCCTTAACCATTAGAGAATTGCAAATCAAAACTACTTTGAGATATCACCTAACTCCAGTAAGATTAGCCCACATAACAAAATCCCCAAACCAGAGACGTTGGCATGGATGTGGAGAAAAGGAAATACTTCTACACTGCTGGTAGGAATATAAATTAATACAGTCCTTTTGGCAAGATGTTTGGAGAATACTTAGAGATCTAAAAATAGATCTGCCGTTTGATCCTATAATTCCTCTACTAGGTATATATCCAGAAGACCAAAAATCACATTATAACAAAGATATTTGTACCAGAATTTTTATTGCAGCCCAATTCATAATTGCTAAGTTATGGAAAAAAACCCAAGTGCCCATCAACTCATGAATGGATTAATAAATTGTGGTATGTGTACACCATGGAATATTATGCAGCTGTAAAGAAAGATGGAGACTACACCTCTTTCATGTTTACATGGATGGAGCTGGAAATATTCTTCTTAGCAAGGTATCCCAAGAATGGAAGAAAAAGTACCCAATGTACTCAACCCTAATATGAAACTATTTTCAGTACAAGAATATGGGGATGGGAGCAAGGGAGGGGGAGGGAGGGAAAAGAAGGGTGGAGGAAGGACGATTGGTGGGTCCACAGACTGAGGCAGGATGACAGAGTGAGACTGTCTAAAAAAAAAAAAAAAGTAAGTGCATCTTGGAAAGGTGCAGGTTAAGTTTATTAAGTGTAGACTATAAGGGTTTGAACACAAAAATTAAGAAAATGTCATGAAGTCTATGTTAACCAGTTCAGTGATAATATTTCAGTCTGTATATGGAACCATCACATTGTACCTCATGACTGCATTATTGTACACAGCTATGAATTAATAAAAAAATGCTTGGCCTTTCAGAGGATAAGGGATGAATTTTACTACGTCTTATACTGGCTATTACAAATAAATTTTAGTTAGGTTTTTTCAGTGTACTCTCTACGTTCTATAATTTTTATATCACCCTGAAAGTAATATTGCTAGCTAACAGCACTATCAACCCACCTCCACATTTTGAAGCATTTCATAGTGGCCCAATACCAACTGAGTTGATACTCCATTTTACAGACATGTCAAGTATGTTTGTGGTTGGGGACCTTTGCATTTGCTGTTCCCCTGTCTGTAATGTTCTTTCTCCATCTTCTTATGGGCAGATCCCTTTCATTGTTAAGTTCTAATATTACCCTCCTGCTATCCCCTCCCTGACTCAACCTTTATTAATTGCACAGGTTATCTGAAGCAATCTTGCTTATTTTGTATTTGCTTGTTTATCTGCCCCTGCTAGCATGTAAATGCTGTAAAAACAAAAATCTACCTCAATTGTTGCTGGATCCCTAAGGCCAGAAGAGCAATTTGATTCTCAAAAAATGCGCTAATTCTAGAAGTATTAGCCTTGTGTTCAAGAACTTCATTCTCTGGCAACTACTTGCTTTTCAAAATTTATCAACCATTTTTTTCTTTATAGGCGCCTATGTGCCTTTGTAGGCGCCCATGCACTTAAGATTCCAGACCATGTTGGGGCTTGTCTCAGGTTATGTCATAATCTGGGGATCGCAGGCATCACTGCACTGTAGATTACCCACTTTATTGAGGTCATTCGTGAAAATAAAAATTCCTTGGCTTCTCTCCAACTCTTCATAATGAATCGCCCTACAAATCTGATTCAGAAGTCTAAGAACTTATTTAAAAATAATCTCCAAGTAGTAAGCACATGTCCTCTGGTTTGGGGTCACGTGCACCTTCTTTACCAGCACAAAATTATCTACCTTCAATACCAGATTCAAATGTTACATTTTTACTAAAATATGTCATAATATTATCCTTAAATAAATATAATTTTAAGACCTTACCACCCTCAGTTTGTATCTCTTTTTATTGTTCTAATAAAATATTTCCCTCGTGAGGATTAAATTGATAATAATATTAAAGTACATTGCTTGGAATATTTTTTGATGTGTAGTAGGGCTTTGTTAACCCTTGTTTGTTATGATTATTGTCATAGGTATATTTTTGTGATATGGCTTTATTGCCCTTTCAAGGAAACCACCCACTACCCACAAGTCCTCACATGCCTGGGAGATAGATAGCTATTTTTTAAAATTATTATTATTATTAGTATTTTATTATTAAATCATAGCTGTGTACATTAGTGCGATCAAGGGGTACAATGTGCTGGTTTCATATACAATCTGAAATATTTTCATCAAATTGTTTAACATAGCCTTTATGGCATTTTCTTAGTTATTGTATGAAGACATTTGTATTCTGCATTTAGTAAGTTTTGCCTGTACCAATTCTAAGATGCACTGTAGGTGTGGCCCCACCAATTACCCTCCCTCCACTCCAACCTCCTCTCCCTTGACCCTTACCCCATATTCTTGTGCTATAGTTGGGTTATAGCCTTCATATGAAAGATATAAATTAGCTTCCTAGTAGGGCTCAGTACATTGGATACATTTTCTTCCATTCTTGAGATACTTTGCTAAGAAGAATATGTTCCAGCTCCATCCATGTAAACATGAAAGAGGTAAAGTCTCCATCTTTCTTTAAGGCTGCATAATATTCGATGGTATACATGTACCACAATTTGCTAGTCCATTAGTGGGTTGATAGGCACTTGGGCTTCTTCCATGACTTAGCAATTATGAATTGGGCTGCAATAAACATTCTGGTACAGATTTTTTTGTTATATTGTGATTTTGGTCTTCTGGGTGTATACCTAGTAAAGGAATTATAGGAACAAATGGCAGGTCTATTTTTAGATCTTTGAGTATCCTCTAAACATCCTTCCAAAAGGGATGTATTAGTGTGCATTCCCACCAGTAGCGTAGAAGTGTTCCCTTTTCTCCACATCCACGCCAATATCTCTGGTTTGAGGATTTTTTTATGTGGGCTAGTCTTACTGGAGTTAGGTGATATCTCAAAGTAGTTTTGATTTGCATATTTCTGATGGTTAAGGATAATGAGCATTTTTTCATATGTCTGTAGGCTGTGCACCTGTCTTCTTCAGAGAAGTTTCTCTTCAAGTTCCTTGCCCAGCCTGAGATAGGATCACTTGTTTTTTTCTTGCTAATATGTTTTAGTTCTCTGTGGATTCTGGTTATTAAACCTTTGTTGAAGGTATAACCTGGAAATATTTTCTCCCATTCTATGGGCTGTTTGCTATACTTATTATGTTCTTGGCTGTGCAGAAGCTTTTCAGTTTGATCAGGTCCCATTTGTGGATTTTTGATACTGCTTCAATCGCCTGGGGAGTCCTCCTCATAAAATATTCACCCAGGCCGATTCCTTCAAGAGATTTCCCTGCACTTTCTTCCAGTATTTTTATAGTTTCATGTCTTAAGTTTAAATCTTTTATCCAGTGAGAGTCTATCTTACTTAATGGTGAAAGGTGTGGGTCCAGTTTCAGTCTTCTATAGGTCGCCAGCCAGTTCACCCAGCAGCATTCGTTAAATAGGGAGTCTTTAATGTTTAGTCTTAACAGTCTCAAATGTTTTTAATTGGCTTGTCAATAACGATAAGTAGGTGGATTCATCTCTTGGTTCTCTATTCTGTTCCAAACATCTACCTCTCTGTTTTAGTGCCAGTACCATGCTGTTTTGATCACTATTGATTTATAGTACAGTCTGAGGTCTGGTAGCGTAGTTTCTCCTGTTTCATTTTTATTTCTGAGTAATGTCTTGGCTATTCGAGGTTTTTTCCTGATTCCATGTAAAATAAACTATTATTTTTTCAAGATCTTTAAAATATGACAATGGAGCTTTAATATTAATTGCATTAAAATTATATATTGCTTTGGGTAGTATAGACATTTTAACAAAGTTGATTCTTCCTAGTTATGAGCATGGTATGTTTTCCCATTTGTTAACATCTTCAGCTATTTCTTTTCTTAAAGTTTCATAGTTATCTTTATAGAGATATTTCATGTCCTTTGTTAGGCAAACTCCCAAATATTTCATCTTCTTTGGCACTACTGTGAAAGGAATAGGTTCCTTGACTGTTTTTTAAGCTTGGCTATTTTTGGTATATATAAAGGCTACAGGTTAATGGGTGTTGATTTTGTATCCTGAGACATTGCTGTATTTCTTGATCACTTCTAAAAGTTTTGTGGTAGAATCCCTGGTGTTTTCCTGATATACAATCATATCATCTGCAAAGAGTGAAAGTTTGATCTCTTCTGAACCTATGTGGATACCCTTGATCGCCTTTTCTTCCCTAATTGCAATGGCTAAAACTTCCATTATAATATTAGAGAGCAATGGAGACAATGGGCAAACCTTCCTGGTTCCTGATCTGAGTGGAAATGATTTCAATTTAACTCCATTCAATACAATATTGGCAGTGGGATTGCTGTAGATGGCCTCTATGAGTTTAAGAAATGTCCCTTCTATATCAATTTTCTGAAGTGTTCTGATCATGAAGGGATGCTGAATATTATCAAAAGCTTTTTCTGCTTCAATTGAGAGAATCATATGATCTTTATTTTTTAGTTTGTTTATGTGCTGAATTACATTTATAGATTTACGTATGTTGAACCAGCCTTGAGACTCTGGGATAAATCTCATTTGGTCATTGTGTATAATTTTTTTGATGTGTTGTTGGATTCTGTTTGGTAGGGTCTTATTGAATATTTTTGCATCAATATTCATTAGTGATATTGGTCTATAGTTTTCTTTTCTTGTTTTGTCTTTCCCTGGTTTAGGTATCAAGGTGATGTTTGCTTCATAGAAGGTGTTGTGTAGTATTCCTTCTTTTTCTATATTTTGTATAGGTTAATTGTTGTTGTCCACCAGCCCAATCAATGACACAGAGATATCACTGCAGACGGAATGATTAATTAAGGGAAGACTGAGGCTTCCTCAGGCCTATAGACCCATTTATCTTTATTCACTCTATTATATATTCAAACTCATCAGATAAGAATAAGCAAGAATAAAGAACAAAAGCATTAATTAAGACTAGCATAAAAAAGTTCTTTTCAGCATAAATGTTGCAAAGCCCATACACATCATTTCTAAGTCTGGAGCATATAACTTGAAGATAAACTACAAGGACACCAGGTTGTCTGTTTCTGTTTGCCCACCTCCCTAACAAGTTAAATGAAGCTTTTGTGTAATTTGAAGTTAGGGAATGAAGAGTAACAGTTCGGCTCTAGACAGGTGCTAAATCTTCAGCTAGGACTTGGCAGGACCTCAGGGAATCATATCTCAAGGTCTTTTTAGCTAGCAGGGTTGAATTAACCCCTGCATTTCTGCTGCTTTAGCAAGCAGGGAGGAATTAACCCCTGAGTCTCGCTTATAGCCGAGAATCGAATATTTCCATCTTAGGTTCTCATACCACAAGGAGCACATATAAGACAAAGCCACCTTTCTGGGGTGCTGAGAACTGTGCCCCTTCACTTCCCCCTTTCCAATTAGCGAACATTGGCTTGTACTGATGTCATCGCCAAAAAGACAGCAGCATTATGGTCACTGATTCTTTTAATTTGTTGAATTTTTTAGACATTATAAAAAATAATAGTAAATATGAGGCAAAGTTAAAACAGAGAACCCACAGAAGATGTAAATAAAGTATGAATATTGTCTAATGGGTTAAGTTGAGCAATTCCTTCAGCTATGTCTTTCAATATTTCATCTCCATTTATTTGTTCCAATTGATGTTCAAAGGTACTGTAAACTTGATGTTGTAATTCAATAATATCAGCAGTTAAATTTTTCATGATTTAGCAAATGTTTTCTAACTTTTCTCCAAGGAAATAAAGTTTCATTATAAAACACAGGAGTAACACAATAAGAAGAAACATTCCAATCATATTTCAATTTCATTCGTTTTTCTAAACTATACAATTGATTTCCTAATAATACTACTGTTTGTTCTAAATCAGCTATTTATTATAAAGTTCAGTGTTAATCTGTTTTTGGGCAGTCACAATTGTTAGAGTTTAGAGTCTTACAATTGTTTAGAGTTCTTATGCCTGTCATCAATAAAGACCTCAGTTTTCATGTCCTGAGTAAGGGTCACACTGGCTGCTGCAGCAGTTGCAGTTATTGCAATGATTCTCAAGATACCAGCTGTTAACAGTTCAATAAAGAGCTTGCTTCTTCTCAAGATTTTATGGGCCAATAATTGTAGAATTGAGAGCGCTGGGGACTCTTCCCACAGATGGGTCAGGTTGATTGGGATCCAGACTTCAGTGCACACTCTAAACAGTTACAGTTGTTCCTTAGATGGATTAAAACTCACAGAATTGTTAATGGAAGTATACATGTAATAAGTTGAACAAACCGTTTATTTGCTGCTTTGTTTCAAACAACATTGCCCTTCAACCACACGAAAGGTAGTTGTAAATAGGCTTGAATATATTTAGTTTTTTTTTTTTTACTTTAAATCTCATCTTATATGTAATCTTATTTTTATGTAATTCATCAGTCCAAATCTTTAAAGGCTGTAAAGCTGCAGTCATTTTTTTACAGACTTGTTTAGGATAAACAGCTATACTAGGAGATGGTGGCGAAAACCTACCGTTCTTCCAGTGTATAGGAATATTAATTATTATACCTGTTTTGTTTTTATTCACTGGAATATCAAGTGGTATTGGAGTTTTAAATGAAGTCTTTATATGAGGAAGTTGTGTCCAATTAGTTATCTTCCTTCACCCATCTGTTATTCAACAGAAGATTGTTTAGTTTCCAGGCCTTTGGGTGGGGTCGAGCATTTTTGTTAGAGTTGAGTTCCACCTTTAGTGCCTTATGGTCTGAGAAGATACAAGGTAAAATTTCAATTCTTTTGATTCTGTTGATATTTGTTTTGTGTCCCAGGATATGATCAATTTTGGAGAATGTTCCAAGGGGTGATGAGAAGAATGTATATTCTTTATCTTTGGGATGGAGTGTTCTATATGCGTCTATCAAGCACAGTTGTTCTAGGGTCTCATTTAAGTCTCTTATATCCTTGTTTAATTTCTGTTTAGAGGAACTGTCCAGCTCTGTAAGAGGAGTGTTAAGGTCCCCTGTTATTATGATATTATCAGACATCATATTGCTCAGACTGAGTAAGGTCTGTTTCAAGAATCTGGGAGCATTTAAATTGGGTGCATAGATATTTAGAATTGAAATGTCTTCTTGTTGCATTTTTCCCTTGACCAATATAAAGTGACCATCTTTGTCTTTTTTGACTTTAGTTGCTTTAAATCCACATGTATTTGAAAATGAGATTGCAACTCCTCTTTTCTTCTGAATTCCATTTGCCTGAAAAATTGTCTTCCACCCCTTGACTCGGAGCTTTAATTTGTCTTTTGAAGCCTGGTGTGTTTCTTGCAGACAGCACATGGATAGCTTGTGTTTTTTAATCCAGTCAACCAATCTATGTCACTTCAGTGGGGAATTCAAGCCATTAACATTTATTGAGATAATTGATAAGTGTGGTAGTATACTATTCGTCTTATTTTGTGAGAGTCCATTGCTTAGTTTTATCTTTTGCATCAGTGTGGAGGTTTGGTTCTGTCCTTTAATTTCTGAGTTCTAACTTTGCTGCTGATCCATTGTGGTGGTCAGTGTGCAGAACAGGTTGAAGTATTTCCTGTAGAGCTGGTCTTGTTGTGGCGAATTTCCTCAATGTTTGTATATCCGCAAATGATTTGATTTCTCCATCAATTTTGAAGCTTAGCTTAGCAGGGTACAGAATTCTGGGCTGGAAATTGTTCTGATTAAGTAGATTAAAGGTAGATGACCATTGTCTTCTTGCTTGGAAAGTTTCATTAGAGAAGTCTGCGGTCACTCTGATGGATTTGCCAATGTAGGTCACCTGGTGCTTACTCCTGGCAGCTTGCAGAATCTTTTCTTTTGTCTTGACTTTGCACAGGTTCATCACAATGTGTCTTGGAGAAGCTCGGTTAGAGTTGAGGTGACCTGGGGTCCGATAGCCCTCTGAAAGCAGTGTGTCAGAATTTTTGGTGATATTTGGGAAATTTTCTTTGATAATATTCTCTAGTATGGCTTCCATTCCTCTGGGGCATTCTTCTTCCCCTTCTGGAATTCCTATAACTCGTATGTTGGAACGCTTCATAAAGTCCCATAATTCTGACAGTGAACGTTCTGCTTTCTCTCTCTTCTTTTCTGCCTCTTTTACTATCTGATTTATCTCAAAAACTTTGTCTTCTACCTCTGAAATTCTTTCTTCTGCATGGTCTAACCTGTTGCTGATACTTTCCATTGCATCTTTAAGTTCCCGGATTGACTGTTTCATTTCCTTCAACTCTGCTATATCCTTTTTATATTCTTCATATCGTTCATCTCTTATTTGATTCTGTTTTTGGATTTCCTTTTGGTTATTTTCCACTTTATTAGCAGTTTCCTTCATTGTTTCCATCATTTCTTTCATTGTTTTCAGCATGTGTATTCTAACTTCCCTTTCTGTCATTCCTAACATTTCTGTATAGGTGGAATCCTCTGCAGTAGCTACCTCATGGTCCCTTGGCGGGGTTGTTCTGGACTGGTTCTTCATGTTGCCTGGAATTTTCTGCTGATTCTTCCTCATGGGTGATTTCTTTTATCTGTTTCCTTGCCCTAATTTTCCTTTCACTTCCTCTTGCTCTTTAAGTTCTCGTGCCTGTCGACTAAGGGTTACGGGACCAGAAGGGTGAGAAGGTTTAAGAGCAAAAAAGGGATGAAAGAAAGGAGGACCAAGTGATAAGAAAAAAAAAAAAAGAAAAATAGAGAAAGGAGAGGGTGGGTAAAAGGAACATTGACAAAAAGAAGAGAGGCACAGAAAGAGGGAGACAGAGCAATATAGGTGTACAGTAGGGTACTTGGATACAACCTTAAAAAAAAAAACACCTTCTGGGGGTGCCCAGCGGGGTGGTTCCCTTGAGGTCAGCAGCTCTTTGCTAACCTGATCAGACACAGTACCCCACCTCAACCAAGTAGAGAGGAAAGACAAAAATGCTATAAATCAAACCAAAACAAGCAAACAGAAAACTTTACGGGATAAAATTGGCTGGAAAAAACAAATAATAGCGGTAGAAACACTAACAAAAATGAAGTTCTAATTATTGAAATAGGCAGCAATGGGAAATTATAATTAAACTAGAAAAATTGAGAAAGAAAAAGGATCTGTATGGAAAAGGTTGAACTTAAAAAACAAAACAACAATCCACAAGATCAAAATAAACAAAAAAAAACAACTAAACCAAAAAAAAAAAAACCACAACCAAAAAACAAAGCAGTATGTATATGTTATTGAATATTGTCTGGGCAACACGTGGTCTTCTTGCGTATGAGGTGTTAATCACAGTTCTGATACCACTGGAGGCTGCTAGTTTCTCAAACCCCAGCAGGTAGACACCCTAAATCTCTCTTCAGCCCACTTAAAAGGCACTTTGAACTTGTTCACTTACTGAGCAGAAGCTTTTTCAGGGAAGTGCTTGTCGCTGGAATCACTGCTGAAGTGTCTATCCACTTACCCTGTGTGTCAAAACTGGTCTCCCTCTGCCCCCGAGGGTTAGGGCTGCAAGGCGGCTCAGACCCCGCCCTTAGGCTACTTGGTCACTGGGTTACCAGCTCCCACCCAATTCCAGCTCTGGGACCCTGAGGGTGGAGCTTACCGGGGCAGATCGCTCACAATGTCTGCCTGTGACCCAGAGCCAAACACTATTAGCTCTGTCTGGCTGAGCAGCTCAGACTGGGGCCCTAGACAAAGGCCAAAGTTCTCCGCACTCCTGCTCAGGCTCTCCCCAAGGCAGTTCAGCTGAGTGCCAAGTCCAAAGACACCAAAACAGTTCACAGATAAGGCCTTTCTGGTTTGCAGTCTCACTGCTACTAAACTTACAGTTGCGTGCGGGTTTAGATGGATTGAACACACGCGACCACTTGCCGGTTTTCCACTGTTTTAGTCCTCCTCTTGGGGTCCAGAAGTCTCTCGCTGACTCCCTGTATTCTCTCAGGGGTGATGATAGGCAGATCCCTCCAGCCAGAGATGCCTGGAGTCCTATATCCCCAGACTCACGGTGCCCAGATGCAAGGAAACTGTTACTCGGCTGCCATCTTGCTCCGCCTCCTTCCCTTCTTATCGATGTAAAACTTTTTAACAAAATCCATTTCCCAGCTTCAGAGATGTCCCGGTGTCCTCCCTACAGATCTCCCAGTACCTACAGGTCACAGCGTGACAGAGACTGCTACTGAGACAACTGGTATCTCCACGAGATGGAACTGCTGAAGTTGAGACAACCGCTCAGTGCTCAGGTCAGGAAAAAAAAACTGTGTCCAATTAATTATCTCATCACCAGTAGTATTAATAAGCATATAAGACTTTTTTTTTTATATTTAGTCTAGTGCATTCAGTTACAAGCTTCCCTAAAGGAATGCATAGTACAAGGTAGTAATTTAAAATTAGAAACAGTATGATTATGTCTAAACTTATACAGAGAATAAGTACTCAACATAAATACTTCATTTATCATATCTGGCTTCTTTGATTTATTTTTATGTAAGCTGACCAAGGTTGCATTGTCATATTAAGACGATGAGACTGATTTTCAAAACAAATTGGAGGGCCAGTTACTCTAGTTATATAATTAAAAATAGTGGTGCCTTTTTCCTCAGGCTTAAATGGTTCACTAATATTATAAGGACTTGGGAATCAAGCTGAATTAGTAATATAAATAGGCTTTGTTGGTTCTAACCAACTCACACTTCTTAAGAGAGAAGCGTTAGGAACATAAGTCTAATATTCATATTTCTGGCACTCAGTTGGAATAGACAACAATGTAATAATTGTTAGAAACAAATTAGTAGCATTCATTTCTTGTCGAGTACGACTTACCAAACCTTGAATCTGATGACATGGTCTTTTACTTGTCTCCAATTTTTCATAAATGGTTTTGCTTAGGACATTTTGATAGACTAGGAGAAGGAGGAGAAAATCTTTTATTTTTCCATGTAATTTAACTTGATATTGTAGTAGAGATGAATATATGATTTTCTTTTTATATTAAAAGTTTTAAAGAATTCTGAGAGTGTGTGAAACCCATGGGGCTTTAATCTATGACGCTTCCATAGGAAGTATTAAGAATGCACTTTTACCTCTACATTTTGTCCAATGTACTAATTCACTTACTTGTGAAAGGTTGTGCATTTGACAAAAAGGTAACTCAGAAGGAATCAGAGTATTATTAAGTTTTGTTCCTTTAATAGAAAGGACTGCTAAAAGATATATCTTTTGTGGAGATTCACTGGAATGACAGTCTATACTTGTTCAAACTTGATATTGAAAATTTAAATAATGAGGCTGATTACTAAAACAAATGGGTGGTCCACTGATACCTGTACTGTAATTTAAAATATTATTTCTTCCTTATTAGGTGTTAAAAGACCATGAATGTCACAAGGCTTAGGAAGTCAGTTGGATTTATTAACATAAATTAGTACATTAGGTTTAAACCAATTGACTTTTCTCAGTAGAGGATGATTTGGGATATATGTCTAATATTTATATGATTGAGCACTTACCTAGGTAGTGAAGAGTGAGATCATAGCCAAGAACAAAGTGAATGTGGTCAGGAGTTGTTTATTCTGAGTTTGGGAGTGTGTTTCTGTGCCATCTCTCCAGTTTCAAAGTCTTGTTAAGGATTTAAAAGTTTGATGAATCTGTTGAGATATAAGCATATCTTCTTCCCCAATGTATAATTTCAGCTTATGCCCAAACATTTTTTAAGGTGATTTTATAATACATTGGTTGATTTAATGGAGAGGAAGTAACAGTGACTGAGTGTTTGTATGCTGGAGTTTTATCTCTTTCATCCATATTTAAAAAAATTTTAAAGTAAAAACAGTTGAAGATATTCTAGTTTTAGGAATAACATTATGCTGAATTCCTCCCTTTTTTCTTTAAGAAGGATTTCTTTTAGTGTATGATTTTGTTTTTTAATTATTGTTCGTTTTGTACTATTACTAGGTATACTAGTAATATGTTTAATATTATATAATTTTTAAAAGGTAGATTTATTATTTATTTTAATAGTAGAAGGATTATTTATAACTAAAAAAGCTTCTATTAAATGAGAAATTACAGCATCAGCCTTTTCAGATGATAAAGCTGAAGTCTATGAAAAATGAGGATAAGTATTAATAGAATGATGAATATGTTTAAGCTTTCTAAATTTTGGAAATTGAGTGACATTCATTTATCATAATTGATTAGACAGTAACCCTCTAGGGTTAACTCTTAGATAAATGAGGAGCTGTTAAAGGTTGGTATGTAGGGCAGGAGCATACTATCACTCTTGCTGTATGCTAAGAAATATCATGTTTTCTTTTTAAAGTCTGAGTATTAGTGTGATGTACAGTATGCTCATGTTGAGCTGTTGAAACTGATTTTATTAATTGATCAACCGCCTGATTTTCCATAGAAATAGGTTTAGGCAAATTACAATGAGCTTGAACATGAGTAATATAAATTGGAAAATTTTATTTCTAATTAATTGCCGAACATATAAGAATAATAAAGTGAATTCTTTAGTATTAGCAAGTAGAGTTACTGTTTTAATATTTTGTACTGCATAAGACAAATAAAAATATCACTGATAATATTTAAACTTTGATTAGGATAATCTGTTAATAATAAAACAATAGCAAGCAATTTTACTTTTTGTACAGAGTTATAAGGAGATTATTGTACTTTATGAGAATAAGAACGCATGTAACTAGATATCTCTAATTTATTAGTATTAGTATAAAATATTTGTGTATTAGGAATCAGTTCTAACTTTACTATTTTAGGTAAAATCTAATTAGTAATTTTTTTTTTTTTTTTTTGGTAGAGACAGAGTCTCACGTTATGGCCCTCGGTAGAGTGCCGTGGCCTCACACAGCTCACAGCAACCTCCAACTCCTGGGCTTAAGTGATTCTCTTGCCTCAGCCTCCCGAGCAGCTGGGACTACAGGCGCCCACCACAACGCCCGGTTATTTTTTGTTGTTGTTGTTGCAGTTTGGCCGGGGCGTGCTTGAACCCATCATCCTCGGCATATGGGGCCGGCGCCCCACTGACTGAGCCACAGGTGCTGCCCCTAATTAGTAATTTTAAGAAATTGAATTCTTTTATTTTGAGGAAAATGATTATCTATAATTTCAATATGATCTGATAATGTAATTTGTTATTCTATATTTAGCATGAATAAATTAGAAGTTTGACCATTATAAAGGGACAATAATTTTTTCAGGATTCTTTCCTACTAATTGTCTTAAATGTTGTTTATGTGGAAAAAAATAATTAATATATGCCATTTACTGAATATTTTCTTAATTACACGTTGTTTTAGTAAAAATGTATGTGCCTTTAAGAGCAACCATTAATAAATTAGCTTGAAAAATGTCAAATTCTACTTTTCTATATATTCTAATATAACTATCTAATGTAACATTATTTTGAATTTGAACGCTGGCAAAGGCCGTTTATATTCTTTTTATTTTTATTTTTTTTATTAAATCATAGATGTGTTCATTGATATGATCATGGAGCATCATACACTCGATTCATAGACCATTTGACACATTTTCATCACACTGGTTAACATAGCCTTCCTGGCATTCTCTCAGTTACTGTGTCAAGACACTTACAACCAAGTTTCACATATAACCTTGTAAGATGCACTGCTTGTGTTATCCCACCAATCCCCTTCCCTTTACCCCCTCCTCCCTCCCTCCCCTCCCTTTCCGCCTTCCCCCTATTCTTAGGTTGTAACTGGTTTATAGCTTTCATGTGAAAACCATAAATTAGTTTCATAGTAGGGCTGAGTACATTGGGTACTTTTTCTTCCATTCTTGAGATACTTTACTAAGAAGAATATGTTCCAGCTCCATCCACGTAAACATAAAAGAGGTAAAGTCTCCATCTTTCTTTAAGGCTGCATAAGATTCCATGGTGTACATACACCACAATTAATCCATTCGTGGATCAATGGGCACTTCGGCTTTTTCCATGACTTGGCAATTATGAATTGGGCTGCAATAAACATTGTGGTACAAATATCTTTGTTATGTTGTGATTTTTGGTCTTCTGGGTATATGCCCAGCAGAGGAATTACAGGATCGACTGTCAGATCTATTTTTAGATCTCTGAGAGTTCTCCATATAGGAATGTATTAATTTGTATTCCCACCAGCACTGCAGAAGTGTTCCCTTTTCTCCACTTCCACGCCAACTCTGGTCTTGAGATTTTGTGATATAGGCTAGTTTCACTGGAGATAGATGATATCTCAAAGTAGTTTTGATTTTCATTTCTCTGATGATTAAAGATGATGAGCATTTTTTCATATGTCTAAAGGCCACACGCCTGTCTTCTTCAGAGAAGTTTCTCTTGAAATCCCTTGCACAGCCTGTGATGGGATCCCTTGTTTTTTTCTTGCTGATGCGTTTGAGTTCTCTGTGGATTCTGGTTATTAAACTTTTGTCAGAGATATAACCTGTAAATATCTTCTCCCATTCTGAGGGCTGTTTCCTTGCTTTACTTACTGTGTTCTTGGCTGTACAGAAGATTTTTAATTTGATCAAGTCCCAGTAGTGTATTTTTGACGCTGCTTCAATGGCCCGGGGGGTCCTCCTCATAAAATACTCGCCCAGACTGATTTCTTCAAGGGTTTTCCCTGCACTCTCCTCTAGTATTTTTAAAGTTTCATGTCTTAAGTTTAAATCTTTAATCCAATGAGAGTCTATCTTATTTAATGGTGAAAGGTGTGGGTCCAATCTCAGTCTTCTGCAGGTTGCCAGCAGTTCACCCAGCACCATTTGTTAAATAGGGAATCTTTTCCCCACTCAATGTTTTCAATTGGCTTGTCAAAGATCAAATAATGGTAAGTAGCTGGATACATCCCTTGGTTCTCTATTCTGTTCCAGATATCTACTCTGTTTTTGTGCCAATACCATGCTGTTTTGATCCCTATCAATTTGTAGTAAAGTCTGAGTTCTGGTAGTGTGATTCTTCCTGTTTTGTTTTATTTCTGAGTAATGTCTTGGCTATTCCAGGTTTTTTCTGATTCCATATAAAATGAAATATTATTTTTTCAAGATCTTTAAAGTATGACAGTAGAGCTTTAATAGGGAGTGCATTGAAATTATATATTGCTTTGGGTATTATAAACATTTTAATAATGTTGATTCTTCCCAGCCATGAGCATGGTATGTTTTTCCATTTGTTAACATTTTCAGCTATTTCTTTTCTTAGAGTTTCATAGTTCTCTTTATAGAGATCTTTCACGTCTTTTGTTAGGTAAATTCCCAAATATTTCATCTTCTTTGGCACTACTGTGAATGGGATAGAGTCCTTAACTGCTTTTTCAACTTGACTATTGTTGGTGTATATAAAGGCTACCGAATTATGGATGTTGATTTTGTAACCTGAGATGCTGCTGTATTTCTTGATCACTTCTAAGAGGTTTGAAGTAGGGTCCATGTTTTTGTATGAGTATGCAGATTCCTGTTGTTACTCAGTTCAAGTTTATTCCATGATGGTCCGAGAAGATGCAAGGAATAATTTCTATTCCTTTAAATTTACTGAGGTTAGACTTGTGACATAAAATGTGGTCAATTTTGGAGTAAGTTCCGTGGGCTGATAAGAAGTATGTGTATTCAGTTTTGTTGGGATGAAATGTTCTGTAGATGTCTGCTAAATCTAAATATTGGATGGTTAGGTTTAAATCTAAGATTTCTTTGCTCAGCTTCTTGCTGGAGGATGAATCCAACACTGCCAAAGGAGTGTTGAAATCTCTGACTATTATGGAGCTTGAGGAAATCAAGTTACTCATGTCTGTTGGAGTTTCTCTTATAAATTGAGGTGCATTCTGGTTGGGTGCATAGATATTAATAATTGAGATCTCATCATATTGAGTATTACCCTTAACAAATATGAAGTGACTATTCTTGTCCATCCTTACTTTTGTTGGTTTAAAGCCTACTGTATCCTCAAATAAAATTGCAAAACCTGCTTTTTTCTGATTACCATTTCCCTGATAAATGGATGACCATCCTTTCACCCTGAGTCTGTATTTGTCTTTTAAATTAAGATGTGACTCTTGTATGCAACAAATATCTGGCTTGAGTTTTTGTATCCAGTCAGCTAACCTATGCCTCTTTAGAGGACAGTTTAAGCCGTTCACATTAATGGAGAGTATTGATAAGTCTGGTGGAATTTTGGGTATCGAATTTTTCAAATGTCCAGTGGACTTTTTTAATCCTTTTGCCAGTGTGGAAGTTGGAGTTTGATCCGAAGTTTCTGAGTGAGTTTACTTTTGTGGTATAGGATTGGGTTGGTCATTGTGGAGGATAGGTCTGAGAATATCCTGAAGAGCTGGTTTACTTAGGGCAAATTTTTTCAACATATGAATGTCATTGAAGTATTTAATTTCTCCATCATAGATGAAACTCAGTTTAGCTGGATACAAGATCCTGGGTTGAAAGTTATTTTGCTTTAGGAGGTTAAAAGTTGATGACCACCCTATTCTGGCTTGAAAAGTTTCAGCAGATAGATCTGCAGTTATTCTAATATTCTTTCCTTTATGTAATGGTTTTCTTTCGCTGGGCTGTTTTGAGAACCTTCTCTATCTTTTCATTTTATTTTATTTTTTTTATTTTATTTTATTTTTTTATTTTTTTTAATTTTTTTATTAAATCATAACTGTATACAATGATATGATTATGGGGCATCATACACTCACTTCATAAACATTTTGACACTTTTTTATCACAGTGGTTAACATAGCCTTTCCGGCTTTATCTCAGTTACTGTGCCAAAACATTTATATTCTACATTTACCAAGTTTCGCAAATACCCCTGTAATATGCACCACAGGTGTGATCCCACCGATTCCCCTCCCTCTACCCACTCCCCCCTTTCCCACTTCCCCCTGTTGTTAAGTTGTAGCTGGGTTATAGCTTTCATGTGAGAGTCCCAAATTAGTTTCATAGTAGAGCTGTGTACATTGGGTATTTTTTCTTCCATTCTTGGGATACTTTACTAAGAAGAATATGTTCCAGCTCCATCCATGTAAACATGAAAGAGGTAAAGTCTCCATCTTTCTTTAAGGCTGCATAGTATTCCATGGTATACATATACCACAATTTATTAATCCATTCGTGGATCGATGGGCACTTCGGCTTTTTCCATGACTTAGCAATTATGAATTGGGCTGCAATAAACATTCTGGTACAAATATCTTTGTTATGTTGTGATTTTTGGTCTTCTGGGTATATGCCCAGCAGAGGAATTACAGGATTGAATGGCAGATCTATTTTTAGATCTCTGAGTGTTCTCCATATATCTTTCCAGAAGGAGTGTATTGATTTGCATTCCCACCAGCACTGCAGAAGTGTTCCCTTTTCTCCGCATCCACGCCAACATCTCTAGTCTAGAGATTTTGTGATATAGGCTAGTCTCATTGGAGTTAGATGATATCTCAAAGTAGTTTTGATTTGCATTTCTCTGATGATTAAAGATGATGAGCATTTTTTCATATGTCTGAAGGCCGTGCGCCTGTCTTCTTCAGAGAAGTTTCTCTTCAAATCCCTTGCCCAGCCTGCGATGGGATCCCTTGTTTTTTTCTTGCTGATGCGTTTGAGTTCTCTGTGGATTCTGGTTATTAAACCTTTGTCAGAGTTATACCCTGCAAATATCTTCTCCCATTCTGAGGGCTGTCTGCTTGCTCTGCTTACTGTGTTCTTAGCTGTGCAGAAGCTTTTTAGTTTGATCAAGTCCCAGTAGTGTATTTTTGAAGCTGCTTCAATTGCCCGGGGGGTTCTCCTCATGAAATACTCACCCAGACCAATTTCTTCAAGGGTTTTCCCTGCATTCTCCTCTAGTATTTTTATAGTTTCATGTCTTAAGTTTAAATCTTTAATCCAATGAGAGTCTATCTTAGTTAATGGTGAAAGGTGTGGGTCCAATTTCAGTCTTCTGCAGGTTGCCAGCCAGTTCACCCAGCACCATTTGTTAAATAGGGAATCTTTTCCCCACTGAATGTTTTTAATTGGCTTGTCAAAAATCAAATAGCGGTAAGTAGCTGGATTCATCTCTTGGTTCTCTATTCTATTCCAGATATCTACTTCTCTGTTTTTGTGCCAATACCATGCTGTTTTGATCACTATCGATTTGTAGTAAAGTCTGAGGTCTGGTAGTGTGATTCCTCCTGTTTTGTTTTTATTTCTGAGTAATGTCTTGGCTATTCCAGGTTTTTTCTGATTCCATATAAAACGAAGTAATGTTTTTTCAAGATCTTTAAAATATGACAGTGGAGCTTTAATAGGGAGTGCGTTGAAATTATATATTGCTTTGGGTAGTATGGACATTTTGATAATGTTGATTCTTCCTAGCCATGAGCATGGTATGTTTTTCCATTTGTTAACATTTTCAGCTATTTCTTTTCTTAGAGTTTCATAGTTCTCTTTATAGAGATCTTTCACGTCTTTTGTTAGGTAAATTCCCAAATATTTCATCTTCTTTGGCACTACTGTGAATGGGATAGAGTCCTTAACTGCTTTTTCAATTTGACTGTTGTTGGTGTATATAAAGGCTACCGATTTATGAATGTTGATTTTGTAACCTGAGACGCTGCTGTATTCCTTGATCACTTCTAGGAGTTTTGTAGTAGAGTCCCTAGTGTTTTCCAGATACACAATCATATCATCTGCGAAGAGCGAGAGTTTGATCTCTTCTGACCCTATATGGATACCCTTGATCGCCTTTTCTTCCCTAATTGCGGTGGCTAAAACTTCCATTACAATGTTGAAAAGCAATGGAGACAATGGGCAGCCTTGTCTGGTTCCTGATCTGAGTGGAAATGATTCCAATTTAACTCCATTCAATATGATATTGGCTGTGGGTTTGCTGTATATAGCCTCTATCAGTTTAAGAAAAGTCCCTTCTAGACCAATTTTCTTGAGTGTTCTGATCATGAAGGGATGCTGGATATTATCAAAAGCTTTTTCTGCATCAATTGAGAGAATCATATGGTCTTTGTTTTTTAATTTGTTTATGTGCTGAATTACATTTATAGATTTACGTATATTGAACCAGCCTTGAGACCCTGGGATAAAACCAACTTGGTCATGATGTATAATTTGTTTGATGTGTTGCTGGATTCTGTTTGTTAGGATCTTGTTGAATATTTTTGCATCTATATTCATTAGTGATATTGGTCTATAATTTTCTTTTCTTGTTGGGTCTTTTCCTGGTTTGGGGATCAGGGTGATATTTGCTTCATAGAACGTGTTGGGTAGTCTTCCTTCTTTTTCTACATTTTGGAACAGGTTGAGTAATATAGGTACTAATTCCTCTTTAAAGGTTTGGTAGAATTCTGACGTGAAACCATCTGGTCCCGGGCTTTTCTTTTTAGGGAGGTTTTGTATAGTTGATGCTATTTCTGAACTTGATATGGGTCTGTTCAACATTTCCACTTGATTCTGGTTAAGTCTTGGAAGGTGGCGTGCTTCCAAGTATCGGTCTATTTCCTTCAGATTTTCATATTTCTGAGAATAAAGTTTCTTGTAATATTCATTAAGGATTTTTTGGATTTCTGATGAGTCTGTGGTTATTTTGTCTTTGTTGTTTCTGATTGATGATATTAGAGATTTTACTCTTTTTTTCCTGATTAGGTTGGCCAGAGGTTTATCTATTTTATTGACCTTTTCAAAAAACCAGCTTTTTGATTTATTGATCTGTTGTATTATTCTTTTGTTTTCAATTTCATTTAATTCTGCTCTAATTTTGGTTATTTCTTTTCTTCTACTGGGTTTGGGGTTGGAATGTTCTTCCTTTTCCAGTTGCGTGAGATGTCCCATTAAGTTGTTAACTTCCTCTCTTTCCGTTCTCTTGAGGAAGGCTTGCAGTGCTATAAATTTCCCTCTTAGAACTGCCTTTGCAGTGTCCCAGAGGTTCTGATAGCTTGTGTCTTCATTGTCATTTGTTCCAAAAAAATGGTGATTTCTTTCTTAATCTCATCTCTGACCCAGCTATCATTCAGCATAAGGTTATTTAACTTCCATGTTTTTGTATGGGTATGCAGATTCCTGTTGTTACTCAATTCAAGTTTTATTCCATGATGGTCCGAGAAGATGCATGGAATAATTTCTATTCCTTTAAATTTACTGAGGTTAGACTTGTGACCTAAAATGTGATCAATTTTGGAGTAAGTTCCGTGGGCTGATGAGAAGTATGTGTATTCAGTTTTGTTGGGATGAAATGTTCTGTAGATGTCTGCTAAATCTAAATATTGGATGGTTAGGTTTAAATCTAAGATTTCTTTGCTCAGCTTCTTTCTGGAGGATCGATCCAACACTGCCAAGGGAGTGTTGAAATCTCCAACGATTATGGAGCTGGAGAAAATCAAGTTACTCATGTCTGTTAGAGTTTCTCTTATAAATTGAGGTGCATTCTGGTTGGGTGCATAGATATTAATAATTGAGAGCTCGTCATATTGAGTATTACCCTTAACAAATATGAAGTGACCATTCTTGTCCTTCCTTACTTTTGATGGTTTAAAGCCTACTGTATCTGCATATAAAATTGCAACACCTGCTTTTTTCTGATTACCATTTGCCTGAAATATGGATGACCATCCTTTCACCCTGAGTCTGTATTTGTCTTTTAAGTTGAGATGTGACTCTTGTATGCAACAAATATCTGGCTTGAGTTTTTGTATCCAGTCAGCTAACCTATGCCTCTTTAGAGGACAGTTTAAGCCATTCACATTGATGGAGAGTATTGATAAGTCTGGTGGAATTTTGAGTATCGAGTTTTTCAAAGGTCCAGTGGACATTTTTAATCCTTTCGCCAGTGTGGAAGTTGGAGTTTGATCCGAAGTTTCTGAGTGAGTTTACTTTTGTGGTATAGGATTGGGTTGGTCATTGTGGAGGATAGGTCTGAGAACATCCTGAAGAGCTGGTTTACTTATGGCAAATTTTTTCAACATATGAATGTCATTGAAGTATTTAATTTCTCCATCATAGATGAAACTCAGTTTAGCTGGATACAAGATCCTGGGTTGAAAGTTTTTTTGCTTTAGGAGATTAAAAGTTGATGACCAGCCTCTTCTTGCTTGAAAAGTTTCAGCAGAGAGATCTGCAGTTATTCTAATATTCTTACCTTTGTACGTTATAGTTTTCTTTCGCCGGGCTGCTTTGAGAATCTTCTCTTTCATGTTAACTTTAGTGAAGCTAATTATGATATGTCTGGGAGATGGCTTATTGGGGTTGAATCGTGCTGGGGTTCTGAAGCTGTCTGCTATCTGAATTTCAGATTCTCTAGGCATGTCTGGAAAATTTTCTTTCATAATTTCATGTAGAAGGGCCTCTGTGCCCTTGGCTGCCACTTCATCAGTCTCCGAAATTCCTATAACTCTTATGTTATTTTTTTTCGAATTATCTGAGAGCTCTCTGAGTGAGTGATCCGTTTTTGCTCTCCATTTCTCTTCCTCTTTGAGAGATTGGGAGCGTTCGAAGACTTTATCTTCAATGTCAGAAATCCTTTCTTCTGCTTGCTCCATTCTGTTACTGAGGGATTCTACTGTATTTTTCATATCTTTGAGGGCTGTAAGTTCTTGTTTCAGTGTGTCTAAGTCTTTGGTGGTTTTGTCTTTAAATTCGTTAAATTCTTGAGACAGTTTTTGAATTTCTCCTCGAATTCCTAATTCCATTTTATTAATCTTGTCTGCAAACCAAATTCTGAATTCGACTTCTGACATCTCAGCCAGTTGTTTATGAATGGGATCTTCAATCACATCTGCCGTATCTTTTCTTGGGGGGGTTGATCTATTCTGGTTATTCATGTTACCAGAGTTTTTCCGCTGATTCCGCCTCATGGTTTACTCCCTTTGGTTTTTCCCCTGGGGTTTTATCGAGGGCCCATACAGTGTTGTGGCCTGAGAAACTGGGGCCCTGTCTGGTGTGGTGGAGCAAAGTGGTTCTGTCTTGTTTTCAGCTGGTTTCTGTTCGATCCTATTGCAACTTCTACTCTGGCTTGAAGTCTCAGCTGTGTGGAAAAATCAGCAATTAAGTCACCCCGCCTGCCCACCTCTGGCCCCAGTTGGAAAAGGAGAATCAAACCTTCCTACAATCGCACACCCAGGGCACCACCTGAAAAGTCCTCAGTCTATTAGCCCAGTTCAAAAGGTCCGAATCAACTGTCTCAATAGGCACTTGTCTCAGGTGGAAGGGTTCAAGAGTTCTCTGGGAACTGGATCACAGGGGCCTGGTGACTCCTCTGATACAGCTCACCCCAGTGCAGCGTGGAGTCAGGAGGAGCCACCCTGCAAACAGAGCAGTCTGGGAAGGTTGACGTCTCCTTCCCCACTTTGCCCCTCCGTCGGACCCAGTCACTGGTATCTCTGCAGATGGCTAACCCAGTTGCCTGCAGTGAACAGACACTCCAGGGGTTTGCACCTGCCTGAATTGCAAGGAAGTCTGCCAGGCCCCCGCAGACTGCCGCTATCTAGCAGGAGGAGATGGGGCCTGACATCTTTGAGTGTTTGATGCAGGTGATGGGAAGGAGGTGTTCACTCAGGCTTAGCCCCGTCCCTGATGGATGCTGCTAACAGAACAGAACAGAACAGACAACTTTGTGAGGTTCTGTCTCTGTTCCTGTCGTCGCCTACAGGAGACGGGCTGTTTTGAGTTCAAACGTCTTTGCTGCTGGAGAATTGCGTCTGAACACCTCTCTGGGTCGGCCCCGCCCTGGAGGCTTCCGGGTTTGTGAGCCGTGTCACCGGTGGCCTCCTCTGGTTGCCCAGGGAGACAGGGGGTGTGGCCTCAGAATATCCAGAAGTGAGCGTTCTGCCGTTAAAGAAAAAATGGCTGTTGATCTACCTCCAGGGAACTGCTGCTCTGGTGTGGGCACTCAGGTGACCCTTTTCTCCTCTGTCCCGCGCCCCAGAGTCAGCATTGAGCGGCCGCAGTTTGTGCTGGGTCCACACCCCTTAAGAGATCCCCCAAGAATCAGAACTCTTGGGGGATGGGCCCCCAGACCTGGATTGGGAGTGGGGCGGGGGGAAGCTAGAGTTTCATTTAGTTTCACGCAATACTACGGTCCGGGGAGGGCTCCTGCACTGCACCGCAGGGAAGTGCCGCCAAGGCTTGATTTCCCCTCAGCAGAGTGCCCTCTCCTCACTCACGTGTCCCAGAGTCAGCGCTGACCTGACGCAGCTCAGGCACTGTGCACTCCCCTCGAGAAATCACCCAAGGAGCCGAACTCCTGGGGGATAGGCCCTCAGACCCCGAGTGAGAGTAGGGGTTCTCAGCTCTCAGCGGGAAGGCCAGAGTCTGATTCAGTCTTGGGCCCCGTATGCCCGGGGAGGGTTGCTGTACTGCACCGCAGGGAAGTGCCGCGAGGCGTGACTCCCCCTCAGCCCGGTGCCCTCTCCTCACTCGGCGCGCCTCAGAGTCAATGCTGACCAGTCGCAACTCGGGGACTGTCCACTCCCCTTGAGAAATCACCCAAGGATTCGAACTCCTGGGGGATAGTCCCTCAGACCCCGAGTGAGAGTAGGGGTTCTCAGCTCTCAGCGGGGAGGCCAGAGTCTTATTCAGTCTTGGGCCCCCTATGCCCGGGGAGGGTTGGTGCACTGCACCGCAGGGAAGTGCCGCCAAGGCTTGATTTCCCCTCAGCAGAGTGCCCTCTCCTCGCTCACGTGTCCCAGAGTCAGCGCTGACCTGACGCAGCTCAGGCACTGTGCACTCCCCTCGAGAAATCACCCAAGGAGCCGAACTCCTGGGGGATAGGCCCTCAGACCCCGAGTGAGAGTAGGGGTTCTCAGCTCTCAGCGGGGAGGCCAGAGTCTGATTCAGTCTTGGGCCCCGTATGCCCGGGGAGGGTTGGTGTACTGCACCGCAGGGAAGTGCCGCGAGGCGTGACTCCCCCTCAGCCCGGTGCCCTCTCCTCACTCGGCGCGCCTCAGAGTCAATGCTGACCAGTCGCAACTCGGGGACTGTCCACTCCCCTTGAGGAATCACCCAAGGATCCGAAGTCCTGGGGGACAGGCCTCCAGACCTCAGTGGGCGGGAGGGGAGCGCCGGGGATTCAGGGTTGCCGGCAAAGGATTCCCAAAGTTTTATTCAGCCCTATGTCCGGCAGGAGAACGCCACGGCACCCCAGTAGGGGAGGTAGGTCCAGTTTTTAGAAGGTCTCTCCCGTGGAGTGTAGTGGGAGGGGCTTTAATTTCTGCCCGCTTGTTCAATTGTGGGGCTCATGAGCCGGTCTCATGGGGGAGGGGGACTCCCGTCCGCTTGGTGGTGGATTTTGTACCTTTTGTTTGCGTCCTTGTGATCACAACTTGCCTCAGCGGTGTTGATGTGCGTTCTTCAGCCTTCTCTCTTGGTGAGGCTCAAGTCCACCAGGATACTTACTAAATTCCTGTCCCTTAACTCTCCTTCTGGACGGGAGCCTTTGTTGAAAGCTGGCTTCAGTCCGCCATCTTGTCTCCCCATCAGAATCTTCTCTATCAAATTAACTTTAGTGAAGCTAATTATGATATGCCTGGGGGATGAATTATTTGGGTTGAATAGTGCTGGGGTTCTGAAGCTGTCTGCTATCTGAATTTCAGATTCTCTAGGCATGTCTGGAAATTTTTCTTTCATAATTTCATGCTGTAGGGCCTCTGTGCCCATCGAGGCCACTTCATCATTCTCAGAAATCCCAATTATTTGTATATTGATTTTCTTTGAATTATCCCAGAGTTCTCTGAGTGAATGATCCGTTTTTACTCTCCATTACTCTTCCTCTTTGAGAGTTTTGGAGCATTCAAAGTCTTTATCTTCAATGTCAGAAATCCTTTCTTCTGCTTGCTCCATTCTGTTGCTGAGGGATTCTACTGTATTTTTCATATCTTTGAGGGCTGTAAATTCTTGCTTCAGTGTGTCTAAATCTTTGGTTGTATTGTCTTTAAATTCGTTAAATTCTTGAGACAACTTTTGAATTTCTCCTCGAATTCCTAATTCCATTTTATTAATCTTGTCTGCAATCCAAATTCTGAATTCGATTTCTGACATCTCAGTCAGTTGTTTATAAATGGGATCTTCAATTACATCTGCCGTATCTTTTCTTGGGGGTGTTGATCTATTCTGGTTATTCATGTTACCAGAGTTTTTCTGCTGATTCCGCCCCATGGTTATTTTACTCCCTTTGATTTTTCCCCTGGGGCTTTATTGCGGGCCCGTACAGTGTTGTGGCCTGAGAAACTGGGGCTCTGTCTTGTCTGGTGGAGCCAAGTGGTTCTGTCTTGTTTTCAGCTGGTTTCTGTTTGATCCTATTGTAACATTTACTCTGGCTTGAAGTCTCAGCTGTGTGGAAAAACCAGCAATTAAGTCACCCTGCCCGCCCACCTCTGGCACCAATTGGGAAAGGAAAATCAAACCTTCCTACAACTGCATACCCTGGGCACCGCCTGAAAAGTCCTCTGTCTATTAGTTCAGTTCAAAAGGTCCAAATCTATTATCTCAATCAGCACCTGTCTCAGGTGGGAGAGTTCAAGAAGTCTCTGGGAACTGGATCACAGGGGTCTGTTGACTACTCTGATATGGGTTACTGCAGTGCTGCGTGGAGTCAGGAGGAGCCACTGAGCAAATAGATCAGTCTGGTAAGGTTGATGTCTCCTTGCCCACTTTGCCCCTCTGTCAGACCCAGTCACTGGTATCTCTGTAGATGGCTAACCCAGTTGCCTGTAGTGAACAGATACTCCAGGGATTTGCACCTGCCTGAATTCCAAGGAAATCTGCCAGGCCCCTGCAGTCTGCCACTATCTAGCAGGAGGAGATGGGGCCTGACATCTTTGAGTGCTTGATGCATGTGGTGGGGGGGAGGTGTTCACTTAGGCTTAGCCCAGTCCCTGATTGATGACGCTAACAGAACAGAATGGAACAGACAACTTTGTGGGATTTTGTCTCTGTTTCTGCTAAAATCGCCTGCAGAAGATGGGCTGTTCTGAGTTCAAATGACTTTGTTGCTGGAGGTTTGTGTCTGATTACCTCTCTGAGTCGTCCCTGCCCTGGAAGCTTCCTGGGTTTGTGAGCAGCGTCAGGCAAATCCTTTGCTCACTGGTGGCCTCCTCTGGTTGCCCAGGGAGACAGGGGGTGTGGCTTCAGAATATGCAGAATTGAGCCATTTGCTGTTAAAGAAAAAACGGGTCTTGATTTGCCTCCAGGAACTGCCACTCTCGTGTGGGCACCCAGCCGACCCTTTTCTCCTCTGTCTCATGCCCTAGAGTCAGCACTGACCGGCCACAGTTTATGCTCTGTCCACACACCTGAAGAGATCTCCCAAGAATCCGGACTCCTGGAGGGCAGGCTCCCAGACCCCTGAGTGAGAGTTGGCGTTAGTGCTGGGAGCTCAGCACTGGAAATGGGGAAGCTACCGTTTTACTCATTTTTATGCCTGGCCGTATTGTTGCCAGGGAGGGCTGCTGCACCGCGCTGCAGGAAAGTGCTGCCAAGGCGTGACTCCCCCTCAGCCAAGTGCCCTCTCCTCGCTCACATTTCTCAGAGTCAGCGCCTACCAGTCGCAGCTTGGGCACTGTGTACTCCACTCGAGAAATCACCCAAGGATCCAAACTCCTGGGGGACAGGCCCCCAAACACTGAGGGAGAGTGGGGGGGAGTGCTCGGAGCTCAGTGGGGAAGCTAGAGTTTCATTCAGTTTTATGCCTGGCCATATTGTTGCCCAGAGGGGACTGCTGCACCACACCGCAGGGAAGTGCCGCCAAGACATGACTCCCCCTTAGCCGGGTGCCCTCTCCTCACTCGTATGCCTCAGAGTCAGCGCTGACCAGTTGAAGCTCGAGGACTGTCCACTCCCCTTGAGAAATCACCCAAGAATCTGAATTCCTTTGGGACAGCCTCCAGACCTCAGTGTGAGTGGGAGGGGAGTGTTGGGGGTTCAGGGTTGCTGGCAAAGGATATTTAAAGTTTTATACAGTTTTATACCTGGCAGGAGAACGCCATGGCACCCCAGTAGGGGAGGTTGGTCCAGTTTTGAGAAGGTCTCTCCCATGGAGTGTAGTTGGAGGGCCTTTAATTTCTTCCCTTTTGTTTAATTGTGGGGCTCTTGAGCTGGTTTCATGGCGGAGGGGGACTCCCATCTGCTTGATGATGGATTTTGTACCTTTTGTTTGCGTGCTTGTGATCACGGCTTGCCTCAGCGGTGATGTGCGTTCTTCAACCTTCTCTCGGTGCAGCTCAAATCCACCAGGATACTTACTAAATTTTTGTCCCTTAACTCTCCTTCTGGACGGGAGCCTCTGTGGAAAGCTGGCTTCCGTCCGCCATCTTGTCTCTCCCCCCAAAGGCCTTTTTAATTAGAAACTGTTCTTACTCTCGTATCTGGAAAAAGAAGAGGAAGCTGTTACAAAACTGAAATAGTCAGAAGAAGAGGTGGAGCAAAAGACAAAAGGATTAGAAAACAATTATCAATAACTTTACAATAATGGGTTAAAAGTTTTTTAAGTTCTGATATTTTATTTTCTGATACATTAGTAAGAGTTTTATCTGAGTCACTATCCTCTGTTTAATTTTTTTTCTGAGTGACTTTTGAGAGAAATTTTATTTACAGGTCTCTATATTTGGTTTCCCTGTTGGCGGTGGAACAACATCATGTTCTGTATCAAAACCAGATTGTAAAGTTTTTGAAAGTCACAGTTACCAAGTGATAAACACTCTAAATATTTCTGCTTATAAATTCCTCTCTCTGGTGCATTTGTCGGAGTACTTTTCTTATGTTCTTTTACACTTTTAAATTTAGCTTATTCTTTTTGTCAGCTTTAAACCAGTAGCAGTGCTTAGCCACTACTTGAAACAACTCAGGTGGAGGAGGAGGACTAGGAGGTTTCTGCTTAATACTATCAATAAGTTCACTACATTCCTGCAAAAAAAAAAAAAATTCAAATTAGTCATTTTGTCTTGCAAAGATTGAGTAGAGGAAGAAACAACAATGATTTTAAAAATAAAATCATTAACAACTGAGTCTTTAACTACATCAGTAACTATAAGCTTACTAATATCAGGTTCAGATTCATCAGAAACATGACAGAAAGGATGACGCACTCATCTTTTTGCATCATTGAAAACAGTTTGCAATGCCATAGTAATTAAATTATACACAGTCTAAATATCTTTATCAATAATATTTTCTTACCGGTAAAATCTTTTCATATCCTGCCTAATATCTTTCTAAACAGACAAATTTAACTGATTTTTAGAGTCAGGAGAAAACCAATAATAATATTTATGAATGATAGCAAAAAGACGTCAAAAAGACTGAGTTTTAACTGACACTCCCATGGAGTCTAATAGAGACTGTAATAACTGCATATATTCATCCTCAGCAGATACTGAGTTTCCCATTTTGTTCCTTTTAATTATTCCTTTTTTATTTCCTTAAGTTTTCCTTTTTATTCCTTTAAGTTTTCCTTCCCCACCACTTTTTTTCCCTTAACCCTAATGCAGGGAGTCTTGAGTATTTTCAGCCCAGTCACATCCACCCAGTTCTGCCCATTCCCAGTTTTTTTACCTTAACTTTGAAGACCAGAAATACAGCGGACAGTCGACCTCGTTTGGACCAGCTGTACCCTGCTCGCTGCATCCGATGTTGCTGTCAACTAGCCCAATCAATGACACAGAGATATCACTGCAGACGGAATGATTAATTAAGGGAAGACTGAGGCTTCCTCAGGCCTATAGACCCATTTATCTTTATTCACTCTATTATATATTCAAACTCATCAGATAAGAATAAGCAAGAATAAAGAACAAAAGCATTAATTAAGACTAGCATAAAAAAGTTCTTTTCAGCATAAATGTTGCA
Source organism: Nycticebus coucang (assembly GCF_027406575.1). Classification (NCBI taxonomy): domain Eukaryota; kingdom Metazoa; phylum Chordata; class Mammalia; order Primates; family Lorisidae; genus Nycticebus; species Nycticebus coucang. The sequence goes on from NC_069792.1 coordinate 37,057,390, forward strand.
AAGCCCATACACATCATTTCTAAGTCTGGAACATATAACTTGAAGATAAATTACAAGGACACCAGGTTGTCTGTTTCTGTTTGCCCACCTCCCTAACAAGTTAAATGAAGCTTTTGTGTAATTTGAAGTTAGGGAATGAAGAGTAACAGTTCGGCTCTAGACAGGTGCTAAATCTTCAGCTAGGACTTGGCAGGACCTCAGGGAATCATATCTCAAAGCCTTTTTAGCTATCAGGGAAGAATTAACCCCTGCATTTCTGCTGCTTTAGCAAGCAGGGAGCAATTAACCCCCGAGTCTCACTTATAGCTGAGAATCAAATTTTCCCATCTTAGGTTCTCATACCACAAGGAGCACATATAAGACAAAGCCACCTTTCTGGGGTGCTGAGAACTGTGCCCCTTCAGTTAGTAATATAGGCACTAGTTTTTCTTTAAAGGTTTGGTAGAATTCTGATGTGAAGGCATCTGGTCCCGGGCTTTTCTTTTTAGAAAGATTTTGTATAGTTGATGTTATTTTGGAACTTGATATAGGCCTGTTCAACATTTCCACTTCATTCTGGCCAAGTCTTTGTAGGTGGTGTGCTTGCAAGTATTGATCAATTTCCTTCTGATTTTCTTATTTCTGAGAGTAAAGTTTCTTGTAATATTCATTAAGGATTTTTGAATTTCTGAGGGGTCTGTTGTTATTTCATCTTTACCATTTCTGATTGATGAAATTAGAGATTTTACTCTTTTTTTCCTGGTTAGGTTAGCCAAAGGTTTATCTATTTTATTGACCTTTTCCCACTTTTTGATTGGTTGATCTGTTATATAACTCTTTTGTTTTCAATTTCATTTAATTCTGCACTGATTTTGGTTATTTCTTTTCTTCTGCTGGGTTTGGGGTTTGAATGTTCTTCCTACTCCTGTTCCTTGAGATGTCTCATTAAGTTGTTAACTTCCTTTCTTTCCGTTTTCTTGAGGAAGGCTTGCAGTGCTATGAATTTTCCTCTTAGGGCTGCCTTTGCCCAGAGGTTCTGATAATTCATGTCTTCATTGTCATTTTGTTCCAAAAATTTGGTAATTTCCCTCTTAATCTCATCTATGACCCATCTATTCTTCAGCATAAGGTTATTTAGTTTCCATGTTTATGTATGACTATGCAGATTCCTGTTGCTATTGAGTTCAACTTTTATTCCATGATGGTCTGAGAAGATGCAAGGAATAATTTCTTTTTTTTTTTTTTTAATTTGCTGAGGTTAGACTTGTGACCTAGGTTGTGAACGATTTTGGAGTATGTTCTGCGGGCTGATGAGAAGAATGTGCATTCAGTTTTTTGGGGATGAAATGTTCTATAGATGTCTGTTAAGTACAGATGTTGAATGGTTAAGTTTAAATCTAAAATTTCTTTGCTTAGCTTCTTTTTGGAGCATCTATCCAACACTGCCAGAGGGGTGTTAAAATCTCTGACTACTATGGAACTGGAGGAAATCAAATTGTTCATGTCTGTTAGAGTTTCTCTTATAAATTGAGGTGCATTCTGGTTGGGTACATAAATATTAATAATTGAAATCTCATCATATTGAGTATTATCTTTAACAAATATGAAGTGTCCATCCTTATCCTTCCTTATTTTGGTTGGTTTAAAGCCTATTGTATCTGTGAATTAGATTGCAACACCTGCTTTTTTCTGCTTTCCATTTGCTTTGAATATAGATGACCATCCCTTCACCTTCTTGTATGCAGCAGATATCTGGCCTGAGTTTTTGTATCCAGTCAGCCAACCTGTGCCTCTATAGAGAATAATCTAAACCATTCACATTAATTGAGAATATTGATAAGCCTTTCAAAAGTCCAGTGGACATTTTTAATCCTTTTTCAACTGTGGAAGTTGGAATTTGATCAAATGTTTCTTGGTGAGTTTACTTTTGTGGTGGAGGATTCCGCTGGTCATTATGGAGGATAGGTCTGAGAATATCCTGGAGTGCTGGTTTAGTTATGGTAAATTTCTTCAACATGTGAATGTCATTGAAAGTATTTAATTTCTCCATCATAAATGAAAAGCAGTTTAGCTGGATACAGGATCCTGGGTTGAATGTTATTTTGTTTTAGGAGATTAAAAATCGATGACCATCCTCTTCTAGCTTGAAAGGTTTCAGCAGAGAGATCTGGAGTTACTCTAATATTCTTCCCCTTATGGGTTATGGTTTTCTTATGTCTGGCTGCTTTCAGAATTTTCTCCTTCATATTAACTTTAGTGAAGTTAATTATGATGTGTCTGGGAGATGTCATATTCGGGTTGAGTCATACTGAAGTTTTGAAAGTCTTTGCTATCTAAATTTTAGAATCTCTTGGCATGTCTCGAAAGTTCTCTTTCATAATCTCATGAAGAACAGACTCTGCCTTGTGAATCCACTTCATCACTTTTGGGGATCGCTATAAGGTGAATATTGGTTTTCTTCAAAGTATCCCAGAGCTCTCTGAGAGAGTGACCAGTTTTTGCCCTTCATTTCTCTTCCTCTTTGAAAGTTGGGGAGTGTTCAAAAGCTTTGTCTTCAATGTCAGAAATCCTTCTGCTTGCTACATTCTGTTACTGAGGGATTCTACTGTATTTCTCAGCTCTTTGAGGGCTGTAACTTCTTGTCTCGATGTGTCAAAATCTTTGGTGATTTTGTCTTTGCAGTAGATAGCTAATTTTAAAGAACAATGCTTTTTGGTCTGTTGGTTAATTTTATTTAAATTAATATTTCCTAGAGGCCATAATACAATATTTTTTAATAAAGAAATTATTAAATATTTGATACAGAAAGCAAAGGAAAAGAGAGCAGAGAGGGAGAATTAAGAAAAGCTGGTCAATTGGAAAAAGCTGGTTAGTATTAGTATTTGCAAAAATATGGTAATATTGTCAGATGAAAGAAATGTTTTAGTATTTGATTCTATAGTAAAGAAATTATAATTTATTGCATTTCTAAAAATAGATACAAGAAAAGAATTTAAAGGTTCCAACATAATGAAAAGACCCCAACTTATGTGAAACTATGATATATAAATAAAATAATACAACAAAATAGAATAAAATAGAATGAAGTAAAGTGGACAAAACAATGGAAGGAAGGGAATGAAGGAATGGAGGAAAGAAGGAAGGTAAAAAAGGTCACACACTTTTTGAGTAACAATAACTGTTTCTTTATTGTGCTGGATACTCACTAGATACATTATGATGACAGCTCAAAATAGCATAGATTTTGAGCTGTCATCATAATGTATCTAGTGAGTGAGAATGATGATGAGATCCATGAATTCCAGGCTAGTGTTCCTGTGTCACCATTTCTGTTTATACAGGTTAGATTCTTTCTGTATCTTTATTAGCTAGTGGAGAGTGTCCAGTATAGATAACCCATTGCACGTTCAGTTCTATACAGGTACAAATTGAAATTAACAACAAGTGTTTCAGTATTACAGTTCACTGTCTTTGAGTGGTAATATTAGTATGTGCCTGAGACAGCAACAAAAAAATTAAGTGCTTGGAACATGTGTAATGTATGGAATGACACAGATAATAAGAAAGATATTAGTCAACTATTTGAAAGATCTAAAGGTAAAAATAAAGGCAGACGTATAAATTGCTGACTCTCTCTCTCCTGTGTCACTCAGAATGCCTGGCAGAAGATACCAGAAATTGAGAATGACAAGGGCACAAAATGGTAACCATGTCAGTCAAGAGAAATATGTCCTATCAAATTTCAAATAAGGAAGACAATATTTTCAAATGTATGGATAAATTGGCAAGCATGTTTTTAAAATGCCACAATGGCAAGCATGTATTTAAAATGTAAGACAATGAGTGGGAAAATAAGTTAATTAGAAACTTGTGGGAAGCTTGTTTGTCTCTCTTTAGGGCAGTGTGTGGAAGTTATTTTCTCCCTGCCTTTTTTTTTTTTTAACTAAACCAACTGAAGAAGGTGCTTGAATTAGGTCACTTTTTTGTATGTAATCTCATATGAGAGATGTGTTAAGTATTAATTTTTTTAGGTAAAAATTAGAAATATTAAACATAAATGGTGCAATTTCTCTTCCAAGCCCTGGGTTTATGGTGAATGTATAAATCAATCAGTTAATAAATGCAATATCTTGGAGTTCACAGATTATAAATAGGAGACTATTAAGAGACATAAAAGTAAACGAAGAATGAAGTTTGTTAAATTTTGTAATGTGCTACTATGCACGCACAAAGGAGAGGCTGCCGTGGTTGACATAGAGTAGATTCTGATACTGTTTTCTAAGGAAGATGGCATCTGTTCTCACAACTGTCAAGATCTGTATACCCATAAACAAATAATTGCTATGTAATTAGATAAACATTACACCAGCAGAATTGATAGCATTCCATGAAAACCAGGAAGAGAATGCCTGCCAAAGAGTTTTAGGAAGATAATATTTTATCTAAACTTGAACAACTCAGAGTTTATGATGTAGAAAAGTGGATGAAACATCTCATAGACAGGAAATAATGGCACCAGAGGTATAATAAACAGCCATTATAATAAAAAGTGTTGAACAACATGGTCAAAGATGGTTGCAGGAGATGGTAAGAGAGATAATAGTGATGTGGTATGCTGCAAGGTACAAGTTTAAAATTTAGGGTGAGAAAGAGTGTGATGACTTTTTTGGTCCTATAACCAGGTTTGATTTAACATTGTAGGCTTTCTGGGTGGAGGTTAAATATACTGAAATAGGGCAATTGCCTTTTTATACTATATTGGCAGAGTAGATCATGAATTAAAGCAGACAACCAATTAGAAGCCCATTATAACCCCCAGTTGAGGAAAAATTGGAACAAGACAGAGAACAGGGACACTAATTTGAAAGATAATTCATGGCTCAGTGCCCATAGCTCAGTGGTTAGCACGCCGACCACATACCTCAGGGCTGGCAGGTTCAAGCCCAGCCTGGGGCCCGCTAAATGACAATAACTACAACCAAAAAATAGCCAGACATTGTGGTGGGTGCCTGTAATCCCAGCTACTTGGGGGTCTGAGGCAAGAGAATCACTTAAGCCTAAGAATTTGAGGTTGCTGTGAGCTGTGACGCCATGGCACTCTACCAAAGGGTGACATAGTGAGACTGTCTCAAAAAAAAGAAAAGAAAAAAAAGAAAGATAATTCATAATTGAACTTTAGCAGACATAAGGATATTACATGAATGGTACCTATTAGAGTATATATAATATACTACCTGTAGGTTTACCTTTATAAAATATTAGCATTTGCAAATTCTTATTTTTTAGAAGTTTTTTAAGATATTTTTTAGAAGTTTATTTACATTGTTGTCTATAATTTCCCCCTCTTTCTTTTAATGAGGAAACTGAGGCCTGAACCTCTTTGGCCAGTTTATGGTGAATACAAGATTCAGTTGATACTGCTTTTTTTTTTTTTTTTTTAAAGAGACAGAGTCTCACTCTATCACCCTTGGTAGATTGCTGTAGCATCACAGCTCACAGCAACCTTCAACATCTGGGATTAGGCGATTCTCTTGCCTCAGCCTCCTGAGTAGCTGGGACTCAGGCACCCACCACAACACCCAGCTATTTTTTGTAGCAGTTTGGTTGGGGCTGGTTTTGAACCCACCATCCTTGGTATATGGGGCCAGCACTCTACCCACTAAGCCACAAGCACTGCCCTGATACTGCTTTTTAACAAGGATTTTTTTTTTCCTGGTTGCTAGAGATAATTCTGGATAAAAATATGCAAAGAAGAGAAGAATAGTGGCAAGTATACTAAATACAGTATTTAGGGTTGGGTGCACATATTCATTTTTCAGACCACTAGGGCACCATTTAATGTGCTGCAGTAAATTAGAAAAACCCAGCTTAATACCAAGTAATGTCATAGACAATGAAAATTATGAATCCTCAAAGAATCATAAAACCCCAATCTAGAAGAAATGTTAATTGGTAATATAGTCTAGTCCCCACTTCTACTAAGATTGACTGAACATAAAGTACCTCTAAAAGATGGGTGCAATCCACATGTTTTAAACCTAAGTCTCTGAACTGTAAGAAAATCCTGCAAGGCTGGCACAGGACTTCGTGACTTGTTACCTTGATCCCTTATCCTGAGGTAAACATCAGGAATCAGGGTGACTCTTGGATAACAGACTCAACACACTCTGTAGTTGTTGAGTGAGATTAGACACTTGAATTTTATGTATCATCTTTCTTCCTTATTATCTCCTGCCCTTTTAATATTATGACTATTTCATTTTTCTCTAGGAAAAACAGCATGTTCCTTTGCTGTGCTCGTCCATAAAATGCCTTTAAGCACAGGGGTTTGGGGAAGAGAAAGAAAACCATAATTGTGTCAGGGTGCAATCTGGAGCTAAATCACAGGCATTGTGTGTGCAATGCATATGATCCACCACTCTAGACAGCTTGATCATAATCATTACAAGTAAGAAGCAGCACTGTCAGTATAGCAGGGAGAGCTTAGATGCCTTTGAGTGCTGGATCTCTCACTTCACATCTCTGAATCTACCACATATAATCCTCGATAAAATACAGAAAATTACTCATATCATCTTACTTTATAGGGTTGTATTAAGTGCCAAATGAAACAATTATTTAAAAGAACTCTGAGAACTGAAAAGTAACATGAGATTTTATTTTAGAACAAGCCACATAGACTTTATTCTAGAACAATCCATCATTATATAGTGGCCACTGTTTACTGAGTCCACCCACAAGAACATGAAATATTTTTTCTGTGTTGTCACCTGGATCACAAGGTGTTGCTTAATAATAAATATGGTTCATATTATTTAAAATTCTAGTAGAAAGGATCAGTTAGCAAATATAACTCAGTCATAACAAATAAGCAAATATATTGACAAAAGTAAACAATAACTCTAGTGTGACTATGTATAATCAATTAAAATCCTACTTAAAATATTTGTAGAACATTTGCAGTTAGATTACAGCAAAGTTACCCTCTGATTAAAAAAATCAGAATGATTGGTACCATTGAAAGCTATTAACTGAAAAAGGAAGCAATAAAGCTTTTGATGTGAAAGCAATATTTTATATCTAGAATTGAGTAGTGGTCTAACTGCTATATACTAATGTAAAAATTTATCGAGCAATTCTTTTAATGTATGTAGAATTAACTGTTTGTAAATTATATTTTAGTAACACCATTGTCTTGATTCCATTCTTGCCATATACTTCTTGACAACACAGTATTATCCCTTAGTAATCTTTGTCTATGTCCCATGTCTACATACCATGGAGGAGAGCTGAGTGCTTCCTTGAAAAAACTATGTCTTTTGTGACTCACCAGATTCTGCATATAGAGCCTTTTATCATGTTCCTTTTTACATAAGTACTACTATTTCTACATGTCTACTATGCATAAATGGACCTGGTGCTACTTGAGGGAGCCCATTAAACTCCAATGAAAGGGACTATTGAACCTACTTCTGGCCACATTTGATTTGCAAATTTTCTCCACCTCCACTTTGAGTCATGAAAGTAAGAGCAGTTGTATAAATGTATTGGCTGTCTAAGTTTAGAGAAAAGTTACAGGACAAATTCTAACTAGCAATTCCCTTTCAATGTATAAGAACATGAAATTATATTTCTTATTAGGTCATTCCACCAAATTCTGTTCTTCATTAACACAACTCAAGGTTTTGCTCTTTAACTTCTTAATAGGCTCAGACATGGCCTCGGACATGGGTTCAATAACATTGTGGAATTGTTGATTATTATGCTCATCAAGTTATAAAAGTCCCCAGTATTTACGATTGTATAAATACATTTAACAAACATGATTCTTGCACTACTGTGGGATACTGTCTGATATTTCTAATAACTGACACATGTGAGGGTAACATTTATTAGTGTAGCCATCCCAGTTTTCTGTGTATGGATCCCATATCTGTGGGTTACCTTTTGACTTCTCACTTACATGCCTGCAGTCAGATGGCAGAAGAAAAAGATCAAGGCTGAATGATGTGTCTGTCAATCCACTTGTGTGCACTGAATGATAAAATGAGCAGCAGTGATTAGATTGCAGTGCACCTTCCTTTAGTCTTGCTCAGCCACTACTCTCCTTGGAGATTTACATACAGCAACATCTTATTGAATATTAAAGCAAACAAATAATAAAACCCAAGCATCCCACACACTAAGTAGCATTGTTAAATTTGTTTTAGAGGTGAGAAAGTGGAGACCGGAAGTTGCTGACTTTTTCTAAGGACACATACGAAGTGGTGAAGCTAGGAAGGTTACACTCACAGTGATTGCATGCTGACTAATTTGTGTAAAAAATTGAGGACAGTTTTAAATAGACTAATAGATTAGATTACCAATCTGCTATCATAAAAAAGAAACAGAATTCAATATGCACAAAGATTTAAGGGCTCTACTTTTAAATGTGCTTTATGTAAATAAAAGAATTTGTCATGATATCAAATAAATTAATGACTTTAATCTTGTGATCTATGTGTTATGCCAAATTCTTTTTTTCACTTATAATAGTTAACTTGACCAGTGCAAAGGTTACCAGGAAAGATTTGGTGCTTATATATGAGGGCCTGCTTGAGTGTTCAAACTATAAACTTTCTACCCAGAATTCTGGCTCTTTCTCATCCTGACTCTCAACTTTATTAGATATTAAATCTGTAAAGGCAAGGAGCTCTTGGAATAAGCTATACTGATCTTTGAACCACATTGTCTAGCACAATGCTTGGGACAGAACATATTTAATGATTATTTGATTATTAAAAAGTCAAAAAGATGATTTAATCTTTATATTTACATTAAAATACTCTATTTCCTTGTTTACTTAAACTTGCTTCTTCCCAGCTAAGGTCTCTGTGGACATATACCAGTTTGCTTACTTTTGCCAAAGCAATAATATTACAATAAAACTTGATACCTACTTTGTGCAACTCAAAACTACAGGTATTTCCTGTGCTAGAGACTTTTTACTGGGCTTTCTCTTGCACTCCCTGAAGCAAAAGAGAAGAATTTGTGTGTGTGTGTGTGTGTGTGTATGTAATATATGTGTGTATATATTTACATACATATATATAGCTTTATTTAGTACAATGAGTGTTTTTGTACCAGATTTTATAATAAAACACTATACGACCATAAAATAAATTAGGCAATGGCTTGGCCATTGACATACCTCATGAAATGTTTTCTTTTTTTGAGATAGTCTCACTTTGTCCCCCTGGGAAGTGCTGTGGCATTCAAACTCTCAGGCTTAAGCAATTCTCTTGCCTCAGCCTCCCAAGTAGCTGGGACTACAGGCACCTGCCACAACACATGGCTATTTTTTGGTTGCAGTTGTCATTGTTGTTTTTTAGCAGGCCCAGGCTGGGCTCGAACCTGCTAGCTTCAGTGTATATGGCCAGCACCCTGCTGACTGAACTATGGGCACTGAGCCACAAACATGTTTTCTATACATGCTAAAGGATAAGTGATTGAAGCAGACTTTCAAAGCAACAAAACCTAAAGCAGAAATGACTACCTTTCTGCTAGTATAAATTACATAACTCCTGTTTTTACCCAAATATCCTTAATTTTAATATTAACAATTACTATATTCATAAATATGTCCGATAAAACTCTAATGTGGCAAATTAGTTAATATTTATAAAACGCATTTATTGTAAAAAGCATACCTTTAATTAAATAAGATAGGTTTAAATCCTTGCTTTTGGTTTCAGTTATTAGTTACTTACATTTGTTCTCTTATATATGTGCTATTGTCTATAACACAAAGTTTTTATAACCCTATGATCTCTCATTCAACTCTTTTTTAATTTATATTTAAAAAAACAAGAAGTAAAAATAAAAAGCAAAGGACGGTAGGGTCAGAAATACAAATTCTTTCTAAATTTAAGCAAGAAACAACATGATTGTGAAAGCACAGCAAGTGGTAAAAATCTTTTAGATTTCAAGTACTATGTATGACATTCTTATTGGCTCTGTAACTTGTAATTTACATTTTCATTCATTCATCTTTCCTTCAAGGAGGAAGTGATTTAGAAGGGGGTGACAGACAAGTTAACAGATAATTACCACACATTGTGATGAGTGCTTTCTTAGAGAGAAGCAATTTGAAGTGCTATCTAGTTTAGCAAATTGCTTTCATGTATATCACACCATCTGATGCTTAAGATAATTACTTGGAAGTAGGTAGGGTACACATATAATACCCATAGTCTCCCCATTTTACAATTGAAAGAAGCTGAGATGGGAATTTAAATTAATTTCACTAAACTATGAAAGAAATCTTTCTCTCTCTGCCAGGTCGTTGGTCTCAGAGATTCAAAGAATAAACCTGCAGACCACATGAGTAAGCAAAAGGACAGATTTTTATTGATAGATAAGGAAGCCTCTGCTGCAGTGAATGGGGTGCCTGAGTGGGTGCCCCATTTGTGCCTTCTGTCTAGGGGTTTGTGTACTGCTTTTCCTATTCTGTGGACAGGTGATTTGAGAAGACAGACTGTTAACAACTGTTTGGCACTGGGGATTGGAGGCAAAAGTTAATTTTAAAACAGCTCTTGTGCCCTTGGGTGTGTTCTCTGCTCCAGGAGGGGCAGCCTCTTATTTAGGGTGTGTTTCCAGTTCTGGGAAGGGCAGCCCAGATGAGATACTGGTCAGGCTGTTTTTTATGACCCTGTTTGTGCCTAGAAATTGGGTCTAGGATGTGACTGATCCCTGAGCTCAGGCAGGCCCCTCCAAATGGGAGTCCTTGTCCAGCCCTGAGTAGGGCAACTCTATATCAAGACTACATAACAAAAAAAAAATTGCATTTGGGATTTATAACAGGTCTTATGACTTCTATTCCTGGGACCAAGCCAATGAACATATCTGTACTGGTTAATAATCCCTAATAATCAAGGATTTCACATTTTTATTAAAGGAACTCAAAAATCTGGAAACAACCTATACTTTGCGCTGAGAGGAGTAGAAGCAAGGTCGTCTTAGGAAAAGAAAGAGGGTGTAAAAAAGCAATCATGATGTAATGGATAAAAAAAGAATGTGTAAAAAATCTTCTTCTGAGGTCTAGTTAATAATACAAAGATTTTGGTTTAATACCTTTATCAAATGAAATCTGTAATACATAACTGCATATTTTGTAAGGTTTTAAAGCATATAGGAAACAGAGTGGAGAAATAATATATGTAGTTAATGTAAGAAAAGAATCAAAAAGTAAGTCTTAGAGCCAAAATTAATTGAACAAAGAATGTCTTTGTAGAAAAATACTTGAGAACACTTCTGAATAAGAATTAGAGATATATTATAGAAAAATCCATAAATTTTTCAAACAAATGTCTTGCTCAAGTAAAAGCAAAAGGGATGATACATTTTATTGGCAGAAAATGGAATACAAATCTAGAAAGAAACTATTATTTCAATCATTAGAATTCTCATAAATGCTTTCCCAAAAATTGTCTCAATACTATATTGCTTGCATAACTCTTCTACTAAAACCACCCTTATAAATTGATGAAAAGGGACATGACAAGAATTAGAATAAGGACCCCCAAACTCTGTGAAGAAACAGGCTTAGCTAAAAAAATAAGACCCATTGTTCACTCATTTGCTTGATAATAGTCTCTTGTCCCTTGTTTACTTCCAGTTGGTGGTTATAAAGGTTCTTAACTTTCTTCACAGATTGGGTAGTTGTAAATATTCTTAACTTTACTCTGTAGATAACATCACCTTTTGGAACCTTAAAGGTGGTTTCTAAGAAGTCTTCTAGGCTCTGCACTCCAGTGGATTGGCTAACCTGCCCAGACAAGCAGCCCATACCAAGAACCCAATTTGACTGAAATTTTGACCCCAGGAGCTGAAGAAGCAAAACAAGAAAATGATTTCCTGACCCCTATGGTGATGTCCACACCCCTGTAATTTTTCCCCAAACCTAATTACTCAATCTCTCGCCTGTAAAACTATCCTTAAAAACCTTGTCTCCTTGTCTTGGCGCCTAGGTCAGTGGTTATGGTGCCAACCACATACACTGGGACTGGTGGTTTGAAACCAGCCTGGGGCCAGCTAAAACAACAATGAGAACTGCCACAAAACAAATATCCAGTCGTTGTGGCGGATGTCTGTAGTACCAGCTACTTGGGAGGCTGAAGCTAGAGAATCACTTAAGCCCAAGATTTTGAGGTTGCTGTGAGCTGTGATGCCACAGGACTCTATGAAGGGTGACATAGTGAGATTCTGTCTCAAAACAAAAAACAAACAGACAAACAAACAAACAAAAACCCTGTCTCCTTGATACAGGGTTACCCATTTCAGGGCTAGACAGGGACCCCCCACCCCCCAATTTTCTGGGCCTAAATAGGCCCAGAAATCAGTGTCATCACAGACCCTGTCTCTGGGCACAAAGCTTCTTTGCCAGCTACATTTTCTGAACACTCACAGAAAACTGGCCTTATCTTCCCAGAGCAGAGGAGAGCTTACCTGAAGGAAGGACTACATGGACTGCAGTCCTCTGTACTATGGCAGTTTTGAAAAGAACTCGTGCCCACAGACCTCTGGTGCCAAATGCTTGTAAAATATTCTAGACGCACATTCCATCTCCTCAAACCTCCCTCCCCACAGGATAGAAAAAGCAATATATAACCCCCTAGAGTGGACAAAAGGCCCAAATGAGCTACTCACTTGGGTCCTCCCTTTGTTGCAAAGGAAGATTACTTACCTATATAATTTTTTATCTATCAATAAAATCTGTCCTTTCGCTTATTTGCATGGTTCACAAATTCATTCCTCTGAGACCAAGGACTCAGCAGAGAGAGATTATGATATTTCCAATTCTCAGGGAGACAGATTTGAGAAATTTCTCCCATCTCCTGCATGGTGCTATGTAGAATAAATTTTCTCTCTGCTGTAAACCCTGGATCTCTGAGTATTGGCTTCTTTTTCCTGCATAGTGCTATGCAGAGTAAATTCTCTGCTGGAAACTGATGCTAAAACCCTGCATCTCTGGGTACTGGCAGTGGGCAGATGAATCTGGATGGGCAGTAACATTGTTTCCTCCCTGATAGATTTTAGGCTAAAACACCTTTGGAGGAGGGACTTAAATCTAAAGATTAAGTATCCCTTCTTTTGATAGATAATGATAGGTATTTATAGATTTTTGAAGATTAAGATATTTTGATTTCATAAAAGTCAAGATCATTTAATAAGTTTAGAAGTCCTCTGCTACCACCATGGGTTATTATAGAGAATATTACTTTGAACTGGAAAGGATTTAATAACACATATTATTTTGAAGCTGCATGCTATCCATGATCTAAATTAGATATTATTGAAAAGAGGAGTTTAAAGGAAAATTCAGAATGGATTTGTAATATTTATTTCATTATTTATTTTGAGATAGAGTCTCACTATGTTATCCCTGGTGTTACAACTCACAGCAACCTTCAACTCTTGGGTTTAAGCAATTCTCTCCCCTCAGCTTCCCAAGTACCTGGGACTACAGGTGCCTGCCACAATGCTTGGCTATTTTTTGGTTGCAGTTGTCATTGTTTAGCAGGCCTGGGCTGGGCTCAAACCTACCAGCTTCTGTGTATGTGGCTGGCGCCCTACTCACTGAACTTCCAGCGCCAAGCCATGGGTTTATAATATTTAAAACACAGAAATAAAAAGAGTAAAATCTCTAATTTCATCAATCAGAAATGGTAATCATGAAATAACAACAGACTCCTCAGAAATTCAAAAGTCCTTAACGAGTACTACAAGAAACTCAACTCTCAAAGAAAAGGGCACACTTCTACACTGCTGGTGGGAATGCACACTAATATGTTTCTTCTGGAAGGATGTTTGGAGAATACTTAGAGACCTAAAATAGACCTGCCATTCGATCCTATAATTCCTTTACTAGGTTTATACCCAGAAGACCAAAAACCACAATATAACAAAGACATCTGTACCAGAATGTTTATTACAGTCCAATTCATAATTGCTAAGTCATGGAAGAAGCCCAAATGCCCATCAACCCATGAATGGACTAGCAAATTGTGGTACATGTATACCATGGAATATTATGCAGCCTTAAAGAAAGATGGAGACTTTACCTCTTTCATATTTACATGGATGGAGCTGGAACATATTCTTCTTAGCAAAGTATCCCAGGAATGGAAGAAAAAGTATCCAATATACTCAGCCCTACTATGAAGCTAAAGCTATAGCTTTCACATGAAGGCTATAACCCAACTATAGTACAAGACTATGAGAAAAGGTCCAAGGAAGGGGAAGGGAGGGGGGAGGTTAGAGTGGAAGGAGGGTAATGGGTGGGGCCACACCTACGGTGCATCTTAGAATGGGTACAGGAGAAACTTACTAAAGGCAGAATACAAATGTCTATGTACAATAACTAAGAAAATGCCATGAAGGCTACGTTGAACAGTTAGATGAGAATATTTCAGATTGTATATGAAACCAGCACATTGTACCCTTTGATTGCACTAATGTACACAGCTATGATTTAACAGTAATTAAAACAAAAAACACACAGAAATTATCTTGGTCTTTCCATTTGTGTACTCTGGGGGAAGCATTGTGCCATTCTTTACTTACCTCATTTAGTTCTTACACAAATTCTCTGAAGCAGAATACTAGTTAAGGTTCTTTGTAGAAAGCAACATAAATTGACTAGGGCTAATTTAAATATAAAAAGATGTATCGTAAGGATTTACAATGTCTTATAGAGTCCATGGAAAATTTGGAGAACAAAACTCACACAGCAGCATAAACAAAAGATGTACAGACAGACCACGGCCACATCTCCAATAAAAAGTGTATCTGGAGACAGGTCAGTGACCCATGGCTCCAGCCACTGTTTTGCCAACAGGAGATGTTGGCTTGATTGCTGGCTTTGTTGCCTTTTTGTCTCATTTAGAGTGTCTTTCAGTATCTCTATGGCCAAAATTAATTCTCTATAGCCTATCCTTGGTACACTTCTTGGAAAATAGTCTCCAATTAAAATCTTGCATGGTTGGAAGTAATGGATTTAACATTGATCATATGCCCATGTCCTAAGAACTATGGGAGAATAGAAAATGAATATTTGGTCTTTGGATTCTGCCTCTTGGCATGAATCATAAGGTGTGATATCAAAATCAAAAGAGAAGGGAGGTTGAAAATAAGTAATAAGCAAAATTGATATTATTATTATTACATGATTAGGTTTTTCTTCTTTATTTTATGGGTAAGGAAATAGATTAGTTAAAAGGCTCCATTAAGGTCATAAAAGGAGAAAGTGGAACAACTAGGGCTTAAAATCTGGCTTTAGCTGGTTGTAGAGACTAGATGCTATCTTCCATGTCATATTTGAATTGAGAAGTAATATTAAAATAGCTCAAAATTTATAAATTAATAAAGGGTAACTTAATGAACTGTGTACAAAACATCTACAAAGAAAACTATAAAATATGGTTGAGAGAAACAAAAGACCCAAAATAAAAGACAGATAACTATATTCATGGATAAGAGTACTCACTTTTGATGTCAATTTTCAAATTATTTCTAAATTCACACCAACTCCATTGTAATCAGGTACTATGACTTTTAAAAGTAATTTGATTCTAAGATTTATGTAAAGAAATGAAATATTTATAACATCCAAATACTGAAAAAATCAATTTTGAAGACCAATGTAACTGTATTTTAACATTATCATACAAATACAGTGATTAGGACAATGTGGTACAGCTTAAAAAAATAATTTGACTACTGGAAAAAGTTCTGAAATGGATATAAAACATACATGTTCACTTGATTTTCAACCAATGTTCCAACGTAATTAAATGTGTAAAGACTTTTTTTTAACAAATTAGGCTGAATATGAAAAATATCATAAAAACAAAAATATCATTTATTTGCATGAAAATATTCATATATATTAATTTCATAAGGATCATAAATCTAAGTTAAAAACCCATAATTCATACTTTTCCAAAGAAAGTATGGGAGGGAGCAATGTCTTTTGGATATTGGTAGAAGTAGAGGATTAGATACTATTCTGAAAGCACTAACTATAAAATAAAAATTAATACTGTAAACTTCACTTAAATAACTTTTCTTTTCAAAGATTTTATTAAAGCAACAGTCACACATGCTGGAAGCAATATTTATTATAAATCTAAAAAAATGAATCATATCTAGAATATGTAATGAAGGTAATATAATTTCAAAGTAAATTATATTAAAATAGGCAAAAGGCATTATCATAGAAAGATAAATGAACGGTCAATAAGTGGATTAAAAAGTGCTCAATAAAATTAGCATTATGGACATGCAGATTAAACCACAATTATAAATATCTTTTAACCTGCTGGTTAAAAATATAAAAACCTTAACCATGTTTACAAAGACATAGTATGTATATAAGCATTTTTATGCATTGCTGGTTGGAATGTAAAATGTACAGCCTTGAAAATATCTGAGAGATTCTGTAAGACAATTTTTTTAAGAGCATATTTAGGTTCACAGCAAAATTGAGAGGAAGATACAGAGATATCCATCTACACTTTCCCACCAATTTTTTACAGTCGTTTAACATACATTGACTTGTCATTGTCACCAGAAGTTCATAGTTTGCATTAAGGTTCACTCCTGGTGCTATATATTCTACTGGTTTGGATAAATAGCCACCATTGTACAAGTATATATCTATAGAATTAAGTAATTTTTAAGTGAAATATAGCAAATCAGTCCTCAGTATATTTTATTTTCTGATAAATTTAAATAAAACCAACTTAATCTTTAAAATAGGAATATAAAGAGACTATAGAATTATGCATATTCTATTTTGGTAAAATACATTTGACATGGGCTATGGTAGACATCCCTGGTGAAGGGCTTACATTTGGTCCATTTTGTGCACTTTCCTCTTTGCTTTTGTTGGGATATCTTGTTAGGGGAAGAGAATTCTTGCTTCCCAAATGGTCTGAGTTGACCGGAAAAAGAGTATCAGTGCTACCCAGAGCATTATTTCAGAAACAAGAGTGTCAAGAAACAAACAGAAAATATAAAGTCTTTTCCAGAAAGGAAGAAGACTGGGATTTTCCTATTTTATAGACTGGGGATTCAAGGTGTTATACTTTGATATTAAAGAAAAACATGATTGTGAAAAGCTCTACAATTATCTGTCACTTGTGCTAACTTATTGAAAGTCAATTACTTAAATATTAAGCTATCTAATTTTTCAGTAGGTGAATAGAGCTATATATATTAATAGGTTGGGCGGAGAGGTGCCTATGGGCTAAATATTAAGCTATCTAATTTTTCAGTGGGTGAATAGAGCTATATATATTAATAGGTTGGGCGGAGAGGTGCATATGGGCTAAAATGAAAGGAAAAAGGAAGCTCGCGGGAAAAGCATAGACCAGATAATGCAAAACTGCATTTAGGGATTTTTTCCCTCTATCATTCATCAGTTGGAAAATTTTGAGTTTTAGTGTCTCATCTGCAATATGGGAGAAACTTAGTGCAATACATATAGAAATTATGGTACAATACCTGTTACATGAGTGTAAAGATTTTGTGATTTTTAACTCTTCCCCAGTGTAAGATTTTGTGATTTTTAACTCTTCCCCAGTGTTGTGGTAAGGTAGTCCTTTGGAAATTTAACTGTCAGAGCTGCAGTGGTTCATTTTCTTCCTCATTGAGGAGACAGAGAATATTTAAAGGGTCATGAATAATATGGAAAGGGAAAGAGAGAATGAGCTGCTATGTTATCCTACTATTTTATTGGTAGATGGTGCAGGATCTCTTTCCCTTCCTGGAGAACTGAGTTGGAAAGTCAGTAAACTGAAAAAGACCCAGAGTACTAGATACGTAATATAAAGCACTTCAACATTGTTGAAGGTGATGATTATAGAATTTGGTCAAGGAACAGATTGCAAAAAAAAAATTAGAGCAAATTTTCGGAGTATTTTTTGTGTCTTTGAACTTCATCAACTAATCATTTCTAGTTGCTAAGATACATCTTTTGTTGAGAAGTTCCCTGCAGTTCCACCTTCTTCTATTTTTCTTTAATAACATAGCTTCTCCTCTTGCTGCTAAATGCCTAGTGTCCAAATTTTTAATTATTTGCCCATGAATTAAAATTGTGGAAACAATGATGGGGATTAGAGGAACAATATGTTTAGAATACTTACTTCTTCTTGCATATCCAGGATTTCCTAACGCCAATAAAAATCTACCAGTTATTATCTTTAAGTAAAAAGAAAACTTTCATTTTTTTACTTAAAAAAAGTAATAGAAGGAGAAACACCTCCAAATGTAGTAGTAACGACCTCCTGACATACTCTTCCATAAAAAGAACATTAGAAAGTTTTTTAAAAAACAACTTTTTCAAAACTCTGTAAATTAACCAGTACCTTACAACTATTTGAGGACAGATTTTTTTTCCAAGAAAAAGTGGTTATCTCTCAGTAAGAACAGAGGGCTTGTAATATTTAGTTTGCAGAAGATCTTTAGTCCCTTGAAAATCAACAGCTCTGCAATCTCAGCGAAAACTGCTACATTGCCACTGGAAAGAACTGGCTGGCTTTGAAGCAACTCAAAGTGTCCCTCTCCCAGAGAATTGTCACAATTTGACCTGTCAGGAGTGTTACATGAAAACATCCATTTGCAGAGGTTGTTGTCTTTATTTTACTTGATTGACATCTTGCTCAGTGAGGAAAGACCTTCCCCCAAGGCATTTAATTTAACACTGGCTGCAATGGCAGTGATACTTGTTGGAGCCAAAAAAAAGGAAAGTCAAAAACAGTAAAAAGGAAACTCAGTAGAGTGAAATGTCCATAAGAAGCTTGAAAAACTGCAGCATATTCCTAGGGAATTAGAAGGCCAGGCACACAGGCAGAGCTTTTGCATGACCAAGAGAGACTATAGGAGATGCATGAATCTCACCTCCGGCTGACATTGAGGCTCTGTGTAAGCAAAAGGCAAGCCACAATTGTAAGCTGCTGGAGGGACAGAAATGTGCCCCAGCACTCAGCACTCCTTGGAAGTGGTGGGAAGACTTATTGTTTCAAGGCATTTAAGGAAAACTATGTAATTACTAGGTGACTAGTAAGCTGAGTAGAGCCTTCAGTGACCACCATTATAAAGGAGAACATACATTCTACAGAATTAATTCTACAGTTACTAAACCAACAACGCTTGCCTCACCAGCCCTGCCACTGCCCACTCCCCTGGCTGCTGGGCATGGCAGAAGCTGCTCTGGCCCACTCCCATTCAATACTGGATTCTCTTGGACTGGAACTTTGTGTGCCCAGCAGCCCCGGGGAAGCTTGCTGGACTCCTCTACTCCTGAGTAGTACTACTCATGTATAAAGTGCATCTTTATTTTTCCTTAAGTATTTGGAAAAATGCAAAATGTGTGCATTATGAATGGCAAAATATGATATAGTAAAAGAATAGTTAGTATTCAATAATTCATAATTAGTTGGAGGAATCTTTGCTTTTTTGATATGTATATAAGACTCTTAATATTTTAAAAGAATGTTTAAAAGAGTGCTTAACATATTTGAACAGAGTTGCTTGAATAGTTATCAAGGACAAACACAAACTAGGTTTTGGCTATTTAATGACCTAAGCATTAAAAAAGAAAAGTGACTTTTCTAAAAAATGTGATATGAAAAATACAAAATACATGACTCTACTTACTCCGAGTGAAACATAGAACAATTTCAGCTATTATCAGTAACTATCAATTTTTAATTGTATTTCTTATAGTTTCTTATTAATCAGTGCATTATTTTTCTAAAAAAAATTAATTCTTGGTTAATAACTATGTCAACATTAAATAACATGCCATATGCTTTACCTCCATAGCTTAAACACCAGAATTAAAATAATTTTCAAATATATTTATTGTTATTGGGTAATGGTATAAAGTGATGTTAGGAGGAAAAGATTTCCTTCCTAACAATATACCATAAGAATTCCTCAAAGTTTTATTCATGTATTTCTTTTGGAATTCTTCAGGAAACATGATGAACATGAAGTAATAAAGGTTTATATTTTAGTTTATAGTAAAGTAATCCAAGCTCATAAAATATTAGCTTTGAAAGTCTTAATCTCAATGTCACTAATATTTAAAAATTATATATTTATTCTTAATTTATTTACTTTAAACTGTTATGCTTTCTTACTATCTAAATAAATCTCACACACTTTCCTTAATAGAAAGAAAATCTGGAACTAATGGGTTAGATAAAAATATATTTTGATATTGTTAAGATCTTAAAGTTCAAGTAACCAGACTAGTAATGTACAGTTGTTTTTGTTTTTTTTTATTTAGATTTGTTTTATATAAACTATGAAGTATCTATACAGAAATCACCCTGATAGCATCTAAGACATTGAATTTTTGACAACTTCCCCAAGGGATTCATTAAAGATCTGGAAGCAACTGGTAGCTCCATGAAGAACACAGGGTAAAAGCTGTATATGTTTGCATATGGACTGAAAATAGAGGGTATTTGAGAAAGACCAGGAGAACAGGTGAGAAAATGTAACTTCCTTCAGCATGGCTCCATTATAGAGCCAAGGCCCTCCACATCACAGTGATGTAATTACACGAAAGGAGCAGCAGTATCACCCAGGAGGATTGATCTCTGTATAACTACCAAGAAATATCCATGAGTGAAACAAACATTCTCAACTCTGGGATGTGGGACGGATGTGGTGGTCATAAAGAACAAACACGGAACCCAGGTGTGAGGTCAGAGGAGCCAGAAATGACTTATCTTAAACATAAGTATCATAAACAGATGTATGTATTTTCATATAGGTACTTTGTCCACCCTCAAAGTGTTCTGACCTAGAGAAATATTTTTCTCTGTTCTTTTACTCTGAGAAGTAAAAATTGAATGCAGAGTATTCCAGGTCATTTCGATATATCTTCTCTTTGAATGTTATAATGAAATCTATTAGAATAATTTAACAATTTTACTTCTTTGGCAAAATAATAATTAAATAGTGATTCTGTGATAAGCATTTTAGTAAGTAGAGCAGGCCTATAAAAAATCTAACATGTAGTGATTCCCATTTTTAAGGAACTGCTAAATTAGGTAGAGTAACAACCATTTATGGAAAATTGAAATAACTGTTTAATGGTTGCCGCAAATGAAAATGCTGCATACATTCAGAGACAGCAAATTACTGGAATCAATGGTCAGATCACCTGGAGGAAAAGCTCAGTGTTGAACCAGCCTTGAGCCCTGGGATAAAATCCACTTGGTCATGGTGTATGATTTGTTTGATGTGTTGCTGGATTCTGTTTGCTAGGATCTTGTTGAATATTTTTGCATCAATATTCATTAGTGAAATTGGTCTATAATTTTCTTTTCTTGTTGGGTCTTTTCCTGGTTTGGGGACCAAGGTGATGTTTGCTTCATAGAATGTGTTGGGCAGTATTCCTTTTTTTTCTGTATTTTGGAAAATGTTGAGTAATATAGGTACTAGTTCCTCTTTAAAGGTTTAGTAGAATTCTGACATGAAGCCATCTGGTCCCAGGCTTTTCTTTTTAGGGAGATTTTGTATGGTTGATGCTATTTCAGAACTTGATATAGGCCTGTTCAACATTTCCACTTAATTCTGGCTAAGCCTTGAAAGATGGCGGGGATGTTTTTTTCACCTCATTGAATTGTTTTCACTATTGATCAACTCATATTCACAGTAGGTTAGAGCCACTTAATTTTCTCTTGATTTAGTTTTTACTCAGTGCTTTTCAGTGCCTGTACAATGTTTCAACTAATCAAGACTACCTTTATTGGCTGATCTAGTAATCCTTTGGTAAAAGAAAGGGTTAGAAGTTAAAGCTCAAAAAAGAACAGTAAAGGAGATTTCAAATAAAAGATATTTCCCTTTATTGTCACCTTATTTTGTGTTTTGTGTGTGTGTGTAAATCAATGGTTAGCTTATACAAACAGAACATTCAGAGAGTTTAGCATAGTTATGAAAACAAGAGAAATCTTGAAAGAACAAGAGCAGTCATACATGTTAAGAACATTTTACCTGTTCAGTTAATGATTGAAATTATTTAGGGAAATGGAAAGTTTTTCTGTATTGATTATTCTTTAATAATAATATGGTGGTCAGATGGAACTTCAAGAGTTTCAAATGTTTAAATCAGTTTAAATGTTTAAATCTTCCTAATGTCACATTGTATTTTCATTGTCCAAAAGGTATCGCGACCCACAGATTGAGAACCACTGATTTAAATTATTCAATTGTATACTAGATTTTGTTAAATCAACTTTTAATATAAGGAAGTTATGCTGCAACTATCATTTGAAGTAATTAACTAGGTTATAGGCCTAGTGTTAGGTTTAACACTATATGCTGTGCTCGAGCATACATTCATATAATTAATATATAAAATATTTCTTGTAATGAAATTATTTAGGTCTTCTTAACATAAGCAAAGATTTGCAATTGATTTGTGCTGCCTGTATGAAATATTATTTGCTGCTGTAAAAATACAATGTCATTTAAGCTTAGTGGCAAGCAGGATGTTTGCATTTAATAATACATATTATATAATTTACTTTTAAAATATGAAATTTTGAGGAAACAAGTGTTGGTGTGCCTCCATACTTATGTTTGCTAAAATAAAAGGAGGTTAGTGGCTTGTTACTACTAGGAATAGAAAGTGGTTCACTTAACATTGGCTTATAAAACATTGGCTATTAAAACTATAACATGATACTTCATGAGTTGGGAAATACAAGAATTTTGTTTTAACTAGAAAATAGAAAAAGAACTATATGAATAAATCTCTTTATTTAAAGATCCTCCATACAGCTAAAGGAGTAAATAAAGCAATGAAAGAGATCAATACACAAACAGGTATTTAGAAAGTAGTGTGGGCTACTC
Organism: Nycticebus coucang; assembly: GCF_027406575.1. Taxonomy (NCBI): domain Eukaryota; kingdom Metazoa; phylum Chordata; class Mammalia; order Primates; family Lorisidae; genus Nycticebus; species Nycticebus coucang. The sequence goes on from NC_069792.1 coordinate 37,080,286, forward strand.
TACTAGAAATAGATGATATCTCAAAGCAGTTTTGATTTGCTTTTCTCTGATGATGAATGATCATGAGCATTTTTTCATATGTCTGTAGACACTCTGAGGGCATCTACTTGCTTTACTTGCTGTATTCTTGGCAGTGCAGAAGCTTTTTAGTTTTATCATATCCCAATAGTGTATTTTTGATGTTGCTTCAATTGCCCAGGGGGTCCTCCTCCTAAAGTATTTTCCTAGGCCCATTTTTTCAAGTTTTTCCCCTGCACTCTTTCCAAGAATTTTTACTTTCACGTCTTAAGTTTAAGTCCATTAACCAGTGATAGTCAATTTTTGTTAGAGAAGAAAGGTGTGGGTCCAGTTTCAGTCTTCTACAAGTCATCAGCCAATCACCCAACACCATTTGTTTGAAGTCTGGTAGAGTGATTCCTCCTGATTTGTTTTTATTTCTGAGTAATGTCTTGGCTATTTGAGTTTTTTTTTCTGTTTCTATATAAAATGAAATAGTAATTTTTCCAGATCTTTAAAGTATGACAGAGGTGCTTTAATGGGGATTGAATTAAATTTGTAGATTGCTTTGGGTAGTATAGACATTTTAACAATGTTGATTCTTCCCAGCCACGAGCATGATTTATTTTTCCGTTTGTTAACATCTTCAGCTATTTCTTTTTTCAGAGTTTCATAGTTCTCCTTATAGAGATCTTTCATAACCTTTACTAAATACACTCCCAGATATTACATCTTCTTTGGCACTATCTTAAAGGGAAGAGAGTCTTTGATTGTTTTTTAACCTTTACTATTGTTGGTATATATAAAGGCTACAGATTTGTGAGTATTGATTTTATATCCTGAAATGCTGCTTGATCTCATCTAGGAGTTTTGTAGTTGAGTCCCTGGGGTTTTCAGATATACAATCATATTATCTGCAAAGAGTGAGAGTTTGATCTCCTCTGATCCTATTTGGATGCCCTGGATTGCCTTCTCTTGCCTGATTGTGATGGCTAAGACCTCCGTTACAATGTTAAAAAGCAGTGGAGACAATGGGCAATCTTGCCTGGTTCCTGATATGAGTGGAAATAATTTCAATTTTACTCCATTCAATACGATGTTGGTTATGGGTTTGCTATACAAGGCCTCTATCGGTTTAAGAAATGTTCCTTCTATTTTCTTAAGTGTTCTGATCAAGAAGGGATGCTGGATATTATCAAAAACTTTTTCTGCATCAATTGAAAGAATGATATGGTCTTTGTTTTTTTATGTGATGAATTATATTTATAGATTTACATGTAATGAATGAGCCTTGGGAGCCTGGGATAAAACCCAACTGGTCATGATGTGTATAATGTTTAACGTTGCTGGATTCTGTTTGCTAGGATCTTATTGAATATTTTTGCATCAATATTCATTAGTGATATTGGTCTATACTTTTCTTTTCTTGTTGTGTCTTTTCCTGGTTTGGGGATCAGGGTGACATCTGCTTCATGAAATATGTTGGGAAGTATTCCTTCTTTTTCTGTGTTTTGGAAAAGGTTAAGTAATATAGGTACTAGTTCCTCTTTAAAAGTTTGGTAGAATTCTGATGTGAAGCCATCTGGTCCCGGGCTTTTCTTTTTTTGGAGATTTCTTATAGTTGATGCTATTTCAGAACTTGATATAGGTTTGTTCAACATTTCCAATTCTTTCTGGCTAAGTCTAGGAAGGTGGTGTGTTTCCAAGTATTGGTCTATTTCCTTCAGATTTTTATACTTCTGAGAATAGTTTCTTGTAGTATTCATTAAGGATTTTTTGAATTTCAGAGGAGTCTGTTGTTATTTGGCCTTTATCATTTCTGATTGATGAAATTAGGAATTTTACTCTTTTATTGCTAGTTAGGTTTGCCAAAGGTTTATCTATTTTACTGACATTTTCAGAAAACCAACTTTTTGATTTATTGATCCGTTGTATAATTTTTTTTGTTTTCAATTTCATTGAATTCTGCTCTAATTTTAGTTATTTCTTTTCTTCTGCTGCATTTCGCGTTGCAATGTTCTTCCTTTTCCAATTGCTTGAGATGTTCCATTAATTTCTGACTTCCTCTCTTTCCGTTCTTTTGAGGAAGACTTGCAACGCTATAAATTTCCCTCTTAGAACTGCCTTTGTGGTATCCCAGAGGTTCTGGTAATTCATGTCTTAATTATCATTTTGCTCCAAAAATTTGGTAATTTCATTCTTAATCTCATCTATGACCCATCTATCATTTAGCATGAGGTTATTTAGTTTCCATGATTTTGTATGAGTATGCAGATTCCTGTTGTTACTGAGTTCAACTTTTATTCCATGATGGTCTGAGAAAATACAAGGAATAATTTCTATTTCTTAAAATTTGCTGAGGTTAGACTTGTGACCTAAAATGTGATCAATTTTGGAGGATGTTCCAAGGGCTGATGAGAAGAATGTGTATTCAGTTTTGTTATGATGAAGTGTTCTGTAGATGTCTGTTAAATCCAATTGTTGAATGGTTAAGTTTAAGTCTAAAAGTTCTTTGCTTAGTTTCTTATTGGAGGATCTATCCAACCCTGCCAAAGGGGTGTTAAAATCTCTGACTATTATGCTGCTGGAGGAAATCAAGTTGCTCATGTCTGTTATAGTCTCTCTTATAAATTGAGGCACATTCTGATTGGGTGTATAAATGTTAATAATTTAAATCTCATCATGTTCAGTGTTACCCTTAAAAAATATATGAAGCGATCATCCTTATCTTTCCTTACTTCTTGGTTTAAAGTCTATTGTATCTGCAAATAAATTTGCAACACCTGCTTTTTTCTAATTTCCACTTATCTGAATTATAGGTGACCATACCTTCACACTGAATCTATATTTATCTTTTAAGGTGAGAGTCTTATATGCAGCAGATATCTGGCCTGATTTTTGTATCCAGTCATCAAACCTGTGCTTCTTTAGAGGACAATTTAAGCCATTCACATTAATTGAGAATATTGATAAGCCTGGTAGTACTTTGGGTATTGAGTTTTTCAAAAGTCCAGTGGACATTTTTAATCCTTTTGCCACTATGGAAGTTAGAGTTTGATTAAAAGTTTCTGAACGAGTTTATTTTGGTGGTAAAGCATTGTGTTTGTTATTGTGGAGTATGGGTCTGAGAATATCCTGGAGAGGTGGTTTAGTTATGGTAAATTTCTTCAACATGTAAATGCCATTAAATTATTTAATTTCTCCACCAGAAATGAAACTCAGTTTAGCTGGATACAGGATCCTGGGTTGAAAGTTATTTTCTTTTAGGAGGTAAAAGTTCGATGACCACCCTGTTGTAGCTTGAAAAGTTTCAGCAGAGAGATCTGCAGTTATTCTAATTTTCTTCTCCTTGTAGGTTATGGTTTTCTTATGTCTGGCTGCTTACAGAATTTTCTCCTTCCTATTAACTTTGGCAATTTTAATTATAATGTGTCTAGGAGATGTTTTATTTGGACTGAGCCTTGCTGGGGTTCTGAAATTGTCTGCTATCTGGATTTCAGAATCTCTTGCCACATTTGGGATGTTCTCCTCTGTTATCTCTTGGAGTAGATCATCTGGGCCTTTTGAAACAACCTCTTCTCCTTCAGGGATTCCTATAAGGCAAATGCTTGCTCTTTTGAAGTGGTCCCACAATTCTCTCAGGGAATGGTCCGTTTTTGCTCTCCACTTCTCTTCCTCTTTGAGCATTTTGGAGTGTTCAAACTTTGTCTTCAATGTCACAGATCCTTTCTACTGCCTGCCCCATTCTGTTACTGAGGTATTCTACCATATTTCTCAGATCTTTGAGGCCTGAAAGTTCTTACCTCAATGTGTCAAAAGCTTTGCTGATTTTGTTTTTAAAATCTTTTTGTTTTGTTTTGTTTTTAAATTCTTGAGACAACTTTTGAATTACTCCTTGAAATTCTAATTCCATCTTTACCTCCATTCTTTTGATCTTATTTGCCATCCAAATTCTGAACTCAATTTTTTTTTTTATTGTTAAATCATAGCTGTGTACATTGGTGCAATCAAGGGGTACAATGTGCTGGTCTCATATACAATCTGAAATATTTTCATCAAACTGTTCAACGTAGCCTTCATGGCATTTTCTTAGTTATTGTATGTAGACATTTGTATTCTGCATTTAGTAGGTTTCACCTGTACCCATTCTAAGATGCACCGTAGGTGTGGCCCCACCAATTACTCTCCCTCCACTCTAACTTCCTCCCTCCCTTCCCAAGGGCCTCCCTTGGCCCTTTCCCCATATTCTTGTGCTATAGTTGGGTTATAGCCTTCATATGAAAGCTATAAATCAGCTTCATAGTAGGGCTGAGTACATTGGATACTATTTCTTCCATTCTTGAGATACGTTGCTGACAAGAATATGTTCCAGCTCCATCCATGTAAACATGGAAGAGGTAAAGTCTCCATCTTTCTTTAAGGCTGCATAATATTCCATGGTATACATGTACCACAATTTGCTAGTCCATTTGTGGGTCGATGGGCACTTGGGCTTCTTCGATGACTTAGCAATTATGAATTGGGCTACAATAAACATTCTGGTACAGATGTTTTAGTTATATTTTGATTTTTGATCTTCTGGGCATATACGTAGTAAAGGAATTACAGGATCGAATGGCAGGTCTATTTTTACATCTTTGCATATTCTCCAAACATTTTTCCAAAAGGAACATAGTAGTGTGCATTCCCACCAGCAGTGTAGAAGTGTTCCCTTTTCTCTACATCCATGCCAACATCTCTGGTTGGGGGATTTTGTTATGTGGGCTACTCTTACGGGGGTTAGGTGATATCTCAAAGTAGTTTTGATTTACATTTCTCTGATGATTAAGGATGATGAACATTTTTCATGTGTCTGAAGGCTGTGTGCCTGTCTTCTTTAGAGAAGTTTCTATTCAAGTCTTTTGGCCACCCTGAGATGGGATCACGTGTTCTTTTCTTGCTAATACATTTGAGTTCTCTGTAGATTCTGGGTATTAAACCTTTATTGAAGATATAACCAGCAAATATTTTCTCCCATTCTGAGGGCTGTCTGCTTGATTTACTTACTATGTTCTTGGCTGTGCAGAATGTTTTTTAGTTTGATCAGGACCCAGTAATGTATTTTTGATACTGCTTCAATTGCCTGGGGAGTCATCCTCATAAAATATTCACCCAGGCCGATTCCTTCAAGAGTTTTCTCTGCACTTTCTTCAAGTATTTTTATAGTTTCATGTCTTAAGTTTAAATCTTTTATCCAGTGAGAGTCTATCTTAGTTAAAAGTGAAAGGTGTGGGTCCAGTTTCAGTCTTTTACAGATCACCAGCCAGTTCACCCAGATAGGGTATCTTTCCTCACTGAATGTTTTTAATTGGCTTGTCAAAGATCAAATAATGTTAAGTAGCTGGATTCATCTCTTGGTTCTCTATTCTGTTCCATACATCTACTTCTCTGTTTTTGTGCCAGTACCATGCCGTTTTGATCACTATCGATTTATAGTACAGTCTAAGGTCTGGTAGCATGATTCCTCTTGCTTTGTTTTTATTTCTGAGTAACGTTATGGCTATTCGAGGTTTTTTCTGATTCCATATAAAACGAAGTATTATTTTTTCAAGACCTTTAAAATATGACAATGGTGCTTTAAGAGGAAATGCATTAAAATTATATATTGCTTCGGGTAGTATAGACATTTTAACAATGTTGATTCTTCCCAGCCATGAGCCTGGTATCTTTTTCCATTTGTTAATCTCTTCAGCTATTTATTTTCTTAATGTTTCATAGTTCTCTTTATACAGATCATTCATGTCTTTTGTTAGATAAACTCCCAAATATTTCATCTTCTTTGGAACTACTGTGGATAGAATAGAGTCCTTAACTGTTTTTTCAGCTTGACTATTGTTGGTATATATAAAGGCTACAGATTTATGGGTGTTGATTTTGTATCCTGAGACATTGCTGTATTCCTTGCTCACTTCTTAAAGTGTTTTAGTAGAATCCCTAGTGTTTTCCAGATATACGATCATGTCATCTTCGAAAAGTGAATGTTTGATCTCTTCTGACCATGTTGGATACCATTGATCACCTTTTCTTCCCTAATTGCAATGGCTAAAACTTTCATTACAATGTTAAAGAGCAATGGAGACAATGGGCAACCTTGCCTGGTTCCTGATCTAAGTGGAAATGATTTCAATTTAACTCTATTCAATATGGCTGTGGGTTTGCTGTAGATGGCCTCTATTCGTTTAAGAAATGTCCTTTCTATACCAATTTTCTTTTCTTTTTTTTTTTATTGTTGGGGATTCATTGAGGGTACAATAAGCCAGGTTACACTGATTGCATTTGTTAGGTAAAGTCCATCTTGCAATCATGTCTTGCCCCCAGAAGGTGTGGGACACAGAAAGTTCCCACCCTTCTCCCTCCTTCCCTCTCTCTGCTTTTCCTCCCCCCATGACCTTAATTGTCATTAATTGTCCTCATATCAAAATTGAGTACATAGGATTCATGCTTCTTCATTCTTGTGATGCTTTACTAAGAATAATGTCTTCCACTTCCATCCAGGTTAATATGAAGGATGTGAAGTCTCCATGTTTTTTTAATAGCTGAATAGTATTCCATGGTATACATATGCCACAGCTTGTTAATCCATTCCTGGGTTGGTGGGCATTTAGGCTGTTTCCACATTTTGGCGATTGTAAATTGAGCTGCAATAAACAGTCTAGTACAAGTGTCCTTATGATAAAAGGATTTTTTTCCTTCTGGGTAGATGCCCAGTAATGGGATTGCAGGATCAAATGGGAAGTCTAGCTTGAGTGCTTTGAGGTTTCTCCATAAATCCTTCCAGAAAGGTTGTACTAGTTTGCAGTCCCACCAGCAATGTAAAAGTGTTCCCTTCTCTCCACATCCACGACAGCATCTGCAGTTTTGAGATTTTGTGATGTGGGCCATTCTCACTGGGGTTAGATGGTATCTTAGGGTGGTTTTGATTTGCATTTCTCTAATATATAGGGATGATGTACATTTTTTCATGTTTGTTAGCCATTTGTCTGTCATCTTTAGAGAAGGTTCTATTCATGTCTCCTGCCCATTGATATATGGGATTGTTGGCTTTTTTCATGTAGATTAATTTGAGTTCTCTATAGATCGTAGTTATCAAGCTTTTGTCTGATTCAAATATGCAAATATCCTTTCCCATTGTGTAGGTTGTCTCTTTGCTTTGGTTGTTCTCCTTGGCTGTACAGAGGCTTTTCAGTTTAATGAAGTCCCATTTGTTTATTTTTGGTGTTGTTGAAATTGCCATGGCAGTCTTCTTCATGAAGTCTTTCCCCAGGCCAATATCTTCCAGTGTTTTTCCTATGCTTTCTTCGGGGATTTTTATTGTTTGATGCCTTAAATTTAAGTCCTTCATCCATTTTGAATCATTTTTTTGCAAGTGGGGAAATGTGTGCGTCCTGTTTCAGTCTTTTACATGTTCTTATCCAGTTCTCCCAACACCATTTATTGAATAGGGAGTCTTTCCACCAAGGTATGTTCTTGTTTGGTTTATCAAAGATTAGGTGGTTGTAAGATGTTAGGTTCATTTCTTGATTTCTATTCGATTCCAAGTGTCTATGTGTCTATTTTTTGCCAGTTCCATGCTGTCTTGACCACTATGATTTCGTAGTGCAGCCTAAAATCTGGTATGCTGATGCCCCCAGCTTTATTATTATTACTAAGAATGGCCTTAGGTATACGGGTTTTTTTCTCGTTCCATAAAAAACGCAGAATCATTTTTCCAAATTTTGAAAGTACGATGTTGGTATTTTGATAGGAATGGCATTGAATAGGTAGATTGCTTTGGGAAGTACAGACATTTTAACAATGTTGATTCTTCCCATCCGTAATCATGGTGTGTTCTTCCATTTTTTAAAATCCTCTGCTTTTTCCTTTCTGAGGATTTCATAATTTTCTTTATAAATGTCCTTTACATCCTTCGATAGGTATATTCCTAGGTATTTCATTTTCTTTGAAACTATGGTGAACGGACTTGTGTACTTAATTAACTTCTCATCTGGACTGTTATTGGCGTATACAAAGGCTACAGACTTGTGGACATTGATTTTATATCCTGAAACATTACTGTATTTTTTGATGAATTCTAGGAGTCTTGTGGTTGAGTCTTTGGGGTTCTCTAAGTATAAGATGATGTCGTCAGCAAAGAGGGAGAGTTCGACCTCCTCTGCTCCCATTTGGATTCCCTTTATTTCCTTGTCTTGCCTAATTGTATTGGCTAGAACTTCCAGCACCATGTCGAATGTTAAAGGTGACAGAGGACAACCTTGTCTGGTTCCAGTTCTAAGAGGAAAAGCTTTCAGTTTTACTCCATTCAGTAAAATATTAGCTGTGCATTTGTCAGAGATAGCTTCAATCAGTTTTAGAAATGTGCCACCTATGCCTATTCTTTTCAGTATTCTAATTAGAAAAGGATGCTGGATTTTATCAAATGCTTTGTCTGCCTCTATTGAGAGGATCATATGATCTTTATTTTTGCCTCTGTTAATATGGTGGATAAAGTTTATTGATTTGCATATGTTAAACCAGCCTTGGATCCGTGGAATGAAACCTACTTGATCATGATGTATGACTTTTTTGATGATAAGCTATAATCTATTGGCTAGGATTTTGTTGAGAATTTTTGCACCTATATTCATGAGTGAGATTGGTTTGAAATTCTCCTTTTTGTTTGGGTCTTTTCCTGGTTTTGGTATCAGGGTGATGTTTGCTTCATAGAATGTGTTGGGGAAGATTCCTTCTTCCTCAATTTTTTGGAATAATTCCTGCAGTACAGGAATAAGCTCTTCCTTGAAGGTTTTATAGAATTCTTGTGTGAAGCCATCTGGAACAGGGCATTTTTTGGTTTGAAGCTTTTTTATTGTTTCTTTAATCTCAGTGCTTGAAATTGGTTTGTTCAGGAGCTCTATTTCTTCCTGCTAAGTCTAGGGAGAGGGTGTGATTCCAAATATTGATCCATTTCCTTCACATTGTCAAAATCTGGGCATAGAGTTTCTTGTAGTATTCAGAGATGATCTATTGTATCTCTGTGGGATCAGTTGTTATTTCCCCTTTATCAATTCTGATTGAAGTTACTAGAGATTTTACTTTTCTATTTCTCATTAGTCTGGCCAATGGTTTATCTATTTTATTTATTTTTTCAAAAAACCACTTCCTTGTTTCATTAATTTTCTGAATGATTCTTTTGTGTTCAATTTCATTGATCTCTGATTTGATTTTGGAGATTTCTTTTCTTCTACTGACATTAGGCTTAGATTTTTCTTCTATTTCCAACTCCATAAGATAGCTTGTGAGATTATTGATGTTCTCTCTTTCTGTTTTTCGAATCTGGGCATCGAAAGCGATAAATTTTCTTCTCAAAACTGCCTTTGCAGCATCCCACTGGCTTTGGTAGCTTGTGTCTTCATTGTTGTTATGCTCAAGGAAGTTAATGATTTCCTGTTTTATTTCTTCCTGTACTCATCTTTTATTCAAAAGAAGATTGTTTAATTTCCATGTCTTTGTGTGGGGTCAAACGTTTTTGTTAGAGTTGAGTTCCACCCTTAGTTCCTTATGGTCTGAGAAGATACAAGGTAAAATTTTAATTCTTTTGATTTTGTTGATGTTAGTTTTGTGTCCCAGGATATGATCAATTTTGGAGAATATTCCATGAGATGATGCAAAGAATATATGTTCTTTTCTTTGGAATGGAGTGTTCTATATGCGTCCATCAAGCACAGTTGTTCTAGGGTCTCATTTAAATCTCTTAAATCTTTGTTTAATTTCTGCTTAGAGGATCTGTCCAGCTATGTAAGGGGAGTGTTAAAGTCCCCTGTTATTATGTTATTATCAGATATCATATTGCTCAGACTGAGTAAGGACTGTTTCAAATATCAGGGAACATTTAAATTGGGTGCATAGATATTTAGATTTGAAATGTCTTCTTGTTGTATTTTTCCCTTGAGTAATATAAAGTGACCATCTTTGTCTTTTTTGACTTTAGCTGCTTTAAATCCACATGTATCTGAAAATAAGATTGCAACTCCTCTTTTCTTCTGAATTCCATTTGCCTGAAAAATTGTCTTCCAACCCTTGACTAGGAGCTTTAATTTGTCTTTTGAAGCCAGGTGTGTTTCTTGCAGACAGCAAATGGATGGCTTGTGTTTTTTAATCCAGTCAGCCAATCTATGTCTCTTCAGTGGGGATTTCAAGCAATTAATATTTATTGAGATAATTGATAAGTGTCGTAGTGTTCTATTCATCTTATTTTGTGAGAGTCCATTTTTTACTTTTATCTTTTGCATCAGTGTGGAGGTTAGGTTCTGTCCTTTAATTTCTGAGTTTTTACTTTGCTGCTGATCAATTGTGATTGTCATTGTGTAGAACAAGTTGAAGTATTTCCTGTAGAGCTGTTCTTGGTGTGGCAAATTTCCTCAATATTTTTATATCCATAAATTATCTGATTTCTCTGTCAATTTTAAAGCTTAGCTTAACAGAGTACAAAATTCTGGTCTGGAAATTGTTCTGTTTAAGTAGATTAAAGGTAGATGACCTTTGTCTTCTTGCTTGGAAAGTTTCATTAGTGGAGTCTGCAGTCACTCTGTTGGATTTGCCCCTGTGGGTCAACTGGTGCTTAGTCCTGGCAGCTTGCAGAATCTTTTCTTTTGTTTTGACTTTGGACAAGTTTATGACAATGTGTCTTGGAGAAGCTGGGTTAGAGTTGAGGTGAACTGGGGTCCGATATCCTTCTGAAAGCAGTGTGTCAGAATCTTTGGTGATATTTGGGAAATTTTCTTTTATAATATTCTCTAATATGGCTTCCATTCCTCTTGGGCATTCTTCTTCCCCTTCTGGGATTCCTATAATTCATATGTTGGAATGCTTCATATAGTCCCATAATTCTGACAGTGAACATTCTGCTTCTTCTCTCTTCTTTTCTGCCTCTTTTACTATCTGTGTTATCTCAAGAACTTTGTCTTCTACCTCTGAAATTCTTTCTTTTGCATGTTCTAACCTGTTGCTGATACTTTCCATTGCATCTTTAAGTTCCCTAATTGACTGCTTCAGTTCCTTTAGCTCTGCTATATCCTTTCTATATTCTTCATATCGTTCATCTCTTATTTGATTCTGTTTTTGGCTTTCCTTTTGGTTATTTCCACTTTATTAGCAGTTTCATTCATTGTTTCCATCATTCCCTTCATTGTTTTCATCTAATGTATTCTGAATTCCCTTTCTGTCATACCTAACATTTCTTTATTGGTGGAATCCTCTGCAGTAGTTACCTCGTGGTCCTTTGGAAGGGTTGTTCTGGACTGATTCTTCATTTTGCCTTTAGTTTTCTGCTGATTCTTCCTCTTGAGTGATTTCTTTTATCTGTTTCCTTGCCCTAATTTTCCTTTCACTTCCTCTTGCTCTTTAAATTCCCATGCTTGTGTACAATTTTCCACTTTTTTTGTCCTCTTGGAGTCCAGAAGTCTCTCGCCAACTCCCTGTATCCTCAAAGGGACGATTATAGGCCGATCCCACCAGGCAGAGATGCCTGTTGTCTTATCTCCCCAGACTCATGGTTCCCAGATGCAAGGAAGCTGTTACTCGGCCGCCATCTTGTTCTTTCTATATATCAATTTTCTAAAGTGTTCTGATCATGAAGGTATGCTGGATATTATCAAAAGCGTTTTCTGCATCAATTGAGAGAATCATATTGTCTTTACTTTTTAGTTCGTTTATGTGCTGAATTATATTTATAGATTTATGTACATTGAACCAGCCTTGAGATCCTGGGGTAAATATCGGTTGTGGTATATAATTTTTTTGATATGTTGTTGGATAAGATACTAATCTTATTAAGTATTTTTGCATCTATATTCAGTAGTGATATTGGTCTATAATTTTCTTTTCTTTTTGATCTTTTCCTGTTTTAGGGATCAAGGTGATGTTTTCTTCGTGGAATGTGTTTGGTAGTATTCCTTCTTTTTCTATATTTTGGAAGAGGTTTAGTAATATAGGTTGTAGTTCTTCTTTAAAGGTTTGGTAGAATTCTGACATAAAGCCATCTCGTCCTGGGCTTTTCCTTTTATGGAGCTTTTGTATAGTTGCTGCTATTTCAGAATTTGATATAGGCCTGTTCAACATTTCCACTTCGTTCTGGCTAAGCCTTGGTAGGTGGCGTACTTCCAAGTATTGGTCAATTTCTTTCAGATTGTCATATTTCTGAGAGTAAAGTTTCCTGTAATATTCGTTAAGGATTTTTTGAATTTCTGAGGGGTCTGTTGTTATTTCATCATTACCATTTCTGATTGATGAAATTAGAGATTTTACTCATTTTTTCCTGGTTAGGTTGGGCAAAGGTTTATCTATTTTATTGTTTTTTTTTTTTTTTTAAAAACAGCTTTTTGATTTATTGATCTGTTGTATAATTCTTTTGTTTTCAATTTCATTTAATTCTGATCTGATTTTGGTTATTTATTTTCTTCTGCTGGGTTTATGGTTGGAATGTTCTTCCTTCTCCAGTTGCTTGAGATGTACCATTAAGTTATTAACTTCCTCTCTTTCCATTTTCTTGAGGAAGGCTTGCAGTGCTATAGATTTCTCTCTTAGGACTGGCTTTGTAGTATCTCAGAGGATCTTATAGTTTGTGTCTTCATTGTTGTTTTGTTCCAAAAATTTGGTGATTTCCTTCTTGATTGCATCTATAACCCCATCTATCTTCAGCATAAGTTTATTTAGCTTCCATTTTTTTATGGGTATGCAGATTCCTGTTGTTATTGAATTCAACTTTTATTCCATGATGGTCTGAGAAAATGCAAGGAATAATTTCTATTTTTTAAAATTTGCTGAGTTTAGATTTGTGTCCTAGGATGTGTTCGATTTTGGAGTATGTTAAGTGGGCTGATGAGAATAATAATGTGTATTCAGTTTTGTAGGGATGAAATGTTCTGTAGCTGTCGGTTAAGTCCAGATGTTGAATGTTTAAGTTTAAATCTAAAATTTCTTTGCTTAGCTTCTTTTTGGAGGATCTATCCAGCACTGCTAAAGGGGTGTTAAAATCTCCAACTACTATGGAACTGGATGAAATCAAGTTGCTCGTGTCTGTTAGAGTTTCTCTTATAAATTGAGGTGCTTTCTGGTTCAGTGCATAAATATTAATAATTGAAATCTCATCATATTGAGTAGTGCCTTTAACAAATATGAAGTGTTCATCCTTATCATTCCTTATTTGGTTAGTTTAAAGCCTATTGTATCTGCAAATAGGATTGCAATGGCTGCTTTTTTCTCCTTTCCATTTGCCTGCAGTATAGATGACCATCCCTTCACCTTGAGTCTATATTTGTCTTTTAATCTAAGGTAAGATTTTTGTTTGCAGTAGATTTATGGCTTGAGTTTTTGTATCCAGTCAGCCCACTATACCTCTTTAGAGGACAATTTAAACCATTCACATTAATTGAGAATATTGATAAGCCTGTCAAGATTTCAGTGGACATTTTTAATCCTTTTGTGACTTTGGAAGTTGGAATTTGATCAAAATTTTCTGGGTGGGTTTACTGTTGTGGTGGAGGATTATGCTGGTGTTTATGAAGGATTCGTCTGAGAATATCCTGGAGATCTGGTTTAGTTCTGGCAAATTTCTTCAACATGTGAATGTCATTAAAGTATTTCATTTCTCCATCATTAATGAAACTCAGTTTAGCTGAGTGCAGGATCCTGGGTTGAAAGTTATTTTGTTTTAGGAGATTAAAAGACAATGACCATCCTCTTCTAGCTTGAAAGGTTTCAGCAGAGAGATATGCAGTTATTCTAATATTCTTCCCCTTGTAGGTAATGGTTTTCTTTCATCTGGCTTCTTTCAGAATTTTCTCCTTCATATTAACTTTAGTAAAATTGATTATGATGTGTCTGGGGCATGTCTTATTCCTGTTCAGTCATGCTCGAGTTCTGAAACTGTCTGCTATCTGAATTTCAGAATCTCTTGTCATTTATGGAAAGTTGTCTTTCATAATCTCATGGAGAAGAGACTCTGTGCCTGTGAAGCCACTTCATCACTTTCGGCGATCCCTATAAGACAAATGTTTGTTTTCTTCAAATTATCACATAGCTTTCTGAAAGTGTGATCTGTTTTTGCCCTCCAATTCTCTTCCTCTTTGAGAGTTTGGGAGTGTTTGAAAGCTGTTTCTTCAATGTCAGAAATCCTTTCTTCTGCTTGCTCCATTCTGTTACTGAGGGATTCTACTGTGTTTCTCAGATCTTTGAGGGCTGCAACTTCTTGTCTCAATGTGTCAAAATCTTTGGGCATTTGGTCTTTGAATTTGTTGAATTCTTGAGATATCTTTTGGGTTACTGCTTGGAATAATAATTTGATCTTATTTGCTATCCAGATTGTGAATTTGATTTCTGACATCTCGGCTATTTTTTTTGTCCATGGGATCTTGTGCTGTTTCTGCCCCATGGTTCCTTGAGCAAGTTGATCTACTCTGATTATTCATATTGCCAGAGAATTTCCGTTGATTTCACCTCATGATTGTTTTTCATCATTGCCTCTGGCCATTCTCACAGTTGGGGTGGTGTCTTTCCAAGATTAGACCCCAGTGGGATCACTCTATTATTGCTGGATCTTTGTAGGGAGTGATCCTGTGTAGGTCCTCTGTGGCTGCCCCAGCCTGTGAGTTCTGGTTGTGGGAGAAGCTCTGGAGTGTGACACACCCAGATCCAGAAACTGGGCAGGTGGTGGTGCACATGGTTCTGGGAGTGCCTGGCACTCAGTGACTTTGTCACAGAGGTCCCAATGCTCCAGCAGTCTCTGCCTAGGAGAAGGGCTCCGCACAGAGGCAGGGAGGGCTCTGGAGGGAATATGGCTAGAGTTCCCAGCCAAAGAAGCGGGCTGGTGTGGAGGCATGGAGTGTACAAGAGGGAGGACACAGGGTTAGGGCATAGGAGTGGCCTGGCATGTGCAGGTTGTGGGTTGTGGCTCCGTTCATATGGAAGTCCTGGCAGATGCATGTGGCGGGTCATGGTGCGGCTTTTACCTGGTCCATGCATGTGCCTATTGCAGGTCGTGGCACTGCTCTTATGCAATTCCGGGCAGGCACTGGTCTTGGGTCACAGTGCAGCTCTTACTTGGGTCCGGGTGGGTCCTATCTTGGGTCACAGGTCACGGGGCAGCTCTTCCGGAGGTCCTGGTGGGTGCCAATTGTGGGTGCAGCATAGCTCTTATGGAGGTCTGGGTGGGCGCTGATCACGGGTGATGGGTTGTGGCACAGCTCTTACCCACGTCTGGGCAGGTGCTAATCATGGGTCCCGGGTTGCAGCGCAGCTCTTCCAGAGGTTTGGGCTGGTGCCGATCGCAGGTTGTGAACTCAGTTTTGATATCTCAGCCATTTGTTTATGAACGGGATCATCTGCTGTGTCTGTTTTGTCATTTCTTGGGGGAGTTGATCTACTCTGATCATTCAGAGTTTTTCCACTGATCTGCCCCATGATTATTTTTTACCATTTGGCTACATGGGCAGGTAAGGTGAAATTGTATTGGGGGCTCCTGGAGTTGTGGTTAACCAGCCCTTTGCCAAGGATCTGGTACTGTTGACTGTAGCTTTGCAACGGACCCTTACAGTTTTACAGTCTGAAGCTCTGGGGATCTACTTGGTGTGGTGGGGTTAGGTTGCTCTGTCTTGTATTCAGCTGGTCTTTGTCCGATCCTAGTGGATCAGTGACTCTGGGTTGAAGTCTCAACTGTGGAGAAATAGAAGCAACTAAGACACCCCACTCCCCACAAGCAACAACTAAAATAGGAAAATCAATCCTTCCTGTTGTCACAGAAGCAGGGTACCAGCCATGAGGGACCTTTTGTGATTGGCCCAGGTTAGGTGTTCCAAACCAATTGACACAGTCAGTACCAACTCTCAAGTGGGAGAGTTCAAAAATTCGAGAGTTCCAGCAAATGGCTGCTCAAATGTGCCTTGCTCCAGTGCTCTGTGAAGTCAGAAAGGCTGCCTAGTAGCAGAGTTGGACCAGGGGCCTGGTATCTCTTTGTGCACCTTGCACCTCTTTCATGCTCTGTCACTGGTATCTCCATGGGGCTGTGGTCCTGCTCCTTCCACTAAGCAGATGTGCCAGAGCTTTGCGACTGCCAGAGTAAACAGAAAGTCAATGCCCCCTTGGCCCAGCCACCACCCTCTGCCATCAGCCATCTTGGGGAGTTGAGGCCTGTATGTCTCAGGTATTCAATGGCAACTGGGGAGTGTTCCACCTGAATCAGTCTGAACCTGAGGATAACAAGTCAGCAAATGATTTTCTCCCTCAGCCATGGCGCCTTTGCCTCAGCTAGTCTGCAGCACTGGTATCCTATAGCGTGAGGTCTGTCTTACTCTGGAAGTCCTCAGAGTTCAGGAGGTGTCTACCCAAGGTTAGAACACTGCAGGATTGCTCACTGTTGCTGAATCTTCATGGGAGGTGTCCCTGAGCAGCTCCGAGGTGGCACGTATGGCCAGGGATGTGGCTGTAGTGGTGGCTCTGGAAGTACAGAACGCATGACTCCAGCAGCAGGGCGGGGTGTGTGGTGCCTGGTTCTGGCAGCTCCAGCAGGACAGGGCATGTGGCATGAGGCTCTGTCAGAGCAGGTGCACACTGGCTCCGGCAGGGCAGGGTGTGCAGCAAGTGTCTCTGACTGGGTGATGGCACAGCACATAGCTCTGGCAGGGCGGATTGCATAGCAAGCAGCTCTAGCTGAGCAGAGCACACAGCTCTGGCAGGGTGGGGTGCATGGGGTTGGCTCCAGAAGGGTGGGGTGCAGGGTGCTTGGTTCTGGCAGTGCATGGAGTGTGGCTCACAAGCCTCCGCCTGCAGCTGGTTTGCACTTTTGCAGAGCCAAGCTCGACAGCCTCCCCCATTTTGTCTGCACTACTGCTGGGGTCACTGTTACAGTACAGCTTTTCTACCATGGCCCTTGCAGTGCCCAGACCTGGCAATGAACCATAGACATTCCAGTCTATGTAGGGGTTAGGCTTCTGGACTGTCAGATGAGTGGGGAAGGGTAGATTGGAAGTTCAAAATGGCAGGGAAATCATTAGTTCACCTTTCATGCCTGGCAAGAGAGTGCTCAGGGTCACAGCAGGGTCTCTCTGGAGAAGTAGTGCCCACTTCCTGCAACTCTCTCCCATGGGGTGAGAGAAGAGGTCCTCAGTTCACTGCTCACCTGTAGAAAACCTACAGTGAACAACCCTTCCCCCCAAAAAACAACAACAACAACAAAAAAACAATTCTCTTGGGGCAGAGGACAGACACTTTCCCTTTGGGATGAGTTTTGTACCTGAATTTTGCCCTCTTGGAGTTGCAGCTTGCCTCAGCAGAGGTGATGTGCAGTTATCACTCTTCTCTCTTAGCTTGTCTTCCAGTCTTCAGCTTTATTTGTTACTTTCTGGTCATTATCCTTCCCTGTGGATGGGAGCTTCTGTCAAAAGCTGGCTCCAGTTTGCCATATTGACCCTCCTCTTCTGCTGTAGAATTAATTTTAAAGTAAGAGAGCATAATGTGGATAATGGTTTTGATGTTGAAAGTTTTTTTTAGAGAAAAACTCAAAGTGCTTTTAATATTTAATTCAAACTTGGCTTACCAAGTTTAGCTCACATTTCAATTCCTTAAAATTTAATTGAATGTTTTGTCCTCTGTTATCTCTCTAGGTCTATGCTAGTCAGAATTTGAAGTACAGAAAACTTACAGAAGCTTCAGTTATAACATTTTTTATAGGAGATTTTAACAGGAGAAACTTGAAATTTAAATATATAAATAAATTTTTCATAGTAGTTTTTAATCAAAAGAGTTTTTAATAAGATCTAATTCACTTTGGGGGTCTTTCAAACTTGGTTTTTGTAAAGAAATATGTCATTATTTCTTTTATCCAACCTTATAAAGCTATGTTCTGTGGAAAGAAGGGGTATAAGGGAAAGTGAGAAACAGAAATATAGTATATTCTTTATTATAAACTGATCAAACAATAAGTAACTTTAAAACTTTTTCTATTTGGTGTTAGATTGATACTTTATTAATTTTATTATATTAAATAGTATTTTCTACCTTGTAATGAAAGATCAAAAAATTCCATGTTTACAACTTAACGAATGTTGGACTTTAATAACATGCATGCTATTTCATTAATGTCGGTGATTGTCAGTTTCAGGGTGTGTACATTTTCACTGAGTAATCCTTGTGAAATCCAGTTAATATTATTGTACCTTTTGTAATCCCATACATGATTGTACAATACCTTGAGGCTTTAAGATGTTCCAACTCTGAATACGAAGCTTGTAGAAATTATTCAATGCTCAACTTACAAAGCATTTAAATGTAAGCAGACAAATTATTGCCCATCATTTAGATAAAGATTCATATTTACTCTGAAATACAACTGAAACAGTTAAACTTTTCAGCTAGAATTTACTACACTATTCCAACTGCTATCATGTGCTGTTCAACCACATGTATTGATATAGAAATGGCTCCATTAATTATAGTGTCAAAGCAATAGATATGAGTTATATTACACTATCATTCATGACTATGGTGGGACAGTAATATGTCATTTTTGATTCCGTTAACATTAAGTATTAGAGTAACATAAGAATTAAAAGCTTAATACTAGTATATTGCCACAGTTTTTCTTTTTAAATCTAAATCCCTTGAATCTAAGGAAGAGAATATTTTCTAAATATTGTTAGAATTATTGTTATTATTGTTGTTCAATGATCTACTTGGGATGATGAGATCATTGAATTTGTGTTATCCCTGCCTATGTGTTTATCTATACTTTAGAGCAGTTGTTCTCAACCTTCCTAATGGCATGGTCCTTTAGTACAGTTCCTGTGGGGTCATGACCCACAGGTTGAGAACCACTGCTTTAAAGAAAACTGTTCATTCTTGCTTTGGAAAAATAATTTTTTTCAACATTCAAGAAAAGGCATTTCCAAATTCAGGTTTGCTGTAGATCAGCATGCTTAACCAGATTAGAGAATTCAGTTGATATGTTCTAAATCTACATAAACAGCAACTCATAGTAGATTCTAATAATGTATAGATGGCCTCATTTATCTGTTCTACAATAAGTTTGTAAATTGAAAAATGAGCAAATAATTTAAAGTCCCAGGGGTGTCCAACTTTTTGGCATTTCTCTTTCACATTGGAAGAAGAGTTGTTCTGGGACACATATTAAATCAAACAAAAGTTGATGAGCAAAATAATAAATAAAAAAATTATCGTGCATAATTTTTGTGATATCCAACATCACAGATAAGCAAAATAGTCTTCATGTAATCTGTGTATGGCCCAGAGGCCACAGTTTGGATACTCCTGATTCAGTGGAAAATGTATAATGATTTATTTTTTTTTACTTTTATTAAAGGTATATCACTGCTTTTCACCATCATTAAAATTAAATTATCATTATTGCATTTTTATAAAATTTGTATGAAAATTTATGTCATTTTTAAAATAACAAATATTTCAAAATTTTAGATGTTTTTGGACTATAAACTCATAGGTTTTTATACGCTTCCTGAGTAGGAAATAGGGTATTAAAGATAGTGGTTATTTCCTTTAATCACAGTACAATTATTTATTAACTCCAATAGAATCTGAATCTTGACAAAAACAATCTATATCTTAAGTAGAAAGGAACAAATTGATTCCATTCATACTTCTACAAAGTGTAAAAATCCAAATCTAAACCTGGATCTGACTGGCCATAGTCTGAGAAGGTGGTTTTGTGCTTGGTGCACAGTGGGCTTTCAACAAATGATAGAATATTTGTGCTTTCCTTCTCATGTTTGAGAAGGACATTTCTCCAGGACAAAATAAAATTTAAAATATTTAAAGCTGTTTAGGTAACTCTCTGAATGTAAGTGTACAATACAATTTCATTATTCTATTAATTCATTGCTGATGGTCATGATATTATTTGTTTATAATTTTATTGAATAAGTAGTTATTTTTGTGCCTTCAAACTTAAATTTTGGTAACATACCATGATCATACAATATTTCTAAATGTGTGTGTTTGTGTAGCTATTGGTCTATTCTTCTTAATTATGTAGCTATTGTTTATATTTAATTATTAATACTAATTTCTTTCACCAAATATTCCTCAAAAGCACAATTTTTCATGACTGAATATTATCATCTCTTTTTCCATTAATGTTTTCTATTATAGTATCAACCTCTCTTCAGACAAGATACTAAAACTTTCGGCAATAGGTAATCATAAACCAAAATAACCTATGTTAGGTCAAAGTCATCATTTCTTCTTCCACGTGCAGAGTCATTTTGTACAATATGATAGCAACACTTCTGACCTATGTGAGATAATGCAATTGTGTCCCAAAAAGCCACTAGGATTGTGGTATTTGTTATAGCAGCAATAGGAAACTATATCACGTGTTGATATATTATGTGAGTAAGAGCAGGGACAGGGGAGGATATGATCTTGAGAGGGATCAATTAAATAATTTTGTATTTGAAATACATAAAAATTACATAATTCCTTTGCATATGGAGCAGTTAATGTTCTATGAATTCTAATTTTATTACGTATATATTCTTAACATGAGCCTGAGAGTTTGATACCTTATTTTTCCCAAATTTATTTATTTTAAATTGAAAAATAAAACTGGATGTATTTACAGTACTTTATCAAACTAGCTACTTTGGGGAAGAAAAATTAGGAAAAAAGCTGACCAAGGACATGCGGAATAAGGCCCCTGAACTCTTAGACATCTCCTGAAATCAGAGACCACAGAGTTTTCATGGTGCAAAGCTGTGTATAATGTTAGGGTTGAATAGGATGGAAATTGTCCCAGGACTAGCTGTTTCTACAGGGACAGTATTAACAATACAAGCACCTCCATGCCTTGTAGTGTCAACAAGAGCATGTTAGAATTGCTGCTTAATATGGTCCAGTTATAATAGTGAAAAAAGTGAAGCACACAAGGGTCTCAGGTGTTGGGAGAATGTGATGGGAGAGGAAACAATGGGATACAAGTAAGAGTGAGAAAGTAAGAAAACTGAAAATGGTAATGGTCAAAGAGTGGTATTGATTTTGATGTCTCAGTATCTGATTTTCTCAATAATGTGAAGAAGTTTTGAGTATTCCTTCTTTCAAATACCTTTCAAAGTATCAATAAAAATACACAAAAAGTCTTATAAGCTGAAAAATAAGACCACATTGCACTGTTGAGAGGAATTCCCTTAACTGTGGCAGTAAGTGCTTGCATTGGCAATTACACTCTAAATGGTCAACATTCTTGTGTGACCCAGAGAGTACCAATGGCCAGAAATAAGAGAAAGTCATTTACATACATATTTGTAGTAATTTCAAAACTTAGGTCTTCTCTGGTAAGATTTTCCTTAACAACTTGGAAACTATTCAGGAGTCTGAACCAAGTATGAATATTTAGGTATAAAAAATAATTTATTTTTTAAATTACCTGTAATATATATTCATATTTTGATAGAAAGACATGTACCTTCTATCTATATATTTACATAAAATTAAGGATTTTTATATTTAGGTACAATATATTTAAAAAATGCTGATTTTTTAATATATTATACCTAAATATAAGTACTGCCAAATATTAAGAAATACAAGATTGTTTCATTTCATTTCATGACACAAGTAAAATATTTTGATTTAAAGTTGTAAATAAATGTATATTTCACTTAAAAAAATAAAGGGTACAGTAACTTTTATTTTGCTTTGGCCCATGCTAAATTTGATTTATTGCCTAATTTTATAAAGCTGACATTCTTCTAGTTCATTTAAACCTTTTAGCTCCAATCAGATCTTAAATAACAATGTGAATTATAAACTAATAGTTCCAAACTGCCTGGAAATATTATAAAAAAAAATTTAGACATAACAAATATTTTGTCTATTTAGTTTTGTGGGGTTACTATTTTTGTATGAAAATAAATTATAAATTTGGGAGGATATTTAGACTAAACAATTACAAATGTTAATATATTATCAGTCCTTAGGCATTCTTGGTACACAGAAAAAACTTCATAAATATTTGCTATTGTATTATTATATTTGTTCAAGACTCAGACTTTGTATGCATTTGGAATCACGTCAGCCCTCCTACAGCATAAGCCTTGCCATGTGGATTGGAGGTACTATTACATAAAACATGTATGTACAGAGAGAGATTAAAGATGGTGGCTGAGTAACAGCTTCCCTGCAACTGGGCACGGTGAGTCTGGGGAGATAAGACTCCAGGCATCTCTGGCTGGTGGGATCTGCCTATAATCATCCCTTTGAGGATACAGGGAGTCATCAAGGGACTTCGGGACCCCAAGAGGAGGACAAAAACAGTGGGACTCTGGCAAGTGTTTGCGTGTGTTCGATCAACCTTATCACATTGGCAACCATAAGTACAAGCAGCAGTGAGACTGCAAACCAGAAAGGCCTTACCTGTGAACTGTTTTGGTATTTTTGGACTTGGCACTCAGTTGAACTGCCTTGGGGAGAGCTTGAGCAGGAGTGCAGAGAACTTTGGGCATTGTCTGGGGCTCCAGACAGAGCTGCTGAGCTGGGCTGCAGGGAGCCATTGTGAGAGAAATGCCCTGGCAAGCTCCACCCTCAGGGTCCCAGAGCAAGGATCAGGCGGGCCTAGTAACCTAGTGACTGAGCAGCCTAAAGGAAGGGACTGAGCTACCTTACAGCCTTAACCCTCAGGGGCAGAGTGAGACAGATTTGGCACACTGGAGGCTTGGGCTGTTGCCCTGGGTAGAGTGCCATGGTGTTACAGCTCATAGCAACCTCAAACTCCTGGGCTTGGCACTGCCTGAACCTCCAAAAGATCTCCACCACGACCCGACACCAACTGGGCCTCCACATGCCCTGACCAGGATTTGCAGGAGCTGTGCAACCCTGGTTCCACTCTCCTATGTCCTACTAGCCCGCACACTGGCCCACTCATCTGGCCAGGGATACTGGTAGCCACACGTCCTCTGGAGCTCTCCATGCCTCTGCGCAGAGCCCTTCTCCTGGCCAGAGACTGCTGGAGCCTTGGGCTGTCTGTGCCAAAGTCACTGGGTGACAGGCACTCTCAGAAACATGTGCACCTCCCGCCTGTTGCTAGATCTGGGTGTGTCACATGCTGGAGTTGCTTCCACAACCAGAACTCCCTAGCTGGAGCAGCCCCAGAAGAACAAAACAGGGTCACTACCGACAAAGATCCAGCAACAATAGAGTGATCCCACCGGGTCTAATCTGGGACAGACACCTCCCCAACTCTGAGGACTGCCAGAGGCAATGGTGAAAAACAATCATGAGGTGAAATCAACAGAAAAACTCTGGCAATATGAATAATCAGAGTAGATAAACTACCCAAAGGATCAATGGGACAGACACAGCACAAGATCCCATGCACAAACAAATAGCTGAGATGTCAGAAATCATATTCAGAATCTGGATAGCAAATAAGATTGAATTAGAACTCCAAGCAGTAACCCAAAAGATATCTGAAGAATTCAACAAATTCAAAGACCAAATAACCAAAGATTTTGACACATTGAGACAAGAAGTTGCAGGCCTCAAAGATCTGAGAAACACAGTAGAATCCCTCAGTAACAGAATGGAGCAAGCAGAAGAAAGGATCTCTGACATTGAAGACAAAGTTTTTGAATGCTCCCAAACTCTCAAAGAGGAGGATACATGGAGGGCAAAAACAGATCACTTTCTCAGAGAGCTCTGGGATAATTCAAAGAAAACAAATATTCATCTTATAGGGATCCTTGAAAGCGACAAAGTGGCTTCACGAGGCACAGAGTCTCTTCATGAGAACTTTCTAGGCATGCCAAGAGATTCTGAAATTCAGATAGCAGACAGTTTCAGAACTCCAGCACTACTCAACCCAAATAAGACATCCCCCAGACACATCATAATCAATTTCATCTCCCAGACACATCATAATCATTTTCACTAAAGTTAATGTGAAGGAGAAAATTCTGAAAGCAGCCAGAAAAGAAAGCATTACCTACAAGGGGAAGAATATTAGAATAACTGCAGATCTCTCTGCTGAAACCTTTCAATCTAGAAGAGGATGGTCATCGACTTTCAATCTCCTAAAACACAATAACTTTCAACCCAGGATCCTGTGCCCAGCTAAACTCAGTTTCATTTATGACAGAGAAATTAAACACTTAAATGACATTCACATGTTGAAGAAATATGCCATAACTAAACCAGCTCTCCAGGATATTATCTGACCTATTCTCCATAAAGACCAGCGTAATCCTCCACCACAAAAGTAAACTCACCCAGAAAATTTTGATCAAATTCCAACTTCCACAGTCACAAAAGGATTAAAAATGTCCACTGGACTCTCAAAAGGCTTATTAATATTCTCAATTAATGTGAATGGTTTAAACTGTCCTCTAAAGAGGCACAGGTTGGCTGACTGGATACAAAACCTCAAGCCAGATATCTGCTGCATACAAGAATCTCATCTTACATTAAAAGACAAATATAGACTCAAGGTGAAGGGATGGTCATCTATATTCTAGGCAAATGGAAAGCAGAAAAAAGTAGGGGTAGCAATTCTGTTTGCAGATGCAATAGGCTTTAAACCAACCAAAATAATTAAGGATAAGGATGGACACTTCATATTTGTTAAAGGTAATACTCAATATGATGAGATCTCAATTATTAATATGTATGCACCCAACCACAATGCACCACAATTTACAAAAGAAACTCTAATAGACACAAGCAACTCGATTTCCTCCACTTCCATAGTAGTTGGAGATTTTAACACCCCTTTAGCAATGCCGGATAGATCCTCCAAAAAGAAGCTAAGCAAAGAAATTTTAGATTTAAACTTAACCATTCAACATCTGGACTTAACAGACATCTACAGAACATTTCATCCCAACAAAACTGAATGCACATTCTTCTCATCAGTCCACAGAACATACTCCAAAATCAACCACATTCTAGGCCACAAATCTAACCTCAGCAAATTTTAAAAAATAGAAATTATTCCTTGCATCTTCTTAGACCATCATGGAATAAAAGTTGAACTCAATAACAAGGGACCTGAATACGCATATAAGAACATGGAAGCTATACAACCTTATGCTGAAAGATAGATGGGTTATAGATGAAATTAAAGGAAATAACCAATTTTTTGGAACAAAACAACAATCCAGACATGAATTACCAGAACCTCTGGGATACTGCAAAGGCAGTCCTAAGAGGGAAATTTATAACACTGCAAGCCTTCCTCAAGAAAATGGAAAGAGAGGAAGTTAATAAGTTAATGGGACATCTCCAGCAATGGGAGAAGGAAGAACACTCCAACCCCAAACCCAGCAAAAGAAACCCAGCAGAAGAAAAGTAATAACCAAAATCAGAGCAGAACTAAATGAAATTCAAAACAAAAGAATTATATGACAGATCAATAAATCCAAAAGTTGTTTTTTTGAAAAGATCAATAAAATAGATAAACCTTTGGCCAACCTAACCAGGAAAAAAAGAGTAAAATCTCTAACTTCATCAATCACAAATGGTAATGATGAAATAACAACAGACCCCTCAGAAATTCAAAAAATCCTTAACGAATACTACAAGAAACTCTACTCTCAGAAATATGAAAATCTGAAAGAAAACGACCAATACCTGGAAGTACGCCACCTACCAAGACCTAGCCAGAACGAAGTGAAAATGTTGAACAGGCCTATATCAAGTTCTGAAATAGCATCAACTATACAAAATCTCCCTAAAAAGAAAAGCCCAGGACCAGATGGCTTTACGTCAGAATTCTACCAAACCTTTAAAGAACTAGTACCTATACTACTAAACCTATTCCAAAATATAGAAAAAGAAGGAATATTACCAACACCTTCTACAAAGCAAACATCACCTTGATCCCAAACCAGGGAAAGACCCAAAGAAAATTATATACCAATATCACTAATGAATATTGATGCTAAAATACTCAATAAGGTCCTGACAAACAGAATCCAACAACACATCAAAAAAATTATACACCATGACCCAGTGGGATTTATCCCAGGGTCTCAAGGCTGGTTCAATATATGTAAATCTATTAATGTAATTCAACACATAAACAAACTAAAAAAATAAGGACCATATGATTCTTTAAATTGATGCAGAAAAAACTTTTGATAATATCCAGCATCCCTTCATGATCAGAACACTTAAGAAAATTGGTATAGAAGGGATATTTCTTAAACTAATAGAGGCCATCTACAGCAAACCCACAGCCAATATCGTATTGAATGGAGTTAAACTGAAATCATTTCCACTTAGATTAGGAACCAGGCAAGGTTGCCCATTGTCTCCATTGCTCTTTAACATTGTAATGAAAGTTTTAGCCATTGCAATCAGGGAAGAAAGGTGATCAAGGGTATCCACATAGGGTCAGAAGAGATGATCAAACTTTCACTATTCACAGATGATATGATCGTATATCTGGAAAACACTAGGGATTCTACTATAAACCTTTTATAAGTGATCAAGGAATATAGCAATGTCTCAGGCTACAAAATCAACACCCATAAATCTGTAGCCTCTATATATACCAACAATAACCAAGCTGAAAATACAGTCAAGGACTCTATTCCTTTCACAGTAGTGCCAAAGAAGATGAAATATTTGGGAATATATCTAACAAAGTATGTGAAGGATCTCTACAATGAGAACTATGAAACTTTAAGAAAAGAAATAGCTGAAGATGTTAACAGATGGAAAAACATACCATGCTCATGGCTGGGAAGAATCAACATTGTTAAAATGTCCATACTACCCAAAGCAATATATAATTTTAATGCAATTGCTATTAAAGCTCCATTGTCATATTTTTAAGATCTTGAAAAAATAATACTTCATTTTATATGGAATCAGAAAAGACCTCGAATAGTCAAAACATTACTCAGCAATGAAAACACAGCAGGAGGAATCACGCTACCAGACCTGAGACTGTACTATAAATCAATAGTGATCAAAACAGCTTGGTACTGGCACAAAAGCAGAGAAATAGATGTCTGGAACAGAATAGAGAACCAAGAGATGAATCTAGCTACTTACCGTTATTCGATCTTTGACAAGCCAATTAAAAACATTCAGTGGGGAAAAGATTCCCTATTTAACAAATGGTGCCAGTGAACTGGCTGGCAAACTGTAGAAGATTGAATCTGGACCCACATCTTTCACCTTAAAGTAAGATAGACTCACTGGATAAAAGATTTAAACTTAAAACATGAAACTATAAAAATACTTGAAGATAGTGCAGGGAAAACTCTTGAAGGAATTGGCCTGGGTGAATATTTTATGAGGAGGACTCCCCAGGCAATTGAAGCAGTGTCAAAAATACACTACTGGGCCCTGATCAAACTAAAAAGCTTCTGCACAGCCAAGAACATAGTAAGTAAAGCAAACAGACAGCCCTCACAATGGGAGAAAATATTTGCAGGTTATACCTCCGATAAAGGTCTAATAACCAGAATCCACAGAGAATTCAAACGTATTAGCAAGAAAAGAACACATGACCCCATCTCAGGGTGGGCAAGGGACTTGAAGAGAAACTTCTGTAAAGAAGATAGACGCACGATCTACAAACACATGAAAGAAAGCTCATCATCCTTAATCATTAGAGAAATGCAAATCAAAACTACTTTGAGATATCACCTAACCCCAGTACGAGTAGCCCACATAACAAAATTCCAAAACCAGAGATGTTGGCGTGGATGTGGAGAAAAAGGCACACTTCTACACTGCTGGTGGGAATGCACACTAATTCGTTCCTTCTGGAAGGATTTTTGGAGAATACTTAGAGACCTAAAAATAGACCTGCCAGTCAATCCTATAATTCCTTTACTAGGTTTATACCCAGAAGACCAAAAGTCACATTATAACAGAGACATCTGTACCAGAATGTTTATTGCAGCCCAATTCATAATTGCTAAGTCATGGGAGAAGCCCCTGTGCCCATCAACCCACGAATGGACTTGCAAATTGTGGTACATTTATACCATGGAATATTATGCAGCCTTAAAGAAAGATGGAGACTTTACCTCTTCCATGTTTACATGGATGTTTACATAGTCTTCTTAGCAAAGTATCTCCGGAATGGAAGAAAAAGTATCCAATGTACTCCGCTCTACTATGAAGCTAAATTATAGCTTTCACATGAAGGCTATAACCGAACTATAGCACAAGACTATGGGGAAAGGACCAAGGAAGGGGAAGGGAGGGGGTGGTTTTGTTGGAGGGAGGGTAATGTGTGGGGCCACATCTATGGTGCATCTTAGAATGAGTACAGGCGAAACTTACTAAAGGCAGAATACAAATGCCTACATACAGTAACTAAGAAAATGCCATGAAGGCTACGTTGAACAGTTCGATGAGAATATTTCAGATTGTATATGTATCCCGCACATTGTACCCCTTGATTGCACTAATGTAAACAGCTATGATTTAACAATAAAAATAAATAAATTAAGAAAAGAAAAAAAGAAAATTAATGAAACAAACAAACAAACAAAAAAACATGTATATGGCAGAGGTAGCTTCTGTAAAGAAATGGCAGAAGACCCTAACTCCTTCCCTTTGAAGTTCAAAATTATTAAACTCTTTTAAAGAGAAAATAATGCTGCTTACCAATGTCCTTTTCTGAAATGAGACACCATGTTGGAAAGGTTTATCTTGAGGATGGTAGGGAACAGCATCAACTACCTGGTCTGGTCCAAGATTGAAAATCAGAAGGATGGTGATGGTAAGAGATCAAATAAATTGATACGTTTGGTTCTCATTCAGATTTACTGACTACATGTTAGTCTAGAGAAATAAAATTTTGTAAATAATATAATCCTTGGATCCCTAGCCAGTAGTCATATGCAGTGTCCATGATTGACAATAACATTGTTGGAAGAATTTCTTTTCGCATGTCAAGTACCCACTGCAGCCCACTGACATGGCAAAAGATCATTGGAGTAGTGAGGACCATGAGCAGAAGTAATACAGGAAGACAATCACACCAAGAGGTCCCGTGAAGTCCAAATCTCTGAACTCCATGTACACATATGAAAGCACCAATAGTATGTGTCCTATTCAGACAACAGCTGAAAGAGGAAAATCAAGGTCAGCTGTAATAGGTAGTGAGTGGTGCCGCTTTTTCATTAAATCCTTAAGTTTCAGCTAATAAGAACACTAGACTCTCACCTAATGTGCATAGTGTTGGGGTGTGCAGCACCTCCCCTGGGTGAAGGGCTGAACTATAACTGGGAATGAAAACAATGTAACCTAAATATTTGTGCCCTCATAACAATCTGAAATAAAAAAGAACACTGGGATCTAGGCTTCATTAATAGTGCTGTGTTTGACATGCACATGAACAGAAACTCTTGTGTCTATAGAATTTCCTACCCAGCTGGATGCATGGCAAGAACAACTAAATCACTAATGTGGTTGTGTTACTCTTCTAAGTAATTTTCAAAATATGTACTATCTTCCTTTTATGAAGCAGAACTGATATCAATTATCTTAGCACACACAAGAAGACAGCAGTTTTGGGCGGTGCCTGTGGCTCAGTGAGTAGGGCGCTGGCCCCATATGCCGAGGGTGGCGGGTTCAAACCCAGCCCGTCCAAACTGCAACCAAAAAATAGCCGGGCGTTGTGGTGGGCGCCTGTAGTCCCAGCTGTTTGGGAGGCTGAGACAAGCGAATTGCGAAAGCCCAAAAGCTGGAGGTTGCTGTGAGTCCTGTGACGTCATGGCACTCTACCGAGGGCTGTAAAGTGAGACTCTGTCTCTGCAAAAAAAAAAAAAAAAAAAAAAGAAGAAGACAGCAGTTTCAGAATAATGGACCTAGAGATGTGTCAAAGTGTTAATCTTTTTTTTATCCAAAACAACATAATACAAGTAGGTAGACACTGCCACGAGTTCAGCCTTCCACTGGTTAAGATTCTTCTTTGGAGCAAAATTAAAGTGAACATTTTTATTTCCTATTTTTTGTTTGCTTAAAGAGTTTTCCTTCCAATTTTGTGACTACCTGCTTAAAGAAGGTAGTCTATTATATAAACATTCTATTATATAAACCCTCTTTTGGACAGAAATATTACCATTGGTGACTCCAATCACAAGGCATTTTTCAAAGGGATTTATTGGCCCTGGAGTATTTTGAGGAGCTAGGATTTACACAGAAATGTGGAAAAAATTTATGCAACTTAGATTTGTTTGTACAAATAATTTCTTTTAGAAAGTGTACTGAAGCTTAAAGGCAATAGGAAATGGACTGCAATTTTCTGTTACCATTTGTTTCTCAAGGGTGGAAAGTCATGGTCTGGTTGAAGAGAAACGGGAGTTGGGCTATATAGCCAGGTTTTATGGAACAAATTCTTTGGGTATGGCACCAATTGGCTATTTATTTTTAAATTACATCTCTTTCTTCTTCTTGGGCAATTAGCTAGATGATTTTTCCTGATAGATGGGGCATTGTGCCTAAACTCTAGTCAGTGGATTATTTTTTTTCCAGATCTGATGAGATATGGCTTATTTATTTTTTATTTCAAATTAATATGAGGGTACAAATTTTTAGGTTATGTTATTCATTCTCACTTCCAGGGTAAAGTTCCAGTTGTAAAAGAACCCTTTACAGGGGGCGTTATACACTCTCACACTGTGCACAATAGGTGAGATCCTGCTTCATGGCTTCCCTCCTTCTGCCAATCTTCTTCCCCCTTATTCCCTTACCCCCTTCCTCTGCCTGTCTCCCCCTGCCTCCATACTACCATATTTGTGTTTTATTGTTCGTATCAGCATATAATTATTTATATATTGGTTTCATATTAGTATGGAGTACATTGGATATTAGTTTCCCCATTCTTACGATACTTTACTAAGAAGAGTGTGTTTCGACTCCATCTAGGTATGAGCAACAGTTAAGGTTGTGAGAAGCAGGTTTTGATTCTTTAAAAATAAAATTTAAAGACAGCTTATATTTTCAAAATGCGGCAATATGAGTATGCACACGTATGTTCTTCTATGACACTCTCTTCAAATACATGCTGTGTAGAACCTTCCTGAGTAAATTTATAGATGCTTCATTGTTTATACTTTCTACAACCACTTTGTCTGAATTTGTTGGAAATCTTTTCTCAATTTCTGGTGCTAGTGAGAATAATCACCTGCCATTTATGGCTATAACATATAGTCAATTTTAAATGCTAGCTTTAAAAAAATCAAACCATATCAAATACACTTTCTAAATTTCTAAAAACTATTTGTTTTCCTGTAAGTAGGTAGTTTATAAAAAACTAAGTAGTTTTCAAAGAAAGCATTGTATATTTTTAAACCATTTACTTATTTGTAATAGAGGCATGTTATTTTCAGAAAATTCAGGTAAACAACTAATTCAATGAATAAAATCATCATATAATAAATGAAAAATGTCTTCTGCTTTTGTTCACAGAAATGAAGGCATTATGTATACAAAGGAACATTCACATCAGTGAAAATTGAATCTCAGGTGACAACTGAGTGATTTTTCAAAAAGCTAGTGTGGGGAAGTCTTTGTGATTTTTATCTTTGAGAGTCTTGGAAAGAAAAAGATGTTCAAAAACTAAAACCAAAATGGAATGATAGAAAATGAAAGTTCTTTCTCAGGGCAACAAGTACCTGTCATTGGGAGTATTTTTATTCCAAGTGAGAAAACTTTGTCTCCCTATGTAGGATAAATATTTATGCCAATTTTTATCATGTTTCCATGACAAACACGTGTTAGAAGTAAGCAGTAGAAAGGCATTCCTTCCCTTCAGTCCTTCTTGAATATCAGCTTTAGGGTACATGAGCCATTGAAGAGGAAGCCTATGTCAGGTGACATGAGAAAGGACAAAAAGGCTCACTAGAGAAGGCTGACTCCACATCCATAGGACATAGTCTCAGTATTCATGCTCTCTGTTTGGATAACTAAATCCCTACTTAATTCTTCTGTGTTTGCACAATAAAGTACCATCTTTCTGTCTACAGCCTACTCCACTCAGTCAAGTTATGGTTGAAAAGTGGCCATTTAGCTGGTATTACAGACATAATGCTTCCTTCACAGACCATGCTTCCTTCATAAGAATAGTAAAATAATTCATGTATCTTAATCAGGAACCAGAGTAGGAAAAATTACTGAGAAGGTAAACAGGGAATACAACTCTTACATGCTGAAAAGGCTCTTCCATTGCCAGTTACTTAATGTTGAGAATCAGGCATTTATAATGCCTAGTGCATGTGGTGTAATAAAGAGTGGGGAAAGCTGTATTCTACAACTTTAACTGATCTCACTTCCGAGGCTGACAAAGGTCCCTAACCAGCCTCTTCTGGGAACTTTTACTTGAGAAGAATGTGTGTTGTAATTTCTCTTTCTATATCTCTGAAATATCAACGTTTTAAAAAATTCCTTGGCTCGGCACCTATAGCTCGTGGCTAAGGCGCTAGCCACATACACCAGAGCTGGCAGTTTTGAATCCAGCCCGGGCCTGCCAAACAACGACAACTACAACCAGGAAATAGCTGGGCGATGTAGTGGGCGCCTGTAGTCCCAGCTACTTGGGAGGCTGAGGCAAGAGAATTACTTAAACCCAGGAGTTGGAGGTTGCTGTGAGCTGTGATGCACCCAGGGTGATAGCTTAAGGCTCTGTCTCAAAAAAAAAAAAAAAAAAATTTCTTACCAGTTTTATAATTCAGCAAAGTCTTACTCAAAAATCTGGGAGTTATCCTTTGGAAATGCAATCATTCAGGATGATAGAACCTATCTTTCCCAGTCTCTCCCAGTGGGAGAATAGGATATTAACTTTGCTTCAAGTTTTAAAATTACCTCCTATCATAAAGGTAGGAGAACATTTATTTTTCTTTTGAGTAAAACAAACTAGGAAACACACATGTCCCATGATTCCACTCTCTTTAGCTTTTAAAAATTCTCTCACCTTTGTTTTAGCAGAATTGAATTCAGATTTTACTTCTTGTCTCTCTGTACCTTTGTATTAGTGTCAGATAAAGTCTTTACCTGTTTAACCTTGTCCAATGAAATTTTTGCTTTGACAGACCCATTGTAGAGGACTTTTCATTGGAGAAGGGTCACCATGAGGTTGCCTTGTGTTTCTAGAAATTTGTTTAAGTGAATTTCAGACCCATACATCTTCATGGATGATGTTGTTAAAGGGGATTACTGGTGACAGAAATCACATCTACTAAAAAACAATTTCATGAAGGAAAACATGAATGGCCTCACTGAAACAGAACTTGGTGGCTGGTATCCAAATTTGGGGGTCAGATTCCTTCAAAGTGTTGGGACTGCTCTAGTAGCACTCACAAGACAGAGAATTAGTGATGTATCTTGACAAAACAATATTTTTTCCCCAGATTTTCCTTTTGCTTTTTTTTGCCAGCACAGCTTAATCTTCCTGTTACATCATGAACTATCTTGATCACTCATTTCTGTCTCTGTTACAGCACATTCCTAGGCAATAGCCAATGCTAGTGAACTCCAGCTTGTGAACATCAATTTCTTACAAAAATTCCATGGCATAATGAGGCTGAAAAAATCAGGATGGGGAATTTCCTGGGGCAGTTCCTATGTTTATTATTTAAACAAAGCCCTGCAAACTTAGTTGATTAAAACAACCTCTGTTTATTTCATAGCTTTTATAGTTAGAAATCAAGATATAATTTAGGTGGCTCTGCACGCATGGTTTCTCACAAATGATAAAATCAAAGATTGGGCAAGGCTGGAGCCTTCTTCCAAAGCTCTTCTTCCAAAGACTGAGGAAGAATCACTACCAAGCTTAAGTGTTGTTGGTAGAATTCAAGTTTCTCAGGGGTCATTCATTAAAAGGAAGTTTCTTATTTTTCTTGCAATGATAGTCTCAATTTCAGGGGGCTGTTGTTGCAAGCTATCCTCAGACCCTTGCTATGGAGGCCTCACCAACATGCATCCTTAATTCACTAGTAATAGCAAGTAAGGAAGTTTGCTAGCAAGATGAACATCAGTATATTAATACCCAGTCACGGAAGTGACATTACATCACTCCATTGCCTAGGAGTTTTAGAGTGGAGAACATGAACAAAGGAGGCAGGGCCATCTGAGGGCAATTTGAGACGCTGCCTGGTCTAGGCCTACTAGTATATGGTATGGCATTAGATGATCAATTTCTTTTAGTTCCCAACACACTTTATTTTACTTCCTTGTCAGTTACAATATAAATAAAAGTTAAGTTTTATGATGTAAACGTTTAAACTATTCTTTCTCAGACACTGTTTTTGTTCAAGAGGGTAAATGAAAGGTAGTAATCTGATGTTCAAATTGTAATCAGTGAATTTAGTAAACTTCCATGATAAAAATGGCTAACATTTCTTTCTGAGATTTATGATAAAACAAATAAATTATAAAGCATTGAAAATAAAAGATATCATAATCTGAAGAAAATAATGCAAAAGAATAACTTTAGGTTTACAGTTCTCAAAGTAATGACATATTTTCCTACATATCTTTTATATCAATACTGAATATGTGGATTCATTGTTAATACAATTTTGACAATATTCCCTAATTCACAGGAGAAATTGATGAATTACTGACTGCACTTACCTCACCTCAGCAGCAGATTTAAAAACTCCTGTCTTTCTGAATTTATTGTATCTGGCTAGCATCTCTCTGTATCTATAGTGCAGAGGGAAAAGACAACCAAGAGTTTTGATCCTAGAGATAGAGTTTTCTTCCCAGGTTTTCTAAAATAGGCTTTCGACAGTCTCCTGTTGTGCAATTTCCTCTCACTTCAAGATTTCACTTTTCTTAGATCAGATCCAAGTTTATTATTTAGGAAAAGGAAAACAAAAGTTTGTAAGAAAATGGAGAATTCCTCCATCGTCCCCATTCAGTTTCTGGCAGGGGAGAGAAAGGATGAGTAAGTTTGCTGTTAAGGGGGAGGAGAAGTGTAGTAAGAGGTACCAGGTGGACTTAGGTGAGGATGGATGCAGGCAGTGTTAGAGAGAGCCTGTGGTGACACAAAACGGCAGCCACTGTAACATAAATCCTGCATGAAAGCACTGCCCACCCTTCTGCTTACACACATCACAGAAACTCATCATTCTTCCTTTACTTATTTTGACCATATATCTGCCATAGTGCTGGGAATCTGCCTGATGACTCCAGGTCCTTCCACTCTGGTTCATCTTTACACAGCTTCTACATGGTATCCACATCAAAATTCCTAAGATGCATGTATAGTCATAACACTCACTCTGTGACACATACATCTTCAAAAATTTTGTATTCTCTCCTAAAGCACCTACACTCTTTGGTTTGACACGAACAACAGCTCTAGTCCACATCAACATACCCCTTACTTGTTTTCTTGCTGCTTTCCTTTTGTGTCTCTTCTCTTGTTTTTGTCTTTCTCTCTCTTCAAGCCTTAAAATACATTCTTTCAGTTTTCTTATATTATAAATTTACTTAAGCCACATAAAAATATCATGAGATAGATCTATTTTAGTCTTATTCTAGAGATGAAAAAAGTGATGTTTATTAAGGTTGAACAAAATTCTAAAACTATCAGAAAAAGAAACTTCAACTAACATTTCAGCAAGTTTTTTTTAAAAAAATAAAAATTTAGAGCCATTAAATAAGTGATTGGATACCATATACATCTAACCACTGACCATAGTAAGTAGTTGAATATACATATCTCAATTTCAAGGACAATGTTTGAGCTACAAATATAAACATAGAAGCCAGTTATAAAATCGGATGAGATTACTTACCAATTACTATTGATAGAAAATAAATCCAGACGCAATGTTACCATGGTTTCAGAAAGTTACTTTTGAATCCTGACTCTATTTTGTAACCAAGTGTAATCTTGGAAAAGGTACTTATAATGTTGAAAATTAAGTTGTTAATCCATTCATGCATCGATGGGTACTTGGGCTTCTTCTATGACTCAGCAATTATGAATTGGGCTGCATAAACATTCTGGTACAAATATCTTTGTTATAATGTGATTTTTGGTCTTCTGGATATATAGCAGAGGAATTATAGGATTATCAAATGGCAGGTCTATTTTTTAGATCCCTACGTGTTCTCCAAACATCTTTCCAAAAGGAACGGATTAGTTTGCATTCCCACCAGCAGTGTAGAAGTGTTCCCTTTTTTCCACATCCACGCCAACATCTTTGGTTTTAGGATTTTGTGATATGGGCTAATCATAGTGGAGTTAGAAGATATCTCAAAGTAGTTTCGATTTGCATTTCTCCAATGATTAAGGATGATGAGAAGCCCAAGTGCCCATCAACCCATGAGTGGATTAATAAATTGTGGTATATGTACACCATGGAATATTATGCAGCCTTAAAGAAAGATGGAGACTTTACTTCTTTCATGTTTACATGGATGGAGCTGGAACATATTCTTCTTAACAAAGTATCTCAAGAATGGAAGAAAAATTATGCAATGTACTTAGCCCTACTATGAAATCAATTTATAGCCTTCATATGAAAGCTAGCTCAAGAATATGGGGAAAGGGGATAGGGAGGGGAAGGGAGAGGGCAGGATGGGTGGAAGAGGATGATTGGTGGGACCACACCTGTGGTGCATCTTACAAGGGCATATGTGAAATTTACTGTAGAATATAAATGTCTTAACACAATAACTAAGAGGGTGCTGTGAAGGCTATGTTAACCAATTTGATGAAAATATTTCAGATTATATATAAAACCAGCACATTGTACCGCATGATTGCATTAATGTACACAGCTATGATTTAATAATAATAATAATGATATATATCTATATATATAAAATTAAGTTGTGAGAGGTGGTGCTTTTTATTTTTCTTCTTTTTTTTTTTTGGTTTTTGGCCGGGGCTGGGTTTGAACCCACCACCTCCGGCATACGGGACCGGCGCCCTACTCCTTGAGCCACAGGTGCCACCCACTTTTTATTTTTCTAAGAATTTAAATTTACAGCTTTGCCACTGTGCTATGGTAAAAATAATTATATTTTCTGAATATCAGTTTTCTCATGTAAAAAATGGTTGAAATAATTATGTCTACGTTATAAGGTTTTTTGAATTTGTATATAAATTAACTTTTGGAGAAAATATTTAGTGTTTTATGGCATTTAATAAGATCCCTATACATTTTCATCTTTCATTTTTCTTCTTCCTAAAATCTGTTTGGAAATAGTACCACCCCATACTTTCTGGACATGTTAATTATACATATTTATGGGACACAGCTTGATATTTTGATGCACATATATGTTTTATAATGATTCAAATCAGGGTAATTAGAATATTCATCACCTCTTGCATTTATCATTTGTTTGTGCTGAGAACACTCAAAATCTAATTTTTGATGTAAAATATCTTACTATTAAGCAAAGTCACCCCCTGAGCAATGGAACATCAGAAGCTACTCCTTCTATTGAATTGTAATTACATACTCCTTGCCTTTGACCAACCTCTCCCTATTCTCTCATTCTCTAATCCTACCCAGTGTCTGGTTAACCACTATACTTCTCTCTACTCCATGAGATCAATTTTAAAAAAATTCTACACGAGTGATGTTATTTGGTATTTGTTTTGCTGTGTCTGTTTTTTTTCATTTAACATTATGTCCTCTGATTTCATCAATGTTGTTGTTGAACTGACAGGATTTCATTCTTTATGGCTAAATAGTATGGCATGCTGTGCATATATATCATATTTTTAATCTATTCATCTACTGTTGAACACTTAGATTGATTCATACCTCTTGGCTATTGTTTTTTTTTTTCTTTTTGTAGAGACAGAGTCTCACTTTATGGCCCTCGGTAGAGTGCTGTGGCCTCACACAGCTCACAGCAACCTCCAACTCCTGGGCTTAGTGATTCTCTTGCCTCAGCCTCCCGAGTAGCTGGGACTACAGGTGCCCGCCACAACACCCGTCTATTTTTTGGTTGCAGTTTGGCCAGGGCCGGGTTTGAACCCGCCACCCTCGGTATATGGGGCCGGCACCCTACCAACTGAACCACAGGTGCCGCCCCCTCTTGGCTATTGTTAATAACACAATAATAAACATGGGAGTAATGGTATTTCTTCAGTATACTGATTTCATTTTCCTTGCTTATATACCTAGCAGTGGGATTACTGGATCATATGGTAGTCTTACTTTTAATATTTTGAGGCACCTCCAATAAAAACTCCAACTGATTCTTATGAAGGTTGCACTATTTTACATTCCCACAGACAATGTGTAATTCTCTCTCTTTTTCACATATATGGAAATTTTTATTATTTGTCTTTCTGACAGTAATTGTTCTAACTAGAATGACATGATATCTCATTGTGGTTTTGATTTGAATTTGCTTGGTGATTAGTGATGCTGAACTATTTTCATATACCTGTTCATATACACTCCATACTTTGAAGCCTTAAATGAAATAAGGAATATATATATATATATAAAATATCAACTATTATTTATGAAATCTTTCACACTTCACTGTTTATGCTGTGCATCATATGTTGTTAATTTATTACTTTATTTTACATAAATATATATAACTTTACCTCTATGAAAATGACTTTTTAATTCTTCTTGTCTCAAGACTTATCATTTTGTGGACTGCTGAAAATATATATAGGTGGTTCACAGACTTAACTGAACATTTTTGCTACCCATTTACGTTGCCATGAACTTGGATAAATATTTGCTTTCTTAATTCTTTTAGTAGAATCATTTCAGATATTGGAATTCAGCTGTTTTTCTAGTTGATACATAATTCATTAAAAACGTCTAATGCAGGATGAAATATTGAATTTAAAAGACTTTAGACCTTTCATTTTTTCTTTCATATTTCTAGTGTTTTCTTTAATTAATTTTTCATTTTTTCCCATAATAAATGATCTCTGTTGCTAGTTTACAAGTTTTGTGAGATTAAATGCCATCTTCTACAGTTTTAAATTTGGTGGTTTCAAAAACATATTTTTCTAAATGGGATAAATCTTATAAATATTTTGGGTACTTCCTTATAGTCTTCAATGCGTGTGTTATTAATATATTTAAAGTGAGTGAAGTTTTTATTATTTTTTTAATCTGAAAGCATTTTCAATGAAAATATTTTTTCCAAACTATGATTAAAGTTGTTAGCTTTAATGGTTCTTACTGATCTCCCTTTCACAAAACAATATCTCTTTACAATTGGCAAGAGAAACAAGCTTAGTTATCTGGAGACATCCATGAGTTTTTTTTTTACTTGATACTTACCTATGTGCATATTCGCTAAGGAAAACACCAGGAAATTTGATTATACTACTAAATAGACAATATTATAATCAAAGGCTGCCAAGAAGTTCCTAGGAGGTTTTCAAAGGAACATTTTGAAATAAACAGTAATATTAAACAGTATAACTCCATGAATGTAGTCCACATAGTGCACAATTTCCATGTAGCTTGAAAAGTGTAAGCAATTCTCTTCTTCTCTAGCTATGATTATCATTGCAGGGACTATGACCACAAGGGCATAAGAAGTCAGAAAGGAACTCAGAGTGCTGGAAAGCTAAAGAAGAGAAAACTGTGATTCCTGCTTTTGTCTTATTCTATGTCTTTCTTGGCAGAGTAGAAGGGAACATTTATACTCTGTAATTCTACCAAAATATTCAAGAACAAGAGCAGCTGTTACATTTAAGATAAACAATCTTCTAACTTGTCTGGCATAGTGGTCATAGGATGCCACAGATGGAGTAGGAAAGACAAATTATATTTGTGTTTTCAACACACCATGTTCCCACACCCTCTGTGAGATTTTCAAAATTTGAAAAATAAAAGAAATATGAAAGTTAATGATAAAACATTAGAAATGATAAAAAGAGGTGAAGGGTTTAGAATAATGGTAAGTACAGTTGGAGGGTACATATGGGTTCTCCTGATGGCAATACTTGGAGAGATATGAAAGTGTACTGGAAAGAACAAATGTGGGAAAAGGAACTTGTGTTCTGTTTTTTAATCTGTCTTTAAGCTGGCTGTGTAACATGTTTAAACATTTTTTCCACAGTAGCCTATCTAAAAATCAAGATGATGATTCAATGAAGCTCCAACTGTGCTCCTTACACATTGAGGGTTATTGGATATAGTTCTGAGGTCTTAACATGTAGGGGATCAGGAATAGAGCTGTGACAAGGCCTAATAAATGTAGGTCTTAGAGGTCTTCAACTTGATTTTAACCAGACAAGTTTTCTTTCAATTTTTTTTTTTCTGTTTTTCCCTCTACTTTAAGATAATGATCTGAGTTCTCATGGGGGGTTAAAATGATGAGATATTATGTTGCAATGATTGATAAAATAATGAAATAGTTCATTTTAAATTCAGTAATTAATTTTCACAAAATTATCATGGAATGGAAACTGATTCTAAATATTTTACAAAAGAAATGCAATATGAATTTCCAAAGATAAATATTTCTGCAGTGTAGATATCATACAATACAGAACGGAGTGCTAATCTTTGTAATGGCAATGATCAATGTAATGCACTGAGCCAGCAGCCATCTTGATTGTTTCAGAGAGATACATTTAATTGAAAGTTCTCATAAACATGAATATAATTTAATACAGATGTCCTCATTGTGGCCTTAAATTAATTTTTCAATATCAGCCAGCTGAAAATAACAACTATGAATTAAAAACTCATTTATAATAACAGCCAAATAATCTTTTTGTATTACTATTGAGTGGTATCTTAAAAACATTAAAAGTAACATCCATGGAAATAAAAAATCTTTTTAATATAAAATAAATGTAAGTTCATTCATTTTTTTCTTAATAA
Source organism: Nycticebus coucang (assembly GCF_027406575.1). Taxonomy (NCBI): domain Eukaryota; kingdom Metazoa; phylum Chordata; class Mammalia; order Primates; family Lorisidae; genus Nycticebus; species Nycticebus coucang. The sequence goes on from NC_069792.1 coordinate 37,121,136, forward strand.
AATGACTTTTTTCCTTCAGGAAGATCTCTAATAATTCGATTGCCCTGTCTAATGCTAGATATACTTTATTATTATATATTTTTTTGAAAAGTAAATTTATTTCAGGGTAATGTGAGGATGTCAACAACCAGGTCAAAATATTTGATTTTCTTTTGTAGAGTCTGTCATGTAATTATGTCCCACACACAAAACACTTCCACTCCATGCCCATTAAGTGACAACAACCCCCCAAAATGCCCTCTCCCTTCCTCTTTACCCCTCTTCCCACCTTGCATTAAAATGAGTTTTTATCCTGTATGGGCAATTTAATTTTACTTTTAATTTCATAAGACATGTCCATATCATTTTCCATAGTGGTTGCATCAATTTAAATTAACCAAATTTAAATTGCATAAAATTTAAATGTATAAAATTAAATTGTATTAAATTGTATAAAATTTAAATTGTATAAAATTTTAAGTGTATAAAAATTTCCTTTTCACCATATCCATGGAAAGTGAAGTCATATTCCACAGGAATCCCCAATTATAATAGTTTTCCAGGGACAGAATGGACATGTAGCCAACCTCTCCCAAGCCATCAGGTGAGAGGGAAGGGGGTCTGGACCTTCCCCGTGTGTGGATTATTGGTGTGCATGGACAGCTGGAGATGCTCAGTGAATTGGCGGATTGCTATAGATGAGGGGTAATTTAAAACCACAGAATCTTGTAGAGATTCTTCCCTGCTTGGCCATGCTGGCCAGCAGGCCCCTCCCTTACGGAGGACAGCAGCTTGCAAATGCTGACAAAACCCAATTGACAAACCGAGGGAGGCATCGGAAAGGAAAACCACTCAAAACCACGGGGAGCTGGGCAGCCTGATGGAAAATTGAAAGGAAGGGATCCTGCCCAGGAAACAGACATTTTGAACTAACCAAACGGGCAGATACCTTTTCCCAGACCTGAATAGACTGCAACATTACTGGTGAAGAATGTTGAAGGGGGTTGGCGATTCAGGCTGCGCAGTGAACTGGCGGTCCCGATCCAAAAGGGAAACTCTGAACCATAAAACTCAGAATAAGGTCCCCATGTGCTCCAGCCACGGGAACCGGCTACAGCCGCGGGATGCCCCGGACCTGCCGCAACTGCACGAACCCAGCAACACCCTTCCCCACAGCAGATTGCGGTCGCCAGTTTGCAGGAGAACCTGGGAGCAGAGTGGAAAGATTTGAGGCATGGACTCCTGCACTGAGTGGGAAGGTCGGTCACAAGTGCTGTCTGGAGCAGAACAGCCGAGGTTATACAAAACTTAGGTGACAAACTTTTACAGAAAATCTAAAATGGCGATCGGTCATGGAAAGTGGTTACCATGGTAGCAGTATAAACTGTGAATCAGGTATAAGCCTGGAAGCCACTCACAGCAACACTGGGTGTCCAGAAAGTATATTACAGTATGAATATATTCCTACGAAAGTTGATCCCTACATCATACATATAGGTGTATATTTTTACATACAAGAATAATATTTTTGTGGTTGGTGCCTTTTTTTTCTTTCTTTTTTTTTTTTTTTCATTTGTTCTGTTTTTTCCTCACCATTTTCTTGGAGGAGCTTTTGTGAATTTTTTATTATTACTTTTTATATAGATATATTTTTATTTCTATTTTTTCTATTTTTAATTTATCCTTTCTTTTCTTTTAACTTTTCTATGAACATCACTTTTTTTTATTATTTTATGACTATCACTATTTTTATTGCAGTTGTTTTTATGTTGCTGTTGTCATGGGTGTTGTCTGTAAGTCTATGTGTCTCCGTATGTTTCTGTATCTATGGGCTGTATCTATGTGTGTCTGGTAGCCTTTGTATCTGTTTATTTGCTCACTTGCTCTCAATGAGTTTGATGCTATGACCTGCAAGTCTGAGCTCCCAGCACTCCCTTCCACTCTCACTCTGAGGTCTGGAGGCCTGCCCCCCAGGAGTCCAGATTCTTGGGTGATTTCTCAAGAGGTGTAGACAGGACCTGGAGTGCAGCTGGACAGTGCAGATTTTGCAGCACAGGAGTGAGGAGATGACGGTTGGCTAAGAGGGAATCACTCAGGAGTGGCGGTGCCCCGAGGTGCAGAGCAGCAGCCGTCTTTAGCAATAACAAGGCTGACTCCCAGATATCCCGTAGCCACTCCTCCTGTCTCCCTGGGCAGCCAGATGTGGCCGGGCATCTTCTCAGATGGCAACCATCACAGAACTGACCTGGGACTGAACCGCAGGCCTCGTGAGTAAAGGGTTTGCCTGAGGCAGTACTGGCTTAAGTGGAATGTGGGGACTAGGAAACACATGCACAGAGCTGGGAAACTCCCAGGTTGGGGCTGATCCAGAGGACCACTTTACTGAGCCTAAGACACACCCGGCCATCAGGGGATCATCAGCCTATTGATAAAGGAGACAAAGAGGCTATAGCTGACAAATAATCGTGCTGCGAATACAAACCTGCAGGAGTAAGAAAGGGCCTGAGGCACAGGTTCTGGGAACTCAAATCAGCCTCTCCTCTGCAGAGGAATTTAGCAGGGCCAGAAACAAACTCCCACAGGGTTGTTCTGTTCAGCTAGTAACATAAATTAAGGGTGGGGCTGGAACTGAGTGAACACCCCCCAGCCTCCATCAAGTGCCCGAGGTTGACAGGCCTCACCGCCCCCTGCTAGATGAAGGTAGAGAGCAGTGGCCTGGAGGAGCAGATACAGACTTCCCTGTGATTAGGCAGGTTCAAACCTCTGGAATATCTGCCCACTGCAGACAACTGATGGGGTCACAGCCCTGCGGGGCTAGCAGTGACTGGGTGTGACAGAGCTGCAAGGTGGGGAAGGAGGCATCGACCTTCCCAAACTGATCTATTTGCTAGGTGGCTCCTCCTGACTCTACACAGCACTGGAGCAAGCCATATCAGAGTAGTCACCAGACCCCTGTGATTCAGTTCCCAGAGACCTCTTCAACTCTCCCACCCAAGACAAGTGCTGACTGAGACAATTGATTTGGACCTTTTGAACTGAGCCAATCATCTGAGGAATATTCAGGTGGTGTCCTGGGTGTGTGGTTGTAGGAAGGTTTGATTTTCCTTTTCTAATTGTTACCTGTGGTGGGTGGGGTGACTTAATTGCTAGTATTTCTCCATAGCTGAGACTTCAACACAAAGTAACTGTTTTACTAGGGTTGAACAAAAACCAGCTGAAAACAAGACAGAACCACTTAGCCCCACCACACCAGACAGGGCCCCAGTTTCTCAGGCCACAGCACTGTACGGGTCCTTGACAAAGCTCCAGGGGAAAAATCAAAGGGAGTAAAGCAATCATGGGCAGAATCAGTAGAAAAACTCTGGTAACATGAATAACCAGAAAAGATCAACACACAAAAGGAAAGACATGGCAGATGTAATTGAAGATCCCATTCACAAACAACTGGCTGAGATGTCAGAAATCGAATTCAGAATTTGGATTGCAAACAAGATTAATAAAACGGAATTAAGAATTCGAGGAGAAATACAAAAGATGTCTCAAGAATTTAGCAAATTTAAAGACAAAACCACCAAAGACTTAGACACACTGAAGCAAGAATTTGCAGACCTCAAAGATATGAAAAATACAGTAGAATCCCTCAGTAATTGTGGAATAAGCAGAAGAAAGTATTTCTGACATTGAAGACCAAGCCTTTGAATGCTCCCAAATGTCAAAGAAGAGAAATGGAGAGCAAAAACGGATCATTCTCTGGGAGAGCTCTGGGATAATTCGAAGCAGGCTAATCACTGACTCATTGGAATCACTGAAACTTAAGAAGTGGCCTCGCTAGGCACAGAGGACCTTCTCCAAGAAATTATGAAGAGAATTTTCCAGACATGCCTAGAGATTCTGAAATTCAGATAGCAGACAGCTTCAGAACCCCAGCATGACTTAACCCCAATAAGACATCCCCCAGACATATCATAATTAACTTCACTAAAGAGAATATGAAGGAGAAGATTCTCAAAGCAGCCAGATGTAAGAAAGCCATTACCTACAAAGGGAAGAATATTAGAATGACTGCAGATATCTCTGCTGAAAATTTTCAAGCCAGAAGAGCGTGGTCATCGACTTTTAATCTCCTAAAGCAAAATAACTTTGAACCACAGATAGTGTATCCAGCTAAACTGAGTTTCATTTATGATGGAGAAATTAAATACTTTAATGACATTCATATGTTGAAGAAATTTGCCATAACCAAACCAGCCCTTCAGGATATCCTCAAACCTATACTCCATAATGACCAACCCAATCCTCTACTACAAAAGTAAACTCACTCAAAAACTTTTGATCAAACTCCAACTTCCACAGTGGTGAAAGGATTAAAAATGTCCACTGGACTTTTGAAAAACTCAATACCCAAAATTTTACCAGACTTATCAAAATTCTCTATTAATGTGAATGGCTTAAACTGTCCTCTAAAGCGGCATAGGTTAGCTGACTCGATTCAAAAATTCAGGCCAGATATTTGTTGCATACAAGAATCACATCTTAACTTAAAAGACAAATATAGACTCAGGATGAAAGAATGGTCATCCATATTTCAGGTAAATGGTAATCAGAAAAAAGCAGGTGTTGCAATTTTATTTGCAGATACAATAGGCTTTAAACCAACAAAAGTAAGGAAAGATAAGAATGGTCACTTCATATTCATTAAGGGTAATACTCAATATGGTGAGATTTCAATTATTAATATCTATGAACCCAACCGGTATGTGCCTCAATCTATAAGAGAAACTCTAACAGACATGAGCAACTTGATTTCCTCCAGCTCCATAATAGTCGGGGATTTCAACACTCCTTTGGCAGTGTTGGATAGATCCTCCAATAAGAAGCTGAGCAAAGAAACTTTAGATTTAAACCTAACCATCCAACATTTGGATTTAGCAGACATCTACAGAACATTTCATCCCAACAAAAGTGAATACACATACTTCTCATCAGCCCACGGAACTTACTCCAAAATCAATCACATCTTAGGTCACAAGTCTAACCTCAGTAAATTTAAAGGAATAGAAATTATTCTTTGCATCTTCTCAGACCACCAAAAAATAAGAGTTGAGCTAGGTAACAACAGGACTCTGCATACTCGTACAAAAACATGGAAGTTAAATAAAATATACTGAATGATAGCTGGGTCAGAGATGAGATGAAGAAGGAAATTGCCAAATTTTGGGAACAAAACCACCATGAAGATACGAATTATTAGAACCTCTGGGATACCGCAAAGGCAGTTCTAAGAGGGAAATTTATAGCACTGCAAGCCTTCCTGAAGAGAAGGAAAAGAGAAGAAGTTAACAACTTAATGGGACATCTCAAGTAACTGGAAAAGGAAGAACATTCCAACCCCAAACCCAGTAGAAGAAAAGAAATAACCAAAATTGGAGCAGAATTAAATGAAATCGAAAACAAAAAAATTATACAACATATCAATAAATCAAAAAGTTGGTTTTTTGAAAAGGTTAATAAAATAGACAAACCTTTGGCCAACCTAATCAGGAGAAAAAGAGTAAAACCTCTAATCTCATCAATCAGAAACGACAGGGACAAAATAACAACAGACTCCTCAGAAATTAAAAAAATTGGGATTGGATCAAAGATGGCGACTGAGTAACAGCTTCCCTGCAACTGGGCACAGTGAGTCTGGGGAGATAAGACTCCAGGCATCTCTGGATGTTGATATCTGCCTATAATCATCCCTTTGAGGATACAGGGAGTCAGCAAGGGACTTCTGGACCCCAAGAGGAGGACAAAAGCAGTAGAAAACTGGCAAGTGGTTGCTTTTGATCGACCTAATCACACTGGCAACCATGAGTACAAGCAGCAGTGAGATTGCAAACCAGTAAAGCCTTACCTGTGAATTGTTTTGGTGTTTTTGGACTTGGCACTCAGTTGAACTGCCTTGGGGAGAGCTTGGGCAGGAGTGCGGAGAACTTTGGGCATTGTCTGGGGCCCCAGACAGAGCCACTGAGCTGGGCTGCAGGGAGCCATTGTGTGAGAGAACTTCCCCAGCAAGCTCCGCCCTCCGGGTCCCAGACCAAGGAGTGGGCGGGACCTAGTAGCCTAGCAACTGAGCAGCCTAAAGGCGGGGACTGAGCTGCCTTACAGCCTTAACCCTTAGGGGCAGAGTGAGATGGTTTTGGCACACTAGAGGCTCGGGCTGTTGCCCTGGGTAGAGTGCCATGATGTCACAGCCCATAGCAACCTCAAATTCCTGGGCTTGGTGCTGCCAGGATCTCCATAAGACCTTTGCCATGACCCCGCACCAACTGGGCCTCCGCATGCCCTGACCAGGAACTGCGGGAGCCATGCAACCCTGCGTCCTCCCTCTTGTAACCTCCCAGCCTCCACACTGGCCCGCTCATCTGGCCAGGGATACTGGTAGCTGCATGCCCTCTGGAGCCCTCCCTGACTCTACACACCGCCCTTCTGGCCAGAGACTGCTGGAGCCTTGGGCTCTCTGTGCCAAAGTCACTGGGGGCCAGGCACTCCCAAAACCATGCACACCACCTCCCACCCTGTGGCTGGATCTGGATGTGTCACACACTGGAGCTGCTTGCTCAACCAGAACTCCCTAGCTGGAGCAGCCCCAGAGGAACTACACAGGGTCACTCCATACAAAGATCAAGCAACAATAGAGTGATCCTGCCGGGATCTAATCTGGGAGAGACACCTCCCCAACTCTGAGGACAGCCAGAGGCAACGGTGAAAAACAATCATGAGGTGAAATCAACAGAAAAACTCTGGAAATATGAATAATCAGAGTAGATCAACTACCCCAAGGATCAATGGGACAGACACAGCACAAGATCCCATGCACAAACAAATAGCTGAGATGTCAGAAATCGTATTCAGAATCTGGATAGCAAATAAGATTGAATTACAACTCCAAGCAGTAACCCAAAAGATATTTGAAGAATTCAACAAATTCAAAGACCAAATAACCAAAGATTTTGACACATTGAGACAAGAAGTTGCAGCCCTCAAAGATCTGAGAAACACAGTAGAATCCCTCAGTAACAGAATGGAACAAGCAGAAGAAAGGATTTCTGACATTGAAGACAAAGATTTCGAATGCTCCCAAACTCTCAAAGAGGAGGATAAATGGAGGGCAAAAACAGATCACTCTCTCAGAGAGCTCTGGGATAATTAGAAGAAAATCAATATTCGTCTTACAGGGATCCCTGAAAGAGACGAAGTGGCTTCACAAGGCACAGAGTCTCCTCTCCATGAGATTATGAAGAACTTTCCCGTCATGCCAAGAGATTCTGAAATTCAGATAGCAGACAGTTTCAGAACTCCAGCACTACTCAACACAAATAAGACATCCCCCAGACACATCATAATCAATTTCACTAAAGTTAATGTGAAGGAGAAAATTCTGAAAGCAGCCAGAAGAAAGAAAGCATTACCTACAAGGGGAAGAATATTAGAATAACTGCAGACCTCTCTGCTGAAACCTTTCAATTTAGAAGAGGATGGTCATCGACTTTCAATCTCATAAAACAAAATAACTTTCAACCCAGGATCCTATGCCCAGCTAAACTGAGTTTCATTTATGATGGAGAAATTAAATACTTCAATGACATTCACATCTTGAAGAAATTTGCCATAACTAAACCAGCTCTCCAGGATATTATCTGACCTATCCTTCATAAAGACCAGCGTAATCCTCCACCACAAAAGTAAACCCACCCAGAAAATTTTGATCAAATTCCAATTTCCACAGTCGCTAAAGGATTAAAAATGTCCACCGGAATATCAAAATGCTTATCAATATTGTCAATTAATGTGAATGGTTTAAATTGTCTTCTAAACAGCGTAAGATTTGGCAATATTGTCAATTAATGTGAATGGTTTAAATTGTCCTCTAAACAGAGTAAGATTTGGCTATATCGCAAAATCCCAGGACCCAAGATGTTGGCATGGATGTGGAGAAAAGGGAACACTTCTACACTGCTGGTGGGAATGCAAATTAATACATTCCTTTTGGAAAGATATATGGAGAACACTTAGAGATCTAAAAAGAGATCTGCCATTCAATTTTATAATTCCTCTATGAGGCATATGCCCCGAAGACCAAAAATCACATCATAACAAAGATATTTGTACCAGAATATTTATTGCAGCCCTATTGCTAAACCATGGAAAAAGCCCAAGTGCTCATCGATCCACGAACGGATTAATTAATTGTGGTATATGTACACCATGGAATATTATGCAGCCTTAAAGAAAGATGGAGACTTTGCCTCTTTCATGTTTACGTGGATGGAGCTGGAACAGATTCTTCTTAGTAAAGTATCTCAAGAATGGAAGAAAAAGTATCTAATGTCTCAGCCCTACTACGAAACTAATTTATGGCTTTCACATGAAAGCTATAACCCAGATACAACCTAAGAATAGGGGGAAGGGAGAAAGGAAGGGGAGGGAGGGGGGAGGTGGGTAGATGGAAGGGGATTGGTGGGATTACACCTGTAGTGCAAGGGTATATGTGAAACTTAGTAAATGTGGAATGTAAGTGTCTTAGCACAATAACTAAGAAAATGCCAGGAAGGCTATGTTAACCAGTGTTGATGAAAATGTGTGAAACAGTCTATGAAACTATTGTATGGTGCCCCATGATCACATTAATGTACACAGCTATGATTAAATAAAAATAAATAAATAAATAAAAATATATAACTAAACAAAAAAAAAGTTTTCCAGGAGACAAAAGAAATTCACATTATTAATTAAAGTAAATTCAGATTTATTAAATCATTAAGTTGAAAAAAGAACATTTATAATAATTAAAGGATGATTTATTTTTTACCTTTTCTTGTGCCTTATTAAATATCAAATAAATATATTATTAAATGTAGCACATAAAGTATTAACTATAATAAAATAAATGCACTTGTACTAAGACTCTGTTTAACACAGAAAATATAAATATTACCTTGAAATTCCCATCCATAAAGCCTTTGAATCACCTTATGTCTTGCCAGTAGTGGTAATTATCCACAATTTAATTTATTATCACTTTGTTTTCTTTCCATATTTTACCACTTATATTTTAGCCAAATAACGAAAGCATATATGTAAGTATCATACCTTGCTTTCTTTTACTGTAGTATATCTAAGGGTTATCTCTGTAAATACAGCTGTGATTCATTACTATTTTATTTACTTAATATTTTCATTACTTTAATAAAATAATAAAACACTAATTGGTAGTTAGGTTTTAGGTCTCAGAGCTTCTTTACACACAAAAATCGTAAACTTCCTTTGGGTGGATGTCCAGTAGTGGGATTGCTGGATTGAATGTTAAGTCTTCATTTATTTCTTTGAGGAATCTCCATATTGCTTTTCATAAGGGTTGTCTAATTTGTATTCCCATCAAGAGTGTATAAACCCTTCCTTCTCTATGCATCCATGCCAGCATCTATTGGTTTTTGACTTTTTCATAATGGCTATTCTGACAGGGGTAAGTTGATATCTGATTGTGGTTTTAGTTTCCATTTCCCTGATGATTAATGATGTTGAACACTTCTTCATATGGTTTTTTGCCATAAGCTTCTCTTGAAAAACTTCTATTTATATCTTTTCCTCACTGTTCTCCACTGTGTAATAAAAAAAATTTCTTTCCGGGTGGCGCCTGTGGCTCAGTGAGTAGGGCGCCGGTCCCATATGCCGAGGGTTGTGGGTTCAAACCCAGCCCCGGCCAAACTGCAACCAAAAAATAGCCGGGCGTTGTGGCGGGCGCCTGTAGTCCCAGCTGCTCGGGAGGCTGAGGCAGGAGAATCACGTAAGCCCAGGAGCTGGACGTTGCTGTGAGCCGTGTGACGCCACGGCACTCTACGGGGGCAGTAAAGTGAGACTCTGTCTCTACAAAAAAAAAAAAAAAAAAAAAAAAAAAAAAAAAAAAAATTTCTTTCCCTTTCTGATTTCTTTGAGTTGTTTTTAGATTCTGGATATTATTTCTTTATGGGTGTATGGTTTACAAATATGTTTTTCTATTCTGCAGGTTTGTCTATTTACTCTGTTGATTACTTTATTGCCGTACAGAAGCTTTTTAAGTTAGTCAAGCATGGGAGATTGTGCAGAAACTTTTTAATTTTTGTTGTTGCTGTATGTGCCGTTAAGATTTTAGTCATAAATTCTTTGCCTGATTTGATATATAAAAGTTTTCCCTATATTTTGTTCTAGAATTTTTATGGTTTCATGCCTTACATTTAAGGCTTTTATCAATCATGAGTTAATTTTTCTAAATGGAGAGAGATAAGAGTCCTGTTTCATTCTTTTGCAGGTGGCTATCCAATTTTCCCTAACAATGTATTAAATAGAGCTTTCCTTCTCCAAAGGATGTCATTGTCTCCTCTGTTGGAGATCAGTTGGTTGTAGGTAGATAGTTTTATTTCTGGGTTCTCTATACTGTTCCCTTTGTCTATGTCTCTACTTTTATATGAGTATCATGCTATTTTGGTTACTATGGCCTTGACAGTAATTTAAAGTCAAGTAATGTGATGCCTCCAGATTTTTTTTCTTAAGATTATTTTGTCTATTCAGGCTTTTTCTTGGTTCCAAGCTAAGCACAGAATCCTTATTTTAGATCTGTGAGGTATGATGAATCAGAATTGTGATGAGTCTGTAAATCACTCTGGGTACTATGGACATTTTAATCTGTAAATCAGGGTATTATGGACTATCCATCAATTCTTAAGTGGAATAAGAAAATGTGGAATGTATGTATAGGTACCATGGGGCTTACTTAACCATAAAAGACAATGAAATAATTTCTTTTGCAGCAACTTGGATGGAACTGGAGACCCTTATGTAAGTGAAGTATCTCAGGAAGGGAGCAATAAACACCACAAGTACTTGGTAATAATTCTGAGGTAATCGATGGGCACACACTAGCACAAAGAGAAATACAGATCATTAGAAATTCAAAAGAGAGGTGGAAAGAGGAGGAGAGGGGTAAAATATAACATATTGTGTACAGTGAACACTATTCTGATGATAGGTACTCTAAAAGACTTGATCTAAGCACTACTAAAAATATCCATATAAGTGGAGCATTTATGTCCCTTTAATATTTTGAAAAAAAATATTTTTAGATGCTCAACAGTTCTTTGTTTTGTGACTTATACCTATTGGAATTTATTTCTAATGCATTATTGACTGAAATAATTACAGTTTTTCCTTTTATAGTGTTAATTTCTTGAATTAAATAATTTTCTATAAATAAAGCAACTTTTAGTTTTGGGTAAATGATTTATTACTATACTGTTTTGGCTTATGATTTTCCTTTTTTTGTAACATTCCTGTCTGATTTTAATAACACATTATGCCAAAATAAAAAATTTTCTAGAGAAAATTTTCAGAGAAAAAAATTTCTATTTTTTAAATAAAGAAATTATGTAGGCTTAGAAAATTGATGTTTTGATAAACATTTTCTATAAAACCATGTGTGTCTAGTGATGGGAAGATTTCTAACCAAGGACCATATTTCTGTGATGGTTGTAAGGCCAGGTGTGTCTTCTATTTCTCATTTTATAAAGCTTAAAATCTATAATTTCTAGTGATTTATATACTACTATGACTTTATAAAATTTTGTTGACAGAAAATTGTTCAATTTATATTATTGTCTTTTTTCTCTGTGGTATCTGTATTTACATATTTTAACTTCTAGTGTCCTGTTTTTGTCTTCTCTTTTGTACTCTTGAATCATCCTCTCCTCATAAATATCTTATATGACAGTCTATCAAAGAAACACTTTTCTCTTTATCAATTCTACCTATTGTACATTGTATGTAATATGATAATTTAATTTTTTATATTTTTATATGTGGTATAATTGTAATAACTTAGCTCTAAGTATTTTTTATTTATATTATTGCTTATTTTAGCTATGATCTATTTAACAGTATATTTATTAATCTTTGAAATATAAAGAGTGCCAAAAGTGTTTACATATTTTAAGAAAGGAAAAGCTGTATTAATTTGTAATAGTTATGTTTGACTTCTGCAATTATAAAAGGTGCTCAACACGCTTTGTTATCTTTTGTTATTGGTATATATAGTATATTATGATATTGATAGTTTTTTATTTTCTTAAAATGTATATACTTTTTTTGGCACCCATTGTAGATTTTCCTTTTCTTGGTCTTGAAGTAAAATGTTTTCTAATTTAATTTAGTTGTGGTTAGAAAATGTAAGACATTTTATGGCCATAGATTATGGTCAGTTTTCACATATGAAAACTGGGGAACATATATGGTTGAAAGACTGTCATCCCATTGCTTATGATAATTTGTTTTTATATTATTACTAAATGTATTATTTTTCTTAACCTATTAGATTCTAAGAAGGCTATTGAAAACTTAGCATGATTATGGTCAATTTATCTATTTTTCTCTATATTTCATCAAATTTTTCCACAAATATTTTTGAGTACAAGTTCACAAAAGAACAAACATTCAGTTTGTTATACTTTTCTCATGAATTAAACTTTGTCTCTGACAACTTTTATTTCCAGCAATTTTTTTCACTTAAGATCTTTTGTGTCTAATATTAATCTAGCAATACTATATTTAGCTTTTGCAATACTTTTTTAGATTGTCTTTTCTGGAAAATATATTTTCATAAATTTTACAAAATCTTCCTGTGTATGGAACAACTTATATGGCTATACTTTTTATTGATTAAGAGTCTTTAAATAAAAATATAATCCATATATATGTATTATAATAATTGCTAATTTCCCCTAACTTGGTATATTCTATCAATGCTACATTTTCTATCTTCTAGTCCTCTAGTTTTTGCTCTAACTTAAAAATAAATTAATCTTTTTCCTCATTTGGTTTTTCCCTACCAATTTGAGTTTATATACTTTATTTCTATTTTTATGATGGTTACCTAACACATTTAATATGCATAATTAGCTATTTAAACTGAAGAAGATCATTAGCACTGTTTCCTCCACCTCATCACCAACAAATAAAAAACTTTAAAGTGATTTTTCAGCTCATCTTTGTCTTACTTTGTAAGCCATAGCTGTTCAACAATTAGTTTTGTATTGCTTCCATTCAAATACCACACAGTACGACTACTGTAGTATGGTAGGGCCCATATTGGCCTATATTTATCTGCATTTTTACACTTTATTTGTTTTTCCTTTTTATATCTAAGATGTTTCATCTGCAACGCTTTCTTGTTTCCCAATTAAGCCTTTAGAATGCCTTTATGAAGATGCTATCTTTGGTAATTTCTCTCAGGTTTTGTTCATCTGTCTAGAAATGGTAGTTTTAATATATTTGTAATTATAACTCAACAATTAAATTATCTTATTATTTTGATACTATTATTCGACTGCCTTCTTATTTACAGGGTTGCTATTGAAATCCTGTACTTTTGGTAACTGCTATTTTTTAAAAGATAATATCCTTTTCTTTCCTGACTCCTTATAGGATTAATGCAATTATCACTGAAGTGGGTTCCTGATGAAAGAATGAATCAGTCCTCTTCAGTCCATTCCCCCACACTTGTGCTCTCTTGTCCTTCTGTCTGTGCCATAGGACGTCACAAGTCCCTCCCAGATGCTGACATCTTGATATTGAACTTCTTAGCTTCTGGAACTGCGAGAAATAAATTTCCTTTCTTTGTAGCATATGATCTAGTCCATGCTTTTCTGTTACATTATGGCAACTTTTTTTTTTTTTTTTTTTTGCAGTTTTTGGCCTGGGCTGGGTTTGAACTTACCACCTCCGGTGTATGGGGCTGGTGCCCTACTCCTTTGAGCCACAAGTGCCGCCCTCGCACCTTGTTTTATGCAATTTTTTTACTTCTACAAACAAAACAAATTAAATGTTTGGTACCCCTGTTGTCTACCAAATCATTAGAGATGAATACAAAATTCAGTACCATATTTTTCTCTGAGTTTTTGTTTTTATCTAGCACTTGAGAATATTTTTATTACTTGGTAGCACAATACTTAGTAATGTTTTGAGAGTTGCTTTTGCATGTAAGCATGTGCATACATTTCTTTTTCTATATTTACCATTGTTTTAAATTTTTATACTGTTTTTAGTTGTTCAAGCAGAATGATCAGAGTGTATAGGCCACACTTTATTTTTCTATTGTTAAAACTTTCTTTAATAACTGTTAATCAAATGAGCAATACCATATAAAGAGTTTTCTTTATTATCTGGCAATGCCCTTCACAGTGGAATCACTGCCTTCAACCTAGATCCTAGTACATATTCCAAAGAAACATTCCCTCCCTATATGCAAACATAAACAACCTTCTACATTTAGTTAACACTTCTTATATTTTTATAATATTCCAAACTCTGAAGTGCTTATGACACTCTTTCATTTGCTTCTCAAAATAAGCTTAAAAGGGTAACTCGTGAAGTGTGGTCAAATTTTTGATATGTGTTAGTTTGAGCAACTGCATGTACAGTGCTGCTGTTACACTTTTCATTTCTATTTGAGAAAACATACTAAGAGAAGTAATACTGCTCATCCAAGATCACACAGCTGGAAATGGTAATGCTAACATAACAATATAAACCACGGTATAAACCAGGGTAATGCTAACATAACAATATAAATCAGTGTATTTCTTGTAACCAATTTATTCCTATACTTGGTGAACAGGGAACAGTTTAGTGCTACATTACACAGACACACATTTTTCCACTTCAGATTACTATATTTTAATCAAGTATTATATCTAACAAAAATTAAAGGTGTCATAAGCTAAATAAACTAATCTAGGGGAACTTGGAACTCTATTTTCAGACAGTGATTCTTTATGGAAAATTTAATGCTGATGTTTAAGTTCTTCTGATATAAAAATAATATCTAAATTTTGAAAGTGGTCTTTAGCTTTCATAAATTATTCAATCTAATAACAACTGTAGGGGCTAAGCACTGTTGTTCATCTGTAGAAAACTATACAGAATTTCAGAAAAGAAAATTGAATTATGTGAGTTTTCCCAGCTAATGGAAAATTAACTGAAAGAGGGACCTTAAATTCAAACCCTCTCATTTCTAATTCTAAACACCATTTTACTTGATATATATATTTTTCATTTACATACATAGTATTTGACATAGTACTTTTTAAAAGCCTCATGTATATATTTAGTTACATGATTAGTGTATAAAGACAGGGCCATGAACACTGATATTTATTAAGAACTTACTGTTAGTACAAATTATGTGTTCCACAGTTGACTCTTAGCCAACATAAAGATTAGGGGTGCTGACTCCCCACACAGTCAAAAATTTTTGTATAACTCTTGGTTCCTCAAAATCTTAACTAATAGTCTACTATTTCTGGAAGTCTTACCAGTAACAGAAATTGTCAATGAATATTTTTCTTTTTTTTTTCTTTTTTTGTACAAAAGGTTTTTATTGGTGAGGGGGGGATGTTGCAGGACAACACCAAGGAGGAGTGAGGAAAGAAAGAGAGAGGGGGAGAAAAGAGAGAGAGAGGAAAGGGGGGGAGAGATGGGGGAGAGACAGACAGAGACAGAGATGAGAGAGAGAGGGAGAGAGGGAGAGAGCTCAATGAATATTTTTCATGTTATTTGTTTTATTAAACCTGTACTGTATTGTTTTAGTAAAGTAAGTTAGAGAAAAGAAAATGTTATTAAGAACAGTAGTCCCCGCACTCTGGGAAACTAAGTCAAGACAATCATTTTAAGACAGGAGATCAAACAAACCTGGGCAACATAGTGAGACCTTGTCTATATGAAAAAATTTAAAAATCAATGGGGTGTGGTGGCATGTGCCTGTGGTCTCAGTCATTCAAGAGGTTGAGGAGGGAAGCTTGCTCGAACAAAGAAAATAGAGGCTACAGTGAGCTATGATTGAGCTACTGCATTCAACCCTGGGCAAAAAATATTTTGGTTCTCTTAAAAAAAAATTAAAAAAGAAAAAAATCCCACAAGGAGAAAATAATTTACTTCTTTTTCTTTTTTTTTAATCGTTGGGGATTCATTGATGGTACAATAAGCCAGGTTACACTGATAGCAATTGTTAGGCAAAGTCCCTCTTGCAATCATATCTTGCCCCCATAAAGTGTGACACACACCAAGGCCCCACCCCCCCTCCATCCGTCCCTCTCTCTGCTTTTCCTCCACCCCATAACCTTAATTGTCATTAATTGTCCTCATATCGAAATTGAGTACACAGGATTCATGCTTCTCTATTCTTGTGATGCTTTACTAAGAATAATGTCTTCCACTTCCATCAAGGTTAATACGAAGAATGTAAAGTCTCCATTTTTTTAATAGCTGAATAGTATTCCATGGTATACATATACCACAGCATGTTAATCCATTCCTGGGTTGGTGGGCATTTAGGCTTATTCCACATTTTGGAGATTGTAAATTGAGCTGCAATAAACAGTCTAGTACAAGTGTCCTTATGATAAAAGGATTTTTTCCTTCAGGGTATATGCCCAGTAATGGGATTTCAAGATCAAATCGGAGGTCTAGCTTGAGTGCTTTGAGGTTTCTCCATACTTCCTTCCAGAAAGGTTGTACTAGTTTGCAGTCCCTCCAGCAGTGTAAAAGTGTTCCCTTCTCTCCACATCCACGCCAGCATCTACAGTTTTGAGATTTTGTGATGTGGGCCATTCTCACTGGGGTTAGATGATATCTCAGGGTTGTTTTGATTTGCATTTCTCCAATATATAGAGATGAACATTTTTTCATGTGTTTGTTAGCCATTCATCTGTCATCTTTAGAGAAGGTTCTATTCATGTCTCTTGCCCATTGATATATGGGATTGTTGGCTTTTTTCATGTGGATTAATTTGAGTTCTCTATAGATCCTAGTTATCAAGCTTTTGTCTGATTGAAAATATGCAAATATCCTTTCCCATTGTGTAGGTTGTCTCTTTGCTTTGGTTATTGTCTCCTTAGCTGTACAAAAGCTTTTCACTGTAATGAAGTCCCATTTGTTTATTTTTGTTGTTGTTGCAATTGCCATGGCAGTCTTCTTCATGAAGTCTTTCCCCAAGCCAATATCTTCCAGTGTTTTTCCTATGCTTTCTTGGAGGATTTTTATTGTTTCATGCCTTAAATTTAAGTCCTTTATCCATCTTGAATCAATTTTTGTGAGTGGGGAAAGGTGTGGGTCCAGTTTCAGTCTTTTACATTTAGACATCCAGTTCTCCCAACACCATTTATTGAATAGGGAGTCTTTCCCCCAAGGTATGTTCTTGTTTGGTTCATCAAAGATTAGGTGGTTGTAAGATGTTAGTGTCATTTCTTGGTTTTCAATTTAATTCCAAGTGTCTATGTCTCTATTTTTGTGCCAGTACCATGCTGTCTTGACCACTATGACTTTGTAGTACAGACTAAAATCTGGTATGCTGATGCCCCCAGCTTTATTTTTATTACTAAGAACTGCCTTAGCTATATGGGTTTTTTTCTGGTTCCATACAAAACGCAGAATCATTTGTTCCAAAACTTGAAAGTACAAGGTTAGTATTTTGATAGGAATGGCATTGAATAGGTAGATTGCTTTGGGAAGTATAGATATTTTAACAATGTTGATTCTTCCCATCCATGAGCATGGTATGTTCTTCCATTTATTAATATCCTCTGCTATTTCCTTTCTGAGGATTTCATAATTTTCTGTATAGAGGTCCTTCACCTCCTTCGTTAGGTATATTCCTAGGTATTTCATTTTCTTTGAAACTATGGTGAAGGGAGTTGTGTCCTTAGTTATCTTCTCATCTTGACTGTTATTGGCATATACAAAGGGTACTGATTTGTGGACATTGATTTTGTATCCTGAAACATTACTGTATTTTTTGATGACCTCTAAGAGTCTTGTGGTTGAGTCTTTTGGGTTCTCTAAGTATAAGATGATGTCGTCAGCAAAGAGGGAGAGTTTGACCTCCTTGCTCCCATTTGGATTCCCTTGTCTTGCCTAATTGTATTGGCTAGAACTTCCAGCACTACGTTGCATAGTAAAGGTGACAGAGGACAACCTTGTCTCGTTCCAGTTCTAAGAGGAAAAGCTTTCAGTTTTACTCCATTCAGTAAAATATTGGCTGTGGGCTTGTCATAGATAGCTTCAATCAGTTTTAGAAATGTGCCACCTATGCCTATACTCTTCAGTGTTCTAATTAGAAAAGGATGCTGGATTTTATCAAATGCTTTTTCTGCATCTATTGAGAGGATCATGTGATCTTTATTTTTGCCTCTGTTAATATGGTGGATAACATTTATGGACTTGCATATATTAAACCAGCCTTGCATCCCTGGGATGAAGCCTACTTGATCATGATGAATGAGTTTTTTGATGATAAGCTGTAATCTGTTGGATAGGATCTTGTTGAGAATTTTTGCATCTATATTCATGAGTGAGATTGGTCTGAAATTCTCTTTTTTGATTGGATCTTTTACTGATTTGGGTATCAGGGTGATGTTTGCTTCATAGAATGTGTTGGGGAAGATTCCTTCTTCCTCAATTTTTTGGAATAATTTCTGCAGTACAGGAATAAGCTCTTCCTTGAAGTTTTGATAGAATTCTGATGTGAAGCCATCTGGAACAGGGCATTTTTTGGTTGGAAGATTTTTTTATTGTTTCTTTAATCTCAGTGCTTGGAATTGGTCTGTTCAGAGGTCTGTTGCTTCCTGACTAAGTCTAGGGAGAGGGTGTGATTCCAAATATTGATCCATTTTCTTCACATTGTCAAATTCCTGGGCGTAGAGTTTCTGGTAGTATTCAGAGATAATCTCTTGTATCTCTGTGGGATCAGTTGTTATTTCCCCTTTATCATTTCTGATTGAGGTTACTAGAGATTTTACTTTTCTATTTCTCATTAGTCTGGCCAATGGTTTATCTATTTTATTTATTTTTTCAAAAAACCAACTCCTTGTTACATTAATTTTCTGAATGATTCTTTTGTTTTCAATTTCATTGATCTCTGATTTGATTTTGGAGATTTCTTTTCTTCAACTGAGTTTAGGCTTAGATTGTTCTTTTTCCAATTCCAGAAGATGGCTTGTGAGATTGTTGATGCACTCTCTTTCTGGTTTCAAATGTGGGCATCTAAAGCGATAAATTTTCCTCTCAAAACTGCTTTTTCAGTATCCCACAGGTTTTGGTAGCTTGTGTCTTCATTGTTTTTCTGCTCAAGGAAGTTAATGATTTCCTGTTTTGTTTCTTCATGTACCCATCTGTTATTCAATCTATTATTCAATCTGTTATTCATCTGTTATTCCATGGCTTTGTGTGTTGTTGAACGTTTTTGTTAGAGTTGAGTTCCACCCTTAGTGCCTTATGGTCTGAGAAGATACAAGGTAAAATTTCAATTCTATTGATTCTGTTGATATTTCTTTTGTGTCCCAGGATATGATAAATTTTGGAGAATGTTCCATGAGATGATGAGAGGAATGTGTATTCTTTTTTTTTTTTTTTTTTTTTCAAAACAAGGGTGGGTTTTATTTTCCAGAAGAATTCTTTTCAATATAAAACAAAGATAAAACACATTTCAATCCCACAATCTGTTAGCATGCC
Organism: Nycticebus coucang; assembly: GCF_027406575.1. Lineage (NCBI taxonomy): Eukaryota > Metazoa > Chordata > Mammalia > Primates > Lorisidae > Nycticebus > Nycticebus coucang. The sequence goes on from NC_069792.1 coordinate 37,140,690, forward strand.
TTGTTTCTACAAGATGCATACTAGACCATAAGACTACATAGTAAATGTCTTTGAGCATTTGGGTGGAAGAAATAGAAAAAGTTCTCAGGGAAGCTTGGGTAATCCTCCAAGCTGAGCTACATCCCTGAACACTAGAGCACTCCTTGTCTTTTCAGATCCTCATATGTCTTCTTATTCACAACATTCCCACTGGAGTCTTCATATTCTTCCTCAGTGTCAGGCTGCCATCGCTCTGAGGCCTTCTGCAATTTCAACTTGGCCCACAAGGAGATAGCATCTTCAATCTGTGTCACATTAGCAAAGTGGGCAGTGTTTGGGATGCCCAAACACCCCATGCCATGAGCATGACGCCATTCAGCAAAGTGCCGCTGGAAGGCCTTGGGCCCTCGATAGGTGTAGTTTCCACAAATCTCACAGTTGTAGTTGATATTTAGGCCGTGAAGCTTATACAGCCAGTAGGGAATGGGTTTGCCATCCCAGCCAAGAGGTATGTTTTTGGGGTTGTAAATAATCTCATTCTTTTCATCTTCACTTTCACTCTCACTGATCTGCTCTTCCTCCTCCTCTTCTCGCTCTTCTCCTGTCCTTGCTTGCTTGCGTTGTATATTTTCATGAGTGAGATGTCGTTGTTCCCCAAGAATCTCTACATATTCATAGATCTGGGCTTCTAGGAAAGCAATGTCTTTGTTCCTCTCAGTGTCTCGCTTGGTGCCCTTTGACTTGGGATTTTTGGCAAACAGAGAGGTGTCAAGTGACTCCAAGGACTTTCCTTTGGTACTGAAGAGTCTCTGGGCTCGCTCCTCTAGGGTCCCGCCACATTTCAAGCCTAAAGCTAACAGTGCAGATTTCAATCTGTCCAGTCCAAGGGAAGCCAACTCCTCCCAGGAAGAAAATGCAGAGAGGTCAAGATGGGCGCCAGCATGAGTCAGGGCACTGCTTGTCTCTTTCGGCCATCCAGGGAAGGTACCATTGTCCCACTTCTTCTCAAATTCAGTCTGAATCTTCCCAAAAAGTTCATTTTGATCTTGCAGAGGCTTCACCCTATCTGTGTAATCCTGAAGGTACTCAAGCAGCATCTCTAGGTATTTTTTATATTCTGCATTCTTTCTTTCTTTAGGAATGTCAAATAACTGGTCAAAGATGGACAGGTACGTGATATAATCCAGCTTCTCAGATGCCTTCAGGTTAATGTACTTGAGGTAACAGTCATGGAGATCAAGGTAACGACCATACCCCTCTTCATCTGTGAACTCCACCAAATTTTGTGCCTCTTCATTTGGATTCTCTTTAGCCTTCAGGAGCTCCTCAAATTCCACCGACATTGGCACACAGATCTCATTTGGGTGCTTCTGGTGGAATTCCTTTATTTGTTTGAGTCTGTTATAGAATTCAGCAAACTCATCGGGTCCTGAAATAGCATTGAGCTCCTCCTTCCGTAACCCATCCTTATCGTCATATAAATCTCTCAGGTTCCCACTGACCTCCATGTACCTATCTTGCATGGCCCGAGTGCGATGGTCAGAATTGATCTGGTCCCGTAGCGTGGACTTCTTTGTGAGCATCTCTTTGGCCATGACGTCCATAAGCCGTTCCTTCTCCTCATGATATCGCCGCTGCTGCTCCAGAATTGTCTCCATCTTCCTTTTGCCCGGAATGTGTATTCTTTATCTTTGGGATGCAGTGTTCTACATGCATCTACCAAGCACAGTTGTTCTAGGGTCTCATTTAAATCTCTTATATCTTTGTTTAATTTCTGTTAAGAGGATCTGTCCAGCTATATAAGGGGAGTGTTCAAGTCCCCTGTTGTTATGGTATTATCAGATATATTGCTCAGACTGAGTAAGGTCTGTTTCAAGAATCTGGGAACATTTGAATCGGGTGCATAAATATTTAGAATTGAAACGTCTTCTTGTTGTATTTTTCCCTAGACCAGTATAAAGTGACCATCTTAGTCTTTTTTGACTTTAGTTGGTTTAAATCCACATGTATCTGAAAATAAGATTGCAACTCCTCTTTTCTTCTAAATTCCTTTTGCCTGAAAAATTGTCTTCCAACCCTTGACTCGGAGCTTTAATTTGTCTATGGAAGCCAGGTGTGTTTCTTACAGACAGCAAATGGATGGCTTGTGTTTTTTAATCCAGTCAGCCAATCTATGTCTCTTCAGTGGGGAATTCAAGCCATTAACATTTATTGAGATAATTGATAAGTGTCGTAGTGTTCTATTCATCTTATTTTTTGGGAGTCCATTGCTTAGTTTTATCTTTTGCATCCATGTGGAGGTTAAGTTCTGTCCTTTAATTTGTGAGTTTTTACTTTGCTGGTGATCCATTGTGATGGCCAGTGTGTAGAACAAGTTCAAGTATTTCCTGTAGAGCTGGTCTTGTTGTGGCGAATTTCCTCAATGTTTGTATATCTGTAAATGATATGATTTCTCTGTCAATATTAAAGGTTAGCTTAGCAGGGTACAAAATTCTAGGCTGGAAATTGTTCTGTTTAAGTAGATTAAAGGTAGATGACCATTGTCTTCTTGCTTGGAATGTTTCATTAGTGAAGTCTGCAGTCACTCTGATGGATTTGTCCCATAGATCAACTGGTGCTTACTCCTGGCAGCTTGCAGAATCTTTTTTTTTATCTTTACATTTTCATGACAATATGTCTAGGAGAAGGTAGGTTAGAGTTGAGGCTACCTGGGTTCTGATATCCCTCTGAAAGCAGTGCATCAGAATCTTTGGTGATATTTGGGAAATTTTCTTTTATAATATTCTCTAGTATGTCTTCCACTTCTCTGGGGCATTCTTCTTCCCCTTCTGGGATTCCTATAACTTGTATGTTGGAACGCTTCATAAGGTCCCATAATTCTGACAGTGAATGTTCTGCTTTCTCTCTCTTCTTTTCTGTCTCTTTTACTATCTCAGTTATCTCAAGAACTTTGTCTTCTACCTCTGAAATTCTTTCTTTTGCATGGTCTAACCTATTGCTGATACTTTCCATTGAATCTTTAAGTTCCGTAATTGACTGCTTCAGTTCCTTCAGTTCTGCTATATCCTTTCTATATTCTCCATATCGCTCATCTCTTATTTTATTCTGTTTTTGAATTTCCTTTTGGTTATTTTCCACTTTCTTAGCAGTTTCATTCATTGTTACCATCATTCCCTTCATTGTTTTCATCATGTGTATTCTAAATTCCCTTTCTGTCATTCCTAACATTTCATTATAGGTGGAATCCTCTGCAGTAGCTACCTCATGGTCCCTTGGTGGGGTTGTTCTGGAGTGGTTCTTCATGTAGCCTGGAGTTTTCTGCTGAATCTTCCTCATGAGTGATTTCTCTTATCTCTTTACTTTACCTAAATTTCCTTTCACTTCCTCTTGCTCTTTATGTTCTTGTGCCTGTGGACTAAGGTTTTTATTAGTCCTTTTGTTACAGGACCAGAAGTGTGAGAAGGTTGAAGAGCAAGAAAGGGATGAAAGGAAGGAGGAACGAGCGAAAAGAAAAAAAATAGAGAAAGGTTAGGGGGTGTGTAAAAGGAATATTGACAAAAAGAAGAGAGGCACAGAAAGAGGGAGGCAGAGCGATATAGGTGTATAGTAGGGGACTTTGTACAGTAGGGCCTAGTTGGGTGGTCAGCAGGTCTTTGCTAACCTTGAGGTCAGCAGGTCTTTGCTAACCTGATCAGACACAGTACCCCACCTCCACCAAGTAGAGAGGAAAGAGAAAATGCTATAAATCAAACCAAAACAAGCAAACAAAACTTTACAGGATAAAATTGGGTGAAAAACCAAATAATAGCAGTAGAAACACTAGCAAAAATGAAGTTCCAGTTTTTGAAAAAGGCAGCAATGGGAAATTATAATTAAACTAGAAAAACTGAGAAAGAAAAAAATTTGTACAGAAAAGGTTGAAATTAAAAAACAAAACAACAACAACATCAAAATAAACAAAAAAACCAACCAAACAACAACAACAAAAAAACACAACCCAAAACAAAACAGTATGTATATGTTGTTGAATATTGTCTGAGCAACATGTGGTCTTCTGAGGTATGAGATATTAATCACAGTTGTGATACAACTGAAGGCTGCTGATTTCTCAAACCCCAGCAGGTAGACACCCTAAATCTCTCTTCGGCCCACTTAAAAGGCACTTTGATCTTGTAAACTTGCTGAGCAGAAGCTTTCCCAGGAAAGTGCTTGTCGCTGGAATCACCACTGAAGTGGCTATCCACTTACCCAGTGGGCCAAAACTGGTCTCACTCTGCCCCTAACGGGCTGCAAGGTGGCTCAGATCCCACTCTTAGGCTAGTCAGTCACTAGGTTACCAGCTCCCACCCGATTCTAGCTCTGCAACCCTGAGGGTGGAGTTTACCGGGGCAGATCATTCACAATGGCTCCCTGTGGCCCACAGCCAAACACTATTAGCTCCATCTGGCTCAGAGGCACAGACTGGGGCCCTAGACAATGGCCAAAGTTCTTTGCATTCCCACTCAGGCTCTCCCCAAGGCAGTTCAACTGAGTGCCAAGTCCAAAGACACCAAAACAGTTTACAAGTAAGGCCTTTCCGGTTTGCAGTCTCACTGCTACTGAACTTACAGTTGGGGGCGGGTTTAGACCGATTGAACACACACGACCACTTGCCATTTTTCAACTGCTTTAGTCCTCCTCTTGGGGTCCAGAAGTCTCTTGCTGACTCCCTGTATCCTCACAGGGATGATTATAGGCAGATCCCACCAGCCAGAGATGCCTGGAGTCCTATCTCCCCAGACTCACAGTGCCCAGATGCAAGGAAGCTGTTACTCAGCCACCATCTTGCTCTCTCCAAAAATAATTTACTTCTTATTAAGTAGACTGGATCATCATAAAAGCCTTCATCTTTCTTTCGGAGTAAGTTGAAGAGGACAAAAAGGAGGAGTTGGTCTTGGCATCTCAGGGGCGGCAGTGATGGAATAAAATATGTGCAAAAGTGGAAATGCACAGTTCAAATCCTTGTTGTTCAGGAATCAACTGCATTTTTGTGAAGATTATCTCGCTTAACTGTACATCTTGTGAAATATTTACTTTATCTACATTTTGAGAACAACGAAACTGAGGTGCAATAGTGTGATATTTTTCCAAGGTCATACAGATCTAAAAAACCTACAAAGTGAAATATAAAACTGTTTGACTGGCCTAGATTGTTGAAGTATTTTTCTTACAGCACATTCAGGTACTTAATAATTTGAATTAATAAGATCTTGTTCAAATAACTGTCAAAATTAATACTAAACCAAACTAATATTGACATCTAAGTCATTAGTAAATGATCCACCTTGTGATAATTTCACTTTCCAAATTGTTTCTATTTAGTCACTTTAATATTATTCACATTAGATTATGAAAATTCATGCCATAAGAAATACTGTATGTCATTAGTTTTAGAAACAACTACAGATATTTTAAGAAGTTATAGTGTTTAATATCATTTGCTTATTTGTTCTCTTATGTTTTTGTCTGATAATATATTATAATTAAAGTATTTGCTGAAATATTATCTCCATAGATCATTTATTTTCCTGAATACCTCATCTAATAATTACACCTATTGCTCTCACATTTTTTATTTCATATGTGTGTGTGTGTGTGTGTGTGTGTGTGTGATACTTTAAGTACTCATATTGTCAAGGATTATTTTGGTTTTTTTTGTTTTGTTTTTCTGTTTCCTCCCACTGGATCATAAACTATGAGCAGGGACTTTCTTTGTTTGTCACAACGTCCTCAGAATCTGGAACAATAAACATAATAGGTGATTTTTTGTTTAATAATATTTAATGGTATTTATGAAGTTTTATAAATCAAAATTTCTTCAAAATTGAAGAGGAGAATGTGGTTATAAGTGTAATGATCTGATTTTTACAATCACAAGGCAATCGCTGACTCACATGACTGTCATTTTCCCTTAGTATTTGTATTTCTTTCTTTTCTTTTGTGCCCTATTTTTGGCCTTCTTTCCCCATATCTTCTTCTCGTTCCTTTTCTCCCATTTCTTTGTGGATGTTAGATTTCTATGAATCTGTTAATGAAACTTGTCATTTCTAAAACCTAATAGTCAGTTGACTTTGCAAAAGAGGAAATTAAAATAACAAACTCAGAAGCCCAAGGTCAAATGCTTATCCATATGAGAAGACACTGGAATGCAAATGATGTTACTGAGTTTTTCTGAGAGTATCAGTGTGGAGCTTTTATTGTTTTGTTATTAGGAAGATATGTCATTGTGGGGATCAACTTACACTTTGCATTCACTTTAATAACTTTCCTTATTGTTGCCCTGAAATGTGCATCAGCATAGATTGGAAACTATTGCTCTCTTAATCTACCATTCAGGAAATGAGTGTGCCTCAGTGAAATATTAATACCCTTCCTTTCAGTTTCTAAGATATGACCTATTTTTTCTTCTGATTGCTGTTTTTTAAGAGTCTGCTTATTAAAAGAAAATGTCACAAGCAAGTAGGGGCTTTAGTGATTAGTAACGTGCCGTCATTAAACCTGACATTGTTTTGAGTTGTAGAGAAGACATAAAGTAGGATAATAAAACACAATAAATTATAAGACAAAAGCAGTATGTATCCTAAGACTAAAGTCAGTTTAAGGACAATTCTATACACATATATTATAAATTTAATCTGACTCAAATTAAGAGTGTTTGTGTATAATGCAGATATTTTTAAAATGATACAAAGCTGTCTCTTCATATGAATAAATTTCCACAAAAATAATAGTTTCGATTTATGCATTTAATAATCTCAGACAAATTCTCATTAGTGTGTAAGATACTTCCGTTCACAAATTAATTAAATGGTTACTGAATGTTTAAAAGCACCAAAAAATTTTAAGTGCAAGAAATACAGGAGTAAGCCAGGCAAAATTCCTGCCTTCATGGAGATTATCTTTTAGTGAGGGGAAAGATGAGGGAAAGATGAAAAAAAAACATTATCCTTTCAGACTGCAATAATGGCTTTGCAAAAGGAACATATGTGATGGGTACCAATAGGGCTACTTTAGTTAGGCTGGCTGAGAAAAACTTTTGTAAAGAGGTGACTTTTTAGATGAGCTATGAACCATACAAAGATAACTATGCAAAACATCAGAGAACAGCATTAAATTGAGGTGAGGGTTAGAAAAGGTGCAAATATGATGATTTGCAGAGTAGAAAGAAGAACGCAAGGCTAGAGTATGTTTCTGAAGAGGAGAAAAAAATAAGAATTAGGCTGAAGAGTTAGGTAGTCACCAGTTTATGTTGAGTCTAGTAAAATAATTAGGAGGTATTAGAATTTATTATAATTTCTAAATCAAAGTTATTGAAATGATTGAATGACAGGATTGATTTTGCATATTTTTTGGAAATACGACCAAAAATCACAGTATCATAACAAAGATATTGGTACCAGAATGTTTATTGCAGCCCTATTCATAATTGCTAAGTCATGGAAAAAGCCCAAGTGCCCATCGATCCACAAATGGATGAATATATTGTGGTATATGTACACCATGGAATATTATGCAACCTTAAAGAAAGATGGAGACTTTACTTCTTTCATGTTTACATGGATGGAGCTGGAACATATTCTTCTTAGTAAAGTATCTCAAGAATGGAATAAAAAGGACCCAATGTACTCAGCCCTACTATGAAACTAATTTAGGGTTTTCACACGAAAGCTATAACCCAGTTACAACCTAAGAATAGGGGGAAGGGGGAAAGGCAGGGGAGGGAGGGGTCAGGTGGGTAGAGGGAAGGGGATTTGTGGGATTACACCAGCGGTGCATCTTACAAGGGTATATTTGAAACTTAGTAAATGTGGAATGTAAGTGTCTTGGCACAGTAACTGAGAGAATGCCAGGAAGGCTATGTTAACCAGTGTAATGAAACTGTGTCAAATGGTCTGTGAAGCTAGTGACCCATGATCATATCAATGTACACAGCTATGATTTAATTAAAATAAAAAATAAAAAAAGTCTGGCAGTAGAGAGACCACTTTGAAGGGTGTTTTTGTTATAGGAATGAAATGGTATGGAATGCTGGGGGGGGGCGGGGAATGCGAATAGCAAGCAGGGGTCATATTGGTCAGAGTTGTAATATATTTTCTTGAGAAAGCCAACCAGGCTATTGGTGGATGTTACATAAGAATGCAAAAACTAAGTAATCACAAATGATTGTAGTTTTTAGTTAGAGCAACATAAATATGCAAAAAACTAAGTAATCACAAATGATTGTAGTTTTTAGTTAGAGCAACTGTATGCATAGCTGCAGCATTATAGCTTAGGAAAAGTAATGCAGATTTAAATTATGTAGCTTAAATTCAATATGTATAAGTTTGGTGTGTACCTTATTATAGGCATTATACACTTCATACAAAAATGTACACATACATATTAATATTCTGATAAATATTGAACCTTTTATTTTGATAACCAGGAGCAGATCCCAATAAACACTGGTAGTGTCTTTTTTTTTTTTTTTATGAAAATCTTGCAGCCCAACCCTTTATGTCTCATATATCATACACATTAAATTTTGGTCTTGAATAATTTTTTAAAAAGATATTAGAACCTCTATATTCAGAGTCAATAAATATAGAATACTTAAGAATTATCAACTTATGTATGGTAACATTTTTATAATTTTATAAGTTATGCTATATAGTTTAATGATGAAATATACTGAATCACTGAAAAAGTCAATAATGAACATTGAACGGCAGAGTTGAAAGTAGGTTAATGTGTGACTATTATTATTTCATTGATTAGAAGAGAAAAGAAGAGAAGACTTTATGTTATATAGTAACTTATTTACAATGATTACAAAGAAAATAAAGTACCTAGTAATATATAGAACAAGGAAGTAAAAGATCTCTACAAATAGTACAATGATAAACTGAGGAAAGAAACTGCAGATGGCACAAACCAATATAAAAACACAGCATGTTCACAAATTAGCAGAATCAATATTGTTGAAATATCCATACTTCCCAAAGTGATTTTCAGATTTAATGCAACCCCCCTCAAAATACCATAATATTTTACAGATCTAAACAAAATAAGTCTATGCTCCTTTTGGAACCAGAAAAGAATCCAAGTAGCTGAAGCCATCTTAAGCAAAATGAAAAAAATATGGCAATATCACATTACCAAACTTCAAACCTTACTATAAGGCTGGAGTAACCAAAATAGCATGATACTGGCCCCAAAGAGAGACACAGACCGATGGAACATAACAGAGATACCTGATCTTTAACAAAACAATCAACAACATTTACTGGGGAAAAGCACTGTTCTATAAATGGTGCTGGAAAAATTGGATAACCACATGCAGAAGTTGAAACAGGATCCATATATCTCACCAATCACAAAAATTAATTCAAGATGAATAAAAGACAAGTGTAACACACAAAACTGTAAGAATTCTAAAAGAAAATGTTGGAAAACTTTTCTAGATAATGGCCTAGGCAAACAAATTATGACTTAGACCCCAGTGGCAATCACAGCAACAGCAAAAGTGAAGAAATGGGATTTGATTAAATTAAAATGCTTTTGCATGGCCAAGGAAATAACAGAGCAAATAGACAATCTACATATTGGGATAAAATAATCTTAAACTACACATTTTATAAAGGGCTAATAAGAATCTACAAAGAATTCAAACAAATCAGCAAAGAAAATGCAAACAACCCCGTTAAAAAGTGGGCAGAAGACATGACCAGAAGGATTTCATATCAAGATAGACAAATGGCCAATAAACATATGTGGAAATTTTCAACATCACTAATTATAAGGGAAATGCAAATTTAAACCACAATGTGTTATCCCCTTATCTCAGTTTAAATTGCGTTATTAAAAAGCCCAGAAACAATAGCAGCTGGCATGGATGCAGAGAGAGAGAGATGCTTATACACTGTTGGTGGGACTGCAAACTGGTATAACTCCTATGAAAAATAGACTGGAGATTCCTCAAATAGACCTAGCATTTGATCCTGCAATCTCACTACTGAGTACCTACTCAAAGGAAAATGAATTATTTTATTAAAAAAATGACATCTACATGTGAATGTTTACTGCAGCACAATTCACATTTGAAAAAGTGTGCAATCAACTCAAGTGCCTGTCAATTAATGAGTGGATTAACAAATTGTGGTATAGGTACACTATGGAATACTGTTCAGCAATGAAAAGGGATTACTTAAGGCCTTTTGCAATAATTCAGATGGGGCTGGAAACCATTAGCCTAAGCAAAGGATCTCAAGAATGGGAAAAGAAACACTGCATGTACTCAGTACTGAACTGGAACTACACGATGAGTACATGTGTGCACAGAAGGAAGTAAAACTCAGTGGATACCAAGCAGGGGGAAGAGGGAGGAAAGGATGGGTGAAAGACTTACTGAATAGGTACAGTGAACACTACCGGTGTGACTGCTGCACTTATATCCCTGACTCAAGCACAACAAAATCAATACATGTCACAAAAACATGTGTACCCTTGTATGCCAGATCCTAACATTTACTATTTGCATTGCACATCTAATAACCCCAAATGCATGTATGTATCCAGGTATTATTGAAATTCATCTGAGGAATATTTCCTATGGTTGTGCAATTAACATTGCTCAGTTTTCATTTTGTTAAATTGTGATCACAATAATACACTTTTCTGGCAGGAAAAATATTTTATTTCCCCATTAGTTTTGCAAGAAGCATATTTTGATTTAAGATTTAGCACTTTGCAACCCATATTCATTTAAAAATTCCAAGTTGTTAATCTACAATTCTTCCCTTAGGTATTTTTTATTACCACTACACACTGGTATTCAAATCATGAAGTCATATGGTGGTTTTAATAAATGTATTGTTAAAATTGTGTTAATCTTTGTAATGTGCAATAAGACATTTTTTCCGTAACTATTTCATTTTTTGTATATTTTATTTCTATAACAAGATACAGAAGAAATACATCCGTATAGACTTAGATTCATGCAATATTTTATATAAGGTATTAATAGCTCAATTTTGATATAAGGTCAATTATGTCAGAAATAAATGTAGATTATGTGTATGTAATTTTTCCCATTTACATTTCAACCAGAATAGAATATTACTGTATTAAAATTTTGATTTGACATTACAAGAGCATCATAGTTTTAAAACTTGTATCTTTTTTACAAGTGAGGCTGCACATTGGCTTGTTGACTTTGATTCTTTTGTGGATTTCCTATTCTTTGAAGCATTTTTCTATTGAAGCATTGCTTGTAGTCAAGAAAGGTGAGGTTATATGTGGTAATAAAGAAATCTTAACATCTCAGTATCTTAGAAGAAGAAAATTCTCTCTTGAAAAGCAAAGTCAAAGTTGGATGACCAGAAGGCAGTGCTTCTTGGTTCTTCTATGAATCTAAGAATGAAATCTTTGAACTCCACATTCCTCCACAATGGAACATGTAATAATAGTGAGGATGCTGGGCAAGGGAAATAGAGTGCAAGGTAAATGGTTTGAATCTTGTACTTGTCTTCTTTTTCAGGGTGATGTTTGGAAATAGCCATATTTTACAATATTTCAAACCACATTTCATTGGCCAGAAACAACTCACAAAACTCCCAACTTAATTTTAAGATGAGCAGAGATGAAAAGTGTGTGGAAGAAACAATGTCATCACCACAATTGGTGATATTTTGGGTGCTAGGCTTACAAAGTTCTTCCCCATCTAAAGATTAAAGAGTTAATACTACTACTACTAATAGTCATTATTTTATTATTGTTGTTATTTAAGATTTTCTCATTCTTTGTACAAACCAAAATAATTTCAGAGTGTATATCAAATTAAGTAAAAAACAGTCCTCCTCGTCCCGTCCACAGTTTTCTTACATGTTGGGGAGTCATTATTATATATTTTGAAATGACAGTTATGTTAAAACACACGACAGGCTAATGTGGTTGCATTGTATTAGATAAAAATATTCTGTGCCATTGAAGTTACAATTACACCAAACCAAAAATGTTATAGTATACTATTTGATCAAGTAGTAATTTGTCTTTTGGTATAACTCAATAAAAATACATTGGGGCTTTTATGGGCTAGGGCCTTCCATTTGTGTCCATAGTGAAGAGGTGACTAATGCACAATTCTTTTTATAACCATGAATAGCACATTTGATTGCAGCTTCCCAAAATCGTATCTATGCATGTAATTGTATTTGAAAAATGACTCTTAATACAGTAAGATCTCCAGATGAGATTATCCCGGATTATCCAGGTGAGGTCTAAACAAAATGAAAAGTGATCAGAAGGTGACTGGACACAGAGAGAAATGGACATGACAGGTACACAAAGGATTAGGCAGAGGAACAGGCTGAAGTCACCAGAAGGTGGAAAAGACAAGAAAAAATTCTTCTCTAGAGCCTTCAGAGGGAGTTCGGCTCTGGAAGAAACCTTGATTTTATACTTCAGGCCTCGAGAACTGTGATAGAATAATTTTCTGCTGTTTTAAGCCACCATGTTTGTATTCATTTGTTACAGCAGCATCAGAAATGTAATAGAGTCATTTCTAGGTATCCATAGGGAGCCACTTCCAGCATCCCTGTCAGATACCAAAATCTGCAAATATTCAAGTCCCTTATATAAAATGGTGTAATATTTGATGCAACTTCTGCACACACCCCGTACACTTTAAATCACATGTAGATAACTCATATTGCCTAATAAAATGCTCACAAAACTCCTCAGTCACATGAATTCAACATAGCATTCAGTGTGTAGCAGATTCAAGTTTCTTTCTGGAACTTTGTATATTTTTTTCTTTTTTGCCAATTGTATGTGCACAGTTTTTATTCCTGCAAAGCTCTGAGTAAAAGTCATATATATGGACAAACTTACTTGCGCACACACATATATAAATACGAAGTGTAAATAATTATATAAACATATCACTTTCATATAATTTTGAAAGCACTATCTATGAACCAGAAAGACGCAAGTTCAACTTGCCATTCTTCTAAAATCTGATAATGTTTCAATTTTCTCATCTGTATATTGGAAAACGTAGTTCTCAGGGTTGTCCTAACTGGTGAATGAGTTGATTTTTACATCACTCTCTTACTCATTAGTTTATGGTCCATTACCTAACAATCTTACTAATCAAGCATATATGTGGAGTCATAAAGAATCTATAAAATTTTACTTTACATTAGGTATAAATTATTTCTTCTAAATTATACTGCACATATAAAGGTGTTGTGGGTGTTAGTGAATAATATTACAAGACTTTCTATTCTTTGACCTACCACTCCCATCTCTGGGTTTTCAGTGGATGTAGATTCTTCTTGAAAGTATTTGTGGATTCTATATTTCCTCTGTAACTTCCCTTTGAATCTTGCACTTGTCCTCTTTCTTTTTGACTCTACCACTTGCCTACTTGACTGTGTTTTCCTTGCTATGTTGAGTAAGAAGAAAATAGTTCCCTTAACATCTTTTTACTATCATCTCTTTTTCTCATATTTCCTGGTCATTTATTTGCTAAAAGTTTTTTGTTGTTTCCCTCAGCAATCATGTTCCCATGTACTTTCCCAGAAAGTTAGTTTGGACTATGGATGATAAACACCCACACATGCACGTACACATGCACACAGACCTGAATAAATGCATACCAAAAAAATATATGTACTGCCTTGCACATACTATAACCTAAGACGTTAACCTGATATATTAACTAGTAGTATATAAGTATTATACGCACAACATAAGATATTGCCTGTGTCATTTTCAAAGTGATATAAACTGTACAAACTTATAGCATACAATTTAAGTACATTTTCAACCTTGAGTTGATCCCCACATTGCATAATTTTTTGTACTTCTGTTCATGCTTGATTCTTTTTCAAAGCATAATCACAATTCACTTCCCAGAATAAAGAAACTTTTTTTGTGAAAGTTTAAAAAACTGCAGAAATTCTCAAAGAACTTGATTTTAACTCACAAAACTGATTGAAAACTACTCCATGGGAAACTCAATTTCTAGACATAAAGTATTGCTGAGCTTATTGATTTGAACTGCATCTTCACCCTGGGATGCCACTTTCTTAACAAATTGTTCTACCTTGTTTTCTTTATATGTGGAAGAAACAGAAAATAAGAGAAACATTACTTTTCTAAGGTTCATAATATAATATTCCCCAAATTGCAGTGAACAGTTAACTAATAAAAACCCTAAGAAGATGAACTGGTAATACCTATCAGTTTAAGATCGGCTAATGAAGTAGAAATGTCTGAGTAAAAAGAGCTAAGATTTATTCAAGTGCAACAGAACCTAATATAGGCCAAGAGTAAAGGAATGTATCATTTTGTTATTTACATAATGTATTACTTCATCTACCTCTGCATGAACAACTTCTGTAATGGTCATTTAACAAATTTGATGAGCAAATTCTGCTCCTGCAGGATTCTGAGTCACAGCACAGCAAATATTCAACAACTTGGTGAAGATGCTCCACCATAACACTTCAGTACAGTGTTACATTTTTAGACTCCTGTTATGTAACTTAGGAGTGGAGCAGCTAGAATTTTCTTTAGTACCCTTAAAGGTGGGATTAGTTTGGGGCATGATAAAAACATCCTAGGGTAGCACACAAAGGAAAGGACTCTCTTTGACAGTAAGTACCCAAGAGAACAGATCTCAGAACATTAGCTTTAATAAGAAATAAAAGATGAAGAATAAAAATTCCTGAATATTGTCTTGCCTAGTATTCCTTTATAAGTAGAACGAAGTCAGCTTGGGGGAATAATGAGATGAACCTGTGAAAGGAAAGCAGCAGTGGGACCAAAGTCAAAGTTAATCCCTTTCACCAGTTTAATGGTCCTGTTTTGATGTGTTCTTAGGATGAGTATGAGCGATTGAAAGTCACAGGTTTTATATAACATGTCAATTCATGGTATTAAAAATTATTTATCCATTTATTCTTGTAATAGTTTTCAAGTGCTCACAACATGAGCACAGACAGCTAAAGCAGAAAAAGCAGAATTACTGGAGAAAAATAAAATTTAAAGTCAAGGTAGTTAATCTTATACAGTAATTTTTATCCAAGATTTTTGTTTTCATTCTTTGACAATTTATAAGAAGTACTTTCATTTTAAAGGTGAATTATTGCTATGTAGCTGTAGCAGAGCTAAAATACTAATATTTAATTAGTAGAAAACAAATATCCCAAAGGGAATTAGTCTAGTACAATGTTCCAATAAGCTTTAAAGGAAATTAACCACCAAATAAACAATAAGAATTTCTAAATTGTAATGAAACATTAAATGACTTAGCATTCAGAGTACATTTTTCACTTTATTTTTCCTATTTCGTTGGCTCAATGCACAAAGTGATATTCAGTTTATAGTAACACTTGAACATAAAGAAAAAAATAGATCAAACAGAAACATATTCCAAAGTCATTGGTTTGCTACTGTGAAATATTCTGTCTTAAAATACAACAAAAATCCAATTGTAGAAATATCTCAATGTGGAATGGGAAATTACTTGTGACTTGTTTAGCATGTAGAATAGTTTATCCTCTGCACTTCTTGGTGGTGAAATACAGAATAATTGTGTTTATTCCAAATTAAGCCATAGTAATCCTCCATTTTTCTTTTGAAAATATAGTGTATTTCTAATGTATTTGAGCCCTTAAACTATCTGCATCACTACATTACTTTCTGTTAATATATATATTTTTGTATAGTGATTTTTAAAAAGAATGTAAACATTAGCTCAGTTATCAATATGATTTCATTGTATTTTCAAAAGAAAAATGGACAAACAAAATTTAGAAATAATTGATGTTGGAATTGGATTAATATATTTTGCACTTGAGAAGAAAATGAATTTTGGAAACTGAGGAGCAGATTGTTATGGGCTAAATTTTGTCCCTCAAAAGATAAGTTGAAGTCCTAACACCCCATTAGCTTTGAATACAAACTTATTTGAAAATAGGGTCTTTATAGGTGAAGTCAAGTTGAAAGGAGGTCATTAGGAAGGAGCTTAATCTGATATGTTGTCCTTATAAAAGCAGGAAATTTGGACACTGACATGGTGGAAAAACACCCCTATGAAGACAGATGTAGATAATGGACTGATCCCACCACAAGTCAAGACAAGCCTGGGACTACCAGAATCTGCAAGAAGGAAGAAAGAATTTTCTCCTAAACTTTCTGAGGGGACAAGACAGTGCCAACAATTAGATTTCAGACTTAGAGCCTTCAGAAATGTGACTGAATACATTTTTGTTATTTTAAGTCAACTAGTTTGTGGTATTTTGTTACCGAAGTCCTAGAAAACATATACACATGGTAAAGGGAGTGTCCTTAGTGTCTACTGGAAGATACAGTTAAGCATAGAATGAGCAGTTTACACATGATAATGCGTTCTGCCCTCCCTTTAATTAGGTTATGTTGGGATCAATTTTATTTTAAATTAGTGCCTATTGAATCTAGATGCCTGCTCAACAATCAAGCACACAATTCCAGGTACTTGAGAGCTTGCTGAATACAAATTTTCTAGAAAATAAGTAGATGCTATTAATTCATCTTGACATTAGCAGTTTCTAAGTTTAAAATCTGCAATACTTCAATAGTGTTCCCCACACACATTCTTCTTATCTAATGGGCTGTTCTGTTTGGTTTTTTTTTTTTATTATTATTATTATTTGTTTCTTCGTTTCCTTTTTGGTGGTTTGTTCTAATTTTATTTTTATCTATGGCATTGCTGAACTCAGAGCTTACTTAGGGGTATGATGGACCATAAGGACTAGCAAAGATTTTAAATATAGCTTTAATACCCCCAATGTGTTCTTTATAGAGCATTCATATAGAACAGGGTCATTTTAATAAACTAGTAGAATAAACCACCCTGAGATACCATCTAACCCCAGTAAGAATGGCCCACATCACAAAATCTCAAAACTGCAGATGCTGGCATGGATGTGGAGAGAAGGGAACACTTTTACACTGCTGGTGGGACTGCAAACTAGTACAACATTTCTGGAAGGAAGTATGGAGAAACCTCAAAGCACTCAAGCTAGACCTCCCATTTGATCCTGCAATCCCATTACTGGGCATCTACCCAGAAGGAAAAAAATCCTTTTATCATAAGGACACTTGTACTAGACTGTTTATTGCAGCTCAATTTACAATCTCCAAAATGTGGAATCAGCCTAAATGCCCACCAACCCAGGAATGGATTAACAAGCTGTGGTATATGTATACCGTGGAATACTATTCAGCTATTAAAAAAAAATGGAGACTTTACATCCTTTGTATTAACCTGGATGGAAGTGGAAGACATTATTCTTAGTAAAGCATCACAAGAATGGAGAAGCATGAATCCTATGTACTCAATTTTGATATGAGGACAATTAATGACAATTAAGGTCATGGGGGGAAGGAAAAGCAGAGAGAGGGACGGAGTGAGAGGGGTGGGGCCTTGGTGTGTACCACACCTTCTGGGGGCAAGACATGATTGCAAGAGGGACTTTACCTAACAAATGCAATCAGTGTAACCTGGCTCATTGTACCCTCAATGACTCCCCAATGATAAAAAAAATAATAATAATAAAAAACAATAAAGTAGTAGAATAAACACTCAGTGGTAAAGGAAGTTCAGTGTGATTTGTAGTTTGAAATCCTCCAAATTGTTTCATTTTCAATTCTAGTGGCATTACTCTTTACAAATCATTGCCCTAACTTTCTTGTCAGAAACTTGATAAGATTATGAAACAAAGTTATGACAGCAGGGTCACTTTTTTTTTTTTTTTTTAAGCTGAGTCATCCATATAGCTAAAGAGATGAGAGAGTCTTTTGAAGCAATCTTGGACAGTTGCTGATTCTTTGACCATGCTGTCATCTGAGAATTTAAAACTTTAAAACTTAACCATTTATGTAAGCTCTCCAGTTCTTTTAGAAACAATAAAATACTGCTGTGGCCATTGCTCTTTGTCCTTCAGAATGCCGTTATTAGTTACTTATTATTTAACCAAAATATTATAACCAATAGGAATTTATTTCCAAACAACTATAGTTAATAATTTGCAGAACTGTTTCTTGATTATGTCATATAGATCTGTTACATTAAGTATTATACATATTTGAAATTGCACACAAACTTTATGGACACCAAAATTTCCCCCTTTTAGTAAGGATAACAGATTAGATTAACACCCCCTCCCCCACCAAGACCTCATTTCCACTTGACTACATCTTCAAAGACCCTATTTCCAAATAAGGTTGTATTCAGAGCTACTGGGAATTAGGACATCAATATGTATTTGGGGGTACCAAATTTAGTCCATAACAAATATTGAGTAAAATACTTAAGTATAATAGAATTCTTGCTACCTTTAAACCCATCATATAAGCTATCCAATCCCAGATTATTATTTTTCTGAGCATTATTTTTTTATATATAATTGGTATAACGTTGGATATATGACATGCCTTCAGAGATAAAATAATTTTGATTGAAGCATTTTTGTTTTTGTTTTGGAACCTGGGCACCAAGTTAAATGAAGAAGTAGATGTAATATTAGGCTGACTGGTGTTAGTGATATTACTCTGATTCTGTTACTATTCACATAAATCTTAGTGTTTTCCTATATTTTTACTAGATCCTGGAGATAGAAGTGAAAATAAGTTAGCTACTTGTGGGTAGAGATGAAAGACACCTTTTAGGACACAAGGATAATGAAAAGAGATTCTGAAATGCCAAACCATGAGACAAATAGTTGAGATAATGATGATGAGTAGAGTTCAGCATCTGTATAGATAATAGATCATAAGGCTGGAAAACATATTGTAACTATATTGTGGAGGATGTTATCATAAATGCCAGGTAGAAGAACCTGAACTGAATGTGTGAGGCTAGAGGAGGCTCTAAATACTTTTTGCCTAGAGGATAACATGGCCTATGTTACTCTTTAAGAAGATTACATTAAGATTCCTTTATCTAATAATACCTCAGAGGCATAAAGGGTATTTATTTTGAAAGTGCTCTAATATGTGTAATCTTATTACCCACATAGAACACTTAATGTTAGATAGGTGAAATATATATTTTTTGCTATTTCACTGTAAGGAGGTTATTAGTTTTCTAAGGTCTGATAGTTCACCTGACACAAATCTATATTTTAAGATAACCATGAGATCATATTTAAACAATATCTTTCATTGGATCTTTTCTTTTTTTGTATGTGGTTTTTGGCCGGGGCTGGGTTTGAACCTGCCACCTCTGGCATATGGGACCGGCACCCTACTCCTTGAGCCACAGGTGCCGCCCTCTTTCATTGGATCTTTTCAAGATTTTAAATAGGTCAAACCATATTTTCTTTGAATAGCTTCAAGGTACATATCAACTTGATTGGAATATTAATTTCCATTCACTATAGAAAAAAACAGCTTTAAGTATATCAACAAGAAGCTTACAGTTCAGATGATCCACAAGTAGTAAAAACTACTACTTTGTAGAGAGAGCAAGATGGCAGCTGACTAACAGCTTCCTTGCATCCGGGCACCGTGAGTCTGGGGAGATAGGACTCTAGGCACCTCTGGCTGGTGGGATCTGCCTATCATCACCCCTGTGAGGATACAGGGAGTCAGCGAGAGACTTCTGGACCCCAAGAGGAGGACTAAAACAGTGGAAAAATGGCAAGTGGTTGCGTGTGTTCAATCGGTCTAAACCCGCCTGCAATTGTAAGTTCAGTAGCAGCGAGACTGCAAACCAGAAATGCCTTACCTGTGAACTGTTTTGGTGTCTTTGGACTTGGCACTCAGTTGAACTGCCTTGGGGGGAGCCTGAGTGGGAGTGCAAAGAACTTTGGCCATTGTCTAGGGCCCCAGTCTGAGTCGCTGACCCAGACGGAGCTAATAGTGTTTGGCTGTGGGTCACAGGAAGCCATTGTGAGTGACCTGCCCCCACGAAATCCGCCCTCAGGGTCGCAGAGCTAGAATCCGGGTGGGAGCTGGTAACCTAGTGACTGAGTAGCCTAAGGGTGGGGTCTGAGCTGCCTTGCAGCCCTAACCCTCAGGGGCAGAGTGAGACTGGTTTTGGCACACTGGGTAAGTGGATAGCCACTTTAGCAGTGATTCCAGCAACAAGCACTTTCCTGGGAAAGCTTCTGCTCAGTAAGTTTACAAGTTCAAAGTGCCTTTTAAATGAGCTGAAGAGAGATTTAGGGTGTCTACCTGCTGGGGATTGAGAAATCAGCAGCCTCCGGTCATATCATAGCTGTGATTAACAACTCATACCCCAGAAGACCATGTGTTGCCCAGACAATATTCAACAACATATACATACTGCTTTGTTTTTGGTTGTGTTTTTTTTTTTTTTTTTTGTTTGGTTGTTTTTTTATTTATTTTGATGTTGTTGATGTTGTTTTGCTTTTTAATTTCAACCTTTTCCATACAGATCTTTTTTCTTTCTCAATTTTTCTACTTTAATTATAATTTCACATTGATGCCTTTTTCAATAACTAGAACTTCATTTTTGCTACTGTTTCTACCGCTATTATTTGGTTTTTCCACCCAATTTTATCCTGTAAAGTTTTCTGCTTGCTTGTTGTGAATTGATTAATAGCATTTTTGTCTTTCCTCTCTACTTGGTGGAGGTGGGGTACTGTGTCTGATTAGGTTAGCAAAGAGCTGCTGACCTGAAGGGAGCCACCCAACTGGGCACCCCAATTGGGTGGTTTTTTTTAAGGTTGTCTCAAAGTACCACACTGTACACCTATATTGCTCTGTCTCCCTCTTTCTGTGCCTCTCTTCTTTTTGTTAATATTCCTTTTACCCACACCCTCTACTTTCTAAACTTTTTTTTTTCTTTTCACTTGGTCCTCCTTTCTTTCATCCCTTTCTACCTCTTCAAACTTCTCACCCTTCTGGTACTGTACCAAAAGGACTCATAGAAACATTAGTCCACAGGCACAAGAACTTAAAGAGCAAGAGGAAGTGAAAGGAAAATTAGGGCAAGGAAACGGATAAAAAAATCACTCATGAGGAAGAATCTGCAGAAAACTCCAGGCAACATGAAGAACCACTCCAGAACAACCCGGCCAAGGGACCATGAGGTAGCTATTGCAGAGGATTCCACCTGTAAAGAAATGTTAGGAATGACAGAAAGGGAATTTAGAATACACATGATGAAAACAATAAAATAAATGATGGAAACAATGAAGGAAACTGCTAATAAAGTGGAAAATAACCAAAAGGAAATCCAAAAACAGAATCAAATAAGAGATGAACGATATGAAGAATATAAAAAGAATATAGCAGAGCTGAAGGAACTGAAGCACTCAATTAGGGAACTTAAAGATGCAATGGAAAGTATCAGCAACAGGTTAGACCATGCAAAAGAAAGAATTTCAGAGGTAGAAGACAAAGTTCTTGAGATAACTCAGATACTAAAAGTGGAAGAAAAGAAGAGAGAGAAAGCAGAACATTCACTGTCAGAATTATGGGACTTTATGAAGCATGCCAACATACGAATTATAGGAATCCCAGAAGGTGAAGAAGAATGCCCTAGAGGAATTGAAGCCATACTAGAGAATATTATAAAAGAAAATTTCCCAAATATAACCAAAGATACTGAAACACTGCTTTCAGAGGGATAGCAGACCCCAGGTTGCCTCAAACTCTAAGCAAGCTTCTCCAAGACACATTGTGATGAACCTGTCCAAAGTCAAGACAAAAGAAAAGATTCTGCAAGCTGCCAGGAGTAAGCACCTGTTGAGCTACAGGGGCAAATCCATCAGAGTGACCATAGACTTCTCTAGTGAAACTCTCCAAGCAAGAAGACAATGGTCATCTACCTTCAATCTACTTAAACAGAATAATTTCCAGCCCAGAATTTTGTACCCTGGTAAGCTAAGCTTAAAAATTGACAGAGAAATCAAATCATTTATGGATATAAAAACATTGAGGAAATTTGCCACAACAAGACCAGCTCTACAGGAAATATTTCAACCTGTTCTGCACACTAACCACCACAATGGATCACCAGCAAAGTAAGAACTCAGAAATTTAAAGGACAGAACCTAACCTCCACACTGATGCAAAAGATAAAACTAAGCAATGGACTCTCACAAAATAAGATGAATAGAATACTACCACACTTATCAATTATCTCAATAAAGGTTAATGGCTTGAATTCCCCACTGAAGAGACATAGATTGGCTGACTGGATTAAAAAACACAAGCCATCCATTTGCTGTCTGCAAGAAAGACACCTGGCTTCCATAGACAAATTAAAGCTCCGAGGCAAGGGTTAGAAGACATTTTTTCAGGAAATGGAATTCAGAAGAAAAGAGGAGTTGCAATCTTATTTTCAGATACATGTGGATTTAAAGCAACTAAAGTCAAAAAAGACAAAGATGGTCTCTTTATATTGGTCAAGCGAAAAATACAACAAGAAGACGTTTCAATTCTAAATCTTTATGCAACCAATTTAAATGCTTCCAGATTCTTGAAACAGACCTTACTCAGTCTGAGCAATATGATATCTGAGAATACCATAATAACATGGGACTTTAACACTCCCCTTACAGAGCTGGACAGATCCTCTAAACAGAAATTAAACAAAGATATAAGAGATTTAAATGAGACCCTAGAACAACTGTGTTTGATAGACGCATATAGAACACTCCATCCCAAAGATAAAGAATATACATTCTTCTCATCACCCCATGGAACATTCTCCAAAATTGATCATATCCTGGGACAAAAAACAAATATCAACAGAATCAAAAGAATTGAAATTTTACCTTGTATGTTCTCAGAACATAAGGCACTAAAGGTGGAACTCAACTCTAAAAATAATGCTCGACCCCACCCTAAGGCATGGAAATTAAACAATCTTCTGTTGAATAACAGATGGGTGCAGGAAGAAATAAAACAGGAAATCATTAACTTCCTTGAGCATAACAACAATGAAGACACAAGCTACCAAAACCTGTGGGATACTGCAAAAGCAGTTTTGAGAGGAAAATTAATCCCTTTAGATGCCTACATTTGAAAAACAGAATGATAGTGCATCAACAATCTCACAAGTCATCTTCTGGAATTGGAAATAGAAGAACAATCTAAGCCTAAACTCAGTAGAAGAAAAGAAATATCCAAAATCAAATCAGAGATCAATGAAATTGAAAACAAAAGAATCATTCAGAAAATTAATGAAACAAGGAGTTGTTTTTTTGAAAAAAATAAATAAAATACATAAACCATTGGCCAGACTAACAAGGAATAGAAAAGTAAAATCTCTAGTAACCTCCATCAGAAATGATAAAGGGGAAATAACAACTGATCCCACAGAGATACAAGAGATCATCTCTGAATACTACCAGAAAATATATACCCAGAAATTTGACAATGTGAAGGAAATGGATCAATATTTGGAATCACACCCTCTCCCTACACTTAGCCAGGAAGAAACAGAGCTCCTGAACAGACCAATTTCAAGCAATGAGATCAAAGAAACAATAAAAATCTTCCAGTCAAAAAATGCCCTGGTCCAGATGGCTTCACTCCAGAATTCTATCAAACCTTCGAGGTAGATCTTCTTCCTGTACAGCAGAAATTATTCCAAAAAATTGAGGAAGAAGGAATCTTCCCAAAACATTCTATGAAGCAAACATCACCCTGATACCAAAACCAGGAAAAGACCCACACAAAAAGGAGAATTTCAGACCAATCTCACTCATGAACATAGATGCGAAAATTCTCAACAAAATCCTAGCCAATAGATTACAGCTTATCATCAAAAAACTCATTCATCATGATCAAGTAGGCTTCATCCCAGGGATGCAAGGCTGGTTTAACATATGCAAGTCCATAAACGTTATCCACCGTATTAAAAGAGGCAAAAATAAAGATCACATGATCCTCTCAATAGATGCAGAAAAAGCATTTGATAAAATCCAGCATGCTTTTCTAGTTAGAACACTGTAGAGTATAGGCATAGGTGGCACATTTCTAAAACTGATTGAAGCTATCTATGACAAATGCACAGCTAATATTTTACTGAATGGAGTAAAACTGAAAGCTTTTCCTCTTAGAATTGGAACCAGACAAGGTTGTCCTCTGTCACCTTTACTATTCAACATAGTGCTGGAAGTTCTAGCCAATACAATTAGGCAAGACAAGGAAATAAAGGGAATCCAAATGGGAGCAGAGGAGGTCAAACTCTCCCTCTTTGCTGACGACTAGGTCTTATACTTAGAGAACCCAAAAGACTCAACCGCCAGACTCGTAGAAGTCATCAAAAAATACAGTAATGTTTCAGGATATAAAATCAATGTCCACAAGTCAGTAGCCTTTGTATACACCAATAACAGTCAAGATGAGAAGCTAATTAAGGACACAACTCCCTTCACCATAGTTTCAAAGAAAATGAAATACCTAGGAATATACCTAACATAGGAGGTGAAGGACCTCTATAAAGAAAATTATGAAATCCTCAGACAGGAAATAGCAGAGGATATTAACAAACGGAAGAACATACCATGCTCATGGATGGGAAGAATCAACATTGTTAAAATGTCTATATTTCCCAAAACAATCTACCTATTTAATGTCGTTCCTATCAAAATACCAACATCGTACTTTCAAGATTTGGAAAAAATGATTCTGCGTTTTGCACGGAACCAGAAAAAACTCCGTATAGCTAAGGCAGTTCTTAGTAATAAAAATAAAGCTGGGGGCATCAGCATACCAGATTTTAGTCTGTACTACAAAGTCATAGTGGTCAAGACAGCATGGTACTGGCACAAAAACACAGACATAGACACTTGGAATCGAATTGAAAACCAAGAAATGAAACTAACATCTTACAACCACCTAATCTTTGATAAACCAAACAAGAACATACCTTGGGGGAAAGACTCCCTATTTCATAAATGGTGTTGGGAGATCTGGATGTCCCACATGTAAAAGACTGAAACTGGACCCACACCTTTCCCCACTCACAAAAATTGATTCAAGATGGATAAAGAACTTAAATTTAAGGCATGAAACAATAAAAATCCTCCAAGAAAGCATAGGAAAAACACTGGAAGATATTGGCCTGGGGAAAGACTTCATGAAGAAGACTGCCATGGCAATTGCAACAACAAAAATAAACAAATGGGACTTCATTAAACTGAAAAGCTTCTGTACAACTAAGGAGACAGCAACCAAATTAAAGAGACTATCTACACAATGGGAAAAGATATTTGCATATTTTCAATCAGACAAATGCTTGATAACTAGGATCTATAGAGAACTCAAATTAATCCACATGAAAAAAGCCAACAATCCCATATATCAATGGGCAAGAGACATGAATAGAACCTTCTCTAAAGATGACAGATGAATGGCTAACAAACACATGAAAAAATGTTCATCATCTCTATATATTAGAGAAATGCAAATCAAAACAACCCTGAGATATCATCTAACTCCAGTGAGAATGGCCCACATCACAAAATCTCAAAACTGTAGATGCTGGCGTGGATGTGGAGAGAAGGGAACACTTTTATACTGCTGGTGGGACTGCAAACTAGTACAACCTTTCTGGAAGGAAGTATGGAGAAACCTCAAAGCACTCAAGCTAGACCTCCCATTTGATCCTGCAATCCCATTACTGGGCATCTACCCAGAAGGAAAAAATTCCTTTTATCATAAGGACACTTTTACTAGACTGTTTATTGCAGCTCAATTTACAATCGCCAAAATATGGAATCAGCCTAAATGCCCACCAACCCAGGAATGGATTAACAAGCTGTGGTATATGTATACCATGGAGTACTATTCAGCTGTGGTATATGTACACCATGGAAAACTATTCAGCTATTAAAAAAAATGGAAACTTTACATCCTTCGTATTAACCTGGATGGAAGTGGAAGACATTATTCTTTAAAGCATCACAAGAATGGAGAAGCATGAATCCTATGTACTCAATTTTGATGTGAGGACAATTAATGACAATTAAGGTTATGGGGGGGGAGGAAAAGCAGAATAAAGGATGGAGGGAGGGGGGGTGGAGCCTTGGTGTGTGTCACACTTTATGGGGGCAAGACATGATTGCAAGAGTGACTTTACCTAACAATTGCAATCAGTATAACCTGGCTTATTGTACCCTCAACGAATCCCCAATAAAAAAAAAAAAAAAACTGCTACTTTTTTTATATATATTTCAGAATATTGCAGGGGAACAAATATTTTGACTACATGAATTGTTTTGTATAGTTTGAATCAAAGTGTGCCCATCACCCTGTTAGTGTGCATTGTCCCTGTGAGGTGTGATTTTACCTATTCCCTTGATCTACTACTTTAAATGTTTTCAATATACAGAAAGAAACCTTCTTTCTAATGGTAACAGTTATTCGAGGAAAAGATGATGTATTTATAAACACTTGTTTTTAAATTGGTTTTGATCATCCATAGTGGCCAAATTAGGTTGAAATTAGCATGAAATTAACTTTACTAATTATATTTGTCGAAAAAATTTTCAATGCAGAAGAGTAAGGTCAAAAGGTTAGTATATTGGCTTATGTTTTAGTAGTTATTAGCAAAGCATAACTGGAATTCTGTTTGCTTGAGTCGCTTTTCCATGAACAGAAATTGCTTCATAAGAGAATCATTCCCAGAATTATGCAGACATCAAGAGAATATTAGATATCTGGACCTAGAGAATGAATTTTGTGTGCTATGGGTAACACAGTAAAGTCAAAAACTGAATCATACTTTAGGTACATTACTACATGTATACATGTATTTAAATATCTCTGCTATATGAAGTAGAGATTACAACATAATTAACTTTTACTAGTTCTCCACTCTAAGTATTTAGTGAGTAAGTTTATAGCCTAAAAACATTGAAAAGCTTTGACAGCCCAACACATTAGAGAAAATTTAAATAATACTTCGAATGATATTTGGAGGCCCATTGCCACTACTATAAAAGAGTAATTAGGAGTTTAGTCTGGCATTCACAATCCATTGATATGTAGTAATTTAACCAGTCATTTGCTGGACAGTGAAAAAGAGAAAAAAATTTTAATTTACTAATGCTCAGTTTAGCACGCCATAAATATATGTGCCATTGCTCCTGGAGTGTTCAAACTTTGCATTGTACTACATATTAGAGCAGAGATATTTAGAATGCTATTTCTTAATCCATTTCATCCTCAGCAGCTTTATTTTACTGACATGAGAAAATTTTTTTCATTGTGATTCAAAAAGAATAAGCACATTTGATACTATTTTTGGTTTGTTCAATTAAATGTATTTGATTTTGATTGTAGTAATAGAATATTCCAAACTAATAACCACATACTTTTCCTTCTTGCCAAATACATTACTTTATGCAATTTTTCTGCCATTGATAATTGTTCCTAAGTGAAGGCTTATTGCTCCAGGGAACAAAGAACTTTAAAAGAACCCAAGCAGAAAACCGTGTGAAATTACTGACTTTGAGTTCCAAAACTCTCTTGAAATGCAATTTGAATTTCAATCGCAAGAATCATACATCTGCAAAATTTTTTAAACATGTAATTCCAATAAGTTCGCCCTTGACTACCAATTTAAAGTTTAGCAATCTCTGTAGACTAAAGCACCAAGAAAAACAATACAAGGAAGTTCTATTATGCAGAAAAAAGGTATGGAAAATTTCTGTACTAAGGGTAAAAACTTTGATGAAGATTGAAAAATAGCGTGAGCTGTTTCACTGTTAATTTGTGGAAACTCTCCCTCCTTTTACTGAGGGAGTATGAGGAAGGATAGGGTAGATTAAGCATCAAAAATTCTACAATGGTTTATGAAATGGCAAGCTTTCAGGCAATGCCTTACTCTCACAGCATAAGCCAGGACTTTTACATATGAACAACTGACCCTGTAGTAGGACCGTAGGGAAGACTGAACTAAGTATCTAGGGAAATGGGACTTAGGACAGCAGCCTCACAGAACTTTGTGCACTACAGTGAATTGTAAGAGAAGCTAGTTCTTATGCCCAAGGAGGAACTAGAAGAGAAATAGTCTAGAACATCTGAAAGGTTTGTGGTCAGTCTGAGAAGGAGCAGAAAAGGACTGCGTGTGTAATTAGCTTAACAGTACTGGGGACATGCCTCAATTGCTTTGCAATTTAGATAATCAAGAAGCAGAAGACATTTTAACAATATTGATTCTTCCCAGCCATGAGCATGGTATGTTTTTCCAATATGTACTCAGCCCTACTATGAAACTAATTTAGGGTTTTCACATGAAAGCTATAACCCAGTTACAACCTAAGAATAGGGGGAAGGGGGAAAGGGAGGGGAGGGAGGGGGGAGGTGGGTAGAGGGAAGGGAATTGGTGGGATTACACCAGCGGTGCATCTTACAAGGGTATATGTGAAACTTGGTAAACAGTCTGTAAAGCTAGTGAATGATGTCCCATGATCATATCAATGTACACAGCTATGATTTAATAAAAAATTAAATAAATAAAAATAAATCAAATTAAAAAAAAGAAGCAGAAGAAACAGTGAGCAGAGAGAGAACCCTGCATTTTTTTTTTTTTTTTTAGAGACAGAGTCTCACTTTATCACCCTTGGTAGAGTGCCATGACATCACAGCTCATAGCAACCTCTAACTCCTGGGTTTAAGCGATTCTCTTGCCTCAGCCTCCCAAGTAGTTGGGACTGTAGGCCCCTGCCACATCACCCGGCTATTTTTTTTGTTGCAGTTTGGCCAGGGCTGGGTTTGCATTTTGATAAAGCATCGTCCAGAAGAGACAAAATGGACAAGATTAAAATTCTAACTACAAATAGAGAGATAAAAAACTAAAGTATATTCATTTTTTTTTTTTTTTTTTTGCAGTTTTTTTGGCCAGGGCCGGGTTTGAACCCACCACCTCTGGCATATGGGGCCAGCACCCTACCCCTTTGAGCCACAGGCACCACCCATAAATTATATTCAATTTTTAACAATAAATTTAATGATTATAAACTTGAGTTTTAGAAACTGTCAGACTATGAAGTATGTTTGTTACATCAACATTAAAAAACTATTACTTTCTCATAATGTATGTGTGTGAGAATGCATGAAATTAAATTGGAAAAATGTGTTTTATTTGTATTGGTACATATATTTATAACATTATATTTATTAAATCTGGGTTATTAATCATACACACTGTGCACTCACACACAAACCCACACACCAAATTTAGAGTTTCTCAAACAGCCATAATTTTCTTACACCTTTAGCATATTTTTTAAGTATCTATACACCACACTGATTTTAATTCATTCAATTGGTTTCCTTTATAGTATGGTATACTTAATTATCCTAGTTTAGATCAATTGCATTGACCTCTGTTATTATTGTATATCTAATTTTTATTTATTTGTATTAATTATAAACACTATTATTGAAAAACAATAAATGTCATATTAGCAAATAATATGTAATAACAGTAATTAATATCATCAGGCATTTATGACTAAATTTTGTGAAAAATTAATCTCATTAATGTTCAAGTGTACAAATTTAAATGAAAGTTTATATAAGGAGTTGCTATTTTGTCTCATTTAATAAGGTAACATTTGGCATTGATAGCCAAGGTGGGAATTATCATTATTTAACATTGATCTTTCTGTACATGACAATTAGCATCCCTGACTTTCAGGTATGTGCCATGAACAACTTATAGTCATTAAGTGCCATGAACAACTTAGTCATAATAAAATCTACTCTCCTACCATTTCTAACCTCTTCCTATTAGAATTTGTGGCAACAGGGCAGTGCCTGTGGCTCAGTCGGTAGGGCACCAGCCCCATATACCGAGGGTGGCGGGTTCAAACCCGGCCCTGGCCAACCTGCAACCAAAAAATAGCTGGGCATTGTGGCAGGCACCTGTAGTCCCAGCTTACTTGGGAGGCTGAGGCAAGAGAATCACTTAAGCCCAGGAGTTGGAGGTTGCTGTGAGCTGTGTGAGGCCATGGCACTCTACCGAGGGCCATAAAGTGAGACTCTGTCTCTAAAAAAAAAAAAAAAAAAAAAAAAAGAATTTGTGGCAACAGGCTTTATATAATAAATATGTGTATACTCCTACATAAAAAAGAATACTTGATTAAATTGATCCATTATTATAAGTTCAATGGCTCACAAAAAGTAGAAAAGTAAAAGAGAGTTTTGAAAGAAATAATAAATGAGTAGAATAGGATAGCATGGACAGGAATATGCATTTTGTTATTAAGATTTGGAAGAGATAATGAAATGTGAAACCAACTAAACTGGGAGATTAGAAATTATACTCCTACATTTTATAAATAAGAAGTTATTGGTGCTTGTACAGAGGAATGGAGAGAGCTTTATTTGGATCAAAGAACTAGTCAATTCCCTTCTAGATTCTGCCATGCTTTGGCATGAAGTTATAAAGAAATTGTGAAATGAACTAAAACTATCTATTGAGAAGATTGAATTATCCCAGGGTGCATTGACTGGTTCTCCTGGGGGTGCTGACCTCAGAAAGATAAATAAAATTTACCCAGATCTTTTGGGCTATATGGCAAAATTACTCTGTTCTGTAGTTACTATTTTTGAAACAGAGCCAGGAATCAAAAAAAGAAAAATCTCACAAATCTTTATTGAAGATGAACTTGAAGGTCTGTGAGAATATTTGCCCTACCATATTGTTACACAAGGGATTTACTTTTGTAAATATGCAATAAGCAAATAGGACAAGGACAGATACAGGATCTGAGACAAACTAAGTAATTTTAAAGATGTATGGTTGCTATTCTTCACTCTGTTATGTCTACTGACACTATTATTAACATAAACTATATAAAATAGGTAAAGGATACAGATATATCTAAGATGTGCATATTAGCTGCTATTTTTCAATCCTGAGACTACATTCAAATGTGAATTTATCACACTTACAAGTAATTACTTAAATATTTGAATTCTAAAATTTGCAATTATTTACTTTCTTAAAAATTATCCCATTATATATGGCAATAATAAATCTTATGATGACTTCTATTTATTGAAAATTACGACCATTAAAACAATTGACAAATGATTTCCTTTAGAAATAATTTTTAAAAATAGACAGTAGACATACATATAAAAATACACATATAAACAAAGATAGAAAGTTGGAAAATTTCTCTTCTAAAAGAGAATAACACATTTACTGAAGAAGAAAAGTTGGAAACACATCTTTACTAAATGGATACGACTTATCAGGAACTCTGGTAGACATATTCATATTGTTTCTCCTATTCCTTCAAACAGCTTCACGAAGTGAGAATTATGTATTACTCATTTAACCAGAGATGTGGAGGGTCTGTGCTGCCTGAAGTGGGCTGTACTTTCTAGTCCCGTCACACCTCTGGATCTTCTGTTATTCCTCAGAAACATGGCCTAGAATATAGACTCACTCAACTATGTTTAATGGTGTAGCATAGAATATAATGACTTTCCAAAGGTTTTCTGACTAGGTAGAAGAGTTTGCATATACTATATTTAAATTTGAGTATAATTAAGAAAATCACATTACATTTTCTTGTTTACATTTTATGTTATGGAAATATTTATAGTGTTTAAAAATGAATTTAACTTTAAAATCAAAGAATCCTGTCATGTTTAGAAAGGATTATGCTTACATTGGCAGAAGATGGAGGTGGAGAGTCAGTTTCAATTTAAATAAGTTTATTATGGATTGAGGAAAGAAAAACAATGTGAATTTGCTGGGAGCGTCTTACAGCTAGTTACTATCATGATAGAGATGAACATTCTCTCATCTGAGTAAATAAATATATTATCAAGACAGGGATTCTGGGGGACATAATATGTTATTTCCTCTTAATTTTCTTTTAGAGAGAAAAAAGAAGAGAGACAAACCCACAAAGAATTGCCTCATTCTCACTAGATCAGGAAACAGCTGCCAACTGGAAGTTCAAGCAAAGATTACATGAGTTATGCTGAATTTAAGCTTTGTAACAATAAGCAGAAAAAGACTGAAAATGTGAGAGTATTACCATTGTTTAATAAATGCTGTCAGGCAAATCAGTTATCTTCCACCATTAAAGAACTTGTCTGCTCTTTCAATCTTATTTTCCTTCTCTGAACATTAAGAGTTGATTTTAAGGAAGTTTAAAGAGTTGCTACCTCTTTCATTTTATGATTCTATATCTATTTGTCATTTTCACAGAATGGCTCTTAGTAAAGACATATACTCAAAAACTGTGGTTATTTGCAGTATTAAATGTTGTCTTTTTCCCCCTCACAACTGAATATACTATGAAAATAGCTATTTACCAATTCTAAGTCTCCATATTTTTGGGGTGCTAATATTAGGAAGGTAGGCATTTAAATGTTTTAACATTAAAATATGATTCTGTAAAACTAAACTGCTTCAACTTTACATAAAATTTTAGTTTATTCATAGGTAGAACTATAAGAAAAATTTGTTAATATGCACATATAAAGCTGGTCATTCATAAATTCTTTTTTCTAATACCATGCATAAGCCTTTTTTTAATTAGTCATGCAATCATTAACATTTCCATGTATAAATTGGGAGATTAAAATAGAAAATTTTAATTTACTGAAGGATTTAGCATTATGTCAGAGTAATAACAAAATATTTATTATCAAATTGTCTTTTGAAAGAAGTAAAAACTGAAATAAGTATATTGTATGACCTGCTTTTCCTACTATCCTAATTATTTAAGCAAGTTTTATGGGCTAGAAATAAATTTGGTTCAACCCCTTCTAGTTTCTTGTTTGAAATTTACAACACACACACACACACACACAAACAAACACTATGTGTGCATATATGTATGCATATCTGACTGATCTGAATATTGGAATCTCTTCTAAAATCTCAGTTGAAACTCTAAAGCTCACACTGGCATGATAGCTCATGCAATAGCTATGCTGACTCCATGGTTCTATTATGTAAGTAAGGTAAGACATCTATTTATGTACCTCAGAATATGAGTAACAACTGTAAAAAATACAGCTGACTCTGATGTGCCTGGAAAATTTTTACAAAGCTTGTTATGTCTGATTATCAAATCCAGCCAGCTAATTACGTTCATAAGAGATGGAAAAATATCCCTCCTTTACCTTGTGTATTACTTTACAAAATAAAATGGGAACAGAAGCAGCATTTTCATCTTATAAAATATGCTAGTTCAATTTAGTTTAATTTAAAGTGAAAGTATTATCTTTGTGTGTAAGTTTTAGGAACAGTGGCATTAATCAAATTGTCTATTTTTGGTCTATAAAAATCCTCATATCTCCTATCAAGCTCTTATACTGAAATATAATACAGTAGAACCTCTGTAAATTGACCACTCAAGGCCCTGTAACAAACTGGTCAACATATGGAGGTGGTCGACATGAGAAACTAGGCCTTAGTACATACATATGATGCACATCCAGTCTGTAAAAATTAGGTCAGCTGAAGGAGGTGCTCAATTAATGTAGAGAGATAGTTAGCAAAGGAAGTTCTACAGTATATGACTTTGGGGATTTAATCATAAAGCAATTTTATTTTGGTTTCCCAGTATGATAGCTCCTCTGTGACAGTGGAGCTAATTTTCCCTCTTCTACTGGTCAAGATATAAAGAACCCTTTTTTTTTATGACTAATCATAACACTATAACACAAACTTAATTTGCTTAGTTATTAGAAGTTCCCATGCTATGCCAAAATCAAACTTTGAACTTCATTCAAAGGCAAAGTGCTGCCCACTTCTTTCCACTTTTCAGTTTGGATTCATTGCAGTGGAAAATTCTGTGATGAAAAAAGAAGAGCAACAAGTGGCTGCATCTACTCTGCCACCTTGCTAACAGTTAGTTGGTCTTGATCCACACCTGAGTTCAAGCTTGCAGTGGAGAGATGAGGAACAGATGGTCAAAAAATGTGTCATGATTGATAATGCTGTAAGCTGAAATCATTCTCATAGAGCTAGGGAGGTGGTTAAAGCTAATTCCCTCCTAAAAGTTTTTATAGATTCTTTGCATAATCCAAGCACACTTTGGGTGATATTTTCTTTCCTCTAACTCTTTGATTAGTTTCTTTCTCAGAATCTGAAAATCTGGTGATTCATTTTTGTCTAAGGTAGCCATCTTGTCCTCTATCACCACTACTATTCAACATAGTGCTGGAAGTTCTAGCCAATACAATCAGGCAAGAGAAGGAAATAAAGGACATCCAAATGGGAGTAGAGGAGGTCAACCTCCCCCTCTTTGCTGAAGATATGATCTTATTCTTATAGAATTCCAAAGATTCAACTACAATACTCCTGGAAGTGACCAAAAAATACAGTGATGTCTCAGAATATAAAATCAATGTCCAGAAGTCAGTAGCCTTTGTATACTCCAATAACAGCCAAGATGAGAAGCTAATTAAGGAAAAAAATCCCCTTCATAATAGCTTCAAAAAAATGATATACCTAGGAATATACCTAAGAAAAGAGGTGAAGGACCTCTATAAAGAAAATTATGGAACCCTAAGAAAAGAAATAGCAGGCAATATTAACAAATGGAAGAACATACCATGCTCATGGCTGGGAAGAATCAATATTGTTAAAATGTCTATACTTCCCAAAGCAATCTACAGATTTAATGCCATCCCTATTAAAATACCAACATTGTACTTTCTAGACTTGGGAAAAATAATTCTTTGTTTTGTATGGAACCAGAAAAAAACCCATATAGCTAAGGCAGTTTTAGGAATAAAAACAAAGCAGAGGGCATCAGCATACCAGACTTTAGGTTGCACTGCAAAGCCATAGTGATCAAAACAGCATAGTATTGGCACAAAAATAGAGACACAGACACCTGGAATTGCATAGAAAACTAGGAGATGAAACTAATATCTTACAGCCACCTAATCTTTGATAAACCAAACAAGAACATACAGTTGGGGAAAGAAACCCTAGTCAATAAATGGTGCTGGGAGATCTGGATAACCACATGTACAGGACTGGAACTGGACCTGCACTTTTCTCCACTCACAAAAACTGATTCAAAATGGCTCAAAGACCTAAATTTAAGGCATGAAATGATAAAAATTCTCAAAGAAAGCATGGTAAAAACACTTGAACGTATCAGCCTGGGGAAAGACTTTATGAAGAAGACTTCTGTGGCAATTGCAACAACATAAACAAATGAGATTTAACTAAACTGAAAATCTTCTGTACAGCTAAGGAGACAACGACCAAAGCAAATAGACAACCTATACATTTTTTCCTATGGGAAATAATATTTGCATATTTTGAGTCAGACAAAAGCTTGATGACTAGTGTTGGTGCCATCACCAAGGAAGCAGGCCAGACCATGGATTATAAGCTCAAAGCTTGCAGAAGGTGGGCCTTCCCTATGTGTCAGGGAAAAGGCCCCAGCAACCTCTGCAGCTGCTATTTATTGAGAACAAGCTCCCCTCTCCCAAGCCCAACCCAACAGTGGAATTCCATAGCTGATCAATATTCAACTGCCAAGGTTTATTCATTAATGTCTGGTGATTGCTTGTATGTTTCAAAAAACTGCCACTTTTGGGGTGGTGCAGGTGGCTCAGTCGGTAAGGTGCCGGCCCCATATACCAAGGGTGGCGGGTTCAAACCCGGCCCCGGCTGAACCGTAACAAAAAAAAAAAAAAAAAAATAACTGCCACTTTGTCTCTGCAAGCCTGCTGTCCAGATTTCTACACAACTTGCTGCATAGGTTTCTACATAGGATACCACATAGATCACTAAATATGTTGTTACATAAGCTTCTACATATCCTTAATATTTCAGATTGTATATGAAACCAGCACATTGTACCCCTTGATTGCACTAATGTACACAGCTATGATTTAACACTAAAAAACAAAAAGAACTTAAAAAAATAATATTTGTGACCAAGGGAAACAAACAAACAAAAAAATAAGTTGCTACATATTCTGTTCCATAGGTTGCTACAAACTGGGATCCATAGAGAACTCACGTTAATCCACATTTAAAAAAAGCTAACAATCCCATATATCAATGGGCAATAGACATGAATGGAACCTTCTCTAAAGAAGACAGAAGAATGGCTAGCAAACATGAAAAAATGTTCAGCATCCCTAATTATTAGATAAATGCAAATCAAAACCACCCTGAGATATTATCTAACACCAATGACAATGGCCTACATCACAAAATGGCAAAATTGCAGATGCTGGCCTGGATGTGGAGAGAAGGGAACACTTTTACACTGCTGGTGGGACTGCAAACTAATACAACCTTTTTGGAAGGAAGTATGGACAACCCTCAAAGAACTCAAGCTAGACTTCCCATTTGATCCTGTAATCCTATTACTGGGCATCCACCCAGAAGAAAAAAAAAGTCCTTTTACCACAAGGACACTTTCATTAGACTGTTTATTGGAGCTCAATTTACAATCACCAAAATGTGGAAACAGCCTAAATACCCACTAGCCCAGGAATGGATTAACAAGCTGTGGTATATATATACCATGGATAACTATTCAGCTGTTAAAAATATGGAGACTTTACTTCTTTTGTATTAGCCTGGATAGAAATGGAACACATTATTCCATCACATAAAGCATCACAAGAATGCAGAAGGAAGAATCCCATGTACTCAATTCTGATATGAGGACAATTAATGACCTAGGTCATGGTGGGGAGGGAGGGAAGGAGGGCGGTTGGTGGGGGGTCATTGTGTGTGACACACCTTTTAGGGGTGGGACACAATTGTAAGAGGGACTTTCCCTAACAAATGCAATCAATGCAACCTGGTTCTTTGTACCTCAATGAATCCCCAGAAATAAAAAAAAAAAATAGACACAAAAAATAACTGCCGTGAAAATGCATCACATGCCACCCAAATCTTTCCTATGAAGGAAAACTCACTAGGTAATTCCTACACAGGAGAACAAATACAGCGGGAAAGCTGTAACAACATTAAGGTTACACTGCATTGAACATAGAATACAACATACGTAGATATGTAGAGAAATATTGCTATTAACATGTTGAAAATTGTATGGTACCTATTACTGTGTAAATAACTGTCTAAAAGCTGAAAAACTCAATGACTTACAATAATAAATACTTCTCTTGCCTAAATAAAATGGTGCACTTCTGTCACTATCTCTTGAGCAAATTTTAAATGTGCTCAAAAAGAAGAATATGTGAGGTGATAATTAGCCTGATTTAATTATTTGACATTGTAAACATGTATCAAAACATCAGATTTTACTCCATACATATACATGATTAGTATTTGTACATGAAAAATAAAATTTAAAAGATAATTTTTTTTTTTTTTAAATTTCAGGTTAATGTGGGGGGTATAAACAACCAAATCACGATATTTGAATTTTTAGGAAAGATCACTCACAGTTTCTGTGGATAGGGAATCCAGGGGCAACTTAGCTTGGTGATCCTGTCTTGAGAAATCTCATGATAAATGGGTAAGATGCAACCAGTACTGCAATTATCTGAAAGCTCGGCTGTGGAGAACTTGCCTCCAAGATGAGTCATGTGTGGTACTAGTTATGCCCACTTATGTATCTCATGACATGTTCTTATCTTCACTCAGAGAAAACCAGGACAGAAATCTGGAACCCAGATGCTTTCTATGACCTAGCCTCAAAAGTTGCACTCACTCGTTCCCACAATATATTTCAAACTAATTAGTTGTATTTGATGGGAAAGGGATGCCAGTAAGTGCAGGAGTTATCTTTGAGTTCTTGGGAGCTGGTTCCCATGGCAATGCAAAAATACCCTATGCCATTTGAAGAAAAGATTGTGTTGTGACTTTCCTTATCCCACTAACCAACCAACCAACCAACACACCAACCAAAAGCTTCCAGAAAAATTTCAGGTGTCAATAAAAAAACCATTTTTTACTTCTACATTTCTGCTAAGTATACACACATACAAGATACACTCGTATATCAATAAAGGTATTTACATATTATAGAAAATACTGAGGCTCAAAACGGCAAAATTGAAAGCTAAGGGTCAAATATTAGAATTAAGTTTTTCCACCTAAAAGCTCAAAATGGAATTGAAAATGCAATACAAAATCCAAGACTTAATCATCCCTCTCGTATCTATCAGTACATCTTCATGAGGAACATGGAAGTAACATGGATACTAACAATTAGCACCGTCTGAGGGATAGATACCAGGCAAATGGAAATGAAGATGAAGACCTCTGTCTGCCCCAATCTCAACTCCTCGCTCTGTTTTCTCCTTTTTTCTGGGCACTTGATATCCTGGGAAGCCAACATCACACCTTCCTTGTGGCAATGTGGTCGTATGACTAAGTTCTCACTCACGGAATGTGGGCATGAATATATGTGCAACTTCCACTGTATTTTCTTAAAAAACAAACACACAAATAAGAATCTCTTGATCTAGATATACCCTTTTTTAAAAGTTCATCTTTTCTGCTGAGTAGAAGCAGCTTTTGCTTGGGAGTGAGCTTGGGAATTGTGTCTTACAATAGTGGGCACAGTTGGTAAACGTTCCCAACATAAATCCTGAAGTAGACACTACCCACCCTCTGGGTTCTGTTACATGACCAAGACATAAACTTCTATCCTGTTTAAGCCAAATGCATTTGGGGGCATTTTTGCTATGCTGTTCAGAATTAACTATAAATAATTTAGAAACATGAATGAAAAGGAAGAAAAATACTCTGATGTGCCTGATCTAAAGAAGCAAGCCTCATAAAGACTCTTCCTCCACGAAGAATTCTTAATGTTGCTCAAAAGGAGGAACTGGAACTTGTTCCCAAACTTATTTAAAGAACAACATTGATTGAATTTCCTGAACTACTTTTCTATTCTGTTCCTCCTTTACTTAGAAGTATCCAGCTCATCCTCTGGACTACATAAAAAGATCAGACACCATATGCCAGAGATCAAACACTAACAGCTGCAGCTATGCTTTATACTTTATTTTATCAGCAATTTGTTTGAAAAAAATGCAAAACTAAATGTCTTGAAGGGTGGAAGCACTGTCACTACAGGCTGAGCCAGTGTGATGATCATGTGCTGGGGCTTATTTATACCCTATTATAGTATACTTGGCCCCAACACTCACACATGTTTTTGGCCTTTTTGAGGCCTTCCTCAGCGTGCTTCTGCCAAACTAGAGGGATGGGCCATGCAACATTTCTCCATCCTGGTTTGCTCAGGGCACTCCCTCCCTCACTTCACGTACCCATACTTTGAGGCATAGATGAAAGTTTTGTGTTTAAAGTTAACTTTCCCAGAAAACTCTTGGTGAAAAAAAAGAAATCTCTCTAGTGGATTTTTTTGGGTACTTTTTTTTCTTTTAGGACTTACTCATTTTGTGTCAGTTAATTATTAACATGGTTTAACTCATCTACTGCACAATAAGGTCACAAGAAACTCATCATTCATTATCATCCTCCCTCAAGGCTTAGTACCATATGCAATCAATGTATTTTCAAATTATTTAATTAATTTTATTAATGGGGAATTAATTTTAAATGTATCTCCAGATATAAGGAATAGAGAGTATATCAATCAAATAGATTACTTTCAAGAGACAGAAATCTATTGTGGCTGAATAATTTTAAAACAATTAGTTAAATAGTACTTTGTAGCTGAGAAATCACTGAGAACCCAAGGAACCACGTTTACAAAATTTGGCTGGAACATAGGGAAA
Organism: Nycticebus coucang; assembly: GCF_027406575.1. Taxonomy (NCBI): domain Eukaryota; kingdom Metazoa; phylum Chordata; class Mammalia; order Primates; family Lorisidae; genus Nycticebus; species Nycticebus coucang. Next base: position 37,180,404 of record NC_069792.1, read on the forward strand.
CCAAAAAGTTGTTTATGATTTCTATTTATGATAGGAATGTTATCACTGCAGAGGACCACATGCCGCGGTTAGTTGCGACAAGTCAGTGATGCTTCTGGGAAATTAAGTTAATTGTACCTGCCACTCCAACTGGGCTGATTTTTTTTTTTATGACTCTAATTATGTTTTTGTCACTATCTCTTAACTCATTATCTGAGGTATGCGTGTCTGCTTAGTACCTGTTCACAATAGCTTCAAGGGAAACTGAGAAAGCCAAGCCCTGGGATTTTCATCTTTCAGGTAGGATATAGGATTGACTTCCCTCTAAATCTCACAAGTCAATACATGCCTCTAACCAAGATAGAGGCAGAGTAATAAAAAAAAAATTCAAAAAATATATTTTCAGGCAATTCATCATTGATATTGTTTTTGTGAGAATTAAGGAAATTAACTTATGGGAAACACTTGAAGGAGTTCTTGGTAAGTATTAAGTGCTATAAACATTAGCCATCATTATTACTCTGCAAAAATTTTCCTTTCTTCAACAGATGCTTATTGAATCCCTGCTATGTACCAAGGTGTCTACACTAGGCCAGAGTTGAGATAGGTGGGCAACAAAATTACCTGCTGTAACAAAATTACCTGCTATGTCTAAATATCCTTTCATGATTATTCATGTTCCATGGGTAGGAAGGAAAATATTAACTTCGCAGAAAGTTTTCTGGCACAAATATTTTAATGACATAGCTTGTACTGTCATTGGAAAGAATAGTAAAAGCAAAACTTTGTTGATTGGTCATGTTTCACCATATTCTGTTTTTTTCTGTGGCTCAGGCAGATGGCAACCAACAGAAACTAAGAATGCTTTCAGAGAAAATTGCCCACTGGGGCTTTAGGTGTTGGGCTTTAGAATTAGTGACAAATTCTGAGAGTTTCATAAACATATTTCAAATACCAACATAGTAAAATTGCTTTTTTTGTAGGGAAAGTTTTGATTTGGGCTGTGCCATTACTTATAATTATTTAATTAATTCTACGATACAGAATGTTTACATGTAACTTTTTAAAATGATAGAATGAAGAAATATAGTGACCAAGGAAAAGAGAAAATTTGAGGAAATGTTTCAGGAATTTTGGATTGAGTGTTGGTAAATAACTAGTTTAGCGTAGAAAGTATATGTTTGTTTACACATGGATTCATTAATTAATTATTCATTCAACAAATATTTATTGAGTAATTTTATAGTTCAAGAACTATTCTAAGTAGTGAGGACACTGTGCTAACAGGAGAATGCATTCTTGCTTTTATAAATTTTGTATTCTATATGGAAATGACTGATACAAAAAATCATCTAACAACTCGAATTAAATTAACTCACTTTTCCACGAAAGTTCTCTTCTGCAAAGCTAAGGAAAAACAAACAAGCATGATGAATGTGACATTTTAAATTTATTTACATTGACCTCAGTCAGGCTATCAACAATGCCCAATCTATCACACATTTCTGATGTTTTCATCCTGCACAGTCTAAAAGTCCCAAGTCACACTCTCTCCACTCCTGAAATCTTACATCTCCAGCTCTTGATTCTAGTTATTAATCCAGTTAGAAAACAGAACCAATCATAAAAAAGTAAAAATTTTCTACATATACATTCTACATTTACCACCTTAACAGACAAATAAGCAACTATTCATTTCTTGTTTTCCTTTTTATTCCTATGGAGAAACTATTTTTTTGTTCTATGTAAGGCCAAACCATTCATTTTTTTTTTTTTATTTAAGATTTGACCCCTTTTACATCCTCAGTAGTATCATTTTCTAATTATTTCCTCTCTGTCCTAGAATAACTTTCCTGTTAAAACCTGGATTGTTTCCATCAGCAAGCAAACAAGTTACAAACTCATTCATGTTAAAATATAAAACCTGTTTTACCCTAAGTCTCTCTGCAGTGTGCCCAGCACCCATGATTTCTCTGTTACATTTTATAATAAAAATTCTCTAAAAAATTATTTATCTTTGTTATCTCCCCCTTTACCTCTGAATTTAGTCTAGTAAGACTTTCATCTCCAATATTCCTCTACTATGGCTTTGGCCAACTATACCCATGGCCTGCATACTGTTAATACAGTGGTCACCTCTCTGTTATTAAACTACAAAATTCATAAGTTGCGTTTGGCATAGTTAGTAATTCCCTATTCTATAAAATACATTTTCCTTTACTTCTATTCTAGAAAACTTATGATTCTTTGTTCTCTTACAACTTAATTATGTTTTCCTAAATAATTTCTTTCTAGTTGATTCTCATCTTCCAATTCCTAATGATTGGAATACCCACTAACCATCGAAATAGCCAAAATTTGCATTTGATTTGCTGATGGAATTCTAGGAGAGATTACCAATGTTTATTTGGCTGTTTTACTAAATCTTGAACTCATCAGTGGTCTTTGACAAATGAAATTAAGATCCACCTATATCTTGGTATGCTATGGTAGAAAGAATTCAGTGTGTAAAGGAGATAAGGAATATGATAGTAGATTTATCATTTGTAACATATTAAGCTATGTCTCACAAGAAGACCTAGAAAGCATTTCCTGGATCATGGTATTGGTAATACATGACAGGGACCAACACCATGAAAACTCTCTGTAGTGGCTCTTTTCTGTTGAGGTGCTATTATAAAGGATGTCCCAGCTTTCAGTGGGGAAGACGGACTCCTAGAGTACCATTGAAAAGTGTAGTAAGCTAAATTCAAATGTTGGATGGTTAGGTTTAAATCTAAAATTTCTTTGCTCAGCTTCTACACTGCTGGTGGGAATGCAAATTAATACATTCCTTTTGGAAAGATGTTTGGAGAACACTTAGAGATCTAAAAATAGACCTGCCATTCAATCCTATAATTCCTCTACTAGGTATATACCCAGAAGACCAAAAATCACATCATAACAAAGATATTTGTACCAGAATGTTTATTGCAGCCCAATTCATAATTGCTAAGTCATGGAAAAAGCCCAAATGCCCATCCATCCACGAATGGATTAATAAATTGTGGTATATGTACACCATGGAATATTATGCAGCCTTAAAGAAAGATGGAGACTTTCCCTCTTTCATGTTTACATGGATGGAAGCTGGAACATATTCTTCTTAGTAAAGTATCTCAAGAATGGAAGAAAAAGTATCCAATGTACTCAGCCCTACTATGAAACGAATTTATGGCTTTCATATGAAAGCTATAACTGAGTTATAACCTAAGAATATGGGGAAGAGGGAGAGGGATGGGATGGAGGGGTGAAGATGGGTGGGGGGAGGGTGATTGGTGAGATTACACCAATCTTACAAGGGTACATGTGAAACTTAGTAAATGTGGAATATAAATGTCTTAACACAATAACTAAGAAAATGCCAGAAAGGCTGTTAACCAGTGTGATGAAAATATGTCAAATGGTATATAAAACCAGTGTGTGGTGCCCCATGATCACATTAATGTACACAGCTATGATTTAATAAAAAAAGAAAGAAAGAAGGAAAGAAAGAAAAGTGTAGTACGTATCATCTAGGTCCTTGTTGGCATGGTTATCATGATAGGGAACAAGACCAAACAAGAAACCACAAAATATGAGCCCTGAGGATCTTGGCAGTGATTAATGACTGTGGGTCCTTTAATGACATGAGAAGCCCAAAGAGGCCTTACTTATGAAACACAGACACGCTTTGACTGTGGTGAATCAGTGGGTATACAGTTCCTGATCTGATAACACTTTTTTTCCTTAATGAAGGAATGCTGACAGCACTTATTTATTTTTTATTGACAGGCAGAAATATACCTTTATAATATTGACTAAATTTTATATCAACTCTCTAGATTAATAATAATTTTCTTCATTTAACCACTTTAAGCTGCAATATAGGACAGGCCAGTAGGATCCGGTATAGATTATTCAAGATAATATTTCTACATAGGTAGGAAATGATAGATATTTTAGATTCCTTGACAAGTACTTTTGTGCCTAGGAGAGGGAGATAAACCACATAAAAATTTAGGTTCCTGATGCCTTAAATATTTTCTGAGGGTCTCTCTAAAGTAAAAGATAGATACTACATCCTGTATCTTCTTCAACTGTGAAAGAAGCAAAATGCTTGCTGATTTCTCTTTTAGTTTTGAAGTCAACATGTACAATTGGGTCTGTTGCATTGCTTGTATGAACCGTAGCTTGTAAGCTCTAATAATTTCAAGCTGATCAAGACTTAAGTACAAGCATGAATGGGACTTTATCCCGAGGACCTAATGTTACAACTTAGTGGATATGTAAATTGTGACATACATATTGTGAAGCAAGTTTATATAGAAGAAGAAGTAGGTTTTTATTGCTGCTGTTATTTGTTTTTGTTTTACCAAAGCAAAATAATCTTTCCTTCTATTTAGTGGCAATTACTGTTTTGTCATTGCCCCTGTAGAAACTCCAAACCTAGGTAACCTAACATCCATATGACCCCAGTTTCTCTAGCCCAACAAACTATAAAATTAAGTGTGCTTACCATAAAATTAATCTGCTTGTAAAAGTCATACATCATGAGTTCTTTTTAAAACCCTTTTCCTCTAAAGGGACAGCATCAAATGGTTGCAAAAGAAGAAAGCTTTTAAAGGTAAATTTATGCATTATTTAAAGCAGATTTAGATTTAGATTACTTATTTATTAGTATGAAATTTCTTGTCTCTTGATGCCACGGACCACCCTGTCGGTGGGCTCCAGTCCGAGGGAAAGCAGGGAGAAGGAACGAGGAAAGTTGAGAGGTCGGCACAGGAATGACAGTCTGGCACACTACGGGTTAAAGTATGCAGCTGCAAATTTTACTGAGAGTATATGTTGGTATTTATACATTTTCTTTCCAAAGTTCAAACAATGCAATCTTCATTCTGTTTATGTGTCTGCATATGCGGTTTATCATGCATTACATGTTTTCAAGGTTTTGCTCTCTGGAGGGAGGTGGTTTATCAGTAACACCTGCTTACTCCCTCTTCAGGAATGTCAAGGCTTACAACTCTTCTCAGTCCTGTAACTCTTTTCAGTTTCTTATGATCTTATTTTTAAAACAGCTGGACATATTCTTTTATGTATAATGCTTGACTACTTTTATATATATTTTCTATATATTTTTACTCTTATTAGTAACTATACTTTGATTCATAATTGATTGTTTGTTAAACATTAAACTACTCTATTGATTTGTATTACATATGAAAATTAGTGAAGCAAGATGTTTGAACAAATCCTTATTGTGGGAGGTCATGTCTTGTAAAAGTTCTGCTTATGCATTCATTCTGTTTTTTCTGTCCCCACTGATATTTATGGTGGGAAAAACCTTTTTGTGTGTTTATTAGTAGTGCCACTGAGTCTAGCAAGCTCATGAGGTGGTGTTATATTTGGATCAACAGTGTATTGTGTTCATTCTTAAGAAAGTACATATTGATAGTTTATCAGAACAAACAGACTTCTGGTACAGAATGACAAACACATGAATAGATGCCACAATCTTTAAACTTAAGCGGGTAACTGAGCATGCTAGGCAACATTTCTGATGCTGTGCATACTGGGGGCACTGGGGGCTAAGCTCCGTGGAGCACAATCCACCTTCCCGTCGTTCTAGAACGCGGACAGCGCCGCCTCACTACGGCTATGGTGCCGTGGGTGCGGCATCTTGAAGTAAAAGAAAAAGAAAAAAAAAAAAGCACAAAACAAAAATACCCCAGCTGAATGGTTTTGTTCTCTTTTCCATCCTGACATAGTAGGGTGGAGGTTTGTTGTTTATATACCCTGTTCTTTGGGGCGGAGGAATATTCCACTTGTCTTTTCCCCAAACCCACCTTGCAAATTACTATATTTCTAGTTAAATTGAATGTTTTCCTTTCATCAGTACAAAAATCAGTGGATACTCATTTGTTTCTTGAAAGTCATGAGCCATTGAGCCAGCTGAGTGATTGCCACTGTTTAGATGTAAAGAGAAAGGTAAGGAAAGGGAGAATGCCAAGTTTTGGTACATGGCATGAATTTCTTACAATTCTATCATTTAATAAGGCATGAATCTGTGCTTCTCATGGACTTCAACAACACAAAGGAAGGTTTTTAGACTTAACACCATGCAAATACTGTAAGGAGGCATTGTGGGTATGAAAATCCCATGGTTCAAAATTGTTGGTGGCTTCACCTATGATGAAGACTGTGAGGAAACGAAGATCTTCCTCATAGCAGTGACCAGACTGGCTCTACTATAGGTTGCAACTGCCTCAATCTGATTTCCCACTAAAAGTAGAAAAAAGAATAAAATATGAAATGCAGTTTTGAAGTTATCAGTATTAAGTATATTAGAGCTTTAATAGACAATTTAACAACTGAAAATGAATGACAGAAATATTATGGAAGAGAATAGATATATTATCAAAAAAATACACTGTCCAGTGGAAAAAATGAGGTGGACATAGAAATATGGTGGCTCTTCTTGGGGAAAAATAAAACTATATAATTGCGTTCATGAGAAACGTGAGGAGTGGAATTTACTAAAGTAGGTTTTAGGTATCAATGTGACTCATAATAGGAGAACAAATTTCAGAGGATCAGTACAGAAGCATGGAGACTATCTGAAAGGCCATGGCAGTAGTCTGGGGACAAGCTGATGGCACAGTGGAAGAACACAGAGAGTGTCATGTCCAAATACATTTTTCTGAAAAGTGGATGAGTTTAGCTGATAGATTGGACATTGATTTCAGAGAAGAAAGATATTTGTCCTGAACATCTGGATTGAAAATGATGTTAACTGATGAGGGGTGGGGGACAGTGTGAGAGGATTAAATTTTGGTAGTTAGATGTGTTAAATTTGAAAATGTTAAGATAGGGGCAGCCCCTGTGGCTCAAAGGAGAAGATCGCTGGCCCCATATACAAGAGGTGGTGGGTTCAAACCCAGTCCCGGCCAAAAACTGCAAAAGAAAAAAAATGTTAAGCAAGATCCCAGTAGAGATTTCAAGTAGATATCACTTCTCGGCCTTTTGGCTAAGATCAAGTGTGGAGATTTCAAGTAGATGGTAATCTCTGAGGTGGAAGTAGCAGGAGGATGTCAGGCTGGGAGCTATAAATGTGGGAACAACCAATGTCTAAAAGATATTCATTGTCTGTGATCGAGTGATATCACTATAGAAATACCAACAAAGGGGCAAAGAATTAGTGACAGAGGCTCAGAAGAGGTGGGTGGCAAAATAGAAATAATCGAAGAGTAAGAATGATGCCTCATAACCTAAGACAAAAAAAAAAAATTAACAATGGCTTAAATACTGTTAGGTTTTTGAGCAAATTGAGGATTAAGATCCATTGGTTTGGTCAATGTGGAGTTTTTTAGTGACTGTTAGCAAAGGAATTTAATTTGCATGGGGGTGGGGGATACCTGACTGGACAGTGTACTAACAGATATTCAAAGAAAAGAGAAACTAGACAGAGACTATAGAAAACATACTGGAAGTATTACGTTACAATAGTGTAATAGTGAAAGGTTAGGAAGCCAGTAAAAATGTATGTTTGAAACAGAAAATGACACAGTGTATTTGAACACAGTTCAGAGTTGATCAATTAGGAAAAGAATAATTAAAAATATAAGACAGAAACCAAGTATTAATGTTATCAAATAGATAACAGAGGATATTTCCAGTATTGTGATAGAAAGACAAGCACTATAAAGGCTGATAGTTTATCCACAGTAATGGGCAAGAAAGCAGGACATTATATGGGTATAAATGCAAGTAGATTGATTATTGCAGTTTTTTTAAATTAATCAATTGAACTTTAATTTAAGCCTTCTTTAATTGGTATTTTTTTTTTTTACATGCAGTTAAATTCATCTTGAACAACATATTCCTCAAGATCAGGAATTTTCCCATGAATATCTTTATTTTACAAGGTCTTGTTCAAAGATTGTCATTTGGTTAGTCTCAAGAAACATATTTCAAATGAACCCATATACTAAATGAGTGGAAAAATGGTATATTTAAATGAGGTTTCATTTAAAAAGTGACAATCCTAGTTCTGAACAGATAAAATGTTCATAAAGCAAGCAAAATAAAGCACTCAAACCCTAAGTGGCCATTTTAAATGGCAATTAACAGATTTATAGGCCTTGATTCAAGAGTGTGGCAATGATGATAATGATGACAACAATGCTATTGGTTAAAACTAGCCTATATTGGTTAAAATTTGATAAATTTTATTTAAAATTTAAAATTGATAATTTAAAATATAAATTGATATATAAGTAAATGCACTGCACTGGGGTTCTCTTTTAGCAAAAATCACCTTTCTTAATAATTTCTTTTGTTTAATTATCTCAGCTTAAATTTTATTTTCTAACAATAGTTCAATAGATTAGCCTTCAGTGAAATAATCTTTTTTGATACATTGAGGATCAGCTTTCTTCAATTTCAAGTTTTCATCTAGCAGAGAAGTTAAGTAGTCTTGGGATTCCTTTCAGAAGTGGAAACATTTTAACTCAACCAAATTGTAATTCAATATATTTATCTTTTCTGATTAAGAAAAAATCTGTACTTTCATAATGTGATTTTTTTGAATTTGGTCCTTAAGTGATCATCAAATAAATATTATAGATTCAGGGTAGGAAAAGGGAGCAAGTCATAAAAGGTGAGGTAAAATTTTCATTGCTTGTATATAAGTGCTACTTTTGTCCAAGTTTTATTCCTGTATTTTGTATGAACTTGCATGTATGTGGCTTGGTGAATAGTGAGGTTTTCACCAAAAGTATGGGTGAAACTGTTGCTTTATTTTTTGTTGATATTTGACTTTTGGCAACACATTAGCTGTTTAGATTTATACTGTTTATTTTTTGTAATTTTTGTTTGACTACATTCTTTGATATAAAATCTTCTGCATAGATAATCAGATTGTAAATAACAATTATGTGAAATTTATCAGACAAGGTATCTGACTGGAGTCTGGAATTTTATATTACAAAAGCTGTTATCTGATTCCTACCAGGTTACTACATCTCTTACTAGTGTGAAGACTGGCATTAATTGTCATTGCCATTGACAGACGTTGGAGTCTGTCCAGTAACAGTGAGTGGACATGACACCTAGAATTCTCCTTTCCAATTAGAAAGCCTTTCCAGAAAGAAGGGGTTATAATAAATGCTGGAGAGTTACAGAGTTATAGAGTAGAAAAATGTTCAACAGCTCTTCTATAAGAGAGAACTTATCACTCAATAGTGTTAGTTTCATACTTTGTTTAAATAACTAGAAACACAGAGTACACCTCTGAGTCACAGTAAGAAATATGACTACACCCCCTTCAGATTTAGGGTCAAAAGGACACTCATGTGGAAAAAACTTGCAATATTCAAAAGGTCAGTTAATAATAATCTTCTTACTAACTAGGGTATAGTTCCTGTTTCTCTCTTTGATTTTATTTCCATTGCCTATAATTTTTTGTGTATGCATTTTTGCCATGTACAAATTGGGACCAACAATGCATCACAAGCAAAACTACCAAGGAGCTTGAGATGCAGTTCAGTATGTTGAATATCAATGTCCTCCACCATAAAAAAAAAAAAAAAAGGGAGGCGAAGCATGATGGTGGATGGGACAGATGTTTAGCCCATCTCTCCCAAATCATAATAAGGGGGAATGGGACATGATGACTGACTGGAACCAAGTCTCAACAGAAGCTTCAGTCCAAAGGGAGAGATACTGGCCAGAAAGAACCCAACATAGCCAAAAAAGGGGAGCAGAGCTGAGAGATGAGGTAGATAATCGCTCATCTTCCCTGCTGAGGCAAGCTTCAACTTCAAAGAAACTAATTTCAGGTACAGATGTCATCCCAAAGAGGTTGTGTGGCTGTCCCCTCCCCTAAGAGAGTTGCTTGCTCGCTGTGTGATCTCTACTAATGAGCGACAAACTGAGGCTCTTCTTCCTTACCCCACCAGAGGGAATTGCTGGAAGTTGGGACTCCTTCTCCAGAGAGCCCCTGCTGTGAGCCCAGGAATTCCCTTGTCTGGCAGGAAGTTTGAACAAATATTTTCCTTGCCACCTTGAACCTCCAGTCTACCCCTCCCCGCTGGCCTGGCAGTCTAGAAGTCTGTCCCCTGCAGAAACCAGAATGTCTGCACTTCTTGGCTAGGACTGGGCATTGCATAGACCAAGGCAGTACAGCTGTGCTTTATCTCTAAATCCAGTAACTGTACAGAAAGATATAGAGGGAAAGGTAATTGACCTGGCCCCCAAAAAGTGTATCTCAGCAGCGGACAGAGGCTTGGGTCTCTGCCGTACGGGTGGATGCTTGGAAACTGCTGAGGTGCACTAACCCAAGAGGAGACACCTCCCACCCAACATCAGCATTAATAGAGTGAACCTGCTGGGGTCTAATTTTGAAGAGCCATCTCCCCAACTCCATGGCATGCCAGAGGGAACCAGACATCGCCCTATTGGGATACCAGAGCTGCAGAACAGTGGCAACAAAGGTGCGGTGGCTGAGGGAGAAATTCTTTTGCTGTCTGGATAGCCTCAAGTTTAGATTGAGCTCAGGTGGAACTTTCTTCAGCTGCCATTGAGCCCCAAAGGCAGGCAAACCACAGCTTCCCCTGCTGGATGGTGGCAGACTGTGGTAAACATGAGGAGGAGACAGTGACCCTACTTTGACTCTGGTAGACACATAGCCCTGGCACATTTTCTTATTGGACAGAACAGAGCCACAGAGACTGGGTTAACAGAGACTGCCGGTGGGGATACCAGAGACTGGGGTGACAAGAGTCTGGTGGTGAAGGGTGAGCAAGGTGGGGAAAGAGGCATCAACCCCCTGCCTCCAAACCTCCTACTAGATGGGCCTTTATGACTCCTTGGAGCACCAGAGGCACTCAAACCACACTTGAGCTACCAGTTGATTGCTAATATCTAGTTGCTGGAGACCTTTCAAACTCTCCAGCTAGAGAGTGGGTGCTGTTTGGGATAATTGGTCTGGAACTCTTGAACTGGACAAATCACCCAAGGACCCTCCAAAGTGGTACCCCAGTTTTGCTGTAGTGGAAGGTTTGATTTTTCTCTTCCAGATATTACTGATGGGGGAAGGGATGTTCTAGTTGCTTCTATTTCTCCAAAGCTGAGACTGCAACCCAGAGTCACTGATTCACTAGGATTGGGCAGAGATCAGCTGAATACAAGACAGAGCCAACTACCCCCACTATACCAAGCAGGCCTCCAGAGTCACAAACAGTAGTACTGTACAGGTTCTTTGCAAAATTGTAGAGGAAAAGCTGCACCGGTCCCAGTTTCTTGGTGAAGGGCTGGTCAACCACAACCCCAGAAGTCTCCAATCCAATTTCAACTTACCTGCTCATCTGCTAGTTTTTGAAAAATAATCATGGGGCAGAATCAGTGGAAAAACTCTGTCAATATGAATAATCAGAACAGTTCAACTCCCTCAAGGAATGACAAACCAGCCAAACCAGAGGATCCCATTCACAAACAGATGGCTGAGATGTCCAAAATTGAATTTAGAATTTGGATTGCAAATAAGATTAACAGAATGGAAGTAAAGATGGAGTTAGAAATTGTAGGATTAATTCAGAAGATATCTCAAGAATTCAATGAATTGAAAGACAAAATCACCAAAGATTTAGACACATTGAGAAAAGAAGTTACAGCCTTACATGATATGAAAAATACAGTAGAATCCCTCAGTAAAAGAATGGAACAGGCAGAAGAAAAGATTTATGACATTGAAGACAAAGATTTTGAATAATCTCAAATGCACAAAGAAGAAGAGAAGTGGAGAGCAAAAATGGATCATTCTCTGAGACAGCTCTGGAATAATTTGAAGAAAACTAATATTCATCTTATAGGGATCCCTGAAGGCGACAAAGTAGCTTCACAAGGCGGAGAGGCTCTTCTTCATGAGATTATGAAAGAGAACTTTCTAGACATGCCAAGAGATTCTGAAGTCCAGATAGCAGACAGTTTCAGAACCCCAGCATGACTCAACACGAATAAGACATCCCCCAGGAACATCATAATTAACTTCACTAAAGTTAATATTAAGGAGAAAATTCTGAAAGCAGCCAGACATAAAAAAAAAAAAAAACATAACCTACAAGGGGAAGAATATTAGAATGACAGCAGATCTCACTGCTGAAAACTTTCAAGCTAGAAGAGGGTGGTCATCAACTTAATTTCCTAAAACAAAATAACTTTCAAACCAGGATTCTGTATCCAGATAAACTGAGTTTCATTTACGATGGAGAAATTAAATGCTTTAATGACATTCACATGTTGAAGAAATTTGCCATCACTAAACTAGCTCTCTAGGATATCTTCAGACCTATCCTCCATTATGACCAGTGCAATTTTCCACCACAAAAGTAAACTCACTCTGAAACTTTTGATCAAATTCCAATTTCCACAGTGGTGAAATAATTAAAAATATCCACTGGTCATTCGAAAAACTCGATACCCAAAATTATACCAGGCCTACCAATATTCTCAATTAATGTGAATGGCTTAAATTTTACTCTAAAGAGGCATAGGCTGGCTGAATGGATACAAAAGCTCAGGCCAGATATCTGCTGCATAAAAGAATTTCATCTTACCTTAAGGATAAATATAGACTCAGGGTGTAGGGATGGTCATCTTTATTCCAGGAAAATGGAAAGCAGAAGAAAGCAGGTGTTGTGATTTTATTTGCAGATACAATAGGCTTTAAACCAAAGAAAGATAAGGAGGGTCACAACATATTTGCTAAGGGCAACACTCAATATGATGAGATTTCAATTATGAATATTTATGCACCCAACCAAAATGCACCTCAATTTATAAGAGAAACTCTAACAGACATGAGCAATTTGATTTCCTCCAGCTCTATAGTAGTTGGAGGTTTGAACACCTCCATAGTGGTGTTGATTAAATCCTCCAATAAGAAACTAAGCAAAGAAAGTTTAGATTTAAACTTAACCATCCAACAATTAGATTTAACAGACATGTACAGAACATTACATCCTTAGAAAACTGAATAAAGATTCTTCTCATCAGCCCATGGAACATAACCCAAAATTGATCACAACGTAGGTCACAAATCTACCCTCAGCAAATTTAAAAGAATAGAAATTATTACTTGAATATTCTCAGACCATCATGTAATAAAAGTAGAATTCAGTAACAACAAGAATCAACATATATATATATATATATATATATATATATATATATACAAAAACAGGGAAACTAAATAACTTCATGCTGAATGATAGCTAGGTCATAGATGAGATTAAGAAAGAAATTACCAAATTTTTGGAATGAAACAAAAATGGAAACATGAATTATTAGAACCTCTGAGATACCACAAAGGCAGTCCTAAGAGGAAAATTTATAGCACTGCAAGTTTTCCTCAAGAGAATGGAAAGAGAGGAAGTTAACAACTTAATGGGACATCTCAAGCAATTGGAAGAGGAAGAACATTCCAACCCGAAACCCAGCAAAGGAAAGAAATAACAAAAATTAGAGCAGAATTAAATGAAATTGAAAAAAAAATGATACAACAGATCAATAAATCAAAAAGTTGGTTTTTTGAAAAGGTCAATAAAATAGATAAAACTTTAGCTAACATAATCAAGAAAAAAAGTGTAAAATCTCTAACTTCATGAATCAGAAATGACAAACATGAAATAATAACAGACTCCTCAGAAATTCAAAAATCCTTAATGAATACCACAAGAAACTTTATTCTCAGAAATATGAAAATCTGAAGGAAACTGACCAATACTTGGAAGCATATCACCTTCCAAGACTTAGCCAGAATGAAGTGGAAATGTTGACCAGGCCTATATCAAGTTCTGAAATAGCATCAACTATACAAAATCTCCATAAAAAGAACAGCCTTGGACCAGGTGGCTTCACATCAGAATCCTACCAAACCTTTAAAGAGGAACTACTACCTATATTATTGAAACCATTCCAAAATATAGAAAAAGAAGGAACATGGCCCAACACATTCTATGAAGCAAACGCCACCTTGCTCTCCAAACCAGGGAAAGACCCAACAAGAAAAGAAAATTATAGACCAAAATCACTAATGAATATTGATGCAAAAATATTCAACAAGATCTTAGCAAACAGAATCCAGTAACATATCAAATAAATAATACACCATGACCAAGTGGGTTTCATCCTAGGGTCTCAAGGATGGTTCAATATACACAAATCTATAAATATAATTCAGCACATAAACAAATTAAAAAACAAAGACCATATGATTCTCTCAATTGATGCATAAAAAGTGTTTGATAATATCCAGCATTGCTTTATGATCAGAACACATAAGAAATGGGTATAGAGGAAAATTACTTAAACTAATACAGACCATTTATAACAAACATACCACCAATATCGTATTGAATGGAGTTAAATTGAAACTATTACCACTCAGATCAGGAACCAGGAAAGGTTGCCCATTGTCTCCATTACAATTAGGGAAGAAAAGATAGTCAAGGGTATCCATATAGGGTCAGAAGAGATCAAACTTTCACTCTTCACAAATGATATGATTGTATATGTGGAAAATATCAGGGATTCTACTACAAAACTCTTAGAAGTGATCAAGGAAGAGAACAATGTCTCATGTTACAAAATCAACACTCATAATTCTGTAGCCTTTAAATATAACAACAATAGCCAAGCTGAAAAAACAATCAAGGACCTTATTCCATTTACCAGTGCCAAAGAAGATGAAATATTTGGGAGTTTACCTGACAAAGGACGTGATAGATCTCTATAAAGAAAACTATGAAACTCTAAGAAAAGAAACAGCTAAAGATGTTAACGAATGAAAAAACATAGCATGGGGGTGGGAGGAGACAAGATGGCTGACTGAAGCCGGCTTTCCACAGAGGCTCCAGTCCAGAAGGAGAGTTAAAGGACAAAAATTCAGCAAGTAACCTGGTGGATTTGAGCTGCACTAAGAGAGAAGATTGAAGAATGAACATCAACCCCGCTGAGCGAGCTGCGACCACAAGGATACTAACAAAAGGTACAAAATCCATCACCAAGCAGACGGGAGTCCCCCTCCCCATGAGGACGGCTTGGAGTGCCCCACAATCAGGAAGAGTTCAAAGGTCCTCCCACTATGCTCCATGGGAGAGACCCTCTAAAACTGGACCTACCTCCCCTACTAGTGTATCATGGCGTCCTCCTGCGAGGCATAAAACTGTATAAAACTGTATATAGACTCTACCTGGAATTCTGAGCTCCCAGCACTCCTCTACACTCACACTGAGGTCTGGAGGCCAGTCCCCCAGGAGTTCAGAGTCTTGGGTGATTTCTCAAGGGGTGTGGATGGTGCCTGGACTGCAGCTGGTCAACGCAGGCTCCGGGGCATGGGAGCGAGGAGAGGACAGTTGGCAGAGAGGGGACCACACCAGAGCGGTGGTTCCCTGAGGCACAGTGTGACAGCCATCTTTTGGCGACAATACGGCTAGGTATAAAACTGTGTAAAACTGTGTGCATTCTCTGCTGCAAACCTGGGCTCCCAGCGCTCCCCTCTACTCTTGCTCCATGCTCTGGATTTTTGTCCACCTGGAGTCCAGGCTCTTGGGTGATTGCTCGAGGGGTGTAGACAGTGCCAGGGCTGCAGCAGGTTGGTGCAGACTCTGGGGCATGGGAGCGGAGAGAGGACAGTTGGCCAGAAAAAAGCTGAACCAGAGCAGCAGTTCCCTGAGGCATAAAACAGCAGCCCTCTTTTGCTAGCAATATGGCTCACTACTGAATATTCTGAAGCCACACCCCCTGTCTCCCTGGGCAACCAGAGACTCTGAGTATAGGATTTGCCTAAGGCAACACCAACTTGCAAACCGGGGAAACTCCCAGGGTGGGGCTGACCTAGAGGTCCGCTTTACTGAACCTAAGACACACCTGGCCCTCAGGGGATCGTCAGCCTATAGACAATCCAAGAGCAAAGACAAGATGATTTGGAACTCAATTCAGCTTCTCTTCTGCAGGGGAACTGCAAAGTTGTTCTGTGCTGTTCTGTCATTAATATTAATCAGGAGCAAGACTGGCCCTGAGTGAAAACCCCCCAACATTCATCAAGAGCCTGAGATTGTCAGGCCTCACCTCCTCCTGCTAGAGAGAGGCAGAGCACAGCAGCCTGGCAGACTTCATTTTGATTCAGGCAGGTGCAAACTCCTAGAGTACCGGTTCACTACAGGCAACTGGGTCAGCCAACTGCAGGGCTATCAGCGACTGGGTGTGACAGTGGTGCAAAGTGGAGAAGGAGGCATCAACCTTCCCAAACTGATCTATTTGCTAGGTGGCTCCTCCTGACTCCATGCAGCATTGAAGCTAGCCATACCAGAATAGTCACCAGACCCCTGTGATCCAGTTCCCAGAGACCTCTTAAACTCTCTCACCTGAGACAGGGGCAGACTGAGACAATTGATTTGGACTTTTTGAACTGAACCAATCTCCTGAGGACAAATCAGGTGGTGCCCTGGGTGCACGGTGGTAGGAAGGTTTGATTTTCCTTTTCCAATTGTTTGCCTGTGGGGGAGGTGACTTGTTGCTGATATTTCTCCACAGCTGAGACTTCAATCCAGTGTATCTGTTTCACTAGGGTGGAAAAGAAACCAGCTGAAAAGAAGACAGAACTACTTCGCCCCAGCACAACAGACAGGGCCCCAGTTTCTCAGGCCACAACACTGTACAGGCCCTTGACAAAACCCCAGGGGAAAAAATCAAAGGGAGTAAAACAACCATGCGGCGGAATCAGTGGAAAACCTCTGGTAACATGAATTACCAGAATAGATAAACCCCCCCAAGGAAAGATACGGCAGATGTAATTGAAGATCCCATTAATAAACAACTGGCTGAGATGACAAAAATTGAATTCAGAATTTGGATTTTGGACAAGATTATTAAAGTGGAATTAGGAATTAGAAGAAAAATTCAAAAGTTGTCTCAAGAATTTAATGAATTTAAAGACAAAACCACCAAAGACTTAGACACACTGAAGCAAGAATTAGCAGCCCTCAAAGATATGAAAAATATGGTAGAATCGCTCAGCAACAGAATGGAGCAAGCAGAAAAAAGGATTTCTGACATTGAAGATAAAGTCTTTAAACACTCCCAAACTCTCAAAGAGGAAGAGAAATGGAGAACAAAAACAGATCATTCTCTCAGAGACCTCTGGGATAATACGAAGAAGGCGAATATCAGAATCATTGTAGTTCCTGAAACAGATTAAGTGGCCTCACTGGGCACAGAGGCCCTTCTGCATAAAATTATGAAAGAGAATTTCCCAGACATGCCTAGAGATTCTGAAATTCAGACAGCAGACAGCTTCAGAACCCCAGCATGACTCAACATCAATAAGACATCCCCCAGGCATATCATAATAAACTTCACTAAAGTAAATATGAAGGAGAAAATTCTCAAAGCTGCCAGAAGAGAGAAAATCATTACCTTCAAAGGGAAGAATGTTAGAATGACTGCAGATCTCTCTGCTGAAACTTTTCAAGCCAGAAGAAGGTGGACATCAACTTTTAATCTCCTAAAGCAAAATAACTTTCAACCCCAGATCTTGTACCCAGCTAAACTGAGCTTCATTTATGATGGAGAAATTAAATACTTTAATGACATTCATATGTTGAAGAAATTTGCCATAACCAAACCAGCTCCTCAGGATATTTTCAGACCTATCCTCCATAATGACCAAACCAATCCTATACAACAAAAGCAAACTCACTCAGAAACTTCGGATCAAACTCCAATTTCCACACTGGCAAAAGGATTAAAAATGTCCACTGGACTTTTGAAAAACTCAATACCAAAAATTTCACCAGACTGATCAATATTCTCCATTAATGTGAATGGCTTAAACTGTCCTCTAAAGAGGCATAGGTTAGCTGACTGGATACAAAAACTCAGGCCAGATATTTGTTGCATACAAGAGTCACATCTTAACTTAAAAGACAAATACAGACTCAGGGTGAAAGGATGGTCATCCATATTTCAGGCAAATAGTAATCCGAAAAAAGGAGGTGTTGCAATTTTATTTGCAGATACAATAGGATTTAAACCAACAAAAGTAAGGAAGGACAAGAATGGTCACTTCATATTTGTTAAGGGTAATACTCAATATGATGAGATTTCAATTATTAATATCTATGAACTGAACCAGAATGCACCTGAATTTATAAGAGAAACTCTAACAGACATGAGCAACTTGATTTCCTCCAGCTCCATAATGGTCAGAGATTTCAAAACTCCTTTGGCAGTGTTGGATCGATCCTCCAACAAGAAGCTGAGAAAAGAAATCTTAGATTTAAACATAACCATTCAACATTTGGATTTAGCACACATCTACAGAATCTTTCATCCCACCAAAACTGAATACACATACTTCTCATCAGCCCACAGAACTTACTCCAAAATCGGTAACATCTTAGGTTACAAGACTAACCTCAGTAAATTTAAAGGAATAGAAATTATTCCATGCATATTCTCAGACCAACATGGAATAAAACTTGAGCTGAGTAACAACAGGAATCTGCATACTCATGCAAAAACATGTAAAATAAATAACCTTATGCTGAATGATAGCTGGGTCAGAGATGAGATTAAGAAAGAAATCGCCAGGTTTTTGGAACAAAACAACAACAAAGATACGAACTCTGAGAACCTCTGGGACACCACAAAGGCAGTTCTAAGAGGGAAATGTATAGCACTGTAAGCCTTCCTCAAGAGAACAGAAAGAGAGGAAGTTAACAACTTAATGGGACATATCAAGCAACTGGAAAAGGAAAAACATCCCAATCCCAAGCCCAGTAGAAGAAAAGAAATAACCAAAATAAGAGCAGAATTAAATTAAATTGAAAACAAAGAATAATACAACAGATCAATAAATAAAAAAGCTTGTTTTTCGAAAAGGTCAATAAAATAGATAAACCTTTGGCCAACCTAATCAGGAAAAAAAGAGTAAACTCTCTAATCTCATAAATCCAAAACAACAAAAACGAAATAACTACAGACTCCTCAGAAATGCAAAAATTTCTTAATGAATATTACAAGAAACTTTATTCACAGAAATATGAAAATCTGAAGAAAATTGACCAACACTTCAAAGTACGTCACCTTCCAAGACTTAGCCAGAATCAAGTGGAAATGTTGAACAGGCCCATATCAAGTTTGGAAATAGCATAAACCATACAAAAGCTCCCTAAAAAGAAAAAGCCCGGAACCAGTTGGTTTCACGTCAGAATCTACCAAACCTTTAAAGAGGAACTAGTACCTATATTACTCAACCTGTTCCAAAAGGTAGAAAAAGAAGGAAGACTACAAAATACATTCTATCAAGCAAACATCACCCTGATCCTCAAACCAAGAAAAGACCCAACAATAAAAGAAAATTATAGATCGATATCACTAATGAACATAGATGCAAAAATATTCAACAAGATCCTAACAAACCAACTCCAGCAACACATCAAACATTTTATACATCATGACCAAGTCAGTTTTATCCCAGGGTCTCAAGGCTGGTACAATATATGTAAATCTATAAATGTAATCCAGCACATAAACATATTATAAAACAAACCATATGATTCTCTAATTGATGCAGAAAAAGCTTTTGATAATATCCAGCTTCCCTTCATGATCAGAACAGTTAAGAAAATCTGTATAGAAGGAACATTTCTTAAACTGATAGAGACGATCTACAGCAAACCCACAGCCAATATCATATTGAATGGAGTAAAATGGAATCATTTCCACTCAGATCAGGAAACAGACAAGGCTGCCCATTGTCTCCATTCCTTTTTAACATTGTAATGGAAGTTATAGCCACCACAATTAGGGAAGAACAGGCGATCAAAGGTATCCATATAGGGTCAGAAGACATCAAACTTTTGCTCCTCACAGATGATATGATTGTATATTTGGAAAACACTAGGGACTCGACTACAAAACTCTTAGAAGTGATCAAGGAATACAGCAATTTCTTAGGTTACAAAACTAACATTCATAAATCAGTATCCTTTATATATACCAACAATAGTCAAGTTGAAAAAACAGTTATGGACACTATCCCGTTCACAGTAGTGCCAAAGAAGATGAAATATCTAGGAATTTATTTAACAAACGATGTGAAAGGTCTCTATAAAGAGAACTATGAAGCTCTAAGAAAAGAAAGAAATAGCTGAAAATGTTAACCAATGGAAAAACCTACCATGCTCATGGCTGGGAAGAATCAACATTATTAAAATGTCCATACTACCTAAAGCAATATATAATTTCAACGCAATCCCTATTGAAGTTTCACTGTCATACTTTAAAGATCCTGAAAAAAACAATACTTCATTTTATATGGAATCAGAAAAAACCTGGAATAGCCAAGACATTACTCAAAAATAAAAACAAAGCAGGAGGAATCACAGTACCAGACCTCAGACTCTACTACAAATCGAGTGATCAAAACAGCATGGTATTGGCACAAAAACAGAGAAGTAGATGTCTGGAACAGAATAGAGAACCAAGTGATGAATCCAGCTACTTACCGTTATTTAATCTTTGGCAAGCCAATTAAAAACTTTCAGTGGGGAAAAGCTTCCCTATTTAACAAATGGTGCTATGTGAACAGGCTGGAAACCTGCAGAAGACTGAAACTGGACCCACACCTTTCACCATTAACTAAGAAAGACTCTCACTGTATTAAAGATTTAAACTTAAGACATGAAACTATAAAAATACTAGAGGAGAGTGCTGGGAAAACCCTTGAAGAAATCGGTCTGGGCGAGTATTTTATGAGGAGGACCCCCGGGCAATTGAAGCAGTTTCAAGAATACACTACTGGGACTTGATCAAACTAAAAAGCTTCTGCACAGCTAAGAACACAGTAAGTAAAGCAAGCTAATTGCCCTCAGAATGGGAGAAGATATTTGTAGGTTATGTCTCAGACAAAGTTTTAATAACCAGAATCCACAGAGAACTCAACGCATTAGCAAGAAAAGAACAAGGGATCCCATCGCAGGCTGGGCAAGGGATTTGAAGAGAAACTTCTCTGAAGAAGACAGGTGCGTGGCCTTCAGACATATGAAAAAATGCTCATAATCTTTAAACATCAGAGAAATGCATATCAAAACTACTTTAAGATATCATTTAACTCCAGTGAGACTAGCCTATATCACAAAATCTTCAGACCAGAGATGTTGGCACGGATGTGGAGAAAAGGGAACACTTTTGCACTGCTGGTGGGAATGCAAATTAATACATTCCTTTTGGAAGAATGTTTGGAGAACACTTAGAGATCTAAAAATAGATCTGCCATCAATCCTGTAATCCCTCTACTGGGCTTGTACCCAGAAGACCAAAAATCACATCATGACAAAGTTATTTGTACCAGAATATTTATTGCAGCCCTATTCAGAATTGCTAAGTCATAGAAAAAGCCAAAGTGCCCATCGATCCACGAATGGATTAATAAATTGTGGTATATGTACGCCATGGAATATTATGCAGCTTTAAAGAAAGATGGAAACTTTACCTCTTTCATGTTTACATGGATGGAGCTGGAACATATTCTTCTTAGTAAAGTATCTCAAGAATGGAAGAAAAAGTACCCAATGTACTCAGCCCTACTATGAAACTAATTTAGGGTTTTCACTTAAAAGCTATAACCTAGTTACAACCTAAGAATAGGAGGAAGGGGGAAAGGGAGGGGCAGGAGCTGGGCAGGAGGTAGAAGGAGGGGGATTTGTGGGATTACACCAGCGGTGCATCTTACAAGGTTATATGTGAAACTTGGTAAATGTGGAATGTAAGTGTCTTGGCACAGTAACTGAGAGAATGCCAGGAAGGCTATGTTAACCAGTGTGATGAAACTGTGTCAAACAGGCTGTGAAGCTAGTGAATGATGCCCCATGGTCATATCAATGTACACAGCTGTGATTTAGTAAAAATAAAAAAAGATAAGAAAAAAAAAGTTCGTGCTTGTTGGGCATAGCACAACTTTTCAAATCTTAGAATCAAACTGTACACTGTCACCCTATCATTTCCTGTTCTACATAGATTTTGTGTAATATTTTTATTATAGGAACTCCTGAAAATCAAGCTTGACAAAGATATGTCATTGAAAGATACAATGTTATTGTAGCACTCAAACATCAAAACTGCAAACAATTTTGAGCTATTAGTTTATGCAGTGAGTTTTTTTAAAACTTTTATGTCTTCAACTTTTGAAGTTTTCCTTGACACACCCTTTCAAAATAATAGCTCTCCATTTCACAAATGTTGTGATGACAGAAAGCGATAGTAAGTGTAAATAATTAATGCCACTAATTGGCATATAGGTGAGCAATAAATTATCGATGTTATTAGTAAAGAAAAAAAAAGTAGAAAAAGCATAGCATGCTCATGACTGGGAAAAATCAACATTGTCAAAATGTCTATACTACCCAAAGCAATATACAATTTTAATGCTATCCCTATTAAAGTTCCATTGTCATACTTTAAAGATCTCAAAAAAATAATACATAATTTTATATGGAGTAAGAAAAAAATCTTGAATAGCCAAGACATTACTCAGAAATAAAAACAAAGCAGGAGGAATTACACTACCAGACCTCAGATTATAATATAAATTGATAGTGATCAAAACAGCATAGTACTGGCACAAAAACAGAGACAGATGTATGGAACCAAATAGAGAACCAAAAATAAACCCTGCTACTTATCATTAGTTGGTCTTTGACAAGCCAATTAAAAACATTCAATGGAGAAAAGATTCCCTATTTAACAAATGGTGCTGAGTGAACTGTCTGGCGACCTGTAGAAGACTGAAACTCAACCTACCCCTTTCACCTTTAACTAAGATAGACTCTCACTGGATTAAAGATTTAAAC
The DNA here is from genome assembly GCF_027406575.1 of Nycticebus coucang. Classification (NCBI taxonomy): domain Eukaryota; kingdom Metazoa; phylum Chordata; class Mammalia; order Primates; family Lorisidae; genus Nycticebus; species Nycticebus coucang. The sequence goes on from NC_069792.1 coordinate 37,203,314, forward strand.
TTAAGATATGAAACTATAAAAATACTAGAAGAAAGTGCTGGAAAAACTCTTGAATAAATCAGCCTGGGTGAATATTTTATGAGGAGGACCTCCCGGACAATTGAAGCAGCATCAAAAATACACTACTGGGACCTGAGGAAACTAAGAAGCTTCTGCCCAGCCAAGAACACAGTAAGTAAAGGAGGCAGACAGCCCTCAGAATGGGAGAAGATATTTGCAGGATATGTCTCTGACAAAGGTTTAATAACAAGAATCCACAGAGAACACAAACCTATTAGCAAAAAAAGAACAAGTGATCCCATCTCAGGCTGGGCAAAGGACTTGAAGAGAAACTTCTCTGAAGAAGACAAGCACTTGGCCTACAGACACATGAAAAAATGCTCGTCATCCTTAATCATCCTAGAAATGCAATTCAAAAGTACTTTGAGATATCATCTAACTTCAGTAAGACTAGCCCACCTCACAAAATCCCCAAATCAGAGATGTTGACCTGCATGTGGAGAAAAGGGAACACTTTTACACTGCTGGTGGGAATGCAAACTAGTATGTTTTTTTTGAAAGATGTTAGGAGAATACTTAGAAATCTAAAAATAGACCTTCCATTCGATCCTACAATTCCTCTACTAGATATATATCCAGAAGACCAAAAATCACCAAAGATATTTGTATCAGAATGCTTATTGCAGCCCAATTCATAATTGCTAAGTCATGGAAAAAGCCCAAGTATCCATTACTCATGAATGGTGGTATATGTACACCATGGGATATTACGCAGCCTTAAAGAAAGATGGAGACTATACCTCTTTCATGTTTACATGGATGGAACTGGAAAATATTCTTCTTAGCAAGGTATTTCAAGAGTGGAAGAAAAAGTACCCAATGTACTCAGCCTACTATGAAACTAATTTATAGGTTTCATTGAAAATTATAACCCAATCTCAACACAAGAATATGGGGAAAGGACCAAGGGAAGGGAGGGGATAAGGGAGGATGGGTGGAGGGAAGATAATTAGGGGGTCCACACCTATGGTGCATCTTAGAATGGTACAGGTGAAATTTACTAAATGTAGAATATAAAAGTCTGAACACAATAACTAAGAAAATGCCATGAAGGCTATGTTAACCAGTTTGATATAAATATTTCAAACGGTGCATAAAACCAGCACATTGTACCTCATGATTGCTTTATTGTACACAGCTATGATTTAATTAAAAAAAAAAGAAAGAAAAACTTCCCAGAAGTGTTTACAACTTAGATCATCTTCATGGGGACTACTCCTATACTGGTACTTAATTCAGTGTTCCTATTAAATTTTAATAAAATGGAAACTCGGGCCCAGTTTTTTGCATTATTTTAAATGATAATGTACTTAAACTCACATTTGTTACTTCTTTTAAGGGTCATTTCAATCCATAATGCCATGAAAGAGTAATTTTCGATGTTTAATTATCATAATACATGATTGAAATATGGGCAAATACTCCTAACAGCACAAACTAAACAAACAACCATATTACTATTTTGGGGTTGTTATAACTTAGTAAATGTGATTCTTGAGAAAATATAAATTCTTGTAGCCTTGTATTAGCTGCCTCTCCACTTCCTTTGCTTTCACTTCCTTTCCAGCTTACCATGTAAGGAGAGCTAAGGATGGATATTTGATCTCATTTATTTCTAATTTTTTGCAGGTAGATACTTTTCATCAACTAACAATCCCCAATTAGATGCTGTCATTGTATGTAAAAACCCAAATTGCTTCATAAATAAGTACATATTGACATCAAGGAAACAGTTTTCTTAAAGATCTTAGGTTTTTTTTTTTTTCCCTTCCAACTATTTACAGAGTTTTGAAAACAAAAGAGTAAAATGATAAAATACCTAAAGCAGGTCTAGCTATCTATCTTCCTTCTCTCCATCTCTATATTTGTATAATTCTAAAAATGAAAACTTGCTTCTTTGATGCTTAAGAAAATTGCATTGCCAACAAAAGATCTTAAAACCATATTATGATTCCATAATATAACAATCTGAATTTTTTTGACAATACATTCCTTAGAAGTTCCTTAAAGAATTAGATATTTTGATTGAAACTGATTAGTATGAGAAATTATTGGTCATAGGTTATATGGCACTTGATACAATTGAAGATAATCAGAATTGAAGATGAGAAATATACATCTAGAAAGTTGTATAAACTTTATACATGTACATATACATATATTTATATTTTGACATTTAACATAGATTCATAATATTGCACAGACCAGACATGTATTGCTTACTAACAAAAGTTCATGTACTTGCTCTTATGTTGTCAGCACTGTACAAACAACTTACTAAGATTTCATAGCCTTGATATATTTGGGTCTTATGGCTGTGTTTGTGTTGACATGTAGTGGCATCTTACTGTGTGGCATGCATTATTGTTGTTGCATGCATCATATGACAATACCTCTGATGGTTATACCAGAAAAAGAGTTCCAAAATCGCTTTGAAAGATGGTATAGATACTGACATTGATGCATAGCTTCCCAAGGTGAATACTTCATAGGTGATTGTAGTCACATTCAGGAAAGAGGTATGTAGCACTTTTTCTAGGATCAATTTGCAAACTTAATACTCAGACCCTTCTATATTTATAGCAGAATTATTGGTCATAGGTTATATGGCACTTGCTACAATTGAAGATAATCAGAATTGAAGGTGATGGTGAACTGTTTTCTAAAGTGGTTGTTCCAATGTTCACCAGTCATCTATTTCTTTTGTTTTTTTGTTTCCCACCTCCAAAAGGTGTGTCACACACCGAACCCCTCCACCCCCTTCCTCCTTTCTTCTCTCTGCTCTTCCCTTCTCCCACCCCTAACTCATTCCCTCTTTCTGCTCTCCCTTTCCCCCACCCCCACCCTGTACTGGGTTATTAATTGTCTTCATATCAGAATTGAGTACAAAGAATTCTTGCTTCTCCATTCTTGTGATGCTTTACTAAGAATAATGTGTTCCAGGCGGTGCCTTTGGCTCAGTGAGCAGGGCGCTGGCCCCATATACCGAAGGTGGCGGGTTCAAACCCAACCCCTGCCAAACTGCAACCAAAAAAAAAAAAGAATAATGTGTTCCACTTCCATCCATGTTAATACGAAGGATGTAAAGTCTCCATCTTTTTTAATGGATGAATAGTATTCCATGGTATATATATACCATAGCTTGTTAATCAATTCCTTGGTTGGTGGGCATTTAGGCTGTTTCCATATTTTGGTGACTGTAAATTGAGCTGAGATTAACAGTCTAGTGCAAGTGTCCTTATGGTAAAAGGATTTTTTTCTTCTGGGTAGATGCCCAGTAATGGGGATGCAAGATCAAATGGGAGGTCGAGTTTGAGTCCATACTTCCTTTCAAAAAGGTTGTATTAGTTTGCAGTCCCATCAGCAGTGTAAAAGTGTTCCTTTTCTCCACGTCCACACCAGCACCTGCAGTTTTGCAATTTTGTGATGTGGGCCATTCTCACTGGGATTAGATGATATCTCAGGGTGGTTTTAATTTGCATTTCTCTAGTAATTTTTTTTCTTATGTTTGTTAGCCATTTATCTGTCTTCTTTAGAGGAGGTTCTATTCATGTCTATTGCCTATTGACATATGGGATTGTTTGCTTTTTTCATGTGGATTAATTTGAGTTCTCTATAGATCCTAGTTATCAAGCTTTTGACTGATTCAAAATATGCAAATGCCCTTTCCCATTGTGAAGGTTGTCTGTTTACTTTGGTTATTGTCTCCTTAGCTGTATAGAAGTTTAGTTAAGTCCCATTTGTTTATTTTTGTTGTTTGCAGTTGCCACAGAAGTCTTCTTCTTCATAAAGTCTTTCCCCAGGCAAATATATTCGAGCATTTTTCCTATGCTTTCTTTGAGGATTTTTATTATTTCATGCCTCAAATTTAGGTCTTTTATCCATCTTGAATCAATTTTTCTAAGTGGAGAAAGGTGCGGATCCAGTTTCAGTCTTTTACATGTGGATATCCAGTTCTCCTAGCACCATTTATTGAATAGGGATACTTTCCTCAGTGTATGTAAGAAGTATTTTGAGTTTCTAATCTTAGGAATAACATTTTTCTCATCTAGTTTAGTTTCTTTTCAAGTGTCCCTGACATGTTTTAAAGCAGCAGTTCTCAACCTGTGGGTCACGACCCCTTTGTAACAATGAAAATACATCACTGTATTAGGAAGGTTGAGAACCACTGTTTTAAAGTAAATATTTTTGTGGAAGTACATCATACTTAGAGAAAAAGGGGCATGCATAAGAATTTAACAAATTTTCCCAACATAAACATATACAAGTGAAAGTGACCCTGGGTAGAAAAAACAAACAAACAAACAAAACAAAAAACAGAACATCATCTGCACCACATAAGCCATGGCTACCTATAACTGCTAGCTTTTCCTTGTCCCTGGAGATAAACCCTCTCCTGATTTCTTTTTTTTTTTTTTAATTGTACATTTTATTTATTTATTTTTTGTTATTGCAGTTTTTGTCCAGGGCTGGGTTTGAACCTACCACCTCCAGTATATGGGGCTGGCGCCCTACTCCTTGAGCCATGGGTGCCACCCCCCTCTCCTGAATTCTAATGCTATATGCTAATTTATCATTGTTTTTAGACTCTATATAAAGGGAAACACATAGTATATTTCGTGTCTGGTGACATTTATCAGTGTTTTTTTTTATTAAATCATAGCTGTGTACATTAATGCATTCATGGTGTACAATGAGCTGGTTTTATATACAATTTGAAATTTTTTTCATCAAACTGGTTAACATAGCTTTCATGGCATTTTCTTAGTTATTGTGTTAAGACATTTATATTCTACATTTAGTAAATGTACCCTTGTAAGAGTCACCCTAGGTGTGGTCCCACCAATTACCCTCCCTTCATCCCCCTCCCCTCCCTTCCCTTTCCCCTTTTTCCATATTCTTGGGCTATAATTGGGTTATAGTTACATAGTAGGGCTGAGTACACTGGATACATTTTCTTCCATTATTGAGATAATTTGCTTTGAAGAATATGTTTCAGCTCCATCCATGTAAACATGAAGAAGGTAAAGTCTCCATCTTTCTTTAAGACTGCATAATATTCCATGGTGTACATATAGCACAATTTATTAGTGCATTCATGGGTTGATGGGCACTTGGGCTTCTTCCATGACTTAGCAATTATGAACTCAGCTGCAATAAACATTCTGGTACAAATATCTTTGTTAAAGTATGATTTTTGGTCTTCTGGATATATAGCTAGTTATCAGTGGTTTTTATTATATCCAGCAGTAGCCTTAATATTTTCCTGTTACATGGTATTCCATTTTATGAACATTTCACACTTTATTTTACTTGAAATGGACGATTTTTTTTATATTTTGAGAGTATTACAAACAATGCTACCATAAAGATTCTTGTGCATAATTTTTGTCTATATGTGCATAGTATATGCTCAATTAAGATTTATATTTGAACAGGATTATTCTATTAACTTGGTTGAGACTAGACGTTACTCAGGCAAGATTAGTAACAGGGATATTGACATTGTTGCAATATTTCAGATGATACCATCCTGTGCCTAGTTTTGTTGCAGTGGAGTGATAAAATAGGGTCCACCTTGGAAATATTTTGAAGATTGAGCTTAAAAATCAGCTAAGCTTTCCAAAGACAATCATTTCAATGAAAATAAAGACTAAGGACTTATCAATACTCACAAAGCCTTGTCTGATCTGGGTACCTCTCTGATTCTCCTTTCTTTTCACTCGATTTCCTTTTATTTTTTTCTTCCTTTTTTTAAATTAAATCATAGCTGTGTACATCAATGTGATCATGGGGCACCATACACTAGTTTCATAGATCGTTTGACACATTTTCATCACACTGGTTAACATAGCCTTCCTGGCATTTTCTTAGTTATTGTGTTAAGACATTTCTATTCCACATTTACTAAGTTTCACATATACCCTTGTAAGATGCCATGCAGGTGTAATCTCAACAATCCCCCTCCCTCTACCCACCTCCACCCTCCCTACCCTCCCTTTTCCCCTTCCCCCTATTCTTAGGTTGTAACTGGGTTATAGCTTTCATGTGAAAGCCATGAATTAGTTTCATAATAGGGCTGAGTACATTTGATAATTTTTCTTCCATTCTTGAGATACTTTACTAAGAAGAATATGTTCCAGCTCCATCCATGTAAACATGAAAGAGGTAAAGTCTCCATAATATTCCATGGTGTACATATACCACAATTTATTAATCCATTCGTGGATCGATGGGCACTTGGGCTTTTTCCATGATGTAGCAATTATGAATAAGGCTGCAATAAACATTCTGGTACAAATATCTTAGTTATGATGTGATTTTTGTTCTTCTGGGTATATGCCTAATAGGGGAATTATAGGATTGAATGGCAGATCTATTCTTAGATCTCTAAGTGTTCTCCATTTATCTTTCCAAAAGGAATGCATTAATTTGCATTCCCACCAGCAGTGTAGAAGTGTTCCCTTTTCTCCACATCCACACCAATATCTCTGGTCTTGGGATTTTGTGATATAGGCTAATCTTACTGGAGTTAGATGGTATCTCAAAGTAGTTTTGATTTGCATTTCTCTGATGATTAAAGATGATGAGCATTTTTTCATATGTCTGAAGGCCATGTGCCTCTCTTCTTCAGAGAAGTTTCTCTTCAAATCCCTTGCCCAGCCTGCGATAGGATCCCTTGTTTTTTTCTTGCTTATACATTTGAGCTCTTTGTGGATTCTGGTTATTAAACCTTTGTCGGAGACATAACCTGCAAATATCTTCTCCCATTCTTAGGGATGTTTGCTTGCTTTAATTACTGTGTTCTTGGTTGTGTAGAAGCTTTTTAGTTTGATTTAATCCCAGTAGTGTATTTTTCAAGCTGCCTCAATTGCCCGGGGGGTCCTCCTCATAAAATACCCACCGAGACCAATTTCTTCAAGGTTTTCCCTACACTTTCTTCTAGTACTTTTATAGTTTCATGTCTTAAGTTTAAATCTTTAATCCAGTGAGAGTCTATCTTAGTTAATGGTGAAAGGTGTGGGTCCAGTTTCAGTCTTCTATAGGTTGCCAGTCAGTTCACCCAGCACCATTTGTTAAATAGGGAATCTTTTCCCCACTGAAAGTTTTTAATTGCCTTGTCAAAGACCAAATAATGGTAAGTAGCTGTATTCATCTGTTGGTTCTCTATTCTGTTTCAGATATCTACTTCTCTGTTTTTGTGCCAGTACCATGCTGTTTTGATCACTATTAATTTGTAGTATAGTCTGAGTTCTGGTAGCGTGATTCCTCCTGTTTTGTTTTTATTTCTGAGTAATGTCTTGGATATTCAAGGTTTTTTCTGATTCCATATAAAATAAACTATTATTTTTTCAAGATCTTTAAAGTATGACAGTGGAGCTTTAATAGGGATTGCATTAAAATTATATATTGCTTTGGGCATATAGACATTTTAACAATGTTGATTCTTCCCAGCCATGAGTATGGTTTGTTTTTCCATTTGTTAAAATTTTCAGATATTTCTTTTCTTAGAGTTTCATAATTCTCTTTCTAGAGACCTTTCACATCTTTTGTTAGATAAACTCCCAAATATTTCATCTTCTTTGGCACTGTGAATGGGATAGAGTCCTTAACGGTTTTTTCAACTTGACTATTGTTGGTATATATAAAGGCTACCGATTTATGAATGTTGATTTTTGTAACCTGAGATGCTGCTGTATTCCTTAATCACTTCTAAAAGTTTTGTAGTAGAATCACTGGTGTTTTCCAGATACACAATCATATCATCTGCGAAGAGTGACAGTTTGATCTCTTCTGACCCTACATGGATACCCTTGATCGCTCTTTATTCCCTAATTGCAAATGCTAAAACTTCCATTACAATGTTCAAAAGCAGTGGAGATAATGGGAAGCCTTGTCTGTTTCCTGATCTGAGTGAAAATGATTTCAATTTAACTCTGTTCAATATGATATTGGCTGTGGATTTGCTGTAGATGGCCTCTATCAGTTTAAGAACTTTCCCTTCTATACCAATTTTCTTAAGTGTTCTGATCATGAAGGGATGCTGGATATTATCAAGGCTATTTCTGCATCAATTGAGAGAATCATATGGTCTTTGTTTTTTAATTTGTTTATGTGCTAAATTATATTTATAGATTTACATATAAATCTTGAGACCCTGGGATAAAACCGACTTGGTCATCATGTATAAATTGTTTGATATGTTGCTGGATTCTGTTTGTTATGATCTTGTTGAATATTTTTGCATTCATATTTATTAGTGATATCGGTCTATAATTTTTTTTTTCTTGCTGGGTCTTTCCCTGGTTTGGGGATCAGGGTGATGTTTGCTTCATAAAATGTGTTGGGTAGTATTTTTTCTTTTCCTATATTTTGGAACATGTTGAGTAATATAGGTACTATTTCCTCTTTAAAGGTTTGGTAGAATTCTGACATGAAGCCATCTGGTCCCTGGCTTTTCTTCTTAGGGAGTATTGGTATGGTTGATGCTATTTCAGAACTTGATATGGGCCTGTTCAACATTTCTACTTGATTCTGGCTAAGTTTTGGAAGGTGTTGTGCTTCCATGTATTGGTCAATTTCCTTCAGATTTTCATATTTCTGAGAATAAATTTTCTTGTAATATTCATTAAAGATTTTTTGAGTTTCTGAGGAGTCTGTTGTTATTTCATCATTGTCATTTCAGATTGATGAGATTAGGGATTTTACTCTATTTTTCCTGATTAGGTTGGGCAAAGGCTGATCTATTTTATTGACCTTTTCAAAAAACCAACTTTTTTATTTATTGATCTGTTGTATGATTCTTTTGTTTTCGATTTCATGTAATTGTGCTCTAATTTTGGTTATTTCTTTTCTTCCACTGGGCTTGGGGTTGGAATGTTCTTCGTTTTCCAGTTGTTTGAGGTGTCCCAGTAAGTTGTTAACTTCCTCTCTTTTCATTCTCTTGAGGAAGGCTTGCAGTGCTATGAATTTCCCTCTTAAGGCTGCCTTTGCTGTATCCCAGAGGTTCTGTTAATTTGTGTCTTCATTGTCGTTTTGTTCCAAAAATTTGGCTATTTCCTTCTTGATCTCATCTCTGACCCAGCTATTATTCAGCATAAGATTATTTAACTTCGAAGTTTTTGTATGAGTATGCAGATTCCTGTTGTTACTGAGCTCAACTTTTATTCCATGGCGGTCAGAGAAGATGCAAGGAATAATTTTCATTCCTTTAAATTTACTGAGGTTAGACTTGTGACCTAAAGTGTGACTGATTTTGGAGTAAGTTCCGTGGGCTGATGAGAAGTATGTGTATTCAGTTTTGTTGGGATGAAATGTCTGTAGATGTCTACTAAATCCAAATGTTAGATGGTTAGGTTTAAATCTAAGATTTCTTTGCTCAACTTTTTATTGGGGGATTGATCCAAGACTGCCAAAGGATTGTTGAAATCTCCGAGTATTATGGAGCTGGAGCAAATCAAGTGGCTCATGTCTGTTAGAGTTTCTCTTATAAACTGAGGCACATTCTGGTTGGGTGCATAAATATTAATGATTGAAATCTCATCATATTGAATATTATCCTTAACAAATATGAAGTGACCATTCTTGTCCTTCCTTACTTTTGTTGGTTTAAAACTATTGTATCTGCAAATAAAATTGTAACATCTGCTTTTTTCTGATTACCATTTGCCTGAAATATGGATGACCATCCTTTCACCCTGAGTCTATATTTGTCTTTTAAGTTAAGACGTGATTCTTCTATGCAACAAATATCTGGCCTGAGTTTTTGTATCCAGTCAGCTAACCTATGCCTCTTTAGAGGACAGTTTAAGCCATTCACATTAATGGAGAATATTGATAAGTCTGGTAAAATTTTAAGTATCGAATTTTTCAAAAGTCCAGTGGACATTTTTCATTTTTTTGCCAGTGTGGAAGTTGGAGTTTGATCAAAAGTTTCTGAGTGAGCTTACTGTTGTAGTAGAGGATTGGGTTGGTCATTATGGAGGATAGGTCTGAGGATATCCTGAAGAGCTGGATTGGTTATGGCAAATTTCTTCAACATATGAATGTCATTAAAGTATTTAATTTCTCCATCATAAATGAAACTCAGGTTAGCTGAATACAGGATCCGGAGTTGAAAGTCATTTTTCTTTAGGAGATTAAAAGTTGATGACTACCCTCTTCTGGCTTGAAAAGTTTCAGCAGAGAGATCTGCAGTCATTCTAATATTCTTCCCTTTTTAGGTAATGGCTTTCTTACATCTGGCTGCTTTGAGAATCATCTCCTTCATATTAACTTTAGTGAAGTTAATTATGATATGCCTGGTGGATGTCTTATAGGGGTCGAGTTATGCTGGGGTTCTGAAGCTGTCTTCTATCTGAATTTCAGAATCTCTATGCATGTCTAGAAAATTCTCTTTCATAATTTCATGGAGAAGGGCCTTTGTGCCTAATGAGGCCACTTCACCAGTTTCAGGGATTCTAATGAGTCGGATATTAGCCTTCTTTAAATTATCCCAGAGCTCTCTGTGAGAATGATCCATTTTTCCTCTCCATTTCTCTTCTTCTTTGAAAGTTTGGGAGCATTCAAAGGCTTTGTCAGAGATCCTTTCTTCTGCTTGCTCCACTCTGTTAATGAGGGATTCTACTGTATTTTTCAGATCTTTGAGGGCTGCAAATTCTTGCTTACATGTGTCTAAGTCTTTGGTGGTTTTGTCTTTAAATTTGTTATATTCTTGAGACAACTTTTGGATTTCTCCTCGAATTCCTAATTCCATTTTGTTAATCTTATTTGCCATCCAAATACTGAATTCGATTTCTGACATCTCAGCCAGTTGTTTGTGAATGGGATCTTCAATTACATCTGCCATAACTTTCCTTGGGGTGGGGGGGGTTTGATCTATTCTGTTTATTCATGTTACCAGAGTTTTTCTGCTGATTCCACCCCATGATTGTTTTACTCCCTTTTATTTTTTATCCTGGAGCTTTGTCAAGGACCCATACAGTTCTGTGGTCTGAGAAACTGGGGCCCTGTTTGGTGTGGTGGGGCTAAGTGGTTCTGTCTTGTTTTCAGCTGGTTTCTATTTGACCCAAATGAAACAGTTACTCTGGGATGAAGTCTCAGCTGTGGAGAAATAACAGGAATTAAGTCACTCCACCCATCATAGTCTATAATTGGAAAAGGAAAACCAAACCTTCCTACAATCACACATCCAAAGCACCACCTGAATATTCCTCAGGTGATTGGTTCAGTGTAAAAGGTCAAAATCAATTGTCTCAGTCAGCACCTGTCTCAGGTGGGAAAGTTTAAGAGGTGTCTGGGAACTGCATCACAGGGGTCTGGTGGTTACTCTAATATGGCATGCCCAAGTGCTGCATGAAGTCAGGAGGTGCCACCCAGCAAATAGATCAATGTGGGAAGGTTGATGCCTCCTTCACCACATTGCAGCTCTGTCACACCCAGTCGCTGCTAGCCCTGCAGGGCTGTGATCCAGTCAGTGTCTGCAGTGAGCAGATACTACGGAGGTTTGCCCCTGCCTAAATCACAGGGAAGTCTGTATCTACTTGTCTAGGCCACTGCTCTCTGCTTCTATCCAGCAAGGTGTGGTGAGTCCTGTCAACCTTGGGCACTTGATGGAGGCTGGAGTTGTTCACTCAGTTCTAGCCCTACCCTTAGTTTATGTTAATGGCTGAATGGAACATCCCTGTGAGAGTTTGTTTCTGACCTGCTAAATTCTCTGCAGAGGAGAGGCTGATTTGAGTTCCCAGAACCTGTGCCTCAGGCCCTGTCTTTACTCCTGCAGGTTTGTATTTGCAGCACAATTAGTTGTCAGCCTCTTGGCCTCCTTTGTCTATAGGCTGATGTTCCCCTGAGGGCTGGGTGCATCTTAGGCTCCGTAAAGCAGTCCTCTGGATCAGCCCAATCCTGGGAGTTTCCCGGTTCTTCAGGTGCATTTTCTAGTCCCTGTGTTCCACCCAGGCCAGTACCGCCTCAGGCAAACCCTTACTCACAGGCCTGTGTTTCAGTTCCAGGTCTGTTCCATGGTGGTTGCCATCTGAGAAGATGCCCGGCCTCATCTGGTTGCCCAGAGAGACAGTAGGAGTGGCTATGGGATATCTGGGGGTGGGCCTTGTTATTGCTAAAGATGGCTGCTGCTCTGAATCTCGGGGCACTGCCACTGTAGTGTGATTCCATCTTAGCCGACCATTGTCTCCTCACTCCTGTGCTGCAGAATCAGCACTGTGTAGCTGCAGTCCAGGTCCTGCCTGAACCTCTCAAGAAATCACCCAAGAATCTGGACTCCTGGGGGGCAGGCCTCCAGACCTCAGAGTGAGAGTGGAGGGGAGTGCTGGGAGCTCAGAGTTGCAGGTCCTAACACCAAGTTCATTAAGAGAAAATGAGCAAATAAACAGATACAAAGGCTACCAGACATACGACCCCATAGATACAAAAACAGACGGAGACACATAGACATACAGACAACACCCACGACAACAGCAACATAAAAACAACTGCGATAAAAATAGTGATAATCATAAAATACTTGAAAGAAAAAAAGAAAGAAGTGTTGTTCATAGAAAAGTTAAAAGAGAAGAAAGGAGAAATTAAAAATACAAAAAATAGAAATAAAAAATATATCTATATAAAAAGTAATGATAAAAAATTAACAAAATGTTCTCCAAGTAAATGGTGAGGAAAAAACAGAACAAAAAAAAAAGGCATCAACTACAAATTCTTGTATGTAGAAATATACATATATACGTCTATGTGTATGATGTAGGGATCAACTTTCGTAGGAATATATTCATTCTGCAATATACATTCTGGACACCCAGTGTCGCTGTGAGTGGTTCCCAGGCTCATACCTCATTCACAGTTTATACTGTTACAATGGTAACGACCTTCCATGGCAAATCGCCATTTTGGAATTTCTGTAAAAGTTTGTCACCTACGTATTTTGTAACCTGGGCTGTTCTGTTCCAGACAGCACTCACGACTGACCTTCCCACTCAGTGCAGGAGTCCACACTTCTTAAATCTTTCCACTCTGCTGCCAGGTTCTCCTGGAACCTGGTGACTGCAATCGGCTGTGGGGGAGGGTTCTGCTGGGTTCCCATGGTTGCTGGTGGGTTGGCGGCTGAAGCAGCTGTAGCTGGTTTCTGTGGCTGGAGCACTAGGGACCTTATTCTGAGTTTTATGGTTGAGAGTTTCCCTTTTAGATCGGGATCCGCCAGTTCGCTATGCAGCCTGAGCCACCAACCCCCTCCAACATTCTCCACCAGGAATGCTCTGGCTCTATTCAATGACTCCTGGTCTGGGGGAAGGTGCCCGCCCTTGGGTAGTTCAAAATGTCTGTTTCCCAGGCGGGGATCCCTTCCCTTCAATTGTCCAACAGGTTGCCCAGCTCCCCGTGGTTTTGAGTGGCTCTCCTTTCGGATGCCTCCTTCAGTTCAGGAGTAAATATTTTTCAATTGGGTTTTGTCACCATTTTCAAGCTGCTGTCCTCTGTAAGGGAGGGGCCTGCTGGACAGCATGGCTAAGCAGGGAAGAATCTCTACATCAGAGTCTGGTTTTAAATTACCCCTCATATATAGCAATTTGCCAGTTCGCTGAGCATCTCCAGCTGTTTGTCCACACCAATTCCACACATCGGGAAGGTCCAGACCCCCTTTACTCTCACCTGATGGCTTGGGAGAGGTGGACTACACGTCTGTCTTGTCTGCCATCATGGTCCGCATTCCCTGATCCTCCTTTCTTTATCTTCCTGTGCCCCATCGCCTTGATTGCCCTGCTGTGAACAGAATTTCATGTGAACAGAATTAGGAAACACTTCCTTATCCAGAATTAGGAAACACTTTCTTTGTACTTAGTCTTTTTTCTTTTTTCTTTTCTTTTTTTTTTTTTATTGTTAAATCATAGCTGAGTACATTAGTGCAATCAAGGGTGCAATGTGCTGGTTTCATATACAATCTGAAATATTCTCATCAAACTGTTCAACGTAGCCTTCATGGCATTTTCTTAGTTATTGTATGTAGACATTTGTATTCTTCATTTAGTAAGTTTTGCCTGTACCTATTCTAAGATGCACCATAGGTGTGGCCCCACCCATTGCATATATCCTCCTTCCATCCTAACCTCCCCCCTCCCTTCCCCTACCTTGGCCCTTTCCTCATAGTCTTGTGCTAGTTGGGTTATAGCCTTCATGTGAAAGCTATAATTTAGCTTCATAGTAGGGCTGAGTACATTGGATACTTTTTCTTCCATTCCTGAGATACTTTGCTAAGAAGAATATGTTCCAGCTCCATTCATGTAAACATGAAAGAGGTAAAATCTCCATCTTTCTTTAAGTCTGCATCATATTCCATGGTGTACATGTACCACAATTTGCTAGTCCATTCGTGGGTCAATGGGCACTTGGGCTTCTTCCATGACTTAGCAATTATGAATTGGGCTGCAATAAACATTCTGGTACAGATGTCTTTGTTACATTGTGATTTTTGGTCTTCTGGCTATAAACCTAGTAAAGGAATTATATGATTGAATGGCAGGTCTATTTTTAGGTCTCTAAGTATTCTCCAAACGTCCTTCCAGAAGGAACGTATTAGTGTGCATTCCCACCAGCAGTGTACAGTTGTGCCCTTTTTTCCACATCCACGCCAACATCTCTGGTTTTGGGATTTTGTTATGTGGGCTACTCTTACTGTGGTTAGGTGATATCTCAAAGTAGTTTTGATTTGCATTTCTCTTTTGATTAAGGATGATGAGCATTTTTTCATGTGTTTGTAGATTGTGCATCTGTCTTTTTTTTTTATTAAATCTTAACTGTATACATTGATATGATCATGGGGCATCATACACTCGCTTCATAAACCATTTGACACATTTTTATCACAGTGGTTAACATAGCCTTTCCAGCGTTATCTCAGTTACTGTGCCAAAACATTTACATTCTACATTTACCAAGTTTCGCAAATACCCCTGTAAGATGCGCATCTGTCTTCTATAGAGAAGATTCTATTCAAGTCCCTTGCCAACCCTGAGATGGGATCACTTGTTAATATGTTTGAGTTCTCTGTAGATTTTGGTTCTTAAACCTTTATCAGAGGTATAACCTGTAAATATTTTCTCCCATTCTGAGGGCTGTCTGTTTGCTTTACTTACTAGGTTCTTGGCTTTCCAGAAGCTTTTTAGTTTGATCAGGTCCCGGTAGTGCATTTATGATACTGCTTCAATTGCCTGGGGAGTCCTCCTCATAAAATATTCACCCAGGCCGATTCCTTCAAGAGTTTTCCCTGCACTTTATTCAAGTATTTTTATAGTTTCATGTCTTAAGTTTAAATCTTTTATCCAGTGAGAGTCTATCTTAGTTAATGGTGAAAGGTGTGGGTCCAGTTTCAATCTTCTACAGGTTGGCAGCCAGTTCACCCAGCACCATTTGTTAAATAGGGAGTCTTTCCGCCACTGAATGTTTTTAATTGGCTTGTCTAAGATCTAATACTGGTAAGTAGCTGGATTCATCTCTTGGTTCTCTGTTTTTGTGCCAATACGATGTTGTTTTGTTCACTATCAATTTATAGTACAGTCTTAGGTGTGGTAGCGTGATTCCTCCTGCTGGGTTTTTATTGCTGAGTAATGTTTTGGCTATTCGAGGTTTTTTTCTGATTCCATATAAAACGAAGTATTATTTTTTCAAGATCTTTAAAATATAACAATGGAGCTTTAATAGGAATTGCATTAAAATTATATTTTGCATATACCACAATTTATTAATCCATTCATGGATCAATGGGCACTTGGGCTTTTTCCATGACTTAGCAATTATGTATAGGGCTGCAATAAATATTCTAATTCAAGTATCTTTATTATGATGTGATTTTTGGTCTTCTGGGTATATGCCCAGTAGAGGAATTACAGGACTAAATGGCAGATCTATTTTTAGATCTCTAAGTGTTCTCCATATCTCTTTCCAAAAGGAATGTATTAATTTGCATTCCCACCAGCAGTGCAAAAGTATTCCCTTTTCTCCACATCCATGCCAACATCTCTGGTCTTGGGATTTTGTGATGTAGGCTAGGCTCACTGGAGTTAGATGATATCTCAAAGTAGTTTTGATTTGCATTTCTCTGATGATTAAAGATGATGAGCATTTTTTCATATGTATGAAGGCCACGTGCCTGTCTTCTTCAGAGAAGTTTCTCTTCAAGTCCTTTGCCCACCCTGCGATGGGATCCCTTTGTTCTTTTCTTGCTAATGCGTTTGAGTTCTCTGTGGATTCAGGTTATTAAACCTTTGTTGGACAGCTATGATTTAATAAATAAATAAATAAAAATTATACATTGTTTTGGGTAGTATAGACATTTTAACAATGTTGATTCATCTCCTCCTTGAGCCGGGTATGTATTTCTATTTGTTAACATCTTCAGCTATTTCTTTTCTTAAAGTTTCATAGTTCTCTTTGTAGAGATCTTTCTTGTCCTTTGTTAGGTATACTCCCCAATATGTCATCTTCTTTGACACTACTGTGAAAGGAATGGAGTCTTTGACTGTTTTTTTTGGCTTGGTTATTGGATATATAAAGGCTACAGATTTATGGGTATTGATTTTATAGCCTTAGATTGCTTATTTCTTGATCACTTCTGAAAGTTTTGTAGTAGAATCCCTAGTGTTTTCCAGATACACAATTATATCTTCTGCAAAGAGTGAAAGTTTAATCTCTTCTGACCCTATGTGAATACCCTTTCTCGCCTTTTGTTCCCTAATTGCAATGGCTAAAACTTCCATTACAATGTTACAGAGCAATGAAGACAATGGGCAACCTTGCCTGGTTCCTGATCTAAGTGGAAATGATTTCAATTTAACTCCATTCAATACGATATTGGCTGTGGGTTTGCTGTAGATGGCCTCTATTAGTTTAAGAAATGTCCATTCTATACCAATTTTCTTAAGTGTTCTGATCATGAAGGGATGCTGCATATTATCCAAAGCTTTTTCTGCATCAATTGAAAGAATCGTATGGTCCTTATTTTTTAATTTGTTTATGTGCTGAATTACTTTTATAGATTTACTTATATTGAACCAGCCTTGAGACCCTGGGAGAAATCCGACTTGGTCATGGTGTATAATTTTTTTGATGTGTTGTTGGATTCTGTTTGTTAGGATCGTATTGAGTAGTTTAGCATCAATATTCATTAGTGATATTGGTCTATAATTTTCTTTTTTATTGGGTCTTTCCTGGTTTGGGGATCAAGTTGATATTGCTTCATAGAATATATTGGGTAATATTGCTTCTTTTTCTATATTTTGGAAGAGGTTTAGTAGTATAGTTCTAGTTCTTCTTTAAGGTTTGGTAGAATTCTGACATAAAGCCGTCTTGTTCTGTGCTTTTCTTTTTAGGGAGATTTTGTATAGTTGATGTTATTTCAGAACTTGATATAGGCCTGTTCAACATTTCCACTTCATTCTGGCTAAGTCTTGGTAGGTGGTGTACCTCCGGGTATTGGTCAATTTCTTTCAGATTTACATATTTCTGAGAGTAGAGTTTCTTGTAGTATCCATTAAGGATTTTTTGAATTTCTGAGGAGTCTGTTGTTATTTTGTCTTTGTCATTTCTGATTGATGACATTAGAGATTTTATTCTTTCTTTTCTGGTTAGGTTAGACAAAGGTTTATCTATTTTATTGACCTTTTTATAAAACCACCTTTTTAATTTATTGATCTGTTGTATAATTCTTTTGTTTTCAATTTCATTTAATTCTGCTCTAATTTTGGTTCTTTTCTTCTACTGGGTTTGGGGTTGGAACGTTCTTCCTTTTCCAGTTGTTTGAGATGTCCCAGTAAGTTGTTAACTTCCTCTCTTTCTATTTTCTTGAGGAAGGCTTGCAGTGCTATAAATTTCCCTCTTAGGACTGCCTTTGCGGTATCCCAGAGGTTCTGGTAATTCATGTCTTGATTGTTCTTTTTTTCCAAAAATTTGCTGATTTCCTTCTTAATCTCATCTATAACCCATCTATCCTTCAGCATAAGGTTGTTTAGCTTCCATGTTTTTGTATGGATATGCAGGTTCCCATTGTTATTGAGTTCAACTTTTATTCCATGATGGTCTGACAAGATGGAAGGAATAATGTCTATTATTTTTTTAATTTGTTGAGCTTAGATTTGTGGCCTAGGATGTGGTCGATTTTGGAGTATGTTCCATGGGCTGATGAGAAGAATGTGTATTCAGTTTTGTTCGGATGAAATGTTCTGTAGATGTCTGTTATGTCCAAATGTTGAATGTTTAAGTTTAAATCTAAAATTTCTTTGCTTAGCTTCTTCTTGGAGGATCTACCCAGCACTGGTGAAGGGGTGTTAAAATCTCCAAGTACTATGGAACTGGAGGAAATCAAGTTTCTCATGTCTGTTAGAGTTCTCTTATAAAATGAGGTGCATTCTGGTTGGGTGCATACATATTAATAATTGAAATCTCATCATATTGAGTATTTCTTTTAACAAACATGAAGTGTCCATCCTTACCTTTCCTTATTTCAGTTGGTTTAAAGCCTATTGCATCTGCAAATAGGATTGCAATGCCTGCTTTTTTTTTTTTTTTTTTTGCTTTCCATTTGCTGGAGTATAGATGACCATCCCTTCACCTTGAGTCTATATTTGTCTTTTAATGTAAGATGCGATTCTTGTATGCAGCAGATAACTGGCTTGAGTTCTTGTATCCAGTCAGCCAACCCACGCCTCTTTAGAGGACAATTTAAACCATTCACATTAATTGAGAATACTGATAAGCCTTTTGAGAGTCCAGTGGACATTTGTAATGCTTTTGCAACTGTGGAAGTTGGAATTTGATCAAAATTTTTTGGGTGGGTTTACTTTTGTGGTGGAGTATTACACTGTGCCTTGTGAAGCAACTTCATTGCCTTCCAGGATCCCTATAAGACGAATATTGGTTTTCTTCTAATTATCCCAGAGCTCTCTGAGAGAGTTATCTGTTTTTGCCCTCCATTTCTCTTCCTCTTTGAGAGTTTGGGAACATTCGAAAGCTTTGTCTTCAATGTCATAAATCCTTTCTTCTGCTTGCTCCATGCTGTTACTGAGGGATTCTACTGTATTTCTCAGATCTTTGAGGGCTGCAACTTCTGTCTCAGTGTGTCAAAATCTTTTGTCATTTGCTCTCAGGGCTGCTCAATCACTAGTTTACTAGCTCCTGCTTGATTCTTGCTCTACTACCCTGAGGGTGGAGGTAGCCAGGGCAGTTCTCTCACAATGGCCACAATGACCACAGCCAAATACTATTAGCTGTGTCTGGCTCAGTGGCTCAGTGGCTCAGTCTGGGTCCCTAGACAATGGCTAAAGTTCTCTGCACTCCTGCTCAAGCTCTCCCCAAGGCAGTTCAACTGAGGGCCAAGTCCAAAAACACTGAAACAGTTCACAGGTAAGGCCTTTCCGGTTTGCAGTCTCACTGCTGCTTGTACTTATGACTGCCGGTGGGATTAGGTCAATAGAACACATGCAACCACTTGCCAGTTTTCCACTGTTTTTGTCCTCCTCTTGGGGTCCAGAAGTCCCTTGCTGACTCCCTGTATCCTCAAAGGGATGATTATAGGCAGATCCCACCAGCCAGAGATACCTGGAGTCTTATTTCCTCAGACTCACCATGCCCTATTGCAGGGAAGCTGTTACTCGGCCTCCATCTTGGATTGCTGTCCCCTTAGTCTTTTTTCTACCTGAAAAGGTTTACTCCCAGATATCTGTGATACTGGTGTTCATTTAAATGTCACTGGGTCAGGGGAATCTTTCCTGATCATACTACCAAAAATTACCAAACTACACAACTCTGAAATTTCATATTCTTTTATTCTGTTTCTATAATTTCCCTAACAGTTATCACTATCCAACTTCCTACACACTTTTCTTATATGTCTTGGTTACTGCTCATCTAAAACACTTGAAAGAGTTGTCCTTAAAGGTATGGATTTTTGTCTGTTTTGGTCATTCCTATGTCTGGTTCTCCAGGAATCATGCCCAGAATGCAGTAGGTATTCAAAAGATTTGTTGTGTGAATAAATGAGAACATGAACAGATCAACTGTGAAGTCCTACTGGTAGAGTTCCTTTTTTTTTTTTTTTTTAGTAAAGTTCATTTTCTGTATATCCTAGGAATGTTCCTTAGACTTTGTTGAATCCTTTGATATGTTCAGGCTCGTGTATATTTATCATTGCTTGTTGCTGATTCCTGTCAGTATTCTCCTAATAAATAGAGTCTAACATAGTCTGAATTCGTGACTTATTGGTATTTTTTTCATATCTCCTCTTCCTTTTAATGTTCTCCTATAACAAATCATGCTCCACCAACAACTATTTCTAGCATTTGACTTTCAGGTATTAAGCTAAGGTACAAGATATGCATACAAGTTAGTCAAAATTATAGAGGGTCATTTATGGCTCTAATAACCTGAGGTAGAACATTCACTGTTAATTTTTGTGTCTATGAGATAGTGCATATATTTTTAATTATTTTGAAAAGATTCAGAACTTTCCTTTTTTCCTTGAATCATTTATGGAAAAACATAATGTCCAATAATTCTTTCCGGTTTTCTGTGTCCACTGTCCTTAACATTTCACATATACTCCAGTGGATATTTACCAGGCAGAGGAATGCTAACACCAGCACAGAAAAGTATAGCTAATCACATAGACACTGACTCCAGTATTGGAATGATTGTTCAACATGTCTGTACTTGTTAAATCATTTCCTTCCCTGTGTGATTCTATAGCCAATGAGCAGACCATTAGGAATTTTAAAATTTGACCCTTCCATGTAAACATGAAAGAGATAAAGTCTCCATCTTTATTTAAGGCTGCATAATATTCCATGGTGTACATATACCACAATTTATTAATCCATTCGTGCATCAATGGGCACCTGGGCTTTTTCCATGACTTAGCAATTATGAATAGGGCTGCAATAAACATTCTGGTACAAATATCTTTTTATGATGTGATTTTTGGTCTTCTGGGTATGTGCTTAGTAGAGGAATTATAGGATTGAATAGCAGATCTATTTTTAGATCTCTAAGTGTTCTCCAAACATATTTCCAAAAGGAGTGCATTAATTTGCATGCCCACCAGCAGTGTACAAGTGTTCCCTTTTCTCCACATCCACGCTAATATCTCTGGTCTTGGGATTTAGTGATATGGGCTAATCTTACTGGAGTTAGATGATATCTCAAAGTAGTTTTGATTTGCATTTCTCTGATGATTAAAGATGCTGAGCATTTTTTTCATATGTCTGTAGGCCATGCGCCTGTTCTTCAGAGAAGTTTCTCTTCAAGTCCCTTGCCCAGCCTGTGATGGGATCATTTGTTCTTTTCTTGATTATAGGTTTGAGTTCTCTGTGGATTCTGGTTATTAAACCTTTATTGGAGACATAACCTGAAAATATCTTCTCCCATTCTGAGGGTTGTTTGCTTGCTTTACTTACTGTGTTCTTGGCTGTGTAGAAGCTTTTAAGTTTGATCAGGTCCCAGTAGTGTGTTTTTGAAGCTGAGTCAATTGCCCAGGGGGTCCTCCTCAGAAAATCCTTGCCCAGACCGATTTATTTAAGGGTTTTTCCTGTACTCTCTTCTAGTATTTTTATAGTTTCACATCTTAAGTTTAAATCTTTAATCCAGTGAGAGTTTATCTTAGTTAATGGTGAAAGGTGTGGGTCCAGTTTCAGACTTCTGCAGGTTGCCAGCCAGTTCACCCAGCACCATTTGTTAAATAGGGAATCTTTTCCCCACTGAATCTTTTTAATTGGCTTGTCAAAGATCAAATAATGGTAAGTAGCTGGATTCATCTCTTGGTTCTCTATTCTGTTCCAGACATCTACTTCTCTGTTTTTGTGCCAGTACCATGCTGTTTTGATCACTATCAATTTGCAGTATAGTCTAGGTCTGGTAGCGTGATTCCTCCTGCTTTGTTTTTATTTCTGAGTAAGGTCTTAGCTGTTTGAGGTTTTTTCTGATTCCATATTAAACAAAGTATTTTTTTCAAGATCTTTAAAGTATGACAGTGGAGCTTTAATAGGGATTGCATTAAAATTATATATTGCTTTGGGTAGTATGGATATTTTAACAACGTTGATTCTTCCCAGCCACAAGCATGGTATGTTTTTTCCATTTGTTAAAATTTTCAGCTATTTCTTTTCTTAGAGTTTCATAGTTCTCTTTATAGAGATCTTTCATGTCCTTACTTAGATAAACTCCCAAATATTTCATCTTCTTTGGCACTACTGTGAATGGGATAGAGTTCTTACTGTTTTTCATCTTGACTATTGTTGGTGTATATAAAGGCTGCCGATTTATGAATGTTGATTTTGTAACCTGAGATGCTGCTGTATTCCTTGATCACTTCTAAGAGTTTTGTAGTAGAATCCCTGGTGTTTTCCAGATATACAATCATATCGTCTGCGAAGAGCAACAGTTTGATCTCTTCTGACCCTATATGGATACCCTTGATCACCTTTTCTTCCCTAATTGCGATGGCTAAAACTTTCATTACAATGTTAAAGAGCAGTGGAGACAATGGGCAGCCTTGTCTGGTTGGAATATTATGCAGCCTTAAAGAAAGATGGAGACTTTACCTCTTTCATGTTTACATGGATGGAGCTGGAACATATTCTTCTTAGTAAAGTATCTCAAGAACGGAAGAAAAAGTATCCAATGTACTCAGCCCTACTATGCAACTAATTTATGGCTTTCACATGAAAGCTATAACCCAGTTAAAACCTAAGAATAGTGGGAAAGGGGAAAAGGAGGGGAGGGAAGGGGTAGGGGGCAGAGGGAAGGAGATTTGTGGGATTACACCTGTGGTGCATCTTACAAGGGTATATGTGAAACTTAGTAATGGTAGAATGTAAATGTCTTAACACAATAACTAAGAAAATGCCAGGAAGGCTATGTTAACCAGTGTGATGAAAATGTGTCACACATTCTGTAAAACCAGTGTATGGTACCCCATGATCGCATTAATGTACACAGCTATGATTTAATAAAAAAAAAAAAAAAAGAGGAAGAAGAATAATGTAGTGTGATGAATTACATACAAAAGATACTGTGTTTTGTGCTGGGATTGAATGTTAAAGAAGATAATAGGAAATATAATCACGTAAATGCTGAAAAACAATTGACCCTTATTGTATTTAAATAATTAGAAATTTATTGCCAAGATTCAGGAATTATAGACCTTTCCAGGGTCAATACTCTACCTAAACTTCCCCAACTACCTAGCTCTGACATTTCATATTCTTCTGTTTCTACAGTCCCCTTAGCATTTATCACCATCTAACTTACTATTACATGCCTTAATAATTGTCCATTTAAAACACTTGCAAGCTTATAAAAAATATGAACCAAATAATCCCAAGCCATCACTTTACCAGAGTTTGGCTCAT
Source organism: Nycticebus coucang (assembly GCF_027406575.1). Taxonomy (NCBI): domain Eukaryota; kingdom Metazoa; phylum Chordata; class Mammalia; order Primates; family Lorisidae; genus Nycticebus; species Nycticebus coucang. The sequence continues at coordinate 37,226,776 of NC_069792.1, forward strand.
TTTTCAGTCCAAAGAAAGCTATTTTAAGGTCTTTTAAATGTGCCCATTGTGTGTTCTTTCATATTCCTAAAATTAACATTTTGCTATTTTTTGAATGGGCATTCAAAAGATAGCAAAATGTTATCTTTTGAATGGGCATCTCAGCACTCTTCCACCACCACTCAGCCCATCTTCCCCAAATAGGTACATGTATATTATATATTTGAATTCATTAGATTTCCATTAGATTTTAAAATATTACTAACAGATATTCCAAGTATTTTACATTTTCTTGGGAAAATAATTCTATTTTTTTTTTTTTTTTTTTTGCAGAGATAGAGTTTCACTTTATCGCCCTCTGTAGAGTGCCGTGGCCTCACACAGCTCACAGCAACCTCCAACTCCTGGGCTTCAGTGATTCTCTTGCCTCAGTCTCCTGAGTAGCTGGGACTACAGGTGCCCGCCACAACGCCCGGCTATTTTTTGGTTGCAATTTGGCCAGGGCCAGGTTTGAACCTGCCACCCTCGGTATATGGGACCGGCACCCTACCAACTGAGCCACAGGCGCCGCCCAATAATTCTATTTTTTTAAACTTGGTTTTCTTGGAATCTTTAGTATAGCCATATTGTAATTTATAAATTCTGTAAACTGTTTGAGTAATATTAATATAATTTTTCACAAGATCATACTGGTCACAGAACCTGGTGGTTGACTTTCCTGCAATTGTAGTGCCCTCTCGGATAGTTGTCCTCCTCAGGATTCCCTTGGCTTCTTTCAGGTGTTGAGAACCCTTCTTTGCAGATAATTGATTAACTTCATTTTAGAATGTATTTACTTGTTTCATTGACAGACATACTCCAGGATCTTACTGAGAAAGAGGTAATGAGAGCTACATTTATCTTTTAAACTTTGTATGTGAAAAATTTATCTATTCTTTTCTTATACTTGAGTGCCAGTACATTGGAATGGAATTCCACTTTGGAAACCATTTTTACTTACATTTTTGAAGGTGTTTTCATCTCATTTCTTCTGTCTTCCAATGTTGCTATTGTGAACTCAGATGCCTTTTTAATTCTCCAACTTCTGTACATTTATTCTACTTTGGAAAATTTAAAAATGGGATTTCATCTCTTATGTTCTAAAATTTAACACAAGGAGAATTGTTTGCTGTCACCAAATTTTCTTTACCAAGGACTTATGAAATTTTGCTTTAGAAATATATACTTTTAAAGAATAACGTCTTCCTTCCCCATAATTTTGAAAACTCTTTTTGAAACACTTCATAAATTATATATTTAGAACTTTATTCCTCAACATTCCTATTTTTATGTTCATTTTGGTCGGAATGAAACTATGCCTTATGTCGGAAGCTTGTGACTATGGAAGTCTTGGTTCACAGGAGTAAAGTCTCTATGCATGGAAGGGGTTTGCTACTTGTGAGCTAGTGTAGGATGGAAGCATTTCTGTCATATTCTTCACTGAAGATACTCACGGATCAGAATGTTTAGCTGTCATCTCTGGCATACTCGTTCACTTCATGGAATATAATTCTGTCTCTTTCCTATGAATTAGTCCCCTGGATATTGATATTCTGGGTTTTGGCAGTGAGCACCTGGAGTTTTACAGTTGAAAAAAATAGTCTTACTTAATTTTTGGGTTTTCTGTCTTAGCATTCACTACTTCCCACCCCCATGCCACATGCCTGCTGCCTTTGAGCTGGCATCTTCTCCTAGATGCCGAGGGGAGGTAGCCAACTTAGTTCATTGCAAAATATAAATAAATGGAGGGTTTCAATTGTTCTCTGTACAGACTTTTTCCACAATCTGCTTGTTTTCCTGCCTCCTGATGCTCACCTCAGCTTTCTATGGTATCTGTGCCTTTAATCAGCTTCCTTCACAGCAACTCCTGTCCATTTGTGGACAGAAGGAATCAGTAAGTCCCTCCAGGAGCTTAGTAATTTAAGGGGGAAGCAGAGAAAAGTAGATTTTCAAAACAGACTACAACAAAACAAGGAATATTTCAATACATTATGGATCTTACCAATATATTTAGCAAAAAGGCATCTGGAAACAAGAATTTCAGGGTCTGATTCCAAGGAGCTAGGTAGTATTTATTACCTAAAGAAGGGCTCTTGAGCAAATTCTGAAGTGGAGTATACCCTCTTTCGCAAGAAACTTAGCCTCTGACAAATAACAATTCTGTCTGCATTATCTACTAACAGTATCTCATTTTAGTAATGTGAATTATATCCAACAAACCAAACATGAAGACTTAGTGACATCCCAATTTATTCTGAGACTAAAACATGCTGAATTTGGCAACATAAGTTGTATGAACAAAACTTTAGTTTTCAGAACTGAGCAGAAAATATTTGAAAAAGATGTCAGTTTTATTTAAGTACATGTGAAACAACAACATTATCATCTTAAGTATTTTTAGGTATATGATTTCATATTTGCACATATTAGTTAATATTCAAATATTATTCATGGATGTGATTGTTCTTCACTTCTGATTATCCTGCATGACAGACGTTGGCTATGTTTTCAAGAAATCAAATACATGTTTGTTTCCATGACTTATAAAATACATCGAATTTTATAAAAATCTGCCTGGCCATCTTGATACCAATATGACCATAGCAAGAAAAATAACAACAACAAGGGAGGCGCCTTTGGCTCAGTGAGCAGGGCGCTGGCCCCATATACCGAGGGTGGCGGGTTCAAACCCAGCCCCGGCCAAACTGCAGCAAAAAAATAGCCTGTAGTCCCAGCTACTCAGGAGACTGAGGCAGTTGAATCCACGGAAGCCCAGGAGTTGGAGGTTGCTGTGAGCTGTGTGATGCCACGGCACTCTACCCAGGGCAACAAAGTGAAACTCTGTCTCTACAAAAAAAATAATAAATAAAAAAATAACAACAACAACTCAGAACAAGTAATAGAAATCATATTAGACAGGTTTTCATGTGACAAACTTGAATTTCTCTGGAAACTGCCACTGTAATCATAGTTTTGTCAATGTCATTGTCCCTTAACGGGACTCGAGAACTGTTTGTAAGCATCTGACATGATGAATTGTAGCCTCACTTCTGTAAATTATTTTCACATAATGCTTTCCTGGTGTAAAAATGCATAAACAGAAAATGATGAAATAAAAAGTTGTGAGAAGTTGAGCAAAGTGATGGAAACGTCCTATGAGCTGCAGAAATCCGTGGCTAGGCGTGTAAACATATTATTTGAAGTATTTCATGGCTGCCACCCTAGGTTCAGTAACCCCTGGTTAGGGAATAGACATGTTTTTATAAAATATAATATGTAGTTTCATGACTTCATTTTTTTCTCATTTAATTTGTAAAAATATGGAAAGAATTATTGCATATTTAAATTATGCCAAGTACTCTGCTACATGCTTCTCTTTAATTGATGTTATCTTATAAAAAAATCAAACAAGCCTAGCCGGTCGTTGTGGCGGGCTCCTGTAGTCCCAGCTACTCGGGAGGCTGAGGCAAGAGAATCGCTTAAGCCCAGGAGTTGGAGGTTGCTGTGAGCTGTGTGAGGCCACGGCACTCCACCGAGGGCCATAAAGTGAGACTCTGTCTCTACAAAAAAAAAAAAAAAAAAGCCTACACAAAAAAATCAAACAAGCCATAAAGCATATTCTATCATATCTTCTTTAAAGGAACACGAATTCAATAAAATTATTATATTTTATATAAGCTATACAATACCAAAGAACTACATTAAATGTAAACTACAGACTACATTAAATACTAACAAAATACCCAGGGTTTAAATCCAAGTGTCTATCTCCACAAACCTTGGAATTGCATGCTTGGTCAGTGATGGAGATTAGAGGCTATATGACCTTCTTGTCATTGTTAATGGCAGTGGCGATGGGAGATTTGGAATTATGAGGTGGGTGGGAGAGGAAATTTGATTACAGATGGAAAGAGAAAGTATGAACTTCTTGAGTTAGTATAAGAAAGGTTAGAAAAGGCAATTTATTCTGGCAGTCTCGTTACTTATTAGACATTGTATTATCTGCTGAGAATATGCCATGTTATTTAATCTTCCAGATAGTCAAATCAAGTAGGTACCGACATTTCTTTACCTGGAATAAGCTGCAGTTCCAAGAGGTGACAAGAACTCCTGAAGGCAAACACCCAATGTGATAATGTAGGAATTAGTAGTTAATAGTTGGTTAAATCATTAAAATTATTCAAAAGCCTTTTTACTCCCAGCATCAAGATAGGGTCCCCAGGCCATGAAATTTATCCTCAGCCAAGTGTTTGTGCTATACTTTCCTTTTCAGCTTCTGTGTTCTGGTTGTAGTTTATTTGCTTTACGTGCTGATTATACCCTGAGTACGGAATCTATGCACATGTATCACAGAAGGAGGACAGAGGAGCAAGTCTTATCTTGCCTGTAACACCCTAGGAAAGGTGCTGATACCTTTACTTCCCTTTTGTGTCTGCTGCATAGAGTCTCATGTAAAGATACACTGAAGACATGCTTTTGAATGTTTACACGATGTGGCTGTAAAGAAATATGTAACTTAACTTCACAGTGATCGTTTTTCATTGTTAAACATAAGATATTTTCTGAAGTCCAGATGAGTTACTGCTAATTAGATTTTCGAAAGATAGTTGAGCAGTTTGAAATAAGTATGCTTTAGTTCCAGATTTATTATTGTTCTCATTCTTTCTGATGAAGGATTACTTTTATGGTATGAGACTAATATAATGGATTAAGAACAGATAAGTAATCTATGTAGTATACTAGTTTTAATATAATGTAGTTATAATATGTTAGTTTTCTCACTGAATGCTTCCATTTATTTTGAGTTAATATAGCCAAGAAGAAACAGTAACTTTTCTTCCATAAAGTTTCCTAGCATTTAATCATTTCCCTCTTTAATATAAGAAATTTTCTCCATTAATCCCAAATCTAAATTTAAAATTAAACATACCAAAGTAATGTATTAGTTAGTCTTTCTTGTGTTATTCCTTACTTTTTCAATTTTATTACTCTCCTCTACTTTACTTCATATTTTCTCATTCTTTCTACTGTGATTTCTTGTTTTTTATCTACTTCACTACTACACATTAGAGTAATAATATCCAAAATTAAGGATGCACCATTATTTATAAAGCCCTGTATTTGATTCCTTTTGGATATTATCAATTAATACTATACATAGATAAATGATATTTTTACAATTAATTAATGCGAAGATGAATGTACTTAGTTATACACAAGGCCCATTTCCCCTAAGTTTATCATCAATTTGTAGTGTATTAGTATACTACGTTTGGATCCTGCTGCTACCTTGAAGTTATTAACATGGGCTTTCAATAGTGTATAACTTCTCAATATGAAATTACACTTAGCATATTTTAGTACTTTCATTGTATCAGTGAGGACTCTCATGCCAAAAAGAATTTTATAACTGTTTTAGTCTAATAAAATCAAAACAATATAAAATTTAGCAAGACAACCAACCAATCAGTCTTTCATGATTCTCATCACGAAATTAATGTCACCAGAACTAGATAATTGGCTGTGATAAACTTCCAAGTTATTCAGTAGGAAATCTTTTTAAGAAGTCTTAAGCTTTTTTGTTAAATATGTGTGTATGTATATCTGTATATGTGTATGTAGACACATACATGTAATGTATGGTTGTATTATAAACATGCATGAAAAATCTTGATATAAAGTTCTTGCTAGAAATACTTGCTTTTTTGGCTTGGTGCCTATAGCTCAATGTTTAGGGCGCCAGGCACATGTACTAGGGCTGGTGGGTTCAATATTGTTTATTGTTGCCACTAAACAATAATGGCAACAACAACAACAACAAAAAAAAAATAGCCAGATGTTGTGGCAACCACCTGTAGTCCCAGCTACTTGGGATGCTGAGGCAAGACAATCTCTTATGCCCAAGAGTTTGAGGTTGCTGTGAGCTGTGATGCCACAGCACTGTAATGAGGGTTATATAGTGAGACTCTGTCTCAAAAAAAATAAATAAATAAATAAAAGAAAGAAAGAAACTCTTCTTTTTCCATTATTGATTAAGACATTGGCCTTTAAATTTGAATACACATACACACACACACACATGCATATATATGTGAATTTGTTGACTAAGCAATAAAATTAACTTAGGGATGCAATTTGTTATACAATAATAGGGCCTGGAAAATTTCCCGGAAAATCCATTTGTTTAATAGTTAAGTTTCATTAGTTCAAAAATTATTATTTTAAAAATATTTGTTTTTCTCTTAGCATTTTAATAAATATCTTCATGATTGTACACACAGATAATTCTTGTTGAAAAATCTTTGTGTTTAACAAGGATACATACAGTAGACCATATTAAATGCCAAACTTCTTTTATAGTTCATATTTTTCATTTTTTTGCCTATAATATCTCATTTCCTTTTAGTTGGCATTGAGAAAGTATTTGTTATTAGATAAATCATTGAAGGTAAGCATTTATGGCTAACTTTCCCCTAAAAACTGAAAAGTAAAATAACCTAAATGTAAAGATATATTTTCAAAGAGATGTCTATAAAAGTCATCCTCATAGTATTCAAAAGGAGTTAAGAATTACTGAGATTTTTTTTTTTTTATTACAACAGTTGATTTCTTCTGGTTAATTGATAGAATCAAATCAAGGAAAGAAATGGGTAACAGGTCACCAACAAACCAAAAATAAATAACTTCTAAATTTCTAAATATTTCTTAAACTATTCATTTCATTCCTATTAATCCTCCACAAATACAAAAGGTATTTTGAATATTTTTGCCAAAAATACTTGCTGCCTTGATCTTAAGTTTTAGCTCAATTTTCTCTTAACTTCTTGTAGTCTGAAAGGAAAGAAAACACCTTGTCCTATTCAATTGCATTGAAAATTCTCTATTAGAATTTCTGTTTCAGGAAAGAGTGGGATAATTATATGAATTCATATCCTCTTTTCACTCTGAACTAGTATTTTTGGTATAGAAGAATTAATGAAAATGTTATTTGGGAAGTCATTTATTTAAACTATTGGTAAATAGGGAGTGGCTCTATAATATAGTTGAAGGCCAGACCATTTAGTTTATTCTATAGATAGAAAGACAATAAAACCTGGTGTAGTCTTTGAGGAACTCATATCCTAGTACTGTAAAAGAGTAATTGACAAGTGGACATTCCCATGGGTATAAAGCTTGCTCAAATTTAGAGAATTATTTCATGTCATTCAAAAGCATTGAAGCAATTATGCTTACTTGAGCTAAACAGAAATAAACAATTTTACTGAAGATAACTGCTTTTCTTAAAATTTTAATAAACTTAAACAAAAAATATTTCCTTAGATTTTGAAGGCCTCAGAAGTCTGCATTCTTATCTCTGTCTAATATTCCCTAAACTCTTTACTCTTACACACACACACCCATGTATTATAATTTGTGTGTATATATCCTGTCTTCCTGGATAAATTGCTACTTTTGAATGTCAGATATACTTATCTTAGGCATGTTACCATCAAATTATCTAGAAGAAAAGTGAGATAGGAAGTAGGCAGGACTAACAGGATATGGAAAAATCAACTGCTACCAGCTAAGATCTGGATGGAGGAGAAAAGGGCCAGCCCGACGTTGAAGCTTATTACACACTAACTATAATGCAATAGCAAGCTATGAAACACTCCCACTAGTGCCAGGACAATTTACAGCAAATGGCAACACACAGAAGTCACCTTACATGTTTTTAAAAGGAGAGGAACCCACAATTCCTGGAAATATTCACACTTTCCCCAGGAATCTCATGAATAATCTGCCCCTCATTTAGTATATAGTATATAATTAGGAGATATCCATAAGTAGATAAATATAGATATTCATGAATAGAGTTTACCAGCAACGTACAGGGCCCACTCTGTCAGTGGTACAGCCTGCTTACTGTTTGTTTAATAAATGGTGCGTTGGTTTCCAACTAAAGGCTGGTCCTTGAATTCTCTCCTGTAGGAAGCCAAGAACTTTCTTGTCCTTCAGGACATACCTTATTTCTGTGACCCACTTTGCAGGGTCAAAACCTTCTGCAGAAGAGGTTCCATAAAATTATCAGTCTTAGTCTTTAACTTGTAAGATGGTGGAAGTGGGATAGAAAGCCACAAAAGTGACCACAGGAGGTTGATTAGCACAAAGAGCTAAGAAGAATAATCCCAAACTAGAAGTGACTATTAGGTGTCATTTTTTTTTTTTTCCACAGCTGTGAAGTTAGTCACCAATTCTAGGAAAATAGTAAAATATCTCACTGGAACTTTCATTTAGTTCACATAAAACAAGGCAGCAGATATATAAATTTCATATCAATTACTGCTTCACAGAAGAAAAGCTGATCGTATTTCCAATACAACTAGAGCATGATGTAGCTCAAGAAGTGAAACTCTGCCCACCTCAATTAAGTGTGAAAGTCACATATAGTCCCTCATCTTATGGATGCTATGTGAATGTTTTTGAACTCAAAATTTTAATAACAGAAAAGAGTACAAGATTTTGTGATTCCAGTAAATATTTTTGATCAGCCACTATGTTATCAGCAAGTAAATACAACACTAATTTCTAGAACACCCATGAATTGCAAAATTCTTAATTGGCGTAGAAAAGGAAAAGCAAGAGGTCAGTATCCATCTTTATTTTTTTGAGTAAGAATCTCAGTATGTCACTCTTGGTAGAGTGCCATGGTGTCACAGCTTACAGCAACGTCAAACTCTTGGGCTCAAACCATTTTCTTCCCTCAACCTTCCAAGTAGCTGGGACTACAGGCACTTGCCATAAGGCCTGACTAATTTTTTCTTTTTTATTGTAGTTGTCGTTGTTGTTTAGCAGGCCCAGGCCGGGCTCAAACCTGCCAGCCCTGGTGTATGTGGCTGGCACCATAACAACTGAGGTGTGGGCACCAATCCCAGTATCTATTTTTATTAAATAATCCTGCTTTTATGAATACCTAGTTCATTAAAGTTCTTCAGAGAAATAGAACCAATACGATGAAGTGTGTATATGATAGATCATCTATCAACCCATTTACCTATTAATTTTCTATCATTTAAATGTTATCTATCTATATACTACATATAAAAGGATAGATTTATTTTAAGGAATTGGCTCATTGTAAAAACTGGCTGATATTTCAGCTGAAATCTAAAGGTAATCTAGAAAAATTCTCTCTTCCTCAGTGAGCATCAGTATTTGTTCTGTTAAAGTCTTCAACTGATTTGATAAGGACCCAACATATTACAGAGAGTAATCTGCTTTACTGTAAATTCATTGATTTAAATGCTAATCTCACCTAGAAATACCTTTGTAGTAAAGTCTAGAGTAGCATTTGACCAAGTATCGGGGTACCATTGTCTAGCCAACAGCATGTAAACTTCTCCATCACATCTGATTTTATTTTTGTCTTCCAGTGACACTATTTTATCTTTTTGTAAGTTTAGTTTCTGAGTCAGATTATTCTTTATGAAGTCTCTTTTACTGAGGGAAGCATAGTGGACACCATACATTGTTTCCCTGGTTATGTGATGGCTGACAATCATTTCGTGTCCATTTCTACGTGCCACACATTGTGCAATACAGGATTGAGCAGCATTCTTCCTTGGTTGACAAAGGGTTTGGTGGGAATCAGGGAAAGGAAAAATGGGAAGATTATTGAAGGTTAATAATTAAAGTTGACCAATGACATCAAGAGAAACAAATCACGATTTTATATAAAGGAGAACATGATTACCTTCAATTCGGCGAAAGAACTGCTGTTACATATATGCCTTTCCTTGAGTCTAAAGGCACAGCATTCAGATTATGAAGCATATGGTTAAGGTCATTATTTTCTGTCCAAAAGCCTGCACAAAATCATATTCTATATTATATTTAAATTTGTTAAACACAGTTTTTAAAGTGAACCAATTTAGAAGACATTCTGAGATGTTTAAATATAACTATTAATAAAATTTCACAGTGGAAATATATCAGAGGTCTACTTTTAAAAGCATATTAATAATTTATTCTTACAGACTGTCTTCTAAACTAATAAAACGTATGTGATGACTTCAGGTTATCCCCGAATTGGTGATGTATTCCTATCCTATTACTATTGTAACAAATTATCACACGCTCAGCAGTTTAAAACAGTACAAATTTATTATTGAATAGTCAAAAGTCTAAAATAGGTCATCAGGGCTGTATTCCTTCTAGAGGATCAAGGGAAAAAATTTTTTTCTCTTGATTTTCTTTAGCTTTTCAAGCTGCTTACATATTTTTGGCTCATGGCTACGTTACTCTGAGCCCTACTTCCATTGTTACATCTCCTTATCTGAACTCATACATTAAACATTCCCAGATATCTCACAAACTGTATGCTACATATATCATATTTGACTCAACAAATCTCTAGCAATCAACATGGTAATGTGTATTTACTTGACTTATTACCAATATCAAAAACCATAAGGATAGTATTGTTGTGAATTCCTTTTACATAAGACTATAGAAATACAGTATAACCTCCATAGTTGACCCCCTCCCTACATTGATCACTTCCTTAAGTTGACCTCATTTTCATAGACTGGACATGCACCACATGTATGTATCAATACAGTAGGCCTACTTCTTTTTATTTTATTTTTTTTTATTAAATCATAGCTGTGTACATGATATGATCATGGGGCATCATTCACTAGCTTCACAGACCGTTTTGGCCTAGTTCTTTATGTTGACCACCTCTATATATCAACCATCTTGTTACAGTACCTTGTGTTCAATTTATACAGGTGTTGCTGTATATTAATAGTTTTTTATATTCCAAATCATCACTATTTTGTTTTTATTAAATAGTATTTACAGGAAGATTAACTATAAAATGCTTTATCTGAATATATTTTTTATCATAATCTCTTTCTGTCTATAATGATATGTCAAAAAAGTAGAACACATCTATTCATTAAGAAGACTGGATGGTATTGAAAATGTGCTACAAAGGCAAAATATTAATGCGTTTCTGTAGTAATGTCTAGAAATAAGGGGACTTACAAACACTTAAAAGAATTCAAGAAAAATTTAGTATACTGCTTTCAGATCATCATATAACTTTTATGGAATAATTCAAATTTCAAATAAAATGTTGCATTGCGTATTTAAAATATTTATGGTGATTCTAAAATATTTTAAACCCTTGAATTAAAATCTATTTCCTGAAAATAAATTTTTCTCAATGCACTAAAATAAATAATTAGGTATTGATTCTTTTTAATAGTAATTAAACTATTGAACAAAATTATATTTAACCCATTTTGGCTTTATTTTATTTCAGTTCCATGTCTTTTCATACAGTCTCTTTTTACTTAGTTTAATCTTGTGGGATTTCAAGAGCTATGTTATCATACAACATTTTCTGAATTAAACTGAATTAAATTAAACAGAGTTAAACCAATATAAAAACTATAATATAATCTTCTATTTCTTTTAACATCTTACATTTTACTGTTGACTGCATTTTCATGCAACTCTAGCAACAATAACAAAATAATTCTTAATGTTTTTTATCCTCCCCTTTTCACCATGGAGATGCAATGAATTTGTAACATGCTGTGAAGTCTGAATTGTGCCTTTGAGCCCTGCTGGAATGAGGTCCTCCTGAATAAATTCCATCAAGCTTGACTCTCCTATCTTGTACATTATCTCAATAAGAGGCTACCTGGGGTCATAGTCTGTATTAAGTAGTTTTAATTTGTAAAGACACTGAATTATGTCTTGAAAACAAATTCATTTTACGGTTAATGTGAAGAAGGAAAATGCAATCACCCACAACTTATGCTGACCAAATCAAGGGGATATTTTGATGGGTGCAGAAGAGAGTATGGATAAGTATCATAAATCTTCTTAATATGAAAAAATAGCTTTAGTGAAGTATAAGAATATGAAAATGTTTCCTATTAAAACAGCAATTTGAAGATGTAGAATTAGAACTGAACTCAGAAGTAATGATTAGAGTGTTTTACATAACTCTCTGACCCTCTATTTCCTCATCTATCACTATTTCACTTTTCTTTTGGAAATTCAGGGTAAAATGAATTGAATGCTTTGAAAGCTGAAGAGCACCATGGAAGCATATTATTGACTTATATCTTGCATGCTTGAGAAATCAAGCCTAACTCTCCTACTGAACCTAGCGTGTATTTCCAACCAAAGGATAATGCGCACAATATGGTGGCTCAGGTAGTGGCGGGGGTTACGGAGAAGGCCTGGCCCAGAGCGGGTAGAGTTGGAGGTGGTGGCGTTTCCTTTCCCTGGGGCCGTCAGGAGCTCAGCCAGGACCCAGCCTGGAAGGCTGGCCAGCGCCAGCACCTTGCGGCTTTTGGGACGGCGGCAGCACTAGCGCTCAGGTTTTAAACGGCTTCTAAGAAGGTGCAGATTATCATAGGACTTTCATTTAGCTTGATGATGTTTCATTTAAGATAGGAGACAAATTCAAAACACAAGCTAAAGTTGGTCTACCTATTGGCTTCTCCTTGCCTGATAGTTTGTAGGTTGTTAGAGTATGACTCCTCCTTAGAAAAGAAGACCATGGAGTGGGCTGAAGATATTAAGAAAATCCAAGAAGCTGAGTGGGAAGCAGAGCGCAATATTGAGGAAGCAAGACCTAAAGTGAATTCACAGAGTGGCCCAGAGGACGATAGCAAAAGGAGCTTTTCCAAGACTCACAGTAGAGCCACAATGCCACCTCCTATTAACCCCATCCTTGCCAGCTTATACCACAACATCATACTCACCCCAATTCGGGTCAGCAGTAATGCCACGAAACAGAAAGTTCTCAGCCCACCCCACACAAAGGCAGATTTCAATCCTGCTGACTTTGAGTGTGAAGAAGAACTATTTGATAATCTGGAGTTAAAAACTATTGATGAGAAGGAAGAACTGAGAAACATTTTGGTAGGAACCACTGGACCCATTATGGCTCAGTTATTGGACAATAATTAACCCAGAGGAGGTTCTGGGTCTATGTTAGAGGATGAAGAAGTTCAGGCATCCTTGGAATGGGAGACCCTAGACTTCAAGCCTCTTCATAAACCCAATGGCTTACAACAGTTGGGCGACTGTGAAAAGATGTTGCTGTCTTCCAAAGTGTCCCTCCCTCCATCCCTGCAGTAAGCTATGTCAATCCCTGTCCTTCCCCAAACTTGACTCTGATGACAACAATCAGAAGACAGCCAAGCTAGCAAGCACTTTCCATAGCACATCCTGCCTCTGCAATGGCACATTCCAGAATTCCCAAAAGTCTTGCACCCAAAGCAGTGCCAGTGAGCTCAATGGGCATCATACTCTTGAGCTTTCAGCTTTGAATTTGGACAGTGGCACAGAGATGCCAACCCTGACATCCTCCCAGATGCCTTCCCATTCCTTATTGTCTGTGTGCATGGAAGAATCATCACCTAAATACAGGTCCCACAGTTACCCTTCCTAATTTCTCAATGTCACAAGTGCCCAACATGCCCAGCTGTCCCCAGGCCTATTCTGAACTACAGACATTGTCTCAGGCTCAGATTCTTATGTTCCTGCCAAATTCACATAGGAAATTCATTAGCTCGCACTGATAAAACTATCAATTTCACTCTTAACTATGTTAAAGGACTGGTTCATGTTTTGCACAATAATTACCAGGGGCAAAGGATAAAGAAGGAAATAGACTTTGAGGAGGGCTTAATATAGTTGTCGATATTTGGGGATTCTGCAAAGAGAGCAAATGGATTAAAATCTTGACTTGACTACTTCCAAGCTCTTGGAATTTGGGCAACTTAACTTTTCTATGTCGTAGTTTTCTAGTTTATAAAAAAGGATAATAATAGCCAAAACTTTATGGAAATAAGGGTGTCACCATACATAGGGAAAATGGGAAATTGTAGCTAAACATACCTTTATTTATAAAATATTCATTACACACTTTAAAAATCATTTACAAAATATTCTCTAAGTGTTGGCCACCTATTTGTAAAATTTTGTAATGAATATTTTTTAAATTAAGGCATATTTAGTTACAGTTTCCCATTTTCCCTATGTATAACAACTTTAGAGGCAACTTTTGGGACATAATGTGCAGTGAAAATGAACTAACTTAATCACAGAAAATGCTTTGTCAGTTGTCAGACACAAAGTGAGCATGTTGTAAATGATATCATATGTATTCTTACTACTATTGAATGGCATAAATTATTTAGAAATTAATGTTTATTTTCTTTTTCACTCAATGTTCTTTTTAACTTTGGTTTACTTATGCAGCCAAGTACTTCCATTCCTTTTGTGTTACAGGTTTCAATGCAGAAGTTATTTTTACACAATCTACATTATTGGCTTGGGTTTGAGGGGATAAGTAGACTTGAAGAGATAAGTATTTTCAAAGACAGGATGGAAACAAAGACTCCCTGAAGTCAGAAAACACTAACGAAAGGGAAGATCCTATTTCTACTACACACATGCAAGGATTTCTCTTGGGGATATCTCTAACAGTGGAAGAGAGGGTCTGTGGGATATAGTGCAAGTATTCAACTTGAAAAGAAAATCTCAAATTGTTTTCCAAATGTTCTATGGATTTAAATTCACATAAGCCATCTATAAAAAAGATCCTACTGACTGTATTCTCTTTATCACCTGGTACTGTCAAACTCATTGTTTTCATTCCTTTGGTTATGGAAAGCCTCATTAAGACTGGGATTTGCAATTCCCTTTTTGCCTATTTTCTCATGTGTTTATTGGTCACACATATTTTCAATTCTGATATTCTAAACATTTAGCAACTGGTATAGGAAAGGCAACAACAAATGTAAACAGATATCAGGCCAATCTGAAAAGAAGATAGGTGTAAATGATATTGAGCCTGGATTATTCTGTATATGCTGAACATTAACCTAAGCTTTTCACAATTTCTGTCCATTTTCTCTGGGGTTATATACTTCCTTGTTGTTCATTTGTATTTTATAAACTTCATATACCAATCCTTTAACAGACATGCATACAGAAGTATTTTCTTAAAACAGAGAGGTAGATGTATGGAACAGAACAGAGAACCAAGCTACTTACTGTTATTTGATCTTTGATAAGCCAATAAAAACATTCAGTGGGGAAAAGATTCCCTATTTAACAAATGGTGCTGGGTGAACTGGCTGGTGACCTGCAGAACACTGAAACTGGACCCACACCTTTCACCATTAACTAAGACAGACTCTCACTGGATTAAAGATTTAAACTTAAGACATGAAACTATAAAAATAATAGAAGAAAGTGCAGGGAAAACTCTTGAAGAAATCAGTCTGTGAGCATATTTTATGAGGAGAAGCCCCCGGGCAATTGAAGCAGCTTCAAAAATATACTACTGGGACCTGATCAAACTAAAAAGCTTCTGCACAGTCAAGAACACAGTAAGTAAAGCAAGCAGACAGCCCTCAGAATGGGAGAAGATATTTGCAGGTTATGTCTCCGACAAAGGTTTAATAACCAGAATCCACAGAGAACTCAAATGTATTAGCAAGAAAAGAACAAATGATCCCATCTCAGGCTGGGCAAGGGAGTTGAAGAGAAACTTCTCTGAAGAAGACAGGCGCACAGCCCACAGACATGAAAAAATGCTCATCATCCTTAATCATCAGAGAAATACAAGTCAAAACTACTTTGAGATATCATCTAACTCCAGTATGATAGCCCATATCACAAAATCCTAAGACCAGAGATGTTGGTGTGGATGTGGAGAAAAGGGAACACTTCTACCCTGCTGGTGGGAATGCAAATTAATATATTCCTTTTGGAAAGATGTTTGCAGAACACTTAGAGATCTAAAAATAGACCTGCCATTCAATCCTATAATTCCTCTACCAGGTATATACCCAAAAGACCAAAAATCACATTATAACAAAGATATTTGTACCAGAATGTTTATTGCGGCCCAATTCATAATTGCCAGGTCATGGAAAAAGCCCAATTGCCCATCGACCCATGAATGGATTAATAAATTGTGGTATATATACAACATGGAATATTATGCAGCCTTAAATAAAGATGAAGACTTTCCCTCTTTCATGTTTACATGGATGGAGCTGGAACATATTCTTAGTGAAGTATCTCAAGAATGTAAGAAAGAAGTATCCAAGGTACTCACTCAGCCTTACTATGAAACTAATTTATAGCTTTCATATGAAAGCTAACCTAGTTATAACCTAAGAATATGGGAAAAGGGGAGAGGGAGGGTAGGGTAGGGGAGAGCATTGGTGGAGAGAGGGTGATTGGTGGGATCACACCTACGGTGAATCTTCCAAGGGTACATGTGAAACTTAGTAAATGTAGAATATAAATGTCTTAACACAATAACTAAGAAAATGCCAGGAAGGCTATGTTAACCAGTGTGATGAAAACATGTCAAATGGTGTATAAAACCAGTGTATGGTGCCCCATGTTGCATTAATGTACACAGCTATGATTTAATAATAATAATTAAAAAAAGAAGTATTTTCTTTCAGTTACAGGTTGTTATTTTCCCACAAAATTCCAATTTTAACGTAGTTAAATTTAAAACTCTTTTATTAAGACCCATGTTTTTTTGCTGTTGTTGCTGCTATTTGTTAAATTATGATAAGGGGATGTGATTTTTATGCTAACTTAGGTTAGTGGGATAACCATTGCAATGAGAAGCTGGGATAACTTACTGGGACCCTCTGTGTACTTCTGCACACATTCTTCTCAGAGAACTGTTTATGATTTTCTAGTTTGAAATCTCCATTAAGAGTTTAATCTATATTTATTATATCTCCTTCCAAACTTGTGTTGTATTTATATTTTGTGTTTTAATTTGAGATTTATATTTCCTTCATGTTCTTAAATATTTTAAATATTGTTTCTTCAACCTAGTGTGTTCAAAAAATTAACACTTGTTGAATGAGTTTTGTTAGTGCAAAGATTTTTGTCATGTGTTTTTTTATTCCTTATAAATAGCACATGCATAGTAGAATATTTAAGACCTTATTTAAATATTTTTGCATATTAACTTTTTATTTGAAATTAATACAAGGGTACAAATTGGGGGGTAACATTGTTTTCAATTCTAAGGTAAAGTTCTAGTTGTAGTTGAAATCTTTACCTGGGAGACATGCTGAACACACTCACATTGTGCACATTAAGTGATATCCCACCAATTGCCCTCCCTCCTCCCCCCTTTTCTTTCCCTCTCTCCCCTTTTTCTCCTCTTCCCTCCACACTACTAAGCTATAGTTGTGTTTTGTCTTTCATGTGGGCATGTAGTTGTTTATACATTGGTTTCATATTAGTGTTGAGTACATGGATTTTTTTCCCTCCATTATTGAGATACTTTACTAAGAAGTAAAGTATCAACTCCATCTGGGTAAACACAAAAGATGTAAAGTCTCCATTTTTTCTTATGGCTGAATAATACTTCATGGTATACATATGCCACAGTTTGTTAATCCATTCATAGGCATCTGGGTTGCTCTCACTACTTGGCAATTGTGACTTGAGCTGCAATAAACAATCTGGTGCCAATGTCTTTGTGGTAAAACGACTTTTATTCTTCTGGATAGATAGTAATGAAATTGCAGAATCAAATGGAAGGTCGACTTTTAGTTCTTTAATACTCCATAGTTCTTTCCATAAAGGTTGTATTAGTTTGCCACTCCTTACCAGCACTGTAGATGTGTTCCCTTCTCTCCATACCCATGCCAACATCTGCAGATTTGGTGCTTTGTGATATGAGCTAATCTCACCAGGGTTAGATGGTATCTCAGAGTGGTTATGATTTGTGTTTCTCTGATGATTTAAATGATGAACATTTTTTCTTGTGTTTGTTGGCCATTTGTCTGTCAACTTTGCAGAAGTTTCTGTTCAAGTCTTTTGCCCACTTATAAGTGGGGTTGTTTGCTCTTTTCTTGTTGACTAATTTGAGTTCTCTATAGATTCTAATTACCAGGCCTATGTGAGATTTGTAACATGCAAAAATATTCTCAAATTCTGAAGGCTTTCTGTTTGCTTTAGTTCTGGTACCTTAGCAGTGCAGAAGCTTTTTAGCTTAATCACGTTTTTTAAATTTATTTTTTGGTGTTGCTCCAGTTGTCAGGAGATCTTCTTTTCCCAGGTCAATATTATCAAGCATTTTCCCCACACTGTCTTCTAGAATTTTCATTATTTTGTGTATTAAATCTAAATATTTTATCTAGGGAGAGGCAATTTTTGTCAATAGTTAGAGGTGTGGGTCCAGTTTCAGTCTTCTACATGTGGCTAACCGGTTCTTCCAGCACCATTTATTACATAGGAATTTTCCCTAGTCCATGTCTTTGTTTGGTTTATTAAAGATCAGATGGCTATATATGGCTGGGTTCATCTCTAGGTTCTTTAATCTATTCCATAGATATATATCTCTATTTTTGTGCCAGTACCATGCTGTTTTGATCTTGAAGTAGAACCTGAAGTCTGGCAATGTGATGCCGGCAGATTTGTTATTATTTCTGAAAATTGTATTGGCTATTTCATTTTTTTTCTGTTCCATATGAAACAAAGTACTATGTTTTCAAGTTCTTCAAATTATGACATTAATGTTTTGATAGGGATTGCATTCAATTTGTATATTACTTTGGGTAGTATGGACATTTTAATGATTCTCCCAGCCACAAGCATTGTATGTTCTTCCATTTGTTAATGTCTTTTGCTATTTCTTTTCTCAGGATTTCATAGTTCTTTTTATAGAAGTCTTTCCCATCGTTTGTTAGATATATATAGTGTATGATTTGATTCTCAGCTTGATTGTTACTGGCATATATGAAGGCTACTGATTTATAGGCATTGATTCTTATATCCCCTGATGCTACTATATTCTTTGATTACTTCTAAGAGCTTTGCAATTGAGTCTCTGGAGTTTTTCTGATATAAGATCATGTGATCTACAAAGAGCAAGAGTTTGACCTCCTCCATCCGCATTTAAAAACTCTTGATCTTTATCTCTTGCCTGATTGCATTGGCTAGAACTTCAGGCACTATGTCAAACAATGGTGATAGTGACCATCCTTGTCTAGTTCTAGTTCTGAGTGGTAATGCTTTCAGTTTTAGTCCATTCAGTGTGATATTGACTGTGGGCTGTGATATTGTTGTAGATGACGTCTATCAGTTTATGAAATGTCCCACCTAAGTGTATTTTCTTAAAAGTTTGTATCAGAAAAGGATTCTGGATATTGTCAAATTCTTCTTCTGCATCAATTGAGAGAATTATATGGTTTTTGTTTTGATTTTATTTATGTGGTGAATTACATTTATGGATTAAAGTATGTTGAACCAATCTTGCATCCCTGGTATAAATTTTACTTGATCATGTTGTATAACGTTTTTAATGTGTTGCTTCATTCTGTTCGTTAGGATATTGTTGAATATTTGTGCATTGATATTCATTAATGATTTTGGCCTCTAGTTTCTTTTTTTTGTTGGGCCCTTTCTTATTATTTACTTCATAGAACATGTTGGGAAGGATTTTTTCCTTCTCTATATTTTGGAATAGGTCATGCAATATAGGTACTAGTTCCTCTTTGAAGGTTTAGTAGACTTCTGGTGTAAAATTTAGTAGAATTCTCATCCATGGCTTTTCCTTTTTGAAGATTTTTGTATTGTTGGTGTAATTTCAGTCCTTGATATTGGTCTATTAAAAATTTCTAATTCTTTTGGGTTGAGTTTAGGAAAGTGGCATCATTCCAGGTATTAGTCCACTTTCTCTACATTTTTATATTTCTGGGCATAGAATTTTTTATGGTAATCATTGAGGATCTATTGGATTTCTGTGGTATCTGTCATTACTTTCCCCTTTACTTTTTTGGTTGAAGTTATTAGAGATCTTATTTTTCTATTTCTGGTTAGTCTGGCCAAGGGTTTTAAAAAATTAATTTTTTTGAAGAACCAACTTTTTGTTTCACTGATTTTCTAATCGATTCTCTTTTTAATTTCATTTAATTCTGCTCTAATATTGGTTATTTCTTTTCTTTTCCTAGGTTTACTGAGTTTGGAGTTGGATTGCTCTTACTTTTCCAACTAGGATGTTGAATTGCTCTTTTTCTATTTTCTTGATAAAGGCATCTAATGCAATAAATTTGCCTTTTGGACTACCTTTTTAGTATCCTATAGGTTTTGATAGCTTGTATTCTCATTATCATTTTTGTTTAAGAAACTAATGATTTTCTTCTTAATCTTGTCTTTGACCCAGCTATTGTTCAGCATAAAGTTATTTAGTTTCAATGACTTTATTTTGGTATGAAGATTTCTGTTGCTGTTGAGTTTAACTTTTATTCTTTGATGGTCCTGAGAAGATATATGGAATAATTTCTATTCTTCTGAATTCGTTGAGGTTAGACTTGTGTCCTAAGATATGATCAATTTTGGAGGATGATCCATTGATTGATGAGAAGAATATGTATTTAGTTTTTTTAGGATAAAATGTACTGTATATGTTTACTATGTCCATTTGTACTAGGGTCATGTTAAAGTCCAATATTTTTTTGTTTAGTTTCTGTTTGTATGAGCTTTCCAGTACTGTGAAAGGGGTGTTGAAATTTCTAATTATTATGGTGCAGGAAGATCATATTGCCATATTTTTTAGGGTTTACTTTGGGTATTGAGGAATGTTTACGTTGGATATGTAAATGTTAATTATTGAAATTTCTTCATTTTGATATGTTCCCTTGACAAGTATGTAGTGTCCATATTTGTCTTTTATTATTTTTGTTGGGTTAAATCCAATTACATTCAATCAGCCAGCCTGTGCCTCTGTAGAGGGGAATTCAAGCCATTCACATTTATTGAGAGAATCACCAGGCATGGTAGAGTTCTGATCATCTCATTTTTCAGAGAACCAGAGCTTATTTTTATCCCTTGTACCAATGTGGAAGCTAGGCTTTGTTCTTTTATTTCTGGGTGTATTTACTTTGGTGATGGATATTCATTCCAGTCATTATGAAGAATAGATCTGAGTACTTTCTATAGAGCTGGTCTAGTTATGGCAGATTTCATCAACATTTGCTTAGCAATCAAATATTTAATTTATCTATCACAAATGAAACTCATTTTAGCAGGATACAGGATCCTGGGATGAAAATTATTTTGTTTAAGAGGGTTAAAGGCTGATGACCATGTTCTTCTGGCTTGAAAAGTTTCAGCTGAAATATCATCCTGATGTGCTATTCCATTGTAGATAAGGCTTTTCTTATGCTTTGTGGCTTGCAGGATTTTCTCCTTCATATTGACTTTGGTAAAGTTAATTACCACATGTCTAGGATATGTTTTGTTTGGATTGAGTCATGCTGGATTTCTGAAACTATCTGCTATCTGAATTTCTGTGTCTCTCAAAATGCTTGGGAAATTCTCCACCCTAAAGTCTTAGAGTAGAATGTCAGTACATTGGGATCATCTTCTCCTTCAGGAATTCCTATAATTCAGATGTTTGATCTTTTGAAATAATCCACAGCTCTGTCAGGGAATATTCTGTTTTTGTTCTCTTTTTCTCTGCCTCTTCGAATGACTGATATAGTTCAAAAGTCTTGTCTTCAATTTCTGAAATTCTTTCTTTACCATATTCTACCCTATTACTAAGGGTCTCTGCTACCCTGTTTCCTCAAAAATGAGACATCCTCCAAAAATAAGACCTACTTCCAGGAAAGATAAGACGTCCCCTGAAAATAAGACCTAGCGCATCTTTGGGAGCACACCTTAAATAAGACACTGTTTTGGGGGAACCAGGGTATGTTTCAAAGATCCTCAAATACCTCTTTCAATTCTTTAAGCTCTGCTATATCTTTCCTTATTATGTCCATATTCTTGGTGATTTTGTTTTTTAAATTCACTAAATTCTTGAGATAACTTTTAGACTATTTTTTTTCTATTTCCATATTCTCCTCAATTTCAATCACCTTATTTGCCATTCATCTGAATTCTATTTCTGGCATTTCAGCAATTTCTCTATGGATGGTATTTTCTGCTGTATTTTCTTATAATCTCTTAGAGTAGTGGATCAACTCTGATTTTTTTATGCTGCCAGAATTCTTCTGCTGGGTCCTCTCCATGAGTATGTTTAGCTTTTAAGAAATATATATTAAGTATACTTTTTTTTAGTTGAAATGATAGGATGTCTTGAATAGTTATTGAGATATAATCTAATTGGGGATCATTAGGAAGCACTATATAAACCTATTTGGCAACTAAAACTGGTGGGGTGAGACTGCATCAGGAGGCCCCAGTAACTGGTGCTAACTGCACCTTCTCCAGTGAGATGGCGCTTGTGCTTGTAGCTATTCCCTTACACCCTCATGAAGCTCCCTTTCAAGGCTGCAGCAAGAGTGGTTGAGGGCTGGCATGCAAGTTAGTGCAACTTGGTTATATCCTGATGTCAGCCTGTCCTCCACCCAATTCAAAGGAGTGGCAGTGTTCTGCTGGATCCTCTGCTACACCAGGATATGAACAGCTGTGGTCCCACACCCCCACTGGCAATGGCTGGAGGAGGGGAATCGACAGACAGACTTGCTTATTCTGCCCCTCACTGCCTCAATTCTCCCACCTCCAAGAAAACAAATTCAAATAACCAATTAACCTGCAACCCCAGCCAGCAGCATCTAGAAAACAAGAATCCACTGACAGTGCTGACCAAGAAGAGTTAAACTCATTCAGGCAGCATGAACAACACCCACTCAAACAAGTTCAAAGGGTTGCCAGGGGTAAGTGGGGACAGATACCAGGCAAGGGCACTCCAGGAGGCTGGGTAAAGGTACCTTGTAGCATGAATGAATGCCAGCATAGACCACATCTCCCCTCCGCCATGTTAGAACTGCAGTGCTATTTCCTCTTGCAGGAGGCAATGCACCACTTGGTTCAGCAGCCCACACAAAGCGGGGACCTCTCAGAGGACTCACTAGACACTCCAGCCTCTGCAAAGGGCAGTCTGTCAGGCAATCAGACAGCAGGAAGGGTGGGCTGTGGGTTCAGGACTCCAGAGAGGATATTTGTTTATTGTTGGACTAGGTAGGATGGGGATTGAACTCAGAGGTGGAAATGCCCATATGTAAGAGAACCAGGGGTGAGGTGACAGGTCTTTGTTCTCTGCTCACTCCTGGAAATCCCCCGGTGGGCCTCCTGGTTGGGAGACAGGTCTCCCATCTCCAGAGCATCAGGTGCCTTCAGACTAGTGGCTTTGTACCTGATCTGTTATCTTTCTTCCTCTTTCTTGGTCTCTGTCTCACAGTTTGACTTAGTGGGATTGATGTGTCCCTTAATTTCTTTTCCTTGTGCTCAAATCCCCACTTTCAACTCTCTGAGTTCACTTCAGTCCAAATTTTCTCCTTTGGAATAGGAGTTTCTAGTGAAAGCTGTCTCTAGTTGGCCATCTTGCCCCTCTTCTCTCATTGAAATTATTTTAAAACAATTATCCTGTACTTAATAAGCATTTGGACTTTTTGCTAAATAATCTGAAAAAAGCAAAAGAAATTTCATACTCTCAAAATCTAAGGGTTAGACATCATAATTTAAAATAACTTTTCAGTTGTTAATTTATTAATATATATTATTCCATCTTAAAATTGTGACAATATTTATATACTTTTTTGATATATAACAAACATAGAGTTCACACAGGTTCTGATTTATAGCATGATTTTTAAGGACTCAATAGTACACCATTGTATAAATGTGTCATAATATATGGAACATCCTCTATTGTTGCTAGTCAAATGAATCTAATGTCCTTTTTTTGTTTACACTATTTTTACTTATGCTATTTTTAATGTTGATGAACAGTAATATTTTTCAATATTTCTATTATCATTTTAGTTTAAATTCTAAATAGGATTTCAGAATCAAAAAATATTCTTAAATTTATTTTAAACCTCACTTTATTGTGTTTCTGGCTATACTCACTTCATCTGTTCTTGTAACTATATGTCATCATCTGTCCCGACCCGCAGGACAGCAACGGGGGGCCGCAGGAACCACCTAAAGGAGAAAAACAAACAAGGGGCGCGAGAAAGGGAGACAAGACAGTTTTCTGATCAAGTCTCCAACTTTATTGAAAAAACTTGTGCCTTATAAGCATTACGGGGAAGGTGGGTGGGTCCTGTTGGGAGGTTCAGAGGAGTTGTTAACTGGGGATTGGCTAGAGTAAGTAAGATGGGGCATAAGGTGATTGGTTGGCTAGTTGCCAGGTAAAGTTACCGGGAAAAGGTAAAACTGTTTTTTACTTAAAAAGGAAGTAAGGCCAAGCTGTACCTTATATGGCTTCCGACATCTCCTCCCTTTTTGTTTTAAGGAGGTGGGCATTAACCGAGAGAGGGAGTAGTGACCTGGCTCCTCTCGTGGATTTCCCAGATCCACATTTGTTATTTGCAGTATCTTTTGGAGAGGAGAGGTAAGCGAAATTTTTGATACCAACCTCTATGCAAGCCAGGTTTGCTCTCAGAGAAAAATCAGAGGGGGTCTGATCCTTCATTTGACTTCTCCTTGGGATCGGGAGGTCAAAGGATTGTGGGACCTTCTCTTGAAATGCCTTGCTGTGCACTCAACTCGGTGCCCATACCCTTTTTTCCTTTTATTAGAATGGGTAAGTGTACCTCTGATCTATACACTGCCCTCATTATGAGGGGAAGCCATGAGAGTCGGTTTCTTGGTCAGACAGAGCCAGGCGATGGTAGTGAATTTGAATTGGTTTTGCTAGGGCAGAGTCTATTTGTTGTTTAATGAAAGTGGTGACCTTTTTGAATAGCCAGGGGCCGAAGGAAAGGACTAATAGAAAACCTAATAGGGGGCCTAGGAGTGGGAGGAGATAAGGAAGAAGTCCATTGAGTCCTGACCAAAAGGTGTTATCACGAAGTTCCTTTCTTCTTTCTTCGAGCTGGTCTTGCAGGTTTTTTATCTTGTCTCGAACAATGCCTGACTTGTTGGTGTAGAAACAGCATTTTTACTGTAAAGCCAAACAGATACCTCCCTGCTCTGCCGTGAGGAGATCTAAGCCTCTATGGTTTTGTAGGACTACTTCTGCTAGGGAGTCTATTTGATCTTGAAGATCGTGAATTGTTTCAGAAAGAGCTGAGACATCCTCTATTAGTTGATGAGACAGTTTGTGGTAGGAATGTATAGATATTCCTGTTCCGGTAACTCCTGTGGCTACTGCTGTAGTGAAGCCTAGTCCTGCTATTAGTGGGATAAGTTGAATAGCTCTTTTAGAGCGTGGATGTCCAGCTATATAATCAAGACTGGGGAGAGGAACAGGTTGATCTCCTAGTATAATAGACATATCAGGGAGTAGTTGGGAGGTTACGCAATAGCCTGTCCAGTTACCTGGTAGGGCCGTGTAGGCCAAATTTCCTCCGCATACAAAAACATGTCCTGGAGGGGGGCACTGGTGTGAGGTGATGTTAGAAATGGAGGAGCAGTTTGTGAAGGTGATGCTTCCTAATTCTACATCATAATCATTGTTCTGGGGAGGTTTGTATATACAAGGGGTTTGTGTAAATTCTATAGGTTGGACTCTAAAAGGTAGACTGTCGCTACAGTTTAGATGTGAGTTGTTAAGATGTGAAGTGGAGGTGTTTGTAGTAGGGCTAGGGGCATAGGTGTACCAAGAGTTAGACATAGCCAGCAGTTTTCCGCGAGGGTTGGGTTGGAATTATTTAAAGCTTTGAAAGTGGCTTCTAAAATATCAGAGGTTTGGATGTCGAGATCTATGTCTCGAGATTTAGGTAAAGCTAAAGGGTGGTATTGTAGGGGAGTATATTTTTCTTTAATTATTTTTTCAATTTGTTTTTGGACCGCATCTTCTCTTACCCGATCTGATGGCCCACCGCCATCAGATGTGTGAATTGGTGGTTTTAGTGGCCAGCAAACATTTTTGCCAATAGTGCCTAAACAGGAGGCTTGGGCATATTTGGAGTGTCCCAGGTTATGAGTAGAATCAAGCTCACCTCCAAAGGAGCCAGAATAAGTTCTTTGTAAAATGGCTGTTAGATATGTGTTGCCATTTGTGTGGGTGCACTGTTGGACACTATTGTAGCATATAGAGTGCATTTGATTGGTTATTTCGCACTCCGTGGGACAAGGTCCTGGTTCATTTTGAATTGGGAGTATTATTTTGGGTGCATTAACACATTGCCAGTTTTGCTTATGTCCTCCTCCTATCTGTGACGTGAAAGTTAAATAGGCAATTTTGCCGCTGCAATCAACTTGGCTAGTATGTGAGGTGGGTATTATTGTAGTTGTTCCTCCCTTGCAGTCACAAGGTGCCCCCTCCAAGATAGTTTTTGGAGTTTTAAGAGCGTTGTCGGGGCTGTTCGGGGGTTTAGGGGAAACTGGGGGGTTGTCAGGAATTTCTACTGTGACAGAGGGGCAGGTGGAAGAAGGGCGAGAAGCCTCTTTAAGGACTTCTTCTCCTACTTTGATGACATCTCGAATGTCAGGATCTAGTGAATGAACTTTTAACATGTCATGAATTAAATTCCAGTAGGAAAAGGCCGTAACTGGGACTTTGTCAGGACCAAAGGTGTGGTAAAAGTCCTGCAGGGCATCTCCTACTCGTTCCCAGCATTTTTGGCTGATTGTTCCCTCTAAAGGGAACCAGGGGCAGGTTTCATGAATAAAATTAAAAAATTCTTTAAGGTCCTTTCTTTTAACCCTTACTCCTCGCACTCTGAGTGATCCCTTGATCCCCGTCAAGGAACATTTCATGTGTACTAAGCGAATTCCCCATTATGTTGGCTGGATGGCTCTCTCAGGATCTCGGTTCACGCAAGTCTCCAGTCGACTCGGAACTTAAGTTTCTCTGTGACCACTCTCCCTGTGCCTTACGATCTCTGCTCGCGTGTCATAGTCGGCAGGTATAATCCGCCTGCTTGGACCCTCTCAGGCAGGACAGCTGCCTACCGCCCTCAGGGTTAGCCTTTGGGAGGCAGCGTCCCTGGGAGTGCCCTTGAGGTGGACGACCGTGTAAGACATAGTGAGCTCAGAGTTTGTTAGAGAGTGTTAGGCAGAAAAACTAGTCCAAGTGTTTTGGAGTTCTCACTGCCAAAACAAGTACTTCTCGTCCTTCCCCGCTTTGGCCCTGTGAGCTTGGTAAGTGAATTAGATCTGGGAGAGCCAATAATAACAGCCAAGACAAAGGGGTGAAATGTTTGAAATCTTGTAAGTTATCGTTTGCCTACCTTCTCTTCTGATCCGTCTCACGGCGGGTGAACCGAGGCGATCTGAATCGGGAGTGCACGCGGGTCCTCGCTGCAGCTCTGAAGGGTGCCTGGCCAGGGCTTCCGTAGGCAAGCGTTCTCCTCCAGGGGGTCCCGATCACCCCTCCTTGGGCGCCAAGATGTCCCGACCCGCGGGACAGCAACGGGGGGCCGCAGGAACCACCTAAAGGAGAAAAACAAACAAGGGGCGTGAGAAAGGGAGACAAGACAGTTTTCTGATCAAGTCTCCAACTTTATTGAAAAAACTTGTGCCTTATAAGCATTACGGGGAAGGTGGGTGGGTCTTGTTGGGAGGTTCAGAGGAGTTGTTAACTGGGGATTGGCTAGAGTAAGTAAGATGGGGCATAAGGTGATTGGTTGGCTAGTTGCCAGGTAAAGTTACCGGGAAAAGGTAAAACTGTTTTTTACTTAAAAAGGAAGTAAGGCCAAGCTGTACCTTATATGGCTTCCGACAATCATCCTTTGGTTTTAATAAAAAAAGTTGAAAAGTGAATTCTAAAATTCAATTCTTAAAATCTACACAACATTTTAACTAAGTTTTGACTTTACTTGTATTATAGCTCTCTACCATCTCTAGATATATTTTGAAGTATACTATTAACTTAAAACACTTTCATATAATTTTTGATTATATCTAAACTTCAGATTCTTCTAGGGAATACTGCCATATTTATATTGTCAAGTCTTTCTATTCAGCAATATGCTTTTTTGTGATAATCAAATCATTTAAGTACTTTTCAATAATATATTTTCTTTATGTATATGTACACTGGATATTTCTTCAGAGTTACCCTTTTAGATAATTTTAATTTTTATTCTAATGTTCAAACAATGATTTTATGAAAATCATTGAAACAATTGATTTTTTATTCTACATATAATGTACATAATATAGATATATAGATATGGAGTAAATAGCCTTTTTAGTGAATTGATGTTTTGTTTAATTGATCATTTTAAGTTTCTGAGATCGTCTAGCATGCCACAAAGAAATGATAAAAATTTTGTCTTTGCCTCTTTTATTTTATTTTATTTTTTTACATATGCATGTGTTTATTAGGTTTCCACTTTTTGCCTTCACAAAATTAAAAAGACTTAAAACTTAATAACAATAACAATGTTTAAGATAAGGACTAGAAACAAAAACCTTGTAAAAAACAAACAAAGATAAATACATTCAGAAAAGAAATCAGATGTTTGCTGCATCAAAATATTAAGCAATAATAATAATGCAAAGAAAGTAACATTCACATTGTCAAATAAGAGTATGTCTATTATAGAATGCTTTTACTCTGAGGTTTAGTATGGAGTCATCAGTTAACTTCTTATTTTTTTTCCCGAAAGTTATCTTTGCCTCTTTATTAGCCATCTTTATGTCTTTTACACTTATGTTTATTAATGTTTTCAGTATAGTGTATTGTAATCCTTCAAAGGGATCAAGCTTATTCCATTTTTAACTTTAACATAACTTCTACTATTTCATTTCTGAAGATTCACAGTAGTTGTTAAAGAAAGGATTCAATATTTTATGGAAATATCATTCAATTCTCTGCATCTAAGATCTTTTATTAGAAATAAGTTTGACTCTAAATAATACATTTTTAGAGGCTATCAGTTGTCCCCAATATCAGTTATGCCTCATAATGATAAAATTCTTCATACTTTGAGCAGATAGCTTTTAAGAATAGGAACTATGTGTTTTTAGCATTATTTATTGTTGTGAGAGTATTTAACCATGTGACTAAATGTATGTCATAGAAACATAAGGTGTAAAGCATGCAGGACTTTTCTTTCCAAAAATGAGATATGTTGCCTATTTTCTCAATTTCCCCTCTAACTGCTAGGAAGCAGGAAATCAAAGATAACTCATTTTGAGATGCCTTTAGAAAGGCATAGCATTAAATTCCCTTTAGAACAGAGTCACTAATCCAACTCTAAAATATTTATATTTTAATGAGAAAGGAATAAGCTTTTGACTAAATAGCTGAAGAAACTATTAACATAAAGACCAAATCAGGAGACATCACTTTATCAGATTTCAAGCTATACTACAAAGCTATAGTAACCAAATCAGCACAGTACTGGCACAAGAACAGAAACATAGATCATTGAATCAGAACAGAAAACCTATATTTAAAACCATCCATATAAGAGTGAAAACACATCAGTCCCTCTGACCTTTGACAAAGCATACCATAACATACACTGTGGAAAATTATCTTTATTCAATATGTAGGGTGGGAAAATTGGATAGGCACTTGCAGAAAGCTGAATCAGGATTTGCACCTCTCATCACTCACAAAAAAATTCTTGATGTATAACAAACTTAGACTTATATCTAAGGCACACAACTATAATAATTCTAGAAGAAAATGTTGTAAATGTTCTTACATAAATGTAACATAAGAGACTAGCCCAAAGCTAAGTGGCATAGGAAAAAACATGTAGTTCTTTTTTTTGTAGCTCTGAAGCTGGCTGAAACCAATTAGGCTTAGCTAGACTATGGGTCAGGTCCTAGCACATATGTTCTCTCATTATTTTCTGAACGAGTGACTACTTGAAACCTATTTTTTTTATAGTTAAAGGCAGAAATTCAGAGACCCAGCAAGTCATGAAAGCACATTTATTGCCTCTGTTTATATTTCAGCTAATGCTTTGACCAAAGCAAAAATCATGTCCAAGCTTACCATCATGGGGATAGAGAAATATACCCCAAATTCTGTGGCAGTAAATACTGTTGGACCGTATGTCAAAAGACATAAATATAGAATTGTACTATGGAGAGAGTGAGAAGTGGTCAACAGTAATCTAAGTTGACTCATTGTTTACACGTGCACATTTTATCCTACGTAAGTTACATTTATTTTATTGATTTGTTGTATTCATCATTATTATCTCATGTGCCATTTATTTTTATTTTATCTCATTCTCTTGCTTAAGTTTGCATGGATTTGAATTGATATTTATTTGCTAAAATTATGTTTTTGCCACCTAAATAAATGTCTAAATCCAATTTCATTAGCTTACTATACGTCTTAGAAATATAATAGTTTTAAAATATTATTTGAATTACATATTTTAATACTTATTACTTATTTAATAGTAAAAAAATTAAAATCCCAGTGAGATTAGCCCACATAACAAAGTCCCAAAGCTGCAGATGTTGGCATGGATGTGGAGAGAAGGGAAGGCTTTTACATTGCTGGTGAGATTGCAAACTAATACAACCATTATGGAAAGAAGTGTGGAGAATTCTTAAAGAACTAAAAGTTGACCTTCCATTAGGTAGTAAATTACTTCCATTAGGTAGTACCATTACTAGGTATCTACCGAGAAGAACAAAAATCATTTTGTTCTTCAGGGACATTTGCACCAGAATGTTTATTGTAGCTCAATTCACAATTTCCAAATCATGAAACTAACCCAAATACTCATTAACTCACGAATGGATTAACAAACTGTGGTATATGTATAACATGGAATACTTACTATTCAGCCATAAGGAAAGATGGTGATTTACATCTTTTGTGTTTACTTGATGGAGTTGAAATGTATTCTTCTTAGTAAAGTATCTTAAGAATGGAAAAAAAATCCAACATCCTCAATACAAATATGAAACCAATATTTACACAACTACATGCCCACATGAAAGATAAAACACCAATATAGTTTAGCAGGGGGTAAGGGGAGAAGAGGCAGAGGAAAGAAGAGGGAGATAGGAGGGAGGGCAACTTGTGGGATATTATCTAATGTGCACAATGTGAGAGTGTTCACCAAGCCCCCTGGGTTTACATTAGAATTGAAAACAGTGTAACCCAAACATTTGTACCCCCATGTTAATCTGTAATAATAAATATTGAAATATATCCATTATCTAAAAACTTCATCCTATTTCTTTAGTAAGCTTTTTTGGATCATTTTCTACTGTCTTTAATTTCAATATAGATTTTTTTTCTGAAGGGCGAAACTTATTCCTTCCTTTAAGTTATAACTGAATTTGATTGCCATCTCAAGTCTGCTTTTTGTTACCCTCTGTGGCTTTTCAAGTCAGGTAAATCTTTTTCAGTTCAGGTTCTTTTCAATTTCTTTTTCTTGGCTTGCATCTAATTTGTACAGGCTTATATTTGTGTAGACAAACCATTTGGGGGGTTGATGGTGTACCTGGACTAAGTCATTGCCAGTTATCCCTGTTGGATTAGTAAGCCTTCTTATTCCTCTCTGGCCCAGAGATTTTCTATTTTGCTATCTCAGTACCCTTTTGGGCACAGAGAAATTCTACACACACCACAAATCCTTTGAGTAGGTATGACACATGGTTGTTTCTAATTGATATAGGAACTATATCTGCATTTGGAAATGACATTACACTTATACTAATTTGGGGTAAAATGTATTTGATTATCTGTTTATTTAACAATTTATTGTGAATTATTGTGCCTTGGAAAAATCTTATGACCTATGAAAACTTGTAACTGAAATCATTACCCTTATTCTGGAATAATATCCTTATAAAAATAAAATATGAATCATTAAGTATCATATTTTATAACTACATTCATGATTATAGAATAGTTATGATAATCATAGACCAAGCTATATTTGTTCAGATAGTTGCAATTTTAAGTTATTTTTCTATAAAGAAATGAAACATATCTTAATATTCCTTTTTACTCTTTTGTTATATTTACATTATCTTGTAAATTTTGCTTTGTTCTTTTATATGTTCTTTTATTTGCATGTTAAGTATTCATAGCAAGTTTTTCTTCATTGTATGTTTTCAAGATTCTCTCTAGGTTAGATTGAAGCCAGGGTTAGTGTATATTCATCTCACTTCATACATCCTAGAGCTAATTGAAGAATTTGATGCTGATACATAATTTAGGTTATGTATTTAGGTATTGGTTGTGATGTGGATTTTTGTCATGGTTTATATTTTTATATGGAGTTGGGTAGAATATCAATAGATGATGCAATAAGGTGCTTAGAAATCATTTTAAACCTTACACATCAATATTTGAAGATATTCACCTAAAGTCTTAATAAAAGTGTGTGTAATTATAGTGTTCTAATAATAATAGTTTTTATTAAAATTTTTTTTTAATTTACTATTTTTATCCTGCATAGGAAAAAAAAACAGTTCATGAACCAGGAGACCTTACCAGAAGTGGTAAGAGGGAGCTCAAAGACATGGCTTTATAGGTGGTTTAAAAAGCAAGAATGAACTCATTTAATTGTTATAATGAGTGGTAATTAAAATGGGCTTTTTGTGTAGCCAAGCATTGCTTAGAAGTGATTATCTTATTTCATTTTTGGAAAGGTACTTAAGCACTTTGAAAAAATATTATCAGAGAAATTTATAAGAAAAATGCATGGGATACTGCAAAGGCAATCCTAGGAGAGGAATTTCTAGAATTGGATACCTTCATTCAGAAAACAAGAGTAAAAGTCAATGACCTAATGGATAATCTCAAGGAGCAGGAAATGGAAGAACAATATAATCCCAAACCTAGCATAGAAAATGAAATATCCAAATTCAGAGTAGAATTAAATGAAATCAAGAATAACAATCATTAGAAAAATCACTTGAAACAAAAAGTTTGTTCTTTAAAAGATTAATAAACTCAGTGAACTCTTGGCCAGAATAACTAGAAATAGAAAAGTAAGATCTCTAATAACCTCAGCCAGAAAAGAAAAAGGGAAATAACAATAGATACCACAGAAATACAAGAGATCTTTAAGGATTACTACAAAAACTCCCCCACCTCTCAACATTGACAAAAACTGACTCTTGCTTGATAAAGGATTTAAATTTAAGACACAAAAGAATAAAAATTCTAGAAGAAAGTGTGGGAAAATCTCTTGACAAAATTGGCCTGGGAAACAATTTATTTATTTATTTATTTTGGGGGGGATTCATTGAGGGTACAATAAGCCAGGTTACACTGATTGCATTTGTCCGGTAAAGTCCCTCTTGCAATCATGTCTTGCCCCCAGAAGGTATGTCACGCACCAAGGCCCCGCCCTAGCAATTGCATCAACACCAAAAGTAAATAAATAAATGGTACATGATCAAACTAAAAAGCTTTTGCACAGCTAAGGATTGATAACTAAAGCACACTACCTGTGTGAAGGACTCAACCACAACTTGAACTTTACCTTAGAAATGAAAATTATGTAACATAAACATTTGCAGCCTCATATTCTAAAGTTAAAAACAAAAAAGAAATAACCTAAGAAGTTTTTCTAACATGACCTAGCTTGTCTCTGTGGGGATTCTCAAGCTTGGTCTTCATTTTATTAATATCATATATTAACTTTACAAATAAATATTAAAATTGTGGGAGTTAAACAGGCTGAATTCCTCACAGACATTGCCACACAGTGTACAGGGCCCAGTTGGGGGGATGTCAATGTGACTATCCCTGCATGGGGAAATCAGCAGCAGGCAGCTGAGACGGTAAACTAGTACCTTAGACTAGAGAAAATGAGATGTCTGCCTGAAGAAGTGAGATTTGCTTCCCCCCCCCCTTTTCCATTTGCACAGTTATCTGGTCAGTTCAGATGTTCCATTACCGTATGTCCTTGCTTTCCCTTTACTCAACCTTCCTGGGGGATGTAATCTCCCCTCTCATTCTTAACCTTGACTGCTGATTAATGACTGTTGTAAATTCTTGCATGTATAATCTTTTATGTACCCAATAAAAAGATTCTGAGAAACAGGACAAGTCCTACATCATTCTCATGCTGCTACCAGGCACATGAAACAGGCTTCCATTTTTATACACTAAGTTTGGTGTAAGTTTTGGGTTTTCCCAAGCACTGTCTCTTTTGCTGACCACTGTCCCAGGTTGGGGTCCACTAGATGCCCAACAAAAATTAAAATATTTTTACAACTTTTCAATTTACATATAGCCTTTAATAAATTTAAGTAATTATGAAAATCAATTTTTCCCTAAGTACTTTTTCTCAGTGTGGTATTTCCTTTTGTCAGTTGTTAAAAAGATTTTGGCATTTAAAGTCAGGCTCCTTCTTAATTATTTGTGGATAGTTGAAACAAATACACAAATAAAAACACATGTCAACAGTAAGTGGTCTATTTTTCTCTGAAAACAAAATCACTACATAAGACTGCTTAAAGTTTTCAGAATCTAGAGGTTTTTCTCATACTACATATGGTAAACATGAGTGTTAACCTACAGAGGGAAAAATTACTAATGACAAGAAACAATTGTATTCCTTTAAATGACATCTATGCAATCTAAAATAGTTAAAGCAGGTTTCCATGTGCTTAATATAAAGGATGTATGTCATACTTAATCCTTAGATTGGTGAATATACCAAATAGGAGAATAGGAGAGAAAGAAATGACTTGCTTGTGCTGTAGCAATGGCCTTAATTACCTACCTTGTATGATTTTTAGTAATATGCAAGGAATTGCTATCTAGTCCAAAAAGAGAAACTTATATAAAAACAGAGCAATTAACAAATATTAGCTGTTTTATGAAAGCATTATTGAAACTTTTTGTTGAACAAACTGAGTTATATCTTCCACTCTGCCTTCTGTATGGCTTCAGGGCAATGAATTACTTTTTTCCCATTCAATGATTCATATGAAAATAAAACCTTTAGTTCTGTGGTGTTATCCTGAAAAATGCAGTGTAACTTCTCGGAAGTATAGTAAGAGAAGAGATTATTGAAATTTAGTTGTCACCACCACAGTTATTAAGGTTTTATATAATATAAAGTATAACAATAGGCCAATGATTAGCCTTAAAATTTGTGCTGAGGGGGCGGCACCTGTGGCTCAGTGAGCAGGGCGCTGGCCCTATATACCGAGGGTGGTGGGTTCAAACCCAGCCCCGGCCAAACTGCAACAAAAAAATAGCCAGGCGTTGTGGCAGGTGCCTGTAGTCCCAGCTACTCGGGAGACTGAGGCAGGAGAATTGCCTAAGCCCAGGAGTTGGAGGTTACTGTGAGCTGTGTGATGCCATGGCACTATACCAAGGGCAATAAAGTGAAACTCTGTCTCTCCAAAAAAAAAAAAAAAAAATTTGTGCTGAGGTTGAGCCTGTGTCACATAGTATGAATACATATGACTTTTACTGGATGTCCAATGGCTGATCAGAAGGTTCGATCACTAATGACTCTGTCTTTTTGTTGCAATAGACTATTACTTGTCTATTATACTAGTATTTGTGATTATTCAAATAATGATAATGCCTAGGTTTGCTATTTAAATGCAGAACAAAATGAAAGATTTATCTTTCCACATACAAAGTGAATATAGTAGTAGTGTGATCTCTTAGGTTTCTGAGTGCTGACGGGTAGTATTCTGAAAATGATTGGATGGAGTAATCTCAGAAAGTATGGCTACTCTCAGTACTAGGGAGGCTAGACTTCTAGCATGAGATTCCCAATCTTGGCACAAATTGTTGTTCTGTACTGGAGACATAGAAGACTATAGCAGCCATAGTACCAGAATCTAGGGGAGCTTAGACAAGAAGATTCCCAATGACTGTGTTGAGTTAATTTTCAGATACCCTTCCTCCATTTGGAAGTGAAGAGGTAAACTGTGGTCTTTGCAGGTCCCTGTAGAGCACAAATAGGGTTTGTGCCTAAGCTGGATTTTCCTGTCAGTTTTGCATAATGACATCTCTGAGTTGGACATCAATTATCTAAACAAAATTAAGAATGCAATGTGTATTCTTAATTATCAACTACCCGGAATCTGTAGTTGAATGATACCTCCTATATTTATTTGACATATCCTAAAATTTCATCTTTTCAAGTACTATATATTTATTCATTATTTATTTTATTATTTGGGATTCATGGAGGGTACAAAGAATCAGGTTACACTGATTGCGTTTTTTAGGTAAAGTCCCTCTGATAATTGTGTCCCACCCCTGAGAGGCTGGTGGGACTGAAAATACAACCTTTTTGGAAGGAACTATGGAGAATCCTCAAAGAACTCAAAGTAGATCTTCATTTGATTCTGTATCCCATTACTAGGCATCTACCCAGAAGAAAGAAAATCATTTTATCATAACATTTGCACTAGACTGTTTATCATAGCTCAATTTGCAATTGCCAAAATGTGGAAACAACCCAATCAAGTATTATTTAGAAAACAGTACTCAGTACTGTTATGAAACCAATTTACAATCACTTGCACTTTGATATGAAGAATTGATCACAACTATGGCCCAAGATGAAGAAGAGAGGAGGGGGTGATGGGAGGGGAGGGAGGAGGTTAGATTGAGGGAGGGTGAATGGTGGGATCACACCTATGCTGCATAATGCAAGGGTACATGTCAAACTTATTAGTGTAGAGTATAAATGTCTTAACACAATAATTAAGTAAATGAGATGAGGTATATGTTAACCAGTGTGATGTAAGCGTTCCTAATTCTATATGAAATCAGCACATTGTACTCCATAATACTTTAATGTATATATGATCTATATGTTTATGATTTAATAAAAGAAAAACAGGACCAATTATTATTTAAAGGCTAAGAGGATGGAAATGAAGGAAGCACTATTGGGTGATGAAAAAGATATGACATAGTCAGGTGGCGCCTGTGGCTCAGTGAGTAGGGCGCCGGCCCCATATACCGAGGGTGGCGGGTTCAAACCCAGCCCCCGCCAAATTGCAACCAAAAAAAAAATAGCCGGGCGTTGTGGCGAGCGTCTGTAGTCCCAGCTACTCGGGAGGCTGAGGCAAGAGAATCGCTTAAGCCCAGGAGCTGGAGGTTGCTGTGAACTGTGTGACACCACGGCACTCTACTGAGGGCCATAAAGTGAGACTCTGTCTCTACAAAAAAAAAAAAAAAAAAAAAGATATGACATAGTCCATGTACAGCTTGCTTATTATTTTCCTGAACTGTTAGCCAGGTCCTCTTATCTCCCTCCAGGTTCACTAACTGCCATGACCATTTTCAGGCTCTGTTTAGATATCTGTTTTTCTTTGCCACCCTGTCTTCCTTTTTATGTCATTCAGACTACACAGAGAATTGGTATAGTCAGTGAATTCTTGTTTTAACCCCTGTTAACCTAAGAGAGCTACCAAGAACACAAGAATGGGACACATCCCTTTGCCAAAAGTTAATATTCAGCCTTTTTTTTTACATCAACTCTTAAGGATGGGTGCCATTCAAGCCTATTTTCAACTGATGTTAGACTGGAATGCTATTAGAAAAATGAGGGAACAGTAATAAAAATGCTGGTTTTCCTCAAGTCCTATTAGGCTCCTTGTGTAAATGAAAGGTTGGGTAAATTCTCTTTAGAAAAACCTAGAGGTGGGTATTTTCCTCTATCATTCAGATTGGGAGAATTAACAGTATTGTCACAGTAGACTCAAAAATACCCACTTTGCAAATCATAACTGCACATTTCCAGGGTTACAGAATTTAGAAGAAATAGTGTTTTTTATTATTATTATTTTTTATTTATTTTATTATTTATTTATTTTTTATTTTTTGCAGTTTCTGGCTGGGGTTGGGTTTGAACCCACCACCTCTGGCATATGGGGCTGGCACCTACTTCTTTGAGCCACAGGTGCCGCCCAGAAATAGTGTTATTTCTCCATAGAACTCAAGTCATCAGTTTAACTGATTTAGTATTCAGTATGATTTAAAATTAGGTGAAAAAAGGAGCAGGGCAAGAGTATTTGCCTGTTCATGCTTCCACTGAATTGTGTACATAAATCTACAGTTGTGACGATGCACCCATTTGGATAAATACTTTTATTTAAAGAGGTTGCTTGTGAGCCTTTTGTATATTTATTGTGTTTTGAACTAATTTTAACAAGAAATTCTATGTTATATAAAAAAATGTACCTCATGATATATGTGGAGGCTTTGTCTATTTTTTTGCAGAATAAGATCTGTAAAATCAGACTTTCCTGATTAATTTTTACATGTTATAAATTATTCATCATTTATTTATCATGAACCAAATAGGCTGATATAACAGAACTCATAAAATAGGTAGTAATATAACATTAAATCAAAGCCAACTAGTTTTAAAGCACAGTTATATTGTTTTCACGTTTCTTATTCTACAGATGTTGTCAACTGGAACCACAACATTTGTATCAAATAAAAAAAGCAGATAGAATTTACTGTACTATTTTTCTTCAAGTTCATCATATACTCCAAATGTCATTTTTTAAAGCTTTAAAATCCACTGAAAACAGCCGAATAGAAGCAATAAGATGGCTCTTGGACCTTCAACTGTGTTTTAAATAATTTTGTCAGTTTTTTAGGATTAGTTCAATTTCATGTTCTCTTTATTTCTAATTTGAAAAAAGTATACCAATATTAATTTACCCTTTTGGTGATAAAACAGTTATTTATTTTAATGAATTATGTATTTAGCAGTAGTACAATACAAACAAGTACCATCTTCTAAGTTAATGGGTGTGTGTATTTTCACAGTCAGAGTCTAAACCTGAGACAGAGGCTTTCTTACTCAGGGAGACAAGTATTTGGGGAAACTAAGTTCTAGATGACTAGACTTAGTTCAATGATGTTTAGGCATTAAGGACTTGGAAAAGTGTCAGGACTCTGAGAGTTTCAACCATGGTTCCATTTTCAAGGAAAATATTTCACTTACCTGGGTATGTATGTAGGCATGGATATTGGTAAATATTTATTCCATGCTCTATTCCAAAATCATTTGATTTAACTTTTAAAAATCTATGTGAGTCATCCAAAAATTGATTACTAACAAAGAAAGTGAATACTGACCAAATAGTAAACATCATCCTGAGGTGTTTTTTTTTTTTTGTTTGTTTTTGAGACAGAGTCTCACTATGTCACTCTTGGTAGGGTACTGTGATGTTACAGCTCACAGAAACCTCAAACTCTTGGGCTAAAGCCATTCTCTTGCCTCAGCCTCCAAAGTAGCTGGGACAATAGGTATCCGCCACAATGCCCGGCTGTTTTTTGGTTTCAGTTGTCATCGTTGTTTAGCAGGCCTGGTCGAATTCGAATCTGCCACCTCTGGTATATGTGGCTGGCACCATACCCACTGTGCTATGGGCACCAAGCCTGAGTTCTTTATATTAATTAATTCACTGACTTAAAGTGAAATTATGAATGTTTTGGTGAATACTTTACAAATCTAGACACTACGACCCTGAGAGTGTAGCACTTGTCCATTCTCACTCAGATAGAACAGTTAGAGGTGATGTAAAATCAGGCATCTGGTTTCAAAGATTGCTAAAGATAATATAAGACCATGATTATAAAACAAATAACTTTTTCTCACAAGGAAATAGTGAAGACAGAAAAACCATTTGTAACTATTATCTCAAAATTTGGACTGGCATAAGTGATGGTCTTATGGAGACTGACCACCATTACTAGAAAGTGGAGTATTCAATATGTATTTTCTATCAATTACACTAAAGATAGAGCCTTTTGCTTTAACACTTATCATAGCCAAATCAATTTATGCTTCCCGTTGCTAAAAAGTGCACACACATACAAACACTTTGATTCTGACATAGATGACTGTCAGGACCCAGGACTGGCCAGGTCTTGGCTCAGCTTAACTAGGTTCTGGACACAGACTGAGAAGCTACCTTGCTCAGGATCAATTTCTCGTAGGTCCCTGCGGACTATCTACTTTAGCTGGAGAGAGAGAGAGAGAAAGAGAGAGAGAGTCTTTGAGAGAGTGAAGCAGTCTTAGAATAAATAGATCTTAGTCTTTAGTAGAGCTTGGTAATCTTCAGCAGAGAGATGCCGTTGTGGTGTTCTGCAGTCAGGAGAGGAGACAGAGTCAGAGTAAGTGGGTCCGTGATAAAATACACATGCTCCCAACAGCCTTCTTCTCCAGCCTAATATAAGGCTGATATCTAAATCCCTCTCCATGCCCTTTTCACTAAGGTGTTCCATTTATTGAGCTATACAGGTATTTCTTATAACTCTCACTCCTCCCAGCAAATCTACACAAATATCACAGAAAAGTAATATGTGAATGGTCAGGATAAAACAAAGAAAGTACTTGATAAATGTTGCTGAAGACCAGAGTAGATAAAAGTTAAGGATAAAATAGAATTAGAACACTTACAGAAATTAAAGAGCACTACAAAAAAATTGTCTATAACTGAAATATATACTCAATCTTTAAAAATCAAAATGTGTCCAGTCAGCTAACCTGTGCCTCTTTAGAGGACAGTTTAAGCTGTTCACATTAAAGGAGAATATTGATAAGTCTGGTGAAGTTTCGGGTACCGAGTTTTTCAAAAGTCCAGTGGGCATTTTTAGTCCTTTCGCCAGTGTGGAAATTGGAGTTTGATCCGAAGTTTCTGAGTGAGTTTACTTTTGTGGTATAGGATTGGGTTGGTCATTATGGAGGATAGGTCTGAGAATATCCTGAAGAGCTGGTTTAGTTATGGCAAATTTCTTCAACATATGAATGTCATTAAAGTTTTTGTTGCATACAAGAGTCACATATTAACTTAAAAGACAAATAGAGACTCAGGGTGAAAGGATGGTCATCCATTTTACAGGCAAATGGTAATGAGAAAAAAGAAGGTGTTGCAATTTTATTTGCAGATACAATAGGCTTTAAACCAACAAAAGTAAGGAAGGACAAGAATGGTCACTTCATATTTGTTAAGGATAATAGTCAACATGATGAGATATCAATTATTAATATCTATGCACCCAACCAGAATGCACCTCAATTTATAAGAGAAAATCTAACAGACATGGCAACTTGATTTCCTCCAGCTCCATAATAGTTGGAGATTTCAACACTCCTTTGGCAGTGTTGGATTGATCCTCCAACAAGAGGATGAGCAAAGAAATCTTAGATTTAAACATAACCATTCAACATTTGGATTTATCAGACATCTACAGAACATTTCATCCCAACAAAACTGAATACACATACTTCTCATCAGCCAAGGAACTTACTCCAAAATTGATCACATCTTAGGTCATAAGTCTAACCTCAGTAAATTTAAAGGAATAGAAATTATTCCATGCATCTTCTTGGACCACCATGGAATAAAACTTGAGCTGAGTAACACAGGAACCTGCATTCTCACACAAAAACATGGAAGTCAAATAACATTATACTGAATGATAGCTAGATCAGAGATGAGATTAAGAAAGAAATTGCCAAGTTTTTGGAACAAAATGACAATGAAGACACGAACTATCAGAACCTTTGGGACAACACAAAGGCAGTTCTAAGAGGGAAATTTATAGCACTGCAAGCCTTCCTCAAGAGAATGGAAAGAGAGGAAGTTAACAACTTAATGGGACATCTAAAGCAACTGGAAAAGGAAAAGCATTCCAACCCCAAACCCAGTAGAAGAAAAGAAATAACCAAAATTAGAGCAGAATTAAATGAAATTGAAAACAAAAGAATAATACAACAGATCAATAAATCAAAAAGCTGGTTTTTCAAAAAGGTTAATAAAATAGATGAACCTTTGGCCAACCTAATCAGGAAAAAAAGAGTAAAATCTCTAATCTCATCACTCAGAAACAACAAAGACGAAATAACAACAGAATACTCAGAAATCCAAAAAATCCTTAATGAATATTACAAGAAACTGTATTCTCAGAAATATGAAAATCTGAAAGAAATTGACCAATACTTGGAAGCACGTCACCTTCCAAGACTTATCCAGAATCAAGTGGAAATGTTGAACAGGCCCATATCAAGTTTGGAAATAGCATCAACCATGCAAAACCTCCCTAAAAAGAAAAGCCTGGGACCAGATGGTTTCAAGTCAGAATTCTACCAAACTTTTAAAGAGGAATTAGTACTATGTTACTCAACCTGTTCCAAAAGGTAGAAAAAGAAGGAAGACTACCTAACACGTTCTATGAAGAAAACATCACCCTGATCCCCAAACCAGGAAAAGACCCAACAATAAAAGAAAATTATAGACCGATATCACTAATAAATATAGATGCAAAAATATTCAACAAGATCCCAACAAACAGAATACAGCAACACATCAAACAAATTATACATCATGACCAAGTTGGTTTTATCTCAGGGTCTCAAGGCTGGTTCAATACATGTAAATCTATAA
Organism: Nycticebus coucang; assembly: GCF_027406575.1. NCBI lineage: Eukaryota > Metazoa > Chordata > Mammalia > Primates > Lorisidae > Nycticebus > Nycticebus coucang. The sequence goes on from NC_069792.1 coordinate 37,269,100, forward strand.
ATGTAATCCAGCACATAAACAAATTAAAAAACACAGACCATATGATTCTCACAATTGATGCAGAAAATCCTTTGATAATCCCAAGCATCCCTTCATGATCAGAACATTTAAGAAAATCGGTATAGAAGGGACATTTCTTAAACTGACAGAGACCATCTACAGCAAACGCACAGCCAATGTCATATTGAATGAAGTTAAATTGGAATCATTTCCACTCAGATCAGGAACCAGACAAGGCTGCCCATTGTCTCCATTGCTTTTTAACATTGTAATGGAAGTTTTAGCCACCGCAATTAGGGAAGAAAAGGCAATCAAGGGTATCCATACAGGGTCAGAAGAGATCAAACTTTTGCTCTTCGCAGATGATATGATAGTATATCTGGAAAACACTAGGGACTCTACTACAAAACTCTTAGAAGTGATCAAGGAATACAGTAGCATCTCAGGTTATAAAATCAACATTCATAAATCGGTAGCCTTTATATATACCAACAATAGTCAAGTTGAAAAAACAGTTAAGGACTCTATCCCATTCACAGTAGTGCCAAAGAAGATGAAATGTTTGGGAATTTATCTAACAAAGGATGTGAAAGATCTCTATAAAGAGAACTATGAAACTCTAAGAAAAGAAATAGCTGAAAATGTAAACAAATGAAAAACATACCATGTTCATGGCTGGGAAGAATCAACATTGTTAAAATGTCCATACTACCCAAAGCAATATATAATTTCAATGCAATCCCTATTAAAGCTCCACTGTCATACTTTAAAGATCTTGAAAAAACAATACTTCGTTTTACATGGAATCAGAAAAAAACTCGAATAGCCAAGACATTACTCAGAAATAAAAACAAAGCAGGAGGAATCATGCTACCAGATCTCAGACTATACTACAAATTGATAGTGATCAAAACAGCATGGTATTGGCACAAAAAACAGAGAAGTAGATGTCTGGAACAGAATAGAGAACCAAGTGATGAATCCAGCTACTTACCATTATTTAATCTTTGACAAGTCAATTAAAAACTTTCAGTGGGAAAATATTCCCTATTTAACAAATGGTGCTGGGTGAACTGGCTGGCAACCTGCAGAAGTCTGAAACAGGACCCACACCTTTCACCATTAACTAAGATAGACTCTCACTGGATCAAAGATTTAAACTTAAGACATGAAACTATAAAAACACAAGAGGAGAGTGCAGGGAAAACCCTTGAAGAAATCGGTTTGGGGAAGTATTTTATGAGGAAGACCCCCTGGGCAATTGAAGCAGCTTCAAAAATACACTACTGGGACTTGATCAAACTAAAAAGCTTCTGCACAGCCAAGAACACAGTAAGTAAAGCAAGCAAACAGCCCTCAGAATGGGAGAAGATATTTGCAGGTTATGTCTCTGACAAAGGTTTAATAATAGAATCCACAGAGAACTCAAATGCATTAGCAAGAAAAGAACAAGGGATCCCATCGCAGGCTGGGCAAGGGATTTGAAGAGAATCTTCTCTAAAGAAGACAGGCGCGCGGCCTTCAGACATATGAAAAAATGCTCATCATCTTTAATCATCAGAGAAATGCAAATCAAAACTACTTTGAGATACCATCTAACTCCAGTGAGACTAGCCTATATCACAAAATCCCAAGACCAGAGATGTTGGCATGGATGTGGAGAAAAGGGAACACTTTTGCATTGCTGGTGGGAATGCAAATTAAAACATTCCTTTTGGAAAGATATATGGAGAACACTTAGAGATCTAAAAATAGATCTGCCATTTAATCCTGTAATCCCTCTATTGGGCATATACCCAGAAGACCAAAAATCACATCATAACAAAGATGTTTGTACCAGAATGTTTATTGCAGCCCAATTAATAATTGCTAAATCATGGAAGAAGCCCAAGTGCCCATTGATCCACGAATGGATTACTATATTGTGGTATATGTACACCATGGAATATTATGCAGCCTTAAAGAAAGATGGAGACTTTACCCCTTTCATGTTTACATGGATGGAGCTGGAACATATTCTTCTTAGTAAAGTATCTCAAGAATGGAAGAAAAAGTACCCAATGTACTCAGCCCTACTATGAAACTAATTTAGGGTTTTCACACGAAAGCTATAACCCAGTTACAACCTAAGAACAGGGGGAAGGAGGAAAGGGAAGGGAGGAAGGAGGGAGGTAGGTAGAGGGAAGGGGATTTGTGGGATTGCACCAGCGGTGCATCTTACAAGGGTATATGTGGAACTTGGTAAACGGTCTGTGAAGCTAGTGAATGATGCCCCATGATTATATCAATGTACACAGGTATGATTTAATAAAATAAATAAATAAAAATAAAAATGTGAATTGAATAAGATGGTCACAATGGCAATGCCTGATCTTTTTTTTTTTTTTTTTTTTGTAGAGACAGTCTCACTGTACCGCCCTCGGGTAGAGTGCCGTGGCGTCACACGGCTCACAGCAACCTCTAACTCTTGGGCTTAAGCGATTCTCTTGCCTCAGCCTCCCGAGCAGCTGGGACTACAGGCGCCCGCCACAACGCCCGGCTATTTTTTGGTTGCAGTTTGGCCGGGGCTGGGTTTGAACCCGCCACCCTCGGCATATGGGGCTGGCGCCCTACTCACTGAGCCACAGGCGCCGCCCGGCAATGCCTGATCTTAAAGACCTTGGACATCAAGTGACACTTATATTTCAAAGCATAAAAAAGAAATACATTCAAGAATATGGTTGAGCAGATGCTGATTGGTATTTTCTTTCGCCATAGTAATAGAAATCTCCTTCAATTTAAAGTACTATATATTCGGTTTAAACACTATCATTTCCAAAATTTTATCTGTGGTCATGCAACTCAAATTTGATTAATAAAATGCAAGTAGAAGAGTTGTGAAGGATAACTTCTGGAATAGAGGTAGGATGACCAGAGCTTTGGAAGATACCCTGACCAGTGAAGATGGAAGTTGGCGTTAACATGGTAGAAAAAGAACCTGGTACTTGAAGACCTTAAAATCACCATATCTGAACTGAACTACCTTACCTTTGGTCTATGATAGGAAAGAGGAATAAAATTCTACTTTATACAAGCACTTCTTATCTAGCAGAAATCAATCTGACCTTAACAATAATGACAGTCAGATGATAATTGTAGGTGAATTGGAAGACAATTTTAAGAAGCCTATTGTGAAAATGTTTATAGATGAAAAAAGAATGGAAGACAACAATGTGAAACAATTAATAAAAACATGATGAAAGGACATTTTCCTACACTGAAAAACAAGTGGGTCCATAATCCTTCCTATAGAAATGTGCTACAGAAGACATAGATGGAAGAACAAACAGCTCAAGTCAGCCAGCAAAGGACAAAGCAAACACTGTCAATGTGATTTAAAAAAATAGAATAGTTCATGTATATTTTTACTAAAAAACAACAAAAAAAAGACAATCGATAAGGTAAATATATTGTTTTTACTACTTGGAATTTAAGAATATAGTCTTCAATAACACTTGATCACATATAAATTTATAAATGACAATATAAAACAAATCGAAGGGGGAACATTTATATCAAAACTTAGGAGAAATTAAAAAAGTTGTGATATTCAATGCCTTCATTTTTAAAGAGAGGTAACATTTTAAAAAAAATTAGATAAAGGGCTATTAGTTAAAATGAATAGTGGGAGAAAAGTAACAAAAGAAATATGAACATTCAAATGAATGACAAAATAATTTAATAAATGAAATGAATGATAATTGAAGGTATAACTAACAGGAAAAATATTAACAAACTGGTTCGAAGGACAGACCTATAATATAACCTTCTATCATAACACCTATCCAGGCTGAAAAATGTAGTCAAAGATACATTATTAGGATTATGAAAGAAGACAAAGCCAATATAAACAGATTGCTTTACATAAATTTATGAAAAACTTGAATGAGATAGATAATTTTCAGCAAAATATGCAATATACAATATTCAAATTTACTCAAAAATAATCAAAAAGCTTGAATAAGTCAAATATTATTTCTTTTTATTCTTTTCAATTCCTCTCTCCTAACCTCCCATCCCCTTTCATTTTTCTCTTCTTCTCTCTCTTTCTGCACTTACACGAGGGATAGTCAGCTGCCATGTTTTGAGTGATCCAACAGAGTGGTCCATGTGGAAAGGAACTGAAGCTTCCTGTAAACAGCTTTTCAAATAAACTTGGAAGTGAATCCCTTACCCTAGCCAAGATTTCAGTTGACCAGCAGTCCTCGGTTACATCTTAACTGCAACCTCATGAGTAATGCTAAGCCAATTTTTTTCATAAAACTGCTTGGATATATTAAGCCAATCTAAGGATTAATAAATCATGGTTATATTCTATGATCTTAGAATATAAAGCACAGAAAGATATGCCACTGAGTAGATAAACTTTAAAATAGATATAAGCTTTGCTCAGAGTAGGCTGTATTTTGTGTGTGATTCAAAAGAGAGTGGGACCAGATATAATAGATACAATAAGAGAGAAATTTCAGGAGGAAGGATAAAGGTTTATAAATGCATTCCTTGTAACCTTTCTTCTTGATCCTTGCCACTTACCTGAAATATTACTCATTCTAAAAAATAATCTTTCTATATGAAATTGTCCTTGTTTTCTTCAAAATGATTTTATCATTTTCTTATTTTTCACTTTCAGGCTAATGTAATTTACTCATATTTTGTCATAGACAACATTGGCGAATATAACTATTTTAACTATATTGTAGCTGATTACTAAGGCAATGTTATTCCTGTCACCTAACATAGGATCTGGTGCATAGTATCTTAGCATATATTCTGTCACTGTAATAAAAAATGGCATCAAGGAGAGGTTTTTTTTTGTTGTTGTTTTGAGACAGTCTTACTCTCTGCCCTAGGCAGAGTGTGGTAGCGTCACAACTCAAAGCAACCTAAACCTCGAGAGACCCTTTTGCCTCAGCCTCCCAAGTAGCTGGGACTACAGGTGCCTGGCTAGTTTTTCTATTTTAAGAAGGGACAGGTTTTGCTCTTGGTTAGGCTCATCTTGAACTCCTGAGTTCAGACAATCCACCTGAGTTGGCCTCCCAGAGTGGTAGGATTTCAGGTGTGAGCCACCACTCCCAGCTTCATCAAGGAAGTTTAAAACAAAAGTATAGTGATGCATCAAGGAGGTTTAAAACACTGAGTACTCCTAAAAGCATAGTAATGGATCTGTGGACTTCCAGCTCAGAAACTTAACTGCAGGTTTTGAAGGAAGAAGCAGAGACAGCGTAAGCACCCTTCAGAGAAAGGGTGCAAATATGTCACAAAATACAGTGTAGGATTGTATAGAAAATCTAGAAACTGCAGGTGTGAGAGTGAAGTTTGATTAGCATTTGAGTCATGTGAATGCAGAGCTAGAGTCCTTCAAACCCTTTTTCAAAAGGGCAGTATTGATTTCAGAAACTTCAGTCAGGCTGAGTTGGCAGAAAGAAGGGCAAGCTAATTCTGAGTGAAATATTTGTAGGTAGAGATAAAATGCATGTATTCCAAGAGGTACAGAATTTGTCAATTTGAGAATGATCCTCTCTTTCCTGACGTTATATTAAAGGCTTTTTATAAGAGAAACACAATATCAGCCTTGGTCTTATGCAAGAGGGTTTCTAGAAACAGATTTGTGAAATAAAACTTTAGTCTAGACCTGAGGCAAACTAGAACAAAATTATCGAACCATAGCCTGAGAATAATTATTTATTATTGTCGATATTTTGGACTAAAATCATTTTTCATTCATGTCAATTAGCTTTCATATCACTCACTAAAACCTTTGCTAATATCCCTGTCTAAGGTTCTGTTTTACAGAGTAGAGAAAACAAATGTACATATTTGCAAAAGAAACAGTGGTCATATTTTCCTGGTGCTCATACCTTACATCATCATTAATGGAATGCAGTGAGGATAGGAGTATCATCATGTGAGCATCTGGTATGGGTGGCAGTCAGTCCGGATCTGGCTCCACTCTCTCTCATACCTCCACCCAGGATAATGGAGAAAATTTGTTAAGTAGATAGTTTACATAGAACATGAATCTCAACATCATGAAAAAGGTTAATTTTGATGAAATTAAGTCTAAAAAAGTATTTAACACAAATACATAGATTTTTTTTTTTACTTAAGTGGCAAGCTTCTGCAAGTAGATTAAAATAGACCTCATCTTGTTTTTGGCATTACGTGTATATGTGTGTGTGTGTGTCTGTGTATGTGTGTATCTGTATCTCTCTTTTACCTTCTCTCCCAAGAGGCTTCCTTCCTCCCTATTATAAGGATGATACCATGGCAAGCATTCAAATGTTTATTAATTCTAATACAGTAATAAATAATTTTATCTTCTAATGTATATGTCTGTATACATTTAAATTAAATGCTTTGAACATAATGAACTGCTTAATAATCAGGAAATAGCAGAAAGATTACCACTGAATTCCTTGTATCTTTGAGTTGTTTGTGAACAAACTTGGTTTTCTTAATCATTGAACCAAGTGACATTCATTTGCTGGGAGAGACAGTTGTTTCCTAATGTTTCCACTCAGATTTTATATCAGTGAATGAATATCCTTTGTCAGTGATCTGAATATTGGTATGGGAATGGCTTGTACCAATGACAGTTTAGGAATTGTTCATTCACTCTTGAAAAGTATTAGAAAGTAAAACAACACTTAAAATTTAAAGGATGTCTGTGGTTGAAAACACAGACTGCAATGAGGGCCCTTTTGCATTTTATTCAGTGAAGATAATATTCCTAAATTATAGTGTAATCCATCTTAAAAATTGAGGCATAAATAACCAAGGAAATCAATAAGTAACATTTTGGGAGATTTGATAAAACAAGCAAAGCCTCCACTCTCCGAGAGAGTTGTTATAACAGATTGATGGAGTTTGCATCAAAATAATTATGGGAAGTGTTTAATTCCATCTGATAAATTTTGAGGCAAATTGGAATTGATTAGAAGATAAACAGTATATCACAGTCACACTGTCTTCTTAAGTGTAGAACCTAAATATTCTTCACTACTATTTAGGAACTTAATTTCTACACACTGGGATTACTTTGGAAAAATGGGTTGCAGATATACGCTGCAAAGTCCAGACTTAGTATTTGATTCAATGTATATTTTCCTTTTTCTTGAAGCTTAGAAACACATACATCACATTATATTGGTGAAAATATTTCAAAGCCAATGACAGTTTAATATTACATCACAAAGGAAGGCAAAAACCAAATACATACTCTTGAGATAGACCTTTCTCTGCTGATAAGTGTTAAGAAATAACTTTGATAAACCAAATACATAATTCTCAAGATAAATTATTCTCATTGAAGTAAATGGTATTAATATATTCCTTTTTGACCTCATTGCACCCACAGTTTTCATTCTTTCCAGTTATAATCATAAACGCAATCTCTACTACAATATGCAATTAACCAAGGCAAGTATTCCACAGTGAAAAGCTCTGTGCCAAGTGTGTGTACATAATGTAATTGGAATAGGGCTCAATTGTATAGTAAGTTTTGAGAATGCTGTGTTTTCAGTCTTATAAAGTTCTTAAAATGTACATCGTGAATCTGAAAAATTCAAAAAGGGATTCAATGTTATTACAAAATTTACCTGGTAAAAGACATTTCACCAAATTCTGTTATGTGAATGGACTTTAAAGAAGGTTAGATTTTGAGTGCAGTGTAGTTTATATGAGACCACAATTTATAATTTTATATCTTTCTTAATTTTTTGTGTATGTATCAATTTCACATATTATGTAAAAATACTGAAACGTGTTGAAAAATAATTTCCAATCCTACCATTTAGAAATAGCCAGTTAACTTTGGTTTTATTTTTATCATTGTATATAATGCATCTAAACTCATATTCACAACACATTCAAAACTATAAATATTTTATACACAAATATATGAATATTTAGGTTTTTTTTTAGTTTCAACAGGCAATTTGTTGTTACTTGAAAATAGGGTATGAATTTTAAAGTTTTTTTATTATTTATTAAATCATAACTGTGTACCTTAATGCATTTATGGGTACAATGTGCTGATTTGATATGCAATGTGAAATGCTCACATCTGATTAACATATAAACTCCTTCTCAATTTTTACATAATTTAGTGAGAGTTTTTCCAGGGATTAACTACTCAAGAAAGTATTTCTTATTTAACTTCTAGACAATGAAATAATAAATATTAAAACTGATGTAAAATTTATCGGACAAATATGAAAAAATACGGAGATTATGATGAATACTTGTCACAGGAATCAATGGCTAAAAGCTTTACTTAAAAATAGTCTCCAATATAAAAACCCAAGTGCTTATCACTTTCTGAAAGGATAAATATCTTGTGACACATCCACATGATGAAATATTATGTAGGAATTAAAAGAATTGAACTACTTTTATATGTAAAAGCAGATAAATTTAAAAAGTATTATGCTAAGTTAAAGGCACAAACTACAAAAGATAACAGAGTATATGTGTAATTGCATTCATATGAAGATGTAGAAAAGCTAAAGTGATTGTGATAAAAAAGCAGGTCAATGCTTCCAGGCTTAGGGGAAGGCTTTGATGGCAAAGGGCCATGAATCTTTGGGGGTAATCCAAATATCCCCTAAATTATTCTAGTAGCACTGTGTAACTATATACTTGCCAAAGGTCATAAATATGTATGCTTAAAGTTGGTGAATTTGGTTTTAAGTGAATAGTGGTGTTTTTATTTTAGAAAGACTATTTTATACATTCTTCCTTTCCAGCTTATTCCCCATTTTCTGCATTCCTCTTGTGCCACAAACAGCTCTTATCTTTTACTCTAGTGATTTTTTTTTTAATGTTTATTGACCTCTACTGAGTTTTCCTTTTAGAAAACCAAAAATATTTTATATACATTCTATGTTATTTCCTGGCAATAAATAGTAATATAACATTTTAGAAAATAAAAAATTCAGAGACGAAAGTCTCTGGAATATAATGTTATGAGTGTAGAAGTACCTGATTAAAATTTCAGAAGAATATTAGAGAAAACACAATACAGATATTACTCACAGAATGGGTTACATAGTTATAGGTGTGGTCAAGTAGCTGTGGTAAAGAGTTGTGAAAAGCCTATTTCAAAAATTTGACACATTTATACAATTTTAACATATAATCTGATTAAGTCTGAGTCATTATATAAATAATAAAAGTGTGTGTGTATTTGTATGTGTATGCAAGACTCTTTTAGCCCCTTGTGAAATATCCCAGAATTTCCATAACAACAAGAAATGACAGTTTATTAAAGTGTTTTAAAAATGATCTTAAAAAGGCAATTCTTTATGCAGCAAAATCAATGGCTTAATGTATCTAAATTTGCCTAACCTTAGGCTCAGTTGAAACCTTTGTTAAGCCCAAGGATCATCATTTGCTCCTACTTTGTTCCAAGTGCTAAATAAAGGATAACTGTTTTTCTTTTGTCTCAGACATAAGAACACCAACCCAACATGGATTATATGCCTGCAGTTTTAATAAAGGGAAACCCTGAAAATTAACATCAGGAGAATAACATCTATAGTATTAACAAATAGAGAAATGACTATTTTTTGTAAGCCAATAATAACTACATAAGTGAACTATTCAAAATTGTATATGAAGACATAGATATGCATCTATGAGTATATATGTCATAATTATAACTAATAATAAATTAAATTTTAACTTAGGTATATATAATATTCTAGACACTTTGTGTTTTGAAGTATAGCAGGGGAGTTTTTTTTTTTTTAAGGTTCTAAATTATGTTTCATTTCAGTTACATTTTCCTTCCATTTCAGTACCATTTGCTGTTGAGATAAGGCCATTAGACTGAGGCTTATTCTCCCTGGGGAAGAAAGAGAAAGGGAAATAATATTTAGAAAAAGAAGTCTTTCATTGTCTTTAATTCTCATATACAATATTTATTTTTACCTTAGCTAAATAATAGTCTTAAAATTGCAATAAGAGAGAGAGAATATGAAGGGGGACATGATGTTTTCTGGAATTCCTTACATTTAGATCTTAAATATCAAGAAAGAGAACATTAAGGAAGGAGCAAAGTGTAAACCATAAAACAGGAAGACTAAAAATGTGACACAAAAGCCATTTTTGCCTCTCAGTAGTTCTACAAAAAAGATTTAACAGAGTAAGAAATATAACACAAAAATTTAGACTCATGGGTATTGCCAGTCCTCAGGTCAAAAGAAAGAGTAGATGGTAGACATATACAGATAGATTTGTGGGGCTAAGTGGTAGATTTCAATGTCTTGAAAGCTTACAACATTTCCAGAAAAGTTCTTACAGCTGGCTTTGTCTTAAAGCTAACAAGGCATGTTTATTATGATGGTGTAGCAATGGCTGTGGAAGGTACTAAGTAGATGGGCCTGGTGAAATCTTATTAGGTCACATATTCTCAGCATAGAGAAAGCAGTGGAGTGTTGTTCTGGGATCTCATCAGGGTGTGAATTAATGTATCAGAAGAGTAATGGACTTAGAAGGAGGTAGCTGAAGAACACAAGGATCTCCCCACTGGTAGAGCCACAATAATTAGCAGGAGACTTTGATCCAACATGCAAATGACCTAATAGGACATGCCACAAAACAGCATATAAAGCGCAGGCCTCCCAGTAACCCAGTGGTCCAGGCTCTACCAGAATTGAGATTTTAAAAAAGACCAATGGAAAAAAAAAAAAAAAATATATATATATATATATAAAGACCAACGAGTATGGTCCATGTAGAATTAAACATCTTAACCAGAGGGCTTCAGGAGAGCTAATATCACTCAGCCAATATCCATTTGATAGGAAAGCTTCTTGCTTTGCACTGCAGGTAAAGAGTGAGCAGGAGGACGTACATGTTGAAAAGAGGAAACACTCAAAGACTTTAGGTTCATATAATTGGAAATAACAGGCTTTTCTGCAATTAGTGAAAATGGAAATTTGAAATCAAGAGTTACAAGAAATAAAGTTTTTGCCTTTATTTGATTTTTGAAAGTATATCTTTTAAACAGAATCCTTATAATAATCTTGCCAAGTGAATGTCATCATCTTCCTATTTTGGATAAAACCAAAAACAGGCTCAGACAGATTGATTGACTTTTCTAAGGTATCAATGTCCGGTGAGAAATAGTGACAAGATTCAGGAGCAGCTCTGGCAGGCTGTGAATCCTGCATGCTTCAAGTGCACCTCAGTGTCTCTCTCTCCACTCTCTCTCAGCTCAGGAGCTGTAATTAATGGCTATGCTAGCATTCTGTGATCTTTCCACTCCATGGAGATACCTGACAGCATCTTTGCAACAAAATTACTGTAAAAAGATTATTTCTGCCTTATTCTATTAAGCCCTAGGGTAGATGGCTTGGGATTCAAAAGATCATGCAAGGACATGAAAGCCTTGGATAGTAGGGAATTATATTTTGCTCCTAAGATTTAGTGTCTGAAATTTTGAGTTTAATTATCAAGTCTTTGACTTCCTGGGGGTATGAACTTTGCATAACTCATCTGAGTCTTAGTTTTTTTAATCTGCAAGAAGATGCTCTGTTTGCTTCAGAGACTCGTTATGCACATTACTGAGAATAATATATGTAAAAGTGCTTTGTGAGTGCTAAAAATCTCAATATATATTATATTTTAATATTATTAAAATCACCTAAATTTACTTTGTGAGGTTAAATGCAGATACTAGAATATATTGAAAAGGCAAATGTTGGGGCAGCACCTGTGGCTCAAAGGTGTAGGGTGCCAGCCCCATATGCCAGAGGTGGCAGGTTCAAACTCAGCCCTGGCCAAAAAAAACTGCCAAAAAAAAAAAAAAAAAGGCAAATGTCTTATAAAACTTGTTTGAAGATACATATACTTATAGAAATTGTCATGTTATGGAAATACTGAAAATAAATGGAATAATTAAATTCTATGCTATTAATGATAAATTGCACTACATGGCCTTAATATATTATGCTTAAAGATCACTAATTTATTTGTATATTATTTAATATTTAAAATCAATACTGTCAGTAAGAATAAAGATATGGAGCTTAATAGAAATTATTTAAAGGACAGTGTTCAAGTTTAACGGGGGTGGGGTGGGGGGGTTATGAAGAGTAACCTGAAAATAAAAATATATATTGAGGACATAGAAGCATAGCCTTGAAAAATCAGCTTCCAATAGGACCTATAGACTTGTAGGACAAAATAATTTTTATCTCTCTGAATTACATTTTGACTAGTTCTAAGAACAGTTTAAAAGTTTATAATAGAATATACAAAACAGCTAAGTGATACTTTAGGTTTCTTGAAAGTATTTTCATTATATTGTATCTGTGATTTGCTTTTCTACTTTTTTTTTTAATTTTTTTTAGAGACAGAGTCTCATTTTATTGCCCTCAGTAGAGTGTTATGCCATCACACAACTCACAACAACCTCCTACTCCTGAGCTTAGGCTGTTCTCTTGCCTCAGTCTCCCGAGTAGCTGGGACTACAGGTGTCCACCACAACACCCAGATATTTTTTTGTTGCAGTTTGGCCAGGGCTAGGTTCGAACCCGTCACCCTCTGTGTATGGAGCTGGTGCCCTACCTACTGAGACACAGGTGTTGCCATGCTTTTCTACTTTTTATGGAACAGAGTCATATCTAGTGGCTGTAAAGCATGTAGGAAATAATTTTCAGTTAATGAAATTGTTTTGTAAAGAAGTAGCGTGAAACTATAAAATATTAATAAAAAGTAAGAATTCGGAGTTTGTCTAAAAATGTAACTAAGTAGCATAATTTTTCTTTTATTTCCACTTATTTCAGGATCAACTTCAGTTGTACTCAGTGGTGTCTTTGTATGAATGACCAATTCATCTTAAGTGAATTGATTTACATTTTTTCTTTGAAATTATTTTCCATAAAAATTATCTTGGATTTCTTATTGTTATATAAGATTCCATTAAGTAGCTGGGACTACAGGTGGTCACCACAATGCCCAGCTCTTTCTTTTTTAGAGACTGGGTCTCAACCTGACTCTGGCTGGTCTCGCACCTCTGAGCTCAGGCAATCCACCCACCTCAGTCTCCCAAGTGCTGGGATTACAGGCATGAATCACTGCACCCAGCCTATAGATCTATTTTTTCTTAACATTTAGGTATGATTCTTCTCTCTCTCTCATAGAACCATTGCTTAGGAGTTAGCTAATGGAATACACATTGATTAAAATCATTCTACTTGGCTAAAGTCTAATCAGTACTTGGATACAGGGATGGAAGCTATAGTGCCTAACTGAAAAATTTTTATAATCACATTGATCATGTAATTTAACGTGTCAGTTATGCTGCTGAAGGAAAAAGGTATCACACTCAAGTAAGTCTGTTAAGGAAAGACTAATGAAGATTTTCTTCATGAAGCAGGTTTAAAAGGAAACAAGAAAGATGGTTTAGAACAAAAGGTTGTCAGCTGACTCAAGTCCTGAGGGTGGTCAGGTGTGTGTAGGGAGGTCTGGGGGCAGGCTAATTAGACTGAATGGTTTTACTGAAATGAAATCTAGAGAGATCTGTCACTGGACAAAGCTGAGGCTTTTGGCAGAGAAACTACAAATCTGCAACCTACCAGATAAGGAGCCTGAACCATAATATATCTCCTCTTTCTTTCTTTCTTTTCTTTTTATTTATTTATTTAGAGACAGACTCTCACTCTTTCACCCTGGGTTGAGTGCTGTGGAGTCATCAAGCTCAATCTCCTGGGCTCAAGTGATCCTCTTGCCTCAGCTTCCTGAGTAGCTGGGACTGTAGTTGCCTGCCACAACACCCAGCTAATTTTCCAATTTTAGTAAAGATGAGATCTCACTCTTGCTCATGTTGGTCTGGAACTCCTGAGCTCAAACAATCCACCCACCTCTGCCTCCCAGAGTGCTAGGATTACAGGCCTGAGCCACTGTACCACAGCCAGGAAAATCTAATTTTCTATGTGGCTTCATTAACTGCACCAAATTGGAAGACAGAAAGCAAGGAAACTCTGGGAATAAAATTTATAGAGGTGAGTCTCCCTAGTTATTGAGCAGAATGGAGGAGATTGAAGAACCACTCTAGAGAGACAAAGGATAACATCCAGTGACTTAAGGAACATGGAATTAGAGCTACTACATAGTAAATTTTATAATAGAGTTTTGGAAATGGCACAGATTAGACACAAAAGAAGGTGCATCAATTCATATAAAGTGATTCTGGGTAAACATAAATAAAGTGATATATCCATGGACACGTGATTGAACAATGTTGAGGATGAGCTTTGGAAAACACAAAGAGAAGAAAGCTTATTTTGAAAACCATACTAATTGTCTTTTGAACAAGGCATAATGAAAGCTTGAACTGAGGTAATGTTAGTGGAACTGTGAAGGAGTAGAAGAACTTATTATTAAATAATAAATGTGATAGAATGTAAAGGCATATACAAAGGGAAAGTTAGAAAGGAAGATTCAGTTTTTCAATAAGAATACATGTGTAGGTATTGAGATCCAGTTTTATAAGAGATACTGGAAAAAAAGTCTTTTCATTGAGGAAAATATAATTTCCGTTATTCAACTGTTACAATCGTATGTATGTATATACAGGGTGAAACTTAGAGTTGGGAATAATTAGTGAGCACAGGGTCACTGAAATTACAAAAGTGAATAAAATTGTTCAAGGATACTATGATCATTAGGATAAGAAAGTATAAGGGCTGAGGTGAAAGTGGGAGTACTAAAGAAAGAATTGCATTCAGCATAATTAACAGAGATTAAGAAAGGGTAGATGAAGAACCATAAGATACTGCACATCTGGTTGTGGCCTATCTGGGATAATTTTGTTGATTTGTCAAGATAAAATGCAGGAAAGAAATGGTCATGTTAGAGCAGGGTTATGAATATTGGGGAAAGAAAACATAGAGTACCAATAAAGAAAAAAAATCAGACATTAACAAAAAATCAAAAACTTTGGAGAAGAATGGATTTTAACCTAGAAAATAAGAACACTCCTATCTTTCTGTTTGGAGAATCAGCCTGAGTTTAGCATTCTATTCAATTGATAGTATGACTTTTTAGGCATTTATATCAGTTATTTAACTAGCATTTTACATTGTGGCATGTTTCATGAGTAGGAGAAAGTAAAAAGAAAATGTATTATATATAAATCCAATTCTAATAACAACCACTCTTTTCATATTTAAATGCTTGTAATTTTGATGATTTTTTGTGTAACTTTTTCTGGATTTTCAATAAATTAAGTCACTTAATACATATGTGTGAGATATCATCATATATTAGTTCTAGCTCTATTAAAGCTTATTAAACAGCTTAGACATAAGCAAATAGAATGACAAAGTAAAATGATGGAAAATTAACAAATACAAACATTGAACAAAAAAACACAGTGTAGTTTGTAAATAGACTTGATAAGTCCCAGAGATGAACAAGGGTATTTCTTTATGTTAAATGGATCAATAATCTATAGAGATGAAGTCCTATATTTATAAATATCCAAAACTGAGGCTTAAACTCTCAAAGAGGAAGACGAATGGAGACCAAAAACAGATCATTCTCTCAGAGAGCTCTGGCATAATTTGAAGAAGGTCAATATCCGAATCATTGGAATTCCTGAATCTGATGAAGTGGCCTCTCTGGGCACAGAGGCCGTTCTGCATGAATTATGAAAGAGAATTTTCCAGACATGCATAGAGATTCTGAAATTCAGATAGCAGACAGCTTCAGAACCCCAGCACAACTCAACTCCAATAAGACATCACCCAGGCATATCATAATTAACTTCACTAAAGTTAATATAAAGGAGAAAATTCTCAAAGCTGCAAGGAAAAAGAAAACCATTACCTACAAATGGAAGAATATTAGAGTGACTGCAGATCTCTCTGATGAAAATTTTCAAGCCAGAAGAGGGTAGTCATCAACTTTTAATCTCCTAAAGCAAAATAACTTTCAAACCTGGATCTTGTATCTAGCTAAACTGAGTTTCATTTATGATAGAGAAATTAAATACTTTAATGACATTCATATGTTGAAGAAATTTGCCATAACCAAACCAGCTCTTCAGGATATTCTCAGACCTATCCTCCATAATGACCAACCCAATCCTATACCACAAAAGTAAACTCACTCAGAAACTTCAGATCAAATTCCAACTTCCACAATGGTGAAAAGATTAAAAATGTCCACTGACTTTTGAAAAACTCGATACCCAAAATTTCACCAGACTTATCAATATTCTCCATTAAGGTGAACGGCTTAAACTGTCCTCTAAAGAGGCATAGGTTAGCTGACCGGATACAAAAACTCAGGCCAGATATTTGTTGCATGCAAGAGTCACATCTTAACTTAAAAGACAAATACAGACTCAGGGTAAAGGGATGGTTATCTATATTCAAGGCAAATGGAAAGCAGAAAAAAGCAGGTGTTGAAATCTTCTTCACAGATACAATAGGCTTTAAACCAACCAAAATAAGGAAGGATAGGGATGGACACTTCATATTTGTTAAAGATAATACTCAATATGATGAGATTTCAATTATTAATATTTATGCACCCAACCAGAATGCACCTCAATTTGTAAGAGAAACACTAACAGACATGAGCAACTTGATTTCCTCCAGCTCCATAATAGTCAGAGTTTTCAACACTCCTTTGGCAGTGTTGGATTGATCCTCCAACAGGAAGCTGAGCAAAGAAATTTTATATTTAAACCTAACCATCTAACATTTGGATTCAGCAGACATCTATAGAACATTTCATCCCAACAAAACTGAAAACACATACTTCTCATCAGCCCATGGCACTTACTCCAAAATTGATCACATCTTAGGTCACAAGTCTAACCTCAGTAAATTTAAAGGAATAGAAATTATTCCATTCATCTTCTTGGACCACCATGGAATAAAACTTGAGCTGAGTAACAACAGGAATCTGTATACTCATACAAAAACATGGAAGTTAAATAACCTTATGCTGAATGATAGCTGGGTCAGAGATGAGATTAAGAAAGAAATTGCTAATTTTTTGGAAAAAACGATAATGAACACAAAATATCAGAACCTCTGGGACACCGCAAAGGCAGTTCTAAGAGGGAAATTTATAGCACTGCAAGCCTTCCTCAAGAGAATGGAAAGAGAGGAAGTTAACAACTTAATGGGACATCTCAAGTACTGGAAAAGGAAGAACATTCCGACCCCAAGCCCAGTAGAAGACAAGAAATAATCAAAATTAGAGCAGAATTAAATAAAATTGAAAACAAAAGAATAATACAACAGATCAATAAATCAAAAAGCTGGTTTTTTGAAAAGGTCAATAAAATAGATGAACCTTTGGCCAACCTAATCAGGAAAAAAAGAGTGAAATCTCTAATCTCATCAATCAGAAATGACAAAGAGGAAATAACAACAGACTCCTCAGAAATCCAAAAAATCCTTAATGAATTTTACAAGAAACTTTATTCTCAGAAATATGAAAATATAAAGGAAATTGACCAATACTTGGAAACACGTCACCTTCCAAGACTTAGCCAGAATCAAGTGGAAATGTTGAACAGACCCATATCAAGTTCAGAAATAACATCGATCATAGAAAACCTCCCTAAAAAGAAAAGCCTTTCACGTCAGAATTCTGCCAAACCTTTAAAGAGGAATTAGTACCTATATTACTCAACCAGTTCCAAAAGGTAGAAAAAGAAGGAAGACTACCCAACATGTTCTATGAAGCAAACATCACCTTGATCCCCAAACCAGGAAAAGACACAAGAAAAGAAAATTATAGAACAATATCACTAATGAATATAGATGCAAAAATATTCAACAAGATCCTAACAAACAGAATCCAGCAACACATCAAACAAATTATACATCATGACCAAGTCGGTTTTATCCCAGGGTCTCAAGACTGGTTCAATATACGTAAATCTATAAATGTAATCCAGCACATAAACAAATTAAAAAACAAAGATCATATGATTCTCTCAATTGATGCAGAAAAAGCTTTTGATAATATCCAGCATCCCTTCATGATCAGAACACTTAAGAAAAACGGTATAGAAGGGACATTTCTTAAACTGGTAGAGACCATCTACAGCAAGCCCACAGCCAACATCATATTAAATGGAGTTAAATTAGAATCATTTCTACTAAGATCAGGAACCAGAAAAGGCTGCCCATTGTCTCCATTGCTTTTTAACATTGTAATAGAAGTTTTAGCCAACGCAATTAGGGAAGAAAAGGCGATCAATGGTATCCACATAGGGTCAGAAGAGATCAAACTTTTGCTCTTCGCAGATGATATGATTGTATATCTGGAAAACACTAGGGATTCCACTACAAAACTCTTAGAAGTGATGAAGGAATACAGCAGCATCTCAGGTTACAAAATCAACATTCATAAATCGGGAGCCTTTATATATATACCAACAATAGTCAAGTTGAAAAAACTGTTAAGGACTCTATCCCATTCACAGTATTTCCAAAGAAGATGAAATATTTGGGAGTTTATCTGACAAAGGACGTGAAAGATCTCTATAAAGAGAACTATGAAACTCTAAGAAAAGAAATAGCTGAAAATGTTAACAAATGAAAAAACATACCATGCTCCCGGCTGAGAAGAATCAACATTGTTAAAATGTCCATACTAACCAAAGCAATATATAATTTCAACGCAATCCCTATTAAAGTTCCACTGTCATACTTTAAAGATCTTGAAAAGGCGATATTTTGTTTTATATGAAATCAGAAAAAACCTTGAATAGCCAAGACATTACTCAGAAATAGAAACAAAGCAGGAGGAATCATGCTACCAGACCTCAGACTCTATTACAAATCGATAGTGATAAAAACAGCATGGTATTGGCACAAAAACAGAGAAGTAGATGTCTGGAACAGAATAGAGAACCAAGAGATGAACCCAGATACTTACCATTATTTCATCTTTGACAAGCCAATTAAAAACATTCAGTGGGGAAAAGATTCCCTATTTAACAAATGGTGCTGGGTTAACTAGCTGGCGACCTGTAGAAGACTGAAACTGGACCCACACCTTTCACCATTAACTAAGATAGACTCTCACTGAATTAAAGATTTAAACTTAAGACATGAAACTATAAAAATACTAGTGGAGAGTGCAGGGAAAACCTCTGAGGAAATCATTCTGGGTGAGTATTTATAAGGAGGACCCCCCCAGGCAATTGAGGCATCTTCAAATATACACTACTGGGGCTTGATCAAACTAAAAAGCTTCTGCACAGCCAAGAACACAGTAAGTAAAGCAAGCAAACAGCCCTCAGAATGGGAGAAGATATTTGCAGGTTATGTCTCTGACAAACGTTTAATAACAGAATCCACAGAGAACTCAAACACATTAGCAAGAGAAGAACAAGGGATCCCATTGAAGGCTGGGCAAGGGATTTGAAGAGAAACTTCTCTGAAGAAGACAGGCACGCAGCCTTCAGACATATGAAAAAATGCTCATCACCTTTAATCATCAGAGAAATGCAAATCAAAACTACTTTGAGATATCATCTAACTCCAGTGAGACTAGCCTATATCACAAAATCTCAAAACCAGAGATGTTGGCATGGATCTGTAGAAAAGGGAACACTTTTGCACTGCTGGTGGGAATGCAAATTAATACATTCTTTTTGGAAAGAGATATGGAGAACACTTAGAGATCTAAAAATAGATATGCCATTCAGTCCTGTAATCCCTCTACTGGGCATATACCCAGAAGACCAAAAATCACATCATAACAAAGATATTTGTACCAGAATGTTTATTGCAGCCCTGTTCATAATTGCTAAGTCATGGAAAAAGCCCAAGTGCCCATTGATCCATGAATGGATTAATAAATTGTGGCATATGTACACCATCGAATATTATGCAGCCTTAAAGAAAGATGGAGACTTTACCTCTTTCTTGTTTACATGGATGGAGCTGGAACATATTCTTCTTAGTAAAGTATCTCAACAATGGAAGAAAAAGTATCCAATGTACTCAGCCCTACTATGAAACTAATTTATGGCTTTCACATGAAAGCTATAACCCAGTTACAACCAAAGAATAGGGGCAAGGGGGAAAGTGAGGGAAGGTGGGTAGAGTGAAGGGGATTGGTGGGATTACACCAGCGGTGCATCTTACAAGGGTATATATGAAACTTGGTAAATGTGGAATGTAAGTGTCTTGGCACAGTAACTGAGAGAATGCCAGGAAGGCTATGTTAACCAGTGTGATGAAAGTGTGTTAAACGTTCTGTGAAGCTAGTGAATGATGCCCCATGATCATATTAATGTACACAGCTATGATTTAATTTAAAAAAATATTGGAATAAAGCAAAAGAGAACTTATACATGTACCACAATCTATTTTAAATTAATAGAAAATAGGAAATAATGGTATAAATGTAAAGATATATACATATTTAAATGAGATAGAATATACAGTTTAAAAAACAGCTAAGCACACATGGTTGCCTAATATGTGAAAATTAGAACCTGCCAAGCATTGAGAAAAATATACAATTTGTAATAAATGTTGCTGGGTTAATTGAACATAAGGAGGCTGGCTGAAATAATCCAGGCTATGTTTCTGTCCAAAAAAATGTATATCTTGACTCCTTCTAGTAACATATACAATAATTAATTACACACAAAAAGTGCTAAAGAAACTATGAGATCCTCTTAAAATAAACATCTGGATTTTAAAGTATAAAAGATGCAAGATCAATATTCAATATTTCAAATGTCAATCTATAACCTATACTTTATCTTTTAAAGTATAAAAGATGCAAGATCAATATTCAATATTGCAAATGTCAATCTCTAGCCTAAGAATGGGAAAATTAAAAATCTGTTTCATTTAAAACAGGAACTAAATAAAACTATTTATAAATAAATATAGCATAAGTTATATAAAACTTTTACTATGAAAACTTATGTTGGTGACATAAATTAGAGAAGTAAAGAATAGATTAAAAAAGAAAAAAAAAGGAGGGCTACTGGGCGGCGCCTGTGGCTCAGTGAATAGGGCGCCGGCCCCATATGCCGAGGGTGCTGGGTTCAGGCCCAGCCCCGGCCAAAAAAATAGCCAGGCGTTGTGGCAGTTGCCTGTAGTCCCAGCTGTTTGGGAGGCTGAGGCAAGAGAATCGCGTAAGCCCAAGAGTTAGAGGTTGCTGTGAGCCGTGTGACGCCATGGCACTCTACCCGAGGGCGGTACAGTGAGACTCTGTCTCTACAAAAAAAAAAAAAAAAGGAGGGCTGCGTTAGGTTTATCAGATTGGAGAAATCAATATAAGATGTCCATTCATTTCAAATTGATCCACATATTTACTGCATTCCAATTATATTGCAACTAATTTTCCATAGAAATTGATAAACTTCAAAAAATGCATATGGCTTTTAGAGCAAATTAAAACCCTTGAGAAATAAGGAAATAAGGACTCCTAAATCAAGTAATTTCAACTCTTAAAAAGGTAGACCACTAGTGCAGTGGCTCACACCTGTAATCTTAGCACTCTGGGAAGTTGTGGTGGAAAGATCACTTGAGCTAGTAGTTCAACATCAGCCTGAGCAAGAGCAAGACCCCATCACTACTAAAAATAGAAAAAAATATTAGCCAGGTGTTGTGGCAGGTGCTTACAGTCCCAGCTACTTGGGAGACAGAGGCAGGAGAATTGCTCTAACTTAAGAGTTTGAGATTGATGTGAGCAAGGCTTATGCCATGACACTCTAGCTTGAGGTAACTGTCTAACAACAACAAAAAGAACAACAACAAAAAAAAAAACTACTTTAATTGTTGTTGTAGTGTCCTAAAGATAGACTTACAGAACATTTGAACAGAAAAGTCAAGAAATATACCACACTTAATACTGCTAATTTATGTAAATATTGTAACAATGTAATTAAATGTGAAAATAAATATTTCATTAAATAAAGCTGAATTAATTGTTTATTCCTATGGAAAATAATGAATCTGTATTCCTATAACACACTATGCACAAAATTAATCTGATTTAATTAACCCTACTTTACACAATGCACAGAAATGTTTTATAATTAGATCATAACTCTAAAAGTAAAAAAGAAACACTATTATCTATGGAAAAATCAGAAGAGTATCTTTACAACTTTGCATAGACACAGGTTTCTTAGAGATCACACATATATTCCTAACCATAAAACAAAAAATGAAAAATCAGAGTTTATCAAAACTACAAATTTCTGCTTATCAAAATACACTATTGAAGGAAAAAGGAAAAATTCATCCATGGACTGTGAGAAATTAAATGAAATACAACATAGTAAGAATCATAAAGAGCTCTTAACAAATAGATAAAAATAGAAACATTGCACAATTAAAAATGCACAAATTGAAAGATATTTCCCAAAGGAGATAAGTACATTATCAAAACCTCATGGGAAGACACTAAAAATGCATACTCATCAGGATAATGTACCACCAAAGTGAAATGTTCTTTACATTCACTAGAATAACTTAAATAAATTGCAACTCCAAAGGTAGGTAAATGGAAATCTCATATATTGCTGGTGAGAGTGTGATATTGAAGTGATTGAAAGTTCCCACTAAAGTAAATGATACATAACCCTCTGACCTTTCAATGTTATAAATTAGGTATTGAACCAAGTTATATGGAAACTTATTTCCATAAAAAGACTTGGAAATGGTTGGGCACAGTGGCTCATGCCTGTAATCCTAGCACTCTGGGAGGCCAATGTGGATGAAGCTCATGCGAATGGAGCTCATGAGTTCGAGACTTGCCTGAGCAAAAGCAAGACCCCACCTCTACTTAAATTAGAAAAACTGAGGCCAAAGGGTCACTTGAGCTCAAGAGTGGGAGATTGCTGTGGGCAAGACAGCACTCTACCCAGGATGGCAGCCTGAGACTCTGTCTCAAAAAAAGAAGACTTGGCTATGCATGCAATTTTAGTTTTTTACAAAACTGGAAATGGCACCATTATCCATAAAGAGGATTATGAGAAAACAAATTTGGGTACATTCATATACCAAAATATTACTCAGAAATAAAAGGAATCAATTGTTTATACACATAACATGAGTAGATTTTATAAAACCTAGTGTTGAATGTTAAAAGCCAGATAAGAAGGAGTACATATTGTATATTTCATTTATATAAGTGCAAGAACAGAAAATATAAAATCCTGCTGCTACAAATCAGAATTATATTTGTCTCTGATAACATGGACTGGAAGGAAGAATCTGAAATTTCTAGAGTGATGGAAATGTGTCAGAGCTGAGTAAGGTACTTGTTAAAGAATATTTTCTTTTTTCAAATTAAATCATAGCTGTGTACATTAATGCAATTATGGGGTACAATAAGCTACTTTTATATACAATTTGACATGCTTTCATCAAACTGGTTATCATAGCCTTTCAAACATCATAGGATTGTACACTTAATTGTAAATAAAGTTTATCTTGATTTAAAAAATGCTTTTTCATACAAAAATTCATTTCAGATGTATTATATACTGAAATGTGGAAAGTGAAGGGGTAATTCATCCTTAAAAATAGATCATAAACCTCAAAATAGCAAAGATATCTTAATAAGGATGCAAAACATACAAAATTTAAAGGGAAAATATTACATGATAGATTACATGTTAGATTTGAGAACTGCAGTCCATCAAGAATACCATCAAAACATGAAAAATCAACTCATCTAGTAGGAAATACAAAGCAAATGTCTCAGAAAAGAGTCATATTCTGAATGTATAAAGATATATTAAATCAATTTAAAAAGAGAGTAAACACTTAGGAGGAGAAAACTTGAGCTTAACAAAAATAAGTCATCCAGATTCCCAATAAACTATGAAAATGTTGTCAGCACACCATTAGTCATTCAGAGAGATGTGTGTTACATCTATAGTGAAATATCAACATCATCTAAAAAAATGGCTAAAATTAAAAAGAGAAAATTGCTGAAGACATGAAGTTATTGCGTCTACTATTGGAAGTTTAAATTGGCAGTATCAAGTGACATAACTTGTAGCAAGTTGTAATATTTGGTTCATAAACAGATAAATTTACATGTATCTTTCTATATCTATCTATCTATGTATCTGTCCAGAGAGTCAGACAGTTAGACAGACATGGGTCAGGGGAATAGGGAATGAACAGCTAGATCCATCATAAGGCTTTGGATTATTTGGATTATTTACCTTCTTATATATTCTGATTTCATTTCACAAATACCAGAAATCTTTTTGATATTGGAGAGGAAATGGGAAACCCAGAAACAGAGTAAATGATTATTTAGCAAAAATTTCTTAAATTTATATACATATTTTGAGAATTTGTTTCACTCATGTCTCATTTTAGAATTTGCTGGCCACCTGTCATTCTTCCAACAGATTCTTATGGGCCACTTACTATGGGTCAGGCCCTTTTCTAAATACATATTAATTATCATTTAAAAGTCATATCCATTATAGTCACAGGATCAACACACTGTGTCTTCAGATAGAAAATAGTACTTTTTTTAAAATTATTAAATCATAGCTGTGTACATTAATGAGATCATGGGGCACCATACACTGGTTTTATAGAACATTTGACACATTTTCATCACACTGGTTAACATAGCCTTCCTGGCATTTTCTTAGTTATTATGTTAAGACATTTACATTCTACATTTATTAAATGTCACATATACCCTTGTAAGATGCACCACAGGTGTAATCCCACCAATCATCCTCCCTCCACCAACGTCCCCCCTCCCTCTCCTCCCTTTCCCCTATTCTTAGGTTATAATTGGGTTATAGTTTACATGTGAAAGCCATAAATTAGTTTAACAGTAGGGCTGAGTACATTGGATACTTTTTCTTCCTTTCTTGAGATATTTTACTAAGAAAAATATGTTCCATCTCCATCCATGTAAACAGGAAAAAGGTAAAGTCTCCATCTTTCTTTAATGCTGCATAATATTCCATGGTGTACATATACCACAATTTATTAATCCATTCGAATCCATGGGCACTTGGGCTTTTTCCATGACTTGGCAATTATGAAATGGGCTGCAATAAACATTCTGGTACAAATATCTTTGTTATAATGTGATTTTTGGTCTTCTGGGTATATGCCTAGTAGAGGAATTATTGGACTGAATGGCAGATCTATTTTCAGATCTCTAAGTGTTCTCCAAACATCTTTCCAAAAGGAATGCATTAATTTGCATTCCCACCAGCATTGTAGAAGTGTTCCCTTTTCTCCATATCCATGCCAACATCTCTGGTCTTAGGATTTTGTGATATGGGCTAATCTTACTGGAGTTAGATGATATCTCAAAGTAGTTTTGATTTGCATTTCTCTGATGATTAAAGATGATGAGCATTTTTTCATATGTCTGTAGGCCATGCGTCTGTCTTCTTCAGAGAAGTTTCTCTTTAAGTCCCTTGCCCAGCCTGTGATAGAATCACTTGTTCTTTTCTTGCTTATACCTTTGAGTTCTCTGTGGATTCTGGTTATTAAACCTTTGTTAGAGACATAACCTGCAAATATCTTCTCCCATTCTAAGGGATGTTTTCTTGCTTTACTTACTGTGTTCTTGGCTGTGCAGAAGCTTTTTAGTTTGATCAGGTTCCAGTAGTGTATTTTTGAAGCTGCTTCAATTGCCCGGGGGGTCCTCCTCATAAAATACTCGCCCAGACTGATTTCTTCAAGGGTTTTCCCTGCACTCTCTTCTAGTATTTTTATAGCTTCATGTCTTAAGTTTAAATCTTTAATCCAGTGAGAGTCTATCTTAATTAATGGTGAAAGGTGTGGGTCCAGTTTCAGTCTTCTAAAGGTCACCAGCCAGTTCACTCAGCACTATTTGTTAAATAGGGAATCTTTTCCCCATTGTATGTTTTTTTTTGTGTGTGTGTGGTTTTTGGCCGGGGCTGGGTTTGAACCCGCCACCTCCGGCATATGGGACCAGCGCCCTACTCCTTGAGCCACAGGCGCCGCCCCCCACTGTATGTTTTTAATTGGCTTTTCAAAGATCAACTAATGATAAGTAGCAGGGTTTATTTTTTGGTTCTCTATTCGATTCCAGACATCTACTTCTCTATTTTTGTGCCAGTACCATGCTGTTTTGATCACTATTGATTTATTGTACAGTCTGAAGTCTGGTAGCATAATTCCTCCTCCTTTGTTTTTATTTCTGAGTAATGTCTTGGCTATTTGAGTTTTTTTCTGATTCCATATAAAACGAAGTATTTTTTCAAGATCTTTAAAGTATGACAGTGGAGCTTTAATAGGGATTGCATTAAAATTGTATATTGTTTTGGATTGTATGGACATTTTAACAATGTTGATTCTTCCCAGCCATGAGCATGGTATATTTTTCCATTTGTTAACATTTTCAGCTATTTTTTTCTTAGAGTTTCATAGTTATCTTTGTAGAGATCTTTCACATCCTTTGTTAGATAAACTCACAAATATTTCATCTTCTTTGGCACTACTGTGAATGGAATGGAGTCCTTAATGGTTTTTTCAACTTGACTATTATTGATATATATAAAGGTTACTGATTTATGAATGTTGATTTTGTAACCTGAGACATTGCTGTACTCCTTGATTACTTCTAAGAGTTTTGTAGTGGAATCCCTGGTGTTTTCCAGATATACAATCATATCATCTGCGAAGAGTGAAAGTTTGATCTCTTCTGACCCTATATGGATACCCTTGATCACCTTTTCTTCCCTAATTGCGTTGGCTAAAACTTCCATTACAATGTTAAAAAGCAATGGAGACAATGGGCAGCCTTTTCTGGTTCCTGATCTTAGTAGAAATGATTCCAATTTAACTCCATTTAATATGATGTTGGCTGTGGGTTTCCTGTAGATGATCTCTACGAGTTTAAGAAATGTCCCTTCTATACCGATTTTCTTAACTGTTCTGATCATGAAGGGATGCTGGATATTATGAAAAGCTTTTTCTGCATCAATTGAGAGAATCATATGATTTTTGTTTTTTAATTTGTTTATGTGCTGGATTACATTTATAGATTTACGTATATTGAACCAGCCTTGAGACCCTGGGATAAAACTGACTTGGTCATGATGTCTAATTTGTTTGATGTGTTGCTGGATTCTGTTTGTTAGGATCTTGTTGAATATTTTGCATCTATATTCATTAGTGATATTGGTCTATACTTTTCTTCTTGGGTCTTTTCCTGGTTTGGGGATCAGGGTGATGTTTGCTTCATAGAATGTATTGGGTAGTCTTTCTTCTTTTTCTACATTTTGGAACAGGTTGAGTAGTATAGGTACTACTCCTCTTTAAAGGTTTGGTAGAATTCTGACGTGAAGCTGTCTGGTCCCCGGCTTTTCTTTTTAGGGAGATATTGTTATGTTTGATGTTATTTCAGAACTTGATATGGGCCTGTTAAACATTTCCACTTGATTCTGGCTAAGTCTTGGAAGGTGACGTGCTTCCAAGTATTTGTCAATTTCCTTCAGATTTAATATTTCTGAGAATAAAGTTTCTTGTAATATTCCTTGAGGATTTTTTGAATTTCTGAGGAGTCTGTTGTTATTTCGTCTTTGTCATTTCCGATTGATGAGATTAGTGATTTTCCTCTTTTTTTCCTGGTTAGGTTAGCCAAAAGTTTATCTATTTTATCAACCTTTTCAAAAAACCAGCTTTTTGATTTATTGATCTGTTGTATAATTCTTTTGTTTTCAATTTCATTTAATTCTGCTCTAGTTTTGGTTATTTGTTTTCTTCTACTGGGTTTGGGGTTGGAATGTTCTTTCTTTTCTAGTTGCTTGAGATGTCCCATTAAGTTGTTAAATTCCTCTCTTTCTGTTCTTTTGAAGAAAGCTTGTAGTGCTATAAATTTCGCTGTTAGGATAGACTTGCAGTATCCCAGAAGTTCTGATAATTTGTGTCTTCATTTTTGCTTTGTTCCAAAAATTTGGCAATTTCCTTCTTAATCTCATCTCTGACCCAGTTATCATTCAGCATAAGGTTATTTAACTTCCATGTTTTTGCATAAGGATGCAGATTCCTGTTGTTACTGAGTTCAACTTTTATTTTATGGTGGTTCAAGAAGATGCAAGGAATAATTTCTATTTTTTTTAAATTTACCGAGGTTAGACTTATGACCTAAGATGTGATCGATTTTGGAGTATGTTCTGTGGACTGATGAGAAGTATGTGTATTCAGTTTTGTTGGGATGAAATGTTCAGTAGATGTCTACTAAAGCCAAATGTTGGATGGTTAGGTTTAAATCTAAGATTTCTTTGCTCAGCTTCTTATTGGAGGATTGATCCAACACTGCCAAAGTATTGCTGAAATCTCCAACTATTTTGTAGCTGTAGGAAATCAAGTTGCTCATGTCTGTTAGAGTTTCTCTTATAAATTGAGGTGCATTCTGGTTGGGTGCATAGACATTAATAATTGAAGTCTCATCATATTGAGTATTACTCTTAACAAATATGAAGTGACCATTCTTATCCTTCTTTATTTTTGTTAGTTTAAAGCCTATTGTATCTGCAAAGAGAATTGCAACACCTGCTTTTTTCTGATTACCATTTGCCTGAAATATGGATGACCATCCTTTCACCCTGAGTCTATATTTATCTTTTAAGGTAAGATGTGACTCTTGTATGCAGCAAATATCTGGCCTGAGTTTGTGTATCCAGTGAGCTAACCTGTGCCTCTTTAGAGGACAGTTTAAACTCTTCACATTAATGGAGAATATGATAAGTTTGGTAAAATTTTTGGTCTCGATTTTTTCGAAAAGCCAGTGGACATTTTAGTCTTTTTGTCACTGTGGAAGTTGGAGTTTGATCAAAAGTTTCTGAGTGAGTTTACTTTTGTGGTAGAGGACTGGGCTGGTCATTATGGAGGATAGGTCTGAGAATATCCTGAAGAGCTGCTTATCGCAAATTTCTTCAACATATGAATGTCATTAAAGTATTTAATTTCTCCATCATAAGTGAAACTCAGTTTAGCTGGATACAGGATCCAGGGTTGAAAGTTATTTTGCTTTAGGAGATTAAATGTCGATGACCACCCTCTTCTGGTTTGAAAAGTTTCAATGGAGAGATCTGAAGTCATTCTAATATTCTTCCATTTGTAGGTAATGGATTTCTTATGTCTGGCTGCTTTCAGAATTTTCTCCTTCATATTAACTTTAGTGAAGTTAATTATGATATGCCTGGGGGATGTCTTATTGGGATTGAGTCATGCTGGGGTTCTGAAACTGTCTGCTATCTGAATTTCAGAATCTCTTGGCATGTCTGGAAAATTCTCTTTCATAATTTCATGGAGAAATGCCTCTGTGCCTTTCAAGGCCACTTCATCAGTTTCAGGGATTCCAATTAGGTGGATATTAGCCTTCTCTGAATTATCCCAGAGCTGTCTGAGAGAATGATTCCTTTTTGCTCTCCATTTCTCTTCCTCTTTGAGAGTTTGGGAGCATTCAAATGCTTTCTCTTCACTGTCAGAGATCCTTTTTTCTGCTTACTACACTCTGTTATTGAGGGATTCTACTGTGTTTTTCAGATATTTGAGAGCTGCAAATTCTTGCTTCAATGCATCAAAATCTTTGGTGGTTTTGTCTTTAAAGTCGTTAAATTCTTGAGACATCTTTTGAATTTCTCCTCAAATTTCTAATTCCAACTTTTGAATAGCTCCTTGAAGTTCTAATTCCAAATTTTCCTCCATTCTATTAATCTTGTTTGCATTCCAAATTCTGAATTCGATTTCTGATATCTTGTCCAGCTGTTTATGAATGGGATCTTCAGTTATATATCTGCCATATCTTTCCTTGTGGGAGTTGATCTATTCTGGTTATTCATGTTACCAGAGTTTTTCCACTGATTCCGCCCCATGATCGTTTTACACCCTTTGATTTTTTTCCCCAGGAGCTTTGTCAAGGACCTGTACAGTGCTATGGTCTGAGAAAATGTGGACCTGTTTGGTGTGGTGGGGCTGTGGTTCTGTCTTGTTTTCAGCTGGTCACTGTTTGATCCTAGTGAAACAGTCATTCTGCGTTGAAGTCTCAGCTGTGGAGAAATACCAGCAATCCAGTCACTCTAGCCCTCAGAGGCAACAATTGGAAAAGGAAAATCAAACCTTCCTACAACCACACACCCAGGGCACCACCTGAATATTCCTTGGGTAATTGGCTCAGTTCTAAAGGTCCAAATTAATTGTCTCAGTCAGCACCTGTGTCAGGTGGGAGAGTTTAAAAGATCTCTGGGAACTGGATTTCAGGGTCTGGTGACTACTCAGATATGGCTTGCTCTGGTGCTCTGTGGAGTCAGGAGAACCCACCCAGCAAATAGATCAGTGTGGGAAGGTTGATGCCTCCTTCCCCACCTTTCACCTCTGTCACACCCAGTCAGTGATAGCCCCGCAGGGCTGTGACTCAGTTGCCTGTAGTGAACATTTACTCAGGGGTTTGAACCTGCCTGAATCATAAAAAAATCTATTTCTTCTCAGCCAGGCCACTGTGTTCTGCCTCTATCTAGCAGTGGGAGGTGAGGCCCAACAACCTTGGGTGCTTGATGGAGGCTAAAGGGAGTTCACTTAGTTCTGGCCCTGCCCGATTGATGTTACTGACAGAACAGAGCAGAACAGCTTTGCGGGAATTTGTTTCTGTCCCTGCTAAATTCTCTTGCAGAAGAGAAGCTGTTTTGAGATCCCAGAGCCTGTGCCTCATGCCCTGTCTTTGCTCCTGCAGGTTTGCATTTGGTTACCTGTCAGTTCTAGCCTCTTGTCTTCCTTTGTCTATAGGCTGACGATCCCCTTAGGGCTGGGTGCGTTAGGCTCAGTAAAGCGTTCCTCAGAGTCAGCCCTGCCCTGGGAACTTCCCAGCTCTATGTGTTTCTAGTCCCTGCACTCCACCCAGACCTGTACCACCTCAGGCAAACCCTTTACTCACGGGGCCTGCGTGTTTGTCCCAGATCTGTTCCATGGTGGTTGCCACCTGAGTAGGTGCCCGGACTCCTCTGGTTGCCCAAGGAGACAGGTGTTGTGGCTTTGGAATATCTGGGAGTGAGCCCTATTGTTGCCAATAGACGTCTGCTGCTCTGTGCCTTGGGGCACCGCTCACTCCTGTGCTGCAGAGTCAGCACTGACCAGCTACAGTTTAGGCCCTGTCCACACCCCTCGAGAAATCACCCAAGAATCTGCACTCCTGGGGGATAGGCCTCTAGACCTGAGAGAGAGAGTGGAGGGGAGTGTTGGGTGCTCAGAGTTGCAGGTAGAGAATATATACAGTTTTATACACTTTTATGCCTGGCAGGAGAATGCCGTGGCACCCTAATAGGGGAGATAGGTCCAGTTTTTAGAGGGTCTCTCCCATGGAGTGTAGTGGGAGGACCTTTAAAATCTGTTCATTTGTTTGTGGGGCACTCTGAGCCATTCTCATGGGGGGAGGGGATTCCCATCTGCTTGGTGATGAGTTTTGTACCTTTTGTTTGTATCCTTGGGGGTCTCAGCTTGCCTCAGTGGGGTTGATGTTTGTTCTTCAACCTTCTCTCTTGGTGCAGCTCTAATCCACCGGGTTAGTTGCTAATTTTCTGTCCTTTGACTCTCCTTCTGGACAGGAGTCTCTGTGGAAAGCTGGTTCAGTCAACCATCTTGTCTCTGCCCTGAATATAGTACTTTGAAGAGGTAAGAAGCACTCACATAAGCAGAATTTTATTTTAGAATTCTTGTAAATAAAATGAGCCACTTCATGTCTGTAAAGACTAGTCATGTCTTTACTTAAAATGTTTACATTGGCCAATATCAGTAATCTGCCTAGGATTAAAATTATTATACATGTATAATGTCTTGCCATTTATGAGACATCATTTCAATGTTCTTGCTTGCATTATCAGTACCATGTTAGAAATGTGTCAAATCCCTTTTTTTGGGCAGAGATTCCTGACCAGCCTTTGATCAAACTTAGGCTCCTAATTTTTTACTAGACACATCTTGCATGTCCTTGTAAATTCCAGTTTCCTCAAAAATCCTGATAGGTTTTTAGCAACAACCTTTCACTCTTGATGACCGAACATCTTTGGTTTTTGATCATGTTCCTCAGCCTCCACCATGTTCCACGTGATGCCTCCTTACTGGGTCTTCCTTTGGCAAGAATACTGTTATTTTAGCTAAAATCCCCCTCACTCCTTGTCTTAGTGCATTCAGACTACTGTACCAGAATTCTGTAAACTGAGTGGCTTAAACAACATTTATTTCTCATAGTTCTGGAGGCTGAGAAGTCTAATATCAAGGCACTAGATGATTCAGAATTTGGCAAAGGCCAGCTTCTTGATGGTCTATCTTGTCCTTCTGTCCTCATACAGCAAAAAAGATTCTCTCCAGAACCTCTTTTATAAGCATAATATCCTATTTCTATAAGCTTCATACGCATGACCTAATCACCCATCAAAGCTCCATCACCTCCTAATATCATCACACTGGGGGTTAGGATTTTAACATGCAAATTTTGAGTGAGCACAAACATTCAGTCTGTAGCACCACTGACATTTATGCTTAATAATTTTCTATTCACTCACCTCCAAATCTGCTTTCTGGCTGTAAATTACTCTTCCCCATGCTGTAATCAGCTAAGCCCATTCCCTCATTGTAAGACCTCATTGCAGTGGTCCCTAAATCATGGCCCACCCTTGAGTAATGTTTGCCTTATTGTTTTTGAGCAATGTCATGAATAATTTTTTCTTTAGCTTTGTAATTACAAAAGACATGGACCCTCAATTCAAAATATCCTGATTCTGATACTAAGGAATTAAAACAATGTTACTAATAACAGGTAGGTCATTAGAGAACGAGGCTAGATTGTGTCTCTTCCTCCATTTCTTACTCTATTGAGAGTCATTTTCAAAGCATTCTTAAGGTTTTAATGTGTTATAATATTTGAGTAGTTAATTGCCTTTGATATTATCTTTGAATACACTCTCAATATCTGTGACTGATATTTTCACCATTATATCACCATTAGTCCTTGGAGTAAATGAAGTGACCTTCTAACTTATTTTGTGAAAGATGTGGATAAATTTGTTGCATAGTTCTTATGTTTCAATAAAAAAAAAAATGAGTATTGACTATTATGTTTTAGGGACCACATGCCTACCTGAGATATAAATATGGAAAAAATTTAGCCTGTCCTCATAAGAGCTCAGGTTTTTCAATATTCCTTTGCCCAAATTTCCCTTTATTCACATAAATGAATGACTGCAAAATACACAAATGAATTATAAATCATAATTTTTGGTGGTTTCAGATGAGTGGGATGCTTTAGGGTATGTGCAGTCAGTGTTCCACCATTTTTCTGATAATTGGATGAATTTAGAATGATCAGATGAACAACCCTTAGTATAAAAATATCAAAGTGGGAAAGAAAGATATGGAAAAAATTCTCTTATATTTATTTATCATTGGATAAGAAAAAGGAGTATTCATTAGCATTTTTTAACCTCAAATTTTTATCATTTTCAGAGAAAGTGTTGCAACCATGTGTTTGATGATACATTTTATTGAACTTTTTAATTTTAAATTTAAGGTACTAATGCTTCAAATTCATCCTTTGCTGACATGCTCATGTTCACAGTTAGAACACTTTTTTTCTTAAAAATTTTGGAGGATTTATCTGCTAAGGTTGATTGAACATTATCAACAGACCAAAATACATGAAATGATAGCCTAAAAATGAGATCTATATTTGCCTTTCACAAAAGAGACTACGGTATGTTATTTGAAATGCATTTTTTCATGATTTTCCTTAAATATATATGTACACACATATGAGATAATGAGATTTTATATATAAAAAGGTATATATACATAAATCTTTTAAGTGCATTACTTCTAACATTAACTACAGTGATACTGTTCCAAATTTCTCTGTCACAGCAAAGATCTGTAATAATATAATTACTACGAAAAATACCACAAATTATCCCTTTACGGAGAAATGGCAAGTATAAACTCAATGCATAAGAAAACTACTCAAAACAGTGTGTTGTCACTGTTTCTGATACTGATACCGAGAGATTGGTAATACTGGGTTTCTTTTGTAGTACTATTCCTAGGCTATATGTGTATGTTTCTTCCATTAAAGAAAAAGAAAATGAGAAATCAGGATATTAGGCTAAAATAACATACCAAGATCTCTTATAATGGTACTTCACAAAGTTCATGGCTAAGCATAATTTTAAAGCTGCTTTTATTTAATACTTTGGCTAGGGAAATAAGATCTGTGATGATCTATACTTACATATTTTCTTTTTCTAATTTTCCAAGTAAACCATAAATGCATCTCTATGGTTAAGAGTAAAATAACAGGCTCTGCTCCTGTAGCTCAGCAGCTGGGCACAGGCCCAGAACCCGGAGCTGGAGGGTTCAAACCCAGCCTGGGCCTGCCAAACAACAATGACAAGTACAACCAAAAAATACTCAGGCATTGTGGCAGTGGCCTGTAGTCCCAGCTACTTGGGAGGCTGAGGCAACAGAATCACTTAAGCCCAAGAGTTGGAGGTTGCTGTGAGCTGTGACGTCACGACACTCTATCCAGGGCAACAGAGTGAGTCTCTATCTCCAGGAAAAAAAAAAAAAGAGTAAAATAACAAAGAACTACTAAGAAAAAATATTAGCAATAAACACCATTCCTCTCTCTTTCAATACTGTTATTATTTCTCCGTTGAGTTTTTCTTTCTGGTTCTTTTTTTACACATATTTAAATAGACATGTATATCCATATACATAATATCATTTACCTTCATAAAAGTAAATAAATCTTTATGCATATTATTCTATGAATTATTTTTCCTAATGGTATAACTCTGATTTTCTCCAAACTTTGCTTTATTCTTCCTTACATATGCTTAATATAAGTATTAATATCCATATACACAGAATGGTACCTGATTGACACACATGTAGATTGTTTAAAATTTTTAAATCATTTATATAATAAATTAGTCAATATCCTTGTCCATACATGTGTGTATAGTCAATTACAATTTTACCTACAAAGTAAAGTTAGTTAACCATATAATGTGTAGTTTAAATTTATTACTACTTAAGAAAAAGAGTACTACCCCAAACTATTAATAATTGCTTACTCAGGTGTTAGGCTTTGTGTTTGATTGTGTTTTCTCTTGCTGGTTGTCAAAATTTTTCTAGGCAAGTGATTTCTACAACTATTATCCAGGAAAGACTTCATTGTTCTGTAGTAAAATGGGAAAATTAAAGTTTCAAACCATGCAAGAAATAGAAAACAAGTTTATGAGTGTGTATAGGTGTGTATGTTTTTGTAAGTTAATAAAAACTAGAGACTGATTTTAAGAAAAAAAGTACATCACTACCATATATTTCCTTAAATTTGGAGTATAACAAAATAGAAGACAGACAAGATGCTAAAAAGTCTTGCATTACTGGTAATGTTGGCGAAAGAGTAGTCTTTTATTATAAAACTCAGCTATCTGTGCTA
This sequence comes from Nycticebus coucang, assembly GCF_027406575.1. Lineage (NCBI taxonomy): Eukaryota > Metazoa > Chordata > Mammalia > Primates > Lorisidae > Nycticebus > Nycticebus coucang. The sequence goes on from NC_069792.1 coordinate 37,304,608, forward strand.
GATTATTGCACATACAATGGGGGGTTGAAGTGTCTGTCTTAAGGACTATAGACTCACATGTGATCATCAAATGTAAGATATAAGATAGTGATGGTTTGCAATCTTCAGTATGGCTTTTAACAGAACAATACTTCTTTAAAGCCAGGAATAAAACTACCATGTCAGATGTCTCCTCAATTTCGAACCTGATGTTTTCCTGCCATTAAGCTACTAGCACCTCATGGCACACATGAAAACCTCATAGCAAACATGAAAACGAGTATGCAGCAAAACCACTCAGATAGTCATAAATTACCAATAACAGAAGTGGATTTTTTTCTATTAACACAGGATGTTTAAGGCCTGGACTAAATTTACCAGGATACTTTATGTTATTAAAAGTTAGTAACTATTTTAAATCCTAATATTTTTAAGGTTTGTGATTTATTCATTTAATTTTGAAGCATGCACTAGAAAAAAATGGAATCTCAAGTCCTAGCTTTTCAAATATATACTGTGGGCAAAGGTTTGCAGATTTATTTCCTTTTTAAATCAAAATTACAGACGAATAAAGGGATTTGTCATTCATATATCAAATAATGTTTTAATGCCCAGTCTTTGTAAGTTATGCTAATAAGGACTGTGATGTACTCAAGGCAAAGGAAGTGACAAGAGCAAAACCCAAGAATTTTGAAAGTATAATGTGGTACAAGTATAAAAAATAGTGGTATATTTGGAGCGAAGTATGGATAATATGTTAGAGAATGTAGATTTCATTTGGAGCAATGATAAACTATCACAATTTTATGCAGGAAAAATATGTGCTGAGATTCATGTTTTATAATGTTCATTTTGAGTAGAGAAGGAGAAGGGGTGTTAAGGAGGAAAAAAAAAGAAATATCGCAAAAGTTGATAGTGGCATTAACCAATGTGTTTTTTCAGGAAGATGGAGAGAAAAGAATTACGTTTGAGAGAACTTGACGCAGCATATTAACTTACTTTATGATAGTCAATCACTAAATTGTGAAGTGATTCTTAGAACATCTTCTGCTTTCAAACTCTAAAAGTGTTTTTCTAAATATCACACCTTGGAAGGTGTAATTTGATTTTTCTTTTTCTTGATCTATGTGAAAAGAAATCAAAAACTTAAAATAATTTTATTGTGTAGGAAAATACTTTATTGATTTAAACATACATATATAACTGCATTCCTTCTGTTTGAAAATTCCAAATGTTCTATTTTAAGAAACATATCTGTACCATGTGTAGCATCTTGATTTTTTTAGATTTCTTATGTCTGGGGGAATTAAAATTATAGTAGAAAATAGTAAGCTAAATCAATTAAGAGCAGCATTCCTAGTTCATGAACTTCTTCTTTAAGATGGAGAAGAGAATGCTCACTTTGGCACCGTTGCTATGTGGTCAGGATTACCAAGATACTTAGCTAAGAAATGCTGGTAGACAAAAAAATCTTTTCTTAAACATGATAAAAATCATAATGATTAGGACCACTACCTTTCCTTGAAGAAAAAGAAATATTTACATGATTATTGAATTTTCAGTTTGTGGAATAGCATTTAAATTTTGGCTAATAAAACAACAGCCTGAAATTTCATGGCAGTGTAAAATAAGTCTCTTTTGAAAATCTAGTAGCAATAAAAATGCATGGAAGTACAGCACTCTTCAGTTTTTAAATATATAAATAAAAGCAATATGAACAAATGTTATAGTTGTAACATAATCAGGATTTATTTTCAATACCAGTCCTGGGGCCAGCTATTACTAAAATCATATTAGCAGGGCTAAAGCCTCATGAAAATGTTGATAATGTTTAGAGCTTGAATTAGGAAGATTATTATTCAGGCATATTAAAAAATTTCCATATACCAATGTGCTTTTTAATTTATATTAGTCTATTTCTACTAAATGTAATTTAAAGCATTGGAACTAGATGATTTACACCAGCATCTGCCTTTCTACAAAGTTATGTTATGATGAAGTCTTATTTTAAAGGGTATCTATCCCACCACTGAAAAAAAGTACCTTTCCTCCCTTGTTTATATCATTATTTATTAAGGTACCCAAAATTATTTAAAACATATATTTTTAACATTAAAACAGTGAACTATAGGATAATCCAATAGACAGAAACAATAGAGTGTGGAAACTACCTACACAAAGATTTCTATAACAAAATTAAGAATTACAATTGTATTTTATTTAAGACAATGAGGGATTCAATGACTAATGATAGTATTATGATCTGTCTCTGGTACAATTCTTTTGGTTTCAATAAGATAAAATCATAACTCACTCTGAAAGTTTGAGTCATGATTTTTATTATTAATAAAAATAATTTTTTTATTACAAAATAAAAATATTATTTTATTTTATTAAAAATATAATATTAATAAATATTGTATTATTTATTCACATACAATAAAAGAATGTATGATATTACTAAAATCAAAATCCAAAATTAAATGGGATAATGGCACTGTGTGATGGATGGCTCATTGACATAAGTAGGAGTCTTTCAGCTTCTCACCTCTGCACTAGTAGAGTTGGAGTGTGTGGCTCTCATGGTTCTAGTCTCACAATCATAACACGGTTACCTGTGGTGTTTGGTGCTAAATTATTTTTTACACCAGAGGAGTAAGGTGAAAAAAAGGAAAAGAAACTTTACAAACTTACAAATCTTTAATCTAGGCCTACTTGCCTTGCATTTTCCCATGTTAAGCTCTAACCGGGAACGTAGCGTTTACATTGGCGATTTCCGGAGCTGCCAATCTCTTTCCTCTAAGTTACAAGGGTGATCCAGGTGTCTGAACCAAATTAGGTTCCTGGAAAGAAGAATGGGAAACTAGATGCCAAAGAGTCATTCCACACTATGAAATATCCTGCTCACTGCCAAACCTCATAAGCACTGTAAAATGAGTAGAGGAAAAACTCCTTCCAGAAAACAAAAAATATTCCAGAAACATCCTAGAAATTATTTTTAAAGCTAAGGATTTACTGACTTTTAATTTATAGATTTATTTGAAATATCAAACCACTTGTATTTTCTTGTGGAAAGCTTTCTTTAGTCCAATTATGTGATAGAAATATAGTAACCTATGTGTAATTACATTTTAAGTAGATATATTAATTATTACAATTTGAAATATTACATGATTTCATGTATATTCATTCATTCATTTCTTCATTAATGTATCTGACATTATTTTAAACATTATATATTTTTAACACAAGCACAGTAAACTATGGGAGAGAATTTAGTTTAGACTTTCTAAGTCTTCATTATAATAGCAAAATCTAATATGGAATATACATGAAGTGCTTACCATGCAACTGATAGTTTTCCTGATTTTTATAGTTAAATAATTTAAAGCACACAAATATCCTGTGAAGAAGTGATTTTTTTTACTCTTATAATAATAAGAAAATAAAACATACAGAGGTATACATTTCTCTATATAACGGGTGGAAAGTGGCAGAGGTACGCTTAAGATAGGAAAATGTGACTACAGAGTCAATGACATCAACACCAGAAAACTGCTAATTAATACAATTTGCTTAATCCTAATTATCTTTTAGAGTATGTAAAATTAATCAAAATGCTGAAAATAATCATGGACAGTGAGTGACTTTCTATCTGAATTTAGTTTCAATATTTTGCTGCTTTCAAGCTTAACTGTTTTCAAGAAATGTATTCTGGAAACCATATATTAGTGTAGCCTCTACACTTTTCTACTGAGTTCAATATTGTACAAACTATACTATGTTGTTGAGTTTGGGCTTAAGGTTATCTGGAGAAATTTTTTATATTTCTAGGGAAAGGGACACTGCATTAAAATTCTGCTCTTTTGACTGCTACAATCACAGCAACAGAACAGTAAACACAGACCTCTTATCTCACAGTAGAGGTGTACTAGTCTTTTAAAGGCATACAATTTCAAAATACAAATAGGCATATAATAAATTAGAGTATAATATCAACTTCATGTTGAATTCCTCTATTTATGAGATGATTTATTTATTCACACAGCCATCCAAGTATCCACTCAGGTTGAAGAGTTGGTAAGGCAGATGTAGAAGAATAGCACAGCACTGTGATTAATATCAGAGGCTAAGGGTCTACACTGTATATATGAGTCTATGGTTTCATCAGTTTTATCATTGAGAATCTTGGTTAAGCTTACTTAAACTCTGATAATGAAAATAACTATTGTTTTGTTATATAATTATTGTTAGAATTAAATTAGCAAATATACTAAGATATTGAGCATAGTATCTTATACAGTATAATGCTAAAATGTGTTAGATATTATTCTTTATTCAGAAATGCTTATTGACTAAACAATTTCTTTACTCCTCCCCTCTTTTTTCCACTAATTCTTGATTTATGGGATTATTCCAGTTTCTTCATCTTCACCTATGGCTCTAATACTTTATATTGTCACAGTCTCTCACTGTTGATAAGAATATTTATAATCTTAAACATGATGTATGTAAATAACTGTTAACATTATGGCCTGGAATTTTCAAAAAGAAATGTCTAGAGTGAAATGAGAAATGGTCTGTGGCGAAGGTAAAGTCTGATGTTGAAGAACAGATATAATTTATGATTTGCAGAAATAGTGAAAGGATTGAAGGAGAGATTTGAAGAATAAAAATAAAACATGAACAATAACATAAACATTAAGAAATTATAAGGTTAAGTTTGGGACTATGATTATCTTTTTCAGCTTGTATAGTTTCTTTTTACACCAGGCAAAGTAAGGCAGTATGTTAATGTTGTTATGATTTAAGTATTGCAACTGCACTATTTCTTGTGTTTACTATTTATCCAGCTCCTGTGATATGTCAGAAATTGTGTCAAGCATGTCACATTTGTTTTCTTCAAAGTGGACTTGAAAATAAACTTAAGGAAAGATGCTGTATCTTCATTTTAGAAATGTTTTAAGGGCTTAGGTCAAATAACATGCCCGTGTATTCTATTGAAAGAGCTGGGATTTCAATGCAGTTTTGTCTTAACTCTAAACAAGAGTCCTGTTTGTTCAGCAAGACTCTTCATACCAATTCTTCATATATCACTTATTTAATTTCAGTAGTCTTCTTGACTGACTTGTGACAGACATTCTATTTTCTTTGAGGAACCAGTAGATATGTTTAAACATTTGATAAGTAAAATATAAAGTGAAGTATAGCTTATACTATCTGAAATATAATGTTTCTTTAAAAATGTGCTATATCTTTAAGCTAAATAATATCAAATATTTTTAAAATAGCAATTTCACTTTATCTTCAAAGTGGATTTTCAGACTGGGTCGTGGCACTTGAAACCATCAATTTTTTCTTCTTAAAAAGTTAATTTTTTAGCTGGGTGTTGTGGCTAGTGCCTATAGTCTCAGCTACTTGGGAGGCAGAGGTGAGAGGATTGTTTGAACCCAGGAGTTTGTGGTTATTGTGAACTGTGATACCATGCCACTCTACCCAGGGTTACAGAGTGAGACTGTCTCAAAAAAGAAAAAATAAAAAGACAAAGGGCTTGATATTATTTTTTTAAAAAAAGCAAGTAAGAAAATCCTTCTTTAATAATTTTAAACACGAATATTGGTTTTATTTTCTACTTGAAGTGTAAACTCATCACTGCTGATAGTAATAGTAAAAGACATGGATGAGTACAAATCAACACATTGAAATTAATATTGAACCCACACACAAACCGTTAGAATTTTATAATATTGACATGTTACAGCATAAACTATTACAAATGTAATTGAAAATTCCAAACATCTAGGTTTGTTTGATAGTCTGTTTATTTAAGGGGTCACTAATTTATATATTAAAAAAAAACTCATTCAAAAACCAATCCCTAAAAACTCTGGCTAAGTTAGTTTGCCTTTCTTGTTTTTTTGTTTTTGTTTTTTTTTTTAATGAGAAAGTTTGGGGCTGGAACCTTACTGAGCCACAGGTGCTGCCCTACCTTTATTTTCTTGCAATTCCAGTGATGCAAACTCTCAAAATTCTGGCTCCTGATATAATGACAATCAGTTCTTTAATATACAGTCACTAATATATTAAATACAAGGACAAAACTCTTTTCCGCTATGAAATCCAACTGAAGAAATCAGTTTGCAAAAATTTTAATCCTAAATGCCTCCTTTCTAAGGCATAAAGGCAATATTTATTTCACTTCAAATTTTCTAAGCGGAGACACACAAAACAGAGATGATACATAGTAAATGTACTCTAGTGAATAAAAGTAATAGAAAATGAGGGAGAGAGAGAAGAGGGAGTAAAAGGAGAGAGACAAAGTGAGACAGGCCTCATTTTTCTAATGTAAATAAGTCCTCTCCAGGGAGAAGAGCTTTGTATGTGTGTCTGAACATACATGTTTTGGGTTGGGGGGAGCTCTGAAATTTATTAAAGTAGAGTTAAGAGAAATCATTGTCAAAGTAGGTTGCTGCAGTTTGAGTACAACAAATTCTTGGAAAATAAACAGATATAGTTGTTTCTAATTGCTATCCATTGTCACTATTTAACTCAGTTTGGCTCTTTTCCTTTTTTAACCACATATTGAGGTAGTCAAGAGACCACTATGCTTTTAGTACATTTTTGTTTCTTCATTAGGAAGATATCATTAAACACAGGCAGCATTGAAAGAAATTCTGTAATTGCAAAAGTAAGATAAAAGAGAAAATCACTGATGGAACATATCAAAAAGAATAAGAGATGTCATTATGAAATATTAAGCCAAGAACAGGGTAGAATTTGAAGTGCAACTGTGTCTTGTATAGTCTTTAGGGTATATTCTTACTTTTGCCTGAGAATGGCTTGTTCTGTTATACAGCGAGTATTAGTTTTAATAAAATATGGCATACAAGTAGGTCATAAATTTCAGTTTACATATGACATTATTTTATGATTTAAAATAATTTCAAGCAAAGTAAGTTAGAAAATAATTTCTAATGAAGGAAAAGGTAAGATCTAATTTAGGTTACTTGTTCATAAAGTATTAAAGGATATTAAATAAAATTATGTCTTAGCTAAATATGCACAATTTTTCTTAGGAACCAGTGGAACTTGGGAAGTATATAATTCCAAGCAAATAATAAAGTAATAAAATAAAAGTACTCTGACTACATGTCAAGTGTTTCTGTAGAGATGATATAGTTACAGCTCACAGGCCCTAGAGGCAAGAGAGTGGGGCTTGAAATCAGACTTTGGAGACTGGCAGGGAACTGTAATAATCCCACCACCCAGAAAATATACACAGCTAAGACCAAAAGCCACATTTTGCTCCTGTGAAAATCTGCCTTTCCAAGTGTACAGTTTTGGACACACACAATGTGCTTTACAAATACAGATGATTTCTGATTTACAATGATGTGACTTAAAAATTTTCAAGTTTATGATGTATTTCTTAAGGTATTAAATGTGTTTTCAACTTACAATATTTTTATCTTACAATGGGCTTAACAGGGCATAGTTCCATTGTATAAGTTGAAGAATATCTGTACTTGTTAGTGAATTGTTCATTATAGATTTTAGTATGTTTATATTTAGAGGTCATACTATAGTTTTACCTTTTTTTACACAAATAAATGTTAAAACATACATTATTTATATGTATGTTCATGACCTATATATTAATTTTAAATGTCATTCATGATTGTAATTAAATAATAGCATACCTAAAACCATATATGCAAAATAAGCAAAACAACTCTTTATAAAGCAGCCCAGGGTAAGAGGATAATCTGTTGTGGTTAAAGCCATAATACTGGCTTCTCACTTTGAGGAAATTTCCCAGGTTATGAAACACTTTCTCAATCAAATGACACTGCCCAGATTCAATAAACATGGTAATATATGTATACCCTAAAGTAACTACTCAGCCATAAAAAAAGAATGAATTAATGCCTATTGAAGAAATTTGGAAGGAATTGGAGACCATTACTCTAGGTAAAGTATCTGAAGAACAGAAAAAAAGCACTATATGTACTCTCAAAAATAATTTTAAATATTTTAGTTTGAGACTCTAATTGATAGTATTTATGAGACATTAAAAGACTACTATCAAACATAATTAACTCTACAATGAAGAATTGTGAAGGAAAATGTGTTTGTGAGACCCAAGTGGTACTAAACTTTCAATTTGGGGGGAAATAAAAGAAATTACTTTTTGAGTATTTTAAAATGATGAGATGAGCTATATTTCAAAAGTTATATTTTCTATTGCAGAATTTACTTTTATGAGACTAGTTACATATTTCAAAATAAAAATTCACAATGTAGAAGTTTTCAAGATAATAAAAGACTTGGACAAAACACCAGTAAAGTCAAATAGATGGGTTAGTTAAAACGTATTGTTCTTATTTGCTATTTCAGTGTTCTTCAAGAAATCCTTTCATATTTTAATTAGATTCTTAAATTTACTTCATTAAACAAAATGGGAGAAAGCCTTTGAATATTTATATTTGCTAAAAAAAAATTGAAAGGAAAGACAGGCTGCGTGCAGATATAAATTCTAATTTGTATACCAGATTGAACAGATACATTCTTTAACTTATATTAACCAAAATGTCCATACAGGCATTAAGTAATACATGTCTGTATACTCACATAATCACCTTTGTAATCATGGTCAAAGCAGAGAAATATCAGGAGATTTACATAATATATTTCATCAGTGGGCTTGTATGTACATAGATTTTCTAGATTTGAAGTGACTCCTATGGACTGATGACTTGTCTGGACTACTTTACCTGGAATCTTCCAAGAGTGTCAACTGTAAAGAGTAGTCACTTATGTTTCAGGAAAATGCATTTTATTACTTAATATTAATAATATATTTATTATTAATGCCTATAGAAATAAACTTGCGTATTTTGATTGTGTTTTCAGTCTGTGTGAATGAACTATTTGGTGTTTCCCCTGGATGCTAAAGTACATAATTAAATTTATCCCCCTTTGTTCTCATTATACAATTTACTATGTCATTTCTGACAAAAGTCATGAAAATAAATTAGGTTCAAATTGTAAATGGCATTGAAATTTAAAAAATATGTATAATAATCAAGAATGACATAAAATATTATTTATTTTATTTTGTTTGAATTTTCAGGAAATGAAAAGGGTTATCCTGTAATTTATTCATCAGAAGGGAGTCATATAATTTGACAGTATTTAGTACAATTATAACTAGTACAAATCAGGTTTTGATTATCTTGTATAGCAGGCAAAGATAGAAGCTTTTAAATTTGTGGCAAGACAAATTTGGTGTGGCTGTCTTGTCCTTTTGAAGTGATTTCTTATAACATTTTGCAAGTCAGGACTTTGGAATTCATTAGTTAAACCTTCTGAAACAAAGGATTAGGTCCAACAATTGAAACAGTAAAAATAGGCTAACATTTCAATATGAAAGGTATATAGGATCAAGCAATAGATTAAATTTCCTCCACAGAAACCTAGTTGGATTAAATTCTGTTCTATAATAAATAACAACACTTTACTCAAAATTGATTTTTTTATATATATTTCCACTTAAAGGTGAATTTGACTGTACTTTTTCAGCTGACTTTGCTTCTGTTTCTGAAACAGCACAGCATTCAGAACACTTTTAAGGGGAAATTAATTCTTTTAGCTGTGTGTATTTAGATGACTCAGCAAAAATATTGCTGAGTTGATGACACTTCCTGGAGCTCAAACCCAGTATTTAGTGAAGTCTACTAATCTCTTGGCAAGAGAAAAAAAATAACTTAATGTTTTCCTAAGTTAACAACATATGAAAGTAGAAGATAGTTTTTTCTTTATTGTGATTTCCATTCAGATGTACTTTCTTGCTGTTTATAATTTAAAAATCTCTACCATATTTAAAAAGGTTTATAATCTACCTACAAATATTGGATGTTGATAAAATAGTTCCCTCCCCAGAACACTTATATATTTATTACATTTTTTTACTTTATTTTACAAACAGAGAAATCATTACAAATAATGGTTTACACTATATGACCATGATAAATGTTTACTAAAGATTTTGATTGATAATGAATCCCAATTGCTTGAGAGTCGAATATATTTGCTTATCTATTTTATCAGCATTAATTACCCTTTGAAACCGGACATGTCCAAGAATAAAGCTTTTACAGTGCTTTAATTTGGCACTTTTATTGGAATTATATGTGAATCATGTTTGGTGTCGACTTGTAAAGGGAATTAGAAAAACACACCTAAAAATGTAACAAAAATCTTGTATATATTAAAATAATTCTATATGAAACTACTCTATTTGCCTTACGTTTGCTTTCCTGTGTTCATTCATTCACTAAGCAATAGCTAAACAATGTTAGAACACATAGGAATTGGTGACTAATGCTGTCCTGTGTAAATAAGGAGAATGAAAGATGCGCCAGCCTTTAGGGAAGGCTTTATAGATTGAGAAGAAGAGAAAAGAATAGCTCTGTACACTGACACTGGCACAGAATAACTGGGAAAGTGTAAGGAATGAAGGGACATTGGGAGATGACGGGAAAATATATTTGTAGGATGAATAAGAGATCAAAAGTTACATGTCTTCAACATTCATGGCCATTTCCTCCTTAGTCTTTTATCTGAGCCAGGGTTTTGAGAAGAGGATTGATAGTGACAGTATTTTTGATATTTCCTCTATTTATTTTTAAACTAATAGGTTCGTAGTATCCTATAGTGATATAGGATATAGATGAGTTGCAGATACTGTTGTCAAAAACTAAAATGAGCTAGAAAGCTCTTACAAGGAGTAAAGCAAGGAGATTCTGGAAACATTGTGTGGACATCTGCTTCTCCTTAAGCCAGAGATTTGCAGTCAGAGATTTAGCAACAAAGTATGAGGATAGGGCATGCTTTGTTTAGAATAAATTATATCTGAGAAAGAACTAGATCACTAGAGATGAATAAACAAAAATAAAGCAATAAAGTATATTTAATATTATGTAATGGAAAGTAGGAAATGAGAATTTGACTTTGAGGCAAAAGAAGAGTTGATCCAGAGGAATTGATACAGGCCATATAAAGAAGGGTAGAGACAAGAAAGGGCAGATGGATTCAGCAAACAGGATTTTTAGGAATATAAATGTCTTAACACAATAACTAAGAAAATTCCATGAAGGCTATGTTAACCAATTTGATGAAAATATTTTCAAATTGTATATGAAACCAGCACATTTTATCCCATGACTGCATTAATGTACACAGCTATAATTTAATAAAAAAAATTATAAAGAAGACATCTCTTTGAAGTGGAGACTTCATTGGTATTGAAGCAATTGAAAGACAGGGATATAGAATGAGTGAATATATATTATTTTAATAAAAATCAGAAGGAAAGTGAAAGTTGTAGGTGAATCCATTTTGAAGAGGGCACAGAATATAGAATGATTTTGGATTTCTACCTGGGAGGGATTGGAACATATTTCAACTAAGAGGTAAAGGAAGAAGGAAGTAGTATATCCAAATGGTTCAATTCCTTGAATTTGCAAAGATTAAACCTCAAAAAGTACATAAATTTTCTAAACACATCTCACTTCTCCATGGACAATAGGTGAAGTCAATAAAAAGTGTATGTACTTATTGATAAGAGAAAACGTATGCTAAAAATATCTTTTTTTAAAAAAGTGAGTGTGTGTAATCTTTATGTCCTCACTCAGAAGTTTTAAAATATAATTTGTAGCATTTTCATAAGGATTTTGGAAATTAAAAAATATTACAATATTATTAAATTTCATACATACAAGTCTCATCTTTTATTAAAGGCATTTTTTTTAGAAATGAATATGTACTTTAATGTTGATTTTCTGTTAATTTTTCATTTTTGAAAATAAATATTTTATTTTTACTTGACAGTAAGAGTTTTTGAAATGAAACATGTATGTATGTTTTCTTAAAAAATTGCTTCATGTTTTCACAAAGAGAATAGAAGTAGTATTCAAAATTTATTTTGGGAGAAGATATTTTTCTCTCCCTGTTTGGTGATTGACTCATAATAAATGGTTAAGCATAGTTAAATTGATATTTCTTAACAGAGCTGACTGAGTGCTATTAAAAAATGATTGAGTGCAAGGAGCCTTCCCATGTCATCTATTTATTTCAAAAGTTATGCTTATAGTATTTGCTGTGCACACTGAAAATACAAATTTAAGGCTTATTTTCTTTTAAAAAAAATGAAATCTATTAAACTGCTTTAATAACTATTATTCATATTGCTTCTCAAGTTTATAAGAGTTTAAATATGATAAACTCGTCAGTTGTAACTGAATTTTTTCTCATGATTGATGGTTTTTAGTTCAGCCTAATAAAATCTTACCTAACATGGAAAGAAAATAATTTAGTTATGTAGCATTGTCTCCAATTTTCTTCACATCCTAACATGCTCCAAATTATATCATTTTAAAATTAAGAACTTCTCTTCTCCTGAGATTTGTAACAGCTCCCTTCTTGGAAATTAGATTATTTTCATTAGTTAGAAGTAATTAATTGATGGGTTGTGTTTGAGAGAAAGTAAACAAGCCTAACATATTTCACTTACCTTTGTTTAGTTGCTTTTATTGCTTTAGGAACAGTTGTATAAAGAAATGATCAATAACATAAGTAATAACAATCAATATGATATATGTTGAATTCTTTTCTTCTCCTCATGTCTATGTGGACCCAAATGCAAAGAGATGATTATGGCACAGATTGCAAACCAAAGAACAGACTCAGATCTGACTCTGACTTTCTTACCTGGAGCCAAGAAAATGAGGACATTTGACTTTCCTTTCCTGCTCCTTGATTTCTGGATGTTTCTACTTAATATTCCATTTTTAAGTAGCCATGTCATGGATCAGATGAGACAATAATCAACTTTAATTACTATGGAATAAATTATTTAATGGCTCGAATGAGAGTCACTGCTATTAGAAGGAAGTCAACAGGATGCAGACATTTTCTGTTTTTCTCTCTGATGCATGAAAATACAAATTATATATATATATATATATTTTATATTGGGGATTCATTGAAGGTACACAGAACCAGGTTACATTGATTGCATTTGTTAGATAAACACACTCTTATAATTGTGTCTCACCCCTAAAAAGTGTGTCACACCCCAAGTCTCTGCATCTCCTCCCTTCTTCCCTTTCTCAGCTCTCCCCATCCCCCACCCCCCACTGTGTATTAGGACATTAATTGTCCTCACATCAGAATTGAGTACATAAGATTCTTGCTTCTCCATTTGTGTGATGCTTTACTAAGAATAATGTGTTCCACAAAAGATGAAACATGTTAATACAAAAGATGTAAAGTCTCCAACTTTTTTTAATGGCTGAATAGTATTTCATGGTATACATATACCACAGCTTTGTTAATCCATTCCTAGGTTGCTGGGCATTTAGGCTGTTTCCACATTTTAGCAATTATAAATTCACATGCATGCAGAAAACAGTCTAGTGCAAGTGTCCCTGTGGTAAAAGGATCCCCCCACCCAGGTAGATGCCCAGCAATGGCATTGCAGAATCAAATGGGAGGTCTAGCTTGAATTCTTTGAGGGTTTGCCATACTTCCTTCCAAAAAGGTTGTATTAGTATGCAGTCCCACCAGCAGTATAAAAGTGTTCCCTTCTCTCCACATCCATGCCAGCAATTGCAGTTTTGAGATTTTTGTGATGTGGACCATTCTCACTGGAGTTAGATGATATCTCAGGGTGGTTTTTATTTGCATTTCTCTAATAATTAGAATTGATGAAGATTTTTCCATATGTTTGTTAGCCATTTGTCTGACTTTAGAGAAGGTTTTATTCATGTCTCTCACCCATTGATATATGGAATTGTTTGCTTTTTTCATATGGATTACTTTGAGTTCTCTGTAGATCCTAGTTATCAAGCTTTTGTCTGATTCAAAATATGCAAATAACCTTTCCCAATGTGTAGGTTGTCTATTTGCTTTGTTTGTTGTCACCTTACCTGTACAGAAGCTATTCAGTTTAATTAAGTCCCATTTGTTTATTTATTTTTGTGTGTGTGTTTGCAGGTTATTTTTTTAATTAATTTTTTACCTTAAAATTTTTTCTTTTCTTTCTTTCTTTCTTTCTTTCTTTCTTTCTTTCTTTCTTTCTTTCTTTCTTTCTTTCTTTCTTTCTTTCTTTCTTTCTTTCTTTCTTTCTTTCTTTCTTTCTTTCTCTATTTATTTTTATTGTTAAATCATAGCTGTGTACATTAGTGCAATCAAGGGGTACAATGTGCTGGTTTTATATACAATCTGAAATATTCTCATCGAACTGTTCAACATAGCCATCATGGCATTTTCTTAGTTATTGTATGTAGACATTTGTATTCTGCATTTAGTAGGTTTTGCCTGTACACATTCTAAGATGCACCATAGGTGTGGCTCCACCCTTTACCCTCCCTCCACCTTAACCTCCCCCCTCCCTTCCCCTCCTTTGGCCCTTTTCCCATATACTTGTGCTAAAGTTGGATTATAGCCTTCATATGAAAGCTATAAATTAGCTTCACAGTAGGGCTGAGTACATTGGATACTTATTCTTCCATTCTTGAGGTACTTTGCTAAGAAGAATATGTTCCAGCTCCATCAATATTTTTGTTGTTGCAATTGCCATGGAAGTTCTTCCTCATAAAGTCCTTCCCCCAGCCAATAGCTTCCAGTGTTTTTTCCACATTTTCTTTGATAATTTTTATTGTTTTTATGCCTTAGATTTAGGTCTTTTATCCATCTTGAATCAATTTTTGTGAATGGAGAAACATGCATGTCCAGTTCCAGTCTTTTACATGTGGATATCCCGTTCTCCCAGCACCATTTATCAAATAGGTATTATTTCCCCCCAGTGTATGTTCTTGTTTGGTTTATTGAAGATTAGGTGGCTGTAAGATGTTAGTTTCATCTCCCGGTTTTCTATTCTGTTCCAAATGTCTATGTCTCTATTTCTGTGCCAATACCATGCTGTCTTGATCACTATGGCCTTGTTGTACAGCCTACAGTCTGATAGGCTGATGACTCGGCTTTGTGTTTATTATGAAGAATTGGCTTGGCTATACATGATTTTTTCTGGTTCATACAAAACAAAGAAGTATTTTTTCCAAGTCTTGAAAGTATGATGTTGCTATTTTAAAAGGGATAGCATCAAATCTGTAGATTGCTTTGGACAGTATAGACATTTTAACAATGTTGATTCTTCCCAGCCATGAGCATGGTATGTTCTTCCATTTGTTAATATTGTCTGCTATTTCTTTTCTTAGGGCTTCATAATTTTCTTTATAGAGGTACTTCACCTCTTTTCTTAGGTATAGACCCAGGTATATCATTTTCTCTGAAGCTATTGTGAAGGGGATTATGTCCTTAATTAGCTTCTCATCTTGGCTGTTATTGGCATATACAAAGTCTACTGACTCATGGACATTGATTTTATATTCTGAGATATTACTGTATTTTTTAATGACTTCCAGGAGTATTGTGGTTGAGTCTTTGGGGTTCTCTAAGTATAAGATCATATCATCAACAAAGAGGGGGAATTTGACCTCCTCTGCTCCCATTTGGATGCCCTTTATTTCCTTCTCTTGCCTGATTTTATTGTCTAGACTTTCCATCACCATGTTGAATAGCAGGGGTGATAGAAGACAACCTTTTCTTGTTTCAGATCTAAGTGGAAAAGCTTTCAGTTGTACTCCGTTCAGTATAATATTAGCTGTGGTGGCTTCAATCAATTTAAGAAATGTGCTGTCAATGCCTATATTCTTCAGCATTCTAATTAGGAAAGGATGTTGAATTTTATTGAAATCTTTTTCTGCATCCATTGAGAGGATCATATGTTCTTTGTTTTTGCTATATTGATATGGTGAATTAGTTTATGGATTTGTGTATGTTAAATAAGCCTTGTATCGCTGGGATGAATCCTACTTGATCATGATGTATGATTTTTTAATGATAAGCTGTAATCTATTGGCTAGGATTTTATTGAGAATTTTTGCATCTATATTCATTAGTGAAATTGGTCTGTAGTTCTCCTTTTTGACTGGATATTTTGCTGGTTTGGGTATCAGGATAATGTTTGCTTTATAGAATGTGTTGGGGGGAAGATTCCTTCTTCCCCAATTTTTTGGAATAATTTCTTTTTTTTTTTTTATTGTTGGGGATTCATTGAGGGTACAATAAGCCAGGTTACACTAATTGCAATTGTTAGGTAAAGTCCCTCTTGCAAACATGTCTTGCCCCCATAAAGTGTGACACACACTAAGGCCCCACCCCCCTCCCTCCATCCCTCTTTCTGCTTCCCCCCATAACCTTAATTGTTATTAATTGTCCTCATATCAAAATTGAATACATAGGATTCATGCTTCTCCATTCTTGTGATGCTTTACTAAGAATAATGTCTTCCACTTCCATCCAGGTTAATATGAAGGATGTAAAGTCTCCATATTTTTTAATGGCTGAATAGTATTCCATGGTATACATATACCACAGCTTGTTAATCCATTCCTGGGTTGGTGGGCATTTAGGCCGTTTCCACATTTTGGCGATTGTAAATTGAGCTGCAATAAACAGTCCAGTACAAGTGTCCTTATGATAAAAGGATTTTTTTCCTTCTGGGTAGATGCCCAGTAATGGGATTGCAGGAACAAATGGGAGGTCTAGCTTGAGTGCTTTGAGGTTTCTCCATACTTCCTTCCAGAAAGGTTGTACTAGTTTGCAGTCCCACCAGCAGTGTAAAAGTGTTCCCTTCTCTCCACATCCACGCCAGCATCTGCAGTTTTGAGATTTTGTGATGTGGGCCATTCTCCCTGGGGTTAGATGATATCTCAGGGTTGTTTTGATTTGCATTTCTCTAATATATAGAGATTATGATCATTTTTTCATATGTTTGTTAGCCATTCGTCTGTCATCTTTAGAGAAAGTTCTATTCAAGTCTCTTGCCCATTGATATATGGGATTGTTGGCTTTTTTCATGTGGATTAACTTGAGTTCTCTATAGGTCCTAGTTATCAAGCTTTTGTCTTTTTGAAAATATGCAAATATCCTTTCCCATTGTGTAGGTTGTCTCTTTGCTTTGGTTATTGTCTCCTTAGCTGTACAGAAGCTTTTCAGTTTAATGAAGTCCCATTTGTTTATTTTTGTTGTTGTTGCAATTGCCATGGCAGTCTTCTTTATGAAGTCTTTCCCCAGGCCAATATCTTCCAGTGTTTTTCCTATGCTTTCTTGGAGGATTTTTATTGTTTCATGCCTTAAAGTCCTTTATCCATCTGAATCAATTTTTGTGAGTGGGGAAAAGTGTGGGTCCAGTTTCAGTCTTTTACATGTAGACATCCAGTTCTCCCAACACCATTTATTGAATAGGGAGTCTTTCCCCCAAGATAGGTTCTTGTTTGGTTTATCGAAGATTAGGTGGTTGCAAGATGTTAGTTTCATTTTTTGGTTTTTAATTCGATTCCAAGTGTCTATGTCTCTGTTTTTGTGCCAGTACCATGCTGTCTTGAGCACTATGGC
The DNA here is from genome assembly GCF_027406575.1 of Nycticebus coucang. Taxonomy (NCBI): domain Eukaryota; kingdom Metazoa; phylum Chordata; class Mammalia; order Primates; family Lorisidae; genus Nycticebus; species Nycticebus coucang. The sequence goes on from NC_069792.1 coordinate 37,322,110, forward strand.
TTTGTAGTACAGACTAAAATCTGGTATGCTGATGCCCCCAGCTTTATTTTCGTTACTAAGAACTGCCTTAGCTATACGGGTTTTTTTCTGGTTCCATACAAAACACAGAATCATTTTTTCCAAATCTTGAGTGCACGATGTTGGTATTTTGATAGGAATGGCATTGAATAGGTAGATTGCTTTGGGAAGTATAGACATTTTCACAATGTTGATTCTTCCCATCCATGAGCATGGTATGTTCTTCCATTTGTTAATATCCTCTGCTATTTCCTTTCTGAGGATTTCATAGTTTTCTTATAGAGGTCCTTCACCTCCTTCGTTAGGTGTATTCCAGGTATTTCATTTTCTTTGAAACTGTGGTGAAGGGAGTTGGGTCCTTAATTAGCTTCTCATCTTGACTGTTATTGGTGCACACAAAGGCTACTGACTTGTGGACATTGATTTTATATCCTGAAACATTACTGTATTTTTTGATGACTTCTAGGAGTCTTGTGGTTGAGTCTCTGGGGTTCTCTAATTATAAGATCATGTCGTCAGCAAAGAGGGAGAGTTTGACCTCCACATTCCCTTTATTTCCTTGTCTTGCCTAATTGTATTGGCTAGAACTTCCAGCACTACGTTGCATAGTAAAGGTGACAGAGGACAACCTTGTCTGGTTCCAGTTCTAAGAGGAAAAGCTTTCAGTTTTACTCCATTCAGTAAAATATTGGCTGTGGGCTTGTCATAGATAGCTTCAATCAGTTTTAGAAATGTGCCACCTATGCCTATACTCTTCAGTGTTCTAATTAGAAAAGGATGCTGGATTTTATCAAATGCTTTTTCTGCATCTATTGAGAGGATCATGTGATCTTTATTTTTGCCTCTGTTAATATGGTGGATAACGTTTATGAACTTGCATATATTAAACCAGTCTTGCATCCCTGGGATGAAGCCTACTTGATCATGATGAATGACTTTTTTGATGATAAGCTGTAATCTATTGGCTAGGATTTTGTTGAGAATTTTTCCATCTATATTCATGAGTGAGATTGGTCTGAAATTCTCCTTTTTGTTTGGGTCTTTTCCTGGTTTTGGTATCAGGGTGACGTTTGCTTCATAGAATGTGTTGGGGAAGATTCCTTCCTCCTCAATTTTTTGGAATAATTTATGCAGTACAGGAATAAGCTCTTCCTTGAAGGTTTGATAGAATTCTGGAGTGAAGCCATCTGGACCAGGGATTTTTTGGTAGGAAGATTTTTTATTGTTTCTTTGATCTCAGTGCTTGAAATTGGTCTGTTCAGGAGCTCTATTTCTTCCTGGCTGAGTCTAGGGAAAGGGTGTGATTCCAAATATTGATCCATTTCCATCACATTGTCAAATTTCTGGGCATAGAGTTTCTGGTAGTATTCAGAGATGATCTCTTGTATCTCTGTGGGATCAGTTGTTATTTCCCCCTTATCCTTTCTGATTGAGGTTACTAGAGATTTAACTTTTCTATTCCTCGTTAGTCTGGCCAATGGTTTATCTATTTTATTTATTTTTTCAAAAAACCAACTCCTTGTTTCATTAATTTTCTGAATGATTCTTTTGTTTTCAATTTCATTCATCTCTGATTTGATTTTGGATATTTCTTTTCTTCTAGTGAGTTTAGGCTTAGATTGTTCTTCTTTTTCTAATTCCATAAGATATCTTGTGAGATTGTTGATGTGCTCTCTTTCTTTTTTTCGAATGTAGGCATCTAAAGCGATGAATTTTCCTCTCAAAACTGCTTTTGCAGTATCCCACAGGTTTTGGTAGCTTGTATCTTCATTGTTCTTATGCTCAAGGAAGTTAATGATTTCCTGTTTTATCTCTTCCTGGACCCATCTGTTACTCAAAAGAAGATTTTTTAATTTCCATGCCTTTGGGTGGGGTCGAGTGTTTTTGTTAGAGTTGAGTTCCACCTTTAGTGCCTTATGGTCTGAGAAGATACAAGGTAAAATTTCAATTGTTTTGATTCTGTTGGTATTTGTTTTGTGTCCCAGGATATGATCAATTTTGGAGAATGTTCCATGGGGTGATGAGAAGAATGTATATTCTTTATCTTTGGGGTGGAGTGTTCTATATGTGTCTATCAAGCACAGTTGTTCTAGGGTCTCATTTAAATCTCTTATATCTTTGTTTAATTTCTGTTTAGAGGATTTGTCCAGCTCTGTAAGAGGAGTGTTAAAATCCCCTGTTATTATGATATTATCAGATATCATATTGCTCAGACTGAGTAAGGTCTGTTTCAAGAATCTGGGAGCATTTAAATTGGGTGCATAAATATTTAGAATTGAAATGTCTTCTTGTTGTATTTTTCCCTTGACCAATATAAAGTGACCATCTTTGTCTTTTTTGACTTTAGTTGCTTTAAATCCACGTGTATCTGAAAATAAGATTGCAACTCCTCTCTTCTTCTGAATTCCATTTGCCTGAAAAATTGTCTTCCAACCCTTGACTCAGAGCTTTAATTTGTCTTTTGAAGCCAGGTGTGTTTCTTGCAGACAGCACATGGATAGCTTGTGTTTTTTAATCCAGTCAGCCAATCTATGTCTCTTCAGTGGGGAATTCAAGCCATTAACCTTTATTGAGATAATTGATAAGTGTGGTAGTATTCTATTCATCTTATTTTGTGAGAGTCCATTGCTTAGTTTTATCTTTTGCATCAGTGTGGGGGTTAGGTTCTGTCCTTTAATTTCTGAGTTCTTACTTTGCTGCTGATCCATTGTGGTGGTCAGTGTGCAGAATAGGTTGAAGTATTTCCTGTAGAGCTGGTCTTGTTGTGGCAAATTTCCTCAATGTTTGTATATCCGTAAATGATTTGATTTCTCCGTCAATTTTGAAGCTTACCTTAGCAGGGTACAGAATTCTGGGCTGGAAATTGATCTGTTTAAGTAGATTAAAGGTAGATGACCATTGTCTTCTTGCTTGGAAAGTTTCATTAGAGAAGTCTGTGGTCACTCTGATGGATTTGCCCCTGTAGGTCAACTGGTGCTTGCTCCTGGCAGCTTGCAGAATCTTTTCTGTTGTCTTGACTTTGGACAGGTTCATCACAATGTGTCTTGGAGAAGCTCGGTTAGAGTTGAGGCGACCTGGGGTCCGATAGCCCTCTGAAAGCAGTGTGTCAGAATCTTTGGTGATATTTGGGAAATTTTCTTTTATAATATTCTCTAGTATGGCTTTCATTCCTCTGGGGCATTTTTCTTCCCCTTCTGGAATTCCTATGACTCGTATGTTGGAACGCTTCATAAAGTCCCATAATTCTGACAGTGAACATTCTGCTTTCTCTCTCTTCTTTTCTGCCTCTTTTACTATCTGAGTTATCTCAAGAATTTTGTTTTCTACCTCTGAAATTCTTTCTTCTTCATGGTCTAACCTATTGCTGATACTTTCCATTGCATCTTTAAGTTCCCTGATTGACTGTTTCAGTTCCTTCAGCTCTGCTATATCCTTTTTATATTCTTCATATCGTTCATCTCTCATTTGATTCTGTTTTTGGATTTCCTTTTGGTTATTTTCCACTTTATTAGCAGTTTCCTTCATTGTTTCCATCATTTCTTTCATTGTTTTCAACATGTGTATTCTAAATTCCCTTTCTGTCATTCCTAATTCTCTTCATAGGTGGAATCATCTGCAGTAGCTACCTCATGTTCCTTGGCAGGGTTGTTCTGGACTGGTTCTTCATGTTGCCTGTAGTTTCTTTTATCTGTTTCCTTGCCCTAATTTTCCTTTCACTTCCTCTTGCTCTTTAAGTTCTCGTGCCTGTGGAAGTTGTGGGCGGATTTAGATGGATTGAACACACGTGACCACTTGCCAGTTTTCCACTGTTTTAGTCCTCCTCTTGGGGTCCAGAAGTTTCTCACTGACTCCCTGTATTCTCGCAGGGGTGATGATAGGCAGATCCTACCAGCCAGAGATGCCTGGAGTTTTATCTCCCCAGACTCACGGTGCCCAGATGTAATGAAGCTGTTACTCGGCCACCATCTTGCTCTGCCTCCCTGGAATAATTTCTGCGTATGGGTATAAGCTCTTCTTTGAAGGTTTGATAGCATTCTAGTGTGAAGCCATCTGGACCAGAGCATTTTTTCATTGGTAGATTTTTCATTGTTTCTTTGATCTAAGTACTTGAAATTGGTCTGTTCAGAAGGTCTATTTCATATTGACTAAGTGTTAAGAGGGAACGCAATTCCAAGTATTGATCCATTTCCTGTACCTTGTCAAATTTCTGGGCATAGAGTTTCTTGTAGTATTCAGAGATAATCTCTGAGATCTCTGTGGCATCTGTTGTTATTTCCCCTTTATCATTCCTGATTGAGGTTACTGGAGATTTTCCTTTTCTGTTTCTAGTAAGCCTGGCCAAAGGTTCATCTATTTTATTTACTTTTACATAAATCAACTTTTTGTTTCATTAATTTTTTGAATGATTTTTTTGTTTTCAATTTCATTAATCTCTGGTTTAATTTTGGTGATTTCTTTTCTTCTGTTGTTTTTAGGGTTAGATTTCTCTTCTTTTTCCAATTCCAAGTTGGTTTGTGAGTGTGCTGATGTGCTCACTTTGTGTTTTTCCAAGGTAGCCATCTAGCACGATAAATTTTCCTCTCAGGAGTAGAGGCACACACCTTTTGCTGTGTCCCAGAGGTTTTGTTAACTTGTGTCTTCATTGTTGTTGTGTTTGAGGAAATTAACAAATTCCTCTTTAATTTCTTCATGAACCCAACTATCATTCAGCATTAAGTTGTTTAGTTTGTGTGGGGATGAACAATGTTGTTGGAATTGAGCTTCACCATTATGGCCTTGTGGTCTGAGAAGAGGCATGGAATAATTTGTATTCATTTAATTTTGCTGAAGTTTGATTTGTATCCTAGGATGTGATCTATTTTGGAATATGTGCCATGAACTGATGAGAAAAAAATATATTCTTTTATTTTGGTTGGGATAGTGTGTTCCACATATGTCATGTTAGAATATTATTGAAATCTTTAAAGTTTCACATTGAACAATGTCCTCTTCCCTTCTTTGTTGACTCATGTAATCCCTTACTTTAACCTTGTGATTATGGAAATAGTCATACATTCTCTTAATTTAACCAGTGTTAACTTTTAAAATTTTTTTAATTAATTTTGAGATTTTTTAAATCTTTTTATTTTTTAAATAACATTACATAATTCATATCACTCTCTTTCTCTTCTTAAAGGAAGTCTTTGACCTGGAAATTGACACTTCTTTTTTGTATTTTCTATTTTATTCATTTATTTATTTTTATATATGCTATACCTTATTATCCTTCTTTAACTCCTTAAAATTGCTCAATGTGATCATCTACCTCACCAATTTGTTCTTTAAACATTCATCCTACCACTTAACTCATCTATGTGGTACTTCATTTTAAATGATATCCCACACAGCTTCATCTTGATACTTCTAAATTATTTCTTATTTTTGTTGGATATTCCTAACTACTCTCCCTATTTGTTTAATTTTTTTTTTTCTAATTGTAGATCTGTTCTTTCCAGGAAAGATGGTGGACTTGACATACATTCTCCATTGTATTGATTTTCTTTCTTTCTTTTTTTTTTGTTCTTTTGAACTATCATTTGTGTCAGTTATACTCTATAAATGTCTATTTATTTTATTTATTTGGATAAATTTCTATTCATTTTTTTAATGTTATTTAATTATAAGTTTAATTTCCCCTAAGGTTATTATCTACTTTGCCTGGGAGTGTATACTGTGGAGAAAAAGTTAAGGTGAGGTCCTGATCTTTATTAACCCCAGTGGCTTGGGAAGTAGTTGTAGGGCCCATCTCTCAGGGACCCTTTCTTTCAGAGATCAAAGACCTTCACTACTTGTTACCTGATATCTGAAAGTTATTACTCAATATATTTTGTTGCATAGTTATAGTTATTTACAGTGGGAGAACAATAAACCTACTCATTAATCATTTAGATCTAGGATATTACATATATCTAATTTATTTGAGGAAAATCAAGTAAGAAGAAAAATTTTAAGCATTTCAGAATGAAAACAATTCTTTAGTGAAGATGATTTCTTTTATGAAGTCAGTAAAAGAGAAAAGCCTAACAAACTAAATACTAAACAAACTAACAAACTAAATACACAATTTTAAATACACCTTTCATTTCTACATACAATCACCCACCATTTAAGGGTACATTTATTCACCCAGTACCATTTCAAGTATCCTTCTTAGATTTTTTTCATAGTGTTTTTTATATTTCCTTTACATCCATGCCAGCTATTGTTTCATCAGTTTCTTTAGGACTACTTCTGTGGCACCCTTTCCTTGTCCACTATCTTGGCAAGAAATCAATGTGTTCTTTCTTCCAAATTTCTTATATCCTCTTTTCTATATCACTTCAACATTCTATTTTAATTCTACCACTCATCATCCACTGTTTCTGTAGGTCCACCACTAGAATTTAACTTTATTACTACAGTAATTTTCAGCCAAGAAGTACTGGGTAGGCCTTAAATAAATACGATCTTTTATGCAGATCATGACTTCAGTAGAAGAAACATGCTGAAGTATGAGCTGGGAAAAAGATAAACTATAGATCAATTGACATATTGAAAATATAATTTGCTTCTAGGCAATAAATAGTCTTGTAAGCATTGCTTAGGAAAAATTAATCATTAGATTCACATTTTTATATGTGTCTCTGAACTCAGTGAAGAATGATATGAGAGGGACATAAATGACAAGTAAACAGATCACTTAGGTTGATGAGTGATAAGACTAGAGTTAGAGCAAAGAGAGATAAGAGAATGGGTTTAATTAACTTTTGGTAAATTAGGAATTGAAATGTGCAGTAAAATGAAAGCACAGTATGGCTTTCATGTTTCTAATTTGGATATTGGGATAGACAAGGGTGTTGTCACTTGGAGAATATATAAAAATAAGACTAGGGTGGGCATGGTGGCACACAACTGTAATCCTACCACTCTGGGAGGCCAAAGAAGGTGGATCCCTTGAAATCAGGAGTTTGAGACTAGCCTGAGAAAGAGTATGACACCATATCTAAAGAAAAAAAAAATAGCCAGGCATTGCTGTGGGTGCCTGTAGCCTAGCTACTTGGGAGGCTAAGGCAAGAGAATCACTTGAGCCCAAGAGTCTGAAGTTGCAGTGAGCTATGATGCCACAGCACTCTATGGAGGGTGATAAAGTGAGACTCTGTCTCAGGAAAAAAAGATAAGACTCAGAAGTAAAGAGTATTTTTAGTTTGTTAACGTTAAATAAATATGAGATATACAAATGGAAGTCTGAGTGTTGTGGGAGAGCATAGTTTCAGATGGCAATTTGAAATGATTATTAGTTCAGTTATTATTCCAAAAGTAAATATATTGATGGTCTTGATATCTCAGGTTTTTGTTACCAATTATTACTCTCTAAAATTTAATACCAAATTTTTGAATATTAAAAGGGATGAGAAAATTACATATTACAATTGTGAACTGAAGGCACTCACACAAAAATATTTTATATTTCTATAATAAAACACCTTTGCGTATTGTTCCAGATAAGGCTAATATAAATTCAATTATCTTCCTTAGAAGCATTGAAACAGGAAGATTTTTATTCTCAGACATCTAGAATAGAATATGACCTTAGGTTACATAAAGAAAAACTCTCCTTTCTGAGGGTAGAGCAGTTCTCCAGTCCTTTAAAAAACTGACAACACGGGTAACCAAACATACTAAGAGTTCCAAGCTTTTCATCAATTGGTTTGATGCGACCCCCAGGAAGAGAAATTTATTACAAACTTGCTGATCGTCTATTCTGCTCCATGACATGTAACATAGGCTCAAAGAAAGAGGGAAGGAGAGAGGGGGTGGGGTCTTGGTCTGTGATACACCTTTTGGGGGCAGGACACGATTGTAAGAGGGACTTTACCTGACAAAAGCAATCAGTGTAACCTGGTTTCTTGTACCTTCAATGAATCCCCAACAATTAAAAAAAAAAAAAAAAACAATAGGCTCAAAGCCACTGCTGCCAACACAAAAACAACAACAAACCAAGAATTAAAAACTTAAACAAACATATGTGGTATTAGAGCTTCGATAGTTGGGAGACAGCGTGCCATGAAAACATTCTGTTCACTCTACACATATTAATATGATTTTAAAGGCACCCATTATTATTGAAAGGGGAGGAAAGCACAGCTCATTTTTTCTTACTGCAGAATAAAAGCTAATGCAAATAACACCACTGAAAAGGTACAGTGCTGTATTAAGAACATTTTCAAACTTTCCGTCTTTAACTTTAGTCTTGACACTGCCTACACTTCAGAATAGGCCCTATTAAAACTTTTCTGACATTGTGACATTACATCTTGCTTCCAGCTGTGCTGAATATTTTTGGAGATAAGATACAATTAGTGGTGTCAGAAACTCTCTCTACATGTAGGAAGCGCAGATTATAGCTGCAAAGGTAGGCCAATAATGGTTTAGCTGTACCATCAGCTAGGCCTCAGGGATATCTACAAAACTGAGAATCTCATCCATGATTTAGATCCATGATTTAGTGTGCTATAAAGACTAAGTTAAAATTGACCAGAATAAAATATGGATAAAATCTTTTTACCTACATACTAAAGCTTTTTTAGTCATAGACTATTAAGTGTAATTCTTTTATTTTGAACTTCAGACAGTTTGGGGGGATAAATATCACATTTTCCTTTGTGTTCTAAGGGCAAATACTACATGATCAGATTGATGAAAGCAGACAACTAGTATGCCTATACATTTAGAGTCATAAAATTTTTCTTATTCATTCCTGCTACTGAATTAGCTTTCCAATGGAAGATCATATACTTTTCAAAAATTCTAATATATAGAAGTATTTTTAAACTCATTGAATACATTTAAATGGCTCATCATCTGCTTTAACTCTTTTAAACTCCCTTAAACTCTTCTGAAAATCAATTATATATTAATTTAAGAAATAGTATACAATATTTGAAAGATGCAGTTGTATTCAGTACAAAGCAATAGGAAAGGAAAGAAAAACTCTAATTAAAAAAAAAAAACAACTCTAATTTAATTCCATATCTTATTTGCCTAAAAATAGAAATGGATCAGGCAGAAAGTATTAACAGGAAAAAATAGAATTATTAACTACAAGGTATGGGTATGAGGTCCAGATACACCATTTAGTAGCATAAATTTCCATAATTTAATATTATTACAGGATCATCATGAAAACCAACCTAGATTGTGAAAGTGCTTTTTAATAGCAACAATATATATATATATTTAATTACCATAAGCAAGTATTTTTCCAAGAGGCAAAAGACCCTATATTTCCACTATTTAATATTGTATAATGTCATCATATATCCTTATTTTATTAAAAAATTGTTTTGTAGTTATAGAAATGAATAGTGACCTGTAAATATTATTGCTTATTACAACAAAAATTTGGCACAATTTTGTTACTACTATAATATTAAGAGGGCTTTTATTCTCTTCATACTCCACTTTGTCTGTGATACAAACCTTTCATTAGTTGGGACTAGGTTCTACTTTTATTAATTTGTTGTTGTTGTTGTTGTTGTTGGGGATTCATTGAGGGTACAATAAGCCAGGTTACACTGATTGCATTTGTTAGGCAAAAATCCCTCTTGCAATCCTGTTTGGCCCACAAAAGGTGTGGCACACACCAAGGCCCCACCCCCTCCCTCCTTCCCTCTCTCTGCTCTTCCTTTCGCCATCCTTCCCTCCTTCTTTTTCTCTCTGCTTCCCCCTTCCCCCACCCCACCATGACCTTAATTGTCATTAATTGTCCTCATATCAAAATTGAATACATAGGATTCATGCTTCTCCATTCTTGTGATGCTTTACTAAGAATAATGTCTTCCACTTTCAACCAGGTGAATTCGAAGGATTTAAGTCTCCATTTTTATTAATAGCTGAACAGTATTCCATGGTATACATATACCACAGCTTGTTAATCCATTCCTGGGTTGGTGGGCATTTAGGCTGTTTCCACATTTTGGCGATTGTAAATTGAGCTGCAATAAACAGTCTAGTATAAGTGTCCTTATGATAAAAGGATTTTTTTCCTTCTGGGTAGATGCCCAGTAATGGGATTGCAGGATCAAATGGGAGGTCTAGCTTGAGTGCTTTGAGGTTTCTCCATATTTCCTTCCAGAAAGGTTGTACTAATTTGCAGTCCCACCAGCAGTGTAAAAGTGTTCCCTTCTCTCCACATCCACACCAGCATCTGAAGTTTTGAGATTTTGTGATGTGGGCCATTCTTGCTAGGGTTAGATGGTATCTCAGGGTTGTTTTGATTGGCATTTCTCTAATAGATAGGGATGATGAACATTTTTTCATATGTTTGTTAGCCATTCGTCTGTCTTCTTCAGAGAAGGTTCTATTCATGTCTCTTGCCCATTGATATATGGGATTGTTGGCTTTTTTCATGTGGATTAATTTGAGTTTTCCATAGATCCTAGTTATCAAGCTTTGTCTGATTCAAAATATGCGAATATCCTTTCCCATTGTGTAGATTGTCTCTTTGCTTTGGTTGTTGTCTCCTTAGCTGTACAGAAGCTTTTCAGTTTAATGAAGTCCCTTTTCTTTATTTTTGTTGTTGTTGCAATTGCTATGGTGGTCTTCTTAAGGCCAATATCTTCCAGTGTTTTTCCTATGCTTTCTTTGAGGATTTTTATTGTTTCATGCCTTAAATTTAAGTCCTTTATCCATCTTGAATCAATTTTTGTGAGTGGGGAAAGGTGTGTATCCAGTTTCAGTCTTTTACGTGTGGATATCCAGTTCTCCCAACACCATTTATTGAATAGGGTGTCTTTCCCCCAAGTTATGTTCTTGTTTGGTTCATCGAAGATTAGGTGGTTGTAAGATGTTAGTTTCATTTCCTGGTTTTCTATTCCATTCCAAGTGTCTATGTCTCTATTTTTGTGCCAGTACCATGCTGTCTTGACCACCATGGCTTTGTAGTACAGACTAAAATCTGGTATGCTGATGCCACAGCTTTATTTTAATTACTAAGAACTGCCTTAGCTATACAGGTTTTTTTCTGGTTCCATGCAAAACACAGAATAATTTTTTCCAAATCTTGATGGTATGATGTTTGTATTTTCATAGGAATGGCATTGAATAGGTAGATTGCTTTAGGAAGTATAGACATTTTAACAATGTTGATTGTTCCCATCCATGAGCATGGTATGTTCTTCCGTTTGTTAATATCCTCTGCTATGTCCTTTCTGTGGATTTCATAATTTTCTTTATAGAGGTCCTTCACCTCCTTCGTTAGGTATATTCCTAGGTATTAGTTTTTTTGAAACTATGGTGAAGGGAGTTGTGTCCTTAATTAGCTTCTCATCTTCACTTTTATTGGTGTATAAAAGGCTACTGACTTGTGGACATTGATTTTATATCCCGAAACATTACTGTATTTTTTGATAACTTCTAGGAGTCTCGTTGTTGAGTGTTTGGGATTCTCTAAGTATAAGATCATGTTGTCAGCAAAGAGGGATAGTTTGACCGCCTCTGCTCCCATTTGGATTCCTTTATTTCCTTGTCTTGCCTAATTGTATTGGCTAAAACTTCAAGCACTATGTTGAATCCAATTCTAAGAGAAAAAGCTTTCAGTTTTACTCCATTCAGTAAAATGTTAGCTGTGGGTTTGTCATAGATACCTTCAATCAGTTTTAGAAATGTGCCACCTATGCCTATACCTTTCACTGTTCTATTTGGGAAAGGATGCTGGATTTTATTGAATGCTTTTTCTGCATATATGGAGAGGATCATATGATCCTTATTTTTGCCTCTGTTAATACAGTGGATAACGTCCATGGACTTGCATATGTTAAACTAAACTTGCATTCCTGGGATGAAACTTACTTGATCATGATGTATGACTTTTTTGATGATAAGCTGTAATCTATTGGCTAGGATTTTGTTGAGCATTTTTGCATCTATTTCGTGAATGAGATTGGTCTGAAATTCTCCTTTTTGGTTAGGTCTTTTCCTGGTTTGGGTATCAGAGTGATCTTTGCTTCATAGAATGTGTTGGGGAAGATTCCTTCTTCCTCAGTTTTTTGGAATAATTTCTGCAGTATAGGAAGAAGCTCTTCCTTGAAGTTTTGATACAATTCTGATGTGAAGCCATCTGGAGCAGGGTATTTTTTGGTTGGAAGGTGTTTTTTTTTTATTGTTTCTTTAATCTTAGTGCTTGAAATTAGTCTGTTCAGTAGCTCTATTTCTTCCTCGCTAAGTCTAGGGGGAGGATGTGATTCCAAATATTGATCCATTTCCTTCACATTGTCAAATTTCTGGGCATAGGGTTTCTGGTAGTATTTAGAGATGATCTCTTGTATCTGTATGGGATCCGTTGTTATTTCCCCTTTATCATTTCTGATTGAGGTTACTAGAGATTTTACTTTTCTATTTCTAGTTAGTCTGGACAATGTTTTATGTATTTTATTTATTTTTTCAAAAAACCAACTCCTTGTTTCATTAATTTTCTGAATGATTGTTTTGTTTTCAGTTTCATTGATCTCTGATTTGATTTTTGATATTTCTTTTCTTCTGCTGGGTTTAGGCTTAGATTGTTCTTCTTTTTCCAATTCCATAAGATGGCTTGTGAGTTTGTTGATGTGCTCCCTTTCTGTTTTCGAATGTAGGCATCTAAAGCAATAAATTTTCCTCTCAAAACTGCTTTTTCAGTATCCCACAGGTTTTGGTAGCTTGTGCCTTCATGGAAGTTAATGATTTCCTGTTTTATTTCTTTCTGCACCCATCTATTATTCAACAGAAAGTTGTTTAATTTCCATGCCTTTGTGTGGGGTCAAACGTTTTTGTTAGAGTTGAGTTCCACGTTTAGTGCCTTATGGTTTGAGAAGATACAAGTTAAAATTTCAATTCTTTTTATTCTGTTTATATTTGTTTTGTGTCCCAGGATATGATCAATTTTCGAGAATGTTCCATGGGGCGATGAGAAGAATGTATATTCTTTATCTTTGGGATGGAGTGTTCTATATGCGTCTATCAAGCACAGTTCTTCCAGGGTCTCATTTAAATCTCTTATATCTTTGTTTAATTTCTGTTTAGAGCAGGCATCCTCAAACTGTGGCCCATGGGCCACATGATGCAGTGTGAATTGTATTTGTTCCCATTTTGTTTCTTACTTCAAATAAGATATGTGCAGTGTGCATAGGAATTTGTTCATAGTTTTTTTTAAAAAAACTATAGTCCAGCCCTCCAACAATCTGAGGGACATATATATTACATATTTATTAATATAATATGAAGAATGACAAGTTCCCATATATCCTAACGGCTTTTCTTTCTGTCCCTGGGTCATCCAAGGTTATTCTTCTCTCATCCATCATATGCTTCACAAATCTAGGACATAGTTGCCTTACTGCACTTTTGATATTCTCTCTTGTCTGGCTATTACATATTTCACAATTAATTGGAGGGGTATTATCAGCATAAATGAAATTTTAGAATTTCTGGTCTGGTGCACCATCTCAGGAGAATACAAAGCATTTCATAGTGTACAGATAACTTTGTAATTATTTCAATTTACCATAGCACAGTCTTTACAGCATGTAGCAATTACTGAGCATGACTACAAAATAATGTCCTCTTTCCCCACAGTTCCTCCAGCATAAATCAGACTAGAAAGCCTAGAGTTATCACAACCTAGTGTATAAATTAAATAAAGTCTGGTATTAAATTTCCATGAAATTATATGGTAAAGAATAATATTTTGTATATTCAAAAAACTTTACAAACCAAGGTCAATCTTCTGGGAGTTTGCTCTTTTCTTTTTAACACATAACCTGAGTATTATAAAATAGCAAAAATCACCAGCTCAGCAGGATAATTTACACTTTTCAAAATGCATCTCAAGAGAAACCATGCAAAGATTTTTCACATCTATGAAAGCCATTTGTTTTTCTAATTAGATATTCTGAATGTTTTATGGAAATTTGACTGCTGAACAAAAAGAAAATAAAAGTTACATTGCTAAACATGAAGAGGATAATTGTGGAAATCCTATCAAAAAATGTAATCCAAACCTTTTATTATTTGTCTTTTTTTTTTTTTTACTAAACTGGGAAAGAAAGTCATTGCAGGTGATTCTATGAAGAGTAATCATATCTTATTGGCAATGCAAATGTGAATAATATACAATGGCAATTCTTTTAAAAATGATTTTATGGCAAGAGAAGAGGTAAATTTAAATTTTACTTTTCTGAGCAGGTGATGCACAAGCTGAGACTTAAATTAAGAAGTCAAGGGCGGCGCCTGTGCCTCAAGGTGTAGGGTGCTTGTCCCATATGCCAGAGGTGGTGGGTTCAAACCCAGCCCTGGCCCAAAAAAAAAAAAAAAAAAAAAAAAACATAAAAAAAAGAAGTCAATGAAACAAGCCAGTAACTGAGGTACAAAAGTACAGTCTAGGAGGAGATTTTTATAAAAGGCTTTGGGTGGTCTAAGAGGTAACAAAGCAAACTGGGGCAAATTCTACTGTAACAACGAAAGGGGTAGATCAATTTTGGTCTCAGAGGCACTAAAAAGTCCCTAGGATGAGAAGGTGCTGAATCCAGATAAGTTAGTGTCTGCAACAAGGGCAATTAATCAGGCACTAACAGGCATTAGATTGACAAGGATCAGTTCCCACTTATGGAGAGCAATGACCAATTCCATAAATCAAGATGGGGAATATATGCATGAGGTGTCAGAGATTTGTTTAAAGATCATGTTTCCATGTAACTTATTATCATGACTAAAAGTATTATAACATTCCTATTATGATATATTTAAATTTACTTTTATTAAAATTTGTGTTTTAATACACAGCTTATTAGCTCCCACAGGCAGAGAGGAAATCTGCTGCTGCTTTTAGAACCCATGACAAGGCTTTATGTTTGTTATATGGCCTCTGTTCTTTCTGTTCCCTCTCTTTCCTCCTTTAATGTATTCTCCATATGGCACACAGAATTTTTTTTTAGTACATGAATTGTATCATTTTACCCCTTCCTTAAAAACCACTCTGACTTCCCATTTTATGTAAATGATCTAAACTTCACATTATGACCTCAGGGTAGGGCAACCATATATAACTTAGACTAGAACACTTTTGAGAAGGAAAAGAGAAGCCATTGAAAATTAGGATGCTGTAACATTGTTAATGGATGTCTGAATCAAACCTGAATGTATTCTCAACCCTATCATTTTA
The DNA here is from genome assembly GCF_027406575.1 of Nycticebus coucang. Taxonomy (NCBI): domain Eukaryota; kingdom Metazoa; phylum Chordata; class Mammalia; order Primates; family Lorisidae; genus Nycticebus; species Nycticebus coucang. The sequence goes on from NC_069792.1 coordinate 37,337,342, forward strand.
TATCTCTCCAAATTCAACCACTGACAATTATGATTCCATCAGAGTATCCACAGCACTTAGTAGTAGGCATATTGCAGGTATGTTATTAACAAACAGTCATAGTTGAATGAGTGAATGAATGAACAGAAGAATAAGAAAATAGAATATAGAACCTCATTACATAAGTTTGGAATCAAATTTTCTAGTAACATTTCTTGTCATCTTAAAGATTTCCATAATATCTTTCTTATTTATTTTTGTATTTGCTATCATGGGTTATATTTATAATTTATCTACATGTGTACTAGTTTCCTAAGAATGCTTTAACAAAGTACCACAAATTGGCAACTTAAACAACAGAAGTCTATAGTCTCTCGAGCTTCTCTAGCTTCTGGTGTTTGACGACAATTTTTGGCTTTTCTTGGCTTATAGTTTGGTCACTCCAAATTCTTTCTTCATCTTTACATGGCATTCTTCTTGCATACTTTTTGTCTTTGTCCAAATTTCTCCTTTTTTATAAAGAAACAGTCGATTAGATTAGGGTCCATTCTAAAGACCTGCTCTTAACTTGATCATCAGAAGACACCCTAATACCAAATAAGGTCACATAGACAAGGGTTGAGAATTAAGACTTCTTTTCAGGAAACACAAGTCAACCTATAACAATATGTATACAATTAAATACATATTTTTAACATTTTAAAAGAGTTTGATCTTGATCTTACAAAAACTTAGGGAGAGGTTTATAAAATGCTATTTTGCATTGAATCCCTCATTTATAAGCTATGAAAGGCAAAATAAAATGCCATTCACTAAATTAATGTGTGTATGAATGCACTGGACATATTTAGAGATAGGGTTCAGACCCAAATAGTGAAGTTAGCTTCAAGTAGAGCTGAACTCAGTGACTGTTGCACTGGAGGAATTGACACAGAGATAAAACACAGGCTTTCCCTTAAAGGTAGACTGAGAACATGAGGTCTTATAATTAAGTCCCCAAATTCATCCTAGAAAAAGTGCTACATACCTCATTGGTAAATAACAGTGTGGTTAACAGACTGTACCAAGAGGAGTACCTGGAAAGTGACCATAGTGATATTTAGTCAGCAATGAGTTATGTGACACCTTTTCTGGGATGAGTTCATGAACTTAATTGTCAGACCTTGTATACTATTGTCTCAGTCGGCAGCTGTTGCTTACCCTTCTGTTAAAAGGTTTCTCTATGTGTCTACCTTTCCAACAATTTTGTGTCTATTTCCATGTAAGTACACATGCTTAAGCACACTATAGTTTCATTAGGATACTTTCTAAATTTTCTGGACTTATAATGAAAAGATTAACTACAAATTTTTAAATAGACTGCAATAGGTCCTGAAAGAGAAACTAAGAAAACAAGGTAATGCAAACCTTCCTTGGGTAGATATTTTTGTGTAGGCTGATCATAGAACTACAGAAAATTTTTTGATCTTTTAATGTGGTTCATGTGATTGTGTCAGAGGTCAGGTAAATGAGGGTGGAATTTGCCGGTACACTGTGGATTACAGGAGCATCAGGGAGTATAGAAGTAAAGGAAATAAGTAATATAATGAGAAAAGAGAAATAGAATATAAGATTGGGGATGCTAAAATCAAATAACTGAAATCATTTATTGGGGCTTTTTCTCTACATATGTATATCCTGGATGGTGTTAACATGTGTCTTATTGAGTCAGTACTGCTTGTCTGCTCAATTTTGTATAATTTACCAAAATTGCTGCTATTTATATTCCTCCTCTATAGCACTGGCCCCCATTTTATGTCTGTCACCCCTTTTAAAACTCCCCTTTTGAAGAAGCAAATTATCAGAGGTGAAGGAAACAAATTAGTTCTGCCTTTCATTTGCAACTAGGAAGCACCTGACAAAGGGTAATGCCTGGTAATTGCTTTTTGAATTAAATTTATTAATGATTACAAGCTTTCTTAAAAAGGAATTTAAACCTCTAAACTACTTATAATTTTATATCACAGTATTTGTTGTTTACTTAAAAAATAGTAGTGGCTTAATGAAATCTCAGGTACACATGCAAACACACACACACTTTCAAGCAGAGGCACATTGAAGCCAACTTGTACTAACTTATATGAGCCAGGTCCATTTGTTAAATCCTTTTAAAGACAACCATAACATTGAAAATATGCAAATATCCTTTCCCATTGTGTAGATTGTCTCTTTGCTTTGGTTATTGTCTCCTTAGATGTACAGAAGCTTTTCAGTTTAATGAAGTCCCATTTGTTTATTTTTGTTGTTGTTGCAATTGCCATGGCAGTCTTCTTCATGAAGTCATTCCCCAGGCCAATATCTTCCAGTGTTTTTCCTATGCTTCCTTTGAGGATTTTTATTGTTTCATGCCTAAATTTAAGTCCTTTATCCATCTTGAATCAATTTTTGTGAGTGGGGAAACCAACAGAACTTTCTCTAAAGATGACAGATGAATGGCTAACAAACACATGAAAAAATGTTCATCATCTCTATATATTAGAGAAATGCAAATCAAAACAACCCTGAGATATCATCTAACCCCAGTGAGAATGGCCCACATCACAAAATCTCAAAACTGTAGATTCTGGCGTGGATGAGGAGAGAAGGGAACACTTTTACACTGCTGGAGGGACTGCAAACTAGTACAACCTTTCTGGAAGGAAGTATGGAGAAACCTCAAAGCACTCAAGCTAGACCTCCCATTTGATCTTGAAATCCCATTACTGGGCGTATACCCTGAAGGAAAAAATCCTTTTATCATAAGGACACTTATACTAGACTGTTTGTTGCAGCTCAATTTACAATCGCCAAAATGTGGAATCAGCCTAAATGCCCACCAACCCAGGAATGGATTAACAAGCTGTGGTATATGTATACCATGGAATACTATTCAGCTATTAAAAAAATGGAGACTTTACATTCTTCGTATTAACTTTGATGGAAGTGGAAGACATTATTCTTAGTAAAGCATCACAAGAATAGAGAAGCATGAATCCTGTGTACTCAATTTTGATATGAGGACAATTAATGACAATTAAGGTTATGGGGGGAGGAAAAGCAGAGAGAGGGACAGATGGAGGGGGGTGGGGCCTTGGTGTGTGTCACACTTTATGGGGGCAAGACATGATTGCAAGAGGGACTTTACCTAACAATTGCAATCAGTGTAACCTGGCTTATTGTACCCTCAATGAGTCCTCAACAATAAAAAAAAAAGACAACCATAACAAAAATCAAGCCATATATGACAATGATAACAAATATTCAAATAGTATAACTTTTCAATAATTTTCTATATTTAACTGGCATTCATTATGGTTCTCTTGAGGATTTTACCTTTTTTGCTCACTAAGGAAATTGTCAGTTGCTCCATATGATATATAACATGCTACACAAGAACTAGGGTGAGGGGATGCATTACAGGGTGGAGGCTTGGGGAAATTATTTCCTTGGTTGATTTTCTTTATTGCTATTTGTTTGTTTTAAATAGATATTATTCTCATTTTGAATTTAAAGAAAAATTGAAAAGAAAATGCAAGGAGTTCTTATATACCCAGCATCTAGTTTCCTATGTAATTATGACCTTATATTAGTATGGTACATATTCACCATTAGTAAGCTAATGGTACATTATCATTAACTAAACTTAATAATTTCTGTAGATTGTTTAGTTTTTACATAAGAGATTTTTTTTCCTGTTCTAGGATCCTCTCCAGGGCCTCACATTTTATTTAGTAGTCATGTTTTTTAGACCTCTTTTGGCAGTGACATTTTCTAAAACTGCAATCTTTACAACATTAAAATTTTAAGTACTGATTAGTTTTGTGGGATGTGCTTGCTGGAATTTTTCTGATGTTTTCCTCATAAGAAAACTAAAGTTATGGATTTTGGCCCAGAGATAAATACCATTTCATCACATTGTATCAAAGGTGCATACAACCAACATGATTTCTTGTTTCATGCTGACCCTAGTCACTGAGCTGAGGTAGTGTTTGCCAGGTTTCTCCACTGCAAAGTTGTTCTTTGTGTGTTCCATTCGATACTGTTATTCTTTGAGAGGCAGTTTCTATGCATAGCTCATCCCTAAGAAGGGTATCCTCGTATCTGACCAGAGAGTGTATGAATCAGGGGTTCTCCAGAGAAACAGAACCTAAACCAAACAAAACTTCAATCATGGTGAGGAAATTTATTATGAGAATTGGCTCACATGCTTATAGAGGCATAGAAGTCATCTGTAAGCAGAGAACCAGAAGAGTTGGTGACATAAGTCAGTCTAAGTTCAAAGGTCTGCATGTGTGCGTGTGTGTGGGGGTGTGTGTGTGTGAGAGAGAAAGAAGGAGAGAGAAGAGGACAGGGGTGTGTTGAGTGCTGGTGTTAAGTCATGACTAAAGTCCAGAGGACCAAGGATCTAAGTGCCAATATCCCAGGGCAAGAGAAGATAAGATCCTAACTTAAAATAGAATTTGCCTTCTTCCTCCTTTTTTTCCTCAGCAAATTGGATGATTTTCATTCACATTTGTGAGGGTGTATCTTTTGTACTAAATCTACTGATTCAAATGCTATTATTTTTCAGAAACACCCTCACAGACACACTCAGGGAAATAATTATGCAGATTTCTGGATCTCCCTTAGCCTAGTTAAGGTGGCACATTAAATTAACCATCACACTGAGTATGTACATAAATTATTTAGTGTTCTTCTGAATGGCCAATTTGTGTCTTCTCTACATTTATTTATTTATTCAGTCATATATTTATATCAGCATGGATTCATTGGCATTTATAGTTTCAATTATAATTTGAAACTACTTCCTTCATTTCATTGCAGTTTTGACAAAGAGGAGCTTCCTCAGTTGGCTCCTATGTGCCTTTGACATACTCTCATCAATGTGTGTGTGTGTATTTGTGCATGTGTGTTTAGAGTGCTTCTTATTTTCTGACATGATAAGATGCTCCACACTCATCGTGTGTATTTCCTCCAAAGTGCTAAAACTAGCCATGTCCTGGTTTCATTTATTGGAGGGTGGTACTAGAAACCAAGAAATCTGAGCTCATTGCTATTGGGGCATTATTTTAGGACCACCCAAAATAACACATTGTGTTAACTTATATATAAACACACACACACACACACACACACATACATGTATATAAGTATTATTATAGGTAACCATGTGTAACTATAGTCAGCTAAACATGAGCTCATGCTGGTCTATGATCACATGAATCATTTTAGTCTCCCCTTTGCTAAAATTGTTTGGTTTTTGCTTGAATTTAAAACTCATTCTAATTCTTATTTTTAATTTTTTTTTGTTTTTTTCATTTACTTTTTAAATTAAATCATAACTATGTACATTAATGCATTTATGGAGTACAATGTGCTGATTTTATATACAATTTGGAATGCTTACATCAAACTGGTTAATAGCCTTCACCTCATTTAATTACTTGTTGTGTTAAGACAATTGTGGTATATGTATACCATGGAATATTATGCAGTCATAAAAAGATTGAGACTTTACAACTTTTGTGTAAATTTGGTTTAAAATATGTCCTATGTTAAAAATAGTTCAGTGTCAGAAAAAGAGTCCAAACTCTAAGGATAAAAACATAGTAAAATTTGCTTAACAGGTGAATAAAAAAGAGACTAAAAATTTTTTAGCAATTCACATTAAGTACTAAAACCAACAATCTAATAACCTCAGAAAAGTCAGAGCAGACAATTCAGTACAGAATCTGAGAGTGTTAGGTAGATAAGCACTTGGTTTTGGTGTTGCCATATGGTTAATTCTATCTCCGGTAAAGAGGAGAGAATACTTTATCAATCTGGAAATCCCTCTCACTTCCTCCAGGTGGGTTTCAGAGAGGGACCTCAAATAAGCAGATTGAATTAATGACACCTGCTGACCATTTCAGTAATATCCTACACCTCCCAGGAGCTCTCCCCCGGACTGGAAGAATGAAAGAAAACAACCTGAGAGAGTCAGGGAGTAAAAATGTGAGCCAGGCAATCTGTCTCTCCAGTTTCTGGAGACAGACTCATTCCATTTTATAATGAGCATCTTTTTTTGTGAGATTGTTTCTATGGTCACTTCATTTTAATGGCCCTGCTGGTGATTCTTTCTCTCCTAAGGAGTCAGAAAACCAGGATAATGGAACCAGGAGTTTCTTCAGCCAAGAGCACACCAAGCACACCCTGACACGGGAACACCCAGATTAGAATCTCCAGAATTTTAGATTAAAGAGAATCTAACTTTGAACACCACTGCACCCCTGAAAGGAGCAAATTATTGTTTTAATTTCACCATTTAGAAAATGATATCAGACCACACAGCAAATATGTCAATAATAGGTAATAAGTTTTTGTGTATGCATGTGCCTGTAAATGTGTATTTGTCATTTCAGAATGTCTTTATTTCTATAATTCTTATTCTTTTATCATATTTGCAAATGTTACAAAATTATAAATTAGTAATCCACCTCATTTATGAAAATTTAGGTATTATCATTCTTATTTATTGTAATATTTTGATTATCGAAGTAAAAAAGACTGAGTAGGACCCTAGAGAAGCCTAGAATAGAGAGGGTTATTTCTTTCCGTATTCATTACATACTTGGTAAGCAGGATTTACTATAGAGAAAAGAAAATATTTGGACTTGAAATTAAGAATTTAATTACATTAACACTTTAGTTCTTTGTAGCTGTAGAATTACTGTAATATGCAAAATATCAGTAACATTGGCATAATAAGCTTTCCCCACATATGACTCAGAGTATTAGGGGATCATGGAGTTGCCTTGTCTAAACAAGAGCCAGCAAGGGGAAATTAAGCAGCCTTGCTAATTTGTACTTTTTAGTATTCACTGAAATAAGAAAGTGTATTAAAAGGCACTAAGCAGTTAAATGCAGTGATAGTAAAGCAGCTTACATTTGTAAAGACAAGAGAAATTATTAACTTTTTATTAAATAATGCACATAATTGAGGATAAAAGTAGTAGTCTTACTATGAAATACATTACATATTTAATGAAGCTTCTTTCGTTAATATAGTTGTGAAAATTGTGAAAGTGTGTCAAACGGTCTGTGAAACTAGTGAATGATGCCCCATGATCATATCAATGTACACAGCTATGATTTAATAAAAAATACATAAATAAATTCAAATCAGAAAAAAAAATTGTTTGTTTCTAGATAAACCAAGCAAGCTAAACTGGAAATATGTTGTTATGTGTCATTCTCATAGAATCTAAATTTTCCTATTCATTTATATAAACCTTTCATATTAATTTACATAAATAAATGTGGTAGCCTTGTTATCTTAACCTCGAATCACTGTATCTTTTGCATTTCTTCTGGCCACCTTTGGTACTTTCCTTCTTTTGATAGTCTTATCCCAACTTTGCCATAAGGAACTGCATTTATTTTTTTTAATGAGATGGGAATGAAATTGTTAGTTGGGCCATGGCATAAAACATAAATTTTTATTTAAAAAATTTCAATTTGTGTGTAACGAATAGACCATTTAACTGGAGTATTTTCCCAAACATACACGCTACACACACATGCACATATATACACACAGTCTTACATAGTTTAAGAGATTGATGCCTTGTGATAATTGCCCACACTTGGTCTAGAAACATTAGTTTGGAGATAAATAGGAAATGGCCTTTATGACAAAAAATTGACAAACTGAAATATTTTTCCAGGTTTTTATGCATCCCCAAATACATAGGCGGCCCTATCAGAAGTCTCTATGTTTAATGCCCACAGGGGTGACATACAGAGAGAAAGCACTTCCTCCAGACCCTTCCTCACTTCCTCATCCGCAGCTCTGCACAGCAGCATGTTTCTTCCTGTGGGGCATCATACAGTTATCTTAACTAAAAATGTCTCAGAGACAATACCTTGCTCAGCTTCTCACCTTCAACATCAAGAAGGCTCCATTTAGATTTTAAAGACAGAATATAGTAGAGAAGAGGTAGACAAAAATTATATGTATTTACTGACCAGGATCATGGCATATCCGAAAAATAGTCATTCTGATAGTATCAAAAAGAAAAAAAAGAAGAAGAGAAAATATTGACTAATTTTCACATAAATTGGTTTTAATTTTGACCAAAGTGTATTACTTAAGCATTAATTTTTAACTCAACATGTTAATATGTTGTTTAGGATATTGTATCCTCATTTATAAGTGACATATGTTTGTAATTTCTCCTTTATAATAATATATTTTCTCCAACTTTAATATCAGGTGTAGCCAGATCAAGTAGAATGATTTTGATGTATTTCTTCTTTTTCTATTGTCTATAAGATTTAGCATGATCTGTTTTTTGAAATTATCTTTTACTTTTATTTATAAATATTAGTTGTCTATTTTTATGATACCTAAAAAAAAAATAATAAGTTAACCGATGACTCCATACTGAATCTCAGAGTGAAGACATTATTTTCTATTATTTCTCTAATTAATCTTTGTAGTAAACCAGAGCTATGAATTTATATTCTTTCAGATATAGTTATGCAGAAATAGCTTTCTTTTTGTTCTTAGAACGTTTCAGGTATGATCTGAGGCTATATTACAAGGCAGTTTAAGGGTTAAAGAGAATTCCATTTATGGTAGTCTGTTATGTTAGGGTCAAATTATAGTAAATTTTCTATTTCTTCTAGCAACCTTCAGTTCTTTCCTTCTTTTGATAATATCCTCCTAACTTTCCTGTAAGGAACTACTTTTTTTTTTTTTTAATGAAATGAGAATGAAATTGTTAGTAATGCAATGAGCGTAAGACCTAACAGAGGCCAACGGAAATTTTCATTTACAAAAGTTAAATTTCATATCACTTTAGAGTGCAATTACATGGATCTAAGTACCTTTAATCATGGCCCACTAAAGAAACTGTTCTATGTGTTTTTGACACCTGGATCAGAGAACTCCATTAGACCCATTATCACTGCCCATCCTGCATTCTGGTGAGTCAACTTTTTTCAAATTATTTTAGTTATTTCACACTTTTGAGTAAGATTAAATATACTTTCTTTGTTTGCAACAGAAAATAAAAGCACAAAACTTATTCTCATATCTAAAGTCCCTGCTAGCTTGTGGCTGACATCTGACATAGTCTCTGCATTAGCTATCTTGAAATATTTTTCAAGTTTAAGTAATATGACTGTGAAATGGGTCATTAAATATTTAATCAAACTTGTTCTTCTTCAGATCTTTTACTTTACCTAATTTTTTTGTTTGTCATTTTATTTCCATTTCTCCTCCTGATCTTTAATTTTACGATGGTTATCTTTGGAATTTATATGGCTTGTGAATCCTCTGTTGCCCTATGGTTTAGTCCTTGCTTTAGAATTCCAAGTCCCATCTATCTCCTTGTCATTTTTCTGTGAACAGCTGCTTATACAGACTTTTTGCTGATGCTTTTCTTTATTACCTGTATTTTACTGGTATTGCTTTCAAACTCAATCTACGCTGAAAGCAGCATCTAGAATACAAGTGTCAGAATCAAACATTGATTATATACTTTTACTGAAAATTCTAGAAAAGCAGAGCCTCTGGTTTAGGGGTCTTTCTAAACTTCCTAAACCTGGGCTGCTCATGCAGAAAATAAATCAATTTTATTGATGGATTTCAATAACAAATGGTCAAAGAAATTACTCATTTAATAAAGTAGATTTTAATTGTTATAATTTCTCCACCTATACATGCCATTTAAAATTAAATTCCTGTGAGCTGAGATGTTAGCATGCTATCATAAATATGTGTATTTATGTATTTATTGTTATAGCATACTCTTTGAGCCAGATTGCACTTTAATTCTTTTAATTACATTGAGCCTGAAAATTTAGGATGCCAAAGAACAGAAACTAAAACTTTATCCATATTGCTTTACTTCCTCTGCCTAAAGTTTCTTTTCTTTTTTTTAATGTTCATATTATCCCACCACCACATTAACAATGTTAATTTAATTTTATTTTTCTTTTTCTTTATTATTTTTTCTATTCTTTATTATGGCTGTGTACATTAATGCAATCATGGGGCACCATACACTGGTTTATATACCATTTGACATATTTTCATCACATTGGTTAACATAGCCTTCCTGGCATTTTCTTAGTTATTGTGTTGAGACATTTATATTCTACATTTAGTAAGTTTCACATGTACCCTTGTAAGATGTACCGTAGGTGTGGTCCCACCAATTGCCCTCCCTCTGCCCATCCTCCCTCCCCCTCTCTTTTACCTTTCCCCATATTCTTAGGTTATAGTTGGGTTATAGCTGTCATATGAAAGCTATAAATTAGTTTCATAGTAGGGCTGAGTACATTGGATACTTTTTCTTCCATTCTTGAGATACTTTACTAAGAAGAATATGTTCCAGCTTCATCCATGTAAACATGAAAGAGGTAAAGTCTCCATCTTTCTTTAAGGCTGCATAATATTCCATGGTGTACATATACCACAATTTATTAATCCATTCACGGGTCAATGAGCACTTGTACTTCTTCCATGACTTAGCAATTATGAATTGGGCTGCAATAAACATTCTGGTACAAATATCTTTGTTATAATGTGATTTTTGGTCTTCTGGGTATATACACAATAGAAGAATTGTAGGATCAAATGGTAGGTCTCTTTTTAGATCTCTAAGTGTTCTCTAAACATCTTTCCAAAAGGAGCATATTAACTTGCATTCCCACCAGCAGTGTAGAAGTGTTCCCTTTTCTGCACATGCATGACAACATCTCTAGTCTTGGGATTTTGTGATATGGGCTAATCTTACTGGAGTTAGATGATATCTCAAAGTAGTTTTGATTTGCATTTCTCTGATGATTAAAGATGATGAGCATTTTTTCATATGTCTGTAGGCTGTATGCCTGTCTTCTTCAGAGAAGTTTCTCTTCAAGTCCCTTGCCCAGTCTGAGATGGGATCCCTTGTTCTTTTCTTGCTAATGCGTTTGAGTTCTCTGTGGATTCTGGTTATTAAACCTTTGTCAGACACATAACCTGCAAATATCTTCTCCCATTTTGAGGGCTGTATGCTTGCTTTACTTACTGTTCTTGGTTGTGCAGAAGTTTTTAGTTTGATTAGGTCCCAGTAGTACATTTTTGATGCTGCTTTATTTGCCTGGGGGGTCCTTCTCATAAAATATTGGTCTAGGCCAATTTCTTGAAGAGTTTTTCCTGCACTTTCTTCTAGTATTTTTATAGTTTTGTTTCTTTAGTTTAAATCTTTAATCCAGTGAGAGTCTATCTTAGTTAATGGTGAAAGATGTGGGTCCAGTTTCATTCTAAAGGTCACCAGCAAGTTCACCCAGCACCATTTGTTAAATAGAGACCTTTTAAACTTTCCCACCTGAGACAGGTGCTGACTGAAACAATTGATTTGGACCTCTTGAACTGGGCCAATTGCCCGAGGACTATCCAAGTGATACCCTGGGTGTGTGGTTTTTGGAAGGTTTGATTTTCCTTTTCCAATTATTGCCTGTGGGGGGTGGGGTGACTTAATTGCTGATATTTCTCCACAGCTGAGACTTCAACCCAGAATAACTGATTCACTAGGGTAGGACGGAGACCAGATGAAGAGAAGACAGAGACACTTAGCCTAACAATGTTAATTTATGGTTGATACACATAATTGGAAACTAGATGTGTTCCACAGTTCAAAATCTCTAATAGTTTGGAAAGATTGCCCTAAATTTTGAGTGCTTTTACTTGGTCTTCTGGCATCATTACAGAGATAAATCTCTAACACTTGGTCATGCAAAGACAAATTTTAATGATCTTGAACAGAAGGCTAGGAAGAAGAGGATATCTAAGCAAAGATAAGTTCGTTTATATGTATTTTTTAATTCTCCCTAAATGAAAATGTGGTACATGATGATAATGTTGCAAAATGAATTGTAGTGGTCAAATTTCCAAGTAATAGTCAAAAATTTGTTAAGAATCTTTGTTCCTACTAGTAGTAAAAATCATACGTAGGGTAAACAGATTCAAGTCCCCTTGAGAATTCTTTTAAGGGTGTGAAACAATTAAAATTAGATAATATTTCTAAGTGTTCTTCTTTATTCACTCTTGCATTCCCATAACCTCAGTTCTGTTAAAATATAATTCCACTATTAAGAGACATAAAAAATAAAAAGGAAAACATGTAATTCCCATTAGTGTCTTAGAGATGTAATGAGTTAGATGTCTCTAGTTGGCCCTACCTGGCTTCTGCCTATGTGAGATGGGTACAATTTACATGTCTTTTTATCACTAAATGCCAGCCATAGCATATTATGAGAATTGATATAGAATATTACAATTTTATAACAACATAATTGAAAGAAAGATGTATCTTTGTTGTGGAGAACAAGGGGCAACTTGGATAGTATATAGGAAAGGAAGATAAGATGGACTATCCATGGATATCACTGAGGAATATGAGTTGTGTGTACACAATGTGAATAATGATAGATAAGCTTTGAGTTTGGCAGGACTTGGTAGTCTTTCATACTGTTCCATCATTATGTCAGATTTTATTTAATGCATCAAAGTTGCTCCTTTGGTTCTCACAGTGCAGTTCAGCCATGCTACCTGGATGTTTCCAGATATGTTCTAGCCATTGGGTTTTAGTGGTGATGTCAAATTCTCCTTCCAAAATGAAGAATTTGGATTGTCAGATGATAGTTTGGGGAGATCAATAAATTCTAGGACAATTTTAATTTAAAAAACTAAAGTTATAATGTTAGAATACAGAATAAATTTTAGAGACCATCTAATCCAATATAGTATATTTATTAATAAAGGAATTAAGGCTGAAAATATGAAATGATCCCCAGTCTGAGAAGCATCGAGATGGCACTGACTTTCTGGAACTACATATCCACTGACGTCTGATTACGTGGGCAAAATATGTCAACCTGATAGAAGTCAAGATTTGGGCCAGTTAAAACGTATTAATTGACCAGCAGAGCATTTAATAAGCTTTTTCTGCAAATGACCAGATAGTAAATATTTTAAACTTTATCCTTGTTGCTAAATATTTTAAACTTTAGGCCCACAATGCAAGTACTGAACTCTGCTTTATAGTGTGAAATCAGCAAGAAACAATATGTAAACAAATGGGCATGGCTAGTATTTCTATAAAATGTACAAACACAGGCTACTGGCCATGCTGATACATTTCCCCTAAATGTTTGGTGTTCCTGTGCTGGTTTGTTGATACGTATCAAAAAAATTGCTTGAGTGAGGTAAGATAATGATTTGGACCAAATGGTTTTGGGATTTTATATTGCTTAAGAGCACTTTAAAAAGGCCAAAATATTATGCTGTATCTTGTGTTCTCAAGTTAATTATTGTACCCAAATAAGTTGTTTTTTTTCCTTGATCTATTGGCACCTGATTAACTACAAACTCTATCGTTAGATTATATCTACCTGAAAATATCACTGATGGCAGAAACTCAGTAGCTTGAAATGAATGAGAATAAAGTGATTGAGAAGGTAATGTTCACTTCATAGGACCAACCACCAGAACACAAATGTATATTGTATTAGAAATCTTAGAAAGTATATGTACCTGAATATAACACTCATAAGAATCAGTCCTAAAAAAATAAAAACAAGAAACGGCCCAATTAAATTAATTTGTTACCTGCTGGTACACAATCTGGGCCCATTATTTCAGCCCATTAGAGTTTGGTATTAATGAGGCCAGGGTCAGGGTTTCATTCCCCAGATGAGATGACAAATGTCATACAAAGACAGACAGTAAGGTCCCTGGCTTTACAATGTACACCTTATTCTACCTATATGTTTCATAAATAATTGCAACTGGTCAGAAGCAGTGCAAGGGAATGAATATATAAGGCTCAGTTCATCCTTACTAGTATTGTGAAGAATATTCAAATATACCTTCCTGAAAGATTATCTTGACATATAAAGAACACTGTATTATATTAGATGTAGTTTATTTAACAAATGAGAGATTTAAAATTTATCCTTCATTTCAACATAATGATTTATTTGACTTCAATTTCTATTGCATTTATCTATTAGTTACTGTGTTATATTCTGGGATTATAAAAATTAATAAGACCACAACCAAATGACAGCATATACAACACAAGATTGAGCAGGTACATTTTGGTGTTATAATTAATGTTTAAGTCTTTTGGAAATGATGGTACTCAAATACTTCAGGATATTTGGCCAAGTCATGCAAATTCATTAATCCTGTCTTGCCAATAATTTTGTTCTCCAAAAGGTTTATTTGAGGGACAAATACCTTGTATAAAAGCAAGACATATTGACAGAAAATCAACAAAGTACTTTATCATTTAAGAGATTTTTGCTGCCAAGTGAAGCAAAATAGAGGTGCAAAAAACTCCAATAATTGTATTGTTAGAAAACTCCAATGGATTGTATTGTTAGAAAAGTAAGAGAGGTCTCTCACCTCTGCTCCTTCATAAGAGGGACCCCCTTCCAACTTTAATACAAAATATATAAAGTCTCCACTTTTTGTGGCCAAATGGTATTCCACAGTTTATTAATCCATTCATGGGTTGATGAGCACTTAAGTTGATTCCATATCTTGGCAATTGTGAATTGAACTGCAATAAATATTCTAGTACAAATGTCCTTATGTTAAAATGATTTTTTTTTTTTTCGTTCTGGGTAGACACCTAGTAATGGGATTTTCAGGATCAAATGGAAGATCTTTGAGGATTCTCTATATTTCTTTTCTTTTCTTTTTTTTATTTTATTTTTATTTTTATTTTTTTTTTTGAGGATTCTCTATATTTCTTTTCATAGAGCTTGTATTAGTTTGCAATCTTACCAGCAGTGTTCCCTTTGCTTCACATACAGGCCATCTGTTTTCTATCTAATCACATTTTGGACCAGTTACATTCTCTCTATGCTACCACAGGAAAATTAGCTAACAAAATTACATGATGGTAACCCTGAGTACATTACATGAAAGAGATTATGTACATATCATACAATCATGTGCTGAATAGATCAGAGTATGCTAGTTTCTTTTCCTTCCTTTGATGTCATATGTATACAGTACCTTCACTAACCATGTGAAATTAGAATGCAGGGCTAGTGAAACCTACAACAAATAGGTACGTTTGAGCTATGGAAATAGTTAAAATATTTCATATCCAGAAAGTTAAAACAATCTTTCACAATTTTGCTTCTATACAGGAAGTCTACCCCCCATGATTCATAAAGTGTTAATTAACTTTAATGTGCAAGTTAAGTGACAATGATCAAATATTAAATTTCTAAACATATGAAAATACTTGTACCCTATACCAATAAGTATAAGGTACTCTGTACCTATAAGTATATTATGAATGTGCATGGACTTTGCTCAAAATGAGCAACCACTTAAGTACATAGACTTTTGTAAAATGTAGGGACATATGAGACCATGAAAAAAAGTTTCAGTGTCTGTTATTTGTGTCTATTTTAGTTAACATAAAAATATAAATATAAGATATGATTGGGTAGTAGCAACAAGGAATGCTACCAAATATGGTATAAATAATGAAAAATGACTTCGGATAGGCATAATATTATCACACCCAACATTGAACTGGTTGAAAATTTCATTTTCTTTACATGGGTAAAATTTGTGGTTATAAATTCTAGAAAAGAATATTTTACAAGAATGGGTAATCAATACAGTAGCACAGAATTATCAAGGTTCAAATTTTAAAGGTAGGAAGACACATAAGGAAATATTAGGTTATTATCTTATTGCTTGTATCCTGGAAGACATCTCCAGAGGGGAATCTTGAATTACAGCCTCTGTGTGAGAATCTTTGTTTCCTACAAGGAAGCTTAAATCTCAGGAACAAAGCCTTGAAAAAGACATCTAAAAATATGTTCTGTGCTATGACGGTGTGAGACTCTCTCTCTCTATATATATATATATAAATGAATTTTTAAACTATTGATTTTAGAGTTAAAATGCCACTGTTATATAAGCTCTTTTTCACTTTCAGATACAGTGAAATGAAGTGAGCATAGAACATTGATTTCATTTATTACTTACTTTTATGACATTAGCAGGTAAAAGTGCAAGCGTAACAAAGTATTTTTAAACATATTGATGCTAGGTATCCCCTCTATTACCACCAATTTTCCATTCATTTACTGCTGAAGAAAATCTTATCTGGATTTTTTCCCATGACTTTTGGCACCTGTCTTAATCTTGGACCATCTCTGTTTGTGGACTGATCTTTAATAAACACATATTTTCGCTCCAAAGCTGCAGAAGGCATATTCATTCTCAGCATGGGGGGTTGCAGCTGTTATATGCTAAGGGTATTATTTATGTTCTTAACATCTTTTTTTTTTTTTTGAGACAGAGTCTCACTATGTTGCCCTCAGTAGAGTACTATGGTGTCACAGCTCACAGCAACCTCCAACTCTTGGGTTTAAGCAATTCTCTTGCCTCAGACTCCCAAATATCTGGGACTACAGGTGACAGCCACAACCCCCAGCTATTTTTTTTGTTGTGTTGTTGTTGCAGTTGTCATTGTTGGTTAGCTGGCTCATGTGGGGTTTAAACCCGCCAACTTCTGTGTATGTGGCTGGCGTTGTAACCACTGTGCTACAGGCACCAAGTCTATGTTCTTAACACTTAAAGTAGAAAAATTTCCTTCCCAGGATCAAATTTTTCCTTAAAAATAATTCCAATCCTAGCTTTTCCTCTTAGTAAGGAAGAATTCCCATCTTTACCTCCTGCTGTGATTAACAGAATTTTAAGGGGCAACACCATCATCGTTCCTGTAGAATACTTTCATATCTATAAACAGCTAAAAATAACATCATTTTGTGTTTTTATTTTCTATATTTGGTGTTATACTATAAATTGCTTGAATTTTCCTTTTTTCTTTAACAATAACAATAACTTTTAAGGATGCATAATTGATGCCTTTTGACATTACTGTTTATTGTATAGATAGATTCTATGTGTGTGAATATGCACACACATGTATTATCTTATTTCTTCATTTTTCTAGTGATATTCTCCCAGTTTATTTCTAATTTTATGTTGCTACAGAACACACAATAAAACCAGCACCCTGTACATTTGTTTACCATAAATAAACTGAAAACTAATCCATGAGTAAGATGATAATTCATGACATGTCCCTAATTACTTGCAGATTCTTCTCCAAAGTAGCTCCTAATGGCTTCCTTAGGATTATAATCCATGTATGTTATATGTATGTATGTGTCATGTATGTTATATAGATGTTTATAGAACTTACAATGAAATCTCACCACTTTAAGAAGGTCCTTTTTTTTTTTTTGAGACAGTGTCTCAAGCTGTCACCATGGGTACAGTGCCGTGGCATCATAGCTCATCACAAACTCAAACTCAGGGCCAAGCGATCCTCTTGCCTCAGTTTTTCTATTTTTAGTAAAAATGGGATCTCACTGTGCTCAGGCTGGTCTCAAACTCGTGAGCTCAAGTAATCCACCCACCTCAGCTTTCCAGAGTGCTGGGATTACAGGCATGAGCCACTGCACCCTACCCTAAAGTTTCTTTATTGAATGCAATCACTAGAAGTCTTTTCTCAGTAAAATAGTATTTCGCAATTAAGATGATATTTACATTTTATTTGTATGTAATATACTCACAAACTCAAGATTTGAGTACTATAGATGTGGAAAGCTGGCCCAAATATTTTAAGTCTCCAAATGTATAACATATTTTTTTGCACCCTCTGTACATACAGATTACTGTGATGTCCTTTTTTGTTTTTGTTTTTACTTTTAATCAATTATGGGACTAATATTCGAAAGTAGCCTAATAGCAACTAAATAATAAAAGAGAGTTTTGGTTCACCGAATGAAAATGACAAGTTTCATATCCAGGTTGATGTGGCTTTGATTTCATTTCTTTATGGTCCTGATGATTCATCTTTCACCTGAGCTCATCCTGGTGCAAGATTCATATTCATACCTCAATTTTACATTTACACAAAATTAGAAGCTTCCATTTCACATCAGGAAAGAGAGGAAGGGAAGAATACCTGCTTTACATAAAAATTGAGCAAAAATCCAGAATTCATTGTGTTGGGCCATGATGAACAATCACCAAGGGTATGGAAACGCCAAGCTCTTGCTTGCTTACTTGTTTCAGCCCCTCCATGAAACATTGCTGTGTAAGGAGTTCTGAACTTACAGTCAGAATTCACTAGTGGAGTCAGTCAAGGGAAAATCCTGGAAATTGCCAGTGTGTTCCACAGTTGAGGGGAGGTTGTTCCTCAGTGGAAAAATGGGATACTCTTAGGAAGGAGGAAGCAGGGAATGCTGATGTGCACTCAAGAAATGCTCACTGCACCTGCTGATTGTCATTATTTTCTGATATTCTCCTTGAATCCACCTGAAACTAACACTACTTTTATCTTTTTAAAACAATAATCTGATCACGTAACTTCCTTTGTCTGTAGTTTTGCGTAATTTTGTGCTGTGAAATTCACAAGATCTTTCACAATAAGGACCCAACACATTTCAAGCCTTTATATATTGAAAGTGTTCTTGTACAACGGATACTCAAGGGCTCACATTTTTTATTCACAATATGACTTCAATAAGGGACTTATTTCCCTTCCCCACTTAGTGAATTGTGCCTGCATTTTTGTTGTCTGCCTCTAGTATTGCCATCACTATGAAGTCTTTTCTGACTTTTCCATGATGTTGGCTGCTCCCTCCTCTGTGCTTCCAAGCTATATATATATTTTTTTCTTTAACATAGTTCTTCTGGTTCCCACAATTTTTTCCCTAACATTGGTTTACTTCTACATAATATTTATTCATGTATTCCAGTCACTTTAGCTATAACATTACCATATCTTCTTGACATACATAATGCACTTAGAAAATACATATGAATAAACAAGTAGACATTACATTTTCTAGCTAATTAACAATTCCTAACCTTACTACATTCTTGATAGACTCATATGGATGGTAGCACTGTAAGATAATGTATTAGTTGTAGATGAAAGGCCAGCTACTGGCATTTATATGCTGCTCTTATAGAGTTACAGTGATCCATTATAGACCAAAATTGGCTAAGACTTTCAGTCTGGCCTAAGATAAATGATGTATGATCATTATAAATAAGACTAGCTTATTAATGCAGAATAAAGATAATGCTGCATTGGCTGTAATATTTGCCAAGCTTGTTAGCATATGTCAAATGTACAGAGAAATGTTTGGCACATTTAGATATTTAGTAAAATATAAGTTGTTACATTTATAATTTTATTATAGATCAGACTAATAGATATGAGTAACTACAGGAACAAGACTGTATTTAATAAACAAACAACATAACATCGTAATAAGCATCCACAAATTATTTCTTGAAGAAACACACACACAAAAGATGACTTTTTGAATAAATGGGAAAACAATCACTTAAAATACTTAGATATAAAATGGAATAAAGATGTAAAAGGACTATTATCGATAACAATAAATGAAGAAGAGCTAAAAGAAACAAATAAATGAATTGTTTAATACAAAAACAAAATTCTTTTTTAAATGTGTTTAGTTATTTCAGTTCTCTTAAAACAGTTATTCAATTGTTTCTGGAAACTCTAAATATGAAAAGACAATAATAAAGGTCGAACTCCACTCCAATAAAAGTTATGGAAACAAATATGCTGAATGACAGTTGGGTCAAGGAGATAAAAAAGGAACTCATTAGATTCCTCAAATAAAAAGACAATGAAGCCATAAGCTATCAAAACTTGTGTGATACTGCAAAGGCAGTCCTAAAAGGGAAATTTATCATATTAAATGCCTACACCCAAAAGACAGAAGAGTGCAAATCAACAACCTAATAAGCCAGTGGTTCTCAACCTGTGGGTTGTGACCCCTTTGGGGATCAAATGACCCTTTCACAGGGGTCACCTAAGACCATCCTGCACATCAGATATTTACATTACAATTCATAACAGTAGCAAAATTATAGTTATGAAGTGGCAATGAAAATAATTTTATGGTTGGGGGTTGCCACAACATGAGGAACTGTACTAAAGGGTTGCAGCATTAGGAATGTTGAGAACCACTGTAGTAAGCCATTTCAAAGATCTGGAAAAAGATCAATCCAATCTCAAAGCTAACAGAAGAAAATAAATAACCAAAATTAGATCAGAATTAAAGGAGATTGAGAACAAAAGAAATATTCAGAAGATTAGCAAAACAAAATGCTGGTGCTTTGAAAAGATTAATAAAATTGATAACTCCTTGCCAGATTAACAGGAAACAGAAAAGTAAGATCTCTAATAACATTAATCAGAAATAAAAAAGGAAAATAACAACAGATATTACAAAGATACAAAAGTCATCACTGATTATTACAAAAACTCTAAGCCCAGAAATTTGAAAATGGGGAGGAAATGGACCAATATCTGGAATCACTCCACCTCCCAGACATAAGCAGAATTAGATCTCTTGAACAGACCAATATCAAGCACTTAAATTATAACAACAATAAAAGCTTCCAACAACAAAAAAAAAAGTTCTGGGCCAGACAATTTCAGGCCAGATTCTACCAAATCTTCAAAGAACAACTTATATCTATATTGCAGAACATATTCCAAAATATGGAGAAGGAAGGTAATATTCCTAACTCCTTCTATGAAGCAAATATCACCCTGATATCAAAACCAGGAAAGGATTCAACAAAAATAGAAAAGTACACACCAATATCATTAATGAATATCAATGCAAAAATACTCAACAAAACCCTAGCAAATAGAATACAATTACATATTAAAAAGTTATACATCATGATCAAGTGGATTTTAACCCAAAGATGCAAGACTGGTTCAACATATGCAAATTGATAAATGTAATTTGCCACAAAAGTAGAAGCAAAACAAAGGCTATATAATCTTCTCAATAGTGGAAGAAAAGGCATTCAACAAAAGTGCATCCTTTTCTGATAAGACTGAAACTGGACCTGCACTTCTTACCACTTACAAAAATCGACTCTTGCTAGTTAAAGATTTAAATCTGAGCCATGGAACAATAAAAATTGTAGAAGAATGTGAAGCAAAAACTGGGATAAGATTTTATGAAGAAGACCCCATTGGCAATTGCAGCAACACCAAAAATAAATAAATGTGACCTGATCAAGCTTTTGCACAGCTAAGGACATAACAATTAAATCAAATAGACATTCTTCAGGACAAGAGGAGATATTTTCATGTTATGAATCTGACAAAGATTCAGATTCTACAGAGAACCCAAACCAATCAACAAGAAAAGACCCCATTTATCATTGGGCAAGAGACTTGAACAAAAACTTGTCCCAAGAAGAGAGATGAATAACTAACAAACACAGGAAAAAGTGCTCATCATTCCTAATACCAGAGACACTCAAATCAAAACCACCTTGAGATATCATCTAACTCAATGAGAATAGTCCACATCACAAAGTCCTAAAGCTGCTGATGGTGGTGGAAGTGTGGAGAAAAGGAAATACTTTTACATCGTTAGTGGGATTTCAAACTAATACAGCCTTTTTGGAAATAAGTATGGAGAATCATCAAAGAGCTACAAATAGACCTCCATTTGATCCCACAAATTCCATTTCCAAGTATCTACCTAGAAAAAAAAAAATTTTTATCATAAGGACATTTGTATTTGGATGTTTATAGCAGCTTAATGCACAATCATGAAGATGTGGAAACAAAGTGCCTATTAACCCATGAATGGATAAACAAACTGTGGTATATGTATACCATGCAATACCCTTAGCCATAAAGAAAGATGGAGACTTCACATCTTTTGTATTTATCTGGAAGGATTTGGAGAATGCCCTCCTATGTAAAGTAACACAAGAATAGAAAAGCAAGCATCCAATGTACTCAATATTAATGTGAAACTAGTAGGTGAACAACTACATGTCCAGATGAGAGAAAAACATGTTTAAATTTAATATGGGGAGAGGGGCTAAGGGGAGGGGTTGTGGTAAGCTGTCACCTGTTCCATTCAATGCAAGAGTATATGGCACACCTCCTGGGTGAAGGCCTAACTGCAACTTGAACTTTACCTAACAAATGCAAGCAATGTAGCCTGATTGTATGTATCCTTATATTAATCTGAACAAAAAAAGACATATTCCACAAATATTATAGGGTAGCATAGCTTCTTTTAATGCCACAATTTATCACATATTCTCTAGAAAAATTGGAAAATGAATAAATATACCTGCCTAACACTAATCTAGAATGAGAAAGTTGAGCTATGAAATATATATTGTGCAAGAGAAATCTTTTTTCAGTTTTTTAAAAGACAGAACAGAAATCTGAGGAGGAGCAAGATGGCTAACTGGAGCCAGCTTTTGACAGAAGCTCCCATTCAGAGGGAAGGAAAAGGATCAGAAAGTACCCAATAAAGCTGAAGATTGGGAGCCAAGCTGAGAGAGAAGAGGAATAACTGTCTCTTCTACTGAGGCAAGCTGCAACCCCAAGAAAGCAAATTTCAGGGACAAAACTCATCCCAAAGAAAAAGCATCTGTCCCCTCCCCCAAGAGAGGTTTTTTTTTTTTGTTTGTTTGTTTTGTTTTTTTAATTGCTCACTGTAGGTTTTCTACAGGTGAGTAGTGAACTGAGGACCTCTTGACTCACTCTATGGGAGAGAGTTGCAGGAAATGGGGAATACTTGTCCAGAGGGACCCTGCCCTGATGCTGAGCACTCTCTTGCCAGGCATGAAAGTTGAACTAACATTTTCCCTGCCATTTTGAACTTCCAGACTACCCTTTCCCCCTCACCTGATGGTCTAGAAGCCTAACACCTGCAGAGATTGGAATGTCTGTGGTTCTTTGCCAGGTATGGATACTGCAAGGCCCATGGTAGAAAAGCTTCACTGCAACTGTGAGCCCAGCAGTAGTGCAGATGAAGGCAGGGAGGCTGTCAGGCTTGGCTCTGTGATAGTGCAAACCAGCTGCGGGAGGAGGCTTCTGAGCCATGGGCTCTTCCCTGCTAGAACCACACTCTGGGTGTCTCACCCTGCTGCTGGAGCCTTGTGCACCATGCTCCCAGAACTGCCACTACAGCCACCTCCCTGGCCAGGGGAGCCACCTGTGAGCTGTGCAGGGACACCTCTCACAAAGATTCAGCAACAGTAGAGTGATCCCACCAGGGTCTAATCTTGGAGAAACACCTTCCCAACTCTGAGGACTGCTAAAGGAAGCCAGACCTTGCCCTATAGGGATACCAGTGCTGCAGAGCGGCTGGGGCAAAGGCATGGTGGCTGAGGGAGAAAATCATTTGCTGACTTGTTATCCTCAGGTTCAGACTGAGCTTAGGTGGAACATTCCCCAGTGGCCATTGAGTACCTGAGGGAGGCAGGCCTCAGCTCCCTCAGCCAGATGGTGGCAGAGGGTGGTGGCTGGAATGAGGGGGCATTGACTTCTTTTGACTCTGGCAGGTGCAAAGCCTAGGCACATCTGCTTATTTGAGGGAACAGAGCCCAGCCCCATGGGGTTACCAGTGACTGGGCATGAAAGAGGTACAAGGTGCAGAAAGAGGAATCAGCCCCCTGGTTCAACTCTGCTACTGGGTAGGCCTTTCTGACTCCATAGAGTACCAGAGCAAGCCACATTGGAGCAGCCAGTAGACCTCTGCTATCTAGTTGCTGGAGACCTTTTGAACTCTCCCACTTAAGCGTTGGTACTGACTGGTTCAATTGGTTTAGAACTCCTAACCTGGGCCAATCACCCAAGGTCCTTCTAGGGTGGTACCCTGCTTGTGTGGTAATGGGAAAGGTTGATTTTCCTCTTCCAATTGTTGCCTGTGGTGTGTCTTAGTTACTTGTATTTCTTCACAGCTGAGACTTCAACCCAGAATCACTGATCCACTAGGATCAGATAAAGACAATCTGAATACAAGACAGAGCAACCTAACCCCACCACACCAAGCAGGTCCCAGAGCTTCAAATTGTAATACTGTACCCGTCCTTTGCAAAGCTGTAGGGGATAAAACTATAGTTACAAGTCCCGGATCCTTGGCAAAGGGCTAGTTAACCATAACTCCAGGAGCCCCCAATCCAATTTCACCTTACCTGCCCATCTAGCCAAATGGTGAAAATAATCATGGGGCAGAATCAGTGGAAAAACTCTGGCAACGTGAATAATGAGAGTAGATCAACTCCCCCAAGAAATGACAAAACAGACATATCAGATGATCCCATTCATAAACAAATGGCTGAGACTTCAGAAATTGAGTTTAGAATTTGGATGGCAAATAAGATCAAAAGAATGGATGTAAAGATGGAATTAGAATTTCAAGGTGTAATTCAAAAGATGTCTCAAGAATTCAATGAATTCAAAAACAAAATCACCAAAGATTTTGACACATTGAGGCAAGAACTTGCAGCCCTCAAAGATCTGAGAAATACAGTGGAATCCCTCAGTAACAGAATGGAACAGGCAGAAGAAAGGATCTCTTATATTGAAGAAAAAGCTTTTGAACACTCCCAAATACTCAAAGAGGAAGAGAAGTGGAGAGCAAAAATGGACCATTCCCTGAGAGAATTGTGGGACCACTCCAAAAGAGCAAGCATTTGCTTTATAGGAATCCCTGAAGGAGAAGAGGTTGTTTGAAAAGGCCCAGATGCTCTACTCCGAGAGATAATAGAGAATTTCCCAAACATGGCAAGAGATTCTGAAATCCAGATAGCGGACAGTTTCAGAACTCCAGCAAGACTCAATACAAATAAAACATCACCTAGACATATCATAATTAATGTTGCCAAAGTTAATAGAACAGAAAATTCTGCAAGCAGACAGATGTAAGAAAATGATAACCTACAAAGGGAAGAATATTGGAATGACTGCAGATCTCTCTGCTGAAACATTTCAAGCTAGAAGAAGGTGGTCAACAACCTTTAACCTCCTAAAACAAAATAACTTTCAACCCAGTATCCTATATCCAGTTAAACTGAGTTTCATTTATGATGGAGAAATTAAATATTTTAATGACATTCACATGTTGAAGAAGTTTGCCATAACTGAACAAGCTCTCCAGGATATTCTCAGACCCATCCTCCATAATGACAAAAACCATGCTCTACCACCAAAGTAAACTCACTCAGAAACTTTTAATCAAACTCCAACTTCCACAGTGGTGAAAGGATTAAAAATGTCCACTGCACTTTCGAAAAACTCAATACCCAAAATACTATCAGGCTTATCAATTAATGTGAATGGCTTAAATTGTCCTCTAAAGAGGCACAGGTTGGCTGACTGGATACAAAAACTCAGGCCAGATATCTGCTTCATACAAGAATCTCATCTTACCTCAAAAGATAAATATAGACACAGGGTGAAGGGATGGTCATCTATAATTCAGGCAAATGGAAATCAGAAAAAATGAGGTGTTGCAATTTTATTTGGAGATACAACAGGCTTTAAACCAAAAAATGTAAGAAAAGATACGAATGGTCACTTCATATTTGTCAAAGGAAACACTAAACATGATGAGATTTCAATTATTAACATTTATGCACCCAACAAGAAAGCACATCAATAAATAAGAGAAACTCTAACACACGAGCAACTTGATTTCCTCCAGCTCCATAACATTTGGAGATTTAACACCCCTTTGGCAGTGCTGGATAGATCCTCCAATAAGAAACTAAGCAAAGAAATTTTTAGACTTAAACTTAACAATTCAACAATAGGATTTAACAGACATCTACAGAACATTTTATCCTAACAAAACTGAATACACATTCTTCTCATCAGCCCATGGAACATACTCCAAAACTGATCACATCTTAGGTCACCAGTCTAACCTCAGCAAATATAAAAGAATAGAAATCATTCTCTGCATTTTCTTGGACCATGATGGAATAAAAGTTGACCTCAGTAACAACAGGAATCTGCATAAACACACAAAATCAAGGAAACTAAATAACCTCATGAGTCATAGCTGGGTCATAGATGAGATTATTAAGGAAATTACCAAAATTTTGGAACAAAACAATAATGAAGGGTGGCACCTGTGGCATCTGGGTGCTGACCCCATATAAGGAGGGTAGTGGGTTCAAACCCAGCCCTGGCCAAACTGCAACAACAATAATAAATAGCCGGGTGTTGTGGCAGGTGCCTGTAGTCACAGCTACTTGGGAGGCTGAGGCAAGAGAATTGCCTAAGCCCAGCAGCTGGAGGTTGCTGTGAGCTGAGATGCCACATCACTCTACAAGGGTGATAAAGTGAAATTCTGTCTCAAAAAAAAAAAAACAATGAAGACATGAATTACCAAAACCTCTGGGATACTACAAGGGCAGTCTTACGAGAGTAATTTATAGCATTTCAAACCTTATCCTCAAAAGAACACAAAGAGAGGAAGTCAAGGACTTAATGGGACATCTCAAGCAATTAACTGGGAAAGGAAGAACATTTCAACCCCAAACCCAGCAGAATAAAATAAATAACCAAAATTAGAGCAGAATTAAATAAAATTGAAAACAAACAAATTATACAACAAATCAATCAATCACAAAGTTGGTTTTATGAAAATGTCAATAAAATAGATAAACCTTTGGCTAACCTAACCAAAAATAAGAGTAAAATCCCTAATTTCATCATCCAGAAAAGATAAAAACCAAATAACAACAGACTCCTAAGAAATTCAAAAAATCCTTAATGAATATTATAAGAAACTCTATTCTCAAAAGTATAAAAATATGAAGGAAATAGACCAATACTTAGAAACATGTCTACTACCTAGACTTAGCCAGAAAGAAGTGGAAATGTTGAACAAGCCTATATCAAGTTCTGAAATAGAATCAACTATAAGAAATCTCCCCAAAAGGAAAAGCCCAGGACCAGATGGCTTCACATCAGAATTCTATCAAACCTTTAAAGAGGAACTAGTACCTGTATTACTTACCCTTTTCCAAAACATAGAAAAAGAAGGAACACTTTCCAACACATTCTGATCTCCAAACCAGGAAAAGACCCAAAGATAAAAGAAAATTATAGACCAATGTATCTAATGAATATTAATGCAAAAATATTCAATAAGATCCTAACAAACAGAATCCAGCAACACATCAAACATATATCATGACCAGGTGAGTTTCATCCCAGGGCCTCAAGGCTGGTTCAGTATATGTAAAAATATAAATTTAATACATCACATAAACAAAATAAAACACAAAGACCATATGATCATCTCAATTGATGCAGAAAAAGCTTTTAATAATATCCAGCATCCTTTCTTGATCAGAATGCTTAAGAAAATAGGTATAGAAGGAACATTTCTTAAACTGATAGAGGCCATCTACAGCAAACCCACAGCCAATATTGTATTGAATGGAGTAAAATTGAAATCATTTCCACTGAGATTAGGCACCAGGCAAGGTTGTCCATTGTCTCCACTGGTTCTTAACATTGCAGTGGAAGCCTTAGCCATCACAAACAGGCAAGAGAAGTTGCTTAAAAGTATCCAAATAGGATTAGAGGGGATCAAATTGTCACTCTTCACAGATGATATAATTGTATGTCTGAAATTCCCAGGGACTCAACTAAAAACTCCCAAAAGTGATGAAAGAATACAGCAGCATCTCAGGATACAAAATCAATAGTCACAGTTAAATGACAAAAATTTAGCAAGTAACCTGGTGGATTTGAGCTACAATAAGAGAGAAGGTTGAAGAACGCATGTCAACCCTGCTGAGGCGAGCTGCGACCACAAAACTACAAACAAAAGGTACAAAATCCATCACCAAGTGGACGGGAGTCCCACCCTCCATGAGAACGGCTCAGAGTGCCCCACAGACAATCGGGCAGAGTTCAAAAGTCCTCCCACTACACTCCACAAGAGAGACCCTCTAAAAACTGGACCTACCTCCCCTACTAGGGTGCCATGGCATCCTCCTGCCAGGCATAAAACTGTATAAAACTGTATATAGTCTCTACCTGGAATTCTGAGCTCCCAATGCTCCCCTCCACTCACACTGAGGTCTGGAGGCCAGTCCCCCAGGAGTTCAGAATCTTGGGTGGTTTCTTGAGGGGTGTGGATGGTGCCTGGACTGCAGCTGGTCAGTACTGGCTCCAGGGCATGGGAGTGAGGAGAGGATGGTCGGCTGAGAGGGGACCACACCAGAGCAGTGGTTCCCTGAGGCACAGTGCGACAGCCATCCTATGGTGACAATACGGCCAGGCATAAAACCGTGTAAAACTGTGAGTGTTCTCTGTCCACAACCCTGGGCTCCCAGCACTCCCCTCTACTCTCGCTCTAAGGTCTGAAGGCCTGTCCCCCAAGAGTCCAGACTCTTGGGTGGTTTCTTGGGAGAGAGAACATGTGGACAGTGCCTGGTCTGCAGCTGGTGGGTGCTGGCTCTGGGGCACTGGAATGAGGAGAGGACAGTCGGCTAAGAGGGAGCCTCACCAGAGCGGTGGTTTCCTGAGGCACAGTGTGGCAGCCATCTTTTGGTGATAATACAGCCAGGCATAAAACTGTGTAAAACTGTGTGTGTTCTCTTCCTGAAACACTGGGCTCCCAGCACTCCTCTCCGCTCTCACTCTGAGATCTGGAGGCCTATACCCCTGGAGTCCAGACTCTTGGGCAATTGCACCGGTAAGTGCAGACTCTGGGGCACGGGAGCAGAGAGAGGACGGTTGGCTGGAAGGGAGCTGCACGGAACCAGCAGTTCTCTGAGGCATAAAACAGCAGCCCTCTTTTGCTAGCAATACGGATCACTAACGAATATTCTGAAGCCACACCCCCATCTCCCTGGGCAACCAGAGACTCTGAGTATAGGATTTGCCTGAGGCAACACCAACTTGCAAACCGGGAAACTCCCAGGGTGGGGCTGGCCCGAAGATCTGCTTTACTAAGCCTAAGATGCACCTGGCCCTCAGGGGATCGTCAAACTATAGACAATAAAAGAGCAAAGATAAGCTGATTTGAAACTCAATTCAGCTTCTCTTTTGCAGGGGAACCACAAAGCTGTTCTGTTCTGTTCTGTCAGTAACATTAATCAGGGGCGAGACTAGACCTGAATAAAAACCACCCAACCTTCATCAAGCGCCCAAGGTTGTCATGCCTCACCTCCTCTTGCTAGAGAGAGGCAGAGCACAGCAGCCTGGCAGAATTCCTTGTGATTCAGGCAGGTCCAAACTCCCGGACTTTCGGTTCACTACAGGCAAATGGGTTAGCCAACTGCACAGCTGTCAGTGACTGGGTGTGACAGAGGTACAAGGTGCGGAAGGAGGCAGCAACCTGCCCAGACATATCTATTTGCTGGGTGGCTCCTCCTGAAATCACGCACCACTGGAGGAAGCCACACCAGAGTAGTCACCAGACCCCTGTGATCCAATTCCCAGAGACCTCTTAAACTCTCTCACCCAAGACAGGTGAAGACTGAGACAATTGATTTGGACCTTTTTAACTGAACCAATCGCCTGAGGACAAATCAGGTGGTGCCCTGGGTGCACAGTGGTAGAAAGGTTTGATTTTCCTTTTCCAATTGTTTGCCTGTGGTGGGCAGGGTGACTTAATTGCTGATATTTCTCCACAGCTGAGACTTCAATCAACAGTATCTGTGTCACTAAAGTGGAACAGAAACCAGCTGAAAACAAGCAGAACCACTTAGCCCCACCAGAACAGACAGGGCCCCGGTTTCTCAGGCCACAACACTGTACAGGCCCTTGACAAAGCCCCAGGGGAAAAAAAATCAAAGGGAGTAAAACAACCATGGGGCAGAATCAGTGTAAAAATCTGGAAACATGAATAACCAGAATAGATCAACCCCCCGAAGGAAAGATATGGCAGATGTAATTGAAGATCCCATTCATAAACAACTGGCTGGATGTCAGAAATCGAATTTAAAATTTGGATTGCAGACAAGATTAACAAACTGGAATTAGGAATTCGAGGAGAAATTCAAAAGTTGTCTCAATAATTTAACAAATTTAAAGACAAAACCACCAAAGACTTAGACACACTGAAGCAAGAATTTGCAGCCCTCAAAGGTATGAAAAATACAGTAGAATCCATCAGCAACAGAATGAAGCAAGCAGAAGAAAGGATTTCTGACATTGAAGATAAAGCCTTTGAACACTCACAAACTCTCAAAGAGAAAGAGAAATAGAGAGCAAAAACAGATCACTCTCAGAGACCTCTGGGATAAGCCAAAGAAGGCTAATATCTGAATCATTGAATTTCCTGAAACAGATGAAGTGGCCTCGCTGGGCACAGAGGCCCTTCTGCATGAAATTATGAAAGAGAATTTTCCACACATGCCTAGAGATTCTGAAATTCAGATAGCGGACAGGTTCAGAACCCCAGCACAACTCAACCCCAATAAGACATCCCCCAGGCATATCATAATTAACTTCACTAAAATTAATATGAAGGAGAAAATTCTCAAAGCTGCCAGGAGAAAGAAAACCATTACCTTCAAAGGGAAGAATATTAGAATAACTGCAGATCTCTCTTCTGAAACCTTTCAAGCCAGAAGAGGGTGGTCTTCAACTTTTAATCTCCTAAAGCAAAATAACTTTCAACCCCAGATCTTGTATCCAGTTAAATTGAGTTGCATTTATGATGGAGAAATTAAATACTTTAATGACATTCATATGTTGAAGAAATTTGCCATAACAAAACCAGCTCTTCAAGATATTCTCAGACCTATCCTCCATAATGACCAACCCAATCCTATACCACAAAAGTAAACTCACTCAGAAACTTTGGATCAAACTCCAATTTCCACACTGGCGAAATGATTAAAAATGTCCACTGGACTTTTGAAAAACTCAACACCCAAAATTTCACCAGACTTATCAATATTCTCTATTAATGTGAATGGCTTAAACTGTCCTCTATGGAGGCATAGGTTAGCTGACTGGATACAAAAACTCAGGACAGATATTTGTTGCATACAAGAGTCACATCTTAACTTAAAAGACAAATACAGACTCAGAGTGAAAGGATGGTCATCCATATTTCAGGCAAATGGTAATCAGAAAAAAGCAGGTGTTGCAATTTTATTTGCAGATACAATAGGCTTTAAACCAACAAAAGTAAAGAAGGACAAGAATGATAAGTTCATATTTGTTAAGGGTAATACTCAATATGATGAGATTTCAAATATTAACATTTATGCCCCCAACCAGAATGCACCTCAATTTATAAGAGAAACTCTAACAGACATGAGCAACTTGATTTCCTCCAGCTCCATAATAGTCAGAGTGTTCAACACTCCTTTGGCAGTGTTGGATCTATCCTCCAACAAGAAGCTGAGCAAAGAAATTTTATATTTAAACCTACCCATCCAACATTTGGATTTAGCACACATCTACAGAACATTTCATCCCAACAGAACTGAATACACATACTTCTCATCGGCCCACGAAACTTACTCCAAAATTCATCACATCTTAGGTCACAGGTCTAACCTCAGTAAATTTAAAGGAATAGAAATTATTCCATGCATCTTCTCGGACCTCCATGGAATAAAACTTGAGCTGAGTAACTACAGGAATTTGCATACTCATACAAAAATGTGGAAGTTAAATAACCTTATGCTGAATGATAGCTCGGTCAGAGATGAGATTAAGAAATAAATCGCCAATGTTTCAGAACAAAATGACAATGAAGACACTAACAATCAGTACATCTGGGACACCGCAAAGGCAGTTCTAAGAGGGAAGTGTATAGCATTGCAAGCCTTCCTAAAGAGAATGGAAAGAGAGGAAGTTGACAACTTAATGGGACATCTCAAGCAACTGGAAAACAAAGAACAATCCAACCCCAAGCACAGTAGAAGAAAAGAAATAACCAAAATTAGAGCTGAATTAAATGAAATTGAAAACAAAAGAATAATACAACAGATCAATAAATCAAAAAGCTGGTTTTTCGAAAAGGTAAATAAAATAGATAAACCTTTGGCCAACCTAACAGGAAAAAAAAGAGTAAAATCTCTAATCTCATCAATCAGAAACAACAAGGAAGAAATAACAACAGACTCCTCAGAAATCAAAAAAATCCTTAATGAATATTACAAGAAACTGTATTCTCAGAAATATTAAAATCAAAAGGAAATTGACTGATACTTGGAAGCACGTCACCTTCCAAGACTTAGCCAGAATCAAGTAGAAATGTTGAACAGGCTCATATCAAATACTGAAATAGCATCAACCATACAAAACCTCCCTAAAAAGAAAAGCCCGGGACCAGATGGTTTCACATCAGAATTCTACCAAACCTTTACAGAGGAATTAGTACCTACATTACTCAACCTGTTCCAAAAGGTAGAAAACTAAGAAAGACTACCCAACATGTTCTATGAAGCAAACATCACCCTGATACCCAAACCAGGAAAAGACCCAACGAGAAAAGAAAATTAAAGACCGGTATCACTAATGACTATAGATGCAAAAATATTCAAAAGATCCTAGCAAACAGAATCCAGCAACCCATCAAACAAATTATACATAATGACCAAGTCAGTTTTATCCCAGGGTATCAAGGCTGGTTCAATATACGTAAATCTACGTAATTCAGCACATAAACAAATTAAAAAACAAAGACCATATGATTTTCTCAATCAATGCAGAAAAATCTTTTGATAACATCCAGCATCCCTTCATGATCAGAACACTTCAGAAAATCGGTATAGAAGGGACATTTCTTAAACTGATAGAGACCATCTACAGCAAACGCACAGCCAATATCATATTGAATGGAGTTAAATTGAAATCATTTCTACTCAGATCAGGAACCAGACAAGGCTGCCCATTGTCTCCATTGCTTTTTAACATTGTAATGAAAGTTTTAGGTATCGCGGTTAGGGAAGAAATGGCGATCAAGGGTATCCATATAGGGTCAGAAGAGATCAAACTTTCGCTCTTTACAGATGATATGATTGTATATCTGGAAAACACTAGGGACTCTACTACAAAACTCTTAGAAGTGATCAAGGAATACAGTAGCGTCTCAGGTTACAAAATCAACATTCATAAATTGGTTGCCTTTATAGATACCAACAATAGTCAAGTTGAAAAAACAGTTAAGGATTCTATCCCATTCACAGTAGTGCCAAAGAAGATGAAATATTTGGGATTTATCTAACAAAGCACGTGAAAGATCTCTATAAAGAGAACTATGAAACTCTAAGAAAAGAAATAGCTGAAAATGTTAACCAATGAAAAACATACCATGCTCATGGCTGGGAAGAATCAACATTGTTAAAACGTCCATACTACCCAAAGCAATATATAATTTCGATGCAATCCCTATTAAAGCTCATACTTTAAAGATCTTGAAAAAACAATACTTCATTTTATATGGAATCAGAAAAAACCTCGAATAGCCAAGACACTTCTCAGAAATAAAAACAAAGCAGGAGGAATTATGCTACCAGACCTCAGACTATACTACAAATTGATAGTGATCAAAACAGCATGGTATTGGCACAAAAACAGAGAAGTAGATGTCAGGAACAGAATAGAGAACCAAGAGATGAATCCAGCTACTTACCATTATTTAATCTTTGACAAGCCAATTAAAAACATTCATTGGGGAAATGATTCCCTATGTAACAAATGGAGCTGTGTGAACTGGCTGGCAACCTGCAGAAGACTGAAACTGGACCCACACCTTTCACCATTAACTAAGATAGACTCTCACTGGATTAAATATTGAAACTTAAGACATGAAACTATAAAAAATACTAGAGGAGGGTGCAGGGAAAACTTTTGAAGAAATCAGTCTGGGCGAGTATTTTATGAGGAGGACCCCCCCGGGCAATTGATTTAGCTTCAAAAATACACTACTGGGACTTGATCAAACTTAAAAGCTTCCGCACAGCCAAGAACACAGTAAGTAAAGCAAGCAAACAGCCTTAGAATGGGAGAATATATTTGCAGGTTATGTCTCTGACAAAGGTTTAATAACCAGAATCCACAGAGAACTCAAATGCATTAGCAAGAAAAGAATAAGGGATCCCATTGCAGGCTGAGCAAGGGATTTGAAGAGAAACTTCTCCGAAGAAGACAGGTGCATGGCCTTCAGACATATGAAAAAATGCTTATCATCTTTAATCACCAGAGAAATGCAAATCAAAACTACTTTGAGATATCATCTAACTCCAGTGAGACTAGCCTATATCACAAAATCCCAAAACCAGAGATGTTGGCGTAGATGTGAAGAAAAGGGAACACTTTTGCACTGCTGGTGGGAATGCAAAGTAATATATTCCTTTTGGAAAGAGATATGGAGAGCACTTAGAGATCTAAAAATAGATCTGCCATTCAATCCTGTATTCCTTCTATTGGGCATATACCCAGAAGACCAAAAATCACATCATAACAAAGATATTTGTACCAGCATGTTTATTGCAGCCCTATTCATAATTGCTAAATCATGGAAAAAGCCCAAGTGCCCATTGATCCACGAATGGATTAATAAATTGTGGTATATGTACACCATGGAATATTATGCAGCCTTAAAGAAAGATGGAGACTTTACCTCTTTCATGTTTACATGGATGGAGCTGGAACATATTCTTATTAGTACAGTATCTCAAGAATGGAAGAAAAAGGACCCGATGTACTCAGCCCTACTATGAATCTAATTTAGGGTTTTCACATGAAAGCTATATCCCAGTTACAACCTAAGAATAGGGTAATGGGAAAAGGGAGGGGAGGGTGGGGGGGTGGGTGGAGGGAAATGGATTGGTGGGATTACACCTGCAGTGCATCTTACAAGGGTATATGTGAAACTTGGTAAATGTGGAATGTAAGTGTCTTGGCACAGTAACTGAGAGAATGCCAGGAAGGCTATGTTAACCAGTGTGATGAAAGTGTGTTAAATGGTCTGTGAAGCTAGTGAATGATGCCCCATGATCATTTCAATGTACATAGCTATGATTTAATTAAAAAAAAAGAAGACAGGCTCATAGTCTACAGACAGATGAAAAAATGCTCATCATCTTTAATCATCAGAGAAATGCAGACCAAAACCACTTTGAGATATCATCTATCTCTAGTAGAGTAGCCCACATCACAAAATCCCAAAACTACAGATATTGGCATGGATGTGGAGAAAAGGGAACTCTTCTGCACTGCTGGTGAGAATGCAAGCTAGCACGTTTCTTTTGGAAACAAGATTGGAGAACACTCAGGGATCTAAATATAGACCTGCCATTTCATCCTGGAATTTCTCTACTAGGTGTATATCCAAAGGACCAAAAATCACTTGGTAACAAAGATATTTGCACCAAATTGTTCATTGCAGCTCAATTCATAATTGCCAAGTCATGGAAGAAGCCCAAGTGCCCATCGATCCATGAACGTATTAATAAATTGTGGTTTACGTATACCATGGAATACTATGCAGCATTAAAAAAATGATGGAGACTTTACCTGTTTTATGTTTACGTGGATGGTGCTGGAAAATATTCTTCTTAGTAAAGTATCTCAGGAATGGAGAAAAAAATATCCAATGTACTCAGAACTACTATGAAACCAATTTATAATCACTCACACTTTCATATGAAAGATGAATTACAAATATAGCCCAGGATGAAGGAGAGTGGGTGAAGGGAAGGGAAATGGGAAGGGAGAGGGGTGGTTTAATAGAGGGAGGGTTAATGGTGGGATCACACCTAAGAAGCATATTGCAAGGGTACAATTCAAATCTATGAAGTATAGAACACAAATGTCTTAACACTGTGCTAAAGTAAATGAGGTGAAAGTTATGTTAACTAGTAGGATGTAAGCAATTTGTAGAAATAATCAACACATTGAATCCCACAAAGGCGTAAATGTATTATGGTCTATGTATATATGACTTAATAAATAATAATAATAAAAGAAAAAAATTCCTTTTTTTAACACAAAGATTTTATTCAACCAAGAAAATAAAAATAGGTGTACAAAAAATAGAAGAGTTAATAGTTATTAAGTTTTGTATGGGAAATACAATTTTAAAATAGGGTGATTTACTGTGTAGCTGTATTTTGTGTTTTTATAAGGGAAAATGTGTCTTCATTTTTTCTTATCCTCCAAACTGAAGAAATTAAGATGTCACTGAAGACATAGAGTTCTATAGTTTTTTTACTTGAAAGTTTACATTCAACTTATAATACTTCCCTCTGGACTATGTTTTATAATCTTGACAATATGATTCAAATGGCCCCACAGTGATGATATGAGTTTCACTAAAAAACAGGTTAATACTTCTATAACAGTGTACTCAGAGATTCTCTAATAGCCTGCACATGACCAATCTGTTTTTATTGAAATTATTTAATTTGGGAGGTCTGAGTTAATACCTTCTTGCCTCAGGAGGGTGATATGATGTTTATGTTTAGGAACCAGAACTGATAAATATGGCCATTAGACTCATTCTTTCATAACCATGCATTACCTTTCAGTTGTGTTGTGAATCAGAGCCTTAAGCTATTTGTCTATAAAATGAACCTATTCTGCATTTACAGACAATTTTGTCCAAGCTATTTTCTTTATTTTTGTACTTGAATTTCTGATATACAGAAAATAAGGTAGTTTATTCAATAGACATAATTTTATTGATGAAGTACTGTGTGCCAAGCTCTGTGCATTTTTAAGGGATGCCATGATCAAAAGTGGAGATAAGACTTCTGCCTTCACAGTCCTTGCCAGCAACCCAGCACATTAAGTTGGCTGTGAGAGCAGAGAGTGGTAATAAGTTAAATGTGCTGACAGAATTGACCATACTAAAGTAAAGTACCATACTGTTGGTAAAGTCAGCAACAACTCACAGCTGGGTTATCAGTAGAAGTAGCTCAGCTAAAATTATCTTTGATGACAATAAAACCTTGATCTCAACAGTGGATGATTTGGCTCCTTTGATCCCTGAGGAAAACACGCACAAACACACACAGAGACACACACACTAACAAAAACAATATTTGGCAATATCTGGAGACTTTCTAGTTATCATGACTTAGGGGTTACAACTACATTTAGTGGGAAGAAACTAAAGAAGTTGCTAGACATCCTACAGTATCCTGGAGAGCCTGTCACCCCAACAAAAAATAATTTCTCTTTCAATGCCAATAGTGTCCAAATTGAGAAATCTGGCACTAAAACAGGTATACAAAACTGTGAAAGCAGAAGTGTTTATTGTCACCAATAAAATGTATAATTATGAAATACTAAATATAGGGAAATAATTTACTTTTACACCACTCTGTAACTGCCTTTTTTTAAATCACCACAGTGTAAATAAATGCAGAGACAATGTGTTCTTTGTTTCACCCATCCTTGTACACTGCAGGTTGTGGCTCTAGAATAAATTTAAAGTGGTCATAAAATTTTCTAGGTGATTCACTTTACACCTTGTCTGTGACCTTAAAAAAATGTTGGAGTTTCTTGTGTGAACTATCTCTGCTAAATCTAAATATTATTTGGCACTATCAGCTACTGAAATGATCATTAAGCAAACATTCCATAGGGGGCTAAATACTAATGCATTAAGTCTTTTACATATTTTTCTCCAAATCAGCACACTTAAAGGTATTTCATTCCCTTCAATAAAATCCAAAGGATCAGTTTTTTTCTTCCTATTAATTTTCAGTTGCTTGCTTGATGTTGCTAGCCATTTCCTTCAGTCACTGCAGTCTCGTAAAGGACTCAGAGATATGTTTGAATGATAAAGTACTGTACATATAAAAGTGCTTGTTGATTTTGTTGCCTCTTTCCTGCCTAAGCTCTGACATGATAGAATGCCTGGCTGGAAGCTGCCAGTTATCCTTGCCAATTATCAGCCATACTCTATCTCTGTCGCCTTCTAATACTGTCACATCATGGCAGTTTCAATAATTCATTACAAAATACTTTTGAGGGTTTATTCTAATTGTCATTTTATTTTTTTTCAGTTACAAAAAGAGCCTAATTCTATGTAACCGTTAATAACATGAGGCAGTATTTTAAAACACTGGAGTCATGTTTCTGACTGTGATATTTCTACTAATGAAAGGGGAGGTGATATCTGTTTTAGAAAGTAAATAAATGTTTTAAATTCTGTATGTATTTTTAGATACTACAGGCATAATATTGCATTGGGTACTGAGGAATATTTAAAAGTAAACTATCTCTTGCCACACTAAATTGGCTATGATCACATTAGTATTTAGCTTGACACATTAACTATTTCCCTTAGTGGTCTTTCGACAACTGTGAAGAAGACTGACTAGAGAATGCTGATGTAGAAAATCTCCATTTCTCTGCATCTTTGCATGCCAGCAGAAAATTGGCAAAATCGGCAGTAGTAAGGAGCAGATTAGTGAAAGAAAGAGAGGATTACAACGATGAGCTCAAAAAGTCTTACTTAACTGTTATTACACTAAATGTTGTAACTCATGCTAAGAAGTATGGACTTTTGCCTGAAAGCCTAATGGTAACATTGAAAAATTTTAAAAATGGATGAGAATAAGAGTTATCTTATTCTGTGGCTATTTTTTTTATGACCATGGCAACTTTTGCATAACTTTTTCTTATCTAGAAATGACATAGAATGACCACAATTATTATATGAGTACTTGGTATTAGGCACAGAAAATTAGTATGCCTGGGGAGTGAATTTATGATTTCACCATAAAAGTGTTTTGTTTTTTAAAATCTTTGGGTCATTCAAAGAGCTATGAATATACTTTTGTATTTATTCATATGAATCAATATATTTCTTTGGATGCTTTGATAAAAAAGTGTTTGGAATAGTGATAGGAGCACAGAAAGTTATTTTCCATGGAAGAATGCAATTAAATAAAGAATAGACAATAAATATTGGAGAAAATACATTATTATGGATTAGAGGAAAACGTAAAAGTAATATACTCCTAGCTACAATAATATATGTATTATTTAAATAATTGTAATGATCTAAGTTTGGCATTTGATTTATTAAAGTAGGCACAAATACATATATTTGGAAAATGACATTTATTTATTTATTTATTCCACAAATATTTATTGAACACATGTACTGTTTAAGTGTTAGGGTCACAGCAGAAAATAAAAAGAAAAATTCCTGCCTTTATCGAGCTTCTATTCTAGTGGTGAGATGGACAACACACAAGTTAAACAAAAATCTGTATATCATTTAACTTGTGTTAAATAAACATAATATACAGATTTTTAAAAGGCGAGTAAATACATTGTATGTAAATAAGAGATAATAAATGGTCAAAGGAAAAATAAAGGGAAAGGAGCTAGGCCCTGTGGGGACAGAGGTTTATAATTTATATAATATTTCCAGGGATAAACATACTAATTTAGCATTTTACCAAGTTCTGAAGGTTGAAGAAGAGCAAATGGTATCTCTGGGAAATGTGTTCTAAGCAGAGAAACAAATAAGTGGGCATGTCCAGAGGCTAGCTCATGTCTGGTCAGGAACAGGAAGAAAGCCTCTTTGCCTGAAGATGACTCAAAGGGGAGAGCCCAAAAGAGTATTATTCTAAGGCTAAGAGTGGCTGGGGGAAGAGGTTTAAAATTTTAGATACTATTTTAGAGTTTAAAGTATACATTGTTTACATAGAAAGCCACTGGATACCTTTGAGAAGATGAATGAAATGATCATAGTTGAGCATTAAAAGGACAGCACTAGTTCCCTTATTAAAGGAAAGTTTCCTTCTGGGAAGGAAACAAGATAGCACTAGTTCCCTGTTAAACGGAAGTTTCCTTCTGTTCCAGGGAACAATTTCCTTCCTGAAGGCAGTAAACTCAGAAGCAGGGATAGAGTAAAGATGCTATTCTAATAATCCAGATAAGAGAAAATGTTGGCTTGAATGAGGAAGATGGGAAGAAGAGATCAGATTACATCTATATCTTTAAGGTTGGCCTGAGAGAAATTGCCAATGATCAGATGTAGATTTTAGGGAAAGAAGATAAGATTAATAATAGCATCAAAGTTTTTAGTTTTAATGATTCCAAAAGTGGAATTTCCACCTATCAATAGGAAAAAGAATGAAGCAGGCAAGTTTTGATGAACAGAAGTTTAACACGTTAATATCATGATTTCTCTTAAATACTATTTATCAACATTTAAATATTAATAATTATTAATATCAAATCATCACATGATCATTTGAGTCCAAAAAATGGGGAAATGGAACATCAGTATAAAGGTGAAATTTCAAACATGATAATAAAAGAGATTAAAAAAGAAATGAGTATAAGTAGAAAAAAGCAGAGGTGAAATGAATAAATTCTAGGGCCCTCTGACAAGCATAGAAATCTACTGAGGAACTGCTACTATAAAAAGAAAATAGTCCACAGAGGAGGCAAAAATAGAAATGTAAATCACTCAGAGTATTTTAAGTAACTACTCTGAGTAAAAGAATGAGTGAATAAGGTAATTATCTGAAACTTATAATAGTGTATTTGATTTAAAAATCTAGGAAGACTTGGCTCCTTTTCTCCTTATCACTGACACATTCCAATCACCTAGTAAATGAAGCCTAGTCATGGGAAACTTGGTGCCCCATTTATTGTCTTTCATATCATTCACATTTTTGTTACTATTACAAGCAAGTCTATTACCCTCACAGACAATTCATCCAACAGTCTAAGCACATCACTCTTTGACCTGAATGCCAGCTACTTTCACATTTATTCGGCTACCTCCTCCCATTGCCAGAGTCACATTTTGGATCTTGCCATCACTGGTAAGAAATCCTTACTCTAATATCCTATTTTAGGACAACAGTGCATGTAAGGAACACTTGTTAATTAAATAAACCAAAGTGCTCATTTTGTATGTATATAAAAATAAAAATTACTAAAGCAAACTTGGATTGCTCTATGCATAGATTTACATCCAGATGGATATAATAAGATAGTTTTGCCTTTTTAACATTTTATAATTATTATTAATATTATTTTCATTGTTACTATATTTATAGTTATTGTTGTTATGTAGCTAGAGTACTGTGGCTAATTCCATGAAAAACTCTTATATTTTTACCCTGTTGATTTTTCAGTATTATCCTGTTAATGATTTTACACTTCCTTCTGCTCAGCTCTTAGAGATCCTAGAGAACCAGAATCACATTTTAAAAGGTGGTTTGAGACTCAGGACACAATAATATTGTGATATTGCAACAGAGCCAGCAGCCAACCAAATTCAGCTCTTCATAGTAATGTTATGACTGTGTCATAGTAGTTTGGCAGCCACCTATCTAAGACTGTAGTTTCTCAATAGTTTCTTTAGCCTCCTTTTGTAAGCTGAATATCCTGATTCTATTATTTTCTTTAAATAATCAACCCGGCATGTTTCCTTGTCTGCCATAATCACACAAAGACTAAACTGTCTAATCTTGTGCCTTAGCAGGGTAGTGGCCTTCACTCCGTCACTGTTTTGCAATTCCTTTTTGTTTAGAATTGATAGAATTATCTCTCCTGCATTTTAGCTAAACTTACCCTTTTAATTCATTTATTGTTTGCAAGAAGACTTACCTACCCTATTATCTCTTGGAGGTTCAAGGCTGCCTTTTTTTTTTTTTTTTTGCAATATTCACAGATTATATACATGTATATAAATTACTTGGCAGAATAATACTATTCTTGATTCTTAGAGAAATAATTCTCCCATTTTCTTATAAAAAAGGACACTGTATAGCAGGTGGAAAACAACTTCAACAACAATAAAATATTAAATGCATCAAGGATTGTCACAGAATTTTTTTAATAACATCTATCAGTATCACTCACTATCAACATATTTAACCACAAGCCAGAAAAAAGAACAATTATATATACAGATGACTGCTATAATGCCATAGTACAGTAAAACTACCAAAACAATTCTTTTTTTTTTTCTTTTTTTTTTATTAAATCATAACTGGGTACATTAATGTGATCATGGGGCACCATACACTAGTTTCATAGACCGTTTGACACATTTCCATCACACTGGTTAACATAGCTTTCCTGGCATTTTCCTAGTTATTATGCTAAGACATTTACATTCCACATTTACTAAGTTTCACATATACCCTAGTAAGATGCACCGCAGGTGTAATATCACTAATGCCCCTCCCTCTGCCCACCTCCCCCCTCCCTCCCTCCCTTTCCCCTTCCCCCTATTCTTAGGTTGTAACTGGGTTATAGCTTTCATGTGAAAGCCATAAATTAGTTTCATAGTAGGGATGAGTACATTGGATACTTTTTCTTCCATTCTTGAGATACTTTACTTAGAAGAATATGTTCCAGCTCCATCCATGTAAACATGAAAGAGGTAAAGTCTCCATCTTTCTTTAAGGCTGCATAATATTCCATGGTGTACATATACCACAATTTATTAATCCATTTGTGGATCGATGGGTACTTGGGCTTTTTCCATGATTTAGCAATTATGAATAGGACTGCAATAAACATTCTGGTACAAATATCTTTGTTATGATGTGATTTTTGGTCTTCTGGGTATATGCCTAATAGGGGAATTATAGGATTGAAAGGCAGATCTATTTTTAGATCTCTAAGTGTCCTCCATATATCTTTCCAAAAGGAATGTATTAATTTGCATTCCCACCAGCAGTGTAGAAGTGTTCCCTTTTCTCCACATCCAAGCCAACATCTCTGGTCTTGGGATTTTGTGATATAGGCTAATCTTACTGAAGTTAGATGATATCTCAAAGTAGTTTTGATTTGCATTTCTCTGATGATTAAAGGTGATGAGCATTTTTTCATATGTCTGAAGGCCGCGTGCCTGTCTTCTTCAGAGAAGTTTCTCTTCAAATCCCTTGCCCAGCCTGCAATAGGATCCCTTGTTCTTTTCTTGCTAATGCATTTGACTTCTCTGTGGATTCTGGTTATTAAACCTTTGTCAGAGACATAACCTGCAAATATCTTCTCCCATTCTGAGGTCTGTTTGCTTGCTTTACTTACTGTGTTCTTGGCTGTGCAGAAGATTTTAAGTTTGATCAAGTCCCAGTAGTGTATTTTTGAAGCTGCTTCAATTGTCCGGGGGGTCCTCCTAATAAAATACTCACCCAGGCCGATTTCTTCAAGGGTTTTTCCTACACTCTCTTCTAGTATTTTTATAGTTTCATGTCTTAAGCAAAACAATTAATTTCTTAACAAATAAGTATGATTTAATTACAAAGAAATGCAAAGTGGTTTTAAAACTGTTTTTAAAGACAAAACATTACCTTTGTATTTAAAGGAAATCATATCAATTCAGAACTTATGAAACTGGATTTTGTTCCTATGGAGTACTTTCAACTCACTGATGCAAATTTCAGTTAATTACACCTTGATTAATTTATCCTTTCTTATTTTGAATAAGTCATGTTTTTCTAGAATTCACTCGCAGCCTTCATCTCACAAAAG
Source organism: Nycticebus coucang (assembly GCF_027406575.1). Taxonomy (NCBI): domain Eukaryota; kingdom Metazoa; phylum Chordata; class Mammalia; order Primates; family Lorisidae; genus Nycticebus; species Nycticebus coucang. Next base: position 37,380,706 of record NC_069792.1, read on the forward strand.
GGAAATAAAATTTCATTTGTATCATACTTTACTGACAACAAATTTGTTTGCATAAGAAATAACATTTTCTGAAGCATTCCAGTTTCACATTAGTAGCCCTTGGCTTTTTCCAGCATAGAAAATCTTGCTGCTTTTTAAAAACAAGCACTCAAGTAAAAATGGAGTGTTTGAAATGGAAATAAAATTGCTATGAATCTCAAATATTTTAAGATATATTGCTGTTATACAAGATCACCTTTATAAACATCCTTCTCCTTGTTTTCTTCAGAAGTATGTTCTATATAAATTACATATTGTCAAACTTACATCATATTTCATGCCCTAAAAGACTTTGGAAGATCTTGCAGCTGTAATAAATAACAATCAGAAGATACCACTGAAAAAAATCCAGCTATAAATTTAACTGTTTGACTAATAGACTCCCATTTAGAGACTAATGGCTTATTTTTTTCTTGAGTTATTATTTTTGGCAGAAACAGTTTGTTTATTTTTTTTGTGAACTGGGAATAATCTGAGATATATTCATTCCCAGTTTCTATGATTCTATTCTTCTAAAGGTAACTATCAAATATCAAAAATCTTTACTAGATAGCATTACTGTAAGAATAAATATATCCCCATTTAAAAATATCTCATTTGTTTGGCATTTAGCAAACAAATACATGTACAATACCAATCTGAGGAATTCCTCTGCTAACTTACTGTATCTTACCACTTCATTTTCCCAAAGGTTAAGACCAAATGACTGCACCTAGGCTGGCTATCCCAGTAACACAAGAATGTTGGGATGGGTATTGAGAAAAATGGCATTTTTCTTTTATTTTTTGTTATCAACTGTTGATTCATTATCTAATATTTATTTGCCACATTTTCACCAGTAGAATTAGGGAGAATGGATTCTCCATAATCTTTAGTAACTCTAAGGTGGGACTACCTAGTCTAGTGTATCTTCTATGGAACTCGCAATCCTGGGTGTTTTCACAGAATTCACTTTATTTATATACTAAAATCATTATTGGAAGACAATCATAAACTAGTACATACGTATTTTCAGAGTATACTTTTGTAATTACGCATTGGTGGTAAATACATTCATTTATTTCCTTCTCCCGCCTACCTCAGATGATAAAAAATCTTATCAACCAGTTTGATCTTTCTTAGAAACACATACCTCCTCATCAATTCATTATAAGAAATCAGTTTTCTATGGGAAGTGTGGAATTTTCATATTTTAATCTTAACTTGAACAAAGAGCCTGACTCTAGAAAAGAGGGATTGTGAAATAATAAAATATTTTTACAGGGCGGCGCCTGTGGCTCAGTGAGTAGGGCGTCGGCCCCATATGCCGAGGGTGGCGAGTTCAAACCCAGCCCCCGCCAAACTGCAACCAAAAAATAGCCGGGCATTGTGGCGGGCGCCTGTAGTCCCAGCTGCTCCGGAGGCTGAGGCAAGAGAATCGCGTAAGCCCAGGAGTTAGAGGTTTCTGTGAGCAGTGTGAGGCCACGGCACTCTACCGGAGGGCGGTACAGTGAGACTCTGTCTCTACAAAAAAAAATAAATAAATAAAAATAAAAAAATAAAAATAAATAAAATATTTTTACAGTACCTAGGTAGCTGATTCTAATTTCCCATTTTGTTTTGATGAAATATATAATAACTTCCTATATTTTTGTTCTATATTTGTTTATTCAGCATACATTCATCCACAGATTTTATACGTAGGTCACTATGAAAATGTTGAGACAGACTGTTATGGTTCATTATTTCACTTCAAGAAACACGGTCAACACAATTTTTTCTGATTCAGCCATGCAAGTTTCAACTTACTCAGCTTATCAGTGTTGCTGGGAGGGCTTCATTTGTTTCCATCCATGTGGATTTTACATTTATTGATATTTGTCTATCTCAAATGTATGTGGGTCATTCATAATGACCCACATATATAAGACACTGTGCAAAATGATAGTGATGTAGACACAATGGTGACTAAGGTAATTTTTCAACAGCCTTTCTTATAAGGAACTGCTATTTTGGTGGAAAAGATAAGCTTGTAATCATACAAAATAAACAAATAAAATAAAAACGAAAACCACTCAACTCATGCTTTAATCAAGGTTGTGAAAAATTCTATGAGAATCAAGAGAGAGGAGGCTAAATTACAACTACTGCGAAAATAAGACCACATTTTAAGGGTATGGTACATAAGTCCCTTTAGAAAATCCTGGTTCACTTTCTTCAATATGTATGTAGATTTTCAGTAGGGCACAAGAAAAGAGGAAATTAGCCAGAGTCACCAAGCTATTATAATTACTCACACACCCCCATTACATTTCTTCCTCCCTTGCAATTTTTACTATATTTTCTATCCTTCAAGATTATATTATATTCAGCTTATATTTTGCCAGTAGAGGGGCACTTCCAATTTACCTATGAACAGATTTTTTTTTCCTTTTCAATGAGAGCACCACAAAATATAAAACAATTAGTAAAGAGGATTCTACAATGGAAATTAATTAGTACAAGCATAATCAGCATAATATCAATTTGCTTAGCAAGTACAATGTTCTGATGCATATCAAGTTATCTGATTGTGTTTAAAAAATAAATTATTTACCTATATATAAAATAAAGAATTAACTTGCTTAAAAGGCAACTGATTTACTGAAAATCCATTCATGTACTTTATGTTTTATTTTTCTGCTTCAAGATTTGGGCAATGGTATGGGTAGTTTAAAATAACCTTTGCTTAGGTGTTAAAATATGTTATAAGATTATGTTCAGATGTAAACATATTTTATGTTTGAAAGTTACACATTTTTTTAGATACCATGAAGAAATTCCAGTGCATGCAAGATGGAGTAGACTGATTTCCCTCTGCTCCTTCACATTGAGTGTAACTATAAACTCTGGATATAGTGCAAACACCCACCAAAGGAGAGCCTGAGAGTTGGTAAGAAGCAGTAGCTGGTTTGGTGCCCAAGACCTGAGAGGCAGAAGAATGGCAGGAAGCATACTTTCTCCCACCCTACAGAAGGAGACCACACATAGTCAGCACATCCCAGCCCCCAACAGAAGACAATCCATGTAAGCTATTTCTCCCCTGGACTGAGCAACAGTTCCTGTGGCACCATCAACCAAGTCTGACACTGAGGAACAGGACAGCAGAGACCCTGTCAAAGAATAAGCAGGAAGAGCAAGTGCTCAGCAAAGAAATAGAAATTAAAAAGAAGAAATGCTTTCACATGTGATTGCATATTACAGATGAGCTTCCCCTTTCCTTGAAGGTGCACATTGACACTGTTGAGTAGCTCTGTTACATCTGTTAGAAAGGCAAGGTGTCATTTCCATTCTGCATCATTGATCTCTGGTACTTGTTTTTTGAAAGCAGAAAAGCTATAATCTGTGGAGGTAGGTCATAGAAATGTTTCAAATTCTCCCTCAACTTAGCCAATGGACTTCTGTGTAGTACAGAACATCTTCACAGGCAACATTTAGCTCAGACAGAAATTCCTGAAATTGTCTGTGGTTTAGTGTATTACTCTAATGAAGTTAACACAAGATACCACAGTTTTCATAACAGAGTCCCACTTCAGTGATTTACTACACAGCGCTTGTTGGTGGATGAGGCAGTGTATGGCTATTGGATGAGAATGGTTATGTTTGTCCATTTCTTCATTAATGTGAGCAATTACTCCTTTCTTAGATGCCACTATGCTAGGAGCACCATCAGTTGTCACATTGGCTAGTTTTTCCCAGTCTAGCTCCAAACTATTCACAGTTTGGCAAACCTTTTCATAAATATCCTCTCCTGTAGTTGTTCCTTTGATGCTTTGCAGTGCAGCAAGCTCTTCTGTGACTTCGAAATAGTCATTTGTACAACAAATAAAAATTAGAAGTTGTGCAGAATTATGAACATCATTACTTTTGTCAAGTGCCAAGGAACAATGGGAAAGGTATTTTTCAGAGTTTTGCAAATGCTGATGCAAATTGTCTCCCATTTCTTCAATCCTTCGTGTAGTTGAGGGTCCTCAAAGACTCACTGTAGTAAATAAATCAGCCTTCTCTGGACACATATCTTTGGCAACAGAAAGAAGTCATTCTTTACCAAATTCTCCCTCCACTAATGGTCTGCCAGTGCACGCTGTTATCTTGGCAACTTGAAAACTTGCTCACAGTGATGAAGTATTTAGCTGTTTCTGCTTCACAAAAGTATTTTGCTGAGTTGTCAATGTATATGTCAGTTTTAATATTTTATCTTTTCTCACTTCTCTGACCAAACTATCATATTTATATTTATGGTGAGTTTGATAATGTCAACACAAATTGTATTCTTCGAACACAGACACTATATTCTGGCATATCAAACACAGCTCTTTCCTTGTACTTCATGGAAAAGTAATCGTAAGTCCACTGTTTTTTGAATATCCTACACTCTGACTCAATTTTTCTCTTTCTTGATATCATTGTTTCCTAGGGTTTCCAAATTGCTATTAGTAAAATACATATACATATATATATATATACATACAGTGCTCCAAAAACAATATACCAGCAATAAATTTGCCCACACAGAGACATATAGACTGCACTGCCAATCAATGCAGTATGATCAGTGCCCATCAATGCAGTCTGATCAGTGTCCATCAATGCAGCCTTGCCAGTCCACATTATTTCAGCCTCGCCAGTGCCCATATGATGGAACTCTGCTTTTACCTCAGGCTCACACTGATGCAGTGTGGGAACAGGAACTATTACAGAGCTGGTTCCTCTACCACCTTTCCAGTTCACACTACCTTGTGTGAACCGCACTGCGATCTGTAAACTCGCACAGGAATCTGATCGCATGGGTGAGAAGACCCATGCGATCAGATTTCACTGCAGGAAAAAAGAAGGTGCATATGCCTTTTTTCTTCTGAATCTAATGTGATTTCAGCCATACAAGCATATGGCTGAACTCATACTGCTCAGAGATCACAACAGTGTGAACAGGGCTTACACAGCTAACAACATACAACATCATACACAACTGAATAGCAGTCAGAATACAAATGCACTTACTGGCAATTAAATTGGATTTCCTACTCCTTGGCTGTCTCCAGAGCTGGATTAAGTTCCCATGGGGCCCTAGGCAGATTACCAGTTTGGGGCCCCCATATGATAATACTGAACACTGACCATTTGCTTTAACACTGACCGCTGACCATTTGCGATAACACTGAGCACTGAACATTTGCATTAACACTGACTGCTGACCATTTGCGATAACACTGACTGCTGACAATTTGCATTAATACTGAGCGCTAACAATTTGCATTAACACTGAGCACTTCCAATTATCATAACCACTGAGCACTGACTATTTGCATTACCTCTGAGCTCTGACCATTTGCATTACCTCTGAGCACTGACAATTTGCATTAGTACTGAGCACTGACTATTTGTGTTATCACTGTGATACAACCCCCCCTAGAAACTATCCCAACCAACTAACCAACTTTAAAAAAAGGCTCTCCTAATTTCAAAAATAGGCTCTTCTAAGTTCAAAAAAAGGCGCCCCCATCTGCAAAAAAAGACCTCCTAACTTCTGAAAAAAAGGCCCCCCCTAAACTGCAAAAAAAGGCCCCACTAACGGCAATAAAAAGACCTCCTAACTTCAAAAAAAAAAAAAATCCTACCTTGTTCTTACCTCCATCCTTAGGCAGCAGCAGGCTCTGCACAGGCAACCTGGTGACTCTTCCAATTACACCAAAGACTGAGATGAGGAGTCAGAGACAGAGAGAAGGAGCAGAGTCAGAGAGTGTGGGGCACATTCCACACATGCACACTGCAGGCTGGACAGTGGGTTGCTAAGCAGGATGGCAATAACACCTGGTGGGGAGAGACAGAGATAAGGAGGGGTGGGGAGAGACAGAGAGAAGGAGCAGAGTTGGAGAGTTGGCACACATTCCACACATGCACACTGTGGCCCGGGACAAGTCAGTTGCTAAGCAGGACAGGCAGCTGTGGCAAAAACACCCGGCTGACCCGATAAATGTCCTCATTTGTGGCCTGCGGGCTGTAGTTTGAGGACCCCTGTTGTAGACACTGTGTTTTTTTTTTTTTATAAATTGAAGCTTCTGGCAACCTGCCTTGAGCAGGTCTGTGTTGGCAGCATTTTTTCCAACAGTAGGTGCTCATCTTGTGTCTCTGAGATGCATTTTGATATTTCTCTCAATATTCAGACTTTTTCATTATTACTGTATCTGTTATGGTGAATTGTGATCACTAATTTTTTTTTTTTTTTGCAGTTTTTGATGGGGCTTGGTTTGAAACCACCACCTCCAGCATATGGGGCCAGCACCCTACCCCTTTGAGCCACAGGTGCCAAATAATTTTGGGACTCCATAAACAGTGCCTATATAAGACAGCAAATAGACAGTAAGTGCTGTGTGTGTTTTGACTGCTCCACCGCCAGTTGTGCCCCCATCTCATCAGGACTCTCTAGTCCCTAAGATACACAGATATTGAAATTAGACCAATTAATAACCCTAGAGTGTCCTCTCAGTGTTCTAGTGAAAGAAAGAATTGTGTATCTCTCACTTTAAATCAAAAGAGGGACTTTATCTAATGCAGTCAGTGTAACCTGGTTTCTTGTACCCTCAATGAATCTCCAACAATTAAACAAACAAAAAAATCTAGAAATGCCTGAGCTTAGTGGGGATGGAGTGTCAAAGGATGAGATAGGCTGAAAGCTATTCCTTTTGTGCCAAACAGCTTCTCAAGCTGTGAATACAAAGGAAAATTTCTTAAAGGAAATTAAGTGTGACTCCAGTGAACACTAAAATGATCAAACAAAAACCAAACCCAAATAGCCTTTTTGCTTATATGAAGAAAGTTTGAGTGCTAGAAGATCAAACCAACCACAGCATCTCTTTTAGGCTTCCAGTGGTTCTCAACCTTCCTCATGCCGTGGCCCTCTAATACAGTCCTGTCACGACCCACAGGTTGAGAACTGCTGCAAGCCAAAGCCTAATCAGATCAAGGCTCTGACTCTTTTCAGTTCAATGAAGGCTGAGAGAGAGGAGAATGCTGTAGAACAACCTAAAAGAGGTTGTTCATGAGCTTTAAGGAAAGAAGATGACTCCTTTACATGGAAGTGCAAGGAAAATCTAGCTAAGGTCATTGATGAGGCTGGTAACACTCCCCAACATATTTTTAAAGTGAGAAAATCAGTTTTCATTGGAAAAAAAGAGTCCAGTTTCTAAAAATCTATTTAAGAAAAATTAATCTGAAATGTGGCCCGAAGAAGTCTTACTCTCCTCATTAAAGAGCAGGGTGATATTTGAGATATGCTTATACTAAAAAAAAAAAATGTGTTTTTTATCTGAAATTCAAAAAAAAAAAAAAGAAAAAAGAAAAAATTGAAGGAGAGTTCCTCTCAAAGAACAAAAATGGCCCTAATTAGAGAGCTTCACCAACTATCAGGGCAGGGGCCCCACACTTGCCTATAAAGATTCCAGCAGTTTGTAAATCTGCTGAAAATCATCCTGTCTCTTCCTTTAAGATGGGAAGTTTCTATGGTAGTTATCTTCTCCCTGTATACTCTGGTGTATTGGTCAGATATAGGTTGAGAGCTCCCTAGATCACTAATTGGTTACACAAAGAGGAACTACATTCTGACTTAGAAAGTACTATGCATGTCCTTAGAGATCTTGACCATAACTTGAATGCATTACTACATGGTCATATTTAGTTTTTCTCCTTTGTGGAGGACTGAATATACTCCATACATGGAAATAAAGAATGAGGTGGATATTTAGATCACAGAATAAGCTGGTGCACCATCCAGCCCATTTCCTCTTAATCACGGACTGAGCTAATCTCCGTTTGAACACTATTGTCTTTGTCACTTTATAGTTAATCTTAGAGGTCATGTAAAAGCTAGCAATGCCACAGGTAGAAAGCATCTTGTCCTTGGTTGTAAGGAGTGGGGACTCTCTGTAATTGACTTTATAACTTGAGTGAAGCCACTTTGAAGTTAGAAATATATTACATGTACTTAAAGTAGCCTATCTGGACAAGTTACTAGCAGCTTCTGGACCTCAACACCTAAATCTCAGTAACTTATGGTCTACGTACAAACATTTATACAAATGTCAGTATTGTATTTTTATTTTCCATGACAAATTGCACTGCTCTGTTTGGTTAATCAATGTTCAAAGATTTTTTTCTAAAAGAACAGGCACTGAAAAATGAAGTTAATAATTTTCATGTAATTATACATTAAATATCTAATTTGCCATTAATTTCAAGAATAAGAACATCCAAATTAATATATGACTTTAATTATATTAGGTAATTAAATTTCACAGTTTAAAATGATAATTAGTGCATTATTCATGATATAGCCTTTTAAAAACTTTTTAGATAAGAGAAAGCAATATAGTTTAATAAAAGGAAGAGAGTGGCCTTCATCTTTGTCTTTGTTACTTAAAATTTCACCACTTTTGATAAATAATTCTCTTTCAGCAGATGGATTTCACTTACTACAATAAATTAGGTTAGAAATACCTATCTTTTATAAAGTTTTGATAATATAATCAATGATAATTCCTAGCCTCACAGCCATTCTACCCAAAACACTTACATCCTTTGTATTACCCATTTTTTCAATCTCAGTAGTAGACACAACTATGAGTGAAATTAATTTTTATAAAACCATTCCTAACAAAATAAGATGTAGCAATGTGGACATTGGTAAAGCTGCACATAAGTCTATTTGTGTAAAATGTAGACTTCTAGGATAGAAGTCTGATGAAAATATTCATTCAGCATCAATTCTACATATGATTTCATATTTTATATAGTGAATTAGCTCTAACACTATTATCCATTAAGTAGCTTGCTTGTCCTATGAAGTTATTGAATAATTCCATGTGTTGTAATTTTTTTATTAAATCATAACTATGTACATTTGTGCATTTATGGGGTACAATGTCCTGATTTTATATACAAATTGGAATGCTCACATCAAACTGGTTAACATAGTTTTCACCTCACTTAGTTAATTGATGTGTTAAGACATTTATACTCTCCTCTTAATAGATTTGACATGTACCCTTGCATTATGCACAATAGGTAAGGTCCCACCAATTATCCTCCCTCTATCCTGTCTCCTTTTCCCTTCCCTTCACCCTTCCCTTCCCTCCTTCATAATGGGCTATAGTTGTGTTTTATCATTTGTATGAAAGTGTGGGTGATTATATATTGATTTAATATACACCATGACCAAGTTGGTTTTATCTCAGGGTTACAAGGTTGGATCAACATACATACATCTATACATATAATTCATCGCATAAACAAAATAAAAAACAAAGACCATATGATCCTCTCAATTGATGTAGAAAAACCTTTTGATAATATCCAGCACACTTTCATGATCAGAACACCAAAGAAAATAGGCTTAGATAGGTCATTTCTTAAACTGATATAAGCTATCTACAGCAAGCAGCCAATATCATATTGAATGGAATAAAATTGAAAATATCTCCACTCAGATCTGGAACTAGACAAGGATTCTCATTGTCTCCACTGTTATTCAACATAGTAATGGAAGTCTTAGCCATCACAATTAGGCAAGAAAAGGCAATCCAGGATATCTAAATGCAGTCAGAGGAGATCAAACTCTCACTCTTTGCAGATGATATGATCTTATAGCTTGAAAATTCCAGGGACTCAACTACAAAACTCTTAGAAGTGATCAAAGAATACAACAGCATCTCAGGATATAAAATCAATACTTACAAATCAGTAGCTTTTATATATACCAACAATAGTCAAGCTGAAATAATAGTTAAGGACTCCATTTCTTTCACTTTAGTGCCAAAGAAGATGAAATATTTGGGAATTTACCTAACAAAGGATGTGAAAGATCTCTATAAAGAAGACTATGAAACTCTAAGAAATAGCTGAAGATGTTAACAGATGGAAAAACATAACATGATCATGGCTGGGAAGAATCAAAATTGTTGAAATGTCCATACTACCCAAAGCAATCTATAGATTTAATGCAATCCCTATTAAAGCACCATTGTCGTACTTTAAAGATCTGGAAAAAATACTACTTCATTTTATATGGAATGAGAAAAACACCTCGAATACCAAGATATTACTCGGAAATAAAAACAAATCATGAGGAATCATGCTATCAGGCTATACTATATAAATCTATAGTGAACAAACAGCATGGTACTGGCACAAAAATAGAGAGGTAGATGTATGGAACAGAATTGAGAACCAAGAGATGAACTACTAAAATAATAATAGTGCTTAATAGTAGACTTTGAAGGTAAATGCAGCAAAAAAACAAACAAAAAAAAATATGCTAGAGAACCGCAACAAACAAGCTGGAAGAGTGTTCAGCCTTGTGTGTCCCCATGGAATTTTGGTAGAAGAGAGTATAAATCCCAACCAGAAGACAATAGAAATGGGAAAGCCTGGCTTCTAATCATCTTCCCAATTTCCAAACATTTGAGTACCCAAAGGCTCTGCCTTAGAACATGTTCTCTTTCTTTACTCTCTATGTGATCTCATTTCCTGACTTTGAATTTTATGTTTATACTGATGACTTCCAAACTAGAAACTTATGTTTCTAGCCACGTCTGAAACAATCTGATTTCTCTATATATTTAATAGTCCATAGGTAAGCCAATTGCAAATCCTGTAAGCTCTAATTTGAATCTGGAAAATTCTCACTCTCCAAATTGCCCTCCCCTCAGCCAAGCCCTCCGTCTGCTTGAGCTCTTTTCCCTGCAGGGGAGCCTGAACAAAGCAAAGTCATCCTTTCGGAATTTAACACAGATTTTTTCAGTCCTCTTTTAAAGCATCCCCAATTTGACTCAAAGGATAATTCAAACAGCATAAAATCTGAAAATTTCAATTTGAAGTGAATCCTTCTTGAATTTTCCGATCTCATCTCCAATAATTCTCTTCTTTCTGGCCCACTACTATGCTTGCTTTTCCTAGAACACACCAAATAAAATACATGCATGGCATTTTGTTCCTTTTCCCTGCATTCCTTATTCTCCAGACCATTCAAATATTATTACTTGCTCAATAAAGTCATCCTGGTCATTTGATGTAAGTAACATTCCCCTGCGCACTTCCCGTATCTTTCCGTACCTTGTGTTTTCCCATGAACTTCTGACATTGAATATAATGATTTATGTGTTTGTTTTAGTGTGCATCTATCTGTGTACACCTATTTTTGATCATCTTTAGCTATATGTTATATGCCCAGTGGCTAGAACAGTTCTTGTCACATAGAAGTTTCTTAAGTATTTTTTAGAAGAATGATTGATTGAATAAATAAATGAATGAACCAGTAGTAGTACATTTTGGCTCCAGAATTATAGTCTCTAAAATGATGTGCAAAGGATTCCCGGAATTTTAGAAAAAGCCAATAGGTCTTAATATTCTAATTATAACTTTTTCCAAAAGGTAAAACAAATGTACTTTTTGGTGTTTTTTTTTTTTTTTTTTTTTTTGAGACAGTCTCACTATGTCACCCTCAGTAGAGTGCCTTGGCATCACAGCTCATAGCAACCTCAAATTCTTGGGCTTAAGTGATTCTCTTGTTTCAGCCTTCCCCGTAACTGGGACTACTGGCACCCGCCACAATGCCCAGCTACTTTTGTTGTTGTTTTTGTAATTATCATTGTTGTTTAGCAGGCCTGGGCCAGGTTTGAACCCACCAGACCTGGTGTATATGGCTGGCACACTGCCTTCTGAGCTATGGGCACCAAACCAGAACAAATGTATTTTTGATTAATATTTGAAAGAGAAGATGCATGCTGCTCCATTCCTGTGTCTGACTTTCAGAATAAAATAAATGACATACTATGTATGGGGAATCCTAAGTAAAACATGGGAGTTGTGCTGTAATAGTAGCAATGGACTCATTTTAGAGAAACTATATTGTAATCTATTTGAGGGTATACTTAACTGAAGGTCAAGAAACAGTGTCAATTAAAACAGTTCTCACAAAATTGACTTGCTATTAAAAACTTGTGGCAAAAACTTCAATTAAAAATAATATGTGATACTAACAATATTAAATAAAAGTAACAATAAACAAAACACCAGAGGTATGACCTCTCCTGCCTTTGATATAAAAATAAAATTAAAATAAAGAAAAATAAAATCACCCCCCACATTAGAAATATGCATTGATTTATTTCTTGTGAATCTCCCCATATATATAAATATTGTCTTTGATATTTTGTATTGATCAATCTACCTGATAAATAAATATAGTAAAAGAATGTGAAACAGGCTTTTACTCATACTATGATGACTAAAAGTCACCAATAGAGTATACAACAACTCAAAGTGGAGTTGAAATGTTCTTAACACAAAGAAATGGAACCTGCTTGAGGTAATAGATACCTACCACAATTACCCCAATTTGATTAATATACCTTGTATTTCTGTATCAAAATGTCATATGTTACTGGTAAATATTAGTTATCACTTCTTTATAAGGTTTATATCTCCAGGGTTTGGATTCCTTTTCCCTACTTTGGACCCTTTTTGTCTTACTCCTTTGTCAATGTATCTGTCCTAAATATAACCAGCTATAAAATGCATCAAGAGTCAAATGAACATCCTATTAGTTGTATCTCTGTTAAAGGATAATATGAAAAATGCACTTATAGAAAGGTAGGATAATTCTGTAAGGGATTCCAGGGTTCCTCAAACTTTTTAAACAGTGGGCCAGTTCACTGTCCTTCAGACTGTTGGAGGGCCGGAATATAGTTAAAAACAAACAAACAAACAAACAACTATGAACAAATTCCTATGAACACTGCACATGTCTTATTTTGAAGTAAAAAAACAAAACAGGAACAAATACAATCACACGAATGCATGTGGCCCACAGGCCGTAGTTTGAGGACCCCTGGTTGGCAATAACTTCTGAGGGCTGACATTTGTTTCAGGAGAATTCTGGAACAGTGTAGAAAAACTTCCCCATCCCAAAGTGAGAGACCAAAGAATGACCCAGATGTTTCCAGCTGGAAGTATGAGATGAGTTTATTAGAGGTTTACTCACACAGAACTCCCACCTGCAGGCAGGGGCAGGAACTCTTTGAAGAGTAAAATCCACACTGCCTGCCTTTTTGTGGAGCTTTGAATTTTCTTCAGGCAGGTGACAGAGCTCTCTCTCTGCATCATTACAAGTTTACATGTGATTGGACCATGCAAATTGAACTACTGTTATTAAGCTCTTCTTACAGAGCTTGGTGCTTTATATTTCTTTCAGCTTCTTTGTTTTGATCCATAGCTGTAAATTCAAATTAAAAGAAATCTGTTAAAGATTAGAATATAGTTGTGGGGAATTGGTATTCTTCTGTCACATTAGAACTATGACATAATTTAGCAGTTTACTTAATGGAAACAATAGATAAATACATAAACTTCATTGTTATGGGCCCTTCCTGTTTCTCCTCCTGCCTAATCTTACTTGATTCACATTATCCTCATTCAGTTTAAACCACTAATTCAAGTTTCAAGGTCTCAATCACAAAATAGATATATTAGAGGGGGCAGAGGCAAGAATCCTGACTGAAGCCAGCTTTCCAAAGGGGCTCCAATCCAGAAGGATTTAAAGGACAGAAATTTAGCAAGTAACCTGGTGGATTGCAGCTGGGCCAGGAGAGAAGGTTGAGGAATGCACATCAGCCCTGCTGAAGCAAGCTGTGACCCCAAGAATACAAACAAAAGGTACAAAATCCATCGCCAAGTGGACAGGAGTCCCCTCCACCATGAGAATGGCTTGGAGTACTCCATATAAACAAGTGAGCAGAGTTCAAAGGTCCTCTCATTATATCCCATGGGAGAGACCCTCTATAAACTGGACCTACTTCCCCAACTAGGGTGCATGGCTCTCTCCTGCCAGGCATAAAACTGAATAAAACTGTATAGCTCCCAGCACTCCCCTCCACTCTCACTCTGAGGTCTGGAAGCCTATCCCCAAGGAGTACAGATTCTTGGGTATTTTCTCAAGAGGTGTGGACAGGGCATGAACTGCTGCTAGTCAGTACTGAGTCAGTGGCACGAGAGTGATGAGAAGATGGTCAGCTGAGAGAGAACCACACAGGAGCAGTGGTGCCCCGAGGCACAGAGCAGCAGCTGTTTTGGCAACAATAGAACTCACCCCTGGATATTCCAGAGTCACAACCCCCTGTCTCTCTGGGCAACCCATGAGTAAAGGGTTTGTCTGAGGCAGTACCGGCCTGAGTGGAGCTAGAAAACACACGAGCTAGAAACACAGGGACTAGAAAACACACGAGCAGAGCCAGCAGATTCCCAGGGCGGAGCTGACCCAAGAGGACCACTTTACTGAACCTAAGATGCACCCAGCTCCCAGGGAATCATTAGCCCAGACAAAGGAGGGCAGGAGGCTAGAACTGACAGCTAACCATGCTGTGAATACGAACTACCAGGCAGCAGCACAGACAGGGCCTGAGGTGAAGATTCTGTGAAATCAAAACAGCTTCTCTTCTGCTGGAGAATTCAGCCAGGACAGAAACAAATAATGCAAAGTTGTTCTGTTCTGTCAGTAACATCAATCAGGGGTGGGACTGGAACTGAGTGAACAGCCCCAGCCTCCATTAAGCATCCAAGGTTAGGCCTCACCTCCCCCCTAGTGGATAGTGGCAGAGAGCAACAGTCTGGCTGAGGAGACACAGATCTCCCTGTGATTCAGGAAGGTGCAAACCCCTGGAGTATCTGCTCATTGGAGGCAACTGGGTCACAGCCCTGCGGGGTTACCAGTGACTGGGTGTGAGAGAGGTGCAAGGTGGGAAAGGAGGCATCAACCTTCCCAAACTAATCTAATTGCTGGGTGGGTCCTTCTGACCTCACAAAGCACCAGAGCAAGCCATATTTGAGTTGTCAGCAGACCCCTGTGATCTAGTTGCCAGAGACCTTTTAAACTCTCCCAACTGAGACAGGTGCTGACTGAGACAATTGATTTTGACCTCTTGAACTGGACCAATCACCTGAGACTAACCAAGTGGTACCCTGGGTATGTGGTTGTGGGAGGTTTGATTTTTCCTTTCCCATTGTTGCCTGTGGGAGGTTGGGTGACTTAATTGCTGTATTTCTCCATAGCTAACACTTCAACCCAGAGTAACTGATTAACTAGGGTAGGACAGAGACCAGATGAAAACAAGACAGAGGCACTTAGCCCCACCACACCAAGCAGGTCCCCAGGTTCTCAGGCCATAGCACTGGAGGGTTGCTTGGCAAACCAGGGGAAAAGTTACAGACACCAGTCCCAACTTTTGGGCAAAGGACTGGTTAATCACTACTTCTGGAGCCCCCAACCCAACTTCTCTTTATCTGCTCATCTAGTCAAATGATGTAAAATAATCATGGGGCTGAATCAGCAGAAAAACTCTGGTAACATGAATAACCAGAGTAGATCAACCCCTCCCCAGGAAAGATATAGCAGACTCAACTGAAGATACCATTCATAAACAGATGGCTGAAATCGAATTCAGAATTTGGATTGCAACAAGATTAATAGAATGGAGGAAAAGTTGGAATTAGAAATTCCACAAGCCATACAAAATTTGTCTCAAGAATTCAACAAACCTAAAGACAAAATCACCGAAGAATTTGGCACATGGAGGCAAGAATTTGCAGTCCTCAAAGATCTGAAAAATACAGTAGAATCCCTCAGTAACTGAGTGGAACAAGCAGAAGAACGGATTTCTGACATTGAAGACAAAGCTTTTGAACGCTCCCAAACTCTCAAAGAGGAAGAGAAATGCAGAGCAAAAATGGGTCATTCTCTCAAAGAGTGCTGGGATAATTCGAAGAAATCTAATATTTGCCTCATAGGAATCCCTGAAAGTGATGAAGTGGCTTCACAAGGCACAGAGGCTCTTCTCCATGAAACTATGAAAGAGAATTTGCCAGACATGCCAAGAGATTCTGAAATTCAGATAGCAGACAGTTTCAGAACCCCAACAAGACTCAACCAAAATGAGACATTCCCCAGGCACATCATAATTAACTTCACCAAAGTTAATATGAAGGAGAAAATTCTGAAAGCAGCCAGACGTAAGAAGACCATAACCTACAAAGGGAAGAATATTAGCATAACTGCAGATCTCTCTGCTGAAAATTTCAACCCATAATAGGGTGGTTATTGACTGTTAATCTCCTAAAAGAAAATAACATTCAGCCTAGGATCTGGTATCCAGCTAAACTGAGTTTCATTTATGATGGAGAAATTAAATACTTTAATGACATTCATATGTTGAAGAAATTTGCTGTAACCAATCCAGCTCTTCAGGATATTCTCAGACCTATCCTCCATAAAACCAACCCAATCCTCTACCACGAAAGTAAACTCACTCAGAAACTTTTGATCAAACTCCAACTTCCACACTGGCAAAAGGATTAAAAATGTCCACTGGACTTTCAAAAAACTGGATACCCCAAATTCTACCAGGCTTATCAATATTCTCCATTAATGTGAATGGCTTAAACTGTCCTCTAAAGAGGCACAGGTTGGCTGAATGGCTACAAAAACTCAGGCCAGATATCTGCTGCATGCAAGAACCTCATCTTACTTTAAAAATAAATATAGACTCAGGGTGAAAGGATGGTCATCCATATTTCAGGCAAATTGAAATCAGAAAAAAAGCAGGTGTTGCAATCCTATTTTCAGATACAATAGGCATTAAACCAACAAAAGTAAGGAAGGACAAGAATGGTCACTTCATATTTGTTAAGGATAATACTCAATATGATGAGATTTCAATTAGTAATATTTATGCAACCAACAAGAATGCACTTCGATTTATAAAAGAAACTCTAACACACATGAGCAACTTGATTTCCTCCAGTTCCATAATAGTCAGAGATTTTAACACTCCTTTGGTAGTGTTGGCTAGATCCTACAATAAGAAGCTGAGCAAAGAAATTTTAGATTTAAACTTAACCATCCAACATTTTGAATTAAGAGACATCTATAGAACATTTCATCCCCAAAAAACTGAATACACATACTTCTCATCAGCCCACAGAACATACTCCAAAATCCATGACATCTTAGGTCACAAGTCTAACCTCCATAAATTTAAAGGAATAGAAATTATTTTTTGCATCTTCTCAGACCAACATGGAATAAAAGTTGACCATAGTAAAAACAGGAATCTGCATACTCATACAAAAACATGGAGGTTAAATAACCTTATGCTGAATGATAGCTGGGTCATACACGAGATTAAGAAGGAAATTACTAAATTTTTGGAACAGAATGACAATGAAGACACAAATAATCAGAACCTCTGGGATACTGCCAAGGCAGTCCTAAGAGGGACATTTATAGCACTGCAAGCCTTCCTCAAAAGAGTGGAAACAGAGGAAACTAAGAACTTAACAGGACATCTCAAGCAACTGGAATAGGAAGAACATTCCAACCCCAAACCCACTAGAAGAAAAGAAATAACCAAAATTAGAGCAGAATTAAATGATATTGAAAACAAAAGGATTATACCACAGATCCATAAATCAAAAAATTGATTTTTTGAAAATGTCAATAAAATAGATAAACCTTTGGCTAACCTAAACAGGAAAAAAAGAGTAAAATCTTTAATTTCATCAACAGAAATGACAAACATGAAATAACAACAGACTCCTCAGAAATTCAAAAAATCGTAATGACTACTACAAGAAACTTTATTCTCAGAAATATGAAAATCTGAAGGAAATTGACCAATACTTGGAAGATGTCACCTTTCAAGACTTTGCCAGAATCAAGTGGATATATTGAACAGGCCTATATCAAGTTCTGAAATAGCATCAACCATACAAAATCTCCCTAACAAGAAAATCCCGGGACCAAATGGCTTCACATCAGAATTCTAGCAAACCTTTAAAGAGGAACTAGTACCTATATTACTCAACCTGTTCCAAAATATAGAAAAAGAATGAATACTACCCAACATGTTCTATGAAGCAAACATCACCCTGATCCCCAAACCAGGAAAAGACCCAACAAGAAAAGAAGATTATAAACCAGTATCACTAATAAATATAGTTGTAAAAATATTCAATAAGATGGTAACAAGCAGAATCCAGCAACACATCAAACAAATTATACATCATGACCAAGTAGGTTATATATATATATATTTTTTTTTTTGTTTTTGTTTTTTTGTTTTTTTGTAGAGACAGAGTTTCACTTTATGTCCCTTGGTAGAGTTCCATGGCATCAAACAGCTCACAGCAACCTCCAACTCCTGGGCTTAAGCGATTCTCTTGCCTCAGCCTTCCAAGTAGCTGGGACTACAGGCGCCTGCCACAATGCCCAGCTATTTTTTGGTTGCAGTTCAGACGGGGATGGGTTTGAACCCACCACCCTCAGTATATGGGGCCGGCGCCTTATTGACTGAGCCACAGGCACCGCCCCGACCAAGTAGGTTTTATCCCAGGGTCTCAAGGATGGTTCAATATTCATAAATCTATAAGTATAATTCAGCACATAAACAAATTAAAAAACAAAGACCATATAATTTTCTCAATTGATGCAGAAAAAGCTTTTGATAATATCCAGCATTCCTTCATGTTCAGAACACTTAAGAAAATTGGTACAGAAGGGACATTTCTTAAACTGATATAGGCCATCTACAGCAAACTCACAACCAATATCATATTGAATGGAGTTAAATTGAAATAATTTCCACTCAGATCAGGAACAAGACAAGGTTGCCCATTGTCTCCAATGCTCTTTAGCATGGTAATGGAAGTTTTAGCCATCACAATTAGGAAAGAAAAGGCAATCAAGTATCTACATAGAGTCAGAAGGATCTAACTTTCACTCTTTGCAGATGATATGATTGTATACCTGGAACACCAGGGATTCTACTACAAAACTCTTAGAAGTGATCAAGGAATACAGCAGCATCTCAGGTTACAAAATCAACATTTATAAATCAGTAGCCTTTATATATATCAGCAATAGTCAAGCTGAAAAAACAGTTAAGGACTCTATTCTTTTCACAGTAGTGCCAAAGAAGATGAAATATTTGGGAGTTTATCTAACAAAGGAGGTGAAGGATCTCTGTAAAGAGAACTATGAAACTCTAAGAAAAGAAATAGCTGAAAATGTTAACAAATGGAAAAACATACCATTCTCATGGCTGGGAAGAATCAACATTGTTAAAATGTCCATACTACCCAAAGCAATATACAATTTTATGCAATCTCTATTAACGATCCACTGTCATACTTTAAAGATCTTGAAAAACTAATACTTCATTTCATATGGAATCAGAAAAAACCTCGAATAGCCAGGTCATTATTCAGAAATAAAAACAAAGCAGGAGGAATCACACTACCAGACCTCAGTCTATTCTATAAATCGATAGTGATCAAAACAGCATGGTATTGGCACAAAAACAGAGAGGTAGATGTATGGAACAGAATAGAGAACCAAGAGATGAACCCAGCTACTTACTGTTATTTGATGTTTGAAAAGGCAATTAAAAACATTCAGTGGGAAAAAGATTCCCTATTTTACAAATGGTGCTGGGTGATCTGGCTGGTGACCTGTAGAAGAGTGAAACTGTACCCACATCTTTCACCATTAACTAAGATAGTGTCTCACTGGATTAAATATTTAAAATTAAGATGCAAAACTATAAAAATACTAGAAGAAAGTGCAGGGAAAATGCTTGAAGAAATCAGTCTGGGCGAATATTTTATGAGGAGGATCCCTGAGCAATTGAAGCGGCTTCAAAAACACTACTGTGGCCTGATCAATCCATAAAGCTTCTGCATAGCCAAGAACACAGTAAGTAAAGCAAGCATACAGCCCTTGGAATGGGAGAAGATACTCGCAAGTTATGTCTCCAACAAAGGTTTAAACCAGAATCCACAGAGAACTCAAATGTATTAGTAAGAATAGAACAGGTTATCTCATCTCAGGCTGGGCAAGGGGCTTGAAGAGAAACTTCTCTGAAGAAGGCAGGTGCACAGCCTACAGACATGAAAAATGCTCATCATCTTAATCATCAGAGAAATGCAAATCAAAACTATTTTGAGATATCATCTAACTCCAGTAAGATTAGCCAATATCACAAAATCCCAAGACCAGAGATGTTGGCGTGGATGTGGAGAAAAGGGAACACCTCTACACTGCTTGTGGAAATGCAAACTAAAACGTTCCTTTTGGAAAGATGTTTGAAGAACACTTAGTGATCTAAAAATAGACCTGCCATTCAATCCTACAATTCCTCTACTAGATCAAAAGTCACATTATGACAAAGATATTTGTACCAGAATGTTTATTGCAGCCTAATTCATGGAAAAAGCCCAAGTGCCCGTTGGTCCATGAATGGATTAATAAATTGTGGTATGTGTACACCGTGAAATATTATGCAGCCTTAAAGAAAGATGGAGACTTTACCTCTTTCATGTTTACCTGGAGCTGGAACATATTCTTCTCAGTAAAGTATCTCAGGAATGGAAGAAAAAGTATCCAATGTACTCAGCCCTAGTATGAAACTTATTTATGGCTTTCATATGAAAGCTATAACCCAATTATAAACTAAGAGTATGGGGAAGGGGAAGAGGGAGGAAAGGAGAGTGGGAAGGATGGGGAGAGGGAGAGTGATTGGTGGGATCACACCTATGGTGCATCTTATAAGGGTATGTGTGAAACTTAGTAAATGTAGAATATAAATGTCTTAACACAATAACTAAGAAAATGACAGTAAGGCTGTGTTAACCAGTGTGATGAAAATATGTTAAATGGTATATAAAACCAGTGTATGGTGCCCCATGATTGCATTAATGTACACAGCTATGATTTAATAATAAATAAATAAATAAACAGAGATAACAAAAGTAAAACAAAGATAGATATGAAATGATAGATGTGATATGTATGGTATCTTTGCTGATTTAATTTAATGACAAAACTGTTGTTTTCTTATGGATAAGAGGTTAGTTTCATTAAATTACCATAAAATAAGCAGAGTCTCATTTAAATTATTTAATACTATTTAAAAATGAGAGTATATATATAATTGCATGATTATTTTCATAGAATATTTTGTCTTGTCATTTGATTGAATATATTTGTGTATACAGAAGAATCTTTAAACCACGAAAATTTTTTCATATAAAAATATATTTAAGTTTCTTGAATATGAAAGTCTTTAAGGAGTAAATTACATATCATTTCCTAGTGAAAAAATGAACACATTCTAAGTATAAAATTAAGAAAATTTGTATTTCTTGCCTATTACATTAAAATAGGTAATAATTTAGTATGTAAGAATATATTTTTTCATGTTATTACATGTATATCAGATATATAAATAATAATAATAAAATGTTGTATTTGGCATATATCATCTCACAGAAAAATATGCGTCAATTTAAATAAGCTTCTAGAAGTCAAGAGTCTCTATAAGAAAGTGCATCAGAATACACCAGCTGGGAATTCAAAGATGAGCTTTGGTTTATGGGTTTCAAGACAGCTTTGAAAACTTTTAGTAACTGGCCGATATCTTAGGGAGGGCTCATGTGATTCATGGAATCCTACTTACTAGATTCCCATGGAGTGACAAGCTCAAGGACAAGCATTCTAAATAAATTCACTTGATCCTGCATGACATTAGCAGATGTACAGAAGATGTTCTTTCTGAGCACAGCTGAATCTTTTTAGTGAGTATTATAGACTAAATGGAGTAAACAATTAGGATCGTTCCATTTTAGATGGTGGAGTTTGTAGAGAACATGATAAAATTTTATCCATCCTAACTCTAAATTACCCATCCATGAAAACTAAATTTTATGATATTTCTGCATAGCAAGTAAGAAATTTGGGGAATATGGTAAATGTACACAATGAATAAAATATATACTAATATATTAATGAGTCTCAAATAATTTCCTAAAATATAAATTTGGTTAATAGTGCAATAGTTCAAAAATAGCATAAAGTATTAGTCATGCATGATAAATTAATAATTGATTGCATAGGTAAATTGCAGCAGTCTGGTATTTATACTTGGAGGTAGCACTATGCATTGTGTATATATATATACAGACACAGAGTATAGTATGTATACACACACACAGAGATAGAGAAAGAGAGAGAGACTATGAAATCTGAAAAACATAGTTTGAATCTTTTTTTTTTTTTTTTTGTAGAGACAGAGTCTCACTTTATTGCCCTCGGTAGAGTGCCGTGGCCTCACACAGCTCACAGCAAACTCCAACTCCTGGGCTTAAGCGATTCTCTTGCCTCAGCCTCCCAAGTAGCTGGGACTACAGGTGCCCGCCACAACTCCCGGCTATTTTTTGGTTGCAGTTTGGCTGGGGCTGGGTTTGAACCCGCCACCCTCGGTATATGGGGCCCGCGCCCCACCGACTGAGCCACAGGCGCCGCCCCATAGTTTGAATCTTAGTTCTACTTCTACCTCATATTGTCTATGTGATCATGGAAATGACATTTCTGATATTTATTTTTTACCCAACAGTGAAGTAATTAACTCAGCTATTGTGAATTTAATGACATATTCCCAGAAAATCAGTTGTATAACTTGTTTTGAGGGGAACAAACAGGGTCTCACTCTGTTTCCCAGGTTAGAGTGCAGTGATCTCATCATAGCTCATTGCAACCTGAAATTACTGGGCTCAAGAAATCCTCCTGCCTCAGCTTCCTGAGTAGCTAGGTCTATAGGTGCTTGCTAATTTTCTTAAACTTTTTGAAAAAGCAGGATTTTACTATGTTACCTAGGATTGAGCTCCTGGCTTTAACTGTTTCTTCAGTTTCTCAAAACACTGGGATTATAGGCCTGAGCCACTGGGCCCTGCCAGTTCTGATCTTTATTGATTAGCCAGTAAATAATAGTTCTATATTTTTCCCTTAGCTTCCTTTCCATCATGATTTCGGTAACTTGAGTGAATTGTGTACTCAATAAACATGAACTGAATCACTTATAAAATCCTTATACTCCTAGATAAACCATTAATATGATACACTGTGACATCTCATATACTTTTTAATAATTTTTTTAAAAAGCATACATTAATTATTTACAAAAGAATGAATTCAACAGTTGAAAGAATAAGTTGTCTGCAGTACAGTCAACAGTGTATTTAACAGAAAATATCTTTCTGCCCTTATAGAGTTTCATTATAAGAAAGAAAAGGCTAATGAGTGATAAACCCAATTTAAAAGAAAAGAGGTAGAGGAAAATAAAGTAGACTTGCAGTTCTTTCTTTTCTGTGATGTTATTTGATTGTATTTTATCCAACCTTACTAATTTGCTTGGGTAATATACTGAGATGGTATGCTTATGTGAGTTCCTAGGTCAATCTCAATTATATGTGTATCATAATTTTGAAAGTATACTTAAAGGAAATAACTAGGTGAAATAAAAATTTTTGGTAATGTACATCTAAGAAGTACAATAGGTCTAAGCATTTTTTTCACATACCATTAACATCTAGGCGGAAATGCTATTAATTAGAATAGTGTTCAAAGAAACCAACTATAGTACAATGCAAGAAAATCTTTGCACTGACTTTTATTCATTTTTGCTGAGTTTTCCAAGAAATATATAATAATATAAGAAATTTTAGACCAAGTAATTATATTTTCTTGAAAAACTTATGCCCTTTGATCACCTTTCAGACAATCCCATAAAGCTTGAAATTTACTGTAAGGAAAAATAAATACAGTAGAACCTCTATAGTTGACCATCTCCTTTAGTTCATCTAATTTTCATAGAGCACAGATGCACCATGTGCACATATCAGTACAGTAGGCCTAGTTCCTTATGTTGACCACCTCTATATGTTGACCAGTGTGTTACAGTCCTTTGTGTGGTCAACTTACAAAAGATCCTACTGTACGTTTTGTATTAACTCCAAAGGTTTCCCCACAAAACATAAATGATGAGATGTTTTGACCAAAACTGTAACTGTTAGGTAGGAATAAGGAGGAAGGGCAACAGATGTTTTATCTAGGAGTGTTCATGAAGAGGCAGATGATGTTTTTTTACTAGGAAGAACAGTATAAATAAAGCCTATCACACATTTTATGCATCAAACATAGGCAGCAGACACATTGTCACTTTTATTTTTCTCAAAGCGATGAAACAATCTTGAAGGTCTTTCCATTTCTAACACTGTGTGACAAGTTCCTATCTAAAATTAATAATAGGACATTTTCATATTACTTGGATAAACATAAAACCAGTAATCTTCTTTACTTTATATTTTCATATTTCAATATTTTCATTTGACCCTTAATATGAAAAATTTGTTTATTCCAAAACAAATAATTTTTAGAATGGTCCACAAAAATACTTGAAATTACTGGAAATGGTGACTTTTATAAATATTTTGATTTGTTTTAAGTGAGTTTCAATGTAACAAATAGTTTTTTTAATGCAAAGATATTATTAATAACTTTGGTTGGACATTTGTACTTCCTTTGATGTTACATTTTGCATACAATTTATTTTCATACCATGTTTTAAACTGTTATGAATACATATCAAAATAGATTTATCAAACATAATGACTCTACTTGATAGTTAAAAAATCTTCGCTATCTTTTAGTTTGTTTGTTTTATATTTTATATTTAACTTTTCTATTACTTCAAATGTTTTTTGGTGTATGATACCAAACTTTCTTGTTTCATAAAATGGCTTATTTTAAAAACACTATATCAAAACCATACATCTCGAGCTACATCGTGAGTAGCTTTGAGGAATTAAACCCACTCATCTGTGACTGATTTTATCATATTTAAATTCTTGCCTTAATCTATTTCATTTATCATATGTTATTTTTTAATGAATCACACTACATTAACAAGAATATCCCATCAAGTAACAAAGGCAGATAATAGTGATTTTTAAAGCAGAGAAGTTTATTGCATTCTTCTGTGCAAGTCCTCGTAGAAGCAGCTCAGTGCTGATGTGACATCTCCACAGCACTGGAAATCCAGGCTCCATTTTTACTGCTCTGCCATCCCAGGCAAACAGCTTCACACCGATAGTCTAAGGCAGACAACCATTTTGGAGAAGAGCTGCCAAGGTTTCTGTCTTTTAAGGGCAGATCCCAGAAACATAGATACCACTGTGGCTTAAAATTCCTGGTCCAGAATCTAGTCACAAAGGCACGTCTAGCCAGAAGAGACATGAAATGCAAATTAAGCTGAACAACCACATACTGAGGTAAAACTCCTTGTGCTAAAGAAGAATTGGAGAATAAACTCTGGACAGGAAAAACAGTAATCTTTGCCAGATAGACCCAATTAACTACTGTGGCTTTGTGTTTTGACAACTGGTAAGGAAAATCTCTGCTTAATTCTTCTCAGTGCCATATTTATTTTGGCTATTCCCTCCATTTATTTTGCCAGAGGTATTTAAAATCATCTTAAAATAAAAGAAAGTGATTTTTATTAGATCTTTATCAACCTACAAATTATTTTGAAAAGAATTTATCATTACAATATAATGTATTCTCACTCACTAAGTAGATCAGCTTTTTATTTATTGAGGATATAGAGAGCGCGCGAGCACTACCTCTTGGCAGTGTTCTTTTTGCTTTTCTTTTTAGCTTCAGTTTCTTCATCAAAGGTTCTCAGCATCCTTAATGTCACACCTATATATTTTTTTGAGGTAGCTTTGAGACATTAAACCAGCAATTTTCAATTTAGGATCATTTTTGTTATTTGAATATTTAACCTGCACTGCTATTGAATATTCATTTACCCCAAATATTTCAATTGTATTTCTTCATTATGTTATCCACAAGTAATAGTGATTTTTCCCTACTTGGATCTAATTTTTTCTCTGAGTTCTATGTCCTCTATCATATAACTAATATGTAATGTAAGAATGACTAAGATTATGTTAAGTATTAAATGAGAAATGAGATATTTAACAACTTATTCTTGGCATGAAGGAAATGTCTCTTCTTTTCAGCTTTCACTATGTTTATGTTTTTGATACATATTGTTTGTATTATCTAAGAAAATAATCCACTTTTAATTTTAATAGATTTATAAGGGAATACATATTGATTCCCACAACTAATGATATGATCACATTTAAACAATTTTTTCCATTGATTTCATCATTGCAATAGATTTCCTGACATATAACTGTATTTTCAATATGGAAGAAATATTTCTGAAAATATTTATTGGGACTTTATGATTTAATTAAATCATATCTTTTAGTATTTAACTTAACTTGTTTGTTTGAACAATGATCTTGATTAAATCTTGTCTAAAGTCTTAGAATGGGATTTTGTTTATTTGGTGTGTGCTTGATTACTTGGGCATATTGGCCATGTATGGCTAGTGTTGTTTGGAGTTGATAAAAATCGCTCATTTATTAAGTTAGTCAACAACCTACATTTGTGGTTAAAAAAGTAGAATATCAGTGTAGAAATAAAACATTTAAATAAACCCATCTGTGTATGGAATACACCAGATGGGGATGAGGGGTTAGAATGGCTGGAGAAACGAGAAATTCGGAGCAAATCTGATTTTAGGGACAAATGCTCCTGAGGCAACTACTGTCCAATAGAAATACATTGAAAGTAACTCAGTAATTTTGATTAGTCTAGTATAAACATTAAAATTGACAAGTAAAATTAATTTTAGTAATATGCCATCTTTAAACCGTTAAACGGTTTAAAACTTTAACTTTTGCTTTAAATAGCAAAAATATTATTTTCACATTTAATTAATGTACAAATTATTAATGAAATTTTATTCAATCCTTTCTTTGTACACCTTTAAAATCAGTATGTACCTTATACTAATTGCACATCTTAATTTGGACTAGTTGTGTTTCAAGTGCTCTATAGCCATTTGTAGCCAGTGGTGACTGTGTGGTGTTAGGATTTGACTAATTGGAATAGTTATCAATTTAAGTATTCTGAGCACATTCACATTGCTGTATATATGCAATCTCACTTATACCTATGGGTCTGTTTCTTCAGAGTTTCAGAGTCTGGGCATAACCTTGCCATGAACTCCCTAATTTATAGCTGTATTACTTAATCTATGGATCAACTAGAGTCTGGCAGATATTGATGGTCTTGACGGATAGCTGTGTATGATTTTTACATTCCATTTACTATTTTATATATAATTCAACATGTGGGAAAGTGGATATGAATTTCAATGACCTTTTCACTTTAAAGCTGTTAGTTTCACTGAAGCTGCTTATTTTAACAATCATTTTTCACAAAAATATCAGAGGAAAGCATCTAGTAGGAACTTTCTTAGACTTGTAGTTCTGCTATGAAACATATTAGAACACATATACCATGACAGGATGCCGATTCAATTTACCATTGTCTTTTTAATCAGATGCAACTTACGTGGGTGACTATGCCTGTGGGACTGCTAATCCAGACATGTCCTACTAGTGACCTTCCACTAACTCAATGCAAAGAGTTTTTCTTTTTCTATGTACCAAAATTATGTAGTATGGAGAGAATTCATTCTATAAAAAGGTTTGGTAGACAACTCTACCACAGCCTCCAGATGTGGTATTTTGTTAGAATTTACCTTTTTATTGCTCCCATTTTGATTTATGTTGTACACTACGTCTTATATCGATAATAATATTTTTGTAATGTTTTATGACAGATATTCTGACATAATAATTTATGAAGAGCTATCCTTTTCATGCTTATTCATATCATTCAGATTTTAATTTCTTTTATATTTAGTAATATACTTTTTAAGTAATTATAATAATTTTAAATTTTAAAACATTTTTTATTGGCTGGTGCCTGTGGCTCAAGTGGCTAGGGCACCAGCCATATACACCTGAGCTGGTGGGTTTGAATCTAGCCCAAGCCTGCCAAACAACAACAAGGGCTGCAACCAAAAAAACAGCTGGGTGTTGTGGCGGGTGCCTATGGTCCCAGCTCCTTGGGAGGGAGAGGCAGGAGACTCGATTTAAGCCCAGAAGTTGGAGGCTGCTGAGACCTGTGATGCCACAGCACTATACCCAGGGGGACAGCTTGAGGCCCTGTCTCAAAAAAAAAAAAATTTATATTAATTATCCATTCTACTCTTGTATATTTTAAAATCACTATTGACCATATTTTTAATTTCTCAATTTTCCTTGTACAATTTTTGCAGTTCTTGATCGGAGTTTCTCTTTATTTATTTTATAAGAAAATCTTTATTTTTAATTAGTAATAACTTATGTTAATTTATAATTTTGATGGAATTGGTGTTTAGCTTTGGTGGTTTGTTTCTGCTTTCAATACATTTGTTAATATCATGAAATACCTGCTTTTCTTTGTAGCCTAGCTTGGAACAATATTTTTTATTGCTTTATGAACAATTAGTGACATTATTTGTATAAGTAAATATTTAATATTTATCAATAATTTTGCTGTATATTTTAAATATTATTTTTAAATTCTTTGTGTTTTTTTACTTTTAAATTTAATATTTCATATACAATTGTATATTAAAATAATATTACATAATTATGGGTATTAATACTCGGATTCAAATTTTTTCTGCTTATCTCTTCTTTTAGACATTTGTCTGGCATATAATTTTCAATATGTATATATTGTTTAAAAATAATTATTTTCTTTAACAATTCTTTCTTATTAAATCAAAGATTTGCATTTCTTTTGTTAAGGACTGTAAATCCTTTACAATTATTTTTAATTTAATATTTTTAGCTCCTAATTTATTCCCTTATTGTCCATGTTGTCTTATAATTTCCTAATTTATTTTGTATTATTTAACATACTAATGGTACTAATATCACTAAATTTATATATTAAATAATAATATATATTATATTTAATATTATATATTAATATAATATTAATATATATCATTAAATTATATATTATATATTATTAATATTATATATTAAATTATAATTAATAATATATTAAATAATAATATATTATTTAATAACAAAATTTTGGAAAATAATTTTTAAAATTTAGTTATCAGCAAAAACTTAGTAATAATAAAGTGAATGTCATCAATTTCTGGAATGAAATAACTATTTTATCTCATTCTTTCCAATTTCAGAAAGCTAAAATTATATATATATATATTATCTTACTCTTCAGTAATAGTAAATCTTTTTAAATTTGTTATTTTTCTGTATATCTTTCAGCTCGTGGTCAAGTTTAAAAATATTTGTTACATTCTTAATGCTTCATAATTTATTTCTTGTTTAGTCATTTTTTAAAGGACCCAATATTTGCTACTAGAATTTAAATTCTGTGTACCTTAAAAAATTTATAGATCAGTTAGGTAGGTATAAGTATTGATAGCATTCAAATTTAGTTATCAATGATAGCTTACAAGATATCCTATAGGTTAGATGGGTAAGATGATTTAAATATACAACTTTACCTAGTACAGCACCTTCCAGGGCAGTGTCTCTCTCTCTCTCTGTCTCTCTCTCTATCTTTCCCCTTCTCTTTCTCCCCTCTCTTTCCTGACCTGTCTCCCCTTTCACTTTCTATAATTAAGACAATTCCTTGACAATTTAAAGCAATTTGCTGCTAATCTTCTATGCTAAGATGCAATGTGTTAGTGCCATCTTCTATCTCTGACTCTGTACCACTGTTAGTCAATCCTGAAACAAGCATAATTAGAACACGAACATAATTAGAACACATAATCTGTACCACTGCTAGTCCATCCTGAAACAAACATAATTAGAATTAGAAAAGATGAATATGTTGATTTTGGACATGAAAAAAAGTCACAGCTTTTTAAAAAAGTAGTACTTAAATATTACGATTTGGAGTCTGCCATCTTTTAGGTATGAATTATGTTGTGTTGAAGGGTATATTGCTCCTATTATATAGCATAAAAATTTTAATAATTTTTGACGAATTTTTTATCTTCCAGTCTTGCAGCCATTCTCCATTGTTTGTCACTAAGAGTACCTCAAAGTGAAAACAAGGCAGAAGCAACTAATCTAGACAACTGTCAGTAATCCGGAATCTGCAAAACTAATACTGTACACCCCTTAATTCTTTGTTACTTCTCAGTATATCTATATTTATAACTCACAAAAGCTGTGAATTCAGTATAAAATTCACAAGTGGAAATATGCATATGCTCGCTCTCTCTCTCTCTTTCGCGCGCGCACACACACACACACACACATAAGCATTTTTATTCATGTAACACTTGACACGAAGTCTTTTTTTCTTCTTCTTCTTCTTCTCTCTTGCTCTGTCCCCCAGGCTGGAATGCAATGGCCTGATCATAGCTCACTGTAACCCAGAATTCACTGGCTCAAGCAATCCTCCTCCCTTAGCCTCCTGTTTAGCTAGGAATACAGGTGCACATTACCATGCTCAGATTTTTTTGTAAAGACAAGAGCCTCACTGTATTGTCCAGGCTTGTCTCAAACTCCTTGCTTCCTCACTACTTCTGTGTTGGCCTCCTCAAATTCTGAGATTACAAGAGTGATCCCACGAAGTCTTTTTTGACCAATGACCATGAAAATTAAAGGACCAAACTATGAATGAAATACAAATTTAGAACAGTTTGGGTTGTCTGACAGTTAATAAAAACATTCGTGGGGTGGAATACAAGGCAGATGAGGTACAAAAACCTTGTTACAACATAAAGTAAGTAAATAACATAACAGAATAATATAAGAATAAACAAGAATAATAAGCACTGTTGAAAAGCTTCAGAGAAAGGATTCTTTCAAGATATCTGGGGAAACAAATTAGGTTTTAGAAGAGAACTTTGAGCTTTATATTAAATTATTCATTTAAATATTTTTTATTTATTTTTTAAATCACAACTTTATAGAGCTACAATTTACATGCAAAATCTAAATCCATAAAATATAGTATTTTGTTATTTATTTTGACAACTCAAGATAGTGATCATTTCCATCTTTCCAAAAAGATGTTTTGCATCATTTTATTCCTTCCTTGGTTTTCACCTTGAAAACAGTCACTGATGTGCTTTCCATTAGTTAAATTTAGTTTTTCCTTTGAAATATTTTGTGTAAATGTGTTTATATCAGGGTTGAGGAAACTTTCATGTTGGAAGGAAGCATTAATTTAGCTATAATCAAATAAGGGGGCCACATTTAAGAAACTTCAATTAGATATACTTAAACCTGACAATTATTTTGTAAAAATCTAACTACTATGTACTATAGTATTTGTTAATTTTAAAGTTAACTCACCTTTTAATGACTTTGTTGTGTCTGTTTTTTGTTGGAAAATGTTGGAATACTTGGTTACAGCATCGAGGTCTGCAGTTTCAGTTGATCCTCTAGATGAGTATATGTCATTCATAACCTTAAGGGTGTCTTGATTTGGGTTAGGTAGGAGAATGATAGATTTTCAGCAATAAGTGGTTGAAAAGCAAGAAAGCATTTTTTTAGGCATGCTGTAAGGTATTCTGCATTTTTTGATATTTCAATTGGATCTTTCTTAGTATTAAATAATGACTTTAAAATGTCATCTACTGAAAGTCAATCAATTCCATTTATCATTATTTAGGTGTCATAGTGATGTCAACTACGTGTAGGTAAAATACTAATTTGAATGTGATGTTACAATTCTCAAAGTCAGTGAAATTTTTATTGTTTTCTCCAAGTAATATGTCTATCACAGCTGAGTATTCTTCAAATGATTTACATATATCATCCTGCTCATCAACAACCCTCGCTAACTGGGGAAAATCTTTATTTGAAATTTCCATTGAAGGAATTGTTTGGAAAAAATATATCTTTAAATTAAATTCTTGGATTTTTTTGGCCACATATCATGCATAGACTTAGTTGTACCTGGCAAAGAAAAATTGAAGTCTTTTTGATTTGATATGATTCTTAAAGAAATCCTTTAATAATTCACACTGTCAATTTTGTTCTTCATAAAATTTCCTGGTCTCTTCTCACAGACATACCTATCCAATGAATTTAGAATGATACAGCAAATCCACACTTACTATGTCATCTTTTTTTTTTTAAATTAAATCATAGCTGTGTACATTAATGTGATCATGGGGCACCATACGCTGGTTTCATAGACAGATTGACACATTTTCATCACACTGGTTAACATAGCCTTCCTGGCATTCTCTTGGTTATTGTGCTAAGATATTTACATTCCACATTTACTAAGTTTGACATATACCCTTGTAAGACGCACAGCAGGTGTAATCCCACCAATCCCCCTCGCTCCGCCTAACTCCCCCCTCCCTCCACTCCCTTTCCCCCTTTCCCCTATTCTTAGGTTGTAACTGGGTTATAGATTTCATGTGAAATCCGTAAATTAGTTTCATAGTAGGACTGAGTACATTGAGTGCTTTTTCTTCCATTCTTTAGATAATTTACTAAGAAGAATATGTTCCAGCTCCATCCATGTAAACATGAAAGAGGTAAAGTTTCCATCTTTCTTTAAGACTGCATAATATTCCATGGTGTACATATACCACAATTTATAAATCCATTCGTGGATCAATGGGCACTTGGGCTTTTTCCATGACTTAGCAATTATGAATAGGGCTACAATAAACATTCTGGTACAAATATCTTTGTTATGATGAGATTTTTGGTTTTCAGGGTATATGCCTAGTAGAGGAATTGTAGGATTGAATGGCAGATCTATTTTTAGATCTCTAAGTGTTCTCCATACATCCTTCCAAAAGGAATATATTAATTTGCATTCCCACAAGCAGTATAGAAGTGTTCCCTTTTTTCCACATCCATGCCAACATCTCTAGTCTTGGGATTTTGTAATATGGGCTAATCTTACTGGAGTTAGATGGTATCTCAAAGCAGTTTTGATTTGCATTTTTCTGATGATTAAAGATGATGAGCATTTTTTCATATGTCTGTAGGCTGTGTGCCTGTCTTCTTCAGAGAACTTTCTCTTCAAGTCCCTTGCCCAGCCTGCGATGGAATCACTTGTTCTTTTCTTGCTTATATGTTTGAGTTCTCTATGGATTCTGGTATTAAACCTTTGTCGGAGGCATAACCTGTAAATATCTTCTCCCATTCTGAGGGCTGTTTGCTTGCTTTACTTACTGTGTTCCTGGCTGTGCAGAAGCTTTTTAGTTTGACCAGGTCCCAGTAGTGTATGTTTGAAGCTGCTTCAATTGCTGGGGGGGTCCTCCTCAGAAAATACTTGCCCAGACAGGTTTCTTCAAGGATTTTCCCTGCCCTCTCTTCTAGTATTTTTGTAGTTTCATGTCCTAAGTTTAAATCTTTAAACCAGTGAGAGTCTATCTTAGTTAATGGTAAAAGGTGTGGGTCCAGTTTCTGTCTTCTGCAGGTTGTCAGCCAGTTCACCCAGCACCATTTGTTAAATGGGAATCTTAACTCCACTGAATGTTTTTAATTGGCTTGTCAAAGATTAAATAATGGTAAGTAGCTGGATTCATCTCTTAGTTCTCTATTCTGTTCCAGACATCTACTTCTCTGTTTTTGTGCCAGTACCATGCTGTTTTGATCACTATCAATTTGTAGTGTAGTCTGAGGTCTGGTAGAGTAATTCCTCCTGCTTTGTTTTTATTTCTTAATAATGTCTTGGCTATTTGATGTTTTTTTCTGATTCCATATAAAACAAAGTATTGTTTTTTCAAGATCTTTAAAGAATGACAGTGGAACTTTCATAGTGATTGAATTAAAATTATATATTGCTTTGGGTAGTATAGACATTTTAACAATGTTGATTCTTCCCAGCCATGAGCATGGTATGTTTTTCCATTTGTTAACCTTTTCAGCTATTTCTTTTCTTAGAGTTTCATAGTTCTCTTTATAGAGATCTTTCACGTCCTTTGTTAGATAAATTCCCAAATATTTCATCTTCTTTGGCTCTACTGTGAATGGGATAGAGTCCTTAATTGTTTTTTCAGCTTGGATATTGTTGGTATATATAACGGCTACTGATTTATGAATAATGATTTTGGTAACCTGAGATGCTGCTGTATTCCTTGATCACTTCTAAGAGTTTTGTAGTAGAATCCCTGGTGTTTTCCAGATATACAATCATATTATCTGTGAAGAGTGAAAGTTTGATCTCTTCTGACCCTACATGGATAACCTTGATCACCTTTTCTTCCCTAATTGTGGTGGCTACAACTTCCATTACCATGTTAAAGAGCAGTGGAGACAATGGGCAGCCTTGTCTTGTTCCTGATCTGAGTGGAAATTATTTCAGTTTAACTCCATTCAATATGATATTGGCTGTGGGTTTGCTGTAGATGGCCTCTATCAGTTTAAGAACTTTCCCTTCCATACCAATTTTCTTAAGTGTTCTGAACATGAAGGGATGCTGGATATTATCAAAAGCTTTTTCTGCATCAGTTGAGAAAATAATATGGTCTTTGTTTTTTAATTTGTTTATGTGCTGAATTATACTTATAGATTTACAGATATTGAACCAGCCTTGAGACCCTGGGATAAAAGCAACTTGGTCATGATGTATAATTTGTTTGATGTGTTGCTAGATTCTGTTTGTTAGGATCTTTTTGAATATTTTTGCATCTATATTCATTAGTGATATTGGTCTATAATTTTCTTTTCTTGTTAGGTTTTTTCCTGGTTTGGGGATCAGGGTGATGTTTGCTTCATAGAATGTGTTGGGTAGTCTTCCTTCTTTTTCTACCTTTTGGAACAGATTGAATATTATAGGTACTAATTCCTCTTTAAAGGTTTGGTAGAATTCTGACATGAAACCATCTGGTCCCAGGCTTTTCTTTTTAGGGAGGTTTTTGTATGGTTGATGCTATTTTAGAACTTGATATGAGCCTGTTCAACATTTCCACTTGATTCTGGCTAAGTCCTGGAAGGTGGTGTGCTTCCAAGTATTGTTCAATGTTCTTCAGATTTTCATATTTCTGAGAATAAAATGTCTTGTAATATTCATGAAGGATTTTTTGAATTTCTGAGGAGTCTGTTGTTATTTCGTCTTTGTCATTTCTGATTGATGATATTAGAGATTTTACTCTTTTTATCCTGATTAGGTTAGCCAATTTTTGTGTATTTTATTGACCTTTTCAAAAAACCAACTTTTTGATTTATTGATGTTGTTATAATTCTTTTGTTTTCAATTTCATTTAATTCTGCTCTAATTTTGGTTATTCCTTTTCTTCTACTGGATTTGAGGTTGGAATGGTCTTCCTTTTCCAGTTGCTTGAGATGTCCCATTTAGTATTAACTTCCTCTCTTTCTGTTCTCTTGAGGAAGGCTTGCAGTGCTATAAATTTCCCTCTCAGGACTGCCATTGTGGTATCCCAGAGGTTCTGATAATTCATGTCTTCATTGTCATTGTGTTCCAAAAATTTGGCATTTTCCTTCTTGATCTCATCTCTGACCCAGCTATCATTCAGCATAAGGTTTTTTAACTTCCATGTTTTGGTATGAGTATGTAGATTCCTGTTGTTAGTCAGCTCAACTTTGATTCCATGGTGGTCCGAGAAGATGCAAGGAACAATTTCTATTCCTTTTAATTTACTGAGGTTAGACTTGTGACCTAAGATGTGATCGATTTGGGAGTATGTTCCATGGTCTGATGAGAAGTATGTGTATTTAGTTTTGTTGGGATGAAATGTTCTGTGGATGTGTGCTAAATCCAAATGTTGGATGGCTAGGTTTAAATCTAAAATTTCTTTGCTTAGCTTCTTATTGGAGGATCTATGCAACACTGCCAAAGTAGTGTTGAAATCTCCTACTATTATGGAGCTGGAGGAAATCAAGTTGCTCATGTCTGTTAGAGTTTCTCTTATAAATTGAGGTGCATTCTGGTTGGTGTCATAAATATTAATAATTGAAATTTCATCATACTGAGTATTACCCTTAACAAATATGAAGTGACCAATCTTATCCTTCCTTACTTTTGTTGGTTTAAAGCCTATTGTATATGAAAATAGGATTGCAACACCTGCTTTTTTTCTGATTTCAATTTGCCTGAAATATGGATGACCACCCTTTCACCCTGAGTTTATATTTGTCTTTTAAGGTAAGATGTGACTCTTGTATGCAAAAAATATCTGACCTGAGTTTTTGTATACAGTCAGCTAACCTATGCCTCTTTAGAGGACAGTTTAAGCTGTTCACATTAATGGAGAATATTGATAAGTCTGATAAAATTTTGGGTATCGAGTTTTTCAAATGTCCAATGGATATTTTTAATCCTTTTGCCTGTGTGGAATTTGGAGTTTGATCAAAGTTTCTGGGTGAGTTTACTTTTGTGGTAGAGGAATGGGTTGATCGTTATGGAGGATATGTCTGAAAATATTCTGAAAAGCTGGTTTGATTATGGTAAATTTCTTCAACATATGAATGTCATTAAAGTATTTAATTTCTCCATCATAAATGAAACTCAGTTTAGCTGGATACAGGATCTGGGGTTGAAAGTTATTTTGCTTTAGGAGATGAAAAGTCAATGACCACTGTCTTCTGGCTCGAAAAGTTTCAGCAGAGAGATCTGCAGTCATTCTAATATTTTTCCCTTTGTAGGTAATGGCTTTCTTACATCCGGCTGCTTTCAGAATTTTCTCCTTCATTTTAACTTTAGTGAAATTAATTATGATATGCCTGGGTGATGTCTTATTGGGATTTAGTCGTGCTGGGGTTCTGAAACTGTCTGCTATCTGAATTTCAGAATCTCTAGGCATGTCTGCAACATTCTCTTTCATAATTTCATGAAAAATGTCCTCTGTGCCTAGCGAGGCCACTTCATCGGTTTCAGGGATTCCAATGAGGTGGATATTAGCCTTCTTCAAATTATCCCAGAGTTCTGTGAGAGAATGATCTTTTTTTGCTCTCCATTTCTCTTCCTCTTTGAGGTTTTGGGAGCATTCAAAGGTTTTGTCTTCAATTTCAGAAATCCTTTCTTTTGCTTGCTCCACTCTGTTACTGATGGATTCTACTGTATTTTCCAGATCTTTGAGGGCTACAAATTCTTGCTTCAGGGTGTCTAAATCTTTGGTGGTTTTGTCTTTAAATTCGTTAAATTCTTGAGACAACTTTTGAATTTCTCCTCGAATTCCTAATTCCAACTTTTGAATTGCTGCTCGAAGTTCTAATTCCAAATTTTCCTCCACTTCATTAATCTTGTTTGCAATCCAAATTCTGAATTTGATTTTTGACATCTCGGCCAGTTGTTTGTGAATGGGATCTTCAGTTACATATGCCATATCTTTCCTTGGGGGGATTGCTCTATTCTGGTTATTCATGTTACCAGAGTTTTTCCACTGATTCCACCCCATGATTGTTTTACTCCCTTTGATTTTTCCCCTGGAGCTTTGTCAAGGACCCGTACAGTGCTATTGGCCTGAGAAACTGGAGCCCTGTTTGCTGTGGTGGGGCTAAGTGGTTCTGTCTTGTTTTCATCTGGTTTCTGTTTGACCCTAGTGAAATAATTACTCTGGGTTGAAGTCATAGCTGTGGAGAAATACCAGCAATTAAGTCACCCCACCCACCACAGGCAACAATCGGAAAAGGAAAATCAAATCTTCCTACAACCACACACCCAGTGCACCACCTGAATAGTCCTCAAGTGATTGGGTCAGTTCAAAAGGTCCAAATCAATTATCTAAGTCAGCACCTGTCTTGGGTGGGAGAGTTTAAGAGGTCTCATGGAACTGGATCACAGGGTTCTGGTGACTACTCTGATATGGTTTGGTCTAGTGCTGCCTGGAGTCAGGAGGAGTCACCCAGAAAATAGATCAGTCTGGGAAGGTTGATGCCTCCTTCCCCACCTTGCACCTCTGTCACACCCAGTCACTGATAGCCCTGCAGTTGGCTGACCCAGTTGCCTGTAGTGAACAGATACTCCAGGGGTTTGCACCTGCCTGAATCACAAGGAAATCTATTTCTGTTCTGGCAGGCTACTGTGCTCTGCCCCTACCTAGCAGGAGGAGGTGAGGCCTGACAACCTTAGGTGCTTGATCAAGGTTGGGGGGTGTTCACTCAGTTCCAGCTCCACCACTGATTGATGTTACTGACAGAACAGAACAGAACAACTTTGCGGGATTTTGTTTCTGTTCCTGCTAAATTACCCTGCAGTAGAGAAGCTGTTTTGAGTTTCCAGAGCCTGTGCCTCAGGCCCTGTCTTTGCCCCAGCACCGTTTGTATTCGGTTACCTGTCAGTTCTATCCTGCTGTCTTCCTTTGTCTATAGGCTGATGATCCCCTGAGGGCCAGGTGTGTCTTAGGCTTAGTAAAGTGGTCCTTTGGGTCAGTCCCGCCCTGGGAACTTCTGGGGTCTGTGGGTGCATTTCTATTCCCTGTGCTCCACCCAGGTTGGTACCGCCACAGGCAAATCCTCTACTCACGGGCCTGCATTTTCATCCCATATCTGTTCGTGGTGGTTGCCGACCTCCTCTGGTTGTCCAGGGAGATGGGGGTGTGCTCACTAAGTCATCTTTCAACATTTTAGCATGTCATGAAACTGATAACACCATATTGCATTTGCATGAATATATTATAATTAATAACAATAACTCATTTTTGTCATTTAAAATAATAGATTTGCAACAGAGATTTTGCTGATGAAAGATATAATAAAAATAAATTGGAGGATCTGGATCTGTTGACACCTTTTTCATCTGTGCAGTAAACCCTTCATGTTTTTCTGTCATGGAAGGTGCGTTCACTAGACTGGGCATACACTCACTAAATTTAACAAATTCAATTCAACTTCCATGACATTTATCCCAAAACTTGTTGAATGTATCTATTTCCTGTGTTCTGTTTGCAAGCGTATCCAAAGTGGGTAACTATTGAATGTATCTATTTCCTGTGTTCTGTTTGCAAGAGTGTCCAAAGTGGGTAACTATTTCTAGCAAAGAAAATCTTCTATGATCTCAGTGATGTCGTAGTATCAGTTGATTCATCTAAATCAATTAAACATTTTCCTTCTGAAGTAGTGCATATATTTGTTCTGTTAAGTGAAGGCAAAGTCATGTTGCCAATCAGTTATGAATCTCTCTGAAAGAGACAGTGTTTGTATTGAGAAATGTTATTAGGTTCTCAGCAGCCTACAACTTCAAGAAGGCATTTTTTCACAATTTCTACTTCACTGATGGGCTTCCCTTTTTCTCCAAGTATATAAGCTACTTTGTAATTTTCTTCAATGACATTAGTTCCAGTTCTTATAGCAATACCTGCATAAAATAATTGCCTTTTGTTTTGCTGTTCATCTTTAATTTCTGCAATATAACCTTTGAAGCATCTCCTTCTAATTTAAAATATTTGGGGTCCTTGCCAGTATCATAATGGCGATGACCATTGTATTTTTTTATTGTTGGTATTGCAGTATCACAAAGCAAGAAAATGATCTTATCTTTTGCAGGAACAAGATAATATTTAAATTCCCAATCCTCATTTAAAATTTTTGCTTTCTTCCTTTGGTGTTCTCCTGGTCTTCTTTGACATGATGGGCTATTAAACAGACAAAATTAACAAAATAAAATTTGTGAGGCTGTGCAACTATTTACAAATTACTTCAAATAGAAACACAGTGCATGTTGTCAAAAGCTGATGGCAGACTGGCATACTGGATCCTCATAACATCTCTCCACCCAGACTTGGGTAGTACCATGCCAGTCAGCTGTGCTGACTTAGAACTAAATCATGAGCACAGCAGCTGTCAAGTCAGCCTTTCTGGCTTACTAATGTTCTAATTGTGCTGGTCAAGCTGGGGCACTTATTTTGTTAACAATTATTTTATTCTTTGGTATTTTAAATATGATCATTCTGAAAATAAAATATAAAAGATTAATAAAAATAAAAGGACTTGTTTCATAAAATTTGGATTCAATCAAGAGGCGGCACTTAAAA
Organism: Nycticebus coucang; assembly: GCF_027406575.1. NCBI lineage: Eukaryota > Metazoa > Chordata > Mammalia > Primates > Lorisidae > Nycticebus > Nycticebus coucang. The sequence goes on from NC_069792.1 coordinate 37,420,581, forward strand.
ACCTAGAAGCCCACAAGTGGACGTAAGGCTGTGGGTTTCCCACCCTTGGTTTATACATTCTGCATTATTTTGTCTGAATTCTTTTAGTCAGGCTACTCAGTTTTAGATTCATCTTCATGATCATTCTTGACTATGAATCAATAAATTGTTCTTTTTATTCTTGATTAATATTCCATTGTGTGTGTACAAATATACTGATTGTTTTTATATATTTTTTATAGAAACTTACTGTCAATCTATCTGTCAGAATAAAATGTGAATCTTGTTGGCAGCATTTTGGGCTCCTGCTTTTTTATTTTTTAATTATTTTTTATTTTTGCTCATTCTCTTACACTCTAATTTTTATTTGGTTTGTTTAGGTCATTTAGAACATTACCATTTAAGTATTAATAAGATTGGATTGGGACACATTTTATTATTTGTTTTCTTTTTTCCCCCTGCACATTCTATTTATACGTTTCTCAGTTTTCCCTTTTTGTCTTCTTTTATATTTTTAGTTTTTTTGAATATTATATTGTTTTAGCTATTAGAGCTTTAGCTCTAGCCCCATGTATATATTTGGTAACCAGTTGCTCTAGGAATTCTAATACACATCAATAATATTTGAGAATGTAATTATGATTTATGATTAATACATTTATTTCATGTAAAGTGTTGAATTTATGAAACTTTATAGGCCCTTTAACACCTGTCCTTTATCATTCTTTCTACCACATGTCAAAGACTAAATTTATAAATAATCATATATATTTGGTTTTATTTTTAATAATCATATATATTTTAAGAGATAAGCAGAAAAATAGGCTTTTAAATTTACTTATTTACTATTTATGATGTTCTTTATTCATTTCTGAAGACAAATTTTCCTATTTTTCACCAGTTTAATAATTCCATGTTTGTGCATGAAATATATTTTGTAATTACTCTTCTTTGGCTTAGCTATACTTTCTGAATCTTTAGTTTTTCAATCTGTCATCATTTTTGAGAAGTTTAGAAAAATTGTTTTGACAAAATTTTTGTCAATTTTTGACAACAATTGTTTTGACAATTTTTCTCCCACATTCTATCTCTTCTCTTTTTGTAAATGAATGACCTATATGTTTGTGCTTTTGAGATAGTTCTACAAGGTCCTGAGACTCAGTTTATATTTTTTAATCACTTATTTTTCTCTTTTCTTGAAATGAATAATTTTTATTAATCTGTTTTAAAGTACACTGACATTTTATTTTAATATATTCAGTCATCTATTAAGTTCATGTGATTATATATTTTTAATTTCATGTTATATTTTTCCATATTAATATTTTGGTTTGTGTGTGTATGTTCCATTTCTTTGGTGAGATTTTCTATCCTTTCATTCATTAATAGTGTATCTTCTTTTAACACATTGAACATAGTTAAATTATTATTATCATGTCCCAGTCTGATAATTCCATCTTTTTATCATCACTGTTACTTCGAGATTAAACTCTGCCAATTGATTTCTCCCTTGAAAAATGTTCACATCTTTCTGGTTCTTCATACATTAGGTAGTTCTAAACTACACTTGATGTTGGGATTCTGTTGCAGTATTGCAAATAGTGTATATGTTTATGTGTTTGCTGACAAGTAACTTCACTAGATTAAAATTTCAAACTGTTATCATATTTGCAGTAGTCTGTGGTTAAGATTTCATTTCAGATAGCTTTACATCTATTTCACATCTGTGTGGATCAGGTGTCATCAGAGATTTGGTTAACATTTGCTCACAGAATTTTGATTTCCTCTTCCTTGGAACTCTATTTGCCAGCTTCCTCCTTCAATCTTGGGTGATCTTGGTTGCCCTATGATCCTTCCCTGGTTCCCTTGGACAAAAGATGGAAAGCTTTCTATTGGTGGTGTAGCTGTTCTGTGGTGTAGCTTCTGTACCTGTATCTTCCCCCAATGCAAAACAAAAAGAAACAGGAAATCAATTTACAGCCATTCAATATTATTGACATCTGTACTTAGTCTAAAGTTTCCAGTCATCACCTATGAAAACGACAGTTTGTTGGCAATTTACTCCTCTATATCAGCTGCAGAATACCTTAACTTGGAGAATTTTGGTGGATTGATATGGCTGCAAATTAGAAGTTTGGACTAGGCAAAGGAATAACAAAACAAACATGGAATTCTGGAAGCCCAGGGAACAAAAAGTATACTATTTTTAATAAAGTAAAATATTTATCTTTATTATTATTAATTTATCAGAAGCCATTGTTTCTGTGTCATAGAATCCCATATCATATAATTTCTACAAACATAGGTTTTTATTTCTTAAATAAAAAAATTTATCTTAAGATATTGTTAAATTATATTTAAACAACTTTTACTACTGGGAAATACTTATAAAATAGGTTATGGGTTATTACATTGGTGGACAAAAATGTTAATGAAAGTATTTCCTCAGAAGAATGATGTGATCAAAAGTATATTACAATGATTATAGTAATAATGATGTGTAGGAATCATTGATTTTAAGATAGGCAGGGATCAGAAACTATAGGGGGAGTTAATCCAATAATTCTAAGGAAAAAAGAGAGTATGAACTAGAGTTAAAGAAATAGAAATAAAGTACGGCAATAAGAGAATGATGTAGTAGATATGGGGGTAATCTGCTCAGTGACATTATGGCAGTAATCTTAATTGACTATTATATGTAGAATCTTTAAAAAAAAACACCTGACTGGATTAGGAGAAGTAAAGTAAGTGTTTAATCTGATTTTCATATTATAGTTTGAGTGAAAGCAAATAGTGTTGCTAACAATTACCTAAAAAATAGGAAACAGGGGCGGTGCCTGTGGCTCAAAGGGGTAGGGTGCCGGCCCCATATGCTGGAGGTGGAGGGTTCAAACCCAGCCCTGGCCAAAAACTTCCAAAAAAAAAAAAAAAGGAAATGGGCTGGGCATGGTGGCTCTCACACTTATAATCCCAGCATTTTGGGAGGCTGAGGTGGAAAGATCACTTGAGGAGTCCAAAATGAATTTGGGGAACACAGAGAGACCTCATTTCTACCAAAAAAAAAAAATCAGCTTGGCATGGTCATGTGCGCCTATAGTCTCAGCTAGTCAGGAGGCTGAGGTAGGAGGATCGCTTGAGCCCAGGAGTTTGAGGTTGCAGTGACTAAACCAAGCAACAGAGCAAGACTTGTGTTAAAAAAAAAAAAATGGAAAGAAAAGGATGCAGGAGATAGGACTAACATGTTTCAAACCTTTATATATTTCATTGAACGTAGTTATTCCAAATTATTTTAAGAATGTCATGCCCTTTCATAACTTTCTTTTTTTGAGATAAAGATCTTTTTAATGCTGACATATAGTCTTTGATTAATTTTTCTAGTCTTTGAATCATAATGTAAATAAATTACTATAGAACATTTCATCATAATATCAATTAAGACTATCTTTGCTCCATTATTTTGCATAGGCCTTTAGTCATAATTATATAATATTTTATTATTATCACTTGTTAAAATAAAATATAATCATATAGTTAGCAAAATCTTAATCAAAATGATCCTCTATTTTTTTCCTTTGGGAAAAATGAGAAGTTAAACTTAGTGTTTTGTGTATAACTTAAAATAAAAATAGGTAAGAAATATGTATTCTATATTTATATCTTTTTATCCCAATGTCACAGGTAACCTTTCACTATTTAAACATAAGTATATCACAATACAGGAATATTTTGTAAATTGTAATATTTATTACTTTTACTGCTCTTTTTTTTTATTGTTGGGGATTCATTGAGGGTACAATACACCAGGTTACATTGATTGCAATTGTTAGGCAAAGTCCCTCTTGCAATCATGTCTTTGCCCCATAAAGTGATGTTCAAATGCATAAAAATTGACAAAGACTTTTCAATTCTTTTCTATAGAAAATTCTCAGCTCCAGATTCAAATGCATTATTTTTCAAGGAATACTATGACATAGAGACACCTTTTGAAATACAACTTATATTAAAAAATTACAAAATTATATCTTCAATATAAAATACTTTCTTATATAAAATACTTTTCTTATTCCTATTACCAGAGATAAAATATGAGTATCACAGCCTACATGCACTCTTGACTACATAATTATTTTTATAACTGGGATATAAACACATTTGATTATTTGGTCACCATCAAGACTCCATCAGTGAAACAGGTTTTGCAATCTTCCCTTAAAAAAAATATTTCAACCAGGAACATCCATAACAGGCTTATGATATTTTGTTAGAAAAACATGTGGCTTTAATCTTAATGTGGATTTGAGATTGTGCCTTGCAAGTATTGAACACATGTAAAGTATATTGATGTCTTGAGTAGTGTCAATCTGAATGTAAATTTTGATAAGATTGAGAGCATGATCACAAAGATAATTTTAAATTAAACTATCAGCATGTTATCCTGTAAATGAAAGCACTATGGAGAGCCTGTCTTTAAACTTGTCCTCTGTCATCTGGTTTGTATTTTTGAAAACTCAGAGACACTGTCCTAACTGCTCTAGGATATACTTCTCTGGGCAATGTTATGAATCACTTGTTTCTAAATTAACAACGAGGACTAGAAAATTCTTCTACTAACATCTTTCAGTTTTCTGCACTGGGCTTCGTATATATATATTTCAAATTAAGAAGACTGTAGAGCTATCTCATGGTTACACACTGTTTCTTTATTTAGAACCTTATGTAAATTCATTCTTCCCTGTTATTGGGTAAAACTAGCTTGAATTTTAAGAATAACTTAATAAGCTGCTCTATATGTTTGACATTTTCATTTTATTTTACAATTTTGCTTAAAATAGAGATTTTAACTTTGTCTCTACAAGAATTTTTATGTCCAGTGACATTTGGGGCACTGCAACTAATGGCTATAATTGTAATTTTCTGCCTATAAATATGTGTCTTAAATATTAATTACCTAAAAGATGTTTCAAAAATTTTATGTTAATAATTAATTTCAAAATAACTAATCTTATTGCTTAAGGAATAACAAAGTCAAAGTTTTGAGTTTCCAGTTTCAGGAAGAAATACAAATATCCTATTTATAGCAGACATTGCATTTCAAAAACTAAATCAACTTTTAATCGCTTATCTAGGTTTGGGTTTGGGAAGGACTTCAAAAATCAGATACTTCACAAATTTCTGAATCTCCTACATTCTTAGTGTGCCCAAAAAGTTTTTCACAGTTCCCCTACACAAAAATAATAATAAATAAAATAAAATGAAATGAAATGTAACAATTCCTTTTACAAAGTGATAATGTGTATAGAACCTAGTTACTACTAATTTATGTGGCTTGCAAAAAATGCAATGTGCTTCCCTTTAAATATACCAAGGTTCTCTTACAAGTTTACTAAGGAGCCACAGGACCTCACAGCCCATGCTTTATAAATCACAAATATATCCTCCCTCCTATTTTTTGGTATAGATTTACAAACCAAAAATGTATCTTATCCCATGATTTTTGGTGTAGGTTGAACACCAAATATATGCCAGGGACTTTTATGAACAAATGAAAAAGCAAAACTTCTTGGAAATCAAATGATTACTCAAGGTATGTAGGTCATTTTTTGAATAAGGTATCCTTAGAAAATAGGTTTCCTAGTGTGTAGATAGATAATATTTCTATTCTATCTATCAATGCAATCATTCTCTCTAGTTCATGTAAAGTTCTGAAAAAAATCAGTGTATGATTAAATATGTTCAGTGTTGTAAACACTTACACCTTTATTTAATTTAAGTTTTTGACTCAGTATTTTACAGCAACATGTTTACAAAGCGATGTTACATACATCAGGTTTCATCCCTTATTTATGTGATTTATTTTAATTTTGCAAAAGACACATTTCTACTTGCTGACACACTTTCATTAATAAAAATATTTTTGAAGTTTATCAAGTATAGCTTTTGTGCTTTGAACTGACCTTTTTTTAAGTTTCAAAGTTATGTCTGTGAAACTATTTGGCTTAGGAAAATAGCCCTTATACAATGTATGTTATTCTTTATTTATATTTAATTTGTAATTATATTGATTTCTTTGTAGTAAAACCCTCTTAACTGACTAAAGCATCCTATTAATAACTTACTGCCCATCTCTTAGTAAATTCAGCTTTCAGGATTGATGTATTCTCACTTGCTTTTGTTCAATCTTATGTGGCAGTGGTACAACTGTTGTTAGGCTGCTTTCAAAGCTTTCTGAGTGTCTTTCTTAGAGCAATGGCAAAGACTGTAATGCTAAATACACAGAAGTGTAGTATTAATGTCCTGAAGATATCACTAGAATATATCCATGTTACTAGAATAGTCCAAACACCTGTTGTTGTTTTTTTTTAATTTCCCAAAAACTATTTATGTTGTATGAAATTAAATTGCTCTGCTCTATGTTGCTATTCTAACTGTGGCCTATTTGATCTATAAAGTCCTCATTAGCTCTTCTAATCTCTGAATGCATAGTTATAGATATTGCGAATAATTAGAGCAGAGCACAGGAGATTGATAATTCAAAATATTATGTCACTGCTACCAACCTTGAACAAGAAGGTGGACCCATTGAAGTGATTTAAGTTAATAAACTCTTAACATGTGTGATATATACAATTCTTATAATTTTTCTATGAGAGTCTACACGTGACCATTTTCTGTGAACTTGTTAAAATGACCTTAAAATCATTTATTACCAGAAAGTATGCTTAGATATGTGCAATAGCTTTTACTAGGGTTATTTACATAGCCTACTATTTCTAACCTTTTGTCCACTTGTTTGTTCATTAATCTTTTAGAAATAGACTTTGTTGGATTTATCTTCCCATATAAATGTCTCTAGTAAAAGTGATAGTTTTTATTTAAACGATATGCAGCAAAGATTTTGGGGAAAAAGAATGAACAATGGTGACATCAATCATTAATTCCTAACAAAATTAACTTGGACATTCATGGACTACCATATCCTAGATATATGTTCCATTGCTATAATACACATTTCTTCCACAGCAATATTAGCTGCACCTTAAGATGTAATTTTTAAAAATGTAAATATCTTTACAGAAATTTTACTCCCTCAAAGAATAAAATGAAATAATGTCACTTTTTTACTTATTTGAACATTGATTAAAATAACATTTATTTGACATTTATTGAGAGTACTTCATCTCATATGAACCCCTAAAGTCAATAGTATTAATAAAAAATTGATTTAGCATTCATATTTGTCACAGAAAAGATTTGGATTATGAAATATTACTTTTACTTTTTCAGTATTTCCTTTTCTTTATGCTTAAGGCTAGATATAGTCAATACATGTAAATTTACAACTGATATTTGTATATTTCACATTTTATATTGCTAGCACATCTTTCCTTTTTCAGAGTTCTTGCTGCATTTAAGCAATAATTTTCAAACCTTAGAATATAAATCATAATACTGTTCAATTCTGAAGATTCAGTTTCAAATCTTTACAATGTGCTTTATGCATAAAACACACAACTTGTTTCTTTCTCTCAGTTTCCTAAAAAGCTGGCTTTTAGAAGATCAAAGAATTCCTGTTCCGAGTCTTAAATGGCACATATAGCTTTTACAGAATGATTCCTCTTTCTGTTATATTTATTAAGGCATTGTATTTTGTGCAGATGTGAGTGTGTGTATGTCTGTTTCTCTCTGTATGTATGTGAATTCAGATGTTTCTTTTCTTTTATTAGATAGAAAGACCAGAATATAGATGGCCTTTTCATACATTTTAACTATAAAAAAATTAATGTCATTTTCTCTATTTCATTCTTTCTCTATTTCTTTCTCTCTCTCTGACTCTCTGTTATATAAGAATTTGGACTACTATTTACAGTTAAGAGTGAACAAGAAGTATAATTCCTGTATCTCAGGACAAGTCAAACTTTACACGGGGTCTTAGTGACACAGTGAGCACTGAAGCCTTGGCCGAGGGCACATAATGAAAAGAATTGATAATGACACATGAAATGTTCTGGATAAAGCTTACCTGCTAAAGCAAAAACTATTAAGCCTTTAATAGTAGGGTTCTTTTAACATATTTTATTTAATTTCCTTAATAACTAATAGGCATTGTTACATTGGATACAAATATGGAAAAGGAACATATGTTTACAAAGAAGAAGAAAGTGAAATTAAGAGGATAAGCACCTTGCCCAAGCCAAGTTTAAAGCCAAAATTCAAATTCTGATTCTGCTTTTTAACAGCTCAATGCCATAATTAATAATGATAATGTGAATACCAATAATACTCTAAAAATGTTTAATGAATGATCACTTAGAAGTCATATTTTGTATCCAATTAGCCATAGATTTGCTGATTAAACAAAGGTGATATTTCTAATCAAATCTACATTTTCTTTTCTTAACCAAACTTGTTTAATCTATTTTAACTTTTTAAACATTAACTGAAGAATATACTTCTTTTAACTAGAAGATACAGATTTGCATGAGAAAGAGACAACTAAAATGACAAAGTTGTGTGAGATTTAAAAATATATTATTTTTCATTTTCTATTTTTTCCTTTTCTTTCAATGTAGTGAATTCTATAATTTGAAAATCAATTTTTTTTGCACCTCTTACTTTCTTTCTCATCTTAATGCCTGCATTTTAATCGATCTTTATCCATTAGCACATTCTGCAATAAGGTAAAATGATGCCATGATATGAATTCAAAAATTCACACCAGTCAGACATATATTTACTACTTGTTCTCAGGGGTGACATTTTGTTTGGACCACTAGTGTCACTTTGGCAATGTAGTGTTTTGCATAAACTTTTGGTTGAAGTTTTAATTTTTAACTTCTTGACAACAGGTTAGGATGGAATGTTTTCTTTAAGTTAGTCGTTCTTTCCAGCTATGTAATAGGCATTTTAATTTCCCCAAATCAATATCTTAATTTTTATTTTTTTATTTATTAAAAATCTCTAAAAAATAGTATTTGTAACTGTTGACTAGATTTTTTTTTTCCAGTTTTTGGCCAGAGCTGGGTTTGAACCTGCTACCTTTGGCATATGGGGCTGGTGCCTTACTCCTTTGAGCCATGGTGCCACCCTGTTGACTAGATTTTAATGCATATACTATTGAAAAGAAAATCAATTTTTAAAATTGTTAGACATGGGATGGATGTGTAGCCCATCTCTCCCAAGTCATCAGTTGAGGGAGGAGGCTCTGGATCTTTTCCCTGGTGGATTATTGGTGTGGACAGACAGCTGGAGATGCACAGTGAATTGGTGAATTGCTGTATATGAGGTGTAATTCAAAATGACAGACTCTGCTGTGGAGATTTTCCCTGCCTGGCCACCTGGCCGGTAGCTGGCCCCTTCCTCACAGAGGACAGCAGTTTGCAGTTTGTATGAAACCTAATTTACAAAAATTTATTCTTAAGTGGAGTTTGGCGACCAGAAAGGGGTGCCAATCAGAGCCACAGAGGGCTAGGCAGCCCAATGGAAAATTGATGGGAGGGGATATCCTGCCCAGGGAAAAAGACATTTTGAATTGTCTGAAATGGCAAACACCTTTTCCCAGAACAACAGGAGTGATTAAATTGATTGGACCATTAAGGTGGGGAATATTGGTGTGGACTGGCAGTTCAGGCTGTGTGGTGAACTGGTGGGTGGCTGGACTCAAAACTGAGACTCTGAGTCACAAAAACTGAAGAAAAGGTCTCTGCGCACTGCAGCAGCTGGATCCAGTGGCAGCCAGCCCCTCCCCACCAGCCAATTGCAGTTGACAGTTTGTGGGAGAATGTGGGAGCAGAGTGGAAAAATTTGTGAAGCATGTACTCCTGCACAGAGTTGGGAGGTTGGATAGGAGTGCCATCTGTAACAGAGCAGCCGAGACTGGACAACAATTAGGAAATAAACTTTTATAGAAACTCCAAAAATGGCAATCGGTCAGATAGGGTGGTTACCGTGGTAACAATGAAAACTGTGAATCAGGTATAAGCCTGGGAACCACTCACAGTACCACCTGGTGTCCAGAAAGTATATTACATTATAAATATATTCCTAGTAAAGTTGACCCCTACGTCATATGTATAGATGTATATTTCTACAGATATACAAGATTAATATTTTTGTGGTTGGAGCCTTTTTTTCTCTTTTTTTTTTTCATTCTTTTCTCGGAGGAGCTATTGTTAGCTCCTTTATTTTTTCTACTTTTAATTTTTTTCTTTCTTCTTTTTTAACTATTTTTATGAACACTACTTTTTTCTTTTTTTTTTTCTTTTTCTTTCTCTCTTCCTCTTCTTCCCTTCTTATGGTTTCTGAGAGTGTTACATCAGATTTTTAGAGTTTTTTTTTTCAAATTATTTTATGATTATCATCATTTTTATTGTAGTTTTTTTTTGTCTGTATGTCTATGTGTTTCTGATTGTTCGTACATCTGTGGGCTTGTGTGTCTAGTAGCCTTTTTATCTGTTTATTTGCTCATTTGGTCTCAATGTTAAATCCTTGGGTTGGCTATTTTCCCTAACTCCAATTTTCACATTCAACAAGAACAAGGGGGAATGGGGAATGGGAGATGACGGCTGATTGGAACCAGCTCTCAGTGGAAGCTCCAGTCTGGAGGGAGGATAATGGCCAGAAAGAACCCAACAAAGCCAAAGGAGGGGAGCCCAGATGAGAGATGAGATAGATAATTGCTCATCTTCCCTGCTGAGGCAAGCTTCAACTTCAAATAAACTATTTTCAGGTACAGATATCATCCCAAATAGGATGTGTGGCCATCCCCTCCCCTAAGAGAGTTGCTTGCTTGCTTGTATGATCTCTACTGGTGAACAATTAACTGAGGCTCTCCTTCCTTACCCCACTGGAGGGAATTGCTGGAAGTTAGGACTCCTTCTCCAGAGAGCCCCTGCTGTGAGTCTAGGAATTCCATTTTCTGGCAGGATATTTGAACAAATATATTCCCTGCCACCTTGAACCTTCAGTCTACCCCCCACTTCTGGCCTGGCAGTCTAGAAGTCCAACTCCTTCAGAATCCAGAATGTCTGCACTTCTTGGCTAGAACTAGGCATTGCATAGACCATGGCAGTACAGCTGTGCTGTACCTGTGAATCCAACTGTACAGAAAGACATAGAGGGAAAGGTGACTGACCTGGCCCCAAAAAAGAGTATCTCAGCAGCAGACAGAGACTTGGGTTCCTGCACTGTGGGTGAAGGCTCAGAAACTGATGAGGTGCATGAACTCAAGAGGAGGCACCTCCCACCCAACTTCAGCATTAGCAGAGTGATTCCTGCTGGAGTCTAACTCTGGAGATTCATCTCCCCAACACTGTGGCCTGCCAAAGGGAGTCAGACCTTGCCCTATAGGGATTCCAGAGCTGCAGAACAGCGGCAACAAAGGTGCAGTGGCTGAGGGAGAAATTCTTTTGCTTTCTGGATAGCTTCAGTTTTGGACTGAGTTCAGGTGGAACTTTCTTCAGCTGCCATTGAGCACCTGAGGCAGGCAGACCTCAGCTTCCCCTGCTGGATGGTGGCAGACTAGGGTAACCATGAGAAGGAGGCAACAACCTCACTTTGACTCTGGCAGGCACATAGCTCTGGAAAATTTTCTTATCGGACAAAACGGGCCACAGAGACTGGGTTAACAGAGACTGCCAGTGGGACTATCAGAGACTGGGGTGACCAAAGTCTGGTGGTGAAGGATGACCAAGGTGGGGTAAGAGGCATAAACCCCCTGGCTCTAAACCTCCTACTGGACAGGCGCCTCTGACCTCTCGGAGCACCAGAGGTGCTCAAACAAAACTTGAGCTGCCAATAGACACCTAACATCTAGTTTCTGGAGTCCTCTTGCACTCTCCAGCTAGAGAGTGGGGGCTGTCTGGGGCAATTGGTCTGGAACTCTTGAACTGGACAAATTACTCAAGGACCCTCCAAGTTGGGACCCAGGTTTTACTGTAGTAGGAAGATTTGATTGTCCTCTTACAGATATTACCAGTGGGGGAAGGTATGTCCTAGTTGCTTGTATTTCACCAAAGCTGAGACTGAAACCTAGAGTTACTGAATCACTAGGATTGGACAGAGATACAGCTGACAGCTGAATACAAGACAGAGCCATCTAACCCCACTACACCAAGCAGGCCTCTAGAGTCACAGACTGTAGCACTGTACAGGTCCTTTGCAAAATTGTACAGGAAAAGATGCGGTCACCAGTCCCAGTTCCTAGATGAAGGGCCAATCAACCACAACCATAGAAGTTTCCAGTCCAATTTCACCTTACCTACTCATCTAGCTAAACACTGAAAAACAATCATGGGGTGGAATCAGCAGAAAATCTCTGGCAACATGAATAAACAGAATAGTTCAACTCCTCCAAGGAATGATAAGCCAGACAATTCAGAAGATCCCATTCACAAATGGACAGCTAAGATGTTTGAAATCGAATTTAGAATTAGGATTGCAAACAAGATCAAAAGAATGGAAGTAAGATGGAGGTAGAAATTGTAGGATTAATTCAAAAGATGTCTCAAGAATTCAATGAATTCAAAGACAAAATCACCAAAGATTTAGACACTTTGAGAAAAGAAGTTGCAACTTTACATGATATGAGAAATACAGTAGAATCCCTCAGTAACAGAATGGAACAGGCAGAACAAAGGATATCTGACACCAAAGACAAAGCTTTTGAACAATCCAAAATGTTCAAAGAGGAAGATAAATGGAGAGCAAAAACAGATCATTCTCTCAGAGAGCTCTGGGATAATTTGAAGAAAACCAATATATGTCTTATAGGGATCCCTGAAGGTGATGAAGTAGCTTCACAAGGCACAGAGGCCCTTCATGAGTTTTTGAAATAGAACTTTCCAGACATGCCAAGAGATCCTGAAATCCAAATAGCAGATAGTTTCAGAACTCCAGCACTACTCAACCCAAACAAGACATCCACCAGCCACATCTTAATTAACTTTACTAAAGTTAATATGAAGGAAAAAATCCTGAAAGCATCCAGACGTAAAAAAGCCATAACCTACAAGGGAAAGAATATTAGAATGACTGCTGATCTCTCTGCTGAAACCTTTCAAGCCAGAAGATGACAGTCATCAATGTTTAATCTCCTAAAACAAAATAACTTTCAACCCAGGATCCTGTACCCAGCTAAACTGAGTTTCATTTATGATGGAGAAATTAAATACTTAAATGACATTCATATGTTGAAGAAATTTCCCATAACTAAACCAGCTCTCCAGGATATCCTCAGACATATTTTCCATAATGGCCTGCGCAACTCTCCACCACAAACATAAACTCACTCTGAAATTTTTGATCAAATTCCAACTTCCACAGTGGCAAAAGGATTAAATATGTCTACAGGACTTTCAAAAAACTCGATACCCTTGGCGGTGCCTGTGGCTCAGTCGGTAGGATGCCGGCCCCATATACCGAGGGTGGCAGGTTCAAACCCGGCCCCGGCCAAACTGCAACCAAAAAATAGCCGGGCATTGTGGCGGGCACCTGTAGTCCCAGCTACTTGGGAGGCTGAGGCCAGAGAATCGCTTAAGCCCAGGAGTTGGAGGTTGCTGTGAGCTGTGTGAGGCCACGGCACTCTACCGAGGGCCATAAAGTGAGACTCTGTCTCTAAAAAAAAAAAAAAGAAAAAACTCGATACCCAAAATTATACCAGGCCTATCAATATTCTCAGTTAATGTGAATGGATTAAATTGTCCTCTAAAGTGGCACAAGTTGGCTGACTGGATACAAAAACTCAGGCCAGATATCTGCTGCATACAAGAATCTCATCTTACCTTTAAAGATAAGTATAGACTCAGGGTGAAGGGATGGTCATCTATATTCCAGGCAAATGAAAAACAGAAAAAAGCAGGTGTTGCAATTTTATTTGCAGATAAAATAGGCTTTAAAACAACAAAAGTAAGAAAAGATAAGGAGGGGCTACATATTTGTTAGGGGCTAGACTCAATATGATGAGATTTCAATTATGAATATTTATGCACCCAACCCAAATGCACCTCAATTTATAAGAGAAACTCTAACATAGACATGAGCAACTTGATTTCCTCCAGCACCATAGTAGTCCGAGATTTTAACGCCCCTTTACTTGTGTTGGATAGAACCTCCAAGAAGAAGCTAAGCAAAGAAATTTTAGGTTTAAACTTAACAATCCAACAATTGGATTTAATAGACATTTACAGAACATTTCATCCTAACAAAACTGAATACACATTCTTGTCATCAGCTCATGGAAAATACCACCAAATTGATCACATCTTAGATCACAAATCTAACCTCAGCAAATTTAAAAGAATAGAAATTATTCCTTACATCTTCTCAGATGGTGATGTAATAAAACTGGAACTCAGTAAAAACAAGAACCTCCGTACTCATACAAAAACATGGAAACTGAATAACCTCATGCTGAATGTTAGCTGAGTCATAGACGAGATAAAGAAGGAAATAAACAAATTTTTGCAACAAAATGACAATGAAGACACGAATTATCAGAACGTCTGGGATACCTCTAAGGCAGTCCTAAGAGGGAAATTTGTAGCACTGCAAGCCTTCATCAAGAGAACAGAAAGAGAGGAAGTTAACAACTTAATGGGACATCTCAAGCAATTGGAAAAGGAAGATCACTCTAATTCCAAACCCAGCAGAAGAAAAGAAATAACCAAAATTAGAGCAGGATTAAATGAAATTGTAAAAAAAAGAATTATACATCAGATAAATAAATCAAAAAGTTGGCTTTTTGAAAAGGTCAATGAAATAGATAAATGTTTAGCCAACCTAAGCAGTAAAAAAAGAGTAAAATCTTGAATTTCATCAATAAGAAATAGTAAAGACTAAATTACAACAGAGTCCTCAGAAGTTCAAAAAATTCTTAATGAATACTACAAGAAAATTTATTTTCAGAATGATGAAAACCTGAAGGAAATCGATGAATACTTGGAAGCACACCACCTCTCAAGACTTAATCAGAATGAGGTGGAAATGTTGAAACAGCCTATATCAAGTTCTGAAATAGCATCAACTATACAAAATCTCCCTAAAAAGAAGAGCCCAGGACCAGATGGCTTCACATCAGAATTCACTTCAGAATTCTACCAAACTTTTAAAGAGGAACTAGTACCTATAACTCAAACTTTTCCAAAATATAGAAAAAGAAGAAATACTACCCAACACATTCTATGAAGCAAACATCACCTTGATCCCCAAACCAGGAAAAGACCCAAGAAGAAAAGAACATTATATACCAATATCACTAACGAATATTGATGCAGAAATATTAAACAAGATCCTAGCAAACAGAATCCAGCAACCCATCAAACAAATTATATACCACAACCAAGTGGGTTTTATCTCAGGGTCTCAAGGCTGGCTCAATAAATGTAAATCTATAAATATAATTTAGCACATAAATAAATTAAAAAACAAAGACTACATAATTCTCTCAATTGATGCAGAAAAAGCTTTTGATAATATTCAGCATGCCTTCATGATTAGGACACTTAAGAAAATGGGTATAGAAGGAACATTTCTTAAACTAATAGAGACCATCTACAACAAACCTACAGCCAATATCATATTGAATGGAATTATATCGAAAACATTTCCACTCAGATCAGGAACCAGGCAAGGTTGCCCATTGTCTCCACTGCTCTTTAACATTGTAATGGAAGTTTAAGCCATTGCAATTAGGGAAGAAAAGGCAGTCAAGGGTATCCATATGGGGACAGAAGAGATTAAACTTTCACTCTTCCCAGATGATATGATTGCATATCTAGAAAACAGGGATTGTACTACAAAACTTTTAGAAGTGATTAAGGAATACAGCAATGTCTCAGGATACAAAATCAACACCCATAAATCTGTAGCTTTTATATATACCAACAATAGCCAAGCAGAAAAAACAAGCAAGGCCTCTATTCCATTTATAGTAGTGCCAATGATGATGAAATATTTGGGAGTGTATCTAACAAAGGATGTGAAAGATCTCTATAAAGAGAACTAAGAAACTCTAAGAAAAGAAATAGCTGAAGATGTTAACAAATGGAGAAACATAGCATGGTCATGGCCGGGAAAAATCAACATTGTCAAAATATTATACTACCCAAAGCAATATATAATTTTAATGCAATCCCTAGTAAAGCTCCATTGTCATTCTTTAAAGATCTAGAAAAAAGAATACATCGTTTTTATGGAGTCAGAAAAAAAACCTCGAATAGCCAAGACATTACTCATAAATAAAAACAAAGCAGGAGGAATTATGCTACCAGACCTCAGACTATACTATAAATCAATAGTGATCAAAATAGCATGGTACTGGCACAAAAACAGAGAGGTAGGTATATGGAACAGAATAGAGAACCAAGAAATGAACCAAGCTACTTACCATTATTTGATATTTGACAAGCCAATTAAAATCATTCAATGGGGAAAAGATTCTCTATTTAACAAATGGTGCTGGGTGAACTGGCTGGAAACCTGTAGAAGACTGAAACTAGACCCACACCTTTCACCATTAACTAAGATAGGCTCTCACTGGATTAAAGATTTAAACTTGGGTGGCGCCTGTGGCTCAAGTAGTAGGGCGCCAGTCCCATATGCCGGAGGTGGCAGGTTCAAACCCAGCCCCGGCCAAAAAAAACACACACACAAAAAAAGATTTAAACTTAAGACATGAAACTATAAAAATACTAGAAGAAAGCACAGGGAAAACTATTGAAGGAATAGGCCTGGGTGAATATTTTATGAGGAGGACCCCCCCAAGGCAATTGAAGCTGCATCAAAAATACACTACTCGGATCTGATGAAACTAAAAACCTTCTGCACAGCCAAGAACACAGTAAGTAGAGCAAGCAGACAGCCCTCAGAATGGGAGAAGATATTTGCAGGCTATGTCTCCGACAAAGGTTTAATAACCAGAATCCACAGTGAACTTAAACATATTAGCAAGAAAAGAACAAGTTATCCCATCTCAGGGTGGGAATGAGACTTGAAGAGAAACTTCTCTGAAGAACACAGGTGCACAGCCTACAGACACATGAAAAAATACTCATCATCCTTAATCATCAGAGAAATGCAAATCAAAACTACTTGGAGATATCATCTAACTCCAGTAAGATTAGCCCACATCCACAAAATCCCAAAATCAGATATGTTGGTGCGGATGTGGAGAAAAGGGAACACTTCTTCACTACTTGTGGGAATGCAAATCAATATGGTCCTTTTGGAAAGGTGTTTGGAGAATACTTAGAGATCTAAAAATATACCTGCCATTTGATTCTATAATTCCTCTACTAGGTATACAACTAGAAGACAAAATTTGGCATTATAACAAAGATATTTGTACCAGAATGTTTATTGCAGCCCAATTCATAATCGCTAGATCATGGAAAATACCCATCGACTCATGAATGGATTAATAAATTATGGTGTTTTACACCATGGAATATTATGCAGCCATAAAGAAAGATAGAGACTATACCTCTTTCATGTTTACATGGATGAAGCTGGAAAATATAATTCTTAGCAAAGTATCCCAAGAATGGAAGAAAAAGTACCAAATATACTCAGCCTTAATATCAAACTAATTTATACTTTCATACGAAGGCTATAACCCAATCTCAGTACAAGAATATGGGGAAGGGGGCAAGGGAGTGAAAAGGGGGTGAGGAAGGGTGGAGGAAGGGTGATTGGTAGGACCACACCTAAGGTGCACCTTGAAAGGGTGCAGGTGAAGTTTACTAAGTGTAGAGTATAGGATTTGAACACAGTAATTAAGAAAATGCCATGAAGGCTATGTTAACCAGTTCGGTGAAAATATTTCATACACTATATGGAACCAGTACATTGTACCTCATGATTGCATTATTGTACACAGCTATGATTTAATAAAAAAAAAAGAAAGATTATCTAGACATGGTATTTCACTTGATATAGGCAAGAAGAATGCATAGGGAAAGAAAACATCAAAGTTTGTATGGTCAAACATTGCTATGGAGGCGTTTACTGGAGTTAAAATAGTAAGACTTTTTCAGTTGCTGAAGAAAAATTGCACTGAATCGAATTAAACAGGCAAGAAATATTTATTTAAGTCTGTTGTAATAGAATAGAGAGATTGAACTCAATTCCCCTGAAACAAAAGACTGGAAGATTTTTAAAAGCTGGAGTGAGTTAATGGAAAAGTACTTGAGTACATTAGGGCCAGGTTAGTGACTGTGATGGAGGGTTAGGCCATCAGTGTTTGCTAAATTGTCCTCACAGGTTCCATAGAGACTGAGAGGTTGGGACACTCAGTCTCTATGGAGGGACACAATCAACTTAGATGATTACATTTCAAAGGGATAGCTCTATGGTCCTTGAGAAAGATATTTCTGGATTGTAAAACTGGAAAAATGTTGGGAGATTTATATCCCAAGGAACCAGGGAAAGAATTCTCAATTGCGAGTGTTATAGGGTAAATTTTCTAAGAGAGAGGAAGTCAGGGAACTATAGTCAGGAAAAAGTCTGTCTATGATGTAGGCAAGCTGAGGTGAATATCAAGGTCTTCTTGACATAGTGTATATAGAAACATTGGGAAAAAATGTTGAAAAGATATAGATCATTCATTTTAATCTACAATCTGATAAGGTCTGGGCATTTTTGCCTCCCTCCATAGCATAAATCTCATTGCATAAGTATTGTTTATCTAACTTTACCTAAACTAGTTATTAGTAGGATTAGTAGTTAACATTAGTTATATTGATATGGCCATAAGTACTTGTACTTAATTTAGTCTAACATGAAAAGTTTTGCTAAGCAGTCCTTCCTTTGAATTTGCAAAATATAATTGAATTTTCTTTTTCATATTCATCCAACTGTCAGCTGAGCAAAGACAAACACTTTCTTTGTAAAGATTTGTGGCAAGCAGTTCAAGTTGCAATCTGCAGTACTAAAGAATTTTCCAATAATTCAAAAGCTGAAAATAGCTTAAGAAATGTAATCCTTGGGCTATTTATGTCTTTGGCAAAGAAAGTTCATTTAACATAATTACCTATTCTTTACTTTTTTTCCCCACGGAAAACGTCATGTCATTCTTCAAATTATTGTCTCTAGTGGTGAATTCTAAGTTCCAGTAAGTAGATAATTTTGAAAGAGTTTCCAGAGAAGATTTTGAGACTCACACTAGGTCATGGTCCATCAGCCATAATTAGGCATCAGCCCTTCACTCTCACAATAGTGAAATAGATGAAGTCAATAAGATCGGGCAGTTAATAGCTATTGAAGCCCTGAAACCTCTCCACTCTGAGTTAAATGCAGAGTTTCTTATCAGTCTATGAATGTTTGGTTTTATAAAAGAGAATATGTGATATTTTGACTGGATAAATCACAAAATTATTTCAAAAATAAGCTTTTAAGTGAAAATGGTGCTGGGAAATATATGCATAAGTGTCTCTTCCTATCCTTAGAAAGTTAGTTCCAGGACACTGGTAAATATCAAAATCCACATGCCTAAGTCCCTTATACAGGGTGTCCATGAAGTTTGTGTGCAATTTAAAATAGTTGTCTATTTTATGGCACTTCATGGACACCTGTATAAAATGATGTGGTATTTACATTTCACCAAAGCACATTTTTCCATATCCTTTAATTCATCTCCAGATTACTTGTAATACCAATACAATGTAAATGCTATGTAAATAGTTATTAAGCTGCATTGTTTTTGAATTTGTATCATCTTTGGTTGTATTTTTTCAAATATTTCTGATCTGCACTTAGTTGAATCTGCTGATACAGAATCAAAAGTTACAAAGAGCTGAATATATTTACTTATGTAATTAATTTACCTAGTTAGTAAAACTTTTTCAGAGCAAAATTTGTGCTATTTCAAAGTAATTTAACCAAAAATGATGGAAAAGGTGTTAACTGGCTAATACTAATCAATAAAAGTGAAACTTTATCCATCTCTCTCTCACACACACAGACACAAACTTCAAAAGAGGACTTTTTCCTCTCAGCACCCCATGTGGCCAAGTTCTCTCCTGCACCGGAGTTATGTAGTTACTGACAAACTTTCTAAAAGATGTTTGGGTAGAGGTTTCTTCCTGAGATGTTTGTCCTACTTGTCTGGAAATCCCAGGTTGTTTGCTACTATGCATATATATCATTAATGACAGGGATATATTCTAAGAAATGTGCTGTTATGTATTTGAGTCGTTGTGTAATCATTCCTAGAGTGCACTTACACAAACACAGATGGTAATTTTACTGTACACTCAGATGTGTGGTCTAACCTATCCTCCTAGGCTATATACTTGCCCAGCATGTGACTGTTCTAAATAGTGTGTAGGCAATTACAACACAATGATAAGTATTTATGTATCCAAATACTTGTCTAACAGACAAGATACATTGAAATTAGGTATAATAATCTTTGGAACCATCAATGACTTAATGGTCATTATTATGTGGTGTGTGATTGTATATATGCGTATGTGTGTGTAGTTGTGTGCATGTGTGTTGGGGAGGTTATCTTTTTGAAACATAAATGCAAGGCAAATTACTCATGGCTGTAACAGATTATTTTTTTCCCTTACTTGGCCAGTTTAATTCTTTAAACTATAAATACGTGGTTTGCAGGCTTTCTCTAGATATTAGCATGACCATGGTACCAATCATCTCTTCCTTCCAGATCTCCTTTATGTATATTACCCCCTCTATCAAACCTTTTCTAAAGAATGCTCTGTGTCAGTGCGATCTAAAATCAAGTATTATATAATAGGCATATAATTTTCAGATGACTGTAGGAAGAAAGAACTTAATAGAGTTTAAAATAAGAATTGTGGCGGTATCAGGGTTAGGGTGCAGAGAAAGAGAAGAAGGAGGAGTTGAAAACAATTTGGGTTGGATCAGAAAGTAGTTCCTATGCACTGTCTCTGATGAAACCTTTCAAGCTAGAAGAGATGGTCATCAACTTTTAATCTCCTAAAACAAAATAACTTTCAACCCAGGATCCTGTATTCAGCTAAACTGAGTTTCATTTATGATGAAGAAATTAAATACTTTAATGACATTCACATGTTGAAGAAACTTGCCCTAACTAAACCAGCTCTCCAGAATATTCTCAGACCTATCCCCCATAAAGACCAGCATAATCCCCCACCACAGAAGTAAACTCACCCAGAAACTTTTGATCATATTCCAACTTCCACAATCACAAAAACATTAAAAATATCCATCGGGCTTTCAAAAGGCTTATCAATATTCTCAATTAATGTGAATGTAAACCATTAAATTGTCCTCCAAAGAGGCACAGGTTGACTGACTGGATACAAAAACTCAGGCCAGGTATTTGCTGCATACAAGAATCTCATCTTACCTTAAAAGATAAATATAGACTCAAGGTGAAGGGATGGTCAGCTATATTCCTGGCAAATGGAAAGCAAAAAAGCAGGTGTTGCAATCCTATTTGCAGATACAACAGGCTTTAAACCAATCAAAATAAGGAAGGATAAGGAAGGGCACTTCATATTTGTTAAAGGTAATACTCAGTGTGTTGAGATTTCAATTATTAATATTGATGGACCCAATCAGAATGCACCTAAATTTATAAGAGAAACTCTAACAGAAACGAGCAACTTGATTTCCTCCACTTCCATAGTAATCGAAGATTTTATCACCCCTTAAGCAGTGTTGGATAGATCCTCCAAAAAGAAGCTGAGCAAGAACTTTTATATTTAAACTTAACCCTTCAACATCTGGATTTAACAGACGTCTACAGAACATTTCATCCCAACAAAACTGAATACACATTCTTCTCATCAGCCCAGGGAACATACTCCAAAATCGATCTCAACCCAGGTCACAAGTCTAACCTCAATAAATTTTTAAAAATTGAAATTATTCCTTGGATCTTCTTAGACCAGCATGGAATAAAATTTGAACTCAATAACAACAGGAATCTGCATACTCATACCAAAACATGGAAGCTAAATAACCTTATGCTGAAAGATAGATGGGTCATAGACGAGATTAAGAAGGAAATTGCCAAATTTTTGGAACAAAGCAACAATGAAGGCCCAAATTATCAAAACCACTGGATACCGCAAAGGCAGTCCTAAGAGGGAAGTTTATAGCACTGCAAGTCTTCCTCAAGAAAACAGAAAGGGAGGAAATTAACAACTTAATGGGACATCAAAGAAACTGGAGAAGGAACAACATTTCAACCACAAACTCAGCAGATGGAAAGAAGTAACCAAAATTAGACTGAATTAAATGAAATTGAAAACAAAAGAATTACACAACAAATCAATAAATCAAAAAGTTGGACTTTGAAAGGATCAATAATATAGATAAAACTTTGGCTAACCTAACCAGGAAAAAAAGAGAAAATCTCTAATTTCATCAATCAGAAATGGTAAATACAAAATAACAACAGACCCCTCTGAAATTAAAAAAATCCTTAATGAATATTACAAGAAACTTTACTCTCAGAAATATGAAAATCTGAAGGAAATTGAACAATACGTGGAAGTACGCCACCTACCAGGACTTAGCCAGAATGAAGTGAAAATTTTGAACAGGCCTATATCAAGTTCTAAAATAGAATCAACTATACAAAATCTCCCAAAAAGAAAAGCCCAGGACCAGATGGATTCACATCAGAATTCTAACAAACCTTTAAAGAAGAACTAGTGCCTATATTACTAAACCTGTTCTGAAATATAGAAAAAGTAGGAATACTACACAACACATTCTATGAAGCAAACATCACCTTGATCCCTAAACCAGGGAAATACCCAACAGGAAAATAATATTACAGACCAATATCACTAATGAATATTGATGCAAAAATATTCAATAAGACCCTACCAAACAGAATCCCACAACACATCAAAAAAATTATACACCATGACTAAGTGGGATTTATCCCAGTGTCTCAAGGCTGGTTCAATATACACAAATCTATAAATGTAATTCAGCACATAAACAAACTAAAAAATAAAGAGCATATGATTCTCTCAATTGATACAGAAAAAGCTTTTGATAATATCCAGCATCCTTTCCTGATCCGAACACTTAAGAAAATTGGTATAGAAGGGACATTTCTTAAAGTAATAGAGGCCATCTACAGCAAACCCACAGCCAATATCGTATTGAATAAAGTTAAATTGAAATCATTTCCACTCAGATCAGGAACCAGGCAAGGTTCCTGTAATGGAAGTTTTAGCCATTGCAATTAGGGAAGAAAAGGTGATGAAGGGTATCCATATAGGGTCAGAAGAGATCAAACTTTCACTCTTTGCAGACGATATGATCGTATACCTGGAAAACACCAGGGACTCTACTACATAACTTTTAGATGTGATCAAGGAATACAGCAATGTCTTAGACTAAAAATCAACACCCATAAATCTGTAGCCTATATATATACCAACAATAGCCAAGCAATAAAAAACAGTCAAGGACTCTAATCCTTTCACAGTAGTGCAAAAGAAGATGAAATATTTGGGAGTTTACCTAACAAAAGACGTGAAAGATCTTTATAAAGAGAACTATGAACTTTAAGAAAAGAAATAGCTGAAGATGTTAACAAATGGAAAAACATACCATGCTCATGGCTGGGAAGAATAAACATTGTTAAAATGTCTATAGTACCCAAAGCAATATATAATTTTAATGCAATTCCTATTAAAGCTCCATTGTCATATTTTACAGGTCTTGAAAAAACAATACTTCGTTTTATGTGGAATCAGAAAAAACTGCGAATAGCCAAGATTACTCAGAAATAAAAACAAAGCAAGAGGAATAAAGCTACCAGACCTGAGACTGTAGAATAAATAAATAGTGATCAAAACAGCATGGTACTGGCACAAAAACAGAGAGGTAGATGTCTGGAACAGAATAGAGAACCAAGAGATGAAGCTAGATACTTACCATTCTCTGATCTTTGACAAGCCAATTAAAAACATCCGGGGGGGAAAGATTCCCTATTTAACAAATGGTGCTGGATGAACTGGCTGGCAACCTGTAGAAGACTGAAATTGGACCAATACCTGTCCCCTGACTAAGATCGACTCTCACTGTATAAAAGATTTCAATTTAAGACATGAAACTATAAAAATACTAGAAGAAAGTGCAGGGAAAACTCTTGAAGGAATAGGCCTGGGTAAATATTTTATGAGGAGGACTCCCCAGGAAATTGAAGCAGTATCAATAATACACTACTGAGACCTAATCAAACTAAAAAGCTTCTGCACAGCCAAGAACATAGCAAGAAGACAGCCCTCAGCATGGGAGAAAATATTTGCAGGTTATACCTCTGACAAAAGATTAATAACCAGAATCCACAGAGAACTCAAACGTATTAGCAAGAAAAGAACAAGTGATCCCATTTCAGGGTGGGCAAAAGACTTGAAGTGAAACTTCTCTAAAGAAGACAGGCACATGGCTTTCAGACACATGAAAAAATGTTCATCATCCTTAATCATAAGAGAAATGCAAATCAAAACTACTTTAAGATATCACCTAACTGCAGTAAGATTAGCCCACATAACAAAATCCCAAAACCATAAATGTTGGCGTGGATGTGGAGAAAAGGGCACACTTGTACACTGCTGGTGGGAATGCATACTAATACGTTCCTTTTGGAGGGATGTTTGGAGAATACTTAGAGATCTAAAAATAGACCTGCCATTTGATCCTATAATTCCTTTAGTAGGTATGTACCCAGAAGACCAAAAATCACAATATAGCAAAGGCATCTGTACCAGAATGTTTATTGCAGCCCAATTCATAATTGCTAAGTCATGGAAGAAGCCCAAGTGCCCATAGACCCATGAATGGATTAACAAATTGTGGTACATGTATACCATGGAATATTATGCAGTCTTAATGAAAGATGGAGACTTTACCTCTTTCATGTTTACGTAGATGGAGCTGGAACATATTCTTCTTAGCAAAGTACCTCAAGAATGAAAGAAAAAGTATCCAATGTACTCAGCCCTACTATGAAGCTAATTTATAGCTTCCATATGAAGGCTATACCCAACAATAGCAGAAAAATATCAGGAAAGGACCAAGGGAGGGGAGGGGTGGAGGGAGGGTAATTCATGGTGTCTTACTTATGGTGCATCTTAGAATGGGTATAGGTGAAACTTACTAAATGCAGAATACAAATGTCTACATACAATAACTAAGAAAATGCCATGAAGTCTATATTAAACAGTTTGATGAAAATATTTCACATTGCATATGAAACCAGCACATTGTATCTCTTGACTGGATTCATTAATGTACACAGCTATGATTTAATAAAAAAATTAAAAAAATAAAATAAAATTTGTAATTATATAAATAGAAAAATGCTGAAAGCCAGAAACCTGCCGTGACAAAAGGAAATTGTATCTTCAACCAGTTTACATTTAGAATAACAAATTGTGAAACCATTGTTGAAAAAAAGTCTCCTGAGGTAGTTTTGTCTCTAATCTATAATCCCTTAAAAGAAACAAATTATATGCAATCCATCACCGTCTAATCAAGCTGTGAATTTGAACTGCTTTAGAAATAATTAAATGAAATCAGATTGCACAATTATCTAAATGTATAGTTTTCTTTATGTGAATAAAAGTGTTTTTTAGTGGGGCAATGAACCATGAACAATTAATTATGATGGCATATATTAAAACTATGTGTAACATTACACATAATAATTTGCAACTGTATGATTATAAAATTATTGTGCTATGACTGCTTGAAATTATTGATGTATAGTGGCCTTCACTAAAAAAAAAAATTAGAGCATAGTAATTAGCTATTCCTTTGCAATTTTAAATATTCACAAGATGTGAAAGGACAATTTAATGAGTACAAGAGAATCATTTTCTATCTTTTGAATATAGATGATCTAGTGCAGTAAGTTTTAATGGTTAGTTCCACCAAGCTTCCTTCAAACATAAAACAAGGGTGAAAATAATCAGCCCTCATGAAATGAATGAAACTATAGATAGGTATTCTCATCTATATATTTTCATAATTTATATTCTTGCCATAATTCTGGAAGTAAAGTTTGCAACAACTAAAACTTTAAAGTGTGCTTCATTAAATTCAATTGAGTTTCAAGGTCTAAGTTTTAAGGTTATTATGAAGACCAAGTTATGGTTTTCTGATCCTCTTTTAGAAGATCATCAAATGGAGTTTCTCAACTTAATGTATTAAATCTATGAAGAAAATGAAAGCACAAGCTCATTAATTTAAAACCTAAGAGAATCCCACATTTTTCAAATATAACATCTACCAACACCAAATGTTACATGACTGTGTGTGACTTACTCTTAATTTTTTTCTTTATCATTGTTAAGGATAACCTTAGTTTTAGAGAATTTCTGGCAAGTGCTAACTCCTGTCTATAGGATTGGTTATTTGAGATATATAGTATTATCTTAATTACAATTTTAGAAATAAGTAATAAACAAGAGCTAAACATAGCAATAACATATTATACATATCAATAGAGGAAACTATATAAAGAACATGTAGTCTCTATGACATACATATTTTTTATTTTATGATCATTTTAATCAAGTCCATTGGTTGGGAAGCACTTAGAAAAAGATAATCTTCTTGGAAGGCCACATTTCATCTAAGGAACATTCAAGAATGTATAAAAAGTCTTTCATTGGTTGAAACTAAGAAACCCTTATACCCAATTCATATATTGATTTGCTGTTCTATGAGACATAATGCTTGTTTCCACATTTTCTAATGAACTCCAGAACTTTCTCTAAATCTATGTTTGAAAATAAAGGGAAGCAGCTGGCACAGAGCAAAAACAAAGGTGAAAACTCCTTTCTATCACCTTAAAAGGCTATCCAACTTTGCAATCAATGACTATGCAAATGTGGTTACTGTGTATGCTTGCAGAACTACTAGCAAAAATATATTATTCCCAAATATCTTCAACAAGAAGAGAAATTATACAAATATGTCATTTTTCCAATTCATAGTCAAAGATATATTCCATTTCCTATATACTTTGTCTTCTCCTGATATTAAGGCATTACCCAAGATAAACTATTTGATGTTACTTACTTTGAGGTTTATTTTTATTAAAGAATTTAACACAGGTTAGTAGAGAACAATGGTACATTGAGAGATTGAATATTTAGTTAGTATTTTTTTTCTTGTTTTTAGCATGGAACATAGCACTTATATTGTGTTTAAAATACTAGTTTTATACTATAAGCAAATTGGAACCACTCCAAATGTTGAGAAATTTCCTCTCTTTAAATTTGCCATTGAATAGTGCATCAAAAACTTTTAAGACAAAATACCAGGGATTCTACTACAAACTCTTAGAAGTGATCAAGGAATACAGCAGTGTCTCAGGGTACAAAATCAACACTCATAAATCTGTAGCCTTTGTATATACCAACAATAGTCAAGCTGAAAAAACAGTCAAGGACTCTATTCCATTCACAGTAGTGCCAGAGAAATTGAAATATTTGGGAGTCTACCTAACAAAGGATGTGAAAGATCTCTATAAAGAGAACTATGAAACTCTAAGAAAAGAAATAGCTGAAAATTTTAACAAATGGAAAAACATAACATGCTCATGGGTGGGAAGAATCAACATTATTAAAATGTCCGTACCACACAAAGCAATATACAATTTTAATGCAATCCCTATTAAACTTCTACTGTCATACTTTAAAGATCTTGAAAAAAATAATACTTCGTTTTATATGGAATCAGAAAAAACCTCGAATAGCCAAAACATTACTCAGAAATAAAAACAAAGCAGAAGGAATCATGCTACCAGACCTCAGACTATACTATAAATTGATAATGATCAAAACAGCATGGTACTGGCACAAAAACAGTAGATGTATGGAACAGAATAGAGAACCAGGAGATGAACCCAGCTACTTACCATTATTTGATCTTTGACAAACAAATTAAAAACATTCAATGGGGAAAAGATTCCCTATTTAAGAAATGGTGCTGGGTGAATTGGCTGGCGACCTGAAACTGGACCCACACCTTTCACCATTAACTAAGATAGACTCTCACTGGATTAAATATTTAAACTTAAGACATGAATACTAGAAGACAGTGCAGGGAAAACTCTTGAAGAAATTGGTCTGGGTGAATATTTTATGAGGAGAACCCCTGGGCAATTGAAGCAACACCAAAAATATATTACTGGGACCTGGTCAAACTAAAAAGCTTCTACACAGCCAAGAACACATTAAGCAAAGCAAGCAGACAGCCCTCTGAATGGGAAAAGATATTTGCAGGATATGTCTCTGACAAAGGTTTAATAGCCAGAATCCACAGAGAACTCAAATGTATTAGAAAGAAAAGAACAAATGATCACATCTCAGGCTGGGTAAGGGACTTGAAGAGAAACTTCTCTGACGATGACAGGCACACGGCCTACAGACAAATGAAAAAATGCTCATTATCCTTAATCATCAGAGAAATACAAATCAAAATTACTTTGAGATATCATCTAACTCCAGTAAGATTAACCCATATCACAAAATCCCAAGATTAGAGACGTTGGCGTGGATGTGAAGAAAAGGGAACACTTCTATGCTACTGGTGGAAATGCAAATTAAAACGTTCCTTTTGGAAAGATGTTTGGAGAACACTTAAGGATCTAAAAATAGACCTACCATTCAATCCTACAATTCCTTTGCTAAGTATATATTCAGAAGACCAAAAATCACATTATAACAAAGATATTTGTACCAGAATGTTTATTGCAGCCCAATTCATAATTGCCAAGTCACGGAAGAAGCCCAAGTACCCATCGACCCAGGAATAGATTAATAAATTGTGGTATATGTACACCATGGAATATTATGCAGCCTTAAAAAATGTTTACATGGATGGAGCTGGAACATATTCTCCTTAGCAAAGTATCTCAAGAATGGAAGAAAAGTATCTAATGCACTCAGCCCTACTATGAAACCCTACTATGAAATTATAGCCCAAGAATATGGGCAAAGAGGATAGGGAGGGGTGGGGAGGAGGGAGACAGGGTGATTCTTGGGACTATATCTATGGTGCACCTTACAAAGGTACATGTGAAATTTACAAAATGTAGAATACAAATGTCTTAACACAATAATTAAGAAAATGCTGTGAAGGCTATGTTAACCTGCTTGATGAAAATATTTCAAATTGTATATAAAACCAGCACATTGTACCCCATGATTGCATTAATGTACACAGCTATGATTTAATAAAATAAAAAATAGGAGAAGAAAAGTTCTTAACAGAAGCTAGAAATCAAGAAAAAAGAACCTATAAAATTAAATTCTAAGCCTTGACCAATTAATAAAGGCAATTAAAAAAAAAACTTTTAAGACCATATAAGGAAAACATGGGTGAAATCACATAAGGAAACAGAACATAAATTGAAGCTCATGAGTGGTAGGCAGAACTTAAAAGTAGCCCCATAAAAGATATCCTGAAATATATACCAAATCCTGACACTTCTAAATGTTACCATATTTTAAAAAAGAATCTTTGTAGGTATAATTAAAGATGTGTAGATGAGAAGATTATCCTAGATTACCTCGGTGGGCCCTAAATGACATCATACATTTTCTCATAAAAGAAGCAGAGGAAGATTACACACAGATTTAACAGAGATTGGAGACATGTAGAGACAAGCCAGTAGTTTCCATAAGCAGAAAGAGGAAAGACACAACTGTCCCCTAAAGCATCAGCATTGAGTGTGGCCTTGCCCTCATCTTGACTGAAGCTCAGTGATAGTACTGTTGGACCTCTGGCTTCCAGAAATATGAGGGAATACATTTTTATTGTTTTAAGCCAACAATATTTTGGTAATTACTTAATAGCAGCTTCAGGAAACTATTATAATACAGGCCTCCAAAAATAATTAAAATGATGGTTTTACGTTTTAAATTGTGATTTCAGCAGTTTGACCCTGCTTTTCTCTTCCCCACTTTTTGAGAGAAATAATAAATTGAATATAAGCATTTCTACAAGGAACTAAAACATAGTCAACATTTTATGTTTTTGTAATGGTTTCTATAAATAATTTGACAAAAAAATCTTGGACAAAAACTTGAGGGAAAGTGAATAACTTTGGTAAACTGACTATTTCATTTTTGCTAGTTTTGTTTTGCAAGTTTATAATTACTCTTGTTGTATGTAAGGCTATTTGAAACCCTGAAACATTGTGGACTGGTACTTTGGTATAAGTTAAATGTTCTCTCAATGAAACTATAAAGTCTTAACAAAACTCATTATAAAAAGTCATCAGAGAACATCAGTTAATATAGATTAAGATAGAAACTAACCCAGTTCCACAACTTAATAAATTGTCATTAAGATAACTATTAATTTTTATAAATGTTTGTACTTTGATAATATTATGTTATCTTAATTAGTATGGTATAAAATTAATTTTATCTCATTTATATATTTATGATTTTTTTCTCACAAATTTCTCCATTATTTGCTAAACTTTTCAATTTTGGGTTGACAATTAAAATGTCATGAGAAGGTCAAATAAGTTTTAAAAGAGATTTTTAAAACAACTTGCACATTTTGAACACCTTCAAAAGCAGAAATAGAGCTGAATAATACTGGATCACACAAAATGGAGTTTTTAACCTACTATCATTTTATTTTTTTTTTCATCTTATAAAGAAACATATCCACAGAGACTTTTATTAGACCTCAATGAATATAAAAATTATTGGAAAACTAGATACAAGTATCTTTGTAATGTTAATTATTTTAACCCTTAGCATGGTATATGTTCCTTTTTTTTTTTTACACTTCTTAATAGATTATGAAATTTTATAATTTTCTTAGCAGAGGTTTCATATGTATCAAAACACATACATACACACAAACACAATATATTTAAATACATATGTATATGACTACATGTTGCCTACTATCATTTTAAATGTATTTTAAAACATAAATATGTCTTGCACAAATCTTACCAATACATACTTTTTTAGACTGCATAGTTTATTGCACTTAAATTTAACTAGTGAGTCCTTCATTACTGTAACCCAAAAGTGATAGGAATTATTTCATTATCACTATTTATTATGACCTGACTGTTTGCTGTCAAATTCATATATTGGAATTTAAGCCCAGGTACTGAAGTATTAAAAGATAGAGCCTTTACGGGGCGGTGCCTGTGGCTCAGCGGGTAGGGCGCCGGTCCCACATGCCGGAGATGGTGGGTACAAACGCAGCCCTGGCCAAATTAAAAAAAAAAAAAAAAGATAGAGCCTTTACGGTGTGATCATCTTGGGGGTGGAGACTTCATGAATGGCATTAGTGACCATATAATATGACTGGAAGAAACTATCTATCTGCTTTTTGTGTTTTATTTATTTATTTTTTAATTAAATGATAGCTGTGTACATTAAGGCAATCATGGGGCACCATACACTGGTTTTATATACCATTTGACATATTTTCATCACACTGGTTAACATAGCCTTCCTGGTATGTTCTTAGATATTGTGTTAAGACATTTATATTCTACATTTAGTAAGTTTCACATATAAACTTGTAATATGCACCGCAGGTGTGATCCCACCAATCACACTCCCTCTGCCCATCCTCCCACGACCTCCCTTCCACATATTCTTAGATTATAACTGGTTTATAGCTTTCATATGAAAGCCATAAATTAGTTTCATAGTAGGGCTGAGTACATTGGATACTTTTTCTTCCATTCTTGAGATACTTTACTAAGAAGAATATGTTCCAGCTCCATCCATGTAAACATGAAAGAGGTAAAGAATCCATCTTTCCTTAAGGCTGCATAACATTCCATTGTGTACATATACCACAATTTATTAATCCATTTGTGGATCAATGGGCACTTGTGCTTTTTCCATGACTTAGCAATTATGAATTGGGCTGCAATAAACATTCTGGTACAAATATCTTTGTTATGATGTGATTTTTGGTCTTCTGGGTATATGCCTAGTAGAGGAATTATACAATTGAATGGCAGATCTATTTCTAGGACTCTAAGTGTTCTCCAAACATCTTTCCAAAAGGAATGCAATAATTTGCATTCCCATCAGCAGTGTAGAAGTGTTCCCTTTTCTCCACATCCACGCCAACATCTCTGCTCTTGGGATTTTGTGATATGGGCTAATCTTATTGGTGTTAGATGATATCTCAAAGCAGTTTTGATTTGCATTTCTCTGATGATTAAGGATGATGAGTATTTTTTCATATGTCTGAGGCTGTGAACCTGTGTTCTTCAGAAAAGTTTCTCTTCAAGTCTCTTTCCCACCCTAAGATGGGATCACTTGTTCTTTTCTTGCTAATACGTTTAAGTTCACTGAGGTTTCTGGTTATTAAACCTTTGTCGGAGACATAACCTGCAAATATCTTCTCCCATTCTGAGGGCTGTTTGCTCGCTTTACTTACTGTGTTCTTGACTGTGCAGAAGCCTTTTAGTTTGATCAGGTCCCAGTAATGCATTTTTGAAGCTGCTTCCATTGTCCGGGGGTCCTCCTCATAAAATACTCGCCTTGACCGATTTCTTCAAGGGTTTTCCCTGCACTCTCTTCTAGTATTTTTAAATTTTCATGTCTTAAGTTTAAATCTTTAATCCAGTGAGGGCCTATGTTAGTTTATGGTGAAAGCTGTGGATCCAGTTTCAGTCCTCTACAGGTTACCAGCCAGACGACACAGCACAATTTCTTAAATAGGGAATACTTTCCTCACTAAATGTTTTTAATTGTCTTGTGAATGATCAAATAATGGTAAGTAGCTGGGTTCATCTCTTGGTTCTCTATTCTGTTCCACACATCTACCTCTCTGTTTTTGTGTCACTACCATGCTGTTTTGATCACTATCAATCAATTGTATAGGTCTGGTAGCGTGATTCCTCCTGCTTTGTTTTTATTCCTGAGTAATGTCTTGGCTATTCAAGGTTTTTTCTGATTCCATATAAAATGAAGTATTATTTTTTCAAGATCTTTAAGGTATGACAGTGGATCTGTAATAGGGTTTGCATTAAAATTGTATATTGCTTTGTGTAGTATGGACATTTTAACAATGTTGATTCTTCCCAGCCATGAGCATGGTATGTTTTTCCAGTTGTTAACATTTTTAGCTATTTCCTTTCTTAGAGTTTCATAGTTCTCTTTATAGAGATCTTTCAAGTTCTTTTTCAGGTAAACTCCCAACTATTTCATATTCTTTGTTACTACTGTGAATGGAATAGACTCGTTAACTCTTTTTTTTCAGTTTGACTATTGTTGCCATATGTAAAGGCTATCAGTTTATGAATGTTGATTTTGTAACCTGAGATGCTACTTTATTCCTTGATCACTTCTAAGAGTTTTGTAGTAGTATCCTGGTGTTTTCCAGATATACAGTCATGTCATCTGTGAAGAGTGAAAGTTTGAACTCCTCTGACCCTGTATGTATACCCTTGATTGCCTTTTCTTTCCTAATTGTGATGGAAAAAACTTACATTACAATGTTAAAGAGCAGTGGAGACAGTGGGAAACCTTGCCTGGTTACTGATCTGAGTGGAAATGATTTCATTTTAACTCCA
Source organism: Nycticebus coucang (assembly GCF_027406575.1). NCBI lineage: Eukaryota > Metazoa > Chordata > Mammalia > Primates > Lorisidae > Nycticebus > Nycticebus coucang. Next base: position 37,454,122 of record NC_069792.1, read on the forward strand.
TTCAATACAATATTGGCTGTGGGATTGCTGTAGATGGCCTCTGTCAGTTTAAGAAATGTCTCTTCTATATCAATTTTCTTAAGTATTTTGATCATGAAGGGATGCTGGATATTATCAAAAGCTTTTTCTGCATCAATTGAAAGAATCGTATGGTCTTTATTTTTTAATTTCTTTATGTGCTGAATTATAACTATAGATTTATGTATATTGAACCAGCCTTGAGACCCTGGGATAAAACCAACTTGGTCGTGATGTATAATTTGTTTGATGTATTGCTAGATTCTATTTGTTAGGATCTTGTTGAATATTTTTGCATCTATAATCATTGGAGATATTGGTCTATAATTTTCTTTTCTTGTTGGGTATTTTCCTGGTTTGGGGATCGGGGTGATGTTTGCTTCATAGAACGTGTTGGGTAGTCTTCCTTCTTTTTCTACATTTTGGAACAGGTTGAGTAATATAGGTACTAATACCTCATTAAGGTAGAATTCTAGTGTGAAGCCATCTGGTCCTGGACTTTTCTTTTTAGAGAGATTTTGTATGGTTGATGCTATTTCAGAACTTGATATGGGCCTGTTTAACATTTTCACTTGATTCTGGCTAAGTCTTGGAAGGTGACTTGCTTCCAAATATTGGTCAATTTCCTTCAGAATTTTCATATTTCTGAGAATAAAGTTTCTTTTAATATTCATTAAAGATTTTTTGGGAGAGGCTCCCCTGTCCAAAAGGAGTTAAAGGACAGAAATTTAGCAAGTAACTGGGTGGATTAGAGCTGCACAAGAGAGAAGGTTGAAGTACATACATCAACCCTGCTAAGGTGAGATCTGACCCCAAGGATATAAACTAAAGGTACAAAATCTATCACCAAGCGAACGGGAGTCCCCTCTACCATTAAAATAGCTCAGACTGCCCCACAAACAAACGAGCAGAGTTCCAAGGTCCTCCCACTACACTCCACAGAGAGACCCTCTAAAAGCTGGACCTACCTCCCCTACTAGGATGCCACAGCATTCTCCTGCCAGGCATCAAACTGTATAAAACTGTACATATTCTCTACCTGTAAATCTGAGCTCCCAACACTCCCCTCCACTCTCACTTTGAGATCTGGAGGCCTGTCCCCTAGGAGACCAGATTTTGGGTGATATCTCGAGGGGTGTGGACAGGGCCTAAACTGCAGCTGGTCAGTTCTGACTCTGCAGCATGGGAGTGAGGAGATGACTGTCCTCTGAGAGGGAACCCCATGGGATTGGTGGTACCCTGAGGCACAGAGCAAAAGCCTTTTGGCAATAATAGGGATCACTCCTGGATATTCCGAAGCCACACCTCCTGTCTACCTGGGCAAACAGAGGAGGCTGGGCATCTACTCAGGTGGCAATGATCATGTAACAGATCTGGGATGGAAATGCAGGCCCCGTGAGTAAAGGGTTTGCCTGAGGTGGACTGGCCTGTGTGGAGTGCAGGGACTAGAAATGCAAGCACAGAGCTGGGAAGTTCCCAAGGTGGGGCTCACCCAGAGGACTGCTTTAATGAGCCTAAGACACAATCAGCCCTCAGGGGATCATCAGCCTATAGACAAAGGAAGACAGGAGGCTAGCACTGACAGGTAACGGAATACAAACCTGCAGGAGCAAAGACAGGGCCTGAGGCACAGGCACTGGAAACTCAAAATAGCTTCTTTTCTGCAGGGGAATTTAGCAGGGACAGAAACAAATTCCAGCAAAGTTGTTCTGTTCTGTTCTGTCAGTAACATCAATCAGGGGCAGGGCTAGAACTGAGTGAACATCCACCAGCCTACATCAAGTGCCCAAGATTGTCAGTCCTCACTTCCCACTCCTAGATAAAGGCAGAGCACAGTGGCTTGGCTGAGCAGAAATAGAATTCCTTGTGATTCAGGTAGGTGCAAACCCTTGCAGTACCTGTTCACTACAGGCAACTGGGTCACAGCCCTGCGGGGCTATCAGTGACTGGGTGTGACAGAGGTGCAAGGTGGTGAACCAACCTTCCCAGACTAATCTATTTGCTGGGTGGTCCTCCTCACTTCACAGAGCCCAGAGCAAGCCATATCACCAGACCACGGCAATCCAGTTGCCAGAGACCTATTAAAATCTCCCACCTGAGACAGGTGCTGACTGAGACAATTGATTTGGAGTTTTTGAACTGAGCCAATCGCCCGATGACTATTCAGGTGGTACCCTGGTGTGTGGTTGTAGGAAGGTTTGATTTTCCTTTTCCAATTGTTGCCTGAGGGGGGCGGGGTGACTTATTTGCTGGTATTTCTCCACAATTGAGACTCCAACCCAGAGTAACTATTTCACTAGTGTCGAACAGAGACCTGCTGAAAACAAGACAGAACCATTTAGCCCCAACACACCAAACTTGTCCCCAGTTTCTCAGGCCATAGCACAGTACAGGTCCTATACAAAGCTCCAGGGGAAAAATCAAACTCTGTTAAACAATCATGGGGAAGAATCAGCAGAAAATCTCTGGTAACATGAATAACCAAAAGAGATCATGCCCCCAAGGAAAGATATGGCAGATGTAACTGAAGATCCCATTCATAAACAACTGGCTGAGATGTCAGAAATCGAATTCAGAATTTGGATTGCAAACAAGATTAATAAAATGGAGGAAAATATGGAATTAGAAATTCGAGCAGCAATCCAAAAGTCAGAATTAGAAATTCGAGGAGAAATTCAAAAGTTGTCTCAAGAATTTAAAGAATTTGAAGACAAAACCACCAAAGATTTTGAAGCACTGAAGCAAGAATTTGTACATCTCAAAGATCTGAAAAATAATGTAGAATCCCTCAGTAACAGAGTGTAGCAAGCAGAAGAAAGGATTTCTGACATTGAAGACAAAGCCTTTGAATGCTCCCAAACTCTCAAACTGGAAAAGAAATGGAATGCAAAAATGTATTATTCTCTCAGAGAACTATGGGATAATTTGAAGAAGGCTAATATCCACCTCATTGGAATAACTGAAGTGATGAAGTGGCCTTGCAAAGCACGGAGGCCCTTCTCCATGAAATTATGAAATAGAATTTTCCAGACATGCCAAAATGAAAATAACTTTCAACCCCGGACCCTGTATCCAGCTAAACTGAGTTTCATTTATGATGTAGAAAGTAAATACTTTAATGACATTCGTATGTTGAAGAAATTTGCCATAACAAAACCAGCTCTTCAGTTTATTATCATACCTATCTTCCATAATGACCAGCCCAATCCTCTACACAAAAGTAAACTCACTTAGAAACTTTTGATCAGACTCCAACTTCCACAGTGGTGAAAGGATTAAAAATGTCCACGGGAATTTCCAAAAACATGATACCCAAAATTTTACAAGACTAATCAATATTCTCCATTAATGTGAATGGCTTAAACTGTCCTCTAAAGAGGCACAGGTTAGCTGACTGGATACAAAAACTCAGGCCGGATATTTACTGCATACAGGAGTCACATCTTACCTTAAAAGATAAATATAGACTCAGGGTGAAAGGATGGTCATCCATATTTCAGGCAAATGGTAATCAGAAAAAAGCCTGTGTTGCAATTCTATTTGCACATACAATAGGCTTTAAACCAAAGAATGTAAGGAAGGATAAGAATGGTCACTTCATATTTGTGAAGGGTAATACTCAATATGATCAGATTTCAATTAATATCTATGCACCCTACCAGAATGCACCTCAATTTTTATGGGAAACTCTAACAGACATGAGCAACTTGATTTCCTCCAGCTTGATAATAGTTGGAGATTTCAATACTACTTTGGCAGTGTTGAATCAATCCTCCAATAAGAATCTTAGCAAAGAAATTTTAGATTTAAAACTAACCATCCAACATTTAGATTTCGCAGACATCTTCTAAACATTTCATCCCAACAAAACTGAATACACATACTTCTCATCAGCCCACAGAACATACTCCAAAATTGATCACATCTTAGGTCACAAGTCTAACCTCAGTAAATTTAAAGGAATAGAAATTATTCCTTGCATCTTCTCGGACCACCATGGAGTAAAAGTTGAACTCAGTAACAACAGGAATCTGCATACTCATACAAAAACATGTAAGTTAAATAACCTTATGCTGAATGACAGCTGGGTCAGAGCTGAGATCAAGAAGGAAATTGCCAAATATTTGGAACAAAATGACAATTAAAACATGAATCATCAAAACCACTGGGATACTGCAAAGGCACTCCTAAGGGGAACATTTATAGCATGGCAAGCTTTCCTCAAGAGAACAGAAACAGAGGAAGTTAACAGCTTAATGGGACATCTCAAGCAAGTGGAAAGGAAAGAACATTTTAACCCCAAACCCAGGAGAAAAAAAGAAATAACCAAATTAGAGCAGAATTAAATGACATTGAAAACAAAACAATTATACAACAGATCAATAAATCAAAAAGTTGGCTTTTTGAAAAGGTCAAAAAAATAGATAAACCTTTGGCTAACTTAACCAGGAAAAGAAAAGTAAAATCTCTAATCTCGTCAATCAGAAATGACAGGGAAGAAATAACCTCAGACTCCTCAGAAATTCAAAAAATTCTTAATGAATATTACAAGAAACTTTATTCTCAGAAATATGAAAATCTGAAGGAAATTGAACAATACTTGGAAGCACGTAACCTTTCAAGACTTAGCCAGAATCAAGGGGAAATGTTGAACTGCCCATATCAAGTTTGAAATACCATCAATAATACAAAATCTCCCTGAAAAGAGAAGCCCAAGACCAGACGGCTTCTCCTCAGAATTCTACCAAACCTTTAAAGAGGTATTAGTACCTATAATACTCAACCTTTTCCAAAATGTAGAAAAAGAAGGAAGACTACCCAGCCCATTCTATGAAGCAAAATTCACCCTGATCCACATCACAATAAGACTCAACAAGAAAAGACAATTATAGACCAATATCACTAATGAATATAGATGCAAAAATATTCAACAAGAACCTAACAAACAGAATCCAGCCACAAATCAAACACATTATACATCATGACCATGTCGGTTTTATCGCAGGGTCTCAAGGCTAGTTCAACATATGTAAATCGATAAGTATAATTCAACACATAAAGAAATTAAAAAACAAAGATCATATGATTCTCTAAATTGATGCAGAAAAACTTTTGATAATATCCAGCATCCCTTCATGATCAGAACACTTAAGAAAATTGGTATAGAAGGGACATTTCTCAATGAGGCCATAGAGGCCATCTCGGGCAAACCCACAACCAATATCATATTGAATGGAATTAAATTGAAATCATTTCACTCAGATCGGGAACCAGACATGGCTATCCATTATCTCTACTGAACTTTAACATTGTAATGGAAGTTTTAGGCACTGCAATTAGGGAAGAAAAGGCAATCAAGGTTATCCATATAGGGTCAGAGGAGATCAAACTTTTGCACTTCGCAGATGATATGATTATATATCTGGAAAACACCAGGGATTCTACTACAAAACTCTTAGAAGTGATCAAAGAATACAGCAGCATCTCAGGTTACAAAGTCAACATTCATAAATAGGTAGCCTTTATATATACCAATAATAGTCAAGGTGATAAAAAGTTAAGGACTCTATCCCATTCACAGTAGTGCTAAATAAGATGAAATATTTGGGAGTTTATCTAACGAAGGATGTGAAAGATCTCTATAAAGAGAACTTTGAAACTCTAAGAAAAGAAATAGCTGAAAATGTTAACCAATGGAAAAACATACCATACTCATGGCTGGGAAGAAAAACATTGTTAAAATGTCCATACTACACAAAGCAATGTACAATTTTAATGCAACCCCTATTAAACCACCACCATCATACTTTAAAGATCTTGAAAAAACAATACTTCATTTTATATGTAATCAGAAAAAACATCGAATAGCCAAGACATTACTCAGAAATAAAAACAAAGCAGGAGGAGTCACGCTATCAGAACTCAGACTATGCTACAAATTGATAGTGATCAAAACAGCATGGTACTGGCAAAAAACAGAGAAGTAGATGTTTGGAACAGAATAGAGAACTAAGAGATGAATCCAGCTACTTACCATTATTTGATCTTTGACAAGCCAATTAAAAACATTCAGTGGGAAAAAGATTCCCTATTTAACAAATGGTGCTGGGTGAACTGGCTGGCAACCTGTAGAAGACTGAAACTGGACCCACAACTTTCAACATTAACTAAGATAGACTCTCACTGAATTATAGATTTAAACTTAAGACATGAAACTATAAAAATACTAGAAGAGAGTGAAGGGAAAACCCTTGAAGAAATTGGTCAGGGCGTGTATTTTATGAGGAGGACCACTGGATAATTGAAGCAGCTTCAAAAATACACTACTGGGACCTGAGCAAACTAAAAAGCTTCTGCACAGCCAAGAACACAGTAAGTAAAGCAAGCAAACAGCCCTCAGAATGGAAGAAGATACTTGCAGGTATGTCTCCGACAAAGATTTAATAACCAGAATCCACAGAGAACTCAAACATATAAACAAGAAAAGAACAAGTGATCCCACCCTTGCAGGCTGGGCAAGGGACTTGAAGGGAAACTTCTCTGAAGAAGACAAGTGCATGGCCTACAGATATATGAAAAAATGCTCATCATCTTAATTCATCAGAGAAATGCAAATCGGAACTACTTTGAGAGATCATCCAACGCCAATAAGATTAGCCCATATCACAAGATCCCAAGACCAGAGATGTTGGTGTGGATGTGGAGTTAAGGGAACATTTATACACTTCTGGTGGGAATGCAAATTAATACATTCCTTTTGAAATGATGTTTGGAGAACAATTAGAGACTTAAACATAGATCTGCCATTCAATCCTATAATTCCTCTACTAGGTATATACCCAGAAGACCAAAAATCACATCATAACAAAGATATTTGTACCAGAATGTTTGTTGCAGCCCAATTCATAATTGCTAAGTCATGGAAAAAGCACAAGTGCCCATCAATCCATGAATGGATTACTAAATTGTGGTATATGTACACCATGGAATATCATGCAGCCTTAAAGAAAGATGGTGACTTTACCTCTTTCATGTGTACATGGATGGAGCTGGAACAAATTCTTAGTAAATTATCTCAAGAATGGAAGAAAAAGTATCCAATGTACTCAGCTCTACTATGAAACTTATTTATGGCTTTCACATGAAAGCTATAACCCAGTTATAACCTAAGAATAGGGGGAAGGGGGAAATGGAGTGGAGGGAGGGAGGGTGATTGGTGGGATTACACCTGTGGTGCATTTTACAAGGGTATTTGTGAAACTTAATAAATGTAGAATGTAAATGTCTTAACACAATAACCAAGAACATGCCAGGAAGGCTATGTTTACCAATGTGATGAAAATCTGTCAAACGGTCTGTAAAACCAGTGTGTTGCCCCATGATCGCATTAATGTACACAGGTATGATTTAATAATAATAATAAGGAATTTTTTTGAATTTCTGAGGACTCTCTTGTTATTTCATCTTTGTCATTTCTGATTGATGAAATTGTAGATTTTACTCTTGTTTTCCTGGTTAGGTCAGCCAAAGGTTTATGTATTTTATTAACCTTTTCAAAAAAAAAAAACAACATTTTGATTTATTGATCTATTGTATCATCCTTTTGTTTTCAATTTCCTTTAATTCTGCTCTAATTTTGGTTATTTGTTTTCTTCTACTGGGTTTTTGGGTTTAAATGTCCTTCCTTTTCCAGTTGCTTGAGATGTCCCATTAAGTTGTTAACTTCCTCTCTTTCTGTTCTCTGAGGAAGGCTTGCAGTGCCATAAATTTCCCTCTTAGGACTGCCTTTGCAATATCCCAGAGTTTCTGATAATTCATGTCTTCATGTCGTTTGGTTCAAAATAATTAGCAATTTCCTTCTCATTCTTATCCATTACCCAGCTATCATTCAGCATAATGTTATTTAACTTCTATGTTTTTGTATGAGTATGTAGATTCCTGTTGATACTGAGGTCAACTTTTATTCCATGGCAGTCCGAGAAGATGCAAGGAATAATTTCTATTCGTTTAAATTTACTGTGGTTAGACTTGTGACCTAAAATGTGGTCGATTTTGGAATATGTTCTGTGGGCTGATGAGAAGTATGTTTATTCAGTTGTCTTGGGATGAAATGTTCTGTAGATGTGTACTAAATGCAAATGTTGGATGGTTAGGTTTAAATTTAAAATTTCGTTGTTCAGCTTCTTATTGGAGGATCTATCCAACACTGCCAAAGGAGTGTTAAAATCTCCGACTATTATTGAGCTGGAGGATATCAAGTTGCTGGTGTTTGTTCGTGTTTCTCTTACGAATTCAGGTGCATTCTGGTTGGGTGCATAAATATTAATAATTGAAATCTCATAATATTGAGTATTAGCCTTAAAAAATATAAAGTGACCATTTTTATCCTTCCTTACTTTTGTTGATTTAAAGCAGGGGTCCTCAAACTACGGCCCGCATGTGTGATTGTATTTGTTTCTGTTTTGTTTTTTTTACTTCAAAATAAGATATGTGCAGTGCGAATAGGAATGTCTTCAGAGTTTTTTTTTTTTTTTAAACTATAGTTCGGCCCTCAAATGTTCTGAGAACAGTAAATTTGCCCCTGTTTAAAAAGTTTGAGGACCCCTGGTTTAAAGCCTTCTGTATCTGCAAATAGAATTGAAAGACATTCTTTTTTCTGATTTTTATTTGCTTGAAATATGGATGACCATCCTTTCACCCTGAGTCTATATTTATCTTTTAAGGTAAGAAGATATTCTTGTATGTAGCATATATCTGGCCTGAGTTTTTGTATCCAGTCAGCCAACCTGTGCCTCTTTAGAGGACTGTTTAAGTCATTCACATTAATGGAGAATATTGATAAGCCTGGTAGAATTTTAGGTATCAAATTTTTGAATGTCCAGTTGACATATTTAATCCTTTTGCCACTGTGGAAGTTGGAGTTTGATCCAAAGTTTCTGAGTGAGTTTAGATTTGTGGTAGATAATTGTGCTGGTCATTATGGAGGATCGGTCTGAGAATATCCTGAAGAACTGGTTTTGTTATGGCAAATTTCTTCACCATGTGAATGTCATTAAAGTATTTAATTTCTCCATCATAATTGAAACTCGGTTTAGCTAAATATAGGATCCTGGGTTGAAAGTTATTTCATTTTAGGAGATTAAAATTCAATGACCACCCTCTTCTGGCTTGAAAGTTTTCGGTAGAGAGATCTGCAGTCATTCTAATATTCTTCTCTTTGTAGGTTATGTTTTTCTTACGTCTGGCTGCTTTCAGTATTTTCTCACTTTAGTGAAGTTAATTATGATGTGCCTGGGTGGTGTCTTATTCGGGTTGAGTCATGCTGGGGCTCTGAAACTGTCTGCTATCTGAATTTCAGAATCTGTTGGCATGTCTGGAAAATTCTCTTTCATAATTTCATGGATAAGAGCCTCTGTGCCTTGCGAAGCCACTTCACTGCTTTTAGGGATTCCTATGAGGTGGATATTAGCCTCCTTTGAATTATCCAGAGCTCTCTGAGAAAATGATCCGCTTTTGCTTTGTATTTCTCTTCCTCTTTGAGAGTTTGGGAGCATTCAATATCTTTGTCTTCAATGTCAGAAATCCTTTTTTTTGCCTGCTCCACTCTGTTATTGAGAGATTCTACTGTATTTTTCATATCTTTGAGGGCTTCAAATTCTTGCTTTAATATGTCAAAATCTTTGGTGATTTTGTCTTTAAATTCATTGAATTCTTTAGACAACTTTTGAATGGCCTGTGAAATTTCTAATTCCAACTTTTCTCCATTCTATTAATCTTGATTGCAATCCAAATTCTGAATTTGATTTGTGACATCTCAGCCATCTGTTTATGAATGGGATCTTCAGTTGCATCTGCCTTATCTTTCCTTGGGGTTGTTGATCTACTCTGGTTATTCATGTTACCAGAGTTTTTTTTTCTAATTCTGCCCCACAATTATTTTACAACATTTGACTAGATGAGTGGATAAATAAAAGTTTGGTTTGAGACTGCAGGATTAGTGATTAACCAGCCCTTTGCCTAAAAGCTGGGACAGGTGTCTGTACCTTTTTTCCTGGAGCTTTGCCAAGTACCCATACAGTGCTACAGGCTGAGAAACTGGGGACATGTTTGGTATAGTGGGGCTAAGTGACTCTGTCTTTCTTTTTTTTTTTAGCTGGTCTCTGTCTGACCCTTGTGAAACAGTTACTCTGGGTTGAAGTCGCAACTGTGGAGCAATACTACCAATTATGTCAACCTACCCCCCACAGGCAACATTTGGAAAAGGAAAATCAAACCTTCCTACAACCAGACACCCAGGGTACCACTTGGATAGTCCTTGGGCAATTGGCTCAGTTCAAGAGGTCCAGGTCAATTGTCTCAGAAAGCTCCTGTGTCATGTGGGAGAGTTTAAAAGGTCTATGGCAACTAGATCACAGGTGTCTGCTGACAACTCAAATATGACTTGCTCCGGTGTACCATGAGGTCAGGAGGACCCACCAAGCATATAGATTAATCTGGGAATGTTGATGCCTCCTTCCCAACCTTGCACCTGTGTCACACCCAGTCACTGATAACCCCACAGGGCTGTTTCTGTTTCAGTTGCCTCCAATGAGCAGATAGGGGTTTGCACCTGGCTGAATCACAAGGAGATCTATGTCTCCTCAGCCAGGCCACTGCTCTATGCCACTATGTGGCAGGGGGAGGTGAGGCCTGACAACCTTAAGTGCTTAATGGAGGCTGGGGGTTATTCACTCTGTTCCAGCCCTGCCCCTGATTGATGCTACTGACAGAACAGAAGAACTTTGCGAAATTTGTTTCTGTCCTGGCTAAATTCCCCTGCTTAAGAGAAGCTGTTTTGAGATCTGAGAATCTGTGCCTCAGGCCCTGTCTGTGGTGCTGCCAGGTCTCAGCTTTAGTTTGTATTTGAATCACAGTTACCTGTTAGTTTCAGCCTCTGCCTGCCCTCCTTTGTCTAGGCTTATGATCCCCTGAGTGCCGGGTGCATCTTAGGTTCTGTGAAGCAGTCCTCTGGGTCAGCCCTGCCCTGGGAATCTGCCAGCTCTGCGTGTGTGTTTTCTAGTCCCCATGCTCCACCCAGGTCAGTACTGCCTCAGGCAAACCCTTTACTCATGGGGCCTGCATTTCCATCCCAGATCTGTTTCACCAGTGGCTTCCACCAGAGAAGATGCCCAACCTCCTCTCATTGCCCAGAGAGACACGGGGTGTGACTCCGGAATATCCAGGGGTGAGCCCTGTTGTTGCCAAAAACGGCTGCTGTTTTGTGCCTCAGGGCACCACCACTCCTGTGTGGTTCCCTCTCAACTGACCATCCTCTCCTTACTCCTGTGCCACAGAATCAGCATTGACCAGTAGCAGTCCATGCCCTGTGCATGCCTCTCAAGAAAATACCCAAGAATCTAGACTTCTGGGGGACAGGCTTCCAGCCCTCAGAGTGAGAGTGGAAGGTAGTGCTGTAAGCTCAGAATTGCAGGTAGACAATATATACAGTTATATACAGTTTTATGCAGTTTTATGCCTGGGAGGAGAGCACCATGGCATCCTAGTATGGGAAGTAGGTCCAGTTTTTACAGGGTCTTTCCCATGGGATATAATTGGGGGACTTTTGAACTCTGCTTGTTTGTTTATGGGGTACTTCGAGCCATTCTCATGGGGGAGGGGACTCCCGTCTACTTGGTGATGGATTTTGTACCTTTTATTTGTATCCTTGGGGTTGCAGATCGCCTCAGCAGGGTTGATGTGAGTTCTTCAACCTTCCCTCTTAGTGTAGCTCTAATACGCCAGGTTAGTTGTGAAATTTCTGTCCTTTAACTCTCCTTCTGGAATGGAGCCTCTGTGGAAAGCTGGCTTTAGTCAGCCATCTTGTCTCCCAGGCTGCTATCTTCTTTTTGCCCTTTCATCTCTTCTGCTTTGTGAAAACATGTTTGACCCTGGAGGATGCAGCAACAATGCGTCATCTTGGAAAAAGAAAATGGGCCCTCATCAAATCTGTTGGCACCTTTGAGAAATAAGTTTCTGTTACATATATGATGGAACTCAGTCTCATCATCTACAAGCTGAGAACTTGGGAAATGGCCAAGACTGAACCCAAGATGGTGCAAAATCTGGCCTCAGTCATGCAGGTTCTCCTGCAGCAGATTCAAGATAAATTTCAGATCATGTCTGACCAGATGATTGGAAGAATTGATGATGTGAATAGTCGCATTGATGATCTGGAGAAAAACATTGCAGACCTCATGACACAGGCTGGAGTGGAAGAACTGGAATGTGAATGCAAGATACCGGCCACACAAAAGTGTTAAAGATTGCTAATTTACACTGAAATCTGGAACACATTTTTTTCCAAGCCAAAAGAAGATTGAATGGCTTTTTGCAACAAACTACTATGTGTAGACAGGTTTTATATTATAAAATATGTGTTCTTATCACATACTATATGGTTAGATTTTAGAGTGATTTACCCCCTAGTTGCTTGAACATGGTATCTTCCTATCTTGGACCCTGGTCAGCTATTAATTATTAAACACTAAAACTTCGGCAGTTCTTGCAAAAATAAATTGTCAAATTTTTTGGTGTATTTTTGTGAAGTCATTTTTTCCCTGCCATTCCTTTTATGCTAGTTGCTCTTGGTAGAAGGTGCTGTGTAATTTTTTTATTAAACAGTAAATGCTTTGATCATAATTAACCCTAGTGAAGTGAGAAATTTGTGGAGTTTAGGATTCTTCCATTTTCAACCCAAAGTGACTGTTTAACACAAGATAGTGTGTTGGCAATACTTTTCAAATGGCTAAAAACATTTAAAAATTGTTTATTCAGGAATAGCTGTCACTGCTTTGTTGCCAAAACTCAGAATTAAAGTTCCTGGGTTCATATGCTAAAGTCAATGAAAAGTAACGACTGCCACTTTCCTCTTAGAACTTATTTAAAATACAGAAAATAGCAGAATAGCCTGATGTCCTGAGGTGTTCATTTTTAGAGTTTTGCATGAGATTCTGATACTTCAGTGGGACCCTGCATTATTCATCTACGATATTATCATAAAAAATCTGGCAGGATTTTATAACTGTTGCTCTATCTTTTATTTGAGCAAAAAAGAGAAAAAAGGAAAGGAGACATGTTAAATCTGTGCCAGTTGCTTGGCTAAAATATGATAAAGGGCTGGCTGATGAAGAGTCTCAGGTTTTTAAGAAGTACTCTTTGACAAATTATTTCTTACCCAATTTCTTGCAGAGTAACAATTTCATTATTGATCATTGAAGACAGGGATAATAACTCTTGCCACTCAAAAATGCAGTGTTCATTATGCCAAGCGTAGAGGTCAATATTGATGACCTGGAAGGCAATCCATGTGATTGTCACAACAGAGTGATTTTATACAACAAAAACTAGAGAAATTGTAAAAGTTGAGGAGTAGTATGGTCCTTGATAGAGGGAAACTCTTGATGAAAACTATAGACTTTTTTCTAAGTTTCCCACATAGCCAGTCTAGATTGTATTGTAAATATATGATGATGTTGGGGTGGCACCTGTGGCTCAATGGGTTAGGGCGCCAGTCCCATATGCTGGAGGTTGCGGGTTCAAACCCAGCCCTGGCCAAAAAAAAAATGTATATGATAATGTTAGGAAATAATTTTTTCTATTTATAAATTATATGAGGAACAAAAAAACTGAGGTGTTTTTATAATAAAATGAATTCACCACTATTATTACCCAACTATAGAACATCCTATGATGGGTCCAGTCATTTATGCTGCAGGGTTTACCCCCTAAATGTCACCCTCAAACTGGCTGTGACCAGACTACCTGAAACTTGAGGGCACAATATATTGAGAGCCTCCTAAATGGCAAATGGAAATGATGTTGCTGGTTGCCATGGTAGAAGAGTCAGGGCATGAGCAGGTGTTGGCTTCCTGATATAACAGATTTCAAAGGCAGCTCCCCCCACCACTGCCCAATGAAAAATACCTGCTGTGAATAAAGATGACTGAATCCTGCTACTGAAGAAAAAAAAATACTTAGTCTTCTGGAATTTTCCTTACAGCAGTGTAAATGGACTAAGACTTTGCCATACCCCTGACAAACAGGCACAGTATTTGTTACATATAAAGTTTTCATGAATACTCATTGAAGAAAATACAACTGTTATGGTGTAATTACAGTAAAAATTTCCAGGCCTTCAACTCAAGTGATTAGATTTGTGTTGTTTAATCTAGTTCAAATGGAACTGTTGTCTATGGAGTTGGAATTAGAATAACTGTTAATAGTGAATTTTTAAATATAAATTCTTTAACAATTTAAAGTCAAAGATGAACTTGTCATAGAAATAATATAAAATTTCATTGAAGTACACATAGATAAGATTTACGGATCTTAAATGCACAGACCAATGAGTTTTGATAATTGTATTATGCTATGCAACCATCCATATATATGCATATATAAACTGTTGTGCATGTTGTTGACTGGTGGAATGTTTTCATGTTATGAATGTGGATCATTTGTGAAATATATGTATTAAGGACATCTTCCCTATGATAGAATTTACCTATTCTATTTTTCAATATTCTAGTATCTCTCCTTATTCCAAGATAAAAAAAAAAAAAAAAAAAACTACACTCCAGTATTAGCAGTGGTTCTCCAAAGAAACAGAATAAATAGAATATATAAAGGCATATGAAGAGATTTATAATGGGAGCTGGTTCACACAACTATGAAGGACAAGAAGTCCTACTATATGTTTGCCGGCTAGAGACCCAGGAAAGCCAGTGGTGCAATTCAGCTCACATCAGAAGGCCTGAAAACCAGGGGAAAAAATGATCACTCTCAACTCAATGTTGAAGGCCCAAGAACCAGGACAACCCTTGTGTCTGAGGGCAGAAGATGAATGTTCCAGCTCCACAATAGAGATCCACTCTGCTTTCCTCTGATTTTTAGTTTAGACCTTAGGGACTAAATGGTGCCTGCCTCCAGCAATAAGGGACAATCTTAGTTAGTTAGCACTAATTCCAGTGCTGCTCTATCCCAAAAAACATCCTCAAAGACAAAACCAGAAATAATTTTTTACAAGTTATTTGGTTATTTCTTGACCAAACCAAATAAGCAAATAAGAAGTAGCTGTTACAATTTGTGTTTTCTGTAGAAAGTATATAGTTTTAGTTTTGTTCAGGTTTATAATCCATCTTGAATTGTTTTAAAATTTATATATATAAAGGTTTATTTCCCTAAGAGAATATTTAGTTGTTCTAACATCACTTTATGAGTTTCTTTCTTCCATGTCAAATTTCTGCCATGTGCATGTCAAAAAGCAATTGATGGTACAAAGTAGCTCCTAAAAGATGGTTATGTTAATCAGATGCAAGCATTCCACATTGTATATCAATCAGCACTTTTACCCCATAAACGCAGTAATGTACATAGTTACAATTTAATAATGAATAAAAAAGTAAATTGTATGGAAGGTAATATGGTGTCAAAAATACAACAAACTGGAAGTGGAGACAAGACGGCTGACTGAAGCCAGCTTTCCACAGAGACTCCCATCCAGAAGGAAAGTTAAAGGACAGAAATTTAGCAAGTAACCTGGTGGATTAGAGCTGTGCCAAGAGAGAAGTTTGAAGAACGCACAAGAACCCTGATGAGGTGAGCTGCAACCCCAAGGATACAAACAAAAGGTACAAAATCCATCACCAAGCGGACAGGTGTCCCCTCCCCCATGAGAACGGCTCAGAGTACCCCATAAACAAACAAGCAGAGTTCAAAAGTCCTCCCATTACACTCCACGGGAGAGACCCTATAAAAATTGGACCTACTTCCCCTTCTAGGGTGCCATGGCACTTTCATGCCAGGCATAAACTGTGTAAAACTGTACATATTCTCTACCTGCAATTCTGAGCTCACAGCAATCCCCTCCACTCTCACTCTGAGGTCTGGAGGCCTGTCCTCCAGGAGTCCAGATTCTTGGGTGATTTCTTAAGGGGTGTGGACAAGGCCTGGACTGCAGCTGGTCAGTGCTGATTCTGCGGCATGGGAGTGAAGAGAGGATGGTCGGCTGAGAGGGAATGATGGCAGAGTGGTGGTGCCCCCAGGTGCAGAGAAGCAGCCGTTTTTGACAACAATAGGGCTCACCCATGGATATTCTGGAGTCATACCCCTATCTCTCTGGGCAACCAGAGGAGGCCGAACATCTTCTCAGGTGGCAACTGCTGGTGGAACATATCTGGGATGGTAATGCAGGCCCCATGAGTAAAGGGCTTGCCTGAGGCAGTACCGGCCTGGGTGGAATGCGGGGACTAGAAAACACATGCACAGAGCCAGGAGATTCCAAGGGTGGGGCTGACACAGAGCACCACTTTACTGAGCCTAAGATGCACCCGGCTCCCAGGGGATCATCAGTGTAAACAAAGGAGGGCAGGCAGAGGCAGAAACTGACAGGTAACTGTGCTGCGAATACAAACTACAGCTGAGACCGTACAGAGGCACAAACAGGGCATGAGGCACATGTTCTAGGAACTCAAAATAGGTTCTCTTCTGCAGAGGAATTTAGCTGAGAAAGAAACAAATTCCCACAAAGTTGTTCTCTTCTGTCAGTAACATCAATCAGGAGTGGGGCTGGAACTGAGTGAACAGCCCCAGCCTCCTGAGATTGTCAGGCCTCACCTCCCCCTGCCAGATAGTGGCAAAGAGCAATGGCCTGGATGAGCAGACATAGATCTTGTGATTCAGGGAGGTGCAAACTCCTGGAGTATCTGCTCATTGGAGGCAACTGGGACACAGGCCTGTGGGGTTATCAGTGACTGGGTGTGACAGAGGTGCAAGATGGGGAAGGAGGCATCAACCTTCCCAGACTAATCAATTTGCTGGGTGGGTCCTCCTGACTTCAAGGAGCACTAGAGCAAGTCATATCTGAGTTGTCACCAGATCCCTGTGATCTAGTTGCCAGAGACCTTTTAAACTCTCCCACCTGAGATAGTTGCTAAATAAGACATTTGATTTGGACCTCTTGAACTGGACCAGTTGCCAGAGGACTATCCAAGAGGTGCCCTGGGTGTGTGGTTTTGGGAAGATTTGATTTTCCTTTTCTAATTGTTACCTGTGGAGGGCGGGGTGACTTAATTGCTGGTATTTCTCCACAGCTGAGACTTCAACCCAGAGTAACTATTTTGCTAGGGTCAGACAGACACCAGATGAAAAAAGACAGAGCCACTTAGCCCCACCACACCAAACAGGTCCCCAGTTACTCAGGCTGTAGCACTGTACGGGTCCTCTGCAAAGCTCCAGGGTAAAAGTCAAATGGTATAAAGTAATCATGAGGCAGAATCAGAGGAGAAACTCTGGTAACATGAATAAACATAGTTTGAATGTAACTCTGTTTACATGAATAAACAAAGGAAAGATATGCCAGATGTAACTTAAGATCCCATTCATAAACAGCTGGACAAGATGTCACAAATCTGATTCTCAGTTTGGATTGCAAACAAGATTAATAGAATGGAAGAAAATATGTAATTAGAAATTCGAGGAGCAATTCAAGAGTTAGAATTAGAAATGTGAGGAGAAATTTAAAAGTTGTCTCAAGAATTCAATGAATTTAAAGACAAA
Source organism: Nycticebus coucang (assembly GCF_027406575.1). Taxonomy (NCBI): domain Eukaryota; kingdom Metazoa; phylum Chordata; class Mammalia; order Primates; family Lorisidae; genus Nycticebus; species Nycticebus coucang. The sequence continues at coordinate 37,471,735 of NC_069792.1, forward strand.
ACCACCAAAGATTTTGATGCACTGAACCACGAACTTGCAGCCTTCAAAGATATGAAAAATACAGTGGAATCCCTCAGTAACAGAGTGGAGAAAGCAGAAGAAAGGATTTCTGACATTGAAGACAAAGCTTTTGAACGCTCCCAAACTTTCAAAGAGGACGAGAAATGCAGAGCAAAACAGTTCATTCTCTCAAAGAGCTCTGGAATAATTCAAAGAAGGCTAATATCCGACTTATTGGAATCCCTGAAGGTGATGAAGTGGCTTTGCAAGGCACAGAAGCCCTTCTCCATGAAATTATGAAAGACAATTTTCCATGCCAACAGATTCTGAAATTCAGATAGCAGACAGTTTCAGAACACCAGCATGACTCAACATGAATAACACATTCCCTTGGCACATCATAATTAACTTCACTAATTAATATGAAGGAGAAAATTCTGAAAGCAGCCAGATGTAAGAAATCCATTACCTACAAAGGGAAGAATATTAGAATAACTGCAGATCTCTCTGCTGAAACTTTTCAAGCCAGAAGAGGGTAATCAGCGAATTTTAATCTTCTAAAACAAAGTAACTTTCAACCCTGGATCCTGTATCCAGCTAAACTGAGTTTCATTTATGATGGAGAAATTAAATACATTAATGACATTCCCATGTTGAAGAAATTTGCCATAACCAAACCAACTCTTCAGGATATTCTCAGACATATCCTCCATAATGACCAGCACAATCCTGTACCACAAAAGTGTACTCACTCAGAAACTTTTGATCAAACTCCAACTTCCACACTGGCGAAAGGATTAAAAATGGCCACTGGACTTTCGAAAAACTGGATACCCCAAATTCTACCAGGCTTATCAATATTCTCCATTAATGTGAATGGCTTAAACTGTCCTCTAAAGAATCACAGGTTGGCTGACTGGATACAAAAACTCATAAAGAGGCACAAGTTGGCTGACTGGATACAAAAACTCAGAACCAATATTTGTTGCATACAGGAATCACATCTTACCTTAAAAGATAAATATAGACTCAGGGTGAAAGGATAGTCATCCATATTTCAGGCAAATGTAATTAGAAAAAAGCAAGTGTTGCGATTTTATTTGGTTTCAATGTGTTTTGTGTTTTGCTACATGCTCAGATTGGCTATTTTCTCTAACTCCAATTTTCACATTCAACAAGAACAAGTGGAATGGGAGACGACAGCTGTAAACCCAGGAATTCCCTTGCCTGGCAGAAAGTTTAAACAAATATTTCCTTGCCACCTTGAACTGTCAGTTTACCCCTTCTACCTGGCCTGGTAGTCTAGAAGTCCAATACCTGCAGAAACAAGAATGTCTGTACTTCTTGGCTAGGACAGGGCATTGCATAAAAGGAGGCAGTACAGCTGTGCTGTATCTGTGAATTCATTAACTGAACAGAAAGACCTAGAGGGAAACGTGACCGACCTGGTCCCAAAAAAGAGTATCTCAGCAGTAGACAGAGGTGTGTGTTCCTGCACTGAAGGTGGAGGCTCAGAAACTGGTAAGCAGGTGCTCTCTGGAGAAGGAGTCCTAACTTTCAGCAATTTCCTCCAGTGTGGTGAGGAAGGAGAGCCTCAGTTTATCACTCACCAGTAGAGATCATGCAGTAAGCAAGCAAATCTCTTAGGGTGGGGACAGGCACACAACCTGTTTGGGATGAGATGTGTACCTGAAAATACAGGTACACAGCTTTGGAGTCAAAGCTTGCCTCAGCAGGGAAGACGAGCAATTATCTATCTCATCACTCAGCTCAGCTCCCCTCCTTCAGCTTTGTTGGGTTCTTTCTGGCTATTATCTCTCCCTCCAGACTGGAGCTCCTGTTGAGAGCTGGTTCCATTCAGCCGTCATCTCCCATTCCCCCTGTTCAACATTTCCACTTGATTCTGGCCAAGTCCTGGAAGGTGACATGCTTCCAAGTATTGGTCAATTTCCTTCAGATTTTCCTATTTCTAAGAATAAAGTTTCTTGTAATATTCCTTAAAGATTTTTTGAATTCCTGAGGAGTCTGTTGTTAGTTGGTCTTTGTTGCTTCTGATTGGTGAGATTAGAGATTTTACTCTTTTTTTCCTGGTTAGGTTAGCCAAAGGTTTATCTATTTTATTGAACTTTTCCAAAAACCAACTTTTTGATTTATTGATCTGTTGTATAATTCTTTTGTTTTCAATTTCATTTAATTCTGCTCTAATTTTGGTTATTTCTTTTCTTCTAGTGGGCTTGGGGTTGCAATATTCTTCCTTTTCCAGTTGCTTTAGATACTCCATTAAGTTGTTAACTTCCTCTCTTTCCATTCTCTTGAGGAAGACTTGCGGTTCTATTCACTTGCCTCTTAGGACTGCCTTTGTGGTATCCCAGAGGTTCTGATAATTCGTGTCTTCATTGTCGTTTTGTTCCAAGAATTTGGCAATTTCCTTTTTAATCTCATCTCTGACTCAGCTATCATTCAGCATAAGGTTATTTAACTTCCATGTTTTTGTGTGAGTATGCAGATTCCTGTCATTACTGAGCTCAATTTTTATTCCATGGTGGTCCGAGAAGATGCAAAGAATAATTTCTATTCCTTTAAATTTACTTAGGTTAGACTTGTAATCTAAGATGTGATCGAGTTTGGAGTATGTTCTGTGGGCCGATGAGAAGTGTGTGTATTCAGTTTTGTTGGGATGAAATGTTCTGTAGATGTCTCCTAAATCCAAATGTTGGATGGTTAGTTTTAAATCTAAAATTTCTTTGCTCAGCTTCTTGTTGGAGGATCAATTCAACACTTCCAAAGTAGTGTTGAAATCTCCAACTATTATGGAGCTGGAGGAAATCAAATTGCTCATGTCTCTTAGAGTTTCTCTTTTAAATTGAGGTGCATTCTGGTTGGGTGCATAGATATTAATAATTGAAATCTCATCATATTGAGTATCACCCTTAACAAATATGAAGTGACCATTCTTATCCTTCCTTTCTTTTGTTGATTTAAAGCCTATTGTATCTGCAAATAGAATTGCAACACGGGCTTTTTTCTGATTACCATTTGCTTGAAATATGGATGACCATTTTTTCACCCTGAGTCTATATTTATCTTCTTAGGTAAGATATGACTCTTGTATGCAGCAAATATCTGGCTTGACTTTTTGTATCCATTCAGCTAACTTGTGTCTCTTTAGACGACAGTTTAAGCCATTCACATTAATGTAGAATATTGATAAATCTGGTAAAATTTTGGGGATCAAGTTTTTCAAAAGTCTAGTGGACATTTTTAATCCTTTCACCACTGTGGAAGTTGGAGTTTGATCAAAAGTTTCTGAGTGAGTTTACTTTTGTGTAGAGGATTGGGCTGATCATTATGGAGGATATGTCTGAAAATATTCTGAAGAGCTGGTTTGGTTATGGCAAATTTCTTCAACATATGAATTTCATTGAAGTATTTAATTTCTCCATCATAAATGAAACTCAGTTTAGCTGAATACAGGATCCAGGATTGAAAGTTATTTTGCTTTAGGAGATGAAAAGTCTTTTTTTCATGGAGAAGTGCCTCTGTGCCTAGCGAGGCCACTTCATCACTTTCAGGGATTCCAATGATGTGGATATTAGCCTTCTTTGAATTATCCCAGAGCTCTCTGAGAGAATTATCTGTTTTTGCTCTCCATTTTTCTTCCTGTTTGAGAGCATTCAAAGGCTTTGTCTTCTATTCAGAAGTCCTTTCTTCTGCTTGTTCTACTCTGTTACTGAGGGATTCTACCATATTTTTCAGATCTTTGAGGGCTGCAAATTCTTGCTTCAGTGTGTCAAAATCTTTGGTGGTTTTGTCTTTAATTTCGTTAAATTCTTGAGACAACTTTTGAATTTCTCCTCGAAATTTTAATTCTGACTTTTGAATTGCTGCTCGAATTTCTAATTCCAACTTTTTTTCCACTTTATTAATCTTGTTTGCAACCCAAATTCTGAGTTTGATTTCCGACATTTCAGCCAGCTGTTCATGAATGGGATCTTCAGTTACATCTGCCATATCTTTCCTTTAGGGGGTTGATCTATTCTGGTTATTCATGTTACCAGAGTATTCCACTGATTGTGCCCCATGATTGTTTTACACCGTTTGATTTTTCCCCTGGAGCTTTGTCAAGGACCCATACAGTGCTATGGCCTGAGAAACTGGGGCCCTGTTTGGTGTGGTGGGGCTAAGTGATTCTGTCTTGTTTTCGTCTGGTCTCTGTTCAACCCTAGTGAAACAGTTACTCTGGGTTGAAGTCTCAGCTGTGGAGAAATACCAGCTATTAAGTTACCACATCCCCCACAGGCAGCAATTGGAAAAGGAAAGTCAAACCTTCCTACAACCACACACACAGGGCACTACCTGAATTTTCCTCAGGTGATTGGTTCAGTTCAAAAGGTCCAAATCAATTGTCTCAGTCAGCACCTGTCTCAGGTGGGGGCTTTAAAAGGTCTCTGGAAACTGGATTGCAGGGGTCTGCTGCCTATTCTGATATGGCTTGCTCCAGTGCTCCGTGTAGTCAGGAGGACCCACCCAGCAAATAGATCAGTCTGGGAAGGTTGATGCCTTCTTCCCCACCTTGCACTTCTTTCACATCCAGTCACTGATAGTCTCGCAGGGCTCTAATCCAGTTGCCTGTAGTGAATAGATACTCCAGGTGTTTTGTACCTGCCTGAATTACAAAGAAATCTATTTCTGCTCAGTCAGGCCACTGCGCTCTGCCTCTATCTAACATGGTGAGGTGAGGCCTGACAACCTCAGGTGCTTGATGAAGGCTGGTGGGTGTTCACTCGGTTCTAGCCCTGCCCCTGATTGATGTTACTGACAGAACAGAACAGAACAACTTTGCTGGAATTTGTTTCTGTCCTTGCTAAATTCCCCTGCAGAGGAGAAGCTGTTTTGTGTCCTCAGAGCCTGTGCCTCAGGCCCTGTCTTTGCTCCTGCAGGTTTGTATTCAGTTACCTGTCAGTTTTAGCCTCCTCTCTCCTTTGTCTATAGGCTGACCATCCCCTGAGGGCCGGGTGCATCTTAGGCTCAGTAAAGCTGTCCTCTGGGTCAGCCCTGCCCTGGGAACTTCCTGGCTCTGCATGTGCATTTCTAGTCCCCGCGCTCCACCGAGGCTGGTACCGCCTCAGGCAAACCCTTTACTCACGGTGCCTGTGTTTCAGTCCCAGATTTGTTCCATGGTGGTTGTCACCTGAGTAGATGCCCAGCCTCCTCTTGTTGCCCAGGGAGATAGGGGGTGTGGCTTCGGAATATCCGGGAGTGAGCCCTATTATTGCTAAAACATGGCTGCTTCACTGCACCTCGTGGCACCACTGCTCCTGTGTGGTTCCCTCTCAGCTGACCGTCCTGTCCTCTCTCCCGTGCCCCAAAGTCAGCACTGACCAGCTGCAGTTTAGACCCTGTCCACACCCCTTGATAAATCACCCAAGAATCTGGACTCCTGGGGGACAGGCTTCCAGACCTCAGAGTGAGAGTGGAGGGGAGTGCTGGGAGCTCAGATTTGCAGGTAGAGAATGCATACAGTTTTATACAGTTTTATGCCTGGCAGGAGTACGCTGTGGCCCTCAAGTAGGGGATGTAGGTCCAGTTTTTAGAGGGTCTCTCCCGTGGAGTGTAGTGGGAGGACCTTTGAACTCTGTTCGTTTGTTTGTGGGGCACTCTGAGTCATTCTTATGGGGGAAGGGACTTCCGTCCACTTGGCGATGGTTTGTACCTTTTGTTTTTATCCTTGGGGTCCCAGCTCGCCTCCGCGAGGTTGATGTGCGTTCTTCAACATTCTCTCTTGGTACAGCTCAAATCCACCCAGTTACTTGCTAAATTTCTGTCCTTTAACTCTTCTTCTGGATGGGAGCCTCTGTGGAATGCTGGCTTCAGTCAGCCATCTTGTCTCTGCCCCCCCTTCTGTGTGTACATGAAAATTTTGTGTTATTTATAAATATTTTTATTTATTTATATTTATATAATCATTCATATTTATTTATATTCATATAAATAAATTTTTTTTATATTCTTATTTATGAATATTTGGGTATTTAATTCTGTGAAATGTCTTGGCAATTTTTTCTACAAATATCTCTCCAAAATCATAACAATTTTCTCTTTCTCTGTGACCCTAAAAACATACATGTTTAACTTTTTATACTGTTCCATATTGTCTCAGACCCTCTCTCTTTTGTGCTTCAACTTCATTAATTTTAAGTGACTTCAAGCTCTCCATCTTTTTCTTTGTTGCTACGGTAGAAGGATAAGTCAGTTTAAGCTATACTTAAACTATTTTTCTGTTTATTTTAAATGAATTAATCATTGGCTTCAAATGTTTTGAGATGGAATCAGATTTCTTTTTTGGTTGAAAATTGGCTTCTGATTATTTGGCAACACCTAGAATGTCCTCTCTGCTTAACAAACTAGCCGCCGACTTTCAGTAATACTGAGATGTTTTCTTGGAGGTCCAGCTCTACTTATTGCTTTCTGCACCTCAGGAAATCTCTCTTCATCGTGTTGTCCTTGTGTGGCTTTTGGGGTTCAATGATGTCACTTGGTGAAGACTTCATGTGCTTAGGATGATTTCTCTCAGCTATTTATGTTGCCTTTTTTTGACTCTTGTTATGAACTCACAAAGTCTCCATGTTCCTGTGGGGCATCTCTATCAGCTCACTTTTTCTGACCCTGTCACTCTCACACTCCTGTCATGCATTCAGAAAGGACCCTTGAAATGGTCTGTAAAGCTAGTGAATGATGCCCCATGATCATATCAATGTACACAGCTATGATTTAATAAAAAAAGAAATAAAAATAAAATAAAATAAAAAAAGAAAGGACCCTTGCAGTTTGAGGAATTTTTCTCCATTTTCCTGTGCTGCTTCCTCAGCCTTTGGTGAGGTGTTGTGGTCCACTCACAGAGGCTTCCCTTATACTTTAAGGAATTTCCCTTAGCATTTCTCACCTGTTTCCAGGTTTCAATAAGCAAGATATAACCTGCTTGGGTTCTTTATCTTACTGTTCGTGCCCTGCCTCTAACTGCCAGGTGCTGACGCTCAGTTTATAAAACTAAGTTCCTGGGTATTCTTTCTCAGCCTGACCTAACAGGCTTCTGCTTATGATGTACACTTTTGATGTACATAATTCTCTGCACTTAGTGAAGACCCTCAGGACAGAATTGGCAGGTGGATTACCATGACTGTCATTCCTTAAAATTGTAATTGGTCAGGCTAATTTCAAAGACATGTCCTTTAAAAGCTTATTGAAATTTATGCTAGTTACTTCTTACCCCAATTTTTATAGTCTTGGCTGATGCTTGTGCCATGCTCAAAATTGGTAGCAACTGCGAACTTTTTACTTAAGATTTATTTCAGTTAAATTTTTTTGCATCCTCAGATTGATGATGATTTTTATTAGATTTCTTCATTGTTTTTAAGGGAATGATGCTTTCTAACAAATTTGTGCATTATAATTGGAATAAAAAGCCAAGTGCTTTAGCTTTACCTTCTACAGTTTTTGCTTTATAGGCTAAGTGCTTGAGGCAGGTGTGTATAATTATTTTAAAGGTCCATCTACTATAAAACTAAATTTTTCCAAAAACATTCCTGTATTTAGGATGTATAATGAATTTATATATGTTTGTCCTGGAATATAGCTAATGAGAACAATCTTGAATGAATCTGTGATTAGAGAAATAAAAAATTAAGAGTTTAATTTATTTGAGCTATAATGAGTAATCTGTTGCTGGCCCTTTTCCCATTTTTAATTCAATGGCTCTAAGCTTAATAAAATGAAATAAAACTTGGGCTTTTTATCTGTCAGTGGAGCTTTTCTGTTATAGTCCATCAGTGAAACACTACTGTTCTACCTAAGTATAATAACTTTCTTTACTTATACTTTTAAAACACCAATTGATGGTAATGTCCTATCATAGCATATCATTATAAGTAATTATTAAAGGAAAATAATCTCCAAAAAATGAATAAGTAAGGATGCCCAAGTTTTTTATATTTTTATGGTGAAGAAGTAGTGCATTTACAGTTCAGTAGATTAGTGAAGTTCTACTTAGTCTTTATTTTTTAACAAGATAAAAATACAAAAAGCATACACCTAAAATACATTAAAAGTCATCATACATTGCCCTCACACTGATTCTGCTGATATAATTATCATCTTGCCTTTATAATCTTACTCTATTAGAGAGAAAAAAGATTTTCAGAAGTAAGTTCTAATTATATCAGTATAATAAATATTTTTACTGCAATTAAAGGGGAGTCATTGATTTTACATTCACACTCAAAACGATTTTCTACTTAAAAGCTTATTACTACTTTCCACGAATACCATAGATTATTGAAGTGACATCTGAATTTTGATTTAAGTCAATTTTAAGTCAATTGTATTATTAGAAGATAGGTCTAAGGATATAAATTTATTTTTCTTAGATAGAAGCATGTTCAGAAACTTGCTGGTACTTCAATGGTTATTTAATTCAGCATTTCCCAAACTTTTGGTTTTAGGGTCCCTATACACTATTAAAATTATTAAGAATCTTTAAACTAGGTGCAGTGGCTCACACCAATAATCTCAGCACTTTGGGAGGTTGAGGTAGAAGAAAGAACGAGGACAGGAGTCCAAGTCCAATTTGAGCAACAAAGCAAGACCCCTGTCTCTACAAAAATAAATAAATAAATAAATAAATAAATAAATAAATAAATGGAACAAACCTAAAAAGTTATATTTTATATTTTATTTATATAAATTACCATATTAAAATTAAAACTAAGATTAATCAAAATGTATTTATTTTATTTAAAATAAAATTAAACATATTACATATTTTATAATATTAACATAATTGATACTTTTATGACAGATGACTTTATTTTCCAAAATATTTTATATATTTCCTTAATGTTTGACTTAATTTAAATCAACTGAATTTTCACATCTATTTTTTATTCTAGCTATTACAAGTTCACATGTAATGTAGTCTCAGAATATCTCTACTGTATATGCTTGTGAGAATGAAGGAGACAAGGCAAATCTTATTTTCATATTAGGAGGAAAATAATTATGGGCATGCAGACACTCTGGAAGAGTATAGATATCCCAAAGTATTCTTGGATTACATTTTCAGAACCATTATTCTAACATTTACAATGTTTTACACTGAAACATAATGGGTTAACTATATAAGAATTTGTGGATAATCTTATCATTATCTTATAAATACTTGGTACCTCTATAGTTGTCGCTTTCTGCTTTGAAACTTTCTCCAAAGGACTGGTACTGTGAAAATTCTCTAAAAAAATTTTTTAAAGAAAATTTGATTCCTAAAATATGATGGCCCTATTTTTTTTTTTAATGGAAGTCTCAGGGAAACTGATGCATTATAGCAGTTTTCTACATGAGAATTGTGTACCCATGCCCCGCTTTGTTCATCTAAGGTGCATGGATACACTAGTTGGGAGACTGTGAAACAAGGACAGAGGGCTTTCTAAGGACTTTGAAAAATTCTTATCATGGCAAACATGTAGAGGACACCAAGAGCCAGACGACCTCTGAGCAAGATGATTTGCATCTGGGAGGTGGACCCTTGGGTGATTCATCCACAGGTGCTCCTTGCGGAGAAAGAGCCAAGCCCATGGTGATCCTTATGTATGTAGTCATTGTCTAATACTCCCCTCACCTGTCTTGTGCTGTCTCAATAAAAGGCTACTGAGGAGGTTGCTCGGGGCTCTCCTGCAAGCTTGTACTTCTAATCTGCATCATGCCTGGTTCCTTCCTACAGTGGTTAAGTCCAGGCCATAGGGGCCACTAGAGGCTGTGACATCTGGCATATCTGGCAGGATCCAGGAGGACATAACAGGACACCAGGGACATGGACCAAAAGGGAAAGTGACACTCAGAAGTAAGTGAGGCCTTTGGTAGACAGTGGGAGGAAGTCCCAAGGGAAACTCCGCTCAGGGCAAGTGGGACCTCTGGCCAATCTAGAATCTAGGGAACCTCGCTGGGGAATAAGTGAGGTCTTTCATAAATAAGTAAAGATATTTAGAAAAAACAATGGGTAATTTCCTGTTTGATGAGTTGTGAGAATTAGAAACTGAGGAAGACAGCGATGTTCAAACAGAATTTGAAAGTGAGGAGAATAGTGAGGTTCAGAGGGAATCTGGACCTAAGGAGAACTGAAAATCAAGAGCATTTGATACAGACACAAATAAGCAAGGAATTACCTCTATGGCCATTATGGCTGCTCAGATCAGACAATTGGAAGACCGCGTAAATAGTCTCACAGTCAAAAATGCTGACTTAGAACACCCAATATTGCCCTCAGCACCTCCCTTTGTAGATGAACCACCTGTGACTTCTGTTATGAAGGTTATGTTAGAAGGGCGTAAAACCAGTGACTTTAAGTGGGAAGACACTTTGGGGCCTTTTCCAGTTATAGTCACTGATATTCCTCCTGATCTGCAACACCCTTAAGGGGGCCAACGTATTGATCACCATATCATCACCTTTGCGGTTATGAAAGATTTGAAACAGGCCATAGCACAGTATGGTATGCAATCCCCATTTTCTAGAGGTCTGTTACAGGGGCTTGCACAAGAACAGTGGTTCATTCCTTATGACTGGGACATGATAGCCAGAACTGTTCTTGAGTCTGGACAGTATTTACAGTTCAAAACCTGGTGGAAAGAGGAGACTGACCTGATGAGTTGCCAAAACCAGCAGAGAGGAGTCCCTATAACATCAGAACAGCTCACTGCTTCTAGCCAGTGGCTGGGGATTTCCAATCAACTTCAATATGATGATATAGCTGTAGTCCAGACAAGGCTGTGTTGTCTTAGGGCCTGGGAAAAGGTTCGGGCTCCTGGAGATATCTCTAAATCTTGTATTAAGATAATGCAGTAGGGGAATGAACCCTATACTGACTTTCTAGCTCGACTAAAAACTGCAGTCAATAAGGCTGTTGCCGAGCCAGAGCTCAGAGACATGCTGTTCCAAACTATAGCATTTGAGAATGCTAACTCTGAGTGTCAAAGGGCCTTGTAACCTTTAAGAATACAGAATGCTCCCTTAGAGGAATATATACAGGCATGTGCTGATATAGGAATGGAATTTCATGAAGCTAATTTGCTTGCTGCCACTTTAAAAGAAGGAGTCAGTCCATACTGTCCTAAATGTCATAACTGCAGAAAATTGGGACATAGGAGAAAAGCTCAATTTTCTGAATCTCAGCAAGCTCATTCATCCACCATCCTCTCCAATACAACAACCTATTTTTTATAGAAAACCTGACATGTCAGAGTGGAGGCCTGGTTATGTACTGCATTGGGGTTGAGGTTTTGCGCATATTATTACTGAAGACCAAGAGAATCAGTGGTTACCAGCCTGCTGGATTAAGCCTCGACACGAGCTGGACACCTTGCCAGCACCTTAACAAATTTGTTTTCACTAACTTTTCTTTTATTCACAGAACTTTTGGAGGCTAGGTAATTTCATAATAGAGAAACCCTGGATCAATCTCCTCTGTGGGAACTCTAGCTGCCTCTCCCATATCACCATCCATCTTCAGTAGGAAGCAGTTAAGAGTGGTCAGCATCCTATTTCCCTAAGAGGCAGTTGGAGCTTCTATGCAGAGTGGGAAGGTTGATACAGGATTTCACTATTTTTGGCTGAATAACAAGCTCCAGGTAAGCTTAGTATGCATCTTCTAAACCTTTGAAGAGTATGACAACAAAGACCTCGATAGCAGGCTTGGAGGTAATGGTAAATACTGGTATCAGGTAAGGTAAAAGAATTTCACTTGTTCGATTTATATCTGTTTCAGTTCAGCATCTTCTGATCTTTACTTAAAGTTATACTGCTCTTTGGAAAGGGTCTGAGTTCAGTGTAGCCCTTTCCCCACCTAACATAACTTTGGGTGGTGGTTAACACTTCCCATGGAAGCGTCATGAGCCCTATGGGTCAACCTGTAGCACGTAGTTGGGTGGTGATTAGCACAAAGGGGACATGTTTTCCCCTACGCCTAGTTTGGCTAAAATAGTTTCCTTTATATGGGGATTAGTTCCGTTGGTGTAATTCTGTGTTATACTTATATGCTCTTTTGTTTCTTTTACTTAGCAGGAAGGAAAGCTCCTCAGAGAGGAGAACAGCTGACATAACAACAGATTTTCTCCCTTGCCTATCCAGAAATATCTTTAAATACACTAGAGGGGGGAAATGTGGAGGATGACAAGAGCCAGACAACCTCTGAGTAAGATGATTTGCAGGTAGGGAACAGACCCTCAGGTGATTCGTCGCAAGTGTTCCTTCTGGAGAAAGAGCCAAGCCCATGGCGATTCTTAGGCACTTAGTCATTATCTAATATTCCCCTCACCTGTCTTATGCTGTCTCAATAAAAGGCTACTGTGGAGGTGCTCGGGGCTATACTGCAAGCAAGGTTAGCCCGCCTCCCACAAGCTTGTACTTCTTTCTAATCTGTGTCACCCCTGGTTCCTTTCTCTGGCAATTGAGTCCAGGGCCATAGGGGCCACTAGGGGCTGCAACATACGGGTCTCCCTAAATCTATTAAAACTGATAATACACCTTCTTATTCTACTCACAAATTAAATACCTTCCTATCTTTTTGGAATATTCACTTATCTCAAGGCATTCCTTACAATTCTCAAGGACAAGCCATTATTGAGCGACATCATAAAACATTGAAAGATATGTTAGATAAACAGAGAGAGGGAGAGGATATCCTCCCCTTGAATAATAGTCCTAAGTATATGCTCACTAGAGATCTTTTCATTCTCAATTTTCTGAATCTCAGCAACCATGGAAAGACAGCTGCAGAACGCCATAGGACATCTCTCATTCATCCTCTCCAATACAACAACCTTTTTTTTTTATATAGAAAACCTGACATGTCAGAGTGGAAGCCTGGTTATGTACTGCATTAGGATCGAGGTTTTGCCCATGTTATTACAGAACACCAAGAGAAAAAGTGGTTACCAGCCCACTGGATTAAGTCTTGCACGAGCAGGAAACCTTGCCAGCACCTTAACAAATTTGTTTTCACTAACTTTTTTTTTATTCACAGGATTTTTGGAGGCTGGGTAATTTCATAATAGAGAAACCCTGGATCAATCTCATCTGCAAGAACTCTAGATGCCTCTCCCATATCACCGTCCATCTTCAGCAGGAAGCAGTTAAGAGCGGTCAGTGTCCCATTTCCCTAAGAGGCAGTTGGAGCTTCTATGCAGAGTGGGAAGATTGATACAGGATTTCACTATTTGGGGCTGAATAACAAGCCCCAGGTAAGCTTAGAATGCATCTTCTAAACCTTTGAAGAGTATGACAACAAAGACCTCAAACAGCAGGCTTTAAGGTAATAGTCATACTGGTATCGGCTAAGGTAAGATAATTTCATTTGTTGGATTTATCTGTTTCAGTTGGGCATCTGATCTTTAAAGTTATACTGTTTTTTGGAAAGGGTCTGAGTTTGGTACAGCCCTTTCCACACCTAACATAACTTTGGGTGGTGGTTAATACTTCCTATGGAAGCATCATGAGCCCTATGGGTCAGACCATAGCATGTAGTTGGGTGATGATTAGCACAAAGGGGACATGTTTTCCCCTATGCCTAGTTTGGCTAAAATAGCTTCTATTATGCCAGATTAGTTCCATTGGTGTAACTAGTGTTATGCTTATATGCCCTTTTGTTTCTTTTACTTAGCAGGAAGGAAATCTTCTCAGAGAGGAGAACAGCTGAAATAACCAATGACAGATTTTCTCCCTTGCCTATCCAGAAATGTCTTTAATACACTAGAGGGGGGAAATACAGAGAATGAGAAGAGCAAGATGATTTGCAACTGGGAGGCAGACCCTGAGGTGATTCATCTGCAGGTGCTCCTTGCATAGAAAGAACCTGAGCCCATGGCAATCCTTAGGCATGTAGTCATTATCTAATACTCCACTCACCTGTACTGTCTTAACAAAAGGCTACTGTGGGAGGTTGCTCGGGGTTATCCTGCAAGCAAGGTTAGCTAACCTCCTGCAAACTTGTACTTCTAATCCGCATTACACCTGGTTCCTTCCTGCAACGATCAAGTCCAGGGCCATAGAGGCCACTATGGGTTGCAACATAAACACATTTCATTATAGAAATAATCCTATAACATATAAGAGCACCTGTACTTTGTTCAACCCACATCCTGCGATTTCTTAGTTGAATTGTTGATTTATTTCTTAAACTCTCAATAAAATTTCAGTTCTCACTTATATGCACCTCTTCTTCTACTGACAGTGCCAAAGAATAGCTGCGCTATTGACATACTCAACTGCAGAAGCCAGAAATGTGGAAATCATCTTAAATTCTTCATTTCTTTACTCCACTATAGCTAATAAATCATCACTCTATTTTTTTTTTTTTTTTTTTTTGTAGAGACAGTCTCAACTGTACCGCCCTCAGGTAGAGTGCCATGGCATCACCCGGCTCACAGCAACCTCTAACTCTTAGGCTTACGCGATTCTCTTGCCTCAGCCTCCCGAGCAGCTGGGACTACAGGCGCCCGCCACAACACCCGGCTAATCATCACTCTTTTTAAAAATTTCGGATTTATATGAGGTACGAACGAATTAGGTTGCAATGTTTGCCTTTGTTAGGTAAAGTCCCTGTTGTAGTTGAGTCCTAAACCCCGGGAGGTGTACCATATTTCCCTACATTATGCCCATTTGGTGGAAGCACACCAATCTCCCCTCCCTCCTCTCCTCTCTTCTTCTCTATCTCTCTTCTTCCTTCCCCCAAATTGAACTGAATGGAGTTTTTCTCTTGTAAGGGCATGTATTAAATTGTCTACTGTCTTCATGTTAGAATTGAGTATGTTGGATACTTGCCTTTCCATTCTTCTGATGCTTTACTAAGAAGAATGTATTTCAGCTCCATCTAGTTAATACAAAAAGATATAAAGCCTTCATCTTTTTATGGATGAGTAGCATTGCATGCTATACACATACCACAGTTTATCACACTCTGTATTACTACCTATTAAGTGAGTAGACACATCAGGCTCTATTCCCTTCTATGTAGACCCAGTATCATTGTCACATTCAGTCAGTGATAGTTTCTTTTCTGGCATTTAAAAATATTTCCTAAATGTTATTCCTTCATTTAAGCTTTCTGCAGTTGTAGTCCATCAACAAAATGCTGCACATGTTGTCATTATAACAAATATTTTTGATCCTGTCATCTTTTCTCAAAGTTCTTTAATGGCTATTCATTACCTAAATTATAATAATGAAAATAACATTAATGAGCCTACTCTGTAAGACTCTCCGTGGCACTATCTACATGTTCTTACAAGGTTGTAAATAAGGATTATCATACATTTTCATTAATAAAACCATATTTTATCTGGTACACTCAAGTCCTCATTTACAGTGCAGCAAACACACACAGCAGCTGATAATTCTTCCACAGTGCTGCTTCAGTTGCCTATGCATTTTCTTGGATACTTGCCACTCTTCATACAGTTTTTAAGCACCCTTACTGTATTTAATTTCCAGCAAAAACAAATATCAATATTGCAATATAAGACCATAGATAAGGATAATATCACTATCCTACTTTGGAGGAATGGTTTAATGACAAAATATACCATCTTTTTTATTTTATCAATGATGAGTTTTCACTAATATTCTTAAATCTTATCTTAAACATGCTGATCACCTAGTAAGTTAACCAGTTCTCAGAAGTAACCATTCTTTCCCTTATGACAAACTTATTTCTTTTAAATGTATCCACTACCCATATTATTTGGAATATTGAATATCAGACATATTTGTATGTCTAATATCCCAAATTTCTTCAAGGCAAGAGCGTTCACTTTTGGATTTCAATTCCATTTGCATAGTACAAGCACAATAATGTTCATTGCATTAACAAGTGCTAATCCTCTGAAAGTTATTTGTCCACTTGTAACCTACTTTCTTTATTTCTCACATATTAGTCATTGGGTTATGCTAATAGGTAGCAGAATTTGATTACAACAGTGTCTTATAATTAAGCTAATGGTAATTCATAACCACACATTTGTTAATTCCAAAGGCTGTTAAATTTTAATGTAACAAAAGGTAATCTAGTTTAATTTATTATTTTAAAGATATACTAAAATAAATCTTCCAAAATAATAAAGGAAAATTAAATCAATGAGGTGTGACAATTAAGTTTGTGAACTTGCCGCCATGCACTTATGTTGATGGCACTGTACAAACAATTCAATAAGAGTTCATAACTTTGGTATACCAATATCTGATAGCTATGTTTAAGTAGACATGTGGAAGTGTGTTGCTGAATGGCATTCATCCACGAGTCCCAGTTTATAGGGATAATGCCATGAAGAAAACAGCAAGGCACAAATGGATTAAATGTTTTTTTGAAGGAAAGTAAGTGTCACTGATGAAGAGAGGTCCTGAAGGCCAGTAACAAGCAGAACTGGTGAAAATATTGCAAAAATTCATTGACTTATCACTCAAAATCATCAGCTGATTGTGAGAAGCGTAACAGATCACACAATCATTAGTAGAAAAACAGGAAAATCGTAACTGAAAGTCTTGGCATGAGAAAAGTGTGTGCAAAAATGGTCTGAAAGGAGCTCACTGATGAACAAAAACAAAGGAGAGTCAAAATTTGCCAGGACCTTTTGGAGAGCCAAGACAATGTTTTGGGCCATGTTATCACAGGGGAGGAAACATGGGTGTACCAATATGACCTTGAAACTAAGCAAGCCTCAATGGAAGTCAGTCAATTCTCCATGATCAAAAAAATTCCATCAGTCCAAATCAAGGATCAAAATGATGTTGCTAACTGTTTTTGATATTAGAGAAATTGCTCACTATGAATTTATACCAACTGGACAAACAGATAACCAAGTTTAGTATTAGAAAATGCTGAAAAGGCTAAATGAAAAAGTTAGACAAAAACGATGAGCAACTCATGGCTCTTATACCATGACTGTGCACCAGCTCACACTGTCTCTAGAAAAGTTTTTAGCCAGTAAACAAATAACTGTACTGGAACACCCTCCCTACTCAGTTGTTCTGGCCCCCAATGACTTTTTTCTTTACCAGATGTTAAAAGAAATATTGAAATGAAAATATTTTGATGACATTCATGATGTGATGATGACAGCTCTGATGACCACTCTAGAATAAAAGTTCCAAGATTGCTTTGAAGGGTAAACTAGGTGTTGACCTTGTCACACAACTTGTCAAAGGGAGTACTTTGACGGTGACCATAGTGATATTCAATAACAAGTTAAGAAGCACTTTTTCTAAGATGAATTTGGAAACTTCATGGTCTGACCTCATATGCCTCTTGCCTTCCAAGGAAATTGATGCTTTCTTAACCAGAAGACAACATTTTTTCTCTTTTTTGTTAATGTGTTTATATTCCTAACCAGATAATAGCTTTTTTTTTTTTTTTTTAACTCAGCCTCTTTATGCTTTGTAGGAAAAAAATAAAAACTTTCTGAAGTTTCTATAAATTTTGCTGTCTGGGGCATAATTAACAGTTCATAATGAACAAAAAAATCACAACTGCTTAATTAGTATTAGTAAGTTCCTACTATGTAAATTGTGGTTTGCTTTTCTTTCCATCACCTATTTCACATGATCTTAATTCTAAGAAATAGAAGACTCAATTCAAACATATTTAAACAATAACTGAAATGTATTGACTGAAGGGTGTGGCATGGTTTGCTTAAAATTCCCTAAGCTTGTGATCCCCCTATATTGGGTACTTCTTCCCATTCGCTTCTACCACTTTAGCAAATGGTTTCATCAATTATGTGTCTCCAAGTAACATTCAACTTTTCAAAGAGCAAGTTTTCTTTGAAATGAACAGTGACGTGATTAGACTTAATCTCTTAGGGAAATACCACGTGTCTCAGTCAGTTTGGGCTGCTATACTAAGTTACCACAGAGTGGGTGGCCTGAACAGTAAATTATTTCTCATAGTCCTGAAGTCTGGAAAATTCACGACAGAGACAAAAACAGATCCAGTGTCTGGTGAACTAGTTCCTGATTCAGAAGTGGCTGCCTTCCTGTTGTATCTTCTCATGGTGGAGAACATAGAAAGAAAACAATCTCACTCCTAAGTTTTAATTAGGATACTAATCTCATTTGTGAAAGCACCACCTTTGTGATCTAATCACTTCTCAAAGGTCCCATGTCCTAATATCATCATATTGGGTCTTGAAATTTACACATATGAATTGTGACCGTACACAGTCGGTCTATAGAACCATGCACCAGTTATTTTAGCCTTCATTTACTTGATGCAATCACTAGAGTAAGCAAAATGGGATTTTCCTTTCTGGTTTATCATCCTGACAACTTAACTGCCATAGTGAGAAATGATGGGGTGGATATATGGAAGACAACTACAATAAACAGTATAAATTACAAGATGAGGGAACATACTTACCTAATTCATAAACATCATTGGTGTTCACCTCAATGGTTAGAATTCATTAGAAGTAGTTGTGTAAAATAAAATTTTTCATTTGAACTATGAGGAACATTTTATCTAGTTGATCTCTTCCCTCATGGAATGTTTTCTTTACTTGGCTTACAGGGCACCATAATACATGGTTTGGTTTGGTTTGGTTTCCTATTCATTCACTGGTCATTTCTTCTTACTTTCATTTTTTAGTATTCTTATATCTAAAAATTCTTAGAACAAAAAGTCCTTGGATATCTCATTTTTTTCCCTATGTTAGTCTCTTAATGATCTAATGAAGTTTTATCATTCTAAATATTCATGTGATAGAAGTATCCAAATCTACACATCATATATACATCAGTACATTAGTATTCAATTTCAAACATAAGTTTATATATACAGTTACTTATTGGATATGGATAAGTCCACCTGATAATTTATGTGGAATCTTAAACTTAATAGCCTTAATTTATTTAGAGTTTATGTAATGACATCCCATGCACAAACAGGCTTGAGATTCTCTACCACCATACATGGCATCACAAAACATTCTGGTTTTTCAATTATTTGTGGCTAAATCTCTAGTGAGACATTCTTGATTCTTTTACCTATGACAAGTTCAGACACAGACCCTTTAAATTCTTACTTTTGTTTCATAACTAATTAGCTAAACCATTTGTCTCTACTGATCATCTGAAGAAAGTGTTATGAATGAGTTGTGATTGTGGCTATACTTCATTACTTTCCCCAAATCTTAAACATGTCTTCATAATAATAGTTACTATGAGAACCAAAAATAACTAATTAAAAGGTTTTCTATCTGTTATATAAACTAGTGCTCCAAGAGAAGCTAATATAAAATCTGCTTTATTGTCTGGTCACATTTAAAAAAGTAAATTGGTTGTAGTTTAGTTTGTCTAAAATCTTAAATCTTATTCTGAAATAAACTTCTCCAAAAGTTCCTATCATTAATTAAAAATGTTGAAGAATTATTTTTTAATGCTTGGTTTCCTTCTCCAAATCATTCAATCAGCTTATTCTTTCATTAGTACACTTATGTAATTGTTTTAGTTAAAAGCCAAGGGTTTATACTTCAGACAATTAAATGACATAAAGACAAATTACACTAATCAGACATTCATGGTAATTGAAACAGTATCGTTTGCAGCATGTCCAGACCCTTGCAGAAGTTTGAGCTTTTGGTGCACAACCTACTTTTCACCCCTTGTAGAAAAATTACTTGGCTCCTCAGAATATGTTGTGTTTTCTATACTATCTTGTGATTTTCATTTTCACTGAAAGCATGATAAATGCATTATATGTAAATTCCCAGTCCTTCTAGTAGATGCAGGACACAGCCATTAATTAAAATGTGACAACTCCAGTCTGTAAAGTATAGTGTCAACCAAACTGGCAGCTGTTACCGTTAGTCCATTTCTCTAGGTTTCAGAAGGTAACAAGAAATGTACTTAACCTTCTCCTCACCAGATCTGTCTAGTTTTATGTCTCCTTATAAAGCATTGAAACACACTTACACGACCATACATGATTGTGTTACAAGTCAATATATGTTCAAATCAATGCACTGGTATGTTATAAATGTTACCTTCCTATAAGAATATACTACTAAACTCTGTAAGTTTATCTGATTTCCCACCAAAACAACTCAAATACTGTATATGTAATGTTACCATTAAATAATATTTTGTTTTGTTTTGACCCGCTGAGAGGAAAATTAATCTTAAATTTAAATAAAAGAAAATAAATATAAGCAAAGAGACAAATATAAAAAAATTAACTAAATTTAAAAATTTAAATAGTTTTACCTAAGTAAACATAAGTAAGCAAAATTGGCAAGTGTTAACAAATTTTTCAAGTCCCCAGTTAGATAATTGCCGATCAAATTTCTGCTTGCAGCTTGATAATATTTCTCACACTTGCAGCTTGATAATTTTTTTCACACTTTTGTCAGATTTTTTTTTTTTTTTTTTTGTGATTTTTGGCCTGGGCTGGGTTTGAACCTGCCACCTCCGGCATATGGGACCGGTGCCCTATTCCTTGAGCCACAGGCACCGCCCTGTCAGATTTTTTTAAAGAAAAGTATTTGCACCATTTTCTATTACTATGTTGGAATTCTAAAAACTAAAAAATTATATGCTAATAATAATAACTGTCTTTTTAATCACTGATGACCAGGTTCTATTTAACACTGAAGAATAAAATAGTGGATTTGAATTTTGACATTCATTTAAACTTTAAAAATTCTA
This sequence comes from Nycticebus coucang, assembly GCF_027406575.1. Taxonomy (NCBI): domain Eukaryota; kingdom Metazoa; phylum Chordata; class Mammalia; order Primates; family Lorisidae; genus Nycticebus; species Nycticebus coucang. Next base: position 37,492,474 of record NC_069792.1, read on the forward strand.
TTTTAATTGTACTATGAATAAACAATATTAAGCTTTGCTCCAGAAATTATGATGGTATGTAATTTTATAGGATTTTTTAAAGTGAAAAGCTATATCATATTCTCTGATCAGTAACTTTTATTTACTATCTCTAAAATTATAATGTAACTCATAATTTCATCCAAGACTTTTCTCTTTCCTCACTTGGTAATGTGTTACTATTTACTTTGATTCTGCTCACCATGTTGTACATAACCAGAACATATTTGTTCTTCATGACCAAAACCATGTATCTTTTGACCAATGCCTTCTCAAATCCCCCAGCATCTGGTAACAACCATTCGACTCTTTACTTCTGTGATTTCCAATGTATAGGTTACATATATAAGTGAGATAATGTAGCATCTGTCCTTTGTTGCTTGCTTGTGACAGATGCCCAGATTTCTTTCTTTTTTAAGGCTAAATAATGTTTTGTTTGCTACACATACTATATTTTCTTTATCCAGTCATCCATTGATGTATACTTACTTTCTTTTATATCTTTGTTTTTGTGAATAATGCTGCAATACATATGAAAGTACAAATATCTTACAGACTAAGATTTCATTCTCTTTGGATATGAGGTCAAAAATGAGATTAGTTGATCATATGGTAGGTATAATATTTTAAGATGCCTCCAGACTTTTTCCATAATGGCTGTAGCAACTTTCCATTAAAATGTATATTCCTTACCTTTTCTCTGCATCCTTGTCAACACATACCTTTTGTCTTTTTCATAGCAGCAGGTTTGAGGTGATAGCTCATTGTAGTTTTGACTTGTATTTCCTTGATGATTAGTGATGTTGAACACTTGTGTATCTGTTGTCTGTGTGTGTCCTCTTTGAAGACATGTCTGTTCAGGTCCTTTGCCCATTTTTAAGTTGTTTAATTTTCGTATTTTTTAACTGAATGTATGCATACCTTATATATTTGGTATAATAATTCCATTCAGGGTTTATCCCTATGGTATGCAAATACTTTCTTCAATTCCTAAAATTTCTCTTCACTCTGTTGATTGTTTCCTTTGCTTTATGTGGAAGCTTTTTAGCTTAATGCAAATCTAATTGTTTATTTTTGCTTCTGTTTTCGATGCTTTTGGGATCATCGCCAAGAAATCATCATCCAAACTCATGTGATGAATCTTTCCCTGTACGTTTTTCTAGAAGTTTTACAGTTCTAGGTCTTTAATATATTTGGAATTGATTTTTGTACATGCTGTGGGATGTGTCTAATTTTATCTTGCTGTGTGTGGATAGCCAGTTTTTTGAACACTATTTATTGAAGAGGCTTTCCTTTACCAACTCTGTGTTCTTGACCCTTGTTGAATATTAGTTGCCCATAAGTGTCTGGTTTTATTTCAAGGGTCTTAATTTGCTCATTGATGTTTGTTTCTGTTTTTATGCCAGTACTTTACTATTTTGATTACTATGGTTTTATAATATGAGGTTTGAGAATTATGTTTAGGAACTCATTCTAGAAATAGTGCTACATACGTCCTTACTGAATATCACTATAGTCACCTTCAAAGCACTCTCCTTGGGAAGCAATACACTAACTTTAGCACTTAGTCTGCCCTTCAAAACAATTTTGGAACTCTTTGTCTGAAATGACTTTCAGAGCTGTCATTTCACAGATCTGACAATTAAGCTTGAAAACTTACCACCTTGTCTTTATGTTAACAACACTGTACAAACAACTCAGTAAGGTTTCATAACTTTGGTATACCACTGTCTCACAGATGTGTTCAGGCATGCACACCTTCCATGAGCCTCTCTGAGAGCCCACTGGGGAGTGGACCACAATGTAAATTTAAGCTAAAGACGTGATAACTAATCTTAAGGCTGTTCTAGGTCACCTTCAAGAATCTATTATAACTGTTGCTAAGCTAGAGAGTTTCCTGTATTGTTTTAAAGTTTTCATGCTAAATACTGATTGGTAGGGTGCTCGATCCTCCCAGGTGTGAGCAATCACAGACAGAAGTAAGGTGAGATGAGGGCCTGGATGCCCCCCCTCCTATGTACCTTTTCCCTAGGAAAGTCAAATTTTTAGGTTTCTACCTAACATACAGTTGTGGTCAGAATGGATACTTGGTATTTTGTTAAATTTGATATATTTGTTTATGACTTAACATGTGATCTATCCTGGAGAAGGTGTCACGTGCATCCGAAAAGAACATGCATTCTGCTGTTGTTGGCCATAATGTTCTATACATATCTGTTAGACCTATTTGGTCCATAGTGGCGTTCACATATGCTATTTTTTTTATTGATTTTCTGTTGGGTTAACCCCCATTATTGAAAGTGTGGTATTGAACTACCTGATTATGATTGTATTGCATTTTTTATTTTAATTTTTTCCTTCTCTTTCATTAATATTTACTTTATATGACAAGGTGATTCCATGTTATGTGTATTCATGACCTCTTTTGAATTGACCTAAGAATTTTGTTTCTTATGACAGTGTTTTCCTTACAGTATATCTTTTCTGATATAATTATTATTACCCCTGCTGTCTTTTCATTGCCATTTGTATAGAACATCTTTTTTCTATCTTCTCACCTGCATCTATGATCTTTTAAGTAAAATGAGTCTCATAAGGGGAGAATATAGTTGGATCTTGTTTTTTTAATCTACTTAGCTACTTAGTCTTTTGATTATAAAATTTAATCCATTTACATTTAAAGAAATTTTTAATACAAAAGGATTTACCATTGCCAGTTTGTTAATTTTTCCTGTTTCATAGTTCCTTTATTCTCTCTTCCTCTCTTAATGTTTTTCTTTGTGATTATGATAGAAGTCAGAAGTTTTTTAGGCAGGGACAGAGAAATGGAACCAAGAGAAGAAAGAGGGTCAGGATAAGGGGGTGGGCACAGCCAGCGAGCTGGAAAATACCCAGGAGGAAGTTTCATAACCACCACAGAGTTTCTATGTGACCTATATAGCCATTATTCAATAGCTGTGGCTCAATGGGACATACCAGGAAGAAAGACCCCCAAGGCGAATGAGTAAAGGAAGCCCACCAGTGTGAAGAGGAAACCAATAACCATAGGCTACAAGCCCTCTGGAACAAACAAGGGGTCAATAACCACAAGCCCTTCTAATTTGAGAGAGCCAACAACAGTACACTATCAAAACCAGGAAAACATGTAAGGCCTAAAAACTCTTAAAGAATCAAAAGTGATGATTGTCTTGGGACCCACTCCATTCCACCAGAGGTTTTCTTCTTTCTTTTCTTCTCAAAAAATTAACTTGCTTTTGCTTACTTGTGGTCTATGAATTCATTCTTCCATTCCTGAGCCCAAGGACCCAGTGTTAAAATTCCTTATCAGTTAGATATTTTTTGTTATGGTAGAAACTTCGATTGATTTTTCTTTATATTGTATCTACTACAGATTTTATCTTTATAATTACCAAGTTGCTTACATAAAGCATCTTAGAATAATCTATTTTAAGGTGATAACAACTTAACTTTAATTACATACATAAACTCCATACATTTATTCCTCTCTTTCCTCAGGTTATTGATGATACAGTTTATATATACACATATTAATATATATATAATTTAAAAATATGGTATATATTTATATATCTTTAAATAAACATAATTATATATAAATATGTTTATATATATTCATATTTTAGCTAGTAAAAATAGGTATTTTTTACCTATTTTTTACCCATGTATAGGTATAGTTACTTTTCATTATTTTGTCTTTTAATTTTTACACTATAGTTAAAAGTGATTTATGTACTATCACTACAGAAAGGAGGACATTCTAAATTTAACTTACTTTTACCAGAGTTTTATACTTTTATGTGTTTTAATGTTGCTAGTTATTGTGCTTTTATTTCAACTTAGATACTTCTTTTCAGCATTTCTTGTATGGCAGCTATAGTGGTGATAAACTCCCTCAGCTTATGTTTGAGGAAATCTTTATTTCTTTTTCGTTTCTGAAGGATAACTTTATTAGGTACAGTATTCTTAGGTCGCATGGTATATTTTCAGTACCTTGACCATATCCTTCACTCTCTCCTTGCCTGAAATATTTGTACTGAGAAGAAGTCCATTATATATAAGTCATTTTTGTCTCGATACTTTCAAAATTCTCTGGGTTTTTTTGCCTTTTGACATTTTAATTATACTATTCAGCCTATTAGAAATGCTTTAGGCATCAAAGATCTAAATGTTTAATTCTCTTCTCATATTTGGAACTTAAAAAGAAATCTTTATTAAAATTTCTGCCTCTTATTTCTCTACTCCATCTTAGATTCAAATGAATATATTGATTTGCTTGGTAGTACCTCATGTGATACTATATCTCCAATGTTTTTAATTTTTTTTTCACTTTTGTGCTTTTAATTAGAAAATTTCTAATGTTCTGATTTCAATTTCCTTGATTCCTCCTTCTGTATGATATATCTGCTATTGAAGTTCTGCATTAAACTGTTCAGTGTAGTCATATTATTCTCTTTAGCTTCAGAATGTCTGTTTATTCTTTTTTAAGGTTTCTATTTTTATTAATCTTATTTTGTTTGTCTATCATTTTTCTTATTTGTTTGGTCATCTGTTTATGTTCTCTTTTACCCTCTTTAAGATGATTATTGTGAATTATTACCAAGTAGTTCACACATCTTCATTTCTTTAGTTTTGGTTACTTGAGCTGAAATCTTTTCCTTTTGTGGTGTCATATTCTCCTAATTTTCTATGATTCAAGTAGCTTTTCATTGATGTCTGTGCATTTGAAAAAGTAGACACCATTTCCAGTCTTTACAAACTGCTTTCAGCATACTTCTTTTTGGTTGGATTGATTCCAGTATTGTAATCAAGTACATCTGGAGCCAGGTCTTTTAACTGCTACCATGTCTGCAGTTGGGTCTATAGCTGGTGGTCTTGTCACCAACAACCTGGATAGGTATAACATAGTGGTCTTGTCACCAAGAACCTGGATAGGGTCCCTAAGTATGCTCTTGCTAGGTCATTGGTATGTGTAATATCCTTCATATTGTGTGACTGCTTCCAGACCATGGTAGAATACTGCTGGACTCAAGTTGCAAGACTTCTTCTTGGACCACAGTCAAGCCTAAAGTTGGTGTCTGGACCTAGTACAATGGGCACCTATAGGTGTGGTTGCTTCCAGCCCCTTAGATGTGTTCCTGGGAAAGCAGAACTACTTCTAGGTAACAATTGAATGGGGTTGAAACTGGATCACAGTGTTGTTTCAGAGGACATATTTAGGTCTGAAGTCAGTGAGCTCTGTGTCCGGGACATAAAAAGATGTAGCTCCCCCTGGAACACTTGGCAGAAAATGTGGTGACAGAACTGTAGGCAAGTACAGCTGAAGCTAAGTCTATAGAAGGATGGGGATTCTTCTGATCTGTAGCTGAGATCATACTTTGTGAGCCTACTGGCAGTGTATACATATAGTCCTCCCTTCTCCAAATTGTGCTCTTTGGTCTTGTGCTCCACTAGAGTTTTGCAACCTCATACCTAGGTCCTACAAGGTACTTTTGTCTGTAGTTGGGTGACAAATATTTGTTTCTATAGGGAAATACTGGCAGGGGATCTCTTATTTCTTATCATGTTTGGCAATCTAACACTATATGTCTTTGAAGTATTTTGGTACCATGATTAATATTGTTTAAATAAAATTAAACTTTATGAAGAACTGAAATTCTGTACTTAAATACTTCACTCAAATCACTACTTCCTTGAAGGTTAAGATCTATGGGAAGTGGTATACAGATAATTAAGTAAATAAAACATATAGAAGGTTATATAATGAGAATTTCTATAGAAAACATAAATGCAAAAAAACTGGGAGATGCTATTGGTTATAGAGAGTATAATTTTAAATAGACTGCACAGGAATGGCCTCAATGAAAGAATTATATTCAAGTGAGGAGCAAAAAGAAGAGATTGGATGAGCTTTGTGGGTAAACTGAAGAAGAAAGAATCAGGTAGAGAGAACAGCAAGTAAAAAATGGAGAGAAAATAAGACACCTATTCAGGTCAGTAGAGGAAGAGAAAAGATACAAAATGGAGTCAGATTGTGGAGTGTGCAGGCCATTGTGTGAGATTAGTTCTGATTTGCAATGAGATGAGAAGCCCTTGAAAGACTTTGATAAGAAGAATGACACACTCTCCTAGTTTAACTAGATCCAGATAGCATCTGTGGACTTTAAGAAAGAAAGACTGAAATCAAAAGACACCAGCTATGAAGCTAATAGAGAAATTTACTATGAGCAAGTCACAGGTCATAGGGGAAAGATTTAAGGTTATTTTAATGTGGTGGAAACAGAATTTTCTTCAGAGTAGACGATGGTGTGAAAGCAGTCAAGGAAGTCTATGATATGTTGGAATGAAATAATTAAAAATATAAAAATCATCACTGAAATAGAAAAGACCACATGAAAAGAAGATTAGGGACTGGGCTATTTAGGAATATTGGTTTGAACCAGGATAAATTTCAGATTGCAAAATGTTTTGCTATTTGAGACAGTCATCAGGTGTTTCTAATTTACCTCTGATTAAATAAAGATAGATCAATTTCTGAGCTCAGTAAAAATTAAATAACCACATCTCTGATGATGAGATAAAACAGAGACATAGAAATGGTTTTTGAGAAGCTCAATTTCTGCTACCCTGACAAAGATCAGCATATTCAGAAATATTTTCTATATTAACATTTTATGATATAAACATTTATTTTTCTTCTTAAGGAATCTTAGGAGTTAACTTTATTACAATAGAAGAGAAACAAATTGAGTTTATATATAATCTCATTTTTCTATACCTTATATCTTTTTAAATATTAGTGTGTGATTAGATAAACATAGACTAATCCAGTTTCCCCAGGTTTCGTCAGGCTGTGAATAAAGATCGATTAATAATTTTTGAAATGTATGGGTCTTGTTCTCCCTAGTACCAGACTTGTATTCTCTTTAGTGTGTCTGGAGTGTATTTCTAGAAGTTTACAGTGAGCATTTTAATTTAGAACAAACCAGTCTGGCTGAAATGGCAACAAGATTTTCTGTTTTATTTTCTCTGAATGCCATTTAGCATCCACATCTGCTGGCTGTTTATCCTTGAGATATTGACACAATGAAATCACTTTATTGAGTGGCTCTGTTTTGGGGGCTCCAAAGTGGTGCCACTTAGTCTCACTGGCTTACATATTTTGTGATTAATTGATCATTTTAAAATTTGTAAGGCAAATTAAGACAAGAGGCATCATCTTTTTGGTTGCTCTGAGACAAACCAGTTATTTCTTTTATAAATACAAATACATTAAATTTGTTCATTCACATAATTTTTGTTTAACTACATATTTATTTTGTTTATAATTCATGTACATTATATATAATATAAAACTTATAGTGTACATAAAATAAAAATTGCTCATTACAAGTGAGCCAAAGCTTATTTCTATGATACTGATATGGTTAGAAGGTCTCCTCTAAAACTCATGTTGAAATTAAATGAAAAAATATAAATATAGCTTATTTTCAGTTCTGTGATGTTGAAATGTAATTGCAATGGCATTGGGAGGTGGGCCCTTTAAGGGGTGATAGGACCGAGAGAACTCCACATTCATGGGTGTACTTAATGCTTTAATAGAAGAGCTTTTGGGAGTGGGCTCTTTCTTTGTCTTTCTGCTTTCCTCCATGTGCTGAGGCAATAAGAAAGCCCTCTCCACAGATAATAGCACTTTGATCTTTGATTTCCCAGCCTACAGAACTGTGCCAATATGTTTCTGTTATAAAATACAGGCATTCTGTGATAGCATCACAAAATAGACTAAGACGTTTATTGTAAGCAATTTGACATGCTCCCCTTTACTTAGAAGGTTCCACTGTTTCTCACTCATGTTTCTTACAGGACAAATCCATATTATTTATCATTGTTATAAAGGCTGTATATGTTTCACAGGTTTTTGTGATAAATTTTCTTTGAGAGGTGGTTGTGGGGATGGGTGAGATAAGACAGGGGGTAACAGGTTGAGATGGAAATATCCCTAGAAAATATTTATAGGATTATTCCTATCAGAGAGAGAAAAAGAGATTATATTGACTCTCTTTAAAATTTTGTAGCTTATGAGTGGGCCTCTTGGGAAAATGTTTTGATTTTAAGTAAACAAAAATCTGTTTGTGTAAGTATTGGTTAATTTATAAATTGGGCTGGTATGGTAGCAGGCAAGGGTAGAAGCCCGGGAGTTCAAGACCAGCTTGAGCAACTTAGCATGGCCCTATTTCTTCAAAAAATAGAAAAATTAGCTGAGTATAGGGGTGAATGCCTGTAGTTCCAGCTACTCAGGAGGCTGAGATGGCAGGATCTCTTGAGTCCAGAAATCTGAGGTTGCAGTGAGCTGTGATGCACTCCAGCCTGGGAGCATTATATATAAATTTATATATGTAAATGACCTTAATTTCCCTAATTAAATAAATCCAAATTCTTAGGTAGAAACCTTAGTGGACATTTGTCTATTTCAAAAATTTCAATTTCTCATTGGTAAATGTGAAGGGAGCTGTGACATTAGAGTTTATCCTTTTCTTAAAAAAATTTAGACAATACTTTAAGGTATAACTCTATTTTCACTGACATTTTTGTAATGTGACGACAAAAGAAGAGGCTTACAACAATCAAATCATAGTTAGGAAGGGCCATTATATTATATTTGTTTTAACCACACTCTCAGTGAGAATTTTGTTGCTGCAGCAGGTTCTGCCTTGGATTCAAAATGGGAGGGTAAGTGAAAGTGCAGTATGATATCTTTTCCTTTCCCACTTTTGCCCATAATTACCTTTTTTGATTTGGTTTAATGTGGATGTTACCTAGTATAATTTATTTGAAATATGACAGAGGGTGGAGAACATTGAAATAACCCCATACCCGTATGAAAAACATTTGCACATGTTTCACAATCTAACACAAATGCCATTCTAATTTTGACTCTCCTTGGGTAACACCAAACTGCTTTCACTTTTCTTTGTACTCATAATAACATATTGATGCTTACCAAATCCCATTGCTTTTATTGGTTTCTGTCTCTTGCTGGGTTATAAACTTTCACGACAAGAAAGTCTTGTTTATCAGTTTATTTATTTATTTAGTATTAAATTATAGCTATGTACATTAATGCAATCATGAGGCACCATACACTGGTTTTATGTACCTTTTGACATATTTTCATCACAGTGGTTAACATAGTCTTCCTGGAATTTTCTTAGTTATTGTTTTAAGACATTTATATTCTACATTTAGTAAGTTTCACATGTACCCTTGTAAGATGCACCCTAGGTGTGATCCCACCAATCACCCTCCCTCCACCCATACTCCCCCCTCCTTCCCCTCCCATTTCCCCTTCCCCATATTCTTAGGTTATAACTGGGTTATAGCTTTCATATAAAAGCCATAAATTAGTTTCATAGTAGGGCTGACTACATTGGACACTTTTTCTTCCATTCTTGAGATACTTCACTAAGAAGAATATGTTCCAGCTCCATCCATGTAAACATGAAAGAGGTAAAGTCTCCATCTTTCTTTAAGGCTGCATAATATTTCATGGTGTACATATACCCCACAATTTATTAATCCATTCATGGATCGATGGGCACTTGAGCTTTTTCCATGACTTAGCAATTATGAATTGGGCTGCAATAAACATTCAGGTACAAATATCTTCTTTATAATGTGACTTTTGGTCTTTTGGGTATCAGTTTTTGTTTCAGCCACAAAACACTATGATTAGCACATGAAAGATATCCAGAAAATCTGGATGATTAAATGAATGATGAAACAATTTCCATAGCATACTTTACAATTTAATTTTAATATTTTCCTATGAAGTATTCATCAGCCCCATGCACAGTATGTCATTTTAAGATCTAGAGTCTGCTTCCACTAATCTGAAATAAGCCTCTCAGTGAGGAAATATCAGTTAAATAGATCAAACGATTTTTGAAGTGCTGGATTCCAAACTGTTAGAGACTAGTAAACAAAGTTTTATTTCAGTAAAAATTTTATTTATTGTGTCATTTTGAGTAAGAGAGATAAATTTTAAGAGTTTCTAGTAGAAAAGTCAAGTGATGAAGCATTTTCATACCTAGAATTCTATTTAAGATGTGGTCTTTTGTCCTCGCTGTATCTTTTATCATGTCATTTAGACACATATTAAATAACATGCTCTTAATTTCTCAAATCCAAGGATTAATTAAGATAATTGCTTGGGGTATACATTGCTTTAAAACATTGCATAAGAAAAAAATTCTGTTGTACATGTAGTTATGAAAAGTGATCAAAATACAATTTACTTTTTTTTTTTTTTTTTTTTTACAGACAGAGTCTCACTTTATCGCCTTTGGTAGAATGCCTGGTGTCACAACTCACAGTAATTTCCAACTCCTGGGCTTAGGCAATTCTCTTGCCTCAGTCTCCTGAGTAGCTGGGACTATAGGCACTGGCCACACACCCAGCTATTTTTTTGTTGCAGTTTGGCTAGGGCTGGGTGAACCTGCCACAGTCAGTATATGGGGCCAGCACCCTACCCATGGAGCCACAGCCAGTGCCCATAATTTATCTCTTTAATAATTTTAGTTATACATATCTATCCATGTCATGCATAAAAAAGCTACTATTAATTACTTAATGACTGTTAAAAAATATAAACAGTTTTGAAAGCTTTTTAAAAAATTATTCACTCTTTTGTTTCATTCCTAATTTTATATCCAGTTAGTAACACTTTGACCTATCAATATTTCTGGCTAAAATACATAGAGGAAAAACTGAAAATGCTTTAGTTTTTACATTGTCAGGGTATCGTGTAAAACAACTTAGTAAAGTGTGAACAAACTTTCCCTTTTGATAGTAGAGGATATTAGCTTTGTCAACAATAAACACAGCTTGCTATTCAATACAGTAGTTGAATATGATTGTATCATTATTTTGAAATATGTTTCTGTCTTTGTGTATATTTCTTTTGTTTTCATTACAAAAAACTAAAAATTGTTAGAAAGGCCTTGAAGCAATGATTGTTTATATCTTGTGGGAACAGGCCTTTGGAGACTGCAAGTGAATCAAACTGTAATGGAGAGGGAAACAATTTCCTAATCTCATATATAGTTCTGTATTTCCAAGGGCAATCAGATAAAACATTTGTGACCTTCCATCTTTATTTTAAAAAATGAACCATAATTGAAACATTTCTATATAATACATTCTTTAGAAGAGACCTTGCTGATAACAAGGGTTTTAAAAGATTGATGCTCAGAATAAAAACTATGTTGACCTTCAATTCCTAACTTTACAATGCCTTTGAAAAGAAACTTTAAAATTTCAATAAAAATTTTAAAAACTACATTGAACATACAACACATTGACTGGGTGTATTATTGCAGTACATAACAGTCTTAGATAGAAATTATGCATGTTCAAAATCAGCAGTTACCATTCAGTTCAGTGAAATAAGAGTGATCAAGGACAGGAAAGGCACAGAGCCAAACTTTCAGGATGCAGTAAAGCACAACTCTAGTGGGTACAGAGCTACAGCCCACTGGGGAATGAAAGAGGGAGAAGAAAATCCAGCTGGAGCAGGCTGGAATCAGAACAGAACAAGACTCTGGAAGAATGAAGGCTTTGGACCAATTCCAGGTTCATAATACTCGAGCATGAAGCACAACATAAAATAAAGTAAAATTTATAATGTGTATTCAGAGTGAAAGAAACTGTAGTCGTGTTTTTCAACACAGCCTACCTTTGAAATAGTCTGAAATATGAAGACAACATAAAGCAAGTTTATAAAATGCATATAATTAACATCATTATCAAACTTTATCATACTTGGAAAAGGATAGCATTGCATAATTGCTAGTATTTCTCAAACTTATCTTCCAACAATCAAACAACTACTTGATAATATTATGTATCAACTATGGTGAAACATATCTTGAAGACCAAAACAGCCACTCAGGATGAAAGGTTGTTACAGCTTGTACATTTTTAATTTCAGCTATCAAGCAAATGTAATATCAATCTTTTACTGCTTTCTTGATAGCTCCCTGGACTACACCAGTGAAAAGCAGGCCAGGTTGGGTGACTGCTGTGACAGTAGCCCTCACGTAAGGAAATCACCAAATACATGCATGAGAATATAATCCTGACCCCAGATCTTTTTTAAATTGTTCAGATTTCTCACAGAAAATCTATCTTTTTGTCTATACAAGTTCCTTGAAATACCTATTCCCAGCAGAGCCCTATTAACTGGGTTACTAGAATGAGTATATCTTTTGTATAAACTCTAAGACTAACATTATTTTTACTTACTTTTAATCCCACTACTGTTTTAGAATCATTTTAACACTCAAGAACTTCAGTTTCCTTCACCAAAATTTCATAATCTTGCCAAATCTCTAGGTTCCATAGTGCATATGAAACATAACAAAAAATGTGATTAAGCTATTAAATAATTAAAAGATAATGTGAAATTACAATCAATTTCTGATTTATAAACCTTTTATTTTTACATAAAAAATTCTTATTCTTTGCATAACATCTCTCTGGTGTTAATAATATATCATTATTTCTTCCACAAAGCAGGACTAGAAAGATTAAGGCTGTGCAAGGAAAATATGTATCACCAAAAATTCAAATTCAGAGCTAGTGTTGCCAGATCCAAATACACTATTTCCCACTATAAGCCACAATTTATAAAGCAATGTACATTACAATACATGTCTAAATGTATGGACTTTGGTAAACTTCCCCCTGCCCCACATCTCTTCTTTTGTTTTTTTCTTATGAATTTTACCTTCTGACTGGTGAACACAAAATAGATTGATTGCACTGAAGCTGGTTTGATGATGTCAAAGAAACTCATTACGGGTGGTGCCTGTGGCTTAGTGGGTAGGGCACCGGCCCCATATACCGAGGGTGGTGGGTTCAAACCCACCCCAATCAAACTGTAACAAAAAAATTGCCAGGTGGCAGCGCCTGTGGCTCAAAGGAGTAGGGCACTGGCCCCATATGCTGGAGGTGGCTGGTTCAAACCCAGCCCCGGCCAAAAACTGCAAAAACTGCAAAAAAAAAAAAAAAAAGCCTTGTGTGGTGGGCGCCTATAGTCCAGCTACTGGGGAGACTGAGGCAAGAGAATCGCCTAAGCCTGGGAATTGGAGGTTGCTATGAGCTGTGTGATGCCATGGCACTATACTGAGGGTGATAAAGTGAGACTCTGTCTCCACACAAAAAGAAAGAAAGAATAGAAAAGAAAAGAAAGAAACTCATTACATGTTTTGGGTACATAAATGTTTTATCCGCACCAATGTTCGGATAACTGGAGGAATGGGGAAAAGAGAAAACATTCCTCAAACAATAAACTAGTAGTGCAACAAAAATTAGAAAGTTATCAACTTTCATAATATCAACAATATGAATTATAACATATATACCCACCCAGTCAGCTTGAAGAAATATAATTGTTTCAGGAACAATTTTCTTCATAGCTGTAGAAAAATCCCATCATTTATATTAATAACGAACCTTTTCAATTTGCCTACCTCCTGAACTTGTCACTCACAGTTCTTCATCTTCAGAGAGATAGAAATGCTAAGGCATAGGGTTATGAGAGAAACCATACAGAAGCCGCCTTGGCTTCCTTGTGAGTTTTATGCAAGATTTTTACTTTTCATTTAAGTGTATTTTTTTACATTTCCCATTGCCCTTTAAAAGTCACCTGGGCATTATACCTGCAATGAACATGCAAGATCAACATAGTGGTCTTTGCCACTCACTCCATTTCTGTCCTTCAAACACATATACTTTCTTATGAAAAGACAAAGACCAAAAGACCATCCTACATTTAATTCCTAGAGGGAAAAGACTACAGGATGGTACTCAAGAAGAACTTTCCAGAACTAATAAAAGCCCTCAAGGAATCTTAACCATTTATGTTAAGATGGTTATCCTGAGAATGAATATATAATTCATGGTAGCCTTGAGATTATTATACAGAGCTTGAGAGAATAATTATCTTTGCTTCCACAACCCATCATCTGATGAAACCTTCATTTATCCAGTAAATAAATACCACTTTGTATATTCTAGTGAGGCTTGGTTTGCAAAGGTACCACTACCAGATTGTGGGAATAATTTTATATAATATGCATGTTTTTATTTTCAAATCTGAAACTTTGAAATTCTGAGATTCATATTAAATTGAAACCTCCGAGAACTTGCAATGTGGATGAAAGAAAATATATGTAAATCCATACAATGTAGCTATTTCCTGAATGTGAGTCTGTATTATTGTCCTATGCAATATTGAGATTTAATGAGTAAAAATGTATCAGCCTTAAGATTCTTTGGTGAACTTTAGAGAAAACAGAAAAATAAAAGGTGAATTTTTTTTACATATTCCAGCTAAACAGTTTCCTCATTGTTTTTGAATGTTTTCAGAACCAGATATCTAGCTTTGTAAGGCAGAATGAAATATATCTCATTTTGCTTTGCATTAAAGCAAATTATTACTTTTATTGAAGGATAAATTAATGGAGCAGAAGAATTTCTCTCAACAAAAGAAAACTATGGCTCAAAGTTTTCTGTCATATAATATTTGGTATTTTCAGATTGGTTTGCTCGCTCTACATGTATTAGATTATGCAGTAGTTATCAGGGAAGAAATAGCAGAGTTAGCAATTTGTAAATCCACTAAAGGAAAAGAATGGAACCCGATTTTGTCATATGTTATACTATAAAATTCTCCCCAATATTATAGAAATTGCAAATCTGACCAATTCACATCAGCAAATGCATCTATTTAAAGTGATTATTTTTCCTTACAAAAAATAAAAAAATAGGTATACATAATAGAATGGATAGGAGAACAATAGAAAAAAGAAATCATAAACAAAGGAGTAGACTGAATAGGCAAATAGTCATAAAAACAATTTTATTCCTATGTTCTCATCATTTCTTTGTGACTTGCAAGTAAATATTTAAATTTGACATCATTTTAAAGTTGAAATGGTGCCAGAGTGATTGCGCCCAGGAGAAAGGGCTTACATTGTGGAATAGATCAATTTTTAGGTACTGGCTTATAGTCTTGGAAACAAAGAAACATTATTTACCCACAGACTGAGAATGAAGCTTTGTTAGGTGTGGAGTTCAACTAAGATCCCAGATACTTGTATATAAACCTCAAGATGAAATTTACTAATTTTCAATGAAGAAGTATGACTTTTATTAATACTGGGCTGTTGAGTTGACATTGTTAGCACAGGCTGATATGAACAGGGACCAGAAATTAGAGAAACAATAAGGTCAGAGGATGTGCTTCTTATCCTAGCTAGCCAAAGTCTTCCTCTTTTTTTTTTATAAACCATTGCCAAAGGGACACCATTCTTTTTTTTTTTTTTGAAGCTTTTTTTTATTTTATTTATTTTTTTTATTAAATCATAGCTGTGTACATTGATATGATCATGGGGCATCATACACTCGATTCATAGACCATTTGACACATTTTCATCACAATGGTTAATATAGCCTTCCTGGCATCATCTCAGTTACTGTGCCAAGACATTTACATTCTACATTTACCAAGTTTTGCAAATACCCCTGTAAGACACACCACAGGTATGATCTCACCAATCCCCCTCCCTCTAACCACCACCCACCTCCCTCCCATCCCTTTCCCACTTCCCCCTATTCTTAGGTTGTAACTGGGTTATAGCTTTCATGTGAAAGCCCCAAATTAGTTTCATAGTAGGGCTGAGTACATTGGGTACTTTTTCTTCCATTCTTGAGATACTTTACTAAGAAGAATATGTTCCAGCTCCATCCATGTAAACATGAAAGAGGTAAAGTCTCCATCTTTCTTTAAGGCTGCATAACATTCCATGGTGTACATATACCACAATTTATTAATCCATTCGTGGATCGATGGGCACTTGGGCTTTTTCCATGACTTAGCAATTATGCAGGTTATATCTCTTACAAAGGTTTAATAACCAGAATCCACAGAGAACTCAAATGTATCAGCAAGAAAAGAACAAGGGATCCCATCGCAGGCTGGGCAAAGGATTTGAAGAGAAACTTCTCTGAAGAAGACAGGCACGTGGCCTTCAGACACATGAAAAAATGCTCATCATCTTTAATCATCAGAGAAATGCTAATCAAAACTACTTTGAGATACCATCTAACTCCAGTGAGACTGGCCTATATCACAAAATCTCAAGACCAGAGATGTTGGCGTGGATGTGGAGAAAAGGGAACACTTCTGCACTGCTGGTGGGAATGCAAATTAATACATTCCTTTTGGAAAGATATCTGGAGAACACTCAGAGATCTAAAAATAGATCTGCCATTCAATCCTGTAATTCCTCTGCTGGGCATATACCCAGAAGACCAAAAATCACAACATAACAAAGATATTTGTACCAGAATGTTTATTGCAGCCCAATTCATAATTGCTAAGTCAGGGAGCATCATTCTTAAAACGTGCTTCCTTGAACTCTACAAGCATATTTGTGAATTTTACTTGCCCTCTTTTTTTTCCTTTTTTTTTTTTTTATAGTTTGGTAATTCAATTATTTTTGATCAGTGATGAAATTGCATTAATATCTTTACTCTTTTGGTCCACATTTTGCCAAATACATTTTATTGATATTTTGTATAATTTTTACTCAGAGAACATTTTTAGTGGTTTTGTATTTTCATTTTCTGATTTAGAAATATGAGACCTATCTCTCCTCTATATTTTCAATCATGATTAACATAATCCACATAACATATTTCATGCATAAATGTTAGTATTATAATTTCTTATCATGATAAAGTAAGGTAAATATTTATATTGCTTTCTATTTCTATTTCAATACTAAAATTTTTATAAATAAAATTTGTTTAAAGGTTCAATTTTATCTAAAATCAGTTTGTCTCAACTGAAATATATGGAATCTAGATTCTAAATATTCTCAGAAACATGTTCTCAAAGCTGTAAATACTTTAGAGTAAATCTACATGTTACTCAATCTTGGCAAATACTGAGCTTATGAACTACACCAAACTCCCCGATCTTCACTTTGAGATTCTAGACCAGAATTTCATTGCCACCACAAAACTGTTTGATCTGATTTCTCTCTAATTTAGCTTCTGCTGACATGTAGGGATATCACTCTTATGTCCAATAGGGCTGGAAATGTACTCAAGATGGCATTTTCAAAATTATTTAATGTATACGGTATGGATAAACATAACCATATTTTCCTAAAAAATTATGCATGAAAACTAATTTCTAGTATTTTAAATTAAGAATTTCATATAAATAAAATTTATATCATCATCTTCGGTTGATGTCTTCTAGTTCCATCTATATTGCTAATTACGTAGTTCACTCTTTGGGGTGTTCCTGTTCGTCTTTTTCCATCTTGTCCTTGTTTTAATCATTCTTTTCTAAAGCAACATTAAAGCAGCTGTTATTGAGCCCATATAAGATTACTGAAAGTGTGACTGTCTAGGCTGTTAGGTATTTTGAAGCTGTTCACAATCTCTGTGTGCAAGAGACTCATTTTTCATTTTAGCCTTTTCTTTGTAAGGTTTATTGACCTTGATTTATGGCTTCCATTGGAATTATTCACTCCTTTCTTTCTAAATTATTCACTCACTCTCTATGATGGTACTTCATTATTTCTCTGTTAACATTTCTGTTCTCTAACTTTCTGGCAATTACTTATCTCCTTTATTCTTTTTTTTTCACTGATTATAGAGCTCAAATTTTTCTACCTGTCTATTGCTATTAGGACTAGCAATGACTATTTATTCTTTTTTTTGCTATTTTTAGCATCACCACTAGAATACAACATTACATCCTCCCAAAGTTAGGAATAACATACACAAATGATTATCCTATGGTTATTATTATTATATATTTATAGTAATAATCTGGATTCTATGACTTATGAATAAACAAATATGTATTTGAGTTGGATGTGGCCATCAGTTAAATGTGGTTTTTCTGATTTAAACCTAGAAGAATATTTTTTCTAAACTTTTGTTTCAAATTATTTCCGTAAAATTCATGAGGGTAAAGTACAGAAATGAAGTGGAGCACTGTAGGAACATAATTTGAATTTTTAGCACTATTTTCCCTCTCAATTTAACATTGCACTTTACAGAACTCAATCACATCTTTTTTTTCTGGGCCTCATTATTTTTGATACCATATGTATAAACAGCAAAATGCTTGCTGTGTCAAATTCTTTTTTTATGTAAAAAGTAGAAAACAATAGGGATAATTTGAAATTAGATACTCAAAAAATGACTTAAATTGTAACTCAGTTGATATTTTTATGTAAAGGATTATATATGGAGAATAGAAATGTTTACTATAGAATGAAATAGTTTACTATGTATTCTTACCTTATTTTCTTATTTTATATTCTTGCATTTCACGAAGTAAATATCCAAAGTGGCATTGAAATACAGATACATATTTCTTGTCAAAATTCTTTGATAAAACTGTCTTATCTAAGAGTAGGTATACTATTGCATTGTTGTAATGCTACAATTCATTGTAGTACAAGATGGTTAACTATCAGTGTCTTTGGGACCTCGACATCATGACACAGGTGATTAAGATTCCGTGTATGGAACTACATAATCCAACAATATTTTCAGTTCATTAGTGTATCATGGTATTTAAAAGGCCAGAGGAATAAAAGAGGGTAAGTTTAAAGCATTTGAAATCTCTTTAAAATTAGAATATAAAGTATATTATTGTCAATGTCCTAAAAAAACCCATATGTTTCACTACAGAGTCGTTAATGATGGGATTACCTACAAAGTGCTGATACCCTCCCATAGGCTTAATGAAGCACTCAGGGATCACCCAGACAATACTACAGCTAGTATATTTAAATCATTAAACATTTCCCATATGTAAAATCCTATGGCAAGAGCTTATTGCATAGAAATAAATTCTAAGGTCATGAAGCATAAATATCATTTTAAAGTATATTGTTAAAGTATTTTCAAGACCATCGCATTCTATATCAATTTTAATTATTATAATACTATTTTTCATGGTTAACCGAAATTCTCTTGATATAGCATACACCTTTGCTTCTCATTTTTCTCTTTGGAGACTTAATGAATTTTTTTAATCGTATTCCTCACAGGGAAAATATGTGTAAAAACATATACAAGTACTCCATTCACGTATATAAGAATTTAAGGTATTTTAAGCCTAAAACTGAAGTCAAGTTTGAAGGCCGTGATGTACTTTTCCACCATCACCTGGATTTATCTGTGTTCATTACCTCATTTACTGTCACTATAAGCCTCCCAAACACCTAGATAAGGCTCATCCTTACACTTGAGACTTCAAACTATCATAGAAACCACTGTAGCATTTTTTCATTTCTTAGACATCTCTAATTTTTTCTCTGTGCAGAAATATTCTCACCAGTCTACAAATATACTGCTATTTTTCCTGTATTAAATATGCATGGAATTTTTTGTCCTCATTTTCAACTTTAATATGATCCTTTTCTCTAGTTACTTTTATAGTAAAACAAAAAATCATTAAAATATTGGCCCATAACTCTGTCTTCTATTTCTTTCTCTGCTCTGAACACACAGCCATCAGAATTTTGTTCATATCACTTCACCAAGAAAGAAAACGATTAAATCTATTCAGTGTTGTGCCAAATCCATCAATTGTTTATGATGCTCACATTTCTTGACCAATCATCTGCAGCGTTTGTCAAAGTTGACCTTACAGCCCCTCTCTTGACATTCTATTTCACTTAATGTCCAGAATCTCTCTCTTTCTACCCAGCCCCATCTCTGTGTGTGTTTGTGTGCACTTTCTCTTACCATACTGACTGCTCCTTTTTGTCTTCTTTATTTATTCTTCTTCATATTCTACCTTCTGAACAGTTGAAAATTCTAGGGCTCAATCCCTTGTATTTATTATTACTCTATTCTCTTAGTAAGTCTATTGAGTTTATGTATGAAATTCTATTAATATGTTGATAGTTTCAAGTTTTTTTCTTAGTCAAATCTACCCCTGGACATTTAGACTCATATATCTGAGTATCTCCTAAATCTATTTCTCTGAGTGTTTTAATAGCACCCTTAACTTAATATAGTCCAAACTGAGTTCCTGATACTCCTCACTACCAAAACTACTCCTCTCTGAATGTTTCTGTTTCAGTAAATGGTGATTGGATCTTGCTTTGGCTAAAATGCTACAATTTATCATTGATTCTTCTCATTTTATGTCACTGCACATAAACTTGAAGTAATGTCGATTTTTATCTTTCCAGGCTATAGAGATGTTTCTCTTGCTGATCATTGCCCAAACAGTAATATTTTCTATTTGCACTGTCATTATGATAGTATTCCACTTCGAATTATAGTTGTTGGTATTAGTCAAAATAATACACACTTTCATAATAAGCATTCTAAAATAAAACTTGTTTAATGCCACAAATATTATTTTTGTACAGGTACAGTTCAAGGAAGGCTGTAGGTTTGCCTTCAAAGTGAAGCTATCCAAAGCTATCCAAGGTCGTTGAAGAAGAGAAAGTGGAATAATGAAAACAACACACATCTTAACTGCCTTAGATCAGAAGGGACACAGTATATAGGTCAGAATTAGTCATATGATCCCCACAGAACTTCAAGACTTGGAAAAATTAGAAAGCACGTAGGAACCAGTTAGCATCAACCGCTCCTGCCATACTTAGATTTTGCCTTTTAGCCAATTTCTACAATAAGCAAGAAGTTTTTATTTCTTAGGACACTAAATTCACTCAATGTTAAAAATCAACACAGGCATAGTTTTTATGTCACAAAAAGTGGATGATTATATCATCAAAAAATTTTGAAACTTTCAAATTTATATCTAAAATGTCATTAAAAGCTTACATAATTTCAAAAATATAGTATCTTATATGCTATTAAAATTGACTTTTTCAATAATGTACTGTATTTTAAAAAGAACCTTAATTTATTAAAATGACACTTTTATTAATATATTTTATAATTATACATGTTAATTAAGCTTCCCTCATAGAAAATAGGTAAATAAATGGAAATTTATTTATATATATGAAAAAACTTTATATTTTTAGTTCTTGTTTCTATGTTGCTTTTTAAAAAGTTTCTTTTATATCAAATTTTTATTAATGACTATTTTTAAACATTTTAACAAAATCTATAAAATACAATTAATATTTACAAGAGCACTAAATATAAATGTAAATTTTTTATTATTTGGGCATGCCTTAATGTGATAATTAGATTGTTTATAGATTATTATTACCTGTTGGTAGAACAAAATTCTCAATATATTCCTTTTTTGGTGTTGGTAGATGTTATTGTTTAGAAATTTCATCTATGTATATCAGAAGATTGGAATTAAAAATTTCAGAGATAACAGTGGCATTGAGCACTTTGTACTCATTTCATTACATGCCCCACCACCTCTGTTCCCCACAAAATAACAGAGTGGTCTTAATTCAAAAATTTTTTTAATGATAAGCTGACTACAAAAGTAAGTCTTTGGATTTTTGTATTCTTGAAAGCAAAGATCTAAAACCATGATGATATGCAAAAGCTGTGCATTACTCTTTCGGGGTTATTGGTCTTTAAATACCTAAGATGTAAACTATTTTACCAACACTTTTGAATATTAATATATTTTTCCTATTTAAATTGATATAATCAGAAAGTACTGTAAAATAAAATAAATTTTAAATTTCAATATACTTGAAAATGCAATATTGTTTATCTAAGTGATTTTAATTTTATCTTATGATTTTTTTAATTTATTTTTAATTAACAAGTAAAATTATATAACATAATATTTTGATCTATGTATGCTTTGGGATTGGATAAATCATATATTTATCATTGTGTTGACCATACAATCTACTTTCTTAGCAATTTTCAAATATACATTATGTGATTATCAAATAGTCACCATAGCACATAATAGATCTCTTGAACTTAATAATTGTAACGAAAGTATTCTGCCCTTTGACTACTATCTCCAATCTTTCCAACTCTCAGCCTCTAATAAATACCATAATTCTTACCATAATAAATACCATAATCCTCTTCAGGGTTATCCGAGTCCTCACCTCCACTTTCTGCAGTTCTACATCCAGCCAGTTATCTTCTCCAGCGTGATCTGAATCCTCACCTCGCCTTTCTGTTAGTGTACATCTAGCGAGTAATCCTCCCCAGTGTGATCCGAGTCCTCACCTCCGCTTTCTCCAAGGCTACATCCAGCGAGTAATCCTCTCCCAGGTGATCCAAGTCCACACCTCACCTTTCTTCTAGTGTACATTAATCAAGTAATCCTCTTCAGCATGATCCAAGTCCTCACCTCACCTTACTGCTAGTGTACATCTAGCGAGTAATCCTCTAAAGTGTGATCCAAGTCCTCACCTCGACTTTCTCCAAGGCTACATCCAGCAAGTAATGTTCTCCAGGGGAATCCGAGTCCTCTCCTCACCTTTCTGCTGGTGTACATCCAGCGAGTAATCCTCTTACCTGTAAAGATAAGAACAATTTTGAATAACATTGGGAATACGCCTGCAATAACTATATGAGTTTAATTCCTGATAATGATGAACTCACAGAACAGCTGTAAAATGAAACATTATATAGTCATTTAAAATATATTCTTTTAGGGTGGTGCCTGTTGCTCCATGGGTAGGATGCTGGCCCAATAAACCTCAGGTGGCGAGCTTGTCCCTGACCCCACATACTGCAAGTGGCGAGCTTATCCTTGGCTAAAATGCAACAAAAAATAGCCAGGTGTTGTGGCAGGCACCTGTAATCCCAGCTACTTGGGAGGCTCAGGCAAGAGAATTATCTAAGCCCAGGAGTTGGAGGTTGCCATGAGCTGTGATGTCACAGCACTCTACTGAGAATGATAAAGTGAGACTGTCTCTACAAAAATATATATATTTAAAAAAATTATTAATTATTTGAGAAAATATTTATTGTGTAAAATCATAATATGAAGCTGCAGGCTATAATACTAAATATGCTGCATATTAACATTTCCCCATAATATAAATTTAGTCACATATATTTACCAAAATAAGAAAAGGTTCAAAGAAAACAGACACTTTTAATGGCTATCAGGTGTTTGAAGAATTATAGATCACTTTTGTTTTTTGATGCTATTCCATATTTTTCCAAGTTTTATTTCATTTTTTACTTTTTTAGGACAGAGTCTCACTCTGTAATCCTGGATAGAAAGCCGTGGTGTCATAGCTCACAGCAACTTCAAACTCCTGGGCTCAAGAAATCCTCTTGCCTTAGTCTCCTGAGCAGCTAGGACTCCAGACCTGCACCACCATGCTCAAATAGAATAATAAGACTCACAGCTGAAAGTAAACATTCCAAAAATAAACAGTATTTACATCATAAAGGAAAATAAGTTGTAGTAAGAAAAGTCCAAATTATTAGATTTTATCCTTCCCTATGTATGGTTATAATTACATATAAAAGCTGAAGCACAGCTCCTAATCAGTGCCTTTGAATCATGCAAAATTTTTATTTGTTACCCTAATAGAAGCATAGGCTGCTATCCAAGGAAATCTTACATGTCACCATTAGAATAGTTTGCTTACTTTTCTCAAAGAAACTCGATATTTTAACTTACAGCTTAGTTTACTCCTATTTCTACATGTACTAGAAGTACCAATTTTACCAAATCATTCATTACCCTAGATCTCTGTGGTGTTTGGAAAATGCCCTAATCTCAAACAGTCTACCTCCTTTCCTTCCACTCAAGTCATTTAAGAGTTTCTCAAAGAGTTTCTCAGAGTTTCTTTGCCCCCTTAAATATAAACTCCTCTGTCCCTTGATGACACTGCATCCCCTAAGTCTCCTTACATGGAGGTTGTAGTTTGCTTTCTTCCACTTTAGATTTTTCTGCCTTTTCTCTTCTCTCAGGATAGAGTTCAGCTTCAAGAAGATGTGCTGACCTTATCTCCAGGGTTTCTTCATGACCGGTGTCCCCCTCTTCCCTTCCCAATCACCCACAAAACTCCTGCTCCCCCCCCACTCTCTCTTGCTCACAGAGCATCTACTGCCCATGCTCACCACTTGTCAGAAATATCATTTTTGAGTATTTATCTACATACTTCTACCTGTTACTATCCATCTCATTTACTTAGTAACTACATGTCTACACGTATTTATTTTCCCTGTCCTTGACTTCTAGAATATTTTCTTGAATTATTTCAGTGAGATTTTTCTTTTTCTGCTTCTTTTATTCAGATCCTGAACTCTTAACCAAATCTCTGTCTTAATAATTTTATATTTTTTTGATAATTACACTTTTTCTTTGAATTTCTGGAGATTTTTGGATTTCTTCTATTTTTGCTTAATACCTGTCATGAGATTTTTTTTTTCTATTTTCATTTCCTAAAGTTATTTTGTTTCTCTGAAGCTCTTTATGTTTTATAGAGACATTGTCTTATTTCTCCAAAGATATTAGTGATAAGTCTTTGTCTGTTTTGTTTTGTTAGATAGCTAGACAGATACAACCAGTGCAGATGATTGATGCACTTAGTCTATCTGGCAGTGGCCTGGGTCAAACTGACCTTTTATATTATGGGAATGAGACTTATTCAGACCTTGCAGGTGGGTTGTTATGAAGACCTTGCCAGTAGGGCGCTTTCAAGCCCTTGCAGGTGGTTGTTTTGAGAATAGTTAATTAAGACCCCGGGAGACTTCCAAGAAGCAACTGATACTCCTCAAAGTTGTATATAAAATCCAGAGGCTGCACTTTGCATGGTATCTGCAGTCACTAGGATGGAGTGTGGCTTGCTGTGCAGGTCCTTAATGAATAGTTAATTTTTCTTAGTGAAATCTTACTTATTTTCTTCAATCATTTCATCAACTCCCCTGAGGCACTCCATCACGCTACTGTTTTGTTTTGTTTTTCCCCTGCATGTTCTGCATGGTCTGTGTCTTGTTTAATTTACTTTTTTCTTGTACATTCATTAGAACTGTCATCAGCTCTCAGGAATGGGCAAGTGACTTATGTCTATGGTTAAAAAGCCAATAAAAGTTTTGAATGTCTGGGGTGAAAAGTGTTCATTTTAGGCTTCACTCTGGCAACCTAGCTGATCTGAGTCAGATACTTCCTTTGGGTATGTGCTTGATTCCTCACAGAAGATCTCAGAAGACCACAAGCCTGAACATAAACATTCTATAAGTGAGTGATGGAAAAATCCTGGAAATTATTTGATTTGGGCATATAAATATTCATGTTACACCCTTATTTTCAGCAAGGCTTCCCCACCCTCAACTGTATCTAATTTGTCTTAGTTCATGGACCTTTTACTTTCCCTTCTCTATAAAATAATTGTTCAGAGGTGGGTTTTTTTGTTTGTATTTTAATAAGATACTTAGTGGTATATAATGCAAATAACAAAATTATTCATCTACCTAAGCCATACAATTCCATGTGTTTTTACCATGTTCACAGATCTGAGCACTCATCACTGCAATCTGAAGTTAAATCATTTTTTTTGTCTCTCCCCCCAAAGAAGCCATGTACCCAATTAGCAATTACTTCCCATTTTCCCCTCACCCCTTGACAAAAGCTAATATACTCGCTGGTGCTATAGATTTCTGTATTTTGGACACTTCAAATCAATGGAATCATGTCTTCTTTCCTCTGTTTTCAGGTTTCCTTCACCTGCAGCTTATGTCAGCACTTCTTTCATTTTCTTTTGCTGAATAATATTTCATTGCATCGATGTACTACATTCTGCTTATTTCTTCATATAAGATAGGAAATTACTCACTTTGCACTGGGAAATGAAAAGGTTATTTGGTTTCTAGCATTTTCGTAATAAAAATTCCAGTCAATAATCTCAATTCCAAAAACTTGTCGTGCTACAAATTCCTGAAACTTCTAACTAGTGTGTGTGGAATGACTGAATTACTTTTCAGGCTCCATTTTTATTATTTTCTCCTACTCATTTCATTTTAACCTTCTTGGTTTGTCTCTTTAAAATCCTTGTACCATACGTTTAGTGGCTTCTTAAAAGACAGTAATACAACTACCATTTTTCAACATGTGATCTTTATTAAAACACTAACATGGGTATAATTTGTTTCATTTTGTTCTAATCTCTATATGTAGTCACAGTATGAAACGTGTATTCATATGCCAACAAACAGTATAAAACATTCTTTGTGAGTATCCCTGCAATTCACTGCCCATATGTCTCTGATATCATTAAATAATCTTCTAAGTGCCAAATAAAGATATTCTATGGTGAATAACTGGTTTCATTTTTCACACAAAAATCATAATCGCTGTCATGTAAAGTGCCTGGCTCTCTATCACCATATGAAGAGCTCTCATCAATTGAAAACTGTGTGTTCGTCAATATATTGTATCTTTTATTCATTTTGAAATGCATATTTTGACCTTAAGATGAAAGCAGCGAGTGACAGAATCATAATTCTCAGGATCCACTTTGGTAACTAGCCACATAAAGTCAGTATTTTAAAAAGATAAAGTAGAGATCGCAACACCATGAATTCACTTTACCCATACTAATATCCTTTTGTAAATACATGACTTAACCTCCAAGTTTCAATTTCATCCTCCATAGAATTTGTATTGATTTACAAATAAACTCATTGCACAGATTTTGAAGGAGGAAAATGATGCTGACCCCTGTCCTGTGCTGTGGTTATGAAGGAAGGCTAATCATTAAGCAAACATTACCCAGCACAGTGCCAGATGCATGTCAGTAGGTGCCATAAGATGTACTCCAAGCAAGTCTTCAGATGTAAATTGCTACAGATAGTAGCTCTAGAATCAGGGCTGGTCCTTCTCAGGGTTTTGTTATTATTTACGGTTGACAATGTCTTCTTCACTGCCTCATACACAAAATTTCTCATACATAAAATTGAGGGTGGAAATATGTACTCCATAAGATTTTTTGAAGTTTTAAATAAACACATTAATGTAAAGTTCTTATAGCAATAGTCTCAATAAACATTAAATTAGGAATGTTTGAACACATCAAAAATATTATGTTTATTAATAAAGATATTTTGTAAGCAACACTAAATGGTTATGGGCCTTAGGAGCCCACCTTTTCATGGTGGAAATCTGTACTAATTTACCTGTAATCAAGAAAGGCCATATTCAAAAAACATCAAGTAGATACACTTTATTTTACAAAATAAAGCCTTTTATTTTTATCTGTACATTTTGTTCCTCTTTCATATTTTCATTATGTTTTTAAAATTAACTTATTTAAAATACCAGTGAATAAAATAAGTTTTAAAAAATAATATCTCGATTATTGACACAATTAGAGCCTTAGTAAGTTATGAGGGCTAAAACTGATAGACACCACCATCACAGAAGGCTGGTTGGTGAGAGTTTATGGGGGGTCATTCATGCAGGGATATTTATGACAATCTGAGAAGCCAACTAGATCATGTATAATTTTTTGAATGTGCTGTTGAACTCTTTTTGTTAAGATCTTATTGAATATTTTTGCATTGATATTCATTAATGATATTGGTTTCTAATTTTCTTTCTTTGTTGGATCCTTTTCTAAATTATTTGCTTTGTAAAATGTGTTGGGAAGTATTCCTTCTTTTTCTATGCTTTGGACAAAGTTGTATAATATCGGTACTAGTTCCTCTTGAAAGGTTTGACAGAATTCGGATGTGAAGCCATCTGGTCCTAGACTTTTCTTTTTCAAGAGATTTGGTATAGTTAAAGCTATCTCAGTGATTGATATAGGTCTATTCAAAATTTAAAAAAGATGGCGATTTCACAGCTTTTATGTTTTCCTGGATGGAGCTGGAACATAATCTCAGCAAATTATCTCAAAAATGAAAAAAATGTATCCAAAGTACTCAATACTACTATGAAATCAATATATAAGCACCTACACATTCATATAAATGGTAAAACATAACAATAGTTCAGAAAGTAGAAAGGAAGAGGAGATAGAGGGGTGGGGAGGTGGGAGGGTATTTGGGGGGAACCTCCCCTAATGTGCATTATGCAATGGTACATTTCAAAAACATCAAGAATTTAATTGTGATGGATGTATTAATCAGTTTAATGTAAGAACTTCACATAGTATATCAAATCAGTACACTGAACCCTATAAATGCATCAATGTACACAGTTATGATTTAATAAAAAAATCTGAGAATAATTAATTTTATTAATTACTTAATAATAAAATAAATAATCCAGCTTGTCTTCCTGATTTTTGAAAAGCCAATAGAAGTAAATGAGAAAAAATTTAGGTTATAGGGTTTTTATAGAGCAGAAGCTATACATTGGCACTGACAACAAGGGCAGTAAAGGCTTAGTATGTAAGTTATCAAATATTTTTAAGACCATGGCAGTATCATCATTGTTTTAGAAAATGGTTTGCAAAGATGGCCTATTACCTATCATTTTTATGAACCACACAAAGTCTCAGTCATATAGTTTTCTTGCTCACCTTTTTAAATCCTTTAAAAAGTATTCTTAGCTCACAGGCCACATAAAGGTTAGCCATGTGTAGGAACTGGATTCTACTCTTAGTATATTAAAAAAAAAAAATTGAAACTCATTTAAGTTGCAGTTAAAACCCCTTGTAAAGAGCTCACCGAGTAGCCACACCTTCTCATGTCTCAAAATATTATCCATCTAGCCAATCACAATTCAATTCAATACACAATTCAATACACATCTGATGAGCATCTACTAAATGCCAGGTATTAAGCAAACAGGAAATATAAGGCAGGACGTACACTTAGAAGTTTATAGGGCTTGGTTTTATGGTTGATGTGAATTACTGGAATGTCCAGATATGAATGCAAACAAGTGAACTCAGGGTGAAAACACTATGATATGGACATAAACAAGATGCTAACAAAGAACAAGGGGAGAAGCTATTATCTAAGTCTCAGTGTTGTAGAAAATATGAAAGTTTTTGGTAGAAATAATGTCCAAATGAAGATGAAAGGAGGTGAAGGTTCAGGAAGAAGGAAGAAAAATTAGGAGCAACATTTGGCAGGTGAGAGATAACTTGGCATGTCTATGAAAAGGAAAAAAGTCTCTTCTAGCTAGAGTAGTTATAGTTAAAAAGGAAGAAAAGCAGGTGGAGTAATAGATCTGGCCAGAGAGTGAAGAGGAGACAGACCATGAAGTCATATAACAGAGTGTCGACTTTGCCCTGCAGAGAAAGGGACACATTAAAGGATTTTAAGCACATGAAAAGGGTGATCACATATATACTTTAGAAAAACACCTCACACGAGTATGGAGTTGAGAGCTGTTTGGAAGGCCTGTGTGAAGGATATTAAGAAGGAAAAGAAAAGCATCAAGATCGATGTCTGGTTATGTAATGTTTGCTTCACTTACATCAAGTTAATGTCTCAGACACAAGTTGTGTCTTTTCCTTTTGCTGCATTTTCTACATGTAGAATCCCTCAGCCATTTTCATTAACCTCTTGAAATCCTATTCCTTTTTCAATACTCAGTTCAATCCCTTACTCCGTTAACAGGGATCCTTTCTTATCTAAAATGATTATATTTTTGTTTGTTTTTCTCAGCTGTCATGTTATAGAAATGAACAAAGTATAGTAGTTATGTTTTCTGAATTTTGTTATCCTTTCTTCAACCGGAACAGTGGTTGTTGCAGAAATTTCAGCTGTATATTGATGCATAACTGAAAAGACAGTTCACCAAGTTGGTCAGCCGTTACCCACATGTGAATTGCTAGCCTCTTCCCCACGGTTTCTGTTTAAAACCTGGTAAACGTATGTTCATTTTTCAGTTTTCAACTCCAGAAAATCATCTCTTCCTCACAGAGCTCCTAACTATCCATGCACAATCCCACTTCCCAATCAGTATTCTCTTTACAGCCAGATCTTCACGTGGAGATTAAATTATGCCACCTATACAGTGTTAGATTCAAGAATGGATGCATCTCTTTAAATATGAATTTGAGAAGTAATTAAGATTAGGTTATTTTGCCTAACCAAAGATAAAGAAGAATGCCAAAGTATGTGTCACAGCTTCCTATTAATTAAGCAGCTGAATGAGACTGAATCCTGTTACAAAGTAAACTGGAGTGGTAGTGAAGAGCCTGCTTTCCAGATTTGTCTAAATGATTTTGGCAATGAAACACATCCATAGAAGAAACAGGAAAACAGAACTACATTTTTCTCCTACAAAACTGTAGGAAAAACAAAAGGTTGTTCACCATTCGAACAATTAGACGGTGGTAATAATAAATACCAGGGAGAGTTTTGAAACCAAAACTTGTTACTTTGGGGCAAAATGGATCCCACACACTGTAGGAATTTTGAGGTGCCATAGAAAACATTTAAACTTTGAGGATTCAGGCTGTGATTAACTAAAGTCACTAGGACACTAAGAAGTGCTTTCAATAATGTAGCAACTGATCAACCGTATCATATTCAAGCCTAACACCCTTTCCTGAATATTTCCTCTGTACTTCCCAATTTTGTATCCACTATATGTAGTTTCTAATTATATTTGAATTTATCTGCAACATTTTCTGAACTGAATTCAAGGACATTTGTTATTCCTTGATCTAGCACAGTGAGACAGAATAAGTTCTCAAGTACTACAGGTTGAACTGAACAAATAAGCACTCTATTGCTGGCTGGTGACATTGTTACATCAATAAGACAGTAAAGAAGGAGGCATGGTGAGGAGTTATGATATTGGTGGCTGTTGTAGTATGATGTTTAATCCTATAGCATGAGGTAAAGTAAACATCAAAGTTCGCCCATATCAATATGGTCTGAAATCTTATTGCTTCTAAGAAAAACTATTTCCTTTTAGGATGAGAGTAACTTTTCATAATTTTTACTCTTTCCAGGAAGAGTAAATAATCTGGAAGACATTAATGATCAAATAATATCTATTTAAATTTTTTTTTTCTTTTCTCAACTTTCTAAGTGTTTGTAAGAGGAAAGCATCGAAACTTTGGTAAGATATATTTTCCCTGTTTTCAGGAAAAATAATTTAAAAAATAAGCAGGGAGTCCATTCTATATCAGGGGCCCTGGGTTTCATGGAAATTGTAACATTATACTTAGATTGCTGCTGCTCTAGTTAATTGTCTGTACTTTCTTTTGTGGACTGTCCAAAAAAGCAATTTACTTTCTCCCTACATTTTAGTCATGTTGCTGCTGGTGACTTTGTTTCCTGAGAATCAAAACAAAGGGGGACTATATAGTAGGGAAACAAATAGGAGTTATAGAAACATAGAGAAGTAATAAAAAATAAAAAAGTAGATGAAAAAAAGTTGTACAGTAAAAGATGGAAGGAGAGGAGATGGTATCAGAAATAAGTAAAGAAAATAAAATGTAAAAATTAAGTGAAAAAAAGAGACATTGGAAGAAAAATACAAAAGAAAATAGAGAAAAGTGCTTCAGAGCTGAGATTATATATTGTGTTGTTAAGCTTACCTATAACTTAACTATAAGCAGTGTAGTATGATTGAACATAATTGTAGCACGCCCTTTTTTTAAATAGCTGTGTACATTAATGCAGTCATGGGGTACAAAGTGCTGGTTTTATGTACAATTTGAAATATTTTCATCAAACTGGTTAACATAGCCCTCATGGCATTTTCTTATTGTGTAAAGACATTTATATTCTACATTTAGCAAGTTTCACATGTACCCTTGTAAGATGCACTGTAGGTGTGTTCCCACCAATTAACCTCCCTCCACCCAAAATTACCTTGACTTATCACCATAAGAATTGTGGTAGTCACTTAGAAACCTTAGAACAAATGAGGACTAAGTTTTAATTTTAATAACAAAATGACTGCAAAATTAAAAGAAATCAAAATATTTTAACATGCGCATTTTCTTTTTCTGGAAAATATTAAATGGTTTCTAATAATTAATAATGTTCATAGAAAACAATGTTTCATAAAACTCCCATAATTATTGGTTTTATGTAACCCATTTTCTACTCATATAAATGTCAGGTAAATTAAAGTAATACTGTTTAAAGAATTTTCCTTGGGTCAATTTGAGACATAAATAGGATGCAAGATTATATTATTTTAGCCCTGTGCACAGAGAAAACAGTCTTTAGATACAAGCCGAGAATAGATGTGTGTGATGTATTTTGTGTCATTGCTCAACCGAGACATAGGTAAGATGCTCATCTATCAAGGATCCTTAGTAAAAATGACCAAATCTCTGGAAATTGGATCTTCTAACAGAGGAAATGATGAGACCATAATCACATCAGTGAATTCACTTTGTATTGAAGTTTACAGGTTCATCTAACTTCATTAAACTTTCCCCCTTATTATTGTTAAAACTGAAAGATGGCAGGTGAATGTAGAAATTAATCCATTAGAGTGAACATGTTTCCATTTCAAAGTATGTTAATTTCATTTCTACTTTGTCAGCTTTAATTTGTCACTGAACCTAAAATGGGATAATTGTGCCAGCATTTAAGTTTTCATACGTAGTCTCGGTTTTTCCTAGTTTTATAAAATTACATTTAGATTCCATTGACACTGTTCAATGTATTAACAAGGTAACATGTTGCACCCAACATGTCAAATTAAATCAAAATATAAATTAACTCAGTGACAACTCCTTGTTGATTATTTGCTCATTATTCTCTAAATAGATTGTGTGTGGAACACAAATTAAATTCACCTAAAATTATGCAAAATACAAAGTACCTTTTACTACAAGAACATTATTTTCTTAACACCTTGAATGTTCACTATGCCAAACCATAGGAACAATGATACTTAATTTGCTCGAAGTTGGGGGTGGGGGTTGAAGACTTATGCTACAATGGAATAGTAAAGATATCAGGTAATACCCAGGGCAAAATCTAAGGAATCAATCCTTTGTTAATTCATTTTAAATAGCCAAGGTAGAATTGAAATGACTTTGAAAAATTAAAAATTAAGCACAGTGAAATTATAATACTCAAAATATCTTTCTTATTTCACCAACCAAATGTTATTTTTATTTTAAAACATATATTCTTAGATAAGATTTTTTTATTTGTCATGTATTAGTGTAAATAAAAATATCTCACCTTTAAAGTTTTGGTTTAATGATAAGCTGGAAAAGAAAGAATATAGGAAACATATTTGATTAACTAAACATCTGTTTTATTGATAATGAATGAATGAGTAAAGGTAACATTTTAACAGTTCTCAGTTATACACTCACATGCTTTTCTTCCTATGATGCCATCAAACAGTATGAAAGGTTTTACTTAGGATAATTTAATATGATTACTTCTAATTAAAAGATATCTTTGACCCCTTGTCATGCATTCACGGCAAAATCACCTACCTACTACGTAACCAATAAAAAATCATCCATGAAAATATTTTGAAAATATGTTACAGCATATGAATATTTTAGGTTTTGTTAAAATTACTTATAATTTTATTTTATTTATATTCTTGACTATAACTACTTTCTAGGTATCTAGGTATCTGTGACATGTTATAACAGATTTTTATTTTCTTTCTAAAGAATTCTTCAAAATATAAAAACTAGGATTCTTTTTTTCACAGCTGTTAAAATATACATTTTACTCTTGTTTAATGTTACTGTCAAAAAGAAAAAGAAAATAATATATAATAAAATTTTTATCTATTTTCTCTGGTTTTCTAGTTTTGTGTGGGATAGTTTTGTACTATCAGTTGTAATGTCTTCTTTTTTCCATGTGTGTCTTATTAAGTTTATTTAGGTATTTTCTATTTCTGGTTAATTTAGCTAGAGGTCTATTGAGTTAACAGTACAACTAATGAATTAATTAATGTTATTAGCTACTTAGAATGATACATTAACTATATTACCTACTCTTGTAGACAAACACTGTGAGAAACTGGAACATTACTTGCCCTCAATGAATGCCTTATATTTTTTGCTAGAAGAGTCAATACTTCCTTTGGTCTTTTTCTGGAGTAAGAAAATCAAATTAACATAGAAGGAGTTTCTTTATTTGTGTGGTCTACTGTGTACCAAAAGTGTTTCCACATGTGACTATAATCAGGCGATAGCATCTTTCCTTTCCCACTACCACCAGGACAGCTTAGTATTATGTAACTGATCTATAAGCAACTCTGCAAATTGAGTGTTTGGTTAGAGCTTTTCTGTTTTCATTCTTACTCTCTTGGTCAAATATGATTTAAATATGCATGTAACATCATTTAAAGCTCCTTTTGTTTATAATTTTCTTTAGCTCTATTTTTTTTCCCTTTATTCTCCACATTCATATCCACCTTTCTCTCTACAATTTAAAATTTGTCTTTAACTCTATGGCTTTCACTGACTCCCCCTCTATCACCCACAGACCCTTGCACATGATGATGAACATCTGTTGATATGTAGTTCCTCTTAGATTGTAATTTGGTGGCTGTATTAAGTGATGCATGTTATAATTAATTGAAGAGCTTTTTTAAATTAAGCCAATCACCATTTTCTGGTGGTAGAGCTTATTAAATTTTTAAAACTCCCCAGATATTTCTAATGTGTAAACAAGGTGAACTATTGCTATTAGACCTCAAAAGTAAGAACATGCTTTATTTGTCTTTAAAATTTTAGTCCCTAATACAGCACCAACAGAGAGTAAGATTTCAAAAATATTCAGCATCACCGCATCGTGTTTTATTAATCAAATGACTTGAAAAGTATACTTTAAATTTCTAATAGTTTAAAAGACTGAAAATTATCAGTTTTTATCAGACATGTTTGGTATTTGAAAAATATTTCTGGCTTGGCAGCCATAGCTCAGTGAGTAGGGTGCCAGAAACATACACGGAAGTTGGCAGGTTTGAACCCAGCCCGGTCTGCTAAACAACAATGCACCCAAAAAATAGCTGGGTGTTGTGAAGGGAGCCTGTAGTCCCCTGGATTAGAAATTAAATAGGACTACTGTGAAACATTATTCAAAAGAGGCTGACAGAAACTAAGATATTAAAGCATGCTGTCATGACGGGATTATTTTTCCATCATATTGTTAAAGTAAAAAAAGGAGAGAAGAGAGATGGAGAAAAACAAATACCAAACAAAGCAGATCTCATTCTGAATTTAAAGCTGGATATTAGCACTACAGGTAGACAAAGGTTTTGCTAAGGAAACCATTAGCAGAGAGCTTTTGATTTCTACTGCCTGAAACTGATGCTGAACATAAAAATACATGTATATGGATAAACTGATGGATTGATAGCTTTATTTCACATAGGAAACAGTTCTCCAGAAATACTATACTATATGTGCCAAGTTTTTGTACTTATCTCAACCTTCTAATCTAGAAGGCCCTACTATTAATTTCTGGAAATACATACAGATTATCAGATACAAAGTAAATATAACAGTAATAGAGATATATTTTTTCCTTGTGATAAATGTTTACATTTGTTAACGATGTCATTAAATAATGTCCTCTCTTCCTTAAGGCCTCCAGCTATTCCCTATCCTTTAAGAAAAGTGTATTTACGGCTTAACAGCAGGAGAGTTAAAAAACAGGATATGCTAAAGAAAGTGAACAGAGGAATGCATTAAAGCCAGAGGGTATAGAGGCACAGATAAAATAACTATCTTTTTTTCTGGAAAGAAAAAGGGAAAATAATTCAGGAGAAGAAAGAAGGAAGGAGAATAGCAAGTTTAAGATTAGAAATGAGGTCTACATTCAACATCATGCATATAAATGCATGGATCAGAAAACAGGTTGGCAAGACTGTTTAATCTTTAGAAATAGCAAAAAGTAAAATTAAACACTAAAATGAAAGAAATAATACTCTTTGCTTTTGATCATAAACTTATCTAAGTACTTTGCAGGCCATGTTTTCCAACTTTAGTTTTTGAATTAAAGACTCAGGTCTCACTCTGGCCTCCATGTATGGTTCTGCTGCTCCTAGAACATTAAATAGTGAATGTGGTGAACCCTGAATTCACCATGAATTCATGCCCAAGAAATTTTAAATGGTTCAGCTCTTTTGGCTTCACCTACTGTGGGATTGTTAATTGATACTGACCAAGGCTCTAGTCAAAGCTTCAAGGGAAACACCAGAATATTTCCTTATTTCCTTATTCACTTATAAGAATAATTATTAATCATCTCCTGTGTACTAAGTTCTCAGAGGAAAATAATAAATTCATTCAATGATGTATAAATTGTGAAGGAACATATTGTCCAAATTATAGCATTCTCAGACCCCAGTAGCATTTCAAAGTACAAACAACTGCCTATTTCAAGGAGAACCATAACTGATCAGTAGCATGATTAGACTTCAACTTCACAGAACAACTTCATGCAAAGGAAAATATATATTATTCGATCTCTTTGTATGATTCAGCACATTCAGTTTGTAATGGAAGATTTCCTTTGTTATAAACAGTTGCTAGCTTTGGGTACTCTTGGAGTTAGAATATGTAGAATAAATTATCTTTAACAACTTTCTAGATAAATGTTGGACTGAATTTGGTAAATTTGGTGAATTTATGTATAATTATGTATAGACCATGCAGAGATTTAAAAAAGTATTAACTGATATCATTTATTTTCACTGTATCTTGCACCAGCAAAATCTCTGTGCTAAAGCAGCTATTTTAAGTGATAGTTTTCAACAAGTTACAAGTTTTGTTAACAACATTCATTCAAAGGCAGCACAGGAAAGGTAGCTGGTTACAAGGATCAGTTCCATAACATGCTAAAACTGAGTGATGAGACATAGACTTACATTGGCTATTACAGCAATGTGTGTTAGCCAAAATTTTTATCTCTGTGAGAACAGATAATTAAATTTTATGAAGAATAGAATCAGCCTGTGAATTATTGCAAGATTTAGATACAAATATAGTATTTTTCTGTGATAGTATATCAAATCAAAATGATTTGAATATTTCTTCATAAGATAAAACTAAGTCTAGCAATTATGTAACAACTGTCTTTTTATCAAAACATCTCTTTTTCAAAAGTAAATTTCAGATGAACATTTTCCCCACTTGGCAAAGGCAATTAATAAGCAGGATGATGCATGCCAATCATTTGAAGAATACAAAGCTCTTTTAGACCTATTAATTGGAGACTGACTTTGTGAATCATGACCACACTTTCAAATTAGCATTTCACCCTCACCTGGTTGATATCACTTAGGCACCAAAAGAACTGCAGGTGGAATTGATTGCGCTCTCAGTCGATGACATTTTAAAGTAGTGATGCTAAGAAAGATGCAAGTGAAATATGGATAAATGCAGAATATCCACATGTTCTACAAAATATTTCAATCCCTTATTGTTGCAAATCTACATTCTTCAATCTAACTCGAATCAAGACTATCTTAAGGTCACAAATAACTGATACCCATCTAGAGGATGGACTGAAACTGCAGCCCTCCATGCTGCAACAAAATATCCAAATGCTTTCCAACAAAAGGCAGACACAACAACTCTATTAAAGGTTAGTAAACTTTAAAATGAACAAATACTGTACTTTCATTGTTTGAAATTATTAAGTACATAGTAACTAGATTTTTATAAAATAAGATCGATTGTTACATATACCTCATTGAATTTTCTTGAATGTGGCCTTATCTGATTACAGCTAAATTAATATGGCTTTCCAACATGGAAAGGTTCTCCACTCCTGCTCAAGGCAAATAAGAACATGAACAGCATGACTCAAAAAGAGATGGACATGATGAGAATTTGTACTGAAGAGATAAACAGGGACTCTGTCAGGCAGAACATTGTTGTATGGTTCATGATAAGGCTTGTGAAATTTATCCAAAGAAAAATAAGAAAATACTCAAGGACTTTAAAGGTAATTAAAATAAAAAAATTACCTTTTTAGGAAATTAAAATAAAAATTGTAATTTTGAAATTAATAAATTTTAAAACATAATACATCTTTGCAGTTGCGAATTGTGCTACAATAAACATTTGAGTGCAGGTGTGTTTTTTATAAAATGTCTTTTTTTTTCTTTAATTACACAGTGTTGGCATTGTAAGACAAGATAGTAGGTCTACTCTTAGTCTAACCATACTAACTTTCCATAGAGCTAAATTAAGTGATTCAACTTAAGGGATTAAAAAAAAAAATTAGAGAACAGCTTCTTCTGTCAAAAAGCTCTTAGTTGTAGTAAGGAAGCTGAGGGAGAAAGGTAGTTGATTACAAGACCTGAGACATACATTGCTCTAGGAGGTCATTGCCCTGCTCTGGAATTCCAAAAGGAATGTTTCCTGCAGTACATGGTACACAAGCAATGAGCACTGTTGGAAAGAGAAGTGTGAGAGTAGAAGTTGCAGACAGTAAATGCAGCATTAGTTAAGTCCTGAGCTAAGGAGGCATATGACTTTGTAATTACTTATTGCAGAGATAATTTTAAGAATGTCAGACTTCATAGATCGAGAATTGAGGAAAATCATTTCAAATGGATGTAAATTTATTAATAAAAAACAGACATATGCAGGACATATTGACAAATAAGTCTGCTTTGGTTGGATTATGGTATTTTTGAGACAGTGCAGAGAGAAATTGAAGTTGATATGGGGTTGGGCTTGGATAATTTAGGAAACTATACATTGACAATAATCGTAAATTCCATTCTCAAAATTAAGAGAAAATTGATAGTCTCTTTTTACAAAGGAAAAATGATCAGATTTTCACCAGTGGGATGGGTTAAAGACTCATTTTAGGTAGTAAGATGTTTTAGCTTACTGAAAGAAGTCAGTAGTCAAAGACAATCTCAGCTCAAGCAGCGGCAGATGAGATAAAAAGAAGAAATTGTTCTTTCCTTTATGTCTTTCCATGCCTTAAAGCTTCATTTCTTTTTAGCCCTGAATGATATTCCACTTTCCTGAATTTCTAATGCCTTCTTTTAATTGAGAAAAATTCAGAGATACACAGATGATTACATCCATTTTAAAAATATATTATATTTGTGTTTACAAGTGTAATTCTTCCATATTAAATTTTAGATTTCCTTAAATATATTCATTTTAAATCATTAACATTGCTTAATTCTTAATAGAACTTTTAAGAAAGATACTTTTTTATTTTAAAAATTAAAAGTCTTAGGGAGAGGGACATCAAATAAATTGGCGAAAGTGAAACAGCCAGTTTGTGAAGCAGATATCCCGTGAATACAGATGATTTGATTTCATAACCCACTCTCTAAGTCTAGACAGAATTACAACAAACACGAAATACAAACAATTGCCTAAATTCCTAATACTTTTTCTATTTTACTGAAACATTTTTTCCAGATGTAAAGGAGGCATTATCATTTCAATAGTAATTTTTTCATTCATTGCATAAAACCATGGACAAAGAATATGAGAGTTTGAAATATGAATTTCTAGAATACTTCTAAATGACATACTCTGATTCTTGCATTTTTCTTGATGAAAAATGTATCAGTGAAATTAGAACATGATATATCTATATTGTATTCAATCACTACATATTGAACAAAATTAGAATATTTTGTGGAAACTTAACCATTGTGTATCTTTTTTAATGACTTTGTTGAGATATAATTTGTATATTACTCCCTATCTGAAAATTACAATCTATTGTTTTTGATATATACACAGAATTGTGCCACCATCCTCACAATATAACTTTGGAACATTTTTCTCTCACAGAAAAGAAACCCCATACCTATTTGCCAGTCACTCTTACGTCCTACTTTCACCTACAGCTTTTGGCAAATATGAACCTACTTTCCATCTCTACAGAGCTACCTGTTCTGAACATTTCATATCACGAGGGTGATGCCATATGTGCTCTTTTGTGATGGCCTCTTCAATCAATATAATTTTTTTAAAAATCCATCTAATTTTATAGCATTCATCAGTGCTTCATTTTTATTTTTGAGTAATATTCCATGTATAGACCTATCACATTTTATATATAATAGATAATTGTGTTGTTTCACTTTTTAATTCTAACGAGTAGCCCTACTTGAAAATTCATGTACAAGACCATGTATTCTCATTTCTCTTGAATTTGCTGGAATTACCAGATCAAATGGTAATTTGAACACCCACATGTTCATTGCATGTATATAAAATCATATTTTATATTAGAATATATTTAATTTTGTCAGTTAAATATTTTTAAATAAAAAATATAGATCACTAAAATATAAGTAAGAATTCAGAAATAAATCTTTTAACTTATTACTCCTTGATTTTACTTCCCCCGGGTTTATTGAGGGTTAATCCTTAAGGAGTTTCTCTCTCTTCCTCTCCCTGCATCAAGTTAATTTATCTTTTGCACTGGAAATAACCAAAATGATCTATTTATCCCAATATAAAATGAACACTGGGTCATCATATTATTGGCTTCTGACACTGTATCAGGATTTCTGAGGTTAAAAAAAAAATCCCTTCTAATCAAGTCAGATTGTCTTAATTTTACTTTTAGGTGGCATTTATTCCTATTTTCCTTCTTTGAAAAAAAATTGTTTAAATTAGAAAAGAATTGTAGCTTATATGGTTGAGAAATAATCAGTTTTACTGATTATTTTTCCTTTTATAAAACTGGCTGCAAGGTTAAGCTTAACATTCATTATGAGACCATTTCATAAAGTTATAGTAAAGAGGTCAATTCAGTAGAAAAGTAAGATCACCTCACTCAGCATGTTGAATTTGTTTTCATCTTGAGAAAACTCCACAAATATCTTACTTCACACTATTAATGATTGTACACATTGTTACAAATAAATTTTTAAGAGCTTAAATAAAAACCAAAGTAAAAGGACAGCTTGACAAAGTTAAGCACCTAGATTGAGTAAATCTTTTTCACAAGTGGTTCAATTCTAATGGTAGTATGTGAGCTTTGGCTGAATGTTTAGATGCTGCAATTTTTTGATTTGTTAGCGTAGTGAGTGTTGAAATCCTAAATAGCTATGGAAGCAATTGATTGAACACAAATTAGTTCAGCAGTCTGGAAAAGCAGACTCTTTTTGTCTTTTGCTACACTTGACTTCATAGGTGTTGAATTCAGAATAATAAATTTTTATTAAATATTCTCCTTCTGGAAATCATTGTCATACTAAAAGTTACAAGGAGTGAATAAAAGAAAGATATGATTTTGCCCCCCAAAACCTGTCAGGATATTGGAAATATAGCTATATCCAATAGGTAAAGTGAAATTGAAAGTTAAGAAAATGTTTCAGAGAAAATTTCCTCTTCTATTAGAGAAAAAAGAAAATGTTTCAACATTAACTATTTAGACTAAATGTTTATATTGTTCAGACACTTAACTCTAACTCACCACATCTGGTAAATATGATGTTTTCTCCTCATTATACTATGTTATACATATACATACAAATGTGTGTATACATATGTATATATATCATTAAAATTAGAATGTAGACAGTGACCAGTTATTTTAATCATGCCCTGAACATAAACTTAGTTCTTTTTCAGTAGTAGGATTAAGGTTTTCAGAAGTGCTTTTGAGGATTATTTTGGTGCTGACTGGCTATCAAGGAAGGGAAGCTTCTGGTCTTACTTATACATGGTGAACAGATAATATGATGGTCTAGTGGAAGAAGTTTTTCCACTATGCCATGCCCCAGGAGTGAGTCAGTTCACCAGCAACAAGAACAAACCCTTGTATGCCAAAGAATGAGAATAATTTTGGATTTTTCTCTCTGCTACCATCTCTCTACTAGAAAGAAGGGAATGATTTGAAAATAATTTTGTAGATTAAATTACATTTGGAGTAAATTTGTGTACATGTCTTAAAAGGACTTCAAAGAAGAGGATTGTTTGATAAGAGGAAATAATGAGTAAATAAAATGAAAAGTCAGATTTTCACCCTTTATCTAAGAATTTATATATGCGTTACTGAGCACCCACTAGAAATAAAATTATTAGCTCCTTAATGGAGTACCATGATGGCATGGATAAATTATAGATTAAGATTAGGTTTAATTTACTTTAACCATGTGGCTACATAGAAAATTTTTTACTTAAACCTAAAGGGAAATTAACTGGAGTTTAGATGATAGAGAAAGGTCCAGCTACTCAAAGTCATCAGACTGAGTCTACTGCCCAATCTGGCTGCCCCATCCAGCACAACATATGTTCAAAGGAGAGGCGAGGCCTGAAACTTATAAAATTTACAAAGTAGTAGGCCACCTGGAATAAGAAAAATACTGGTCTCAAAGGTAAAAATGTTTTTTTATTTCTATTTAAAATGTTAAACTGGGATCAGTTTTACAAATGTGCATATCTCTTCTCCAAACATGTATTACAGATTTGGAAAACACCAACAGTCATCACACTCTCAATATTTCTGTTAATCTAGTTAGTTTTAAACCACGGCCTATTAACAAATAAACAAATCTGTTCTTACTGTTTTCTGCCTGAGTCATGTTTGGTGATTTATTCCCTCTCATCTACCACAAATGACAATCCATCAATAAAAATTTCAGAGCACTGCCACTGCTTAAACTCAGTGAAATATTGTTCCGCCTGGCTGGCAATAGCAGTTCCTATTCCTATGGGTTTATTATTATTAATAATAAACTTCTTGACAACCTTCATTGATTCAAAAATACATATATCTTCCTTCAGTTATAACACGGAAATCCAGGCACAACTCCATTATTCTTCATTTAACTCCTTAATGTTCAAAATGCCTGTTTAATTCTATTTGCACCTGTAAGCTATAACAAAATTACTTTGGAAACTTTAGGCTAAAAGTTAAGAGAATAATTTTTTGCTTACATGTTTTAATCACTAAATTTTTGTGCACTCTTTTATTTTATCAGTGCCAGTGGTTGGTTACATTTTGAAACTTCAAAAGTTGTTGTGTCGCCCCCAGCTCCGGGACTGCACGTGCAGGGGAGAAAAGAAGGAACCACAGTCTGAAGCAGTCAAAGATGCCAGAAGAACAGGCTGAAGCAGTAAATGTGACCTAAGAAGAGGCCTCGAACTCATAATGCTTAACACCTTATCTAAATTGAGCAGTAATAATTAAATGTTAAATAGAAAATATAAAAGTTACAATAAATACACATGGAAGAAAGAGGATTCAATATTTCAGTTTGGTCCAGATGGAGCTTGCAACCTCTTTGTAGTGTTGCCAAATAGGCAGCTGCTTCAGCTGTGCGCTCAATAGGCTAGGCTTGTCCAGGCTTATATGGGAGCAAT
Source organism: Nycticebus coucang (assembly GCF_027406575.1). NCBI lineage: Eukaryota > Metazoa > Chordata > Mammalia > Primates > Lorisidae > Nycticebus > Nycticebus coucang. The sequence continues at coordinate 37,535,709 of NC_069792.1, forward strand.
AAGGGTGGATTTCAGCAGGAGGTGGCATGTTCAATAAAGTCTAAAAACAAAATTAACATTGAGAAGTATAGATCTTAGCTTTCAAAATGTCTGACAGCCAAATGACAGCAAAGTCAGGCAGAAGCATGAATAAGTCAGAATCAAGAACTACAATTAATAATTGTGGCACTGCAAGTATGTGTTGACCAGGTGCTACTGCCGTGGAAAGTGATGAGCCTACCACTCATTTATTACCATTTCCCTGGTCCTAGATATAATGCTGAGAACTTGGCAAATGTTCAATATGTACTCCATATTAAGAAAATGGAGTAAAGACTGATGGACACAGATATATACACCCAAAGCCTGGGAATACAGACCACGTCAAGATCTGTTTCTGTGAGAGAATTAGGGGCATGATTTAAACCTCACGTAAATCCTGACAGGCTATGTCTTGCCATTAGCTCTTCCTAGTAACGTTTTTCTCTATTCTTCCTTAACATTAATTAGACCTTCCTTATTTGTAGTTGAATGCCACATTTTCATTGGGCCTGAATGCACGTGCTCCTGCACACCTTTTGTTTGAGGATAGCATTTCAAAGATATTTACATAGAAAATAGCCTTGGAAGATAAAGATAGGTTCCCCCTCTAGACCGGAAGATGAATTTTTTTTACAACTAGATAAGAAAAATATTGCTGTGGAGGCAAAATTTGGGAAGGTTTGTTAAGTGTTCCCTTAACAGGTAGAAAATATTATAAACATAAATGTCCTCAACTGTGACACAAATCCAATGTGCACATGGCATCCACGTAGGCCCACATATGTGTGTGCACAAAGGATCAAGTGAATTGACCATATGTGAATCTGATACACATATAAAGCTCATGGGGCCTGCTCTGCTGTGTGTAATAAAGCCTTTGACCTTTACCCTAAAGTCTTGTGTCTTTTGTCAGCATCTATGAAACCATGACAGGGTAAGTGTTAGCTTTCAAGTAGAGTCAATCTCAGACATTTTGGTGTCATAGGACTATATTTTATAATTACTTGCAATTTGGCAATGGATGCATGGTTAATTTCTGACTAATGGGGTTTTGTGATTCTTATACCTTTGGAATTGATCTTATCAATTTTCTCCTGCAGGATGAAGTGTAGATGAAAGTGTGGAGATTTCAGCATCCATCTTGGAACAAAATGTGACTTTAGAAGTAAGATCTATGCAAGACTAAGCAACAGGAGCAAGTCTAGAGTGCAAACTCAGTTTTATCAATGCTGCCAAACACCACATTAACCTTTAAGTTTAAGGGCAAAGGCCATGCCTGCGCCTCTCTCTAAATTATGCTCCAAACCTTGCAACATGCTTGATGCAAATTATTAAGAGTTCATCAAAATTTATGAATGAGTTAGAGTTTACAAATGATTAAAGTCATTTAATCACCCTAACACTCAGTTCCCTCATGCGTAAAATAAAAATAATAGAAATCTTTGGATTAGACATAGCAGATCCACGATTAAGAGCTTTTGTAACTAGTGAACATACATTAACAAATACATGTTAACGTCTGTAGTCCCAGCTACGCGGGAGGCTGAGGCAAGAGAATCACCTAAGCCCAAGAGTTGGAGGTTGCTGTGGGCTGTGTGATGCCATGACCGAGGGTGATAAAGTGAGACTCTGTCTCTACAAAAACACACACAAAAAACAAAAAGCAAAAAATATATGTTAATATAACATATGTTAAGAAAATGGAGCTGATTCTTTCTGTTCTGATTTTTATTGACCAATATTTCTTCCTGGGATTAATTAGAGGATGCATATCAAACATAAAGTGATCCGACTTTACTTGACATCTATCTATGAATGAATTCTTCAGTGTTACATGTTGCAACATTAAAGAAATGTGTATAATTTGACATAAGAAGTAACTACAGCATCTAATGAATTTTACTGTTGTTTTATTTTTCATACCTGCTGAAGACCCTATAAATACCATTCAGTTCAAAAAATTTTCTTCTCTGTACAAAATGCAAAATGAGTTAATCCTCACATGATGATAAAGCCAAGAGATGAATGCATCCTGAGCAGCTGCATTGCATAATTAACATGCACGTTTTGGTTGACAGCCTGCAACTTGCTAACTTCCAGCATTTCTCCCAAGTCTGTTTTTACAAAGCAAATAGAAAGGATGAGCTACTGGTTATAAAGACTCTATACTCAATTTTTTGTTAATATTGAGCAATTAAAGTCTGCAACTCTAAGAACTCCATAGTTAATCTATCAAATATAATGTAAATAGAGGATCATTTCAAGATAAAAAGGCACAGATCACCATGGTATACAGATAAAGCGGAGAAAGAATGAGTCTGATATTAAAGAACAGTATAAAAATGGAAGAGCTAGTCCTTCAGTAGGTGCTTAATAAAAAGAAATTGAATTATACCAAACAAAAATCCTCTAGAATTATTGGTATAGCTAAGCCATTATGGCTACCATGATATAGCTCATTCAGTTATGTAGACTCATTAATTATCAAAAAAAGAAAATAATAATAATTTGATTTTTATGAAGATTTATATAAAACTAACAATAAGGGCCTGAAAGTGATTGACTCAAATATAATTGTAATTAATATTTTATTAAATATATGGGAATATTATTTAAAAAGAGCATCTCTCATAGATGTTACTGCATAGACCTTTCTAAACCAAGGATCCTAAAGCAGGATATCCTTTCATGATAAACTTGAAAAACTTTAATAGTTTCACGGGAAGAAATTAAAAAAGGGTATACCTAACTCATATATGCAAAAAAATACTTAGGTTATTATTTGGCATTGTTTATAAATCTATAGAATATATTTCTTTAAAATTAGTACTTTAGAGATGAGAGAGATTTAGTAGTTCATTAGTATGACAGTGTAGATACAATTTTCCTTCACATAACCCATATAATTTGCTGGCCCCATTTCTTGTTTCAACTTTAATAACTATTTTGGGATATGGCCCTATTACAGTCAGACTTAAACTCATTACTTGGTGGAAGAGAAATTATCTGTCATCTTATATGTGACAGGATATTCTCCTGGGCTGTATATTTTAAGTTCAAATATAGGTTCAAATGCCTCCTTCTGTCATTTTTAGTTTTGTCTAGTTGGAATCTATAACTATGTGGAGAATATTGTATTTATTTAATGCTATATCAACTATTACCGATCTAAAGTAGTTACTAATGTATTCTTTTATTTGCAACATTTTAGATGTTCAGTTTTCTATCTATTTATTACAATATCTTCAGTTGGTCCCCAATTCTTAGATGCATACTGATCATTTCTGGGACATGGAATTCACAATTTCACATCACTATAAGAGTTGGGCGTGAAAGCTGGGACAGTTGGGTTTTGGACTGTATATTGGCTCTGATATATTTGTGAAATTTATTATTTTTGAATGCATCTTACAAAAGAACAATCATCATATGTCTAAATTATGAAGACATTTCAAGCTACAAGGTGGGGGGGGAGTCATCTTTCTCCTAAAACCAATTCTGCAAGTGTTAACCAAAATAATTGTCTATAAAATTTAATGTAATTTTCCATTCCTTTCTCTTAGTACTAGTTGAATTTTTAATTTTTCAGCACTAGTAAAGTTTTATTTATCTTCAGCGGCACTACTTTAATTTTCTTTTGTCATATTATTCTTTGCTTACTTTTTAAATTTTAAGATAATCATAAAATGTACATTCATTAATGAAACATTTGGACTATTTCATACTGCTTCCATAGTGACTTTTGTTTTAATGATTATCGGGTTCTACTTTTTCTCAGATTAAAAAGGGCTTATTTCTAAAATTTTCTATGACAATATCATAAAACATAAGAAATTGACCCTAATATCAATGTAATTCATCTTAATATATGATTCAGATCATCATCACAAAATAATTTTTCAAGCATATTTTGTCACAGAAGATAATTATAATCAAATAGGAAGGAAATCTAATTCTTAAAATTCTTAGATATGCATCAATAAATATTAAAACTAAAGTGATGGCATCAAATTCAGGTCATTAATTTCCATGAAAAAATATTTGAGAAACTAGTACAAGAATATTGCAAGAATTGAATAATACTTAAGTCAAAGGCAAATATTGACGTTTGTGAATATGTCTAAAATTTTGTAAACTGGGTTTGCAATGCTAATGTTTCTTGATAGATAATAAGAAAGAGCTCTTGGCAGGGTAGAGAGACAGAATTGTGATGAGATAGGGAAACAATATTGGCCCAAAAGTTCTATGGAAAAAAATATGTAAACAAAAATTATCTATATGTCAAGGAGAAATATAATACCCTATTGCTTCTTTCTCAGTAGGTTTTGATTGAATTGGAAATTTGTGATATGAACATTCATCTTTGACTAAACTGACCACATAAGTATTGTCCAAATTTAGACAATTCTGTTTTGTTTTGTTTTAAATAACAGCGTTATTGATGTATAATAGATGTACAACAAGCTAAATATATTTTAAGTGCACTATTTGATAAGTTTTGACATTTTTATATACCCATAAAACCATCATCACAGCTGACAGAAAAGCAAAATGAACATACTCATCACCCTCCAAAATTTCTTTATTTCCTTTGGCACTTCTTCCTGCTTCTCCCAAGTGGAAGTGGTTACTAATGTGTGGGTTTTTTAAACTTTATTTAAATTAATATGAGGGTACCATTTTCAGGGTGCGTTGTTCTCACTTCCACAATTTTGAAAGTGAAAAGGGTCTAATTAATTACAGCAGGACAATAAGTTCAGGTACAGACTAGCTCAAGCAAACTGGGCGCATGAGTGTAAGATAGAGTTTGGTAAATACTAGTGAGAAGGAAAAAGGAACAACCAGTGGTGGTTACGTTGTTGTTGTGTGAGGCCAAGTCAAGTATATGTTGACATTTTTGGACCCCCATCTGAAAAAATACATATTTCTAGGGAAGGTTTAATCCCATTCCATAGGTTATTATAGAATTTTACTTGATTATAACCTAGAGTATATATATACTGATTTTAGTTATATCAAGTGAATTCTAGATATTTCCTTTCCACTTCATTTTAGCCTTTTTCCCCCTCCACATTAAATGCCAGATGGGAATCTGAGAAGGAAAATATGGCTGAAAGGCATGTTCATCTATTGATTTTGTAATGAGAGTAAAGCAACAGTTTTGTTGGTGAGACTCAGGAGGAATGCTAAGAGTGCTATAAAGTGGTTGATAAGTCACTTTGGATCAACAAGTATAGAGATAGACTAATATGTTTAATAATAATAACACTAATTATTACTATTAGTAATAGCTAACACATAAATGGCACTTAGAATGGACCAGCCTCTCCTCTAAACACATGACATGCATCATTTCATGATGGAGACATTCTAAGAAACCCCATTTTACAGTCAAAGAAACTGAAGCACATACAGGTTATGTAATTTGCTCAAGATCAAACAGCTAGTAAGTAGTTTGGGGATTTGAACACAGCAGTCTTGATCTAGAACCCTTACAATTAAATGCCAAACAATAGAATTATGGTTTAAAGACAGACTATTCCAAAGATAGGACAAGCCTCCTCTCACTGAACTAGATACAGAGAGATTCTGGTAAAAAAAAAAACTTAAGAAGGGTGTTTCGGGTTGTGTTTATATGAGACAAAATTCTATGAAGTCTGGTCATGACTTCTTGTATTTTAGAATTAGAAAGTTATCAATCTCTGAATTACATATCTGATGGTGGGGGATATATAGAATTACTTTTTTTTTTTTTTTCTGTTTCATTAGCCCCATCTGTCTCCTAAATGGAGAATTTTCTCTGAATTTGGCACAAGATTATCTTTCCATTTTAATTTCCAGCATCTTACTGGACATAGACTTTTTAAAATTTTAATTTAAATTAATATGAAGGTCCAAATTTTTTTCCAAGATAAAGTTCAAGTCATCATTGAGCCCTTCATCCAGGGGAAATGTTGAATACTCTCACATTGTATACATAAGGTGAGATTCTGCCACTTGCCCTCCCAGCTTCCAATTGCCCTCTCCTTCTTCCTACCCCTCTTTCTCCTCTTCCCTGCCTCTTGCTAGACTGTATTTGTGTTTTATTGTTCACGCGGACATGCAATTGTTCATATGTTGGTTTCATATTAGGATTGAGTACACTGGATTTTTTTTCATTCTTGAAATACTTTAAAGTGTTTCAACTCCATTCAGGTAAACATTAAAGATGTAAAGTCTTTAACTTTTTTGACAGCCAAATAGTAAGTACTTCATGACATCCATATGCCGAAGGTTATTGATCCATTCAAGGGAAGATGGGCATTCAGGTTGCTTCCATAACTTGGCAATTATGAACTGAGCTGCAATAAACATTCTGATGCAAAGGTTTTTGTGGTAAAATGATTTTTGTGCTTTTGGTTAGATACCTGGTAATGAAATTGGAAATTTTAATGATGGCATTAGTCCACCAAGCCAATACAGATTTCTGATTAACAGAATTTTTATACTTTCTCCCTTTTCAGTGATAGCAAATACAGAAATCAAAAGATCTGGGGAGCCAAAATTACTGTGCCTATTGTCAGTATTGGTAATGGTAGTTAATTCAACATAGATTATAGACAAAAAACTATTTTTCTCTGTTCTGTAAAAAAAAAAAACAAAAACCTATACTCATAGCTTACGTGCTACCAAAAAAAGTTAAGAAGTTGTGAAATTAAGAGGTAAATAAAAATAGCAAAATTAAAACTATAGAAAGAATAAACAGTAATTTTATTTTAGTAATCTTTCTGTTTTTACCTGGATAAAAAAAGACTGGATTATTTTAGTAAGCTTATTAAAATTCTGAAATTGTTTTTTTCTTTCTTAGTGGTTCATCTTCATATCTTAGGAATGGCCATTTTTTTTCTACCAATAAGTCACATAGAGGTAATTTACTCATTTATCTCTTGATTTCTCAAAATTAAGATAAAATTAGCAAAATTATAAAAAGTAACATTCATACAACCATTGATAATTCTCTCTATAAGATCTGACTTCTAAAAAATGGGGGCCAAGGGTAACTAAAAGGTTTTAAGACAATGAAAATAGGCTTGGCATGGTGGATCATGCCTGGAATCTTAACACTTTAGGAGGCTCAGGAGGTCTAAACCAACTTGAACAAGAGTGAGACCCCATCTCTACTAAAAATAGAAAAATAAGCTGGGCAAGGTGGCACATGCTTATAGTTCCAGCTATTTAGGAGGCTGAGGATTGCTGAGGCCAGGATCTAGCCTGGCACAACAAAGTGAAACTCTATCTCAAATAAACAAAAGAAGACAATGAAAATTATCTGCCAAAAAAAATTTATAATTTAAAAATTATCAAGTGGGTGGAGATGAAAGTTTTAAATACTGCAGGGGGTGGAATGGTTCCAAAAATTATTTTGACAATATTTTTATTCAATTGTTAGATTTTTATTAAAAGCAACAGAAATTATGTCATCTTTTTGTATCTCTTAATGATACATTTGCATTATAGTTTCAGTGTACTCCATGTAAGTTCAGTAAACTAGTTCTGAAATCAATCAATAAACTTTACGAGTTCTGAAAGTCAAAAATAAAATATTTCTTTAGGCAAGAGCAGAGCAGGAAGAAGTGAGCAGATGGGCACCAGGCCAGCTGTGGTCCGTGCAGAGGCTGAGCCAGCCGTGGCCCGACTGGAAGCAGAGAAGACAACAAAAGTCCAGGAAGAGCCAGGCACTTCTCAGCAACTCTCAAAAAAGCAATCGGTGTAAGCTCAAGGTCTTAAAATATATAAAGATCTGCAACCCGGGATTGGTGCCCTCCAAGACGTCTGGAAGAGCTGCATCACAACCCACAATCAGTGCCCGCCTGCACCTCCAGAAGAGCTGAGCTACAACCTGGACCACCAGGCCTCTGCACACCCTGACCAGGAACTCCGGGAGCAACGCAACCTGGCATCCTCCCTCCTGTACCCTCCCTGCCTCCACAACAGCCCACTCATCTGGCCAGGGACTCAAGCTGCGTGCCCTCTGGAGGCCTCCCTGCCTCTGTGTGAAGCCCTTCTCCTGGCCAAAGACTGTTGGAACCTTGGGCCCTCTGTGCCAAAGTACTGGGGACCAGGCACTCCCAGAACCGTGTGCACCACCACCAGCCCTGTTGCTAGATCTGGGTGTGTCACACTCTGGAGCTGCTCCCAAAACCAGAACTCCCTGGCTGAGGCAGCCCCAGAGGAGCTACACAGGATCACTCCCTATAAAGATTCAGCCATAGTAGAGTGATCGTGCTGGGGTTTAATCTAGGAGAGACACCTTCCCAACTCTGAGAATGGCCAGAGGCTATGGTGAAAATCAATCATGATGTGAAATCAATGGAAATACTCTGGCAATATGAATAATCAGAGTAGATCAACTCCCCCAAGGAACAATGGGGCAGACACAGCACAAGAACCCATGCACAAAACAAATAGCTGAGATGTCAGAAATCAAATTCACAATCTGGATAGCAAATAAGATCAAATTAGAATTCTAAGCAGTAACCCAAAAGATGTCTCAAGAATTCAACAAGTTCAAAGACCAAATGACCAAAGATTTTGACCCATTGAGACAAGAATTAGCAGCCCTCAAAGATCTGAGAAACACAGTAGAATCCCTCAGTAACAGACTGGAGCAAACAGAAGAAAGGATTTCTGACATTAAAGACAAAGCTTTTGAATACTCCCAAACTCTTAAAGAGGAAGAGAAATGGAGGGCAAAAACAGATCACTCTCTCAGAGAGCTCTGGGATAATTCAAAGAACACCAATATTTGTCTTGTAGGGATCCCTATGATGAATGAAGTGGCTTCACAAGGCACTGAGTCTCTTGTCAATGAAATTATGAAAGAGAAAAATCCAGACATGGCAAGAGATTGTGAAATTCAGATAGCAGACAATTTCAGAACTCCAGCATGACTCAACCTGAATAAGACATCCCCCAGACACATCATAATCAATTTCACTAAAGTTAATATGAGGGAGAAAATTCTGAGAGCAGCCAGATGATCAAAAACCATTACCTACAAGGGGAAGAATATTAGAATAACCGCAGATCTCTCTGCTAAAAACTTTCAAGCTAGAAGAGGATGGTCATCAACTTTTAATCTCCTAAAATAAAATAACTTTCAATCCAGGATCCTGTACCCAGCTAAACTGAGTTTCATTTATGATAGAGAAATTAAATACTTTAATGACATTCACATGTTGAAGAAATTTGCCATAACTAAACCAGCTCTCCAGGATTTCTCAGACCTATCCTCCATAAAGACCACCATGATCCTCCACCACAAAAGCAAATCCGCCCAGACAATTTTGATCAAATTCCAACTTCCACAGTCACAAAAGGATTAAAAATGTCCACCAGACTCTTGAAAGGCTTATCAATATTCTCAATTAATGTAAATGGTTTAAATTCCCCTCTAAAGAGGCACAGGTTAGCTGATTGTGTACAAAAACTCAAGCCACATATCTGCTGCATACAAGAATCTCATCTTACATTAAAAGACAAATGTAGACTCAAGGGATGGTCGTCTATACTCCAGGCAAATGGAAAGCAGAAAATAGCAGGCACTGCAATCCTATTTGTAGTTTGCAAAACCAACCAAAATGAGGAAGGATAAGGATGTACACTTCATAGATGTTAAAGGTAATATTCAATATGATGAAATTTCAATAATTAATATGTATGGACCCAACCAGAATGCACCTCACTTTATAAGAGAAACTGTAACAGAAATGAGCAACTCTATTTCCTCCAGTTCCATCGTAGTTGGAGATTTTAACACCCCTTTAGCAGTGCCTTATAGATCCTCTAAAAAGAAGCTAAGCAAACAAATTTTAGATTTAAACTTAACCATTCAACATCTGGACCTAACAGACATCTACAGAACATTTCATCCCAACAAAACTGAATTCTTCTCATCAGCCCATGGAATATACTCCAAAATTGACAACATCCTAGCCCACAAATCTAACCTCAGCAAATTTAAAAAAATGGAAATTATTCCTTGCATCTTCTCAGACCATCATGGAATAAAAGTTGAACTCAAAGACAACAGGAACCTGCATACACATACAAAAACATGGACGCTAAATAACCTTATCCTGAAGGATAGATGGGTTATAGACGAGATTAAGAAAGAAATCACCAAATTTGGGGGACAAAAACAACAACAAGACACGAACCATCAGAACATCTGGTATACTGCAAAGGCAGTACTAAGAGGGAAATTTATAGCACTGCAAGCCATCCTCAAGAAAATGGAAAGAGAGGAAGTTAAAAACTTAATGGGACTTCTCAAGCAACTGGAGAAAAAAGAGCATTCCAACCCCAAACCCAGCAGAAGAAAAGAAATAACCAAAATCAGAGCAGAATTAAATGAAATTGAAAACAAAAGAATCATACAACAGATGAATAAATCCCAAAGTTGGTTTTCTGAAAAAAATCAATAAAATAGATAAACCTTTGGCCAACCTAACCAGGAAAAAAAAGAGTAAAATCTATAATTTTATCAATCAGAAATGGTAAAGATGAAATAACAAAAGATCCCTCAGAAATTCAAAAAATCCTTAACAAATATTAGAAGAAACTTTACTCTCAGAAATATGAAAATCTGAAAGAAATCAACCAATACTTGGAAGTATGCCATCTACCAAGACTTAGCCAGAATGAAGTGGAAATGTTGAACAGGCCTATATCAAGTTCTGAAATAGCATCAACTATACAAAATCTCCCTAAAAAGAAAAACCCAGGACAAGATGGTTTTACATCAGAATTCTACCAGGTTTTACTAAACTTCTTCCAAAGTATAGAAATAGAAGGAATATTACCCAACACATTCTATGAAGCAAACATCACCTTGATCCCTAAACCAGGGAAAGACCCAACAAGAAAAGAAAATTATAGACCAATATCACTAATGAATATTGATGCAAAAATATTCAACAGATCATAACAAACAGAATCCAACAACACATCAAAAAATTATATACCATGACCAAGTGGGATTTATTCCAGGGTCTCAAGGCTGGTTCAATATACGTAAATCTATAAATGTAATTCGGCACATAAACAAACTAAAAAATAAAGACCATATGATTCTCTCAATTGATGCAGAAAAAGATTTTGATAATATTCAGCATCCCTTCATGATCAGAACACTTAAGAAAATTATATAGAAGGGACATTTCTTAAACTGATAGATGCCATCTACAGCAAACCTACAGCCAATATTGTATTGAATGGAGTTAAATTGAAATCATTTCCACTTAGATCAGGAACCAGGCAAAGTTTCCCATTGTCTCCATTGCTCTTTAACATTGTAATGGAAGTTTTAGCCATTTCAATCAGGGAAGAAAAGGCGATCAAGGATATCCACATAGGATCAGAAGAGATCAAACTTTCACTCTTCACAGATGATATGATCATATATCTGGAAAACACTAGGGATTCCACTACAAAACTTTTAGAAGTGATCAAGGAATACAAGCAATGTCTCAGGCTACAAAATCAACACCCATAAATCTGTAGCCTTTATATATACCAACAATAGCCAAGCTGAAAAAACAGTCAAGGACTCTATTCCTTTTATAGTAGTGCCAAAGAAGATGAAATATTTGGGAGTTTATTTAACAAAGGATGTGAAAGAGCTCTACAAAGAGAACTATGAAACTTTGAGAAAAGAAATAGCTGAAGATGTTAACAAATGGAAAAACATATCATGCTCATGGCTGGGAAGAATCAATATTGTTAAAATGTTTGTACTACCTAAAGCAATATATAATTTTAATGCAATTCCTATTAAAGCTCCATTGTCATATTCTAAATATCTTGAAAAAATATTGCTTTGTGTTATATGGAATCAGAAAAAACCTCAAATTGCCAAAACATTACTCAGCAATAAAAACAAAGCAGGAGGAATCACACTACCAAACCTGAGACTGTACTATAAATTGATAGTGATCAAAACAGCATGGTACTGGCACAAAAACAGAGAGTTAGATGTATGAAACAGAATAGAGAACCAACAGATGAATCCAGCTACTTACCGTTATTTGATCTTTGACAAAGCAATTAAAAACATTCAGTGGGGAAAAGATTCCCTATTGAACCAATGGTGCTGGGTGAACTGGCTGGTAATATGTAAAAGACTAAAACTGGACCCACACCTTTCACCATTAACTAAGATAGACTTTAAATAGATAAAAAATTTAAACTTAAGACATTAAACTATAAAAATACTTGGAGAAAGTACAGGGAAAACTCTTGAAGGAATCGGCCTGGGTGAATATTTTATGAGGAGGACTCCCCAGGCAATTGAAGCAATATCAAAAATACATTACTGGGACCTGATCAAACTAAAAAGCTTTTGCACAGCCAAGAACACAGTAAGTAAAGCAAGCAGACAGCCCTCAGATTGGGAGAAAATATTTGCAGGTTATACCTCCAATAAAGGTCTAATAACCAGAATCCACAGAGAACTCAAACATATTAGCAAGAAAAGAACAAGTGATCCCATCTCAGGGTGGGCAACGGACTTGAAGAGAAACTTCTCTAAAGAAGACATGCAAAGATATTTGTACCAGAATGTTTATTGCAGCCCAATTCATAATAGCTAAGTCATGGAAAAAGCCCAAGTGCCCATCGATCCACGAATGGATTAATAAATTGTGGTATATGTATACCATGGAATACTATGCAGCCTTAAAGAAAGATGGAGACTTTACCTCTTTCATGTTTACATGGATGGAGCTGGAACATATTCTTCTTAGTAAAGTATCCCAAGAATGGAAGAAAAAATACCCAATGTACTCAGCCCTACTATGAAACTAATTTGGGACTCTCACATGAAAGCTATAACCCAGCTACAACTTAACAATAGGGGGAAGTGGGAAAGGGGGGGGTGGGTAGAGGGAGGGGAATCGGTGGGATCACACCTGTGGTGCATATTACAGGGGTATTTGCGAAACTTGGTAAATGTAGAATGTAAATGTTTTGGCACAGTAACTGAGATAACGCCGGAAAGGCTATGCTAACCACTGTGATAAAAATGTGTCAAATGGTTTATGAAGTCAGTGTATGACGCCCCATAATCATATAATTGTATACAGTTATGATTTAATAAAAAAAAAAATAAAAATAAAAAAATAAAGTAAAAAAAAAAAAAGAAGACATGCATGATCTACAAACACATGAAAAAAAGCTCATCATCCTTAATCATCAGAGAAATGCAAATCAAAACTACTTTGACATATCACCTAACCCCAGTAAGAGTAGCCACATAACAAAGTCCCAAAACCAGAGATGTTGGCGTGGATGTGGAGCAAAGGGCACATTTCTACACTGCTGGTGGGAATGCACAGTAATACGTTCCTTTTGGAAGGATGTTTGGAGAATACTTAGAGATCTAAAAATAGACCTGCCATTCCATCCTATAATTCCTTTACTAGGTATATACCCAGAAGACCAAAAATCACAATATAACAAAGACATCTGTACCAGAATGTTTATTGCAGTCCAATTCATAATTTGCTAAGTCATGGAAGAAGCCCAAGTGCCCATTGGCCCACAAATGGACTAGCAAATTGTGGTACATGTATACCGGCGTCCTCAAACTGTGGCCCACAGGCCACATGAAGTGGTGTGAATTGTATTTGTTTGCTTTTTGTTTTTTACTTCAAAATAAGGTATGTGCAGTGTGCATAGGAATTTGTTCATAGTTTTTGTTTTTTTTTATTTTAACTATAGTCCGGCCCTCCAATGGTCTGAGGGACAGTGAATTGGCCCCGTGTTTAAAAAGTTTGAGGATGGGCAGCGCCTGTGGCTCAGTGAGTAGGACACTGGCCCCATAGGCCGAGGGTGGTGGGTTAAAGCCCAGCCCCGGCCAAACTGCAACAACAACAACAAAAAAAATAGCTGGGCGTTGTGGCAGGCGCCTGTAGTCCCAGCTGCTCGGGAGGCTGAGGCAAGAGAATCACGTAAGCCCAAGAGCTGGAGGTTGCTGTGAGCCGTGTGATGCCACGGCACTCTACCAAGGGCAGTAAAGTGAGACTCTGTCTCTACAAAAAAAAAAAAAACAAAAGTTTGAGGACGCCTGATGTATACCATGGAATATTATGCATTCTTAAAGAATGATGAAGACTTTACCTCTTTCATTTTTACATGGATGGAGCTGAAACAAATTCTTCTTAGCAAAGTATCTCAAGAATGGAAGAAAAAGTATCCAATGTACTGAGCCCTACTATGAAGCTAATTAATAGCTTTTATATGAAGGCTACAACCCAACTATAGCACAAGAATATGGGGAAACAGCCAAGAGAGGGGAAGGGAGAGGAGGTTATGGTGGAGGGAGGTGATGGGTAGGGCCACACCTACAGTGCATCTTAGAATGGGTGCAGGTGAAATCTACTAAATGCAGAATACAAATGTCTACATACAATAGCTAAGAAAATGCCATGAAGGCTACATTGAACAGTTTGATGAGAATATTTCAGATTGTATATGAAACCAGCACATTGTACACCTTGATTGCACTAATGTACACAGCTATGATTTAACAATAAAAAAATAAAAAAAAATTTTAAATAAAGTTTTATTTTAAAAAATGGAAAAAAAAGATTTCTTTAGTGCTAACTATACATTTCTAATTGTAGAAGTTAATATATTTATTTGGAACAGATTTGTTTAAATTTGATAAAAATACAATATGATGCACCTTGGCCACAAAACAGAAAATACGACCACCAACCTCCAATATAAATAAGTGAATAAAGAAAAAAATATGGAAGGTATTTGAAAGGAAATTACCTTAAAGCATGTCAGCTTTGAAAATAGAAAATTGCTACTATTTAGGTGACCATAAAAATATACATCTAGAAGAAAAAAATCTACTGGATATTTTCCCAGCAACTTCATTTTTCTGAAAAGGTGATATGGATTCTTTTCAGAGTTAATACTTTAAACTTAAAAAAGAAAGAGCAAGGTCTCCAAAGTCCATCTTTCTGGGAACTACAAATCTTCAGACAGTGAGCTGAAGAGCAAGACAGAATTTCAAAGAACTAAATTTTTCTTTTCTTTTCATAACTCCAGGTTCGATTATAGGCAAGAACATGACAACTTAAAAGTCAATCTTAAAAGACACTTTAAAGAACACCTGTCTGGTGAAATGGAAAGAGCTCAGTTGTACCTATCCAAAATGAACATCACACACCTATATAAAACATTCATGCATGGGGACACAGCTAGTCCTAATCTATCTGTTATTGAAAAATATATGAATAAAGTAAAAGAAGAGATGAAATAAACAGTCTAATCTCCAGAGCTCTGAAGGAGCTTTTTCTGTTCAGCCTTCTGTGCCAGCTGCTCTAAAATGATTCAAATGCTGTCCTTGTCATGTTCTTTACATTCGAATTTTTTTTGTTTTGTTTTGCCCATTTTCTCCCCTAAAACTTGGTATATTTTTCTCATGACTTGTTTGTTGTTACAAATAGATTGTCGGTGTTACTAAAATGTCAGTAGATTAAAAAAACAAAGTAAACAATACTTTAATTTAAAATTAAGCCAGTTTTTACAAATATTTCCATATTTGGAAAAAAGTCTTGTGAGATAGTTTTCTTTTAATAGTGGCAATCTGCTAGTTAAACATCAAAGAATATAACTTGATAGAGTGACTTACAACCCTGACCATTACAAATATACAAGTGATTACCGGAAAATTGTCAGGCTAGTTTCTCAAGCTTTGCAATTTTTATGAATTGTACATAATTATTATTTTATTTGTTTATATTTGAATAAATTATATTCTTATAATTATCTTTGCCACCAAAAGCAAAATACCAATCAGAGATACATAGTAGTTACATAGACATATAGGCCAAGGTTTGGAATTAAATAATGAATTGGTCTGGGTATTTCAATTTATCACTCCTAACACATAAGCTTTGAGTAACTAAATTGGTCAGATAATGTAGGATCTTTTACTTCTAAAATGGGGTTATTGCTCAAATATGGTCAGTTCTCTAATAATGTGTTCATTCATTTAAATAATTCAATATATATTTATTATTTGAATACTATATGTATGTTAACACTGGGAAATATCATTAAGAAACATTCTCATCTCTTATTGAGTGTATAGTTTAATGTGGAAGGATAATAAATTTGTAGGGTCAGTCCAATATTAACCAAAATATACTGACAGGAAATAATATTTAACATTTCCAAGCACTAATTAGACTGCTCCTTAATCAATGTATCCCAATATATCCAAAACTTTGAGGGCTAGTGAAGATAATAAAGGAACAATATAAAAGTTATGTTATATGGTGAAATAGTGATTCAAATCATTTTAATATTTTCTCTAGTTTTAGGATTTTATGAGGTCTCCATTTTCCTCAATTCAATAAACATTATTTATTTATTTATTTATTTTGAGACAGAGTCTCAAGCTGTTGCTCTGGATAGAGTGCTGTGACATCACAGCTCACAGCAACCTCAAACTGCTGGGCTCAAGCGATTCTCCTGCCTCTGCCTCCCAAGTAGCTGGGACTACAGGCGCCCGCCACAATGCCTGTGTATTTTTTGGTTGCTGCCGTCATTGTTGTTTGGCAAACCTGGGCTGGACTCGAACCCGCCAACTCAGGTGTATGTGGCTGGCGCCTTAGCTATTTGAGCCACAGGCACCGAGCCAATAAACATTCTTTTATGCACAATTTTTGTACTTGAGTTATTTCTTACAATAAAATTTAGATGTAGAATTTTTAGATCAGAAAGAATATACTTGGCAAATATGATCCTAACATAATTGGTACTATTAAAAATAAATAAATAAAAATTGCAAAATAAAAAAATGGGAGTTGATTATATCAGCTATTCTAACTTCTGCCCCATTTCCATGTTATTATCTCCCCCTCATATGATTATTGTAAAAGCATTTCACAAGAAATTTTCATTTTGCATGGTGGATGAATGATGATAATAATAGTAATAAAATATAATAATTAAAAGGGGCATGCTTAATCTAAGATGTTTAGAATTTGTACTTTATGTAAAACATAATCAATTTCTAATTAAGTAATTGCTTTCTTTCTTATAATGTTATACATTCTAAAGCTTTACAGATTGCATGTATAAATTGTACTTATTAACCTGTAACTTACATATAAAGATTATTTCTAAGGCAAATTATCAGTATTAAATCATTTCAAATCTAAGTTTTGTGCATCTTGAATTTTGTGGGATGTCTATGCATATGTTTTTATAACTGAATATCTGTATGTAAAATAAGATTGTAACTCTCACACCACTCAACCTGAAGACTTCTAAAAAAACTACAGGAATAAAAAATTTCTAGTATTGGCATAAAGATATATATTAATGGACTAGATCTGAGAATTCAGAAATAAATACTAACATTAATGGTCAGTTGAATTTGGACAAAAGTGATAAGAAAAATCAAGCTGAAAGAATAGTCTTTTCAACAAAAGTGTATAATACCAGGATATCTATATGGAAATAGTAAAATAGGACCCCTTCCTCATGCCATACATAAAACATTAACTCAAAATGATTCATAGACCCAAATATGAGAGCTAAAACTACAAATGTTTTAGAAGGACTATAGTAATAAATTTTCTTGTCCTTGGAAAGGCAAATCCTTCTTAAGGTATGGCACCTGAAACAGAAGAGACAAAATTTAATAAAATACACAAATTTGACTTTCTCAAAATTAAAAACTTTTTCTTCAAAAATATCATCAAGAAAATAAAATGGAAAAAATATATTTGCAAATCTTACATCCAGTAGTTAACTGTATCTATTACATAAATAATTCTTTCAATTCAATAATAATCCAAAAACAAATGGGTAAAGTATCTGAGTAAGCATTTCTCCAGTGAAGATATACAAATGGCCAATAAGCAAATGAAGATATGTTCAATAACATTAATCATTAGGGGATTACAAATGAAAGCCACAATCACTAACACCCATTACAATTGCTATATTCAAAAAGAGCATAACAAATTTTGGAAAGAATGTGGAAAAATTGGAAAACTCATCTGATTCTCATCTGATTCTTTTTTGTTAGAGACAGAGTCTCACTTTATCACCCTCGGTAGAGTGCCATGGCATCACAGCTGACAGCAACCTCCAGCTTTTGGGCTTAAGTGATCCTCCTGCCTCAGCTTCCCAAGTAGCTGGGACCACAGGCGCCTACCACAATGCCCAGGTATTTTTTTGTTGCAGTTTGGCCAGGGCGGGTTTGAACCTGCCACCCTCGGTATATGGGCCTAGCACCCCACTCACTGAGACACAAGCACCACCCAACTCATCCAGTTCTCATTGGAATGTAAATGAAGCAGGTTTGGAAAAGAAAGTATCTGACAGTTCCTTAAAAAAGCTAAACATGGAGTTTTTCTATGAACCAGCATTTATACTTCTAGGTATATATCCAAGAGATACAAAAACATTATTCGTAATAGTCAAGAAGTGGAAACACCCCAACGTCCCAATGACTGAAAGATATACACACAAACACACACACGGAGTGTTGACTATCCTCAGTGGCTTGTTTTCAAAAAGTAGAGTATGCAAATAAATAATATATTGTTTAGAATCCTGTCAAATGCTACCTTGGACCACTGATGATAGTGAACACTGTCACATAATAACAGGAACAGACAAGCATTCCTGTTATTATGTGATGCCATGGATGTTTTGTTTTTATGATATTCTTCCTAAGAAACAAAAACTCTACCAAACAAACACAAACTGAAAATCATTTCACAAAATGCCTGCATAATGCACAAAAGTTTTGAGGTGAGAGAAAAACAAGGAAAGTTTGAGAAACTCTCACAGCCAAAGAAGCCTGAGGAGACCTGTATTGTCTTGAATGTATTGTGGTGCCAGGATGACAATATGGGATGGAAAAAGAAGTTAGATGAAAACCAAAAAATTTTAAATGAAATGCAGACTTCAGAAAATAATAATGTGTCAGTATTGTGTTTATAAGTATTAAAAATGAGCGATAGTAATATAAAGTGTTACTATTATAAGAAATTGGATAGGCCATACTCAATTATATCTTCCCATTTTTTCTGTAAATATATACAATGTAAAAAAGTCTACTAAAATATCATTTACAATAAAATGTTACCTAATAATATAGTCAAAAGTAGGCATAAAGCTCATGATTATAATTGTTCAAAATTGCTGGATTAAATAAATGATGAAGTTTCTACAAAGATTAAAGAGGAAAATCCTTAATATGTTCAATTCTTTCAAAATTATTCTGTATGAAATGTGATTAAAATATATCCATACCTACACCATAAAATATAAACTCCAGACTTAACTCAAAAACATAAATGATAAAACCAAAACTTGCAGAAAAAATGTTATTATCTTTATGGAATTATTAGTGATAAATATAAGGGCTTTTAGCTGAGGTTAATAAGCTTTTATCTGACAGATCTTGACACCAAACATTAAGAAAACCACAGCTAATCACACATATATACATATATAATTAAGTTACTATATAATTAATTATATATTAAGTTCAAAAACGTCAAGATTCTGAAGAGAAAGTACAGATTTGTGAGTCCAGTGGTACCACAGACATCTGAACAGTCCTTACAGGTAATTCAATAAAAGTTGGAGTTCAGGACCCATCAAAGTAGAGGCAATTTGATAATGAACTCTAGATTTAAGATGGGTCAACCAAAGTAGTGAAAATAAACTGTAAACAAAACATCCCTTACATGGGCAGCGCCTGTGGCTCAGCAGGTAGGGCACCGGTCCCATATGCCAGAGGTGGCGGGTTCAAACCCAGCCCTGGCCAAAAAAAAAAAAAAAACCACAAAAAAAAAAAAAAATCCCTTACAGAAAATAAAACCAGGCATTGAATCACCTCATTCCTTCACTTTTGTTTAGTTATCTGCTTTTGCCTTAACTATAGCTGAAAAGCTAAATAGAATTGTCAATCATATTCTTCTGTAAGATGAAGAGTGGATGCAAGATCTCATGGAGAATTGCTTTGTCAAATATTTTTTTTTCAGTGAAGCCTTAGAAAAGTCTCAGCAGGGGACTATGGAAGAAGGGGAAAAAAAGATAAAACTGATAATACAAATAAGAGCACAAGAGATCCAGGTACTGGAATATCAGACATACTGAATTTTGCAAATTAAAAAAAAAATGCCATGCCCCTAAAACTGAGCATAGTAGCTAAATCTGAAAAATAAAAAATATTTTATTTTGGTAAGGATACAGTTTCACCCTTGAAGAACTTTATGTCCTTCTAATAGGAATGAATATTAACTGGAACAATCAATTTGGAAAGCTGCTCAACCAAAATTATACACATGCATACCCTATGACCTATCAATTTTGTTCTTGGCATATACCAAGAGTATCGTGTACATATACATACCAAAATACATCCTAATACACGTTCATGGCATCCTTATTCATAATATTCAAAATTGCAGGCAGTCTAAATATACTTCAGAAGTGGAAGGGACAAATATATTGTATGATGTTCAGAACAATCCTACAGAGTGTTGAAATGAATGAATTGTTGCAACAGAAAAGTCTTACAAAAATAATGTTAAGGAAAATGATCCACGTTCATTGCCATAAAAATACTTATTAAGTGATTTCCTCTATATAAAGTTCAAAAATAGACAAAATTAATCAATTTAATTAAAAGCAGAGGGCTGTTAACATTGCAAAGATGGTGGCTCACTCCTGTAATCGTATCATTCTAGGAGGCCATGGCAGGAGGATTCCTTGAGCTCAGAAGTTTAAGAACAGTCTGAGCAAGAGTGAGATCCCATCTTTATTAAAAATTGGAAAATAATTCAGGCATTGAGGTGGGTGCCTATAGTCCCATGTATTCAGGGGGTTGAGGCAGGAGGATCTCTTGAACCCAAGAGTTTGAGGTTGCTGTGAGCTAGGCTGACACCAAGGCACTCAAGATGTCTGTCTGTCTCAAAAAAATAAGTAAATAAATAAATAATAAGGCTGTCTCAAAAAAATAAGTAAATAAATAAATAATAAAAAGAAAAGAAAAAACAAAAAGTAAGAAGGAAAGTTTTCAATGTAATTTTGGGGGGCTGACAATATTCTCTTTCTTGAACTGAGTGGTAGTAAAAAATGTATGTTCAGTTTATGAAAATCCAAGAAGTTTCACACTGTTTTGTGTAAGTTGTTGTTCTACATAAAGTTTGTCTTAAAATTAAGTAAATATAGGATAATATCATTATTTTATGGGAGAATAAAGTCTTAAGTAAGTCAAATGTGATATAGAAAAACACCAATAATGTTGGTTCCATAGACAAAGACAAAAGATTGTAAAACATAACTGCAACACATAAATGATGGACTAGAAGAAAAATTTTATAAAATTCTTGCTCTAACAACCAAATTAAAAGAGAAAGGTAATGATTCAGAGACTTTGAACAAGAAATTCACAAAAGAGAAAACCTAAATGACCAATGAACAAATGACAATGTTTAATCACCCTAGAAAACAGAGAGATACAAAACCACCACCTCACTACCACACCCCCCCATAAGATACCATTTCAAACCCAGATTGGCAAATATAAAATATATTTATATAATAAGATACTAATAAAAATTATATTAACTCTAAAGTTGAAAATTTATAACTTTGAGAACTCTTACCATGAAAAAGAATGTAAGAATTTGAGGTCTGACAAATTCATGAAATTGCCACTGTGCACAAAATTGATGAAAAGATTACAAAAATTCATGGAATTCAGTGTCAGAATGAATCAGTAACTGACTGTGAGAAGCATAATAGACCAAGTAAACATCAATAGAGAAACAGGGACTTCTTAAACTAAAATTTTGTCATAAGAAAGGTGTGAGCAATAAAGGGGCTCTTGCATCACAATTGTTCACCAGTTCATGTGGCACTGTCTATGAGGGAGTTTTTAGCCAGTAAAGAAATAACTGTATTGGAACATGTTCCTCACTCTCTTTATCTGGCTCCCAATGTGTTTTTAATCTCTCTAAAGTTAAAAGAAATATTGAAAGGAAGACATTTTAATGACATTCAGGTCATCAATGGTAATACGATGACAGCTCTAATGACCATTCCAGAAAAGGAGTTCCAAAATTACTTTGAAGTGTGGACTAGGCACTGAGGTTTGGGCATAGCTTCCCAAGGGAAGTACTTTGAAGGTGTCCATAGTGATCTTCAGCAAGAGCATGTAGCACTTTTTCTAGGATGAGTTAGCAAAATTAATTGTCCAACAACATATATTACTTTCAGAAATTTCACAAAATCCTATAATGTGTGAAAATAGAAGCTTGGATCATATAAGATGAAGTTCCCTGTAGAGCTCCTAACTTTCATTAGCTTCACAATAAATCTGTGCCCAAGCAAGAATGTTGGGAACTTGGCAGTATTATGAAGTGTGGGTAGGAGTAAGTACAACTGTGTTGGATTTTCTGGAGCAATAAATAACCTCCCTTTTCCCAACCTAGGAATTGAAATAAATAAGACACATGGGGGCAGCGCCTATGGCTCAGTGAGTAGGGCGCCGGCCCCATATACTGAGGGTGGCGGGTTCAAACCTAGCCCCAGCCAAACTTCAAGAAAAAAATAGCCAGGCATTGTGGCAGGCGCCTGTAGTCCCAGCTGCTCGGGAGGCTGAGGCAGGAGAATCACGTAAGTCCAAGAGCTGGAGGTTGCTGTGAGTCCTGTGACGTCATGGCACTATACCCGAGGGCGGTAAAGTGAGACTCTGTCTCTACAAAAAAAAAAAAAAAAGACACATGGAATAATTCAGTAAAGAAGATCAAAACCATACCCTGATTATTAATAAAGTGTAGCTTTGAGATCACAGTCCAGATATATGACAAGTCAGCCATGGAAAGTGCAGGCAAACTGAAGACTTTCTCCTCAGTGGCCTTTACAGAGGCTTCCACATTGCCAAGAGCAAACGGAAGGAAAGAACACATTCAGGGAAAGCCCTATGAGAAGTAAAAAGAGAAAGATGGCAGAGCTATGCACATCTAGACCCTCTTCCCTGAGTCACCAAATATCCTTTCCATTTCTCCAGAGGAAGAGCAAGAGAGAAAGGAAAGAAGTCAACTTTTAACAGTTGTCTCTTCCTAAAAAGCAAGGGATATGACACAACAGAGGACCACACAGTTGTCCAGTATCAGATTCCAATCAAAAAGATCAATATCTTTATTGATTTGGAAAGGCCCAATGAGATATAAGAGAAATCATGGAAATCAAACTTGGTATATTATTTCCTGCACTAATCCATGTATTTAGTAAAAAAAAAAAAAAAAAGTACAAAATTTAACAACATTGAAGACAAAATATCCCCAGAAATATCAATTCCATGTTAACATCTATATCCTAGAACATTTCTACACAAGAAATAAACTTAGAAAATCCTGAAAAAAAAAACATATAAACAATCACCTTGTGTACACACAAATAATGGAGACATCCATAGTACTCAAAAAGAATGAAGTTGATCTACATGTATGTCAAACAACTTCGCAAAAGGTTATGAAAAAAAGCAAAATGTAAAAGTAAACTAATATGTAAATTTTCAAACAAAATGATGTTTATTATGGATGGATATTACGTGTATTATACACATATAAAGACATTAAAATGAATATACAGAATACATATCTCAGTCAAAATGTACAGGGGAAGAACAGAGAATAGGACATGAAAAATCTAAAATGTTAACACTTTAGTCTTAAATAACTAAAGGAAATACTAAAAACATTATAGTAAACATTGTTAAATCCAGGTGGTGGATACATGAATGTTTCAGTACAGTACAAACATTAGAAATGTTTCTAGAATAAATTATTTAAGATATGTATTACAGAAAGGGAAAATATGAGGAACATAGAGATTAGTCACTGTGTTTCACCTTATATAAGCCCATGCCAATCTTCGGCCTCAGATTTTTTCACTCCCTTCAAATGTACCTACTACATTCCAGCCATACCAAGGTATTTGACTTTCCTGGATTTGGGGTGCAAAACCAAATCTGTGTATGCAGATGACTATACACTTATTGGGAGGTATTCAGCTCACTTTCAGTTTATTGCAATTATAAATCATGCTCTAACAAACATCTCCTGTGTGTTTCATTAAGTACTCATGAGAGCTTGTCTAGGATAATGATCTTGTTTGATTAATCTGAGTGGTGTCTTGGGCATTTGCGTATCATCATTTCTCATGTGTACAACTACCAATCTGGTGGAGCTATATTGCTACTTCTGTAAAGCCATTTACTGATCTCCAGGGCCTCCTCTGGGCTCACATTGAGTTTTATTCAATAATCTACTGTATTATGTGTAGCTTATCTTATAACAGATAGATGAGAGATAGATTCTTCTGTATATTTAATCTATGTGAATACCAGCAATTAGCAAAATAAAATTAGATAGTGAGTGCTGAGAATGGGTAACAATGAAATGTCAATGAGACAATTTCCCAAATTATTAAACTTTTGCAGAAGTTGAACCTATTAAATGATATACTGTATTTCTAACCACAGGACTAACCCTAGCATCTTGTATAAAAATTAAACTAATAAATATTTCCTAATCAAAATGAATGTGACCAAAATAAATTGATTATAAATACTAGATGGTAAAATTTGGGGCGGCGCCTGTGGCTCAGTGAGTAGGACGTCAGCCCCATATGCCAAGGGTGCCGAGTTCAAATCCAGCCCCGGCCAAACTGCAACAACAACAACAAAAAAAAAAAAATAGCCGGGCATTGTGGCGGGCGCCTGTAGTCCCAGCTACTCGGGAGGCTGAGGCAAGAGAATCACCTAAGCCCAAGAGTTAGAGGTTGCTGTGAGCTGTGTGACGCCACAGCACTCTACCCGAGCGTGGTACAGTGAGACTCTGTCTCTACAAAAAAAAAAAAAAAAAATTTCGATTTTATAACAGTTCAAACTCTGAAAGTATAATCTCTGAAAAACATAATTTATGGTAAAGATTTTGGTATGTTTTCATATAGAAATACACAAATGATTTTTAAGAGTTGATATTTATAGGGTTTATGTAAACCTATGAGCCAGTACTTCTTGAAATTATTTGATCAAGACAAAATATGTAAATCTTAGCACTATTGTAATTGCAGAGATAAGTAAATAAATATATCAGAAATATAAATAATTATACAAGATACTTATAAAGAGCTAGGATGCAAACTCAGATATAGAGGTTTTTAACATAACATAAAATATAATAAGGGTAGCTGTTAAACATTCATTTGAATAGTTGTTGAATTTTGAGTGTTAAAACAGAAATCCCTCTATTATCTAGGAGTGATTATTAGCCAAACAGTATGTAGAATATTTAAATTTGTTTTGCTAATCTGGTAATAATATCCTTTTTCTGTATCACAATAATTACACTTAATAGAGAGAATATTACAATTCAAGTTTTTTCTATTTAGACTTTTGTCTAAGCATTGGCAACTTCTGCCACTTTCCTGATAGCAAGTTCTAGCAGATGGCAAAGGGAATGAGTAAGAAGAAAGCAAATATTCATAGAAAAATTAGAATCATTCAACATGCTTAAATGAAAGTTATTTTTTTTCTTGAATATATTCTCTTGGTCATGACTTTATTTGACCAGATTTGATACAGTTATACTTTTTATAGTGAAAGCATTCCATTTTCACATGCTGGAATAAAATGCATCTATTTTGAGAGTGGTCTCCAAGGACCTTAAAGAATATCATCCTAACAAATGTGAATGACTCCGTTAGAGGAGAATTATCTTTACCATGATGATTTTCAATTCGATCGCTTGCTTTGCTTTGATTTCAGGGACAATATTACTCTCCTCATTTCTAACCTCCTTTGTCTTTCTGAAATCATGTCACCTTAAGTGAAATTGCACTTTCTCCTAGCACTTAGGTTAGTGATAGTTAGCTGTAATTCGGCTATATTTATATGTTAGTATTGTACTTACATTTAGCATTCCCGTGTAGGCACACTTCCTCATTTTTATTTATATTGTCATCTGTTTTCAAAAAGTTCTGATTTTTCTTACCCTACACTGTTTCACTGCTTTCTTTCTTTGAAAGTGTGATGTCTTTCTTCTTAATTCCTCTAATTATAAATACCATTTAACATCACTGAAATTCCACCAATCTCCTACTCTCTGCCCCCTTCCCTCCCCTCCCTTTCCTCCTTCCCCCTATTCTCAGGTTGTAACTGGGTTGTAGCTTTCATGTGAAAGCCATAAATTAGTTTCATAGTAGGGCTGAGTACATTGGATACTTTTTCTTCCATTCTTGAGATACTTTACTAAGAAGAATATGTTCCAGCTCCATCCACGTAAACATGAAAGAGGTAAAGTCTCCATCTTTCTTTAAGGCTGTCTTAGCATAATAACTAAGAAAATGCCAGGTAGGCTATGTTAATCAGAGTGATGAAAATGTGTCAAACGGTCTATGAAACTAGTGTATGATGCCCCATGATCACATTAATGTACACAGCTATGATTTAATAAAAACAAATAAAATAAAAATAAAAATTTCCAAACAGTTAAAAAAAAATCACTGAAATTTTCTATACTAATCTAAATTAATCTTTTCTAGTCACACTTAGTCTGTGTAGGAAAATCATACAGAGGAATAAACCCATACATTTAGCCTTGGCCAGTACAGAATCTCAATCATCAATATCATTGTTTTCCACTTCCATGTCTCATCCCACTGGAAGGTCTTCAGGGACAATGACATGCATGCAGCTGTCATCTCCTGGAAGAACATGCCTTTCTTCTGGAATATGTTGGGAAGGTCCTGCCTGAGGTTTTTTTATAGATAACTTTATTTTTTTCATAAATGAAAGGAATACAGCCTAAAATAATGATTAAAAGTTCATGCAGCAAATAAAGAAACCAGTAACAAAGTCATTTATTGTCACTATCACGTATTATGTACTGTACATAACTGTGTGTGCTATACTTTTACATGACTGACAGCACAATAGGTTTGTGTATATCAATATCATCACAAATGTGTAAGTAACACCTTGTGCTACACCATGAAGAGAACTAACAAGTTACTAGGGAATAGGAATTGTTCAGCTCCGTTATAATCTTATGGGGCCACACATAGCCCAGGACCATAGATATTGTATAGTGCATGACTATACATCCAGATGCCACAGTAACACTATACAACATAATTAACTCTGAGTGTAAATTTTGCAATTTCTTTCGAGTATTAAAAATATTATCTGTTATTAACTTATTTTTCTTTTTATTATCCGATAATGAATACATGAAAAAATAATATACTTTTATAGAAAGTGTTTGCATTTGTAGATAAAAATGGTAAGTCCTGTAATGTTATCTTATCTGAGCAGATAAAAATAATGAACTTTAAATTGTGTTAATTATTATTATTGTTATCGTGATCTTCTTTAATTTTTTAAAGAATTGCTTGTTTTTATAACCCATAGCAACATCATTTTATAATTCAAACTTTGATAGCTAATTGCACTGATGGCTCAGCAAACTCCTCGGTCTCTGGAGAGCCCTGATTAAATTAATTCACAATTTAAAGGGGAGGGAGTAATCAGATAGCAATCCAGCAAACATTTATAAATATATCTTAGGTGCCTTAAGAAAAAATACACTTGAAAATGAGTTCTGCCTTCCAAAAAGAGGCTAAACTCCCTTCCACTTAGGATTTTGTTGCTTGCAGCAGCTTTTTGTGTACTGCTCTTGGTTGCCCTGACTCCAAAGTTAGAGGTCTAATTGGAGCATATTTTAGCTGTAGCACCCATATTGCCTTATACACTGAGACTGCAGGCTCTTGCTTTATTAGAAAATAATTATAATATTCAAAATTAGGTTGGAAAGCTGCCAACCTTCCCATAGGGCAATGGTTTTGATAACATTTGTAGCTAGGGAAAAATTAAGGAGAAAGATGCGCAGAGATGCACTCAAATTTTCTATAAAAATAGTCTAAATGTAATTACCCCCAGAAAGGTTTTATAGCTTGAAAGATCTACTAAATAGGAAACTAATTAAAACACAAACTGAATGCAAGATAACTGAATGAACTTACTTAACACTAATCTTCCTGAACTTCAGATTTTATGTTGACTTGCCAAAGTTATCAAATATGATGTGTTCAATTAAGTTAAACTGATAATGGTTCATTTTTTTTGGTCAGAACGATATGATAATCTAAGTTTCAGGTGAAATCAGAAAAGGAAATTCTAGTATACTTCATTGAAACAAATACAAGTTATTGAAACAATATCAAATAAAATGTTAATCATATTACATATTCTTTGACCTTTCACAAACTATAGTTGTGTTTCTTTCTGTATATTCTTTATAAAAGTGCATGTGTGAATATTATTGTTAACTTTTTTGTTAAAATCATAAATTATGTTTCTTTTGTTTGCTTCTCAACATCCTATGGCAAATTAAAATACCCTGATTTTAACAAAAGTATTAGAAGTATATGATTATAAGATGTAAGATACTCGAAAAATATTAATTATATTGGATGAAATGCTTTTGCTTTTACCACCCTAACATAGAGGGCAGAATATTCCTTAAGATTCTAAAACAATCAACTACCAATATAAATAGATGTTAAAGTAGAAGATAATTATTCAGTATCATAAGTCATTCATTATGAACTTTCAGAATTTGTGGATAATAGGACATGCTAAGCGTTAAAACTTACCAAAAATGTTTAGCCCCCAAAATTTACCAAAAAATAGATACAAATATGTTGACTTGCTATGAAAACCTGAATCTATTATCTGTTATACCACACTGCTAATTTTTTCATTCCTTATGTATACTTACTTCTGTGTATGGGTGTGCGTGTGTGTGTGTGTGTGAGAGTGTATGTAGATGTACAAGTAATATTATCTGAGGATTTTTAATTTTTATTGTTTAACTGATATAATCTAATTTCCTGATTTACCTTAATTTTCTATGAGGAAAGCCTTTTTTTCCCCCAGAAACAATAGCTCCATATGAAATTGAGTACTACATAAATTACTTGAGGGCAAAGAACAAATTTTGATTGTTGATACATATCACAATAGAAACAAATATCAGATATTCAAGAATTATTTAATAAATAAATGAATGAATGCATGAACTTTTTATTACACTAAGGTATGTTTCCTTTTATTGAGGGAATTACTGGGTGGAGATAAGAAATATATAACACTTTACCTATCACTGGAATTTAATATAGTATTTGATAAGTTTTTTCATATTTGTAAAAAATTATATGGAGGAGTATGGACCAGATTTAGAGATATTTACATTTATTAGTAATTGATTAGGTAATTTAATCAAAAAGATTGATTAACAATTTTTCAGAGTAAGACGGAGGTTTCTTTTTTTTTTTTTTTTGGCCGGGGCTGGGTTTGAACCCACCACATCTGGCATATGGGACCGGCGCCCTACTCCTTGAGCCACAGGCGCCGCCCAAGACGGAGGTTTCTAACTGTTTTGTCCTGTCCTCAATATTTTACAAAAAAATTAAAGAGGCATTATTTGTGAAATAAAGGATAAAGTGATTGAATTTCTTATTCCAAATACTTTGCTTTACCTATATTCTATCTTCCGTCCATCTTTTTTAGAACATGATTCCCAAATCTGGATGGAAACTACACATGTGGTCTTCCTGTGCTAATAATGATGTGTGGTTAAAATAGTGCTGCTAAGCTTGTTTGAAGCAACCCTCCCTTGATAAAACCCAAACACTTCACCCAATGTTTAATGTTTGACATTTAAAATACATGCTCCAAATAACTATAAACAATTAGAATAACATAATGGCAAAAGCCTAACTTTTACATCATCTCCTCAAACATGCCGCTCCCTCCATGGATCATGCTTCTTACCCTGTAGTTGTCAATGTCAGGTGTGTCCATGTTGACACAAACGACGGTTTTTACGCCAGCTGTAATGCTCTTGCCTGCAATCCTAACATTATGGAAGCCAAGGAGGGAGGGATTGCGTAAGCCCAGGAATCTGAGACCAACCTGAACAAGAGAGAGGCTGAATTTCTACTAAAAATAGAAAAAATTAAAATTTAGCCAAGAGAGGTAGTGGGTGCCTATGGGCCCAGCTACTCAAAAGGCTGAGGCAGAAAGATTGCTTGAGCCCAGGAATTTGAGGTTGCTGTGAGCCAGGTTGAGGCTGTGGCACGCTAGCAACAGAGCAAAACTCTGTGGCAAAAAAAAAAAAAATTGAACTTAGAGGACATTATTTTCATTATTTTGAGTGAAATAAGCCTGGCACAGAAAGACAAATAAGCACACAACATGATGTCATTAAAGTGGAATCTGAAAACCTCAAACTAATAGAAGTAGACCAGAAGCTGGACATTTGGGGATGCACAGGGAAAGAGGAAAATTTTTCAAAGGATACAAAATTTTAGTGCAACAGAAGAAATAGGGTATGATGATCTATTGCACATTATGGTGACTATAGTTAATAATGAGGTATTATAGGCGGTGCCTGTGGCTCAGTGAGTAGGGCGCCAGCCCCATATGCCGAGGGTGGAGGGTTCAAACCCAGCCCCGGCCAAACTACAACAAAAAATAGCTGGGCATTGTGGAGGGCGCCTGTAGTCCCAGCTGCTTGGGAGGCTGAGGCAAGAGAATCGTGTAAGCCCAAGAGTTAGAGGTTGCTGTGAGCCGTGTGACGCCACGGCACTCTACCCGAGGGCGGTACAGTGAGACTCTGTCTCTACAAAAAAAAATAAATAAATAAATAAAATAAAAAATAATGAGGTATTAAAAATTTCAAGATAGCTAAAAGAGTAGCTTTTAAATGTTTTCAATACAAAGAAATGGTAGCTAGTAAAGGTGAAGCATCCTAAGTTTGGATCCTTCTATGGCTAAAATACTAGTAGGTTACTCTGGGATAGTTTAAGAATGTGAAAAATTAACAACAACAAGAATTCTGGAGTTACCACATTTTTATTATTCTTTATAAAATTATCCCATGATTTAATAGATCAAAACAAAAATGGTAAGATGCTTTTCAAAATTCTGTTGTAACTAAATGAGTCTTCTTCCAGTCTTCTTCCAGTCTTCCCTGGGCTCATGTAGCTATGCTTATCTTACAGATATCCTGGAGGCTGGTCTCAGGTCAATGCCTGGGTTGTAAGGCTCTATTTCTATGCAGTTATTTATCAGAGGCTGCTTCTCAACAGAGGAATCTTACGTAAATATTCCAAAAGAATCGAGGCTGACTGGGCCCAGATTTTAAGGTTGGGTAAATGGACTTCACACCCTTTGGAAATGAGCTGAAAAATATTGTGGCCATATTGTTTAATCTACAATATCCGGGAAACATCAATGTGTAAAAACCAGATGTAGAAAAGGCTAAGAAAATAAGTTACAATTATCGTAAGTGTAGAAGGATAATGAGCAAGTTATATCATGAAAACCAGAAGAAGAATGAACATTTAAAAGAAAAGATTGGCTAACAAGGTCAAATTTCCCAGAGAGTGACAATACCACTCAATTTAATGAGAGGATATGTCTATTAGATTTAGTGATTAAAGGATTGTGGTGATAAGAATGAGAATAATTTTAGTGCCAGAGAAAGGATAATAACCAGGTTGCAGTTTATTGCAAACAGCATAGTGAGACAGAGTGCAACAATGACTCAGAGTCTCACTATGCTGAAAGGGTAGAATGCCATTGCATTATCATGTTTTTTAGTTAACATTTTTTTCTGTATAATGTTTATAGAATCTATACTTTATATTTTTAATTTGTATAAACTTATAGAATACATATGTAACTTCATTAACGTGCATAGATTATGTTGTAGTAAAGTCAGGGCTTTTAGGGTATCCATTACCTGAATAACATACATTGTACTCATCAACTAATTTCTTATCATTCACCCCTCTCCTATCCTCTCACCCTTTGAAGTCTCCATTGTCTGTCATTACACTAAGTCCATGTGTACACATGTTTAGTACCCAATCCTGAGTGAGAATGTGCAATATTTTACTCCTTGCCTGGCTTGTTTTACTTAAGATAATGACCCCCAATTCCATCCATGGTGCTGTACTTTATAAAAATTTATTTATTTTTTATTTCAAATTAACATGAGGGTACAAATTTTTAGGTTACATTGTTCTCACTTCCAAGATTGTAGAAAAGCCCTTAACCCAGGGGTGTGCTGAATACTCATTCTTTTTTTTTTTTTTTTTTTTGTAGAGACAGAGTTTCACTTTATGGTCCTCTGTAGAGTGCCGTGGCCTCACACAGCTCACAGCAACCTCCAACTCCTGGGCTTAAGCGATTCTCTTGCCTCAGCCTCCTGAGTCGCTGGGACTACAGGCACCCGCCAGAATGCCCCACTATTTTTTGGTTGCAGTTTGGCCGGGGCCAGGTTTGAACCCGCCACCCTCAGTATATGGGGGCCATCGCCTTACTGACTGAGCCACAGGCGCCGCCCTGAATACTCATTCTTTCATTATGCACATTAGGTGATATCCTGCCAATTGACCTCCTTCATCCTGCCAATCACCTTCCTTCTCTTCCCTCTCCTGTCCATATTCTCTCCTCCGCTAGTTAGACTATATTTGTGTTTTATTTTTCGTGTGAGAATGTGTTTATTGAATGTAGTATTGAGTGCACTGGATTTTTTTTTTTCATTCTTGAGATACTAGGGTAATGTGCTTCACTTCCATCCAGGTAAACAAGAGATATACAAAGTCTCCATCCTTTCTTATGGCTGAATAGTATTCCATATTCCATGATAGACATATGCCACAGTTAGTTAATCCATTCATGGTTTGATGGGCATTTGTGTTGTTTCCATGACTTGGCAATTATGGATTCAGCTTCAATAAACATTCCGGGGCAAATGCCTTTGTGGTAAAATGGGTTTTGTTCTTCTGGGTAGATACCTAGAAAAGGAATTGCAAGATCAAATGGAAGGTTGACTTTTAGTTCTTTGAGAATTCTCCATACTTTTTTCCATAAAGGCTGTATTAGTTTGCAGTCCCACTGGGAGTGTAGAAGTGTTCCCTTCTCCCCACATGCACGCCAGCATCTGCAGATTTTGGACTTTGTAATGTGGGCTAATCTTACTGGAGTTAGGTGATATCTCAGAGTGGTTTTGATGTGCATTTCTCTGATGATTAGAGACAATGAGCATTTTTTCATATGTTTGTTGGCCATTCATCTGTCATCTTCAGAGTAGTTTCAGCCCAAGTCTCTTGTACACTTATAAATGGGGTTGTTTGCTCTTTTTTGTTGATTAATTTGAGTTCTCTGTAGATTCTGGTCATCAGGCCTTTATCATATTCACAACATGCAAAAACCTTCTCCTTTTCCGAAGGCTGGCTATTTGCTTTGGTTGTGGTACCTTTAGCAGTGCAGGAGCTTTTTGGCTATAAAATTTCCTTTATTTATTTTTGGTGTGGCTCCAAATTCCAAGGGGATTTTTCTCATAAAATCTTTCACAGTAGCTTCAATACGGCACCTGTGGCTCAAAGGAGTAGGGCGCCGGCCCCATATACTGAGGGTGGTGGGTTTGAACCCAGCCTCGGCCAAATTGCAACAAAAAAAATAGCTGGGCATTGTGGCAGGCTCCTGTAATCCCAGCTACTTGGGAGGCTTAGGCAAAAGAAACATCTAAACCCAGGAGTTAGAGGTTGCTGTGAGCTGTGATGCCATGGCACTCTACCAAGGGTGATAAAGTGAGATTCTGTCTCCTAAAAAAAAAAATCTTTTACCTACAATGAAGATGAAATATCTGGAACTATATCTAACAAAGAAAATGGAAATGCATATTATGTGTTATCTGTTATCTATTATATGTTATCTGGGAAGAACAAATATTAAAATATCCATACTCCTCCGAGGCAATCTGCAAATTTAAGGCAATCCCCATCAAACACTAATGTCATACTTCGAAGAACTTGGAAAAACAGTGCTTAGATTCATATGGAATGAGAAAAAAAACTTGAATACCAAATACAGTTCTTAGAAATTAAAACAAATCTATAGGCATCACATTACCAGACTTTAGGTTATACTAGAAGTCTATGGTGATCAAAACAGCATGTACTGGCACAAAAATAGAGACATTGATTTATGAAATAGAATAGAGAATCTAGAGATGAAACCACACACCCAGGTAAGCACTGGGGAAACAAATCCTTATTTAATAAATGGTACTCAGAGAACTGGTGCCACATGTGGAAGTCTGAAATTGGACCCGCAACTTGTCAGCATTCACAAAAATTTATCTTCATTGGATAAAAGATTTAAATTTAATACACAGAACAATACAAATTCTAGAAGAGAGTGTGGGGGCAATGCTGGAAAATATTGGCTGGGTGCTATATTTTAATCTTTCAAATTTTTGTAAAATAATTATTTATTGTACTTACTTTGGACCATTGCTAGGTATACTTATAATTTGAAGCCCAGTATCAACCACTAACTCTCTTAATATTTTTTTCTATATCCTTTCTTCTAAATTTGGAAATATTCTTTTTTTTTTTCACTTTTTTTTTTTTTTTTTATTGTTGGGGATTCATTGAGGGTACAATAAGCCAGTTACACTGATTGCAATTGTTAGGTAAAGTCCCTCTTGCAATCATGTCTTGCCCCCATAAAGTGTGACACACACTAAGGCCCCACACCCTTCCCTCCATCCCTCTCTCTTCCCCCCCCATAAACTTAATTGTCATTAATTGTCCTCATATCAAGATTGAGTACATAGGATTCATGCTTCTCCATTCTTGTGATGCTTTATTAAGAATAATATCTTCCACTTCCATCCAGGTTAATACGAAGGATGTAAAGTCTCCATTTTTTTTAATGGCTGAATAGTATTCCATGGTATACATATACCACAGCTTGTTAATCCATTCCTGGGTTGGTGGGCATTTAGGCTGTTTCCACATTTTGGCGATTGTAAATTGAGCTGCAATAAACAGTCTCGTACAAGTGTCCTTATGATAAAAGGATTTCTTTCCTTCTGGGTAGATGCCCAGTAATGGGATTGCAGGATCAAATGAGAGGTCTAGCTTGAGTGCTTTGAGGTTTCTCCATACTTCCTTCCAGAAAGGTTGTACTAGTTTGCAGTCCCACCAGCAGTGTAAAAGTGTTCCCTGCTCTCCACATCCACCCCAGCATCTGCAGTTTTGAGATTTTGTGATGTGGGCCATTCTCACTGGGGTTAGATGATATCTCAGGGTTGTTTTGATTTGCATTTCTCTAATATATAGAGATGAAGAACATTTTTTCATGTGTTTGTTAGCCATTCGTCTGTCATCTTTAGAGAAAGTTCTATTCATATCTCTTGCCCATTGATATACGGGATTGTTGGCTTTTTTCATGTGGATTAATTTGAGTTCTCTATAGATCCTAGTTATCAAGCTTTTGTCTGATTGAAAATATGCAAATATCCTTTCCCATTGTGTAGGTTGTCTCTTTGCTTTGGTTATTGTCTCCTTAGCTGTACAGAAGCTTTTCAGTTTAATGAAGTCCCATTTGTTTATTTTTGTTGTTGTTGCAATTGCCATGGCAGTCTTCTTCATGAAGTCTTTCCCCAGGCCAATATCTTCCAGTGTTTTTCCTATGCTTTCTTTGAGGATTTTTATTGTTTCATGCCTTAAATTTAAGTCCTTTATCCATCTTGAATCAATTTTTGTGAGTGGGGAAAGGTGTGGGTCCAGTTTCAGTCTTTTACATGTAGACATCCAGTTCTCCCAACACCATTTATTGAATAGGGAGTCTTTCCCCCAAGGTAAGTTCTTGTTTCGTTTATCGAAGATTAGGTGGTTGTAAGATGTTAGTTTCATTTCTTGGTGTTCAATTCGATTCCAAGTGTCTATGTCTCTGTTTTTGTGTCAATACCATGCTGTCTTGACCACTATGGCTTTGTAGTACAGAGTAAAATCTGGTATGCTGATGCCCCCAGCTTTATTTTTGTTACTAAGAACTGCCTTAGCTATAGGGGGTTTTTTCCGGTTCCATACAAAATGCAGAATCATTTTTTCCAAATCTTGAAAGTACGATGTAGGTACTTTGATAGGAATGGCATTGAATAGGTAGATTGCTTTGGGAAGTATAGACATTTTAACAATGTTGATTCTTCCCATCCATGAGCATAGTATGTTCTTCCATTTGTTAATATCCTCTGCTATTTCCTTTCTGAGGATTTCATAGTTTTCTTTATAGGGGTCCTTCACCTCCTTAATTAGGTATACTCCTAGGTATTTAATTTTCTTTGAAACTATGGTGAAGGGAGTTGTGTCCTTAATTAGCTTCTCATCTTGACTGTTATTGGTGTACACAAAGGCTACTGACTTGTGGACATTGATTTTATATCCTGAAACATTACTGTATTTTTTGATGACTTCTAGGAGTCTTGTGGTTGAGTCTTTGGGGTTCTCTAAGTATAAGATCATGTCATCAGCAAAGAGGGAGAGTTTGACCTCCTCTGCTCCCTTTTGGATTCCCTTTATTTCCTTGTCTTGCCTAATTGTATTGGCTAGAACTTCCAGCACTACGTTGAATAGTAAAGGTGACAGAGGACAACCTTGTCTGGTTCCAGTTCTAAGAGGAAAAGCTTTCAGTTTTACTCCATTCAGTAAAATATTGGCTGTGGGTTTGTCATAGATAGCTTCAATCAGTTTTAGAAATGTGCCACCTATGCCTATACTCTTCAGTGTTCTAATTAGAAAAGGATGCTGGATTTTATCAAATGCTTTTTCTGCATCTATTGAGAGGATCATGTGATCTTTATTTTTGCCTCTGTTAATATGGTGGATAACGTTTATGGACTTGCGTATGTCAAACCAGCCTTGCATCCCTGGGATGAAGCCTACTTGATCATGATGAATGACTTTTTTGATGTTAAGCCGTAATCTATTGGCTAGAATTTTGTTGAGGATTTTTGCATCTATGTTCATGAGTGAGATTGGTCTGAAATTCTTCTTTTTGTTTGGGTCTTTTCCTGGTTTTGGTATCAGGGTGATGTTTGCTTCATAGAATGTGTTTGGGAAGATTCCTTCTTCCTCAGTTTTTTAGAATAATTTCTGCAGTACAGGAATAAGCTCTTCCTTGAAGGTTTGATAGAATTCTGGAGTGAAGCCATCTGGACTAGGGCATTTTTTAGTTGGAAGCTTTTTTATTGTTTCTTTTATCTCAGTTCTTGAAATTGGTCTGTTCAGGAGCTCTATTTCTTCCTGGCTAAGTGTAGGGAGAGGGTGTGATTCCAAATATTGATTCATTTCCTTCACACTGTCAAATTTCTGGGCATAGAGTTTCTGGTAGTATTCAGAGATGATCTCTTGTATCTCTGTGGGATCAGATGTTATTTCCCCTTTATCGTTTCTAATTGAGGTTACTAGAGATTTTACTTTTCTATTTCTTGTTAGTCTGGCCAATGCATTATCTATTTTATTTATTTTTTCAAAAAACCAACTCCTTGTTTCATTAATTTTCTAAATGATTCTTTTGTTTTCAATTACATTGATCTCTGATTTGATTTTGGATATTTCTTTTCTTCTACTGAGTTTAGGCTTAGATTGTTCTTCTTTTTCTAATTCCATAAGATCTCTTGTGAGATTGTTGATGTGCTCTCTTTCTGTTTTTCGAATGCAGGCATCTAAAGCGATGAATTTTCCTCTCAAAACTGCTTTTGCAGTATCCCACAGGTTTTGGTAGCTTGTGTCTTCATTGTTGTTTTGCTCAAGAAAGTTAATGATTTCCTGTTTTATTTCTTCCTGCACCCATCTGTTGTTCAACAGAAGATTGTTTAATTTCCATGCCTTTGGGTGGGGTCGAGCATTTTTGTTAGAGTTGAGTTCCACCTTTAGTGCCTTATGGTCTGAAAAGATACAAGGTAAAATTTCAATTCCTTTGATTCTGTTGATATTTGTTTTGTGTCCCAGGATATGATCAATTTTGGAGAATGTTCCATGAGGTGATGAGAAGAATGTATATTCTTTATCTTTGGGGTGGAGTGTTCTATATGCGTCTATCAAGCATAGTTGTTCTAGGGTCTCATTTAAATCTCTTATATCTTTGCTTAATTTCTGTTTAGAGGATCTGTCCAGCTCTGTAAGTTGTGGGTTAAAGTCGCCTGTTATGATGGTATTATCAGATATCATATTGCTCAGACTGAGTAAGGTCTGCTTCAAGAATCTGGGAGCATTTAAATTGGGTGCATAGATATTTAGAATTGAAATGTCTTCTTGTTGTAGTTTTCCCTTGACCAATATAAAGTGACCATCTTTGTCTTTTTTGACTTTAGTTGCTTTAAATCCACATGTATCTGAAAATAAGATTGCAACTCCTCTTTTCTTCTGAATTCCATTTGCCTTAAAAATTGTCTTCCAACCCTTGACTCGGAGCTTTCATTTGTCTTTTGAAGCCAGGTGTGTTTCTTGCAGACAGCAAATGGATGGCTTGTGTTTTTTAATCCAGTCAGCCAATCTATGTCTCTTCAGTGGGGAATTCAAGCCATTAACATTTATGGAGATAATTGATAAATGAGGTAGTATTCTATTCATCTTATTTTGTGAGAGTCCATTGCTTAGTTTTATGTTTTGCATCAGTGTGGAGGTTAGGTTCTGTCCTTTGATTTCTGAGTTCTTACTTTGCTGCTGATCCATTGTGGTGTCAGTGTGCAGAACAGGTTGAAGTATTACCTGTAGAGCTGGTCTTGTTGTGGCGAATTTCCTCAATGTTTGTCTATCCGTAAATGATTTGATTTCTCCATCAATTTTGAAGCTTAGCTTAGCAGGGTACAGAATTCTGGGCTGGAAATTGTTCTGTTTAAGTAGATTAAAGGTAGATGACCATTGTCTTCTTGCTTGGAAAGTTTCATTAGAGAAGTCTGAGGTCACTCTGATGGATTTGCCCCTGTAGGTCAACTGGCACTTACTCCTGGCTGCTTGCAGAATCTTTTCTTTCGTCTTGACTTTGGACAGGTTCATCACAATGTGTCTTGGAGAAGTTCGGTTAGAGTTGAGGCGACCTGGGGTCCGATAGCCTTCTGAAAGCAGTGTGTCAGAATCTTTGGTGATATTTGGGAAATTTTCTTTTATAATATTCTCTAGTATGGCTTCCATTCCTCTGGGGCATTCTTCTTCCCCTTCTGGAATTCCTATGACTCGTATGTTGGAACGCTTCATAAAGTCCCATAATTCTGACAGTGAACGTTCTGCTTTCTCTCTCTTCTTTTCTGCCTCTTTTACTGTCTGAGTTAGCTCAAGATCTTTGTCTTCTACCTCTGAAATTCTTTCTTCTGCATGGTCTAACCTGTTGCTGATACTTTCCATTGCATCTTTAAGTTCCCTAATTGACTGTTTCAGTTCCTTCAGCTCTGCTATATCCTTTTTATATTCTTTATATTGTTCATCTCTATTTGATTCTGTTTTTGGATTTCCTTTTGTTTATTTTCCACTTTATTAGCAATTTCCTTCCTTGTTTCCATCATTTCTTTCATTGTTTTCAACATGTGTATTCTAAATTCCCTTTCTGTCATTCCTAACATTTCTTTACAGGTGGAATCATCTGCAGTAGCTACCTCATGGTCCCTTGGTGGGGTTGTTCTAGACTGGTTCTTCATGTAGCCTGGAGTTTTCTGCTGATTCTTCCTCATGAGTGATTTCTTTTATCTGTTTCCTTGCCCTCATTTTCCTTTCACTTCCTCTTGCTCTTTAAGTTCTTGTGCCTGTGGACTAAGGGTTACAGGACCAGAAGTGTGAGAAGGTTGAAGAGCAAAAAAGGGATGAAAGAAAGGAGGACCGAGTGATAAGAAAAAAAGAAAGATAGAGAAAGGAGAGGGGGTGGGTATAAGGAATATTGACAAACAGAAGAGAGGCACAGAAAGACGGAGACAGGGCAATATAGGTGTACAGTAGGGTACTTTGACACAACCTTAAAAAACCCCACCTTCTGGGGGTGCCCAGTTGGGTCGTTCCCTTGAGGTCAGCGGCTCTTTGCTAACCTGATCAGACACAGTACCCCACCACCACCAAGTAGAGAAGAAAGACAAAAATGCTATAAATCAAACCAAAACAAGCAAACAGAAAACTTTATGGGGAGAAAATTGGGTGAAAAACCAAATGATAGCGTTAGAAACACTAGCAAAAATGAAGTTCTAGTTATTAAAAAAGGCAGCAATGGGAAATTATAATTAAACTAGAAAAATTGAGAAAGAAAAAGGGATCTGTGTGGAAAAGATTGAAATTAAAAAACAAAAGAACATCAACAACGTCAAAATAAACAAAAAAAAACAACCAAACAAAAAAAAAGAAAAAAATACACAACCCAAAACAAAGCAGTTTGTATATGTTATTGAATATTGTCTGGGCAACACGTGGTCTTCTGGGGTATGAGATGTTAATCACAGTTCTGATATGACTGGAGGGTGCTGATTTCTCAAACCCCAGCAGGTAGACACCCTAAATCTCTCTTCAGCCCACTTAAAAGGCACTTTGAACTTGTAAACTTGCTGAGCAGAAGCTTTCCCAGCTTTCTCGCTGGAATCACTGCTGAAGTGGCTATCCACTTACCCAGTGTGCCAAAACCGGTCTCACTCTGCCCCTGAGGGTTAGGGCTGCAAGGCGGCTCAGACCCCACCCTTAGGCTACTTGGTTGCTAGGTTACCAGCTCCCACCCATTTCTAGCTGTGCGACCCTGAGGGTGGAGCTTGCCGGGGCTTATCACTGACAATGGTTCCGTGTGATCCACCGCCAAACACTATTAGCTCTGTCTGGCTCAGCGGCTCAGACTGGG
Source organism: Nycticebus coucang (assembly GCF_027406575.1). Lineage (NCBI taxonomy): Eukaryota > Metazoa > Chordata > Mammalia > Primates > Lorisidae > Nycticebus > Nycticebus coucang. The sequence goes on from NC_069792.1 coordinate 37,576,564, forward strand.
GCCCTAGACAACGGGCCAAAGTTCTCCGCACTCCTGCTCAGGCCTTCCCCAAGGCAGTTCAACTCAGTGCCAAGACCAAGGACATCAAAACAGTTCACAGGTAAGGCCTTTCTGGTTTGCAGTCTCGCTGCTACTGAACTTACAGTTGTGGGCGGGTTTAGATGGATTGAACCCACGCGACCACTTGCCAGTTTTCCACTGTTTTAGTCCTCCTCTTGGGGTCCAGAAGTCTCTCGCTGACTCCCTGTATCCTCATAGGAGTGATGATAGGCGGTTCCCACAAGCCAGAGATGCCTGGAGTCCTATCTCTCCAGACTCACGGCACCCAGATGCAAGGAAGCTGTTACTCGGCTGCCATCTTGCTCCACCTCCTCCTGGAAATATTCTTAAGTTTGTCACTTTGTTAGTGATCCCTTTTCTCCAAGATAAATAATACTGATGAAACTGCTAATATTGATTTTTTATAATTCTAATAATTTTGTTGTTTTTACAAATCTTCTCTTTTCAATAAACCTTTTACTGATCCCACTGGGGTCCACTCAGATGTGGGTAAACATATTCTTTTGCACACAGGGGATAGATTGTTTACATGGCTGCCAGTCATTTTGTTGTGGTGTCTGTCAGCATGCCTTTAGTAGATGGATGCTAAATTAAAGTAGAATTTCCATTTATTCCATTGCCAAATTTCTCCTACGATGAATGGATAGACAACACATAGACACCAATGTTAACTACATATCATTACAGGACTCTTCTTTTGCCTCTCCTAACACACCTGGGTATCAAAAACCTTCACATTGGAATTTTACTACTTGAAGTAGGATGCAGTGATTCACTGTCAGTTTTCCCCCTCAGGTTCTGTGATTATTCACATGAACTTTAAAATTGAGTGCTAATTGAATTTGGCTCAGGATACCCATACATTGTGTTCTTCTTCAAGCAATGTTAAATAACAAATATTTGTCTATTTAGACTTGCTTTGTTGCAGAATCTTAAAAACAGTGTGGAACAGATATTACTTAATTGTATTTTCAGGGCAGTATATTTAGGTTTTTCTCCAATTCAGATGTTAAAACATACATGCATATTAAATTTAAGAAATCAGGATAGCAACAAAGGTTTTATGGATGGTAGAAAATCATCTCAAATTTTACCAATCTGTTGACTCCCCAGAAACTTAATGGTCAGTACAATTAAGTTTTTATCACTTTTTACTTCTCATAGAAAAGTTAGTTGACAGTTAATTCAACCTAAGAGAAAAACTGCTAAAGAGAAGTCTTTCTTTAAGAATTTCTAACACTATACAAAAATATATGTACACATAATAAAAGAAGTAAATTGTAGATCCTGAAATATATAAACCTAATTAGTCCTTAAGGTAATAGGAGAAGAGTAAAGGAAGTCACTGTTCCTTAACAAGCTCTAATTTAATCAAACACACTTTAATGATATCAAAATTATAAGGGGTTTTACATTTGTAACCTCTTATCCCCTTGTATTGCCAAAGAACACTCAAAGGAAGAGACAGGAATTTGAACTAATTAGAGGACATACTAATTACTGTGTTGATATTTCAGCACAACCTGCTCACCAATCAATAACAAGAGTTCAAGTGAATGCCTACAGTTTCATGTCACTTAAAAAATCTCTGTTAATTTTCAAAGTAACATGTAGCAACCTCATAGGTTGCCTATGGCCTTATTAATTTGCAGCAAAACATCTCTAATGCATTTATTCAAAAGTTTTTGTTATTAAAAAGAGGGTATATAAAGATCTTGGACTTTAAAACACACGGGAAGTCTTTATATGTCAGCCTTGACACTTTAGTTTATGACCTCCAGGTGACCCTTGGGACTGACACAGTATTTGGTTTTGTGCTTTTCTTCCTGGGGAAGTATCTAGTACTGACCTTTCTCCAGCTTTTATTGCCTAATCACTGGTTTAGAACAATATTTATCTTTAGATAGGCATATACCAATTAACCTCAAGTATTCAGAGCAAAGCTGATACTTTTCATAAGTTAGAAATTCTGAGTACTTGGATTTAGCTTTAGAATGACATTAGATCTTGTACAGACTGATATATGACTTGTCTAGTTTTTACTTGTAGATGAGGATTCTAGAAGAAACTCCATAAAATTCCTGTATATGGAACTAAAAAAACAAAACAAAAACAAACAAACAAAAAAAACACCATGCCCCTCCTCCAACAACCATCACCACACAATTAACTTCCCCTTCATCTTCAAAAAAAGCAAATTAAAATGTGAAATTGCATAATGTAGTGGACCTTGAAATAAAACTCTGAAGCCAAGAAACTTCAGTCATAATTCCAGTTGACTAACTTATTAGAGGAATGAAATGGCATAAGATATTTAACTCATGGGAGTAATAGAGCAGACCTCTAAGATAATTATAAAATCTTCATTAGATAAATTACACTTGCAAAAATTTTGTAAGAAATTATTTTTAAAAAATTCTGCCAGGTTGATGTTTCCATATAAATAATATGGAAGGAAGATTAATATGTCTGGTGGACTGTCTCAAAAAAGGTAATTAAAGCTTTTGTGTATGCTATTTCTACACTTAATTCTTATAGAAGGAGGCTGAAAAAAGAAGTACATTTTAAAATAACTTTTAAGTAGTTGTCCAGTGGCAATGAGAAACCAAAGAATCTATTTGCTTTCTCCGTTTTAAAATATTCGTTGTAATTATCATCTCTTGAAAAATTAATGTTGCAAGCAAAGAGCTGAAATTAGCATGTACCATAATGAGTGGCCCTTAACTTATTCATTCCTAAACACCTACTGTATATCTACTCGTGCCAGTCATTGTTCTAGGCACTGGGACTACAAGAGCAATGCAATAAAACAGTTATCCTTGCCAAGTAGAACTTATATTCTAGTGGCAGGAGACAGACAATTATATAATATTTAAATTATAATCTATGTATTTATGACTAAACACATATACTTCCATATTTTACATATATATAGTATATAGTTACATACGGATATATACCTAAAAGTTAAAAAGTAAAAATGAAGGTTAAAAGTATAGTAGTGAATTAGAAAGGCCAGTAAAATAAATAAGGTAATCAAATGAAACACTCAATACCATTCACAATAATTACAAAAAAAGTAAATACGTAGGAATATAGTTAATCAAGGAAGTAAAAACAGGTAACACAAACAAATGGGAAAATATATCATGCCTATGGATGAGTAGAATCAACATTGTTAAATGTTCACACAACTGAAAAGTGAATTACAGATTCATTGTGATCCCCATCAAAATACAAATGTTATATTTTGCAGATCTAGAAAAAACATAATTCAATACTTTCTTTGGGATCAGAAAAGAGTCCAAATAGCCAAACCATTCCTAAGCAATGGGAAGAAATCAGGAGGTGTCACATTACCAGACTTCAAGGCTATAGCTAAACAGCATAGTTTGCACAAAAATAGAGACATAGACCAATGGAACAGCATAGAAAACCCATATATAAAACTATCCACATACAGATGCATGCAGTGGCTCCTGCCTATAATCCCAGCACTGTGGAAGGCTGAGGAGGGAGAATTGTTCGAGCTTAGGAGTTCAAGACTTGCCTGAGCAAGAGTGAAACCCGGACTCCTAAAAAAAAACGAAAAACCCAGCCGGGCTCTGTGGCGAGCACCTGTAATCCCAGTGGCTTTCAGAGGCTGCGGCAGTGGGATGCCCACAGCCCAAGTCTGAGGTTGCAGTGAGCTATGACAACATTGCACTCTGCTCAGGGTATAGGAAGAAACTCTGTCCAAAAAAAAAAAAAAATCTATTCACTTACAGCCAATTGATCTTTAACAAAATAGACAACAATATACACTCTGGAAAAGAGGTTCAATTCAATAAATGGTGCTGAGAGAATTGGATAACCACAATGAAACAGGATCTATATCTCTTACCACTCACTAAAATTAATTCCAGATGGATAAATGTAAGGCATGAAACCATGAGAATGTTATAAGAAAATATTTTTTACAAAACCTTCTAAATATCAGCCTAAACAACAAAATTATGATGAAGACCTCGATGGCAATCATGGCAACAACAAAAATAAATAAATGAGACTTGAATAAGTTAAAATGCTTCTGCACAGCTGGGAATATAACCAACCGAGCAAACAGAAAAGCTACAGAATGGGAGAAAATATTCGCAAACCTTATATCCAATGAAGAGTTTGAAACCAGAGTCTACAAAGAACTCAAGAAAATCAGTAAAAAAAAAAAAAAAAAAAAAGAAAACCATTAAATTATTTTTTTGTCTTTTTTAGACAGAGTCTCACTATGTCATCCTCAGTAGAGTGCCGTGGCATCACAAGTCATAGCAAACTCAAACTCTTAGGCTTAAGGGTTTCTCTCACCTCTGCCTCCCAAGTAGCTGGGACTATAAGAACCCACCACAATGCCTGGATATTTTTTTTTTTTTGTTGTTGTTTGTAGCTGTCATTGTTTTGGCTGGTCCGGGCTGGGTTAGAACCCACCAGCCTCAGTGTATGTGGTGGGTGCCCTACCCACGGAGCTATTGGTGCCACCCAAAGTGGGCAAATTATTTTTCTTCATTTCTTTTTTTTAATTATTGTTAAATCATAGCTGTGTACATGTGGCCCCACCTATTACCCTCTCTCCACCCAAACCTCCCCCTCCCTTCCCCTCCCTTGGTCCTTTCCCCACATTCTTGTGTTATAGTTGGGTTATACCCTTCATATGAAAGCTATAAATTAGCTTCATAGTAGGGCTGAGTACATTGGATAATTTTTCTTCCATTCTTGAGATACTTTGCTAAGAAGAATATGTTCCAGCTCCATCCATGTAAACATGAAAGAGGTAAAGTCTCCATCTTTCTTTAAGGCTACATAATATTCCATGGTATACATGTACCACAATTTGTTAATCCATTCATAGGTCGATGGGCATGTGGGCTTCTTCCATGACTTAGCAATTATGAATTGGGCTGCAATAAACATTCTGGTACAGATGTCTTTCTTATATTGTGTTTTTGGTCTTCCTTCCTATACCTAGTAAAGGAATTATAGGATGGAATGGCAGGTCTATTTTTAGATCTCTAAGTATTCTCCAAACATCCTTCCAAAAGGAACGTATTACTGTGCATTCCCACGAGCAGTGTAGAAGTGTGCCCTTGTCTCCACATCCATGCCAACATCTCTGGTTTTGGGATTTTGTTATGTGGGCTACTCTTACTGGGGTTAGGTGCTATCTCAAAGTAGTTTTGATTTGCATTTCTCTGATGATTAAGGATGATGAGCTTTTTTTCATATGTCTGTAGATCATGCATCTGTCTTCTTTAGAGAAGTTTCTATTCAAGTACCTTGCCCACCCTGAGATGGGATCACTTGTTCTTTTCTTGCTAATATGTTTGAGTTCTCTGTGGATTCTGGTGATTAAACCTTTACAAAGGTATAACCTGCAAATATTTTCTCCCATTCTGAGGGCTGTCTTCTTGCTTTATTTACTAGGTTCTTGGCTGTGCAGAAGCTTTTTAGTTTGATCAGGTCCCAGTAGTGTATTTTTGATACTGCTTCAATTGCCTTGGGAGTCCTCCTCATAATATTCACCCAGCGTGATTCCTTCAAGAGCTTTCCCTGCACTTTCTTCTAGTATTTTTGTAGTTTCATGTCTTAAGTTTAAATCTTTTATCCAGTGAGTCTATCTTAGTTAAAGGTGAAAGGTGTGGGTCCAGTTTCAGTCTTTTACATATCGCTAGCCAGTTCACCCAGCACCATTTGTTAAATAGGGAATCTTTTCCCAAATGAATGTTTTTAACTGGTTTCTCAAAGATCAAATAACGGTAAATAGCTGGGTTCATCTCTTGGTTCTCTAGTCTGCTCCAGACATCTACTTCTCTGTTTTTGTGCCAGTACCATGCTGTTTTGATCATTATCGATTTATAGTACAGGCTCAGGTCTGGTAGCATGATTCCTACTGCTTTGTTTTCATTTCTGAGTAATGTCTTGGCTGATTCGATGTTTTTTCTGATTCCATGTAAAATGAAGTATTATTTTTTCAAGATCTTTAGAATATGACAATGGAGCTTTAATAGGAATTGCATTAAAATTATATATTGCTTTGGGTAGCATAGACATTTTAACAACGTTGATTCTTCCCAGCCATGAGCATGGTATATTTTTCCATTTGTTAACATCTTCAGCTATTTCTTTTTTTAAAGTTTCACAGTTCTCTTCATAGAGATCTTTCACATCCTTTGTTAGATAAACTCCAAAACATTTCATCTTTTTTGGCATTTTTTTTGGCTTGGCTATTGTTGGCATACATAAAGGCTACAGATTATGGGTGTTGATTTTGTAGCCTGAGACATTGCTGTATTCCTTCATCACTTCTAAAAGTTTTGTAGGAAAATGCCTGGTGTTTTCCAGATATACGATCATATCATCTGCGAAGAGTGAAAGTTGAATCTCTTCTGACCCTATGTGGATACCCTTGATCACCTTTTCTTTTCTAATTGTAATGGCTAAAACTTCCATTACAATGTTAAAGAGCAATGGAGACAATGGGCAACCTCGCCTGGTTCCTGATCTAAGTGGAAATGATTTCAATTTAACTCCATTCAATACGACATTGGTTTGCTGTAGATGGCCTCTATCAGTTTAAGAAATGTCCCTTCTATACCAATTTTCTTAAGTGTTCTGATCATGAAGGGATGCTGGATATTATCAAAAGCTTTTTCTGCATCAATTGAAAGAATCAGATGGTCTTTATTTTTTAGTTTGTTTATGTGCTGAATTACATTTATAGATTTATGTATATTGAACCAGCCTTGAGACCCTGGGATAAATCCCACTTGGTCATGGTGTATAATTTTTTTGATGTGTTGTTGGATTCTGTTTGTTAGGATCTTATTTAGTATTTTAGCATCAATATTCATTAGTGATATTGATCTGTAATTTTCTTTTCTTGTTGGGTCTTTCCCTGGTTTGGGGATCAAAGTGATGTTTGCTTCGTAGAATGTGTTGGGTAGTTTTCCTTCTTTTTCTATATTTTGGAAGAGGTTTAGTAGTATAGGTACTAGTTCTTCTTTAAAGGTTTGGTAGAATTCTGATGTAAAGCCATCTGGTCCTGGGCTTTTCTTTTTAGGGAGATTTTGTATAGTTGATGCTATTTCAGAACTTGATATAGGCCTGTTCAACATTTCCACTTCATTCTGGCTAAGTCTTAGTAGGTGACATACTTCCAAGTATCAGCCTATTTCCTTCAGATGTTCGTATTTCTGAGAGCAAAGTTTCTTGTAATATTCGTTAAGAATTTTTTGAGTTTCTAAGAGGTCTGTTATTATTTCATCCTTCCATTTCTGATTGATGAAATTAGAGATTTTACTTTTTTTTCCTTGTTAGGTTGGCCAAAGGTTTATCTTTTTTATTGATCTTTTCAAAAAACCAATTTTTGTATTTATTGATCTGTTGTATAATTCTTTTGTTTTCAATTTCGTTTAATTCTGCTCTGATTTTGGTTACTTCTTTTCTTTTGCTGGGTTTGGGGTGGAGTGTTCTTCCTTCTCCAGTTGCTTGAGATGTCCCATTAAGTTATTAACTTCCACTCTTTTCCTTTTTTCAAGGAAGGCTTGCAGGGCTATAAATTTTCCCTTTAGGACGGCTTTTGTAGTATCCCAGAGGTTCTGATTAGTGTCTTCAATGTTGTTTCATTCCAAAAATTTGGTGATTTTTTTTTTAATCTCGTCTATAACCCTTCAGCATAAAGTTATTTACCTTCCATGTTTTTGTATGGGTATGCATATTCCTGTTGTTATTGAGTTCAACTTTTATTCCATGATGGTCTGAGAAGATGCAAGGAATAATTTCTATTTTTTAAAATTTGCTGAGGTTAGATTCATGGCCCAGAATGTGGTCGATTTTGGAGTATGTGCTATGGGCTAATGAGAAGAATGTGTATTCAGTTTTGTTGGGATTAAATGTTCTGTTAAATCCAGACATTGAATGGTTACGTTTAAATCTAAAATTTGTTTGCTTAGCTTCTTTTTGGAGGATCTATTCAGCACTGCTAAAGGGGAGTTAAAATCTCCAACTACTATGGAACTGGAGGAAATCAAGTTGCTCATGTCTGTTAGAGTTTCTCTTATAAATTGAGGTGCATTTTGGTTGGGTGCATAAATATTAATAATTGAAATCTCATCATATTGAGTATTACCTTTAACAAATATGAAGTGTTCATCCTTATCCTTCCTCATTTTGGTTGGTTTGAAGCCTATTGTATCTGCAAATAGGATTGCAATGCCTGCTATTTTCTCCTTTCCATTTGCCTGGAGTATAGATGACCATCCCTTCACCTTCAGTCTATATATGTCTTTTAAGGTAAGATGAGATTCTTGTATGAAGCAGATATCTGGTTGAGTTTTTGTATCCAGTCAGCCAACCTGTGCCTCTTTAGAGGACAATTTAAACCGTTCACATTAATTGAGAATATTGATAAGCCTTTTGAGAATCCAGTGGACATTTTTAATCCTTTTACAACTGTGGAAGTTAGAATTTGATCAAAATTTTCTGGGTGAGTTTACTTTTGTGGTGGAGGATTACGCAGGTCTTTATGGAGGACAGGTCTGAGAATATCCTGTAGAGTTGGTTTAGTTATGCCAAATTTCTTCAACATGCGAATGTCATTAAAGTATTTAATTTCTCCATCATAAATGAAAGTCAGTTTAGCTGGGTACAGGATCCTGGGTTGAAAGTTATTTTGTTTTAGGAGATGAAAAGTCAGTGACCATCCTCTTCTAGCTTGAAAGGTTTCAGCAGAGAGATCTGCAGTTATTCTAATATTCTTGCCCTTGTAGGTGATGGTTTTCTTTCTTCTGGCTGCTTTTAGAATTTTCTCCTTCATATTAAGTTTAGTGAAATTGATTATGATGTGTCTGGGGGATGTCTTATTTGGGTTGAGTCATGCTGGAATTCTGAAATTGTCTGCTATCTGAATTTCAGAATCTCTATGCATGTCTGGAAAGTTCTCTTTCATAGTATCATAAAGAAGAGACTGTGTGCCTTGTGAAGCCACTTCGTTGCTTTCAGAGAGCTCTATTAGATGAATATTGCTTTTCTTCGAATTATCCCAGAGCTCTGTGAGAGAGTGATCTGTTTTTTCCCTCCATTTCTCTTCCTTTTTGAAAGTTTGGGAGCCTTCAAAAGCTTTGTCTTTAATGTCAGAAATCCTTTCTTCTGCTTGCTCCATTCTGTTGCTGAGGGATTCTACTGTGTTTCTCAGATCTTTGAGGGCTGCAACTTCTTGTCTCAATGTGTCAAAATCTTTGATCATTTGGTCTTTGAATTCGTTGAATTCTTGAGACATCTTTTGGGTTACTGCTTGGAATGCTAATTCTATCTTATTTGCTATCCAGATTGTGAATTCGATTTCTGACATCTCAGCTATTTGTTTGTGCATGGGATCTTGTGCTGTGTGTGCCCCATTGATCCTTGGGGAGTTGATCTACTCTGATTATGCATATTTACAGAGTTTTTCTGTTGATTTTGCCTCATGTTTGTTTTTCAGTGTTACCTCTGTCCATCCTCAGAGTTGTGGAGGTGTCTCTCTAAGATTAGACCCCTGAAGAATCACTCTATTGTTGCTGGATCTTTGTAGGAAGTGACCCAGTGTAGCTCCTCTGTGGCTGCCCCAGCCAGGGAGTTTTGTTTGTGGGAGCAGCTCCAGAGTGTCACACACCCAGATACAGTAACAGGGTAGGAGGTGGTGCACATGGTTCTGGAAGTATTTGGCACCCTGTGAGTTTGGCACAGATATCCCAAGGCTCCATCCATCTCTGGTCAGGAGAAGGGCTCTGCGCAGAAGCAGGGAGAGCTCCGGAGAGCTCGTGGCTACCATAGTTTCTGGCCAGACAAGTGGGCCAATGTGGAGGAAGGGAGGGTATGGGAGGGATGATGCGGGGATGCGCCGCTCCCAGATTTCAGTGCTTAGGACTAGCATGTGCGGGTCACAAGTTGTGGCGCTGCTTGTACGGAAGTCTGGGGAGGTTCAGGTCGTGGGTTGTGGGTCATGGAGCTGCTCATTTGGAGCTTCTGGCAGGCACGGGCTGCAGGTCACAGCGCCCCTCATACACTGGTCCGGGCAGGTGTGGGTCGTGGGTCACAGCGCTGCTCGTACAAAGGTCCTGGCGGGCACAGGTCACGGGTCTTGGTGCCGCTTGTACAGAGGTCCAGTTTGGTGCAGGTTACCGGTCACAGCATTGCTCGTATGGAGGTCTGGGCTGGCACGGATCATGGGTTGTGGGTCACGGTGCTGCTCTTACAGCTGTCCGGTGGGTTGCAGGTCACAGGTCGCGTATTGTGTGTCACACGGCTGCAGATGGTGTCCGGTGGCTCAGCTCTGCCCCCTGAGTCTCTTGCTGTTGGGGGAAGGCTTGTTCCAGCAGATTGGGGGGCACTGCTCAAGAACTTCCTCCCTCAGTTTCAGCAGGGGTTAAGCTTCTGGTTCATCAGATAAGTGGGGAAGGGCATACTGGAGTTTCAGAATGGCAGGGTAGATCTTAGTTCAATATTTCCACCTAGCAAGAGAGTGTTCAGAGTCATGGCAAGGTCCCTCTGAGGAAGTAGTCCCCACTTCCCACAGCACTCACCTGTGGGTTGAGGCAAGAGGTCCACAGTTCACCACTTGTCTGTAGAGAACCCGCAGGAGCAAACAAAGAGAGAAAAGAAAGGAGACAGAAAAACAAAGTAAAACCACAGCTTTCTTGGGGGAGGGGATGGACACTTCTCCTTCCAGATCAATTTTATACCTAAAGCTTGGTTTCTTGGAGTCGCAGCTTGCCTTAGCAGAGGTGACCTGCATTTATCATCTCCCTCTCTCAGCCAGGCTCCCAGTCTTAAACTTAATTGGGCTGTTTCTGGAAATTATCTTTCCTTTCGGACAGGAGCCTCCCTTGGAAGCTGCTCTCAGTTGGCCATCTTGCCTTTCCCCCAAGTGGGCAATTTTTTTAACAAACGTTTTTCAAAAGAATATTAAAAAATGGCCAATCAACATGGGAAAAAATGCTCAATGTCACCTATCAACAGGAAAATATAAATTGAGGGTTTACCTCAATGGGGTATCATCTTTCTCTAGCTAGAATGGCTTTTATTAACAATTCCAGAAATAATAGAAGCATGCTGGCTGGGATGCAGAGAGAAACGCTTATACACTGTTGGTGGAAAAGTAAATTAGTACAATTTCTATGAAAACATTATGGAGATTCTTCATAGAACTAAAAGTGCACCTATCATTTCATCCAGCAATCCCACTAATGAGTATTTACACCAAGGACAAGAAATCATTTTATGAAAAAGTCACTTGAATTCAAATGTTTATTGAAGCACAATTAACAATCACAAAGATGTGGAATTAACCTAATTCATGAGTGGATTAATGAAATGTGGTGTATGTACACTATGAAATACTCCTTAGCCTTGAAGAAAGATGAATAAAGGCATTTTAAAAATAATTGGATAGAAATGGAGACCATTATCCTAACTGAAGTATCTAAAAAATGGAAAGACAAATGCCACTTGTACTCACTATGAAATTGGTACTAACTAATGAAATGTATCTCCCTAGGGGGAAGTAAAATGCAGTGAAATTAAGCAAGGGCAAAAGGGTAGGAGAGGATTGACAAAAACCCACCTCACAGATACAATGAATGCTATCTGGGTGACAGACAGGCACATTTACAACACTAACTCAAACATATCAAAGGCAGTCCATGTAACCAAAAGCATTTGTCCCCCATGTTATTTTGAAATACTAAATAAATAAATAATATATTCAAGGTAGTCCTCACTGAGAAGGTAAAATTTGAGAAAAGATTTGCAATAGTATTTTAATATTGCTTCGGATAATGAATAAAGAGACCATGGCAGAAAAAGGTGACAAAATCTTTTCATGATCATGAAATGTCCAATTACTTGAGTAGGTCAAGCTTGTACAAGTACATGAACTTTAATTTTGACAAATACCAAAAACTTTCAAACAAATATTTATAATAAAACATCAGTGAAGTTTGAAATTTTCTGCATTTGTAAGTATCACATTTGACAGAAATTGTTACATAGTGTCCTTTTGAGATTTTCCATCATTTCTGTACCTACCATTCTATCTACAGATTATTTTATTTGAGACCATGAGGAGTTATCAAAAAAATTAATTGAAATAGGAACTACACATATTTTTGCACATATTTACATTTAATCAATAATGTAGGACCTATAGCTGAGTCTAAGGCAATGCTAGACTTCACCAAGGAAGTAGAGCCTTGTGATGGATCTATTATTTCTGCTGGTTGCCTTTATGAATTCTTCCCATGGTGAGATTGGTCTCTGAAGTGTTTATCAAGGCACTTATTTCTACTCACAATCAAGAGCTTGAATACATTTTCCTGAATCCTTTTATCAGTCAGTTGCTATATGAGTTATTACCTCCACTAGAGTCGATTACAAGCTGAATGCCTGCTTCCTTACCTATGAATAGAAAATGTCTCCTCCAGAACTTATTCTGCCATTTCTATGAATTAGAAATATTGAATTCGAGGAGGAGGAGACAAGATGGCTGACTGAAGCCAGCTATCCACAGAGGCTCCCATCCAGAAGGAGAGTTAAAGGACAAAAACTCAGCAAGTAACCTGGTGGATTTGAGCTGCACTAAGAGAGAAGGTTGAAGAACTCACGTCAACCCCACTGAGGCGAGCTGCGACCACAAGGATACAAACAAAAGGTACAAAATCCATCACCAAGCGGATAGGAGTCACCCTCCCCCATGAAAACAGCTCGGAGTCCCAACAAACAATCAGAAAGAGTTCAAAGGCCCTCCCACTACACTCCATGGGAGAGACCCTGTAAAAACAGGACCTACCTCCCCTACTAGGGTGCCACAGTGTCCTCCTGCCAGGCATACAACTTTATAAAACTGTATATAGTCTCTACCTGGAATTCTGAGCTCCCAGCACTCCTCTCCATTCACACTGAGGTCTAGAGGCCAGTCCCCCAGGAGTTCAGAGTCTTGGGTGATTTCTCAAGGGGTGTGGATGGTGCCTGGACTGCAGCTGGTCAGCGCTGGCTGTGGGGCATGGGAGCGAGAAGAGCATGGTCGGTGGAGAGGGGATTGAACCAGAGTGGTGGTTCCCTGAGGCACAGTGTGACAGCCGTCTTTTGGTGACAATACGACCAGGCATAAAACTGTGCAAAACTGTGTGTGTTCTCTTCCCACAACTCTGGGCTCCCAGCGCTCCCCTCTGCTCTCATTCCAAGGTCTGGAGGCCTGTCTCCCAGGAGTCCAGACTCTTGGGCGATTGTTCGAGGTGTAGAGACAGTGCCAGGGCTGCAGCCGGTCAGTGCAGACTCTGGGGCGTGGGAGCGAAGACAGGACGGTTGGCCAGAAGGGAGCTGCACCGGAGCAGCGGTTCCTTGAGGAATAAAACAACAGCCCTCTTTTGCTAGCAATATGGCTCATTACCGAATATTCTGAAGCCAAACCCAATGTCTCCCAAGGCAACCAGAGACTGTGAGTATAGGATTTGCCTGAGGCAACGCCAAAGTGCAAACTGGGGAAACTCCCTGGATGGGGCTGACCCGGAGGTCCACTTTACTGAAACTAAGATGCACCTAGTCCTCAGGGGATCGTCAGCCTATGGACAATACAAGAGCAAAGACAAGCTGATTTGGAACTCAATTCAGCTTCTCTTCTGCAGGGGACCGCAAAGTTGTTCTGTTCTATTATGTCAGTAACATTAATCAGGGGCAAGACTGGACATGAGTGAAAAGCCCCCAACCTTCATCAAGCACTTGAGGTTGTCAGGCCTCACCTCCTCCTACTAGAGAGAGGCAGAACGCAGTGGCCTGGCAGACTTCCTTGTGATTCAGGCAAGTGCAAACTCCTGGAGTACCGGTTCCTACAGACAACTGAGTCAGGCAACTGCAGGACTATCATTGACTAGGTGTGACAGCTGGTGCAAGGTGGGGAAAGAGGAATCAACCTTCCCATACTGATCTATTGGCTGGGTGGATCCTCCTGACTCTATGCAGCACTGGAGCTAGCCACACCAGAGTAGTCACCAGACCCATGTGATCCAGTTCCCAGAGACCTCTTAAACTCTCTCACCCAAGACAGGTGCAGACTGAGACAATTGATTTGGACCTTTTGAATTGAACCAATCGCCTGTGGACAAATCAGGTGGTTCCCTGGGAGCACGGTGGTAGGAAAATATTATTTTCCTTTTCCAATTGTTTGCCTGTGGGGGGCGGGTGACTTAATTGCTGATATTTCTCCATGGCTGAGACTTCAATCCAGAGTATCTGTTTCACTAGGGTGGAACAGAAACCAGCCGAAAAAAAGACAGAACAATTTAGCCCAACCACACCAGACAGGGCCCCAGTTTCCCAAGTCACAACACTGTACAGGCCCCTCGACAAAGCCCCAGGGGAAAAAATCAAAGGGAGTAAAACAACCATAGGAAGGAATCAGTGGAAAAGCTCTGGTAACATGAATAACCAGAATAGATCAACCCCACCACCACACGAAGGAAAGATATGGCAGATGCAATTGAAGATCCCATTCATAAACAACTGGCTGAGATGACAGAAATCGAATTCAGAATTTGCATGCAGACAAGATTAATAAAGTGGAAATAGGAATGCGAGTAGAAATTCAAAAGTTGTCTCAAGAATTTAACAAATTTAAAGACAAAACCGCCAAAGACTTAGACACACTGAAGCAAGAATTTGCAGCCCTCAAAGATATGAAAAATACAGTAGAATCCCTCAGCAACAGAATGAACCAAGCAGAAGAAAGGATTTCTGACATTGAAGATAAAGCCTTTTAACGCTCCCAAACTCTCAAAGACGAAGAGAAATAGAGAGCAAAAATGGATCATTCTCTCAGAGAGCTCTGGGATAATTCGATGAAGGTCAATATCCGAATCATTGGAGTCCCAGAAAGAGATGAAGTGGCCTCTCTGGGCACCAGAGGCCCTTCTGTATGAAATTATGAAAGAGAATTTCCAAGACATGCCTACAGTTCTGAAATTCAGCGAGCAGAGAGCTTCAGAACCCCAGCACGACTCAACCCCAATAAGACATCCCCCAGGCATATCATAATTAACTTCGCTAAAGTTAATTTGAAGGAGAAAATTCTCAAAGCTGCCAGGACACAGAAAACAATTACCTTCAGAGGGAAGAATATTACAATGACTGCAGATCTCTATGCTGAAACTTTTCAAGCCAGAAGAAGGTGGTCATCGACTTTCAGTCTCCTAAAGCAAAATAACTTTCAACCCCAGATCTTGTATCCAGCTAGACTGAGTTTCATGTATGATGGAGAAATTAAACACTTTAATGACATTCATATGTTGAAGAAATTTGCCATAACCTGCCGCGGACCGCCGAGTCGATGGGCCTCAGTCCGAGGGAGATCAGGGAGAACGGAGCAGGTTGGTTGAGAGGTCGACGCAGGAAAATGACAGACTGCCACACAGCATGTGATGAAGGAAGCAGCTGCAAATTTTACTGAGAGTATATGTTGGTATTTATACATTTTCTTTCCAAGGTTCAAACAATGTAATCTTTATTTTGCTTATGTTTGTAAATTATCTTTGTGTCTGCATATGCGGTTTATCATGCATTACATGTTTTCAAGGTTTTGCTCTCTGGAGGGAGGTGATTTATCAGTAACACCTGCTTACTCCTTCTTTTCTCAGGAATGTCAAGGTTTGTGACTTTTCTTAGCCCTGCAATTTTTTTTCTTAGTTTCTTATAATTTCTTTTAAAAACAGCTGAACATATTCTTTTACGTATAATGCTTGACTACTTCTATATATATTTTCTATATTTTTACTCTTATTAGTAACTATACTTTGATTCATAATTAATTGTTTGTTAAACATTAAACTACTCTATTGATTTGTATTACATATGAAAATTAGTGAAGCAAGATGTTTTTCTAAGTAAAGTTTTACTGCAGGTGGTGATAGTGCATGTCGTGTTGGAACATCTTCTTTGCTGTGCCTGTATTGTCTCAAGTCACTGACATTTATGGTAGGGACGTGCTGTTGACCAGGCTTACTTGGAGCCACTGAGTCTGACACATCTATTCTTGCTGTGCTTAATCTGGATCAGTAAACCACTGTGTTTATTCTTAAAATCTTATAGATTGTTTCGACAAGACAGACAGGTATTCAACAGAACATAAAGGTTTCTTAATAATATGCCATGTTCCTCATGAGATTGCGTTAAAAAACAGCATGCTAGGCAACATTTCTATTGCTGTGCACACTGGGGGTGCTGGGGGCTTCGCTCCGAGGAGCACAGACCTCCTTTCCTTCGTTTTACAACGTGGACAGCGCCACCTCACTGCGGCATGATGCCGAGGGTGCGGCAATAACCAAACCAGCTCTTCAGAATATTATCAGACCTATCCTCCATAATGACCAACCCAATCCTATACCACAAAAGTAAACTCCCTCAGAAACTTCGGATCAAACTCCAAATTCCACACTGGTGAAAATATTAAAAATGTCCACTGTACTTTTGAAAAACTCGACACACAAAATTTCACCAGACTTCTCAATATTCTCCATTAATGTGAATGGCAAAACTGTCCTCTAAAGAGGGTTAGGTTAGATGACTGGATACAAAAACTCAGGCCAGATATTTGTTGCATACAAGAGTCACATCTTAACTTAAAAGACAAATACAGACTCAGGGTGAAAGGATAGTCATCCGTATTTCAGGCAAATGGTAATCAGAAAAAAGCGGGTGTCGCAATTTTATTTGCAGACACAATAGGCTTTAAACTAACAAAAGTAAGAAAGGACAAGAATGGTCACTTCATATTTGTTAAGGGTAATACTCACTATGATGAGATCTCAATTATTAATATCTATGCACCCATCCAGAATGCACCTCAATTTATAAGAGAAACTAACAGACATGACCAACTTGATTTCTCCAGCTCCATAATAGTCGGAGATTTCAACACTCCTTTGGCAGTGTTTCATAGATCCTCCAATAAGAAGCTGAGCAAAGAAATTTTAGATTTAAACATAACCATTCAACATTTGGATTTAGCAGACATCTACAGAACATTTCATCCCAACAAAATTGAATACACATAGTACTCATCAGCCCACGGGTCTTACTCCAAAATCGATCACATCTTAGGTCACAAGTGTAACCTCAGTAAATTTAAAGGAATAGAAATTATTCCATGCACCTTCTCCGACTACCATGGAATAAAACTTGAGCTGAGTAAAAACAGGAATCTACATACTCATAGAAAAACTTGAAAGTTAAATAACCTTATGCTGAATGATAGCTGGGTCAAAGATGAGATTAAGAAAGAAATCGCACCAGCTGCTCGGGAGGCTGAGGCAAGAGAATCACGTAAGCCCAGGAGTTGGAGGTTGCTGTGAGCCATGTGACGCCATGGCACTCTACCGAGGGCAGTACAGTGAGACTCTGTCTCTACAAAAAAAAAAAAAAAGAAAGAAAGAAATCGCCAATTTTGTGGAACAAAATGATAATGAAGACACGAACTATGAGAACCTCTGGGACACCGCAAAGGCAGTTCTAAGGGGAAATTTATAGCACGGCAAGCCTTCCTCAAAAGAACAGAAAGAGAGGAACTTAATAACTTAATGGGACATCTCAAGCAAAAGGAAAAGGAAGGAAATTCCAACCCCAAACCCAGTAGAAGAAAAGAAATAACCAAAATTAGACCAGAATTAAATGAAATTGAAAACAAAAATAATACAACACAGCAATAAATCAAAAAGCTGGTTTTTCACGAAGGTCAATAAAATAGATTAACCTTCAACCAACCTAATCAGGAACAAAAGAGTAAAATCTCTAATCTCATCAATCAGAAACAACAAAGACTAAATAACAACAGACTCCTCAGAAATTCAACAAATCCTTAATGAATATTATAAGAAACTTTATTCTCAGAAATATGAAAATTGGAAGGAAATTGACCGATACTTGGTAGCACGACACCTTCCAAGACTTAGCCAGAATCAAGTGGAAATGTTGAATAGGCCCATATCAAGTTCGGAAATAGCATCCATAATAAAAAACCTCCCTAAAAAGAAAAGCCCGGGAGAAGATGGTTTCATGTTAGAAGTCTACCAAACCTTTAAAGAGGAATTAGTACCTCTATTACTCAACCTGTTCCAAAGGTAGAAAAAGAAGGAAGACTACCCAACACGTTCTATGAAGCAAACATCGCCCTGATCCCTAAACCAGGAAAAGACCCAACAAGAAAAGAAAATTATACACTGATATCACTAATGAATATAGATGAAAAAATATTCAACAAGATCCTAACAAACAGAATCCAGCAACATCAAACAAATTACACATCATGACCAAGTCGGTTTTATCCCAGGGTTTCAAGGCTTGTTCAATATTTGTAAATGTATAAATGTAAATGAGCAAATAAATAAATTAAAAAACAAAGACCATATGATTCTTTCAATAAATGTGGAAAAAACTTTTGATAATATTCCAGCATCCCTTCATGATCAGAACACTTAAGAAAATTGGTCTAGAAGCGACATTTCTTAAACTAATAGAGACCATCGACAGTAAACCCACATGCAATATCATATTGAATGGAGTTAAATTGGAGTCATTTCACTCAGATCAGGAACCAGACATGGCTGCCCATTATCTCCATTGCTTTTTAACATTGTAATGGAAGTTTTGGCCACTGCAATTAGGGAAGAAATGTGATCAGCGGTATCCATATAGGGTCAGAAGAGATCAAACTTTCAGTCTTTGCAGATGATATGATTGTGTATCTGGAAAACACTAGAGACTCTACTACAAAACTTTTAGAAGTGATCAAGGAATACAGCAATGTCTCAGGTTACAAAATCAACATTCATAAATTGGTAGCCTTTATATATACCAAACAATAGTCAAGTTGAAAAAAGTTAAGGACTCTATCCCATTCACGATAGTGCAAAAGAAGATGAAATATTTGGGAATTTATCTAACAAAGGACGTGAAAGATCTCTATAAAGAAAATTATGAAAGTTGAAGAAAAGAAGTAGCTGAAAATGTTAACAAATGTAAAAACATACCATGCTCATGTCTGGGAAGAATCAACATTGTTAAAATGTCCATACTACCCAAAGTAATATATAATTTTAACGCAATCCCTATTAAAGCTCCACTGTCCTACTTTAAAGGTCTTGAAAAACAACACTTCGTTGTATATGGAATCAGAAAAAACCTTGAATAGCCAAGACATTACTCACAAATAAAAACAAAGCAGGAGGAATCACGCCACCAGACCTCAGACTTTACTACAAATCGATAGTGATCAAAATAGGATGGTATTGGCACAAAAACAGAGAAGTAGATCTCTGGAACAGAATAGAGAACCAAGAGATGAATCCAGCTACTTACCATTATTTAATCTTTGACAAGCCAATGAAAAACATTCAGTGGGGTAAAAAATTCCCTATTTAACAAATGGTGCTTGGTGAACTGGCTGGCAACCTGCAGAAGACTGAAACTGACCCACACCTTTCACCATTAACTAAGAGAGACTCACTGGATTAAAGATTTAAACTTAAGACATGAAACTAGAAAAAAACTAGAGGAGAGTGCAGGGAAAACCCTTGAAGAAATCAGTCTGTGCGAGCAGTTTATGAGGAGGACCCCCGGGCATTTGTAGCAGCTTCAAAAATACGCTACTGGGACTTGATCAAACTAAAAAGTTTCTGCACAGCCAAAAACACACTAAATAAAGCAAGCAAACAGCCCTCAGAATGGGAGAAGATATTTGCAGGTTATGTCTCCGACAAATGTTTAATAACCAGAATCCACAGAGAACTCAAACGCATTAGCAAGAAAAGAACAAGGGATCCCATCGCAGGCTGGGCAAGGGATTTGAAGAGAAACTTCTCTGAAGAAGACAGGCGTAGGGCCTTCAGACATATGAAAAAATGCTCATCGTCTTTAATCATCAGAGAAATGCAAATCAAAACTACTTTGAGATATCATCTAACTCCAGTGAGACTAGCCTATATCACAAAATCCCAAGACCAGAGATGTTGGCGCGGATGTGGAGAAAAGGGAACACTTTTGCATTGCTGGTGGGAATGCAAATTAATACATTCCTTTTGGAAAGAGATACTGAGAACAATTAGAGATCTAAAAATAGATCTGCCATTCAATCCTGTAATTCCTCTACTGGGCATATACCCACAAGACCAAAAATCACATCATAACTAATATATTTGTACCAGAATGTTTATTGCAGCCCTATTCATAATTGTAAGTCATGGAATAAGCCCAAGTGCCCATCAATCCACGAATGTATTAATAAATTGTGGTATATGTACACCATGGAATATTATGCAGCCTTAAAGAAAGATGGAGACTTTACCTCTTTCATGTTGACATGGATGGAGCTGGAACATATTCTTCTTAGTAAAGTATCTCAAGAATGGAAGAAAAAGTACCCAATTTACTCAGCCCTACTATGAAACTAATTTAGGGTTTTCACATGAAAGCTATAACCCAGTTACAACTTAAGAATAGGGGTAATGGGGAAAGGGAGGGGAGGGAGGGGAGAGGTGGGTAGAGGGAAAGGGATTGGTGGGATTACACCATCATTGCATCTTACAAGGGTATATGTGAAACTTGGTAAATGTGGAATGTAAGTATCTTGGCACAGTAACTGAGAGAATGCCAGAAAGACTATGTTAACTAGTGTGATGAAAGTGTGTCAAACGGTCTGTGAAGCTAGTGAATGATGCCCCATGATCATATCAATGTACAAAGCTGTGATTTAATAAAAAAAAAGAAAGAAATATTGAATTCTTCCTCCTTTGTAGAGCCAGTAGAGCATAACTACTAAAGACAGACAGAATTTTGACAGCTACATGTAAGACATAACTTCGGCAAATTCTTCAACTTTCAAAGTTTAAGTAAAATACAGCACATAAAGGTGAGGGGAGCACTCAATGCAACAGTCATACTCAAATAAAATCTATGTGGGGGAAATTAGATCTAAATATCTCTGGTATTCAATCTCCTCCCCTGGAATGATATTGTATAGTCTCAATTGTATTTCCCTGAGGAGGTTATAGAACTCTTAAACCTGCCCTGATAATTCAGTTTATGACCATTCTCAAAAAAGGAGAAAATTACTGGATAACTCTACTTACAGTGACTATATTTAGCCATGCCAAGAAATATGATCACAAACTTTTAGTGAACTGCAATGAAAGAATAATGTATAATAAATTATTTCCTACCTCAGATAAATGCTGCTGTCACTCCCTTAGAAGATGGGGTTCTCTAAGTATAAGATCGTGTCGTCAGCAAAGAGGGAGAGTTTGACCTCCTCTGCTCCCATTTGGATTCCCTTTATTTCCTTGTCTTGCCTAATTGTATTGGCTAGAACTTCCAGCACTATGTTGAATAGTAAAGGTGACAGAGAACAACCTTGTCTGGTTCCAGTTCTAAGAGGAAAAGCTTTCAGTTTTACTCCATTCAGTAAAATATTGGCTGTGGGTTTGTCATAGATAGCTTCAATCAGTTTAAGAAATGTGCCACCTATGCCTATACTCTTCAGTGTTCTAATTAGAAAAGGATGGTGGATTTTATCAAATACTTTTTCTGCATCTATTGAGAGGATCATGTGATCTTTATTTTTGCATCTGTAAATATGGTGGATAACGTTTATGGACTTGCGTATGTGAAAACAGCCTTGCATCCCTCGGATGAAGCCTACTTGATCATGATGAATGACTTTTTTGATGATAAGCTGTAATCTATTGGCTAGGATTTTGTTGAGAATTTTCGCATCTATGTTCCTGAGTGAGATTGGTCTGAAATTCTCTTTTTTGTTTGGGCCTTTTCCTGGTTTTGGTATCAGGCTGATGTTTGCTTCATAGAATGTGTTGGGGAAGATTCCTTCTTCCTCAATTTTTTGGAATAATTTCTGCAGTACAGGAATAAGCTCTTCCTTGAATGTTTGATACAATTCTGGAGTGAAGCCATCTGGACCAGGGCATTTTTTGGTTGGAAGATTTTTTATTGTTTCTTTGATCTCAGTGCTTGAAATTGGTCTGTTCAGGAGCTCTATTTCCTCCTGGCTGAGTCTAGGGAGAGGGTGTGATTCCAGATATTGATCCATTTCCTTCCCATTGTCAAATTTCTGGGCATAGAGTTTCTGGTAGTGTTCAGAGATGATCTCTTGTATCTCTGTGGGATCAGTTGTTATTTCCCCTTTATCCTTTCTGATGGAGGTTACTAGAGATTTTACTTTTCTATTCCTCGTTAGTCTGGCCAATGGTTTATCTATTTTATTTATTTTTTCAAAAAACCAACTCCTTGTTTCATTAATTTTCTGAATGATTCTTTTGTTTTCAATTTCATTGATCTCTGATTTGATTTTGGATATTTCTTTTCTTCTACTGAGTTTAGGCTTAGATTATTCTTCTTTTACCAATTCCATAAGATCTCTTGTGAGATTGTTGATGCGCTCTCTTTCTGTTTTTCGAATGTAGGCATCGAAAGTGATGAATTTTCCTCTCAAACTGCTTTTGCAGTATCCCACAGGTTTTGGTAGCTTGTGTCTTCATTGTTGTTATGCTCAAGGAAGTTAATGATTTCCTGTTTTATGTCTTCCTTCACCCATCTGTTATTCAACAGAAGATTGTTTAATTTCCATGCCTTTGGGTGGGGTCGAGCGTTTTTGTTAGAGTTGAGTTCCACCTTTAGTGCCTTAAGGTCTGAGAAGATACAAGGTAAAATTTCAATTCCTTTGATTCTGTTGATATTTGTTTTTTGTCCCAGGATACGATCAATTTTGGAGAATGTTCCATCGGGTAATGAGAAGATGTATACTCTTGATCTTTGGGGTGGAGTATTCTATATGCGTCTATCAAGCACAGATGTTCTAGGGTCTCATTTAAATCTCTTATATCCTTGTTTAATTTCTGTTTAGAGGATCTGTCCAGCTCTGTAAGAGGAGTGTTAAGGTCCCCTGTTATTATGGTATTCTCAGATATCATATTGCTCATACTGAGTAAGGACTGTTTCAAGAATCTGGGAGCAGTTGGGTGCAGAAATATTTAGAATTGAAATGTCTTCTTGTTGTATTTTTCCCTTAACCAATATAAAATGACCATCTTTGTCTTTTTTGACTTTAGTTGCTTTAAATCCACATGTATCTGAAAATAAGATTGCAACTCCTCTTTTCTTCTGAATTCCATTTGCCTGAAAAATTGTCTTCCAACCCTTGACTTGGAGCTTTAATTTGTCTTTTGAAGCCAAGTGTGTTTCTTGCAGACAGCAAATGGATGGCTTGTGTTTTTTAATCCAGTCAACCAGTCTATGTCTCTTCAGTGGGGAATTCAAGCCATTAACATTTATTGAGATAATTGATAAGTGTGGTAGTGTTCTATTCATCTTATTTTGTGAGAGTCCATTGCTTAGTTTTATCTTTTACATCAGTGTGGAGGTTAGGTTCTGTCCTTTAATTTCTGAGTTCTTACTTTGATGCTGATCCATTGTGGTGGTCAGTGTGCAGAACAGGTTGAAATATTTCCTGTAGGGCTGGTCTTGTTGTGGCGAATTTCCTCAATGTTTGTATATCTATAAATGATTTGATTTCTCCATCAATTTTGAAGCTTAGCTTAGCAGGGTACAGAATTCTGGGCTGGAAATTGTTCTGTTTAAGTAGATTAAAGTTAGATGACCATTGTCTTCTTGCTTGGAAAGTTTCATTAGAGAAGTCTGCGGTCACTCTGATGGATTTGCCCCTGTAGATCAACTGGCGCTTACTCCTGGCAGCTTGCAGAATCTTTTCTTTTGTCTTGACTTTGGACAGGTTCATCACAATGTCTCTTGGAAAAGCTTGGTTAGAGTTGAGGCAACCTGGGGTCCGATATCCCTCTGAAAGCAGTGTGGTAATATTGGTAATATTTGGGAAATTTTCTATTATAATATTCTCTGGTATGGCTTCCATTCCTCTGAGGCATTCTTCTTCCCCTTCTGGAATTCCTATAACTCGTATGTTGGAACGCTTCATAAAGTCCCATAATTCTGACAGTGAACGTTCTGCTTTCTCTCTCTTCTTTTCTGCCTCTTTTGCTATCTGAGTTATCTCAAAAACTTTATCTTCTACCTCTGAAATTCTTTCTTCTGCATGGTCTACCCTGTTGCTTATACTTTCCATTGCATCTTTAAGTTCCCTAATTGACTGTTTCAGTTCCTTCAGCTCTGCTATATCCTTTTTATATTCTTCATATCGTTCATCTCTTATTTGATTCTGTTTTTTAATTTCCTTTTGGTTATTTTCCACTTTATTAGCAGTTTCCTTCATTGTTTCCATCATTTCTTTCATTGTTTTCAACATGTGTATTCTAACTTCCCTTTCTGTCATTCCTAACATTTCTGTATAGGTGGAATCCTCTGCAGTAGTTGCCTCATGGTCCCTTGGCGGATTTGTTCTGGACTGGTTCTTCATGTTGCCTGGAGTTTTCTGCTGATTCTTCCTCATGAGTGATTTCTTATATCTGTTTCCTTGCCCTAATTTTCCTTTCACTTCCTCTTTCTCTTTAAGTTCTCATGCCTGTGGACGGTTTTCCACTGTTTTAGTCCTCCTCTTGGGGTCCAGAAGTCTCTTGCTGACTCCCTGTATCCTCTCAGGGGTGATGATAGGCAAATCCAAACAGCCAGAGATGCCTGGAGTCCTATCTCCCCAGTCTCACGGTGCCCAGATGCAAGGAAGCTTTTACTCGGCTGCCGTCTTGCTCCGCCCCCCCCCATTAAAAATCTTTAAGACACTGAACGCGTCATTAGCTGGAGTACTTTAGGCCAAGCCCCAATGCAGGTGGAAGAACAGATTGTGTGTCCCCATCTACTCATTTCTCACCTGGTGCTCCTATGAAGCAATTTACAATTGTACTTTAAGAGCCATCATTCAAAAGCAACATCGGGAAACAGTAAAGTTTCTCCTAGAAGATAATTTCCTGCTTTTGTCAACCACCAAAAAAGAAAAAGAAAGAAAGACAGAGAGAGAGAAAGGAAGGAAGGAAGGAAGGAAGAAAGGAAGGAAGGAAGGAAGGAAGGAAGGAAGGAAGGAAGGAAGGAAGGAAGGAAGGAAGGAAGGAAAATCCAGAAGTTGCTGAAAACTTGAAACAAATACATGCCCAATTTACATTTTGCTCTTTCAATTACTTGTACTTTTGAAAATAAGAAATAATTTTTTCAGATTTTGATATCTTACTGTAATAGCTGCAATACAGTGTAATACAGTATAGTGTTGCACAGTTTGACTTGCTATACAGAGTTGTGCACTTTTTTGTCTTTTAGACGTATCAATAGCTTCTATTTTCTTAGTAAAATTCCTTGTGAGCTGTAATAAACTACAGCCACATCTAAGTTATCAAGTGCAATTTGTCTGCAATGTGGACCATGTGACCCATTGTTTCTTCTCCTCATTTTGGCAGTTTTGCTATTCATCCCAAACTACCCTAAATGGGTGGGAGAGAAATTTTAAAATAGACATAAAAGATCCCTCAGTTAATTCGCTTCTTTTTAGCAGCGTAAGAACCATTTGATGGAATTTGAATACAGTTGTTAAATTCAGGGCTGAGACTCACCTATGATTCATGTAATACTTTCTATATTCAGATGAATTACAACACATGATCAAAATTTGATTATGTTAAACCATAATTAGGTTTGTGCTTTATATGAGGATTTTGCTTATTATAGATCACTCTTGCCATGAATTCTTAAAATTCTGATACTGTCACAATATGTAATACCACCTTTTCCTTTTAGACATAAAGAGTTACCCCCAAATTATTCATATTTAAATTTACTAGTAAATTTAATTTAATAATTTAAATAATTTAATAATTAATAATTTAATAAATAATTTAATAATTATTCGTATTTAATTTAATAATTATTCATATTTAAATTTACTCAGCTTCTACCTTCACTGAAAACAATCAACAACACATTCTGTTTTGCTCCTCCTTCATTTGGAATAACTCAAGACTTACACAAAGGAGACTTTCCATCCAACTCAGACACTTTATTTTAAATTCACTAACACTGTGTTTACATTTGCTTTCTTACTAAGTTTACTTTCGCTTCACTTCATGGTAACTATCAACTACCATTAAGGATTGTCTACTCAAAAAATGGAGATATTTGAAGTCAGCCACCATTAACTTTCTAATTATTTCAACAAACTAGGCATATTGAGTTATTTTATCATTTTTTCTTAATTCAATCCCTCCACTTGTGATGTTCTTTTCTTATTTCTATCCTAGTTTTCATTGTATTTTCTTTCAGAGTTCAGAAATCAATGTAATATTTTCAGCTACCTCTATGGAGCTGTGCAAAAATGTTTGGTGACCTTCCAATTCCTTCTTGAAGTAGTGACTCCCCACCATTTCCTAACAAGGTCTATACTAATGTATGAAGAATTCAATAGAAACTCATCCTAGATGAAAAAACAAAGAATGAGTGGAAACAAAAGCAATTCATTTCATAGCAGTCTTTGAGAGCTCACTTTTTACCCAAAGGATTGCAAAAGTGAGGAATGATCTGTTCTATTGGGAAACATCCAAGCTTTTGATCTAAAGTCACTAAAATCATTGAATTTGTTCTTAAAAAGGAAATGATCTCTACTCCTTTCTTCAACCATACCTAAAAGATAACTATGTAATACATATTAGTGCTTTAGGAATGCCTAAAGATACAGATTATATAATGTAATCATGGCTTTGTTGGCTAGCTCCCTTTAAAATATCTTGGTATTAAGCAGGTCAGTCATAGACATAACACTTTTTCCTTATACTTTACCTCCCGCAACACCCACTGTGCCCACTACATCCATACATATGGACATATCCTTGGATAACAATCTCTGAATGCAAAGTATCCTAAGCCCCTTTGTAAGAGACTTTTTATTTATATTTTCACTTTTATAGTCCTTAAACCCAAATAGGCCTGTAACTGTGCCTCTTGAATCAAATAATTAATTAATTACTGAGTGAAAATAAGTTGACAGAATGTGGATGACCATGGTTGAGAAAGGAAATTGGAAAAAAAAAAAATTTTAAGAAGTCTATACCCTGTTCAAAGCCAGACTCTAGAAATGACATTTCTCAGTGTCTTCTTTTATTCTGGAAATAGGAAAACACAACTTTTAAAATGTATTATACTTAGTCTTTTGTCTTTAAAGTTTACCCCTTCTATTTAACCTCTGAAATACAGAAATCTTGCCTATTCAAAACACACAAGGAGATTATTTTTTGTTTAGACAGCCTATTTGTCATCCTCGGTGGGGTGCAGTGGCATCACAGCTCACAGAAACCTCAAACTCTTGGCTCAAGTGATTCTCTTGCCTCAGCCACTGAGTAGGCTATTGAAGAGTGAGGTCTGGCTCTGGCTCAGGCTGGTCCTGAACTCATGAGCTCAGGCGATTCACCCACTTTGGCCTCCAGAGTGCTGGGATTGCAGATGTGAGCCACCATGCATGTTTACCCTATGTAGCACTAGATGTCATCATTCATTGTGAGCAATGTAATAAAACTTACAAACCAAAATAGAATAGAACCTACTATCAAAATTTGCAGAGGCATCAATAGCAAAAGGAGTAGTAAATGTTTGATCCATTGGAGATAAATAACCTAACTCACCAGTGATATCTCTAAAACAATATATAATGAATTTTATAGAGTAAAAAGAATATCTTTTGCCTAACTCTTAGTAGTGCAAATGTTCAGATATTTTCAGTGTTTTAATAGAAATGACAATTCACTTCTTTGAGCTCCCTGTGCTTTTTATCATCACAAAACCAAAAAAGTGCTAAAATTAGCTGTTATGAAAGTTCATGTGACTATGTATTTTGATCTCATTTATGAATATATTATTTTTTGAAATTTTGGACATCAATTTCAAAACCATAACATATTATAAGTTTCTCATATGATTTTCTAATTATCCCCTATGAATCCTAAATATATTTTTTCAATTTGATAAATAAAGATGTTCTCTTTGCCTTTAATGCCTATTTAATGCCTATTTACACTTGAAAGTCCTTCTGTCTCTCATCTCTTGTATTTTTCAGTGTTTTCTCCTTTTCTGATCCTTAAAAGGTTCTTTGGACCTTTGATTCTTTCTTCTTTTGTTTCAGGTGTAATTTTCAGCATGCATTTTACACTTACCACAATTCTCTACCTTATAAATATGGAAACAAAATAATCTTAATAGTCTTCCTTAATTTTTGTCCCCAAAGATTGTTTAGTCATTTCCCTTTAAAATCTAGACTCCTATCTTGGTGGATCCAAACTGAAGCATTAACAGGAATCTCTAGGTTTCTGTTGCTCTTGATTCCTCAACTAACACATTGGCCCTATGCTGAAATGGCTTAATGTTTCCACACTGACCAAGGATGAAAATCTGAGCCTACATCTGTGAATAGTCACTTGATTATGTGTACATAAATTTTATTGTAAAACTTCAGCTGAGTAAAGTGGTTCACACCTGTAATCCCATAATTTTTGGAGGCCAAAGCAAGAGGATGCTTAAGGCCAGGAATGTGAGGGTTTGGTGAGTTATGACTGTGTTACTGCACTCCAGTCTGGGGAACAGAGTGTAATGCCTCATCTCCAAAGTAAAATAAAAAATAAAATATAAATATAAATAAATAACTTTCCTTAGAAAAAATGAGGAATAATATTGGCTAATAAAACTAATGACATGAAATTATATGGGAGGGGGAGGGGCAAGATGGCTGACTGGAAACTGCCTTCAACAAAAGCTCCTATCCAGAGAGAAGAATAATGTCCAGAAAATATCCAATTAAGCTGAACATAGGGAGCCCAGCCGAGAAAGAAGTGAGATAACTCCAGGTCACCCCTGCTGAGACAAGCTGTGACTCCAAGACAACAATCTTCAGGTACAAAACTCAACTGAAAGGAAAAGTGCCTGACCCCTCCCCCAAGAAAGCTGCAGGTTCTTTTTTCCTTTTCCTTTCACTCCTCATTTGCTCCTGTGGGTTTTCTACAGGCAAGCAGTGAACTGAAGATCTCTTGTCTCAATCCACGGGTGTGAGCAGTAGAAAATGGGGACTACTTCCTCCAGAGGGACCCTGAGGTGACTCTGAACATTCTCTTACCAGGGAGAAAAAAATTTAACTAATATTAACCCTGCCATTCTGAACTTCCAGTCTACCCTTCCCCCCTCACAGGATAAACCAGATCCCTAAAACCTGCAGAGGCAGGGAGGAGGCTCATGAGCAGTGCCTCCCCCTCCCAGCCTGCCTGACCAAGTGCCCAGCCCTCTGCCCGGACTCAACTGGAGCCCTGGGCTCCCACCTTCCCCCACCCTCCCTGTCTCTAAGCTCTGCCGTGGATCCTGAGCCACACACCATGCCCCACCTGGCTGAAGACCCACTGAGGCTGCACTCCACCTGGTGGGAGACCTGCTGAGGCCGTGGACCATGCTGCACCCCTCTGAAGACCACTGAGGCCACACACTGGTCAACCCTGCCTCTGTGCCAGACCCCTGCTTGACCAGAATCGCCAGTGGAGTAGTGTTCTCCTTGCTGAAGTCACTGGGCACTGGACACTGCCAGAATCATGTGCAGCATACCCCTGCTGCCAGATCCGTGTGCAGCACGTTCCTGGATCTGCTCCTACAGCCAGAGTTCTCTGGCTTTGACAGTGGCAGAGGAGCTGTGCAGAGGCACTTCCCACAAAGATCCATCAACAATAGAGTGATCACGCCAGAGTCTAATCTTGGAGAAACACCCCGCCAACTCTGTGCATTACCAGAGGAAACCAGAACCCACTCTATAGGGATACTGGTACTGCAGAATGGCGGGAGCAAAGGCACGGTGGCTGAGAGAGATAAGCATTTGCTGGCCTGGTACCCCCAGGATTAGACTGAGCCCAAGTGGAACACTCACCAATGTCTATCAAAAACCGAGGCAGGCAGGCCTAGGTTCCCCAGCTGGCTGGTAGCTGAGGGCAGTGGCTGAGCCTCAGGGGCATTGACCTTCCTTTGACTCTGACAGGTGCTAAGCCCTGGCACTTCACATTATTGAAGGGAGCAGGATTGCAGCCCTGCAGGGACACCAGTGATCAGGCATTAAAAATGCACAAAGTGGAGAAAGAGACAGCCCCCTTTTCCTACTGTGCTACTGGGCGGGCCTTTCTGACTCCATAGAGCACCGGAGAGAGCCAAATCTGAGCAGCCGGTAGACCTCTGCTATCTAGCTGCTGGAGAACTTTCAAACTCTCCCACTTGAGAGTTTGTACTGACTGGGTCAATTGGTTCAGAACCCCTAACTTGAGACAATCACTTAAGGACCCTCTTGGGTGATACCCTGGTTGTGTAGTAACAGGAAGGGTCAATTTTGCCATTACAGTTGTTGTCTGGGGACATGGGGTTTCTTTTTTTTCTTTTCTTTCTTTCTTTTTTTTTTTTTTTGTAGAGACAGAGTCTCACTTTATGGCTCTAGGTAGAGTGCTGTGGCATCACACAGCTCACAGCAACCTCCAACTCCTGGGCTTAAGCGATTCTCTTGCCTCAGCCTCCCAAGTAGCTGGGACTACAGGCGTCCGCCACAACATCTGGCTATTTTTTTGTTGTAGTTCGGCCGGGGCTGGGTTTGAACCTGCCACGCTCAGCATATGGGGCCGGCGCCTTACCGACTGAGCCACAGGCACTGCCCGATGTGGGGTTTCTTAATTGTTTGTATTTCTTCACAGTGAAGACTTCACCAGAATCACTGATTCATTAGGATTGGAGAAGAACTAGTTGAAGACTAGTTCAAGACTAGAACAAGACTGAGCCACCTAACCCCACCACACCAAACAGGTTTCCCCTGCCTCAGACTGTAATAATGTACATGTCCTTTGCAAAACTAAAAAGCAAAATGTTGCAGTCATCAGTCCCAGATCCTTAACAAAGGGCTGGTTAACCACACTCCAGGAAATCCCAATCCAATCACAGACCACCTAGCCGACAGTGAAAAACAATCATGAGGCAGAATCAGCAGAAAAACTCTGGCAGCATAAACAAAAAGAGCAGATTAAATTCCCCAAGAAATGATAAAGCAGACACAGCACAAGATCCTATTCACAAAGAAATGGCTGAGATGTCAGAAATCAACTTCAGAATTTGGATAGCAAATAAGATCAACAACATGGAGGAAATGATGAAATTAGAATTTAAAGCAGAAATTCAAAAGATGTCTCAAGAATTCAAGGAATTTAAAGACAAAATGACCAAAGATTTTGACACATTAAAATAAGAATTTGCAGCCCTCAAAGATCTAAAAAATACAGTAAAATCCCTCAGTAACAGAATTGAGCAGGCAGAAAAAAGAATCTCTGATATTGAAGACAAACCTTTTGAATGCTCCCAAACACTCAAAGAGGAAAAAAAAGTGGAAAACAAAAACGGATCATTCTCTCAGAGAGTTCTGGGATAATTTGAAGAGGTCTAATATTTGCCTTATATCAATACCTGAAAGTGATGAGCTTGCTGCGAAGGATACAGATGCTTTGCTTCATCAAATAATTCAAGAGAATTTTCTAGACATGCCCAGAGATTCTGAAATTCACATAGCAGACAATTTCAGAACACCGGCATCACTCAACTCAAATAAAAATTCTCATAGACACATTATAATTAATTTTGCTAAAGTTAATATGAAGGAGAAAATTCTGAAAGCTGTAAGATAGAAGAAAACCATTACATACAAAGGGAAGAACATTAGAATGACTGCAAATCTCTCCACTGAAACCTTTCAAGCTAGAAGAGGGTGGTCATCGACCTTTAATCTTCTTAAACAAAATAACTTTCAACCCAGAATCCTGTACCCAGCTAAACTAAGTTTCATCTCTGATGGAGAAATTAAATACTTTAATGACATTCACATTTTGAAGAAATTTGCCATAACTAAACCAGCTCTTCAGTATATTCTCAAACCTATCCTCCATAATGAACAACACAATCCTCCACCACTAAAGTAAAATCACTCAGAAACTTTTGATCAAATTCTAACTTCCATAGTGGCGAAAGGATTAAAATGTCCACTGGACTTTTGAAAAACTCAATACCAAAAACTCTGCCTGGCTTATTATTATTCTCAATAAATGTGAATGGCTTAAATTGCCCTCTAAAGAGACACAGGTTGGCTGACTGGATACAAAAACTTATGCCAGACATCTGCTGCATTTGAGAATCTCACCTTACCTTAAAAGATAGACATAGACTCAGGGTGAAGGGATGGTCATTATAATTCAGGCAAATGGAAACCAGAAAAAAGCAGGTGTTACAATTTTATTCACAGATACAATAGGTTTTAAACCAATCAAAGTAAGAAAAGACAATGATGATCACTACTTATTTGTTAAGCGCAACACTCAACATGATGAGATTTCAATTATCAACATTTATGCAACCAAACAGAATGCACCTCAATTTATAAGAGAAACTCTAACTGACATGAGCAACTTGATTTCCCCCAGCACCATAATTGTTGGAGACTTTAACACTCCTCTGGCAGTGTTGGATAGATCCTCAAAAAAGAAGATCAGAAAATAAATCTTAGAATTAAATTTAACCTTTCAAATTTTCCATCTAATAGACATCTACAGAACATTTCATCCTAACAAAATTGAATACACATTCTTCTCATCAGCCTCCAAAATTGATCACATCTTAGGTCACAATCCAAACTCAGCAAATTTAAAAGAATAGAAATCATTCCTTGTATTTTCTCGGACCACCACAGAATAAAAGTTGAGCTCAGAAACAACAGGAATCTCCACACACATACAAAAACATGGAAACTAAAAATCTTCAAGCTGAACAATAGCTGGGTCATAGATGAAATTAAGAAGAAAATTACCAAATTTTTGGAACAAAATAATAATGAAGAAATGAACTATCAGAACTTTTGGGATACAGCAAAGGCAGTCCTGAGAGGAAAATTTATAGCATTGCAAGCCATCCTCAAGAGAGTGGAAAGAGAGGAAGTCAGTAACTTAATGGGACATCTCAAGCAACTGGAAAAGGAAGAACTTTCCAATCCTCAACCCAGTATAAGAAAAGAAATAACTAAAATTAGAGCAGAACTAAATGAAATTGAAAACAAAAGAATCATACAACAAATCAAACAATCAGAGTTGGTTTTTTGAAAAGGTCAGTAAAATAGATAAAACATTGGCTAACCTAACCAGAAGTAGAACAGTAAAATCCCTAATTTCATCAATCAGAAAAGATAAAGGCCAAATAACAACAGAGTCCTCCGAAATTCAAAAAATCCTTAATGAATACTACATAAAACTCTACTCTATGAAGTATGAAAATCTGAAGGAAATAGATTAATCCTTGGAAACATGCCACCCTCCTAGGCTTAGCCAGAAAGAAGTGGAAATGTTAAATAAGCCTGTAACAAGCTCTGAAATAGCATCAACAATAAGAAGTCTCCCCAAAAAGAAAAGCCTGGGACCAGATGGCCTCACATCAGAATTATACCAAACCTTTAAAGAGGAAATAGTACCTATATTACTTAAACTTTTCCAAAACATAGAAAAAGAAGGAATACTTCCCAACACATTCTATGAAGCAAATATCACCCTGATCCCCAAACCAGGAAAAGACCCAACAAGAAAAGAAAATTATAGACCAATATCTCTAATGAATATTGATGCAAAATATTCAATAAGATCCTAGCAAACAGAATCCAACAACACATCAAACAAGTTATACACCACCATCAGGTGGGTTTCAACCCAGGGTCCCAAGGATGGTTCAATATACATAAATCCATAAATATAATACATCACATAAACATATTAAAAAACAAAAACCTTATGATTCTCTCAATTGATGCAGAAAAAGCTTTTGACAATATCCAGCACACTTTCTTGATCAGAATGCTTAAGAAAATAGGTATAGATGGAACATTTCTTAAACTGACAGAGGCCATCTACAGCAAACCCACAGCCAATATCATAGTGAATGGAGTAAAATTGAAATCATTTCTGTTCAGATCAGGAACCAGGCAATGATGCCCACTGTCTCTACTGCTTTTTAACATTGTATTGGAAGTCTTAGCCACCACAATCAGGCCAGAGAAGGCAATCAAGGGGATCCAAATAGGACCAGAGGAGATCAAACTGTCACTCTTCGCAGACGATATGATTATATATCTGGAAAACCCCAGGGGATCAACTACAAAACTCCTAGAAGTGATCAAGGAATATAGTAACATCTCAGGATACAAAATTAACACTCATAAATCTGGAGCTTTTATATACACCAACAATAGTCAAGGGGAAAAAACAATCAAGAACTCTATTCCCTTTACAATAGTGCCAGAGAAGATGAAATATCTGTGAGTGTATCTAACTAAGGACGTGAATGATCTCTATAAAGAGAACTATGAAACTCTGAGAAAGGAAATAGCTGAAGATGTTAACAAATGGAAACATATGCCATGCTCATGCTCATATGCCATTCTTCCCATGGCTGGGAAGAATCAACATTGTTAAAATGTCTATACTACCTAAAGCAATTTACAGATTTAATGCGATCCCTATTAAAGCACCTCTCTCATATTTTAAAGAACTGGAAAAATTAGTACTTCATTTTAGATGGAAACAGAAAAAATTTCCAATAGCCAAGACATAACTCAGAAATAAAAACAAATCGGGAGGAATCATACTTACAGACTTCAGACTATATTATAAATTGATAGTGATCGAAACAGCATGGTGCTGGCACAAAACTAGAGAGGTTAGAACAGAATTGAAGACTGAGAAACTTATTGTCATTTTATTTTTGATAAGCCTTATTTGATTTTTGATAAGCCTATTAAAAAATATAAATTGGGGGAAAGATTCTCTATTCAATAAATGATGTTGGACGAGTTGGCTGACAACATGTAGAAGACTGAAACTGGACCCACACCTTTCCCCTCTAACAAAAATTGACTCTCACTGGTTAAAGGACTTAAACTTAAGACATGAAACTATAAATATTCTTAGAGAGAGTGCAGGGGAAACGCTTGAAAAAAATGGCCTGGGAGAATACTTTTTGAGGAAGACACCCTGGGCAATTGAAGCAACATCAAATTTATTGGAATCTGATCAAATTAAAAAGCTTCTGCACTGCCAATAACACACTAAGTAAAGCAAATGGTAGAGGATTTTTGCAAGTTATACTACCGACAAAGGTCTAATAACCAGAATCCATAGAGAACTCAAACTTTTTACTAAGCAAAAAACAAGTGATTCCATTTCATTGTGGGCAAGACATGAAAAGAAGCTTCTCTGAAGAAGACAGGTCCATGGCCTATAGACACATGAAAAAATGCTCATCATTTTTACTCATCAGAGAAATGCAAACCAAAACCTCTCTAAGATACCATCTAACTCCAGTAAGAGTAGCCCACATCACAAAATCCCAAAACAACAGATGTTGGCATGGATGTGGAGAAAAGGGAACACTTTTGCACTACTGGTGGGAATGCAAGCTAGTACATTCCTTTTGGAAGGAAGTTTGAAGAACTCTCAAGGATCTAAATGTATACCTGTCATTTGATCCTGCAATTCCTCTTCTAGGTGTATATCCAAAGGACCAAAAATCATTTAGCAATAAAGATATTTGCACCAGGTTGTTCATTGCAGCTCAATTCATAATAGCCAAGTCATGGAAGAAGCCTAAGTGTCCATCAACCCATGAATGGATTAATAAATTGTGGTATATGTATACCATGGAATACTATGCAGCAGTAAAAAAAAAAGTGAGACTTTACCTTCTTTATGTTTAAATGGATGAAACTTGAAAATATTCTTCTTAGTAAAGTATCTCAGGAATGGAAAAAAATCCAATGTACTCAGTACTACTGTGAAACCAATTTATAATAACTCACACTTGCATATGAAAAATGAAACATGAGACAAGATGGCTGGCTGAAGCCAGCTTTCCACAGAGGCTCCCGTCCAGAAGGGGAGTTAAAGGACAAAAATTTAGCAAGTAACCTGGTGGATCTGAGCTGCACCAAGAGAGAAGGTTGAAGAACACACATCAACCCCACTGACGTGAGCTGTGACCACAAGGATACAAACAAAAGGTACAAAATCCATCACCAAGCAGACAGGAGTCCCTTGCCCCATGAGAATGGCTCAGAGCACCCCACAAACAAATGGGCAGAGTTCAAAGGTACTCCTACTACACTCCACGGAAGAGACCTTCTAAAAACTAGACCTACCTTCCCTACTAGGGTGCCATGGCATTCTCCTGCCAGGCATAAAACTGTATATATTCTCTACCTGCAACTCTGAGCTCCCAGAACTCCCCTCCACTCTCACTCTGAGGTCTGGAGGCCTGTCCCCCAGGAGGTCAGACTCTTGGGTGATTTCTCAAGGGGTGTGGACAGTGCCTAAACTGCAGCTGGTCAGTGCTGACTCTGGGGCATGAGAGCGAGGAGAGGACGGTCAGCTGAGAGGGAACCACACCAGAGCAGCACTTCCCTGAGGAATGGAGCAGTAACTGTCTTTTAGCAATAATACAGCCAGGCATAAAACTGTGTAAAACTGTATATATTCTCTACCTGCAACTCTGAGCTCCCAGAACACCCTCCACTTTCACTCTGAGGTCTGGAAGCCTGTGCCCTTGCAGTTCAGATTCTTGGGTGATTTCTTGAGGGATGTGGACAGTGCCTAAACTGCAGCTCGTCAGTGCTGACTCTGGGGCACAAGAGCGAGAAGAGGACAGTTTGCTGAGAGGGAAGCACACCAGAGCAACAGTTCCCTGAGGCTTGAAGCAGCAACCGTCTTCTCCAGGATATTCTGAAGCCACACGCCCTGTCTCCCTTGGCAACCAGAGGAAGACGGCAACCACCCATGAGTAAAGGATTTTCCTGAAGCGGTACTGACTCACAGTCCCGGGAAGTTCCCATGGTGGAGCTGACCCAGAGGACAGGTTTACGGAGCCCAAGAAGCACCTGGCCCTCAAGGGATTATCAGCCTATAGACAAAGGAAGGCACAGGATAGAACTAACAGGTAATCAAATACAAAACTGCAGGAGCAAAGACAGGGCTTTGAAAACCAAAACAGCTTCTCTTCTGCAGGGGAACTTAACAGGAACAGCCAAAATCCTGCAAAGTTCTTCTGTTCTGTACTGTTCTGTTCTGTTCTGTCAGTAACATCAATCAGGGGCGGGGCTGTACCTGAGTGAACAGCCACCAACCTTCATCAAGTACCAGAGGCTGTCAAGCCTCACCTCCTCCTGCTAGATAGAGGCAGAGCACAGAGGCCTGGCAGATCTTCTTGTGATTCAGGCAGGTGCAAACACCTGGAATATCTGTTCACTACAGGCAAATGGGTCAGCCAACTGCAGGGCTATTAGTGACTAGGTGTGACAGAGGTGCAAGGTGGGGAAGGAGGCATCAACCTTCGCAGACTGATCTATTTGCTGGGTGGCTCCTCCGGACTCCACGCAGCACTGGAGCAAGTCATATCAGAGTAATCACCAGACCCCTGTGATCCAGTTAACAGAGACCTCTTAAACTCTCCCACCCAAGACAGGTGCTGACTGGGACAATTGATTTGGCATTTTGAACTGAGCCAATCGCCTTAGGACTATTTAGGTGGTGCCCTGGGTGTGTGGTTGTAAGAAGGTTTGATTTTCCTTTTCCAATTGTTGCCTGTGGTGGGCGAGGTGACTTAATTGCTGGTATTTCTCCACAGCTGAGATTTCAACCCAGAGAAACTGTTTCACTAGGGTTGAACATAAACCAGGTGAAAACAAGACAGAACCACTTAGCCCCACCACACCAAACAGGTCCCCAGTTTCTCAGGCCACATCACTGTATGTGTCCTCGAAAAAGCTCCAGTGGAAAAATCAAAGGAGTAAAACAATCAAGGGGTGGAAAAAGCGGGAAAACTCTGGTAACATGAATAACCAGAGTAGATCAACCCACTCAAGGAAAGATATGGCAGATGTAATTGAAGATCCCATTTATAAACAACTGGCTGAGATGTCAGAATTCGAATTCAGAATTTGGATTGCAAACAATATTAATAAAGTGGAGGAACATTTGTTATTAGAACTTCGAGTAGCAATTCAAAGTCGGAATTAGGAATTCGAGGAGAAATTCAAAAGTTGGCTCAAGAATTTAACGAATTTAAACACAAAACCACCAAAGACTTAAACACACTAAAGCAAGAATTTGCAGCCCTCAAAGATATGAAAAATACAGTACAATCTCTCAGTAACAGAGTGAAGCAAGCAGAAGAAAGGATTTCTGACATTGAAGACAAAGCCTTTGAACACTCCAAACTCTAAAATAGGAAGAGAAATGGAGAGCAAAAACGAATCGTTCTCTCAGAGAGCTCTGGGACAATTCGAAGAGGCTAATATTCGACTCATTGCAATCTGAGACCGATAAAGTGGCCTTCCTAGGCACAGAGGCCCTTCTCCAAGAAATTATGGAAGAGAATTTCCAGACATGCCAAGAGATTTTGAATTCAGATAGCAGACAGCTTCAGAACCCCACCACGCCTCAACCCCAATAAGACATCCCACAGGCAAAAGTTAATATGAAGGAGAAAATTCTCAAAGCTGCCAGACGTAAGAAAGTCATTACCTACAAAGGGAAGAATATTAGAATGACTACATATCTCTCTGCTGAAACTTTAAAAGTCAGAAGAGGGTGGTCATCAACTTTTAATCTCCTAAAGAAAAATAACTTTCAACCCCAGATCCTGTATCCAGCTAAACTGAGTTTCATTTATGATGGAGAAATTAAATACTTTAATGACATTCATATGTTGAAGAAATTTGCCATAACCAAACTAGCTCTTCAGGATATTCTCAGACCTAGCCTCCATAATGACGAACCCAATCCTCTACCACACAAGTAAACTACTCAGAAACACTTCATCAAACTCCAACTTCCACACTGGCAAAAGAATTAAAAATGTCCACTGGACTTTTGAAAAACTCATCACCCCAAATATTTTAAGACTTTTCAATATTCACCATTAATGTGAACAGCTTAAACTGTCCTCTAAAGAGGCATAGGTTAGCTGACTGGATACAAAAACTCAGGCCAGACATTTGTTGCATAAAAGAGTCAAATCTTACTTTAAAAGACAAATAAAGACACAGGGTGAAAGGACGGTCATCCATATTTCAGGAAAATGGTAATCAGAAAAAAGCAGGTGTTGCAATTTTATTTGCATATACAATAGGATTTAAACCAACAAAAGTAAGGAAGGATAAGAACAGTCACTTCATATTTGTTAAGGGTAATACTCAATATGATGAGATTTCAATTATCATCTATACACGCAACTAGAATGCACCTCAATTTATAAGAGAAACTCTAACAGACATGAGTAACTTGATTTCCTTCAGCTCCATAATAGTCAGAGATTTCAAAGCTCCTTTGGCAGTGTTGCATAGATCCTCCAATAAGAAGCTGAGCAAAGAAATTTTAGATTTAAAGCTAACCATCCAAGGTTTGGATCTTGCAGACATCTACAGAACATTTCATCCCCCAAAAAGTGAATACACATACTTCTCATCAGCCCACGGAACTTACTCCAAAATTGATCACATCTTAGGTCACAAGTCCAACCTCAGTAAATTTAAAGGAATAGAAATTATTCCTTGCATCTTCTCGAACCACCATGGAATAAAAGTTGAGCTGAGTACCAACAGGAATCTGCATACTCATAGAAAAACATGGAAGTTAAATAACCTTATGCTGAATGATAGCTGCGTCAGAGATGAGATTAAGAAGGAAACTGCCAACTTTTTGGAACAAAATGACAATGAAGACACGAATTATCAGAACCTCTGGAATACCGCAAAGGCAGTCCTAAAGGAAAATTTATACCACTGCAAGCCTTCCTCAAGAGAATGGAAAGAGAGGAAGTTAACAACTTAATGGAAAATCTCAAGCCACAGGAAAAGGAAGCAAATTCCAAGCCCAAACCCAGTAGAAGAAAAGAAATAACCAAAATTAGAGCAGAATTAAATGAAATTGAAAACAAAAGAATTATACAACAGATCAGTAAATAAAAACGTTGGTTTTCTTTAAAGGTGAATAAAATACAGAAACTTTTGGCCAACCTAATCACGAAAAAAGACTATAATTTCTAATCACATCAATCAGAAACTACAAATACGAAATAACAACAGGCTCCTCAGAAATTAAAAAAATCCTTAATGAATATTATAAGAAACTTTATTCTCAGAAATATGAAAATCTGAAGGAAATTGACCAATACTGGGAAGCATGTCACCTTCCAAGACTTAGCCAGAACCAAGTGGAAATGTTGAACAGGCCCATATCAAGTTTGGAAATAGCATTAAGCATACAAAACCTCTCTAAGAAGAAAAGCCCGGGACCAGATGGTTTCACGTCAGAATTCTACCAAACCTTGAAAGAAGAATTAGTGCCTATATTACTCAACCTGTTCCAAAAGGTAGAAAAAGATGAAAGACTACCCAACACATTCTATGAAGCAAACATCACCCTGATCCCCAAACCAGGAAAAGACCCAACAAGAAAAGAATATTATAGACCAATATCTCTAATGAAAATAGATGCAAAAATATTCAACAAGATCGTAACAAACAGAATCTAGCAACACATCAAACAAATTACCCATCATGACCAAATCGGTTTTATCCCAGGGTCTTAAGGCTGGTTCAATATACGTAAATCTATAAGTGTAATTCAGCACATAAACAAATTAAAAAACAAAGACCATATGATTCTCTAAATCAATACAGAAAATGCTTTTGATAATATCCAGCATCCTTCATGATCAGAACACTTAAGAAAATTGGTATAGAAGGGACATTTCTTAAACTGATAGAGGCCATCTACAGCAAACCCACAGCCAATATCATATTGAATGGAGTTAAATTGGAATCATTTGCACTCAGATCAGGAACCAGATAAGGCTGCCCATTGTTTCCATTGCTCTTTAACATTCTAATGGAAGTTTTAGCCACTGCAATTAGGGAAGAAAAGGCAATCAAGGGTATCCATATAGGATAAGAAGAAATCAAACTTTCGCTCTTCGCAGATGATATGATTGTATATCTGGAAAACACTAGGGATTCTACTATGAAACACTTAGAAGTGATCAAGGAATACAGCAGCATCTCAGGTTACAAAATCAACATTCATAAATCGGTAGCCTTTATATATACCAACAAAAGTCAAGTTGAAAAAACAGTTATGGACTCTATCCCATTCACAGTAGTGCAAAGAAGATGAAATATTTGGGAGTTTATCTAACAAAAGAAGTGAAAGATCTCTATAAAGAGAACTATGAAACTCTAAGAAAAGAAATACCTGAAAACTTTAACAAATGGAAAAACATACAATGCTCATGGTTGGGAAGAATCAGCATCGTTAAAATGTCCATACCACCTAAAGCAATATATAATTTTAATGCAATCCCTATTAAAGCTCCACTGTCATACTTTAAAGATCTTGAAAAACAATACTTAATTTTATATGGAATCAGAAAAAACTTCGAATAGCCAAGACATTATTCAGAAATAAAAACAAAGAAGGAATCTCGCTACCAGAACTCAGACTATACTACAAATCAATAGTGATCAAAACAGCATGGTACTGACACAAAAACAGAGAAGTAGATTTCTGGAACAGAGTATAGAACTGAGAGATGAATCCAGCTACTTACCATTATTTGATCTTTGACAAGCCAATTAGAAACATTCAGTGGGGAAAAGATTCCTATTTAACAAATGGTGCTGGGTGAACTGGCTGGCAACCTGTAGAAAACTGAAACTGGACCCACACTTTTCAGCATTAACTAAGATAGACCCTCACTGGATTACAGATTTAAACTTAGGACATGAAACTATAAAAATACTAGAAAGGAGTGTAGGGAAAACCCTTGAAGAAATCGGTCTGGGTGAGTATTTTATGAGGAGGACCCCCCGGGCAATTGAAGCAGCTTCAAATATACACTACTGGGCCTGATCAAACTAAGAAGCTTCTGCACAGCCAAGAACACAGTAAGTAAAGCAAGCAAACAGCCCTCAGAATGGGAGAAGATATTTTCAGGTTATGTCTCTGACAAAGTTTTAATAACCAGAATCCACAGAGAATACAAATGTATAAGCAAGAAAAGAGCAAGTGATCCCATCACAGGCTGGGCAGGGTTTTGAAGAGAAACTTCTCTGAAGAAGACAGGTGCATGGCCAACACACATATGAAAAAATGCTCAGCATCTTCAATTATCAGAGAAATGCAAATCAAAACTACTTTGAGGTATCATCTAACTCCAGTGAGACTAGCCTATATCACAAAATCCCAAGACCAGAGATGTTGTTGTGGATGTGGAGAAAAGGGAACACTTCTACACTGCTCATGGGAATGCAAATTAATACATTCCTTTTGGAAAGATGTATGGAGAACACTTAGAGATCTAAAAATAGATCTGCCATTCAATCCTATAATTCCTCTACTAGGCATATACTCAGAAGACCAAAAATCACATTACAACAACAATATTTGTACCAGAATGTTTATTGCAGCCCTATTCATAATTTCTAACTCATGGAAAAAGCCCAAGTGTCCATTGATCCACAAATGGATTAATAAACTGTGGTATATGTACACCATGGCATATTATGCAGCCTTAAAGAAAGATGGAGACTTTATCTCTTTCATGTTTACATGGATGAAGCTGGAACATATTTTTCTTAGCAAAGTATCTCAGGAATGGAAGAAAAAGTATCAAATGTACTCAACCCTACTCTGAAACTATTTTATTGCTTTCAAATGAAAGCTACAACCCAGTTACATCCTAAGAATAGGGGGAAGGGGGAAAGGGAGGGGAGGGATGGGGGAGGTGGGCAAAGGGTGGGGGATTGGTGGGATTACACCTGTAATGCATCTTACAAGGGTATATGTGAAAATTAGTAAATGTGGAATGTAAATGTCTTAGCACAATAACTAACAAAATTCCATGAAGGCTATGTTAACCAGTGTGATGAAAATCTGTCAAACGGTCTATGAAACTAGTGTATGGTGCCCCATGATCACATTAATGTACACAGCTATGATTTAATAAAAAAAAAAAAAATGAAACACAATTTTAGCCTAAGATGAAGGAGGGAAGGGGGGTAGATGGATAAGGAGGGGCGGGAGGAATAGTAGAGGATAGTAGGGGGACCACGACTTTGGAGCACATTGCAAGGGCAAGTTGGATGTATTATGTGTAGAGCACAAATATCCTAATGTTATAATTGGGTAAATGAGGTGAAAGCTATATTGATTAGTATGATGTAAACACTCCAATTTGTACAAATAATCAACATGCTGAAATTGGCATAAATGTATTTATGATCTATATGCAAAAGACTTAATAAAAAAAGAAATTATATGGATTGTGTTAGTATGTTTTCTTTATGCATAATAACTAGCATTAAATTAAAACCCTATAAGAATTATAAATGTAAAATCATCAGTTTTTTTCTTAATTTCAATAAATAGCATTTTTATTTAACATACATTGCTTTAAAGCTAAAGTTTTACTTTAATCTTACTAGATTCCATGCATCAAGTTATTTTCTCTTACATTTTTAAAACAAAAAAGCTAACTAGTTATTGGCATTTTCCTTGATCATACTTCTTTTTCTATTTCTTGAAATTATAATTTTAATATTATCTGTGATATTTGCAATGTTTTATTAATTTGATGCTTTAAATATGTTAGCAGTAAATCATGACATATTTCAGGTATACATATTTCATGCCTATCATTATTCAAAATAGAAATAAACTTAAAACACATACTCACATATTTACATGTATGTGATTTATACATAGGTATTAAAATATGCATGATAAACAAATTGTGTAAAATATTGTTAAATAAATTGCATGTTTGTTTTTGTATATATGTGAAATTTATATTGCATTATAGATCAATAAAATCAGATTCTATTTCTTAATATAGAACCACATAAAAATTACAATAAATACTGTGATGAATGTATACCATAGAGTACTATTCAGCCATAAGAAATGATGGAAACTTTACATTTTTTGTAATTACCTGGGTGGACTTGAAACACATCTTCTTAGTAAAGTATCTCAAGAATGGGGGGAAAGTATCCAATGTACTCAATACTAATATGAAACCAATATATAAACAACAAATGGAAAAACACAAGCATAGTCTAGAATACAAAGTGAAGAGGAGGACAAGGGGAAGAGGAAGGAGGTAGGGTGATTGGTGGGATAATGTATACAATGTGAGGGTGTTCATCACAACCCCTGGATGAAGGGCTCAACTACAACTTGAACTTTATCTTAGAAATGAAAACAATGTAA
Organism: Nycticebus coucang; assembly: GCF_027406575.1. Classification (NCBI taxonomy): domain Eukaryota; kingdom Metazoa; phylum Chordata; class Mammalia; order Primates; family Lorisidae; genus Nycticebus; species Nycticebus coucang. The sequence continues at coordinate 37,621,032 of NC_069792.1, forward strand.
TGTAAACATTTGTACACCCACATTAATCTGAAATTTTTAAAAAGTGGTTTAAAAAGTGGCTATGCTGGCAAATTGATATAAAATTGAGATCTGAAATTTTAAATATCAAATAACATATAATGGATCACAGGATAAATAAGGAAAGTCACATTAAAATACAGAAGGGGTATTAGGGTCAAAATTAAAAAAAAAAATTTCCTTTAGAGAGCTATGTTAGCAGTGAAAGTACACACAAAATAAGCACTGGAGAGAGTCATGTTTTGGCAGGGCTTACTGATGCCCTGTCCAAAGGAGATAGCTTCCCTGCCAATGACTCAATTACACCAGGTCCTCTGGCAAATCTAGTGCTCTCATGTTCAGATGCCAGTAAATATCTGGATCATAAGGCTTTTCTGCCCTGCTTCAGCAAACTTCAACACATAATTTGGCTTCCAATGTAGACTTGCTTAAAGGGGAAGATTATGCTCAACCATGCTCCTATAAATATACATGTACACATGATAGCTCTATTTTTTTTTTTAATTAGTAGATTGGTATTCTTGTTCTACATTTTTGTGATGTGTAACTTGAGTCCATATTCTGATACAGGATGAGAGCTAAAAGTCATTCACTACATAAGTAACCGAAAAAATAGGACATAGATCTCCATGCATTATATACTGAACCTGTCAATTTGAGGGCCAGACCAAGTGCATTTTTTTAAGGTGTGAGATGACAGGTGAGGCTACTTAGCAACCTGATCACCCTGTTTTCCTAGAGGCACATCTACCTTCTCCAGAATTTTTTCTTTAAACCTTAACATATCGTATCATTGTCTGTGACAGCAATGAGAACATTTCTATTTTCCCATAATGAAAGACAGAAAAATACCTAACCTAAAAATACTTAAATATGGAGGATCAAAACCACACATTTAAACATGTTCTTCTCTAAAAACCATCACTACAAGTATTTTTCTTTTTCTTTTTTTTTTTATTGTTAAATCATAGCTGTGTACATTAGTGCAATCAAGGGGTACAATGTGCTGGTTTCATATACAATCTGAAATATTCTCATCAAACTGTTCAACGTAGCTTTCATGGCATTTTCTTAGTTACTGTATGTAGGCATTTTTATTCTGCACTTAGTAAGTTTCGCCTGTACCCATACTAAGATGCACCACTGATGTGGCCCCACCCATTACCCTCCCTCCACCAAAACCTCCTGCCTCCCTTCCCCTTCCTTGGCCCTTTCCCCATAGTCTTGTGCTATAGTTGGGTTACAGCCTTCATGTGAAAGCTATAATTAAGCTTCATAGCAGAGCTGAGTATATAGGATACTTTTTCTTCCATTCCAGAGATACTTTACTAAGAAGAATATGTTCCAGGGGACGGCACCTGTGGCTCAAGGAGTAGGGCGCCGGTCCCATATGCCGGAGGTGGCGGGTTCAAACCCAGCCCCGGCCAAAAAAAAAAAAAAAAAAAAAAAAAAAGAAGAATATGTTCCAGCTCCATCCATGTAAACATGAAAGAGGTAAAGTCTCCATCTTTCTTTATGGCTACATAATATTTCATGGTATGCATGTACCAATTTTGCTAGTCCATTCGTGGGTCGATGGACACTTGGGCTTCTTCTATGACTAAGCGATTAGGAATTGGGCTGCAATAAACATTCTGGTACAGATGTCTTTGTTATATTGTGACTTTTGGTCTTCTGGGTATATACCTAGTAAAGAAATTATAGGATCAAATGGCAGGTCCATTTTTAGGTCTCTAAGTATTCTCCAAACATCCTTCCAGAAGGAACATATTAGTGTGCATTCCCACCAGCAGTGTAGAAGTGTGCCCTTTTCTCCACATCCACTCCAACATCTCTGGTTTGGGGATTTGGTTATGTGGGCTACTCTTACTGGGGTTAGGTGCTATCTCAAAGTAGTTTTGATTTGCATTTCTCTGATGATTAAGGATGATGAGCTTTCTTCCAAGTGTTTGTAGATTGTGCGTCTGTATTCTTTAGAGAAGTTTCTCTTCAAGTCCCTTGCCCACCCTGAGATGTGATCACGTGTTCTTTTCTTGCTAATACGTTTGAGTTCTCTGTGGATTCTGGTTATTAGACTTTTATTGGAGTTATAACCTGCAAATATTTTCTCCCATTCTGAGGGCTGTCTGCTTGCTTTACTTACTATGTTCTTGGCTGTGCAGAAGCTTTTTAGTTTGAACAGGTCCCAGTAGTGTATTTTTGACACGGCTTCAATTGACTGGGGAGTGCTCCTCATAAAATATTCACCCAGGCCATTTCCATAAAGAGTTTTCCTGCACTTTCTTCAAGTATTTTTATAGTTTCATGTCTTAAGTTTAAATCTGTTACCCAGTGAGAGTATCTTAGTTAATGGTGAAAGGTGTGGGTCCAGTTTCAATCTCCTACAGATGGCCAGCCAGGTTACGCAGCACCATTTGTTAAATAGGGAATCTTTTCCTGACTGAAAGTTTTTAATTGGCTTGTCAAAGATCAAATAATGGTAAGTAGCTGGATTCATCTCTTCATTCTCTATTCTGTTCCAGACATCTACTTCTCTGCTTTTGTGCCAGTACCATGCTGTTTTGATCACTATCAATTTATAGTACAGTCTGAGGTCTGGTAGTGTGATTCCTCCTGCTTTGTTTCTTTGCTGAGTAATGTTTTGGCTATTCGAGACTTTTTCTGACTCCATATAAAACAAAGTATTATTTTTTCAAGATCTTTAAAATATGACAATGGAGCTTTAATAGGAATTGCATTAAAATTATATATTGCTTTGGGTAGTATGGACATTTTAACAATGTTGATTCTTCCCAGCCATGAGCATGGTATGTTTTTCCATCTGTTAACATCTTCAGCTATTTCTTTTCTTAAGGTTTCATAGCTCTCTTTGTATAGATCTTTCACATCCTTTGTTAGGTATACTCCCAAATATTTCATCTTCTTTGGCACTACTGTGAAAGGAACAGAGTCCTTGACTGTTTTTTTAGCTTGGTTATTGTTTGTATATATAAAGGCTACAGATTTACGGCTGTTGATTTTGTAGCCTGAGACATTGCTGTATTCCTTGATCACTTTTGAAAGTTTTGTAGTAGAATCCCTTGTGTTTTCCAGATAAACGATTATATCATCTGCAAAGAGTGAAGGTTTGATCTCTTCTGACCCTATGTGGATACCCTTGATCGCCTTTTCTTCCATAATTGCAATGGCTAAAACTTCCATTAAAATGTTAAAAACAATGGAGACAATAGGCAACCTTGCCTGGTTCCTGATCTAAGTGGAAATGATTTCAATTTAACTCCATTCAATACAATATTGGCTATGGATTTGCTGTAGATGGCCTCTATTAGTTTAAGAAATGTCCCTTCTATATCAATTTTCTTAAGTGTTCTGATCATGAAGGGATGCTGGATATTATCAAAAGCTTTTTCTGCATCAATAGAAAGAATCATATGGTCCTTATTTTTTAGTTTATTTATGTGTTGAATTACATTTACAGGTTTACGAATATTGAACCAGCCTTGAGAACCTGGGATAAATCCCACTTGGTCATGGTGTATAATTTGTTTGATGTGTTGTTGGATTCTGTTTGTTAGGATCTTATTGAGTATTTTAGCAATATTCATTAGTGATATTGGTATATAATTTTCTTTTCTTGTTGGGTCTTTCCCTGGTTTGGGGATCAATATGATGTTTGCTTCATAGAATGTGTTGGGTAATATTCCTTCTTTTTCTATATTTTGGAAGAGGTTTAGTAGTATAGGTACTAGTTCTTCTTTAAAGGTTTGGTAGAATTCTGACATAAAGCTATCTGGTCCTGGGCTTTTCTTTTTAGGGAGATTTTGTATAGTTGATGCTATTTCAGAACTTGATATAGGCCTGTTCAACATTTCCACTTTGTTCTGGCTAAGTCTTGGTAGGTGGCGTACTTCCAGATATTGGTCTATTTCTTTCAGATTTTCGTATTTCTGAGTGTAGTGTTTTTTGTAGTATTCATTAAGGAGTTTTTGAATTTCTGAGGGGTTTGTTATTATTTCATCATTACCATTTCTGATTGATGATATTAGAGATTTTACTCTTTTTTTTCCTGGTTATGTTGGCCAAAGGTTTATCAATTTTATTGATCTTTTCAAAAAACCAACTTTTGGATTTATTGATCTGTTGTATAATTCTTTTGTTTTCAATTTCATTTAGCTCTGCTCTGATTTTGTTTATTTCTTTTCTTCTGCTGAGTTTTGGGTTTGGAGTGTTCTTTCTTCTCCAGTTGCTTGAGATTTCCCATTAAGTTACTAACTTCCTCTCTTTCAGTTTTCTTGAGGAAGGCTTGCAGTACTATAAATTTCCCTCTTAGGACTACCTTTGCAGTATCCCAGAGGTTCTGGTAATTCATGTCTTGATTGTTGTTTAGTTCCAAAAATTTGGTGATTTCCTTCTTTTTTTTTTTTTTTTTTTTTGTAGAGACAGAGTCTCACTGTACTGCCCTCGGGTAGAGTGCCGTGGCGTCACACGGCTCACAGCAACCTCTAACTCTTGGGCTTACGCGATTCTCTTGCCTCAGCCTCCCGAGCAGCTGGGACTACAGGCGCCTGCCACAACGCCCGGCTATTTTTTTGTTGCAGTTTGGCCGGGGCTGGGTTTGAACCCACCACCCTCGGCATATGGGGCCGGCGCCCTACTCACTGAGCCACAGGCGCCGCCAGGTGATTTCCTTCTTAATCTCATCTATAACCCATGTATCATTCAGCATAATGTTGTTTAGCTTCCATGTTCTTGTATGGGTATGCAGGTTCCTGTTGTTATTGAGTTCAACTTTTATTCCATGATGGTCTGAGAAGATGCAAGGAATAATTTCTATTTTTTTAAATTTGCTGAGGTTAGATTTGTGGCCTAGTATGTGGTCGATTTTGGAGTATGTTCCGTGGGCTGATGAGAAGAATGTGTATTCAGTTTTTTTGGGGGATGAAATGTTCTGTATATGTCCGTTAAGTCCAGATGTTAAATGGTTGAGTTTAAATCTAAAATTTCTTGCTTAGCTTCTTTTTGGAGGATCTATTCAGCACTGCTAAAGGGGTGCTAAAATCTCCAACTACTATGGAAGTGGAGGAAATCAAGTTGCTCATGTCTGTTAGAGTTTCTCTTATAAATTGAGGTGCATGGTGGTTGGGTGCATAAATATTAATAATAGAGATCTCATCATATTGAGTATTATCTTTAACAAATATGAAATGTCCATCCTTATCCTTAATTATTTTGGTTGGTTTAAAGCCTATTGTGTCTGCGAACAGGATTTCAACTCCTGCTTTTTTCTGCTTTCCGTTTGACTGGAATATAGATGACCATCCCTTCACCTTGAGTCTATATTTGTCTTTTAATGTAAGATGCAATTCTTGTATGCAGCATATATCTTTCTTTGTTTTTGTATCCAGTCAGCCAACCTGTGCCTCTTCAGAGGACAGTTTAAACCATTCACATTAATTGAGAATATTGATAAGCCTTTCGAGAGTCCAGTGGACATTTTTAATCCTTTTGCGACTGTGGAAGTTGGAATTTGATCAAAATTTTCTGGGTGAGTTTACTCTTGTGGTGGAGGATTACGCTGGTCTTTATGGAGGATAGGTCTGAGAATATGCTGGAGATCTGGTTTAGTTATCACAAATTTCTTCAACATGTGAATGTCATTGAAGTATTTAATTTTTCCATCATAAATGAAACTCAGTTTAGCTGGATATAGGATCCTGGGTTGAAAGTTATTTTGTTTTAGGAGATTTAAAGTCGATGACCATCCTCTTCTAGCTTGAAAGACGAATATAAGTTTTCTTCAAATTATCCCAGAGCTCTCTGAGAGAGTGATCTGTTTTTGCCCTCCATTTATCCTCCTCTTTGAGAGTTTGGGAGCATTCGAAAACTTTGTCTTCAATGTCAGAAATCCTTTCTTCTGCTTGCTCCATTCTGTTACTGAGGGATTCTACTGTGTTTCTCAGATCTTCGAGGGATGCAACTTCTTGTCTCAATGTGTCAAAATCTTTGGTCATTTGGTCTTTGAATTTGTTGAGTTCTTGAGATATCTTTTGGGTTACTGCTTGGAGTTCTAATTCAATCTTATTTGCTATCCAGATTCTGAATTCGCTTTCTGACATCTCAGCTATTTGTTTGTGCATGGGATCTTGTGCTGTGTCTGCCCCATTGATCCTTGGGGGAGTTGATCTACTCTGATTATTCATATTGCCACAGTTTTTCTGTTGATTTCACCTCATGATTGTTTTTCACCATTGCCTCTGGCTGTCCTCAGAGTTGGGGAGGTGTCTCTGCCATATTAGATCCCAGTGGGATCACTCTACTGTTGCTTGATCTTTGTATCAAGTGACCCTGTGTAGTTCCTCTGGGGCTGCTCTAGCTAGGGAGTTCTAGTTGTGGAAGCAGCTCCGGCGTGTGACACACCTGGGTCCAGCAACAGGGCAGGAGGTGGTGCACATGGTTCTGGGAGTGCCTGGCACAGATGACTTTGGCACAGAGAGCCCAAGGCTACAGCAGTCTCTGGCCAGGATAAGGACTCTGCATAGAGGCTGGGAGGGCTACAGAGGGCACACAGCTACCAGTATCCCTGGCCAGATGAGCAGGCCAGTGTGGAGGCTGGAAGGACACAGGAGGGAGGATGCAGGGTTCCACGGCTCCCGCAGTTCCTGGTCAGGCATGCGGAGGCCCGGTTAGTGCGGGGTAGTGGCACAGATCTTATGGAGGTCCAGGCAGCACGAAGCCCAGGAATCTGTGGTTGCTATGGCCTGTGACACCACAGCACTCTACCCAGGGCAACAGTCTGAGCCTCCAGTGTGCCAAAACCATCTCGCTCTGCCCCTAAGGGTTAAGGCTGTAAGGCAGCTCAGTCCCCACTTTTAGGCTACTCAGTAGCTAGGTTACTAGGTCCTGCCCACTCCTTGCTCTGATATCCTGTGGGCGGAGCTTGCCGGGGCAGTTCTCTCACACAATGGCTCCCTGTAGCGCAGCTCAGTGGCTCTGTCTGAGGCCCCTCACAATGCCCAAAGTTCTCCACACTCCTGCCTAAGCTCTCCCCAAGGCAGTTCAACTGAGTGCCAAGTCCAAAAACACTGAAACAATTCACAGGTAAGGCCTTTCCGGATTGCAGTCTCACTGGTGCTTGTAAACACAGTTGCCGGCATGATTAGCTCTATCGAACACATGCAACTACTCGCCAGTTTCCCACTGCTTTTGTCCTCCTCTTGGGGTCCAGAAGTCCCTTTCAGACTTCCTGTATTCTCCAAGGGATGATTATAGGCAGATATTACCAGCCAGAGATGTCTGGAGTCTTATCTCCCCAGACTCACGGTGCCCAGTTGCAGGAAAGCTGTTACTCGGTTGCCATCTTTAATCCTCCTATCGGGCTTCTTTTTCTTTCTTTCTTTCTTTTTTTTTTTTTAATTAAATCGTAGCTGTGTACATCAATGCAATCATGGGGTAAAATGTGCTGGTTTTATATACAATTTGAAATATTTTCATCAAACTCGTTAACATAGCCTTCCATGGCATTTTCTTAGCTATTGTGTAAGACATTTATATTCTACATTTAGTAAATTTCACATGTACCCTTGTAAGATGCACCCTAGGTGTGTTCCAATTACCCTCCCTCCACCTATCCTCCCCCTCCCCTCCCCTTTCTCTCTCCTTTCCCCATATTCTTGGGCTATAACTGGGTTATAGCTTTCATATGAAAGTCATACTTAGGCCTACTATGAAACTACAAGTATTTTTAAAGACATAACTCTACAAGATCAAATAGTAAAAGAGGCAATAGAACAGTGGTTCTCAACCTGTGGGTTGTGAACTGTATTTATTAAAGGGCCGCAACATTAGAAAGGTTGAGAATCACTGCAATGGAACATTTTAGAATCTGAAAGTAAAGGAAAAAGTAGAAACTCAATCAGAAAAAAAAAAAATCCCTACATCTGAAGGTGGTAATATAGCAAAAACATGGAAAGCAGAGGATAAATTTATTCTCAAGGACATCTAATAGACCTAGAAGCAGGTAGCATCAGTACTTTTGGAAATAAAATAAAAATTACAATAAAAGCCAAAAGGCTGGCTGAAAGTTTGAGAAGCAAAAGGGCTACCCTACAGGTCTTCTCCCCAATACTGTACAAATCTCCCACAAACATTTGTGTGTGTTTTATAGAGTGTGTACATTATTTTCATTTCCCTAGGGTAAATACCCAGTTGTAGAATTTGGTGTCATATGGTAAGTGCTTATTTAACTTTAAAAGAAACTAGCAAATTATTTCTCAAGGTGGCTGTAATGTTTTGAGAGAGTTCTAGGTGCTTTACTCTCTTGCAAACCATTGGTATTAACAGTCTTTTAATATTAGCCCTTCCATTAGTACATAAAGTGCCATCTCATTGTGGTTTAAACTGCATTAACTTGGTAATTTATGATGCTAAACATATTCTCATGGAATCAAGGACAATTGAAACATATTACTTGGTAAAGAATCTTCCTAGTGTAGGGCTTTTCATTTTTGTGTGTGTGTACTTCTTATTATGTCTTTTAAAGAATGGAAAATTTTCATTTTGTTGTAATCTGTATATCAATGTTTTGTGTATATGGTTAGGTACTATTTGGGTCCTAAGAAACTTTGAATTTGCCTAGGTCAAGATCCAAAGGTTTTGGGTTCTAGATTTTGTTTTGTTCTTTCTTTTCAGAAGTTTTTGAATTTAGGTTTTATATTAGATTTATGACCTATTTCAAATTAATTTCTAGGGAAATAGTAGTTTGTTCTTCTAGGGAATCCAATCATTTTATCTAAGTTGTTGAATTGATTGATACTAAGTTGTTCATCTTTCTCTATTATTAATGGCAATACAATCTCTAGTAGCATTCCCTAACTTGAGTGACATGCATTTTTTTTTTCATTTTTCTTAATTCATTTGACCAGGGTTTCTTTCTCCATGTAAATTCACTTTTCTGTATTTGAAAGTATTACAGGGTCACAAATGTTGTTAGCTATGTGGATTGCTTTTATTATGCTCAATTCAGGGCTGTCGTGCATTCTCTCCTTCCTGCTCCTCCTGCACTGAGATTAACTCCTTATATTCACACATGTGATCATCAATTATTTACTCACTTAATAGTGAGTACATGTGGCATTTGTTTTTCCATTCTTTAGAAACATCATTAGGATAATGATCTCCATCTCTATTATTGCAAAAGGCATTATTTCATCCTCTTTATGTTTATGTGTTCATGAGCAGATTAACAAAATGTGGTATATATAGATACAGATTCATATACAGGTAGATATGTCATGGAATATTAGTCAACATAAAGAGGAATTTGATCCAGCAATCCTACTACTGGGTAATTACCTAAAGGAATAGAAAGCAAAAGGAAAGTTGCACTCAAATGTTTATATAAGTACAATTTACAATTGCAAAAATGTGGAATCAGCCCAAGTGCTCATCAATTCATGAGCAGATTAACAAAAATGTGGTATACATAGATACAGATACAGATAGATATGTCTTGGAATATTAGCACTTGGGCTGATTCCACATCTTTGCAATTGTAAATGGTACTTATATAAACATTTGAGTGCAACTGCCCTTTTGCTTTCTATTCCTTTAGGTAATTACCCAGTAGTGGGATTGCTGGATCAAATGATAGGTCTACTTTTAGTTCTATGAGGAATATTGTTTTTCATGGAAGTTGTACTAATCTGGAGGACTCCTACCAACAGTATATAAGTGTTCCTTCCACTCTGTATCCATGCCAGAATCCATTGAATTGGGATTTTATAATAAAAGCTATTCTAACTGGAGTAAGATGATACCTCATGTGGTTTTAATTTACATTTCCTTTATGATTAGTAAGATTGAACTTTTTTTATGTTTATTGGTCTATATTCTTTTAAAAACTATCTATTGTCCACTTTTTAATGGGCTCTTTCTCTTTCTTTCTTTCTTTCTTTCTTTCTTTCTTTCTTTCTTTCTTTCTTTCTTTCTTTCTTTCTTTCTTTCTTTCTTTCTTTCTTTCTTGTGATTTGTTTGAGTTCTTTGTAGATACTAGTTATTACTTCTTTCTCAAATGCAAATATTTTCTCCCATTCTGTAGGTAGTCTCTTTGCTCTGTTGATGATTTATTTGGCTGTGCAGAAGCTTTTTAACTAAATCAAGTCTCATTTATTTATTTTTGTTGTTGTCATGTTTGCCTATGGGGTCTTTATCAATTCTTTGCCTGGCCCTGTATCTGGAAAGATTTTTCTTTTTTTCTTTTTTTATTAAATCACAGCTGTGTACATTGATATGATCATGGGGCATCATTCACTAGTTTCACAAACCGTTTGACACACTTTCATCACACTGGTTAACATAGATTTCCTGGCATTCTCTCAGTTACTGTGCCAAGACACTTACATTCCACATTTACCAAGTTTCACATATACCCTTGTAAAATGTGCCACTGGGGTAATCCCACCAATCCCCTTCCCCCTACCCACCTCTTCCCTCCCTCCCCTCCCTTTCCCCCTTCCCCCTATACTTAGGTTCTAACAAGGTTATAGCTTTCATTTGAAAACCCTAAATTAGTTTCATAGTAGGGCTGAGTACTTTGGGTACTTTTTCTTCCATTCTTGAGACACTTTACTAGGAAGAATATGTTCCAGCTCCATCCATGTAAACATGGAAGGGGTAAAGTCTCCATCTTTCTTTAAGGCTGCATAATACTCCATGGTGTACATATACCACAATTTATTAATCCATTTGTGGATCAAAGGGCACGTGGGCTTTTTCCATGACTTAGCAATTATGAATAGTGCTAAATAAACATTCTGATAAAAATATCTTTGCTATGATGTAATTTTTGGTATTCTGGGTATATGCTCAGTAGAGGGATTACAGGATTGAATGGCAGATCTATTTTTAGATCTCTAAGTGTTCTCCATACATCTTTCCAAAAGGAATGTATTAATTTGAATTACCACCAGCAGTACAAAAGTGTTCCCATTTCTCCACATCCGCACCAACATCTCTGGTCTTAGGATTTTGTGGTATAGGCTAGTCTCACTGGAGTTAGATGGTATCTCAAAGTATTTTTATGTGCATTTCTCTGATGATTAAAGATGATGAGCGTTTTTTCATATGTCTGAAGGCTGCGTGCCTGTCTTCTTCAGAGAAGTCTCTCTTCAAATCCCTTGCCAAGCCTGTGATGGGATCCCTTGTTCTTTTCTTGCTAATGCGTTTGAGTTCTCTGTGGATTCTGGTTATTAAACCTTTGTCGGAGACATAACCTGCAAATATCTTCTCCCATTCTGAGGGCTGTTTGCTTGCTTTATTTACTGTGTTCTTGGCTGTGCAGAAACTTTTTAGTTTGATCAAGTCCCAGTAGCGTATTTTTGAAGCTGCTTAAACTGCCCGGGGGGCCCTCCTCATAAAGTACTCGCCCAGACTGATTTCTTCAAGGGTTTTCCCAGCACTCTGCTCTAGTATTTTTATAGCTTCATAACTTAAGTTTAAATCTTTAATCCAGTGAGAGTCTATATTAGTTTATGGTGAAAGGTGTGGGTCCAGTTTCAGTCTTCTACAGGTTGCCAGCCAGCTAACCCAGCACCATTTGTTAAATAGGGAATCTTTTCCCCACTGAATGTTTTTAATTGGCTTGTCAAAGATTAAATAATGGTAAGTAGCTGGATTCATCTCTTGGTTCTCTATTCTGTTCCAGACATCCACTTCTCTGTTTTTGTGGCAGTACCATGCTGTTATGATTACTATCGATTTGTAGTATACTCTGAGTTCTGGTAGCATAATTCCACCTGCTTTGTTTTCATTTCTGAGTAATGTCTTGGCTATTCTAGGTTTTTTATGATTCCGTATAAAACGAAGTATTGTTTTGCAAATCTTTAAAGTATGACAGTGGAGCTTTAATAGGGATTGCATTGAAATTATATATTGCTTTGGGTGGTATGGACATTTTAACAATGTTTATACTTTCCAGCCATGAGCATGGTATGTTTTTCCATTTGTTAACATTTTCAGCTATTTCTTTTCTTAGAGTTTCATAGTTCTCTTTCTAGAGATCTATCACATCCTTTGTTAGAGAAATTCCCAAATATTTCATCTTCTTTGGCAATACTGTGAATAGGATAGAGTCCTTAACTGTTTTTTCAACTAGACTATTGTTTATATATATAAAGGCTACGGTTTTATGAATGTTGATTTTGTAACCTGAGACATTACTGTATTCCTTGATCACTTCTAAGAGTTTTGTAGTACAGTCCCTAGTATTTTCCAGATATACGTCATATAATCTGCGAAGAGCAAAAGTTTGATCTCTTCTGACCCTATATGAATACCCTTGATCACCTTTTCTTCCCTAATTGCGGTGGCTAACACTTCCATTACAATGTTAAAAAGCAATGGAGACAATGGGCAGCCTTGTCTGGTTCCTGATCTGAGTGGAAATGATTCCAATTTAACTCCATTCAATATGATATTGGCTGTGGGTTTGCTGTAGAAGGTCTCTATCAGTTTAAGAAATGTTCCTTCTCTACCAAATTTTCTTGAGTATTCTGATCATGAAGGGATGCTGGATATTATCAAAAGCTTTTTCTGCATCGATTGAGAGAATCATATGGTCTTTGCTTTTTAATTTGTTTATGTGCTGGATTACATTTATAGATTTACGTATATTGAACCAGCCTTGAGACCCTGGGATAAAACCGACTTTGTCATGATGTGTAATTTGTTTGATGTGTTGCTGGATTCTGTTTGTTAGGATCTTGCTGAATATTTTTGCATCTATATTTGTTAGTGATATCTTTGTATAATTTTTTTTCTTGTTGGGTCTTTTCCTGGTTTGGGGATCAGGGTGATGTTTGCTTCATAGAACGTGTTGGGTAGTCTTCCTTCTTTTTCTACCTTTTGTAACAGAGTGAGTAATATAGGGACTAATTCCTCTTTAAAAGTTTGGTAGAATTCTGACGTGAAACCATCTGGTCCTGGGCTTTCCTTTTAGGGAGGTTTTGTATGGTTGATGCTATTTCCGAACTTGATATGGGCCTGTTCAACATTTCCACTTGATTCTGGCTAAGTCTTGGAAGGTGACTTGCTTCCAAGAATCAGTGAATTTTCTAATTTCTGAGTATAAAGTTTCTTGTAATATTCATTAAGGATTTTTTGGATTTCTGAGGAGTCCATTGTTATTTCGTCTTTGTCGTTTGTGATGTTGAGATTAGAGATTTTTGGTCTTTTTTTCCTGATTAAGTTGGCCAATGGTTTATCTATTTTATTGACCTTTCCAAAAAACAAGCTTTTTGATTTATTGATCTGTTGTATTATTCTTTTGTTTTCAATTTCATTTAATTCTGCTCTAATTTTGGTTATTTCTTTTCTTCTACTGGGTTTGGAGTTGGAATGTTCTTCATTTTCCAGTTGCTTGTGATGTCCCATTAAGTTGTTAAGTTCCTCTCTTTCCGTTCTTTTGAGGAACTCTTGCAGTGCTATTAATTTCCCTCTTAGAACTGCCTTTGCGGTGCCCCAGATGTTCTGATAGTTTTTGTCTTCATTGTCATTTTGTTCCACAAAATTGGCGATTTCTTTCTTAATCTCATCTCTGAGCCAGCTATCATTCAGCATAAGGTTATTTATCTTCCATGTTTTTTGTATGAGTATGCAGATTCCTGTTGTTACTCAGCTCAAGTTTTATTCCATGGTGTTCCGAGAAGATGCATGGAATTTCTATTCCTTTAAATTTACTGAGGTTAGACTTGTGACCTAAGATGTTATCAATGTTGGAGTAAGTTCTGGGGGCTAATGTTCTCTATGTATATTCAGTTTTGTTTGGATGAAATGTTCTGTAGATGTCTGCTAAGTCCAAATGTTGGATGGTTATGTTTAAATCTAAGATTTCTTTGCTCAGCCTCTTGTTGGAAGATCGATCCAACACTGCCAAAGGAGTGTTGAAATCTCTGACTATTATGGAGCTGGAGGAAATCAAGTTGCTCATGTCTGTTAGAGTTTCTCTTATAAGTTGAGGTGTATTCTGATTGTGTGCATAGATATTAATTTTTGAAATCTCATCATATTGAGCATTACACTTAATAAATATGAAGTGACCATTCTTGTCCTTCCTTACTTTTGTTGATTTAAAGTCTATTGTATCTGCAAATAAAACTGCAACACCTGACTTTTTCTGAATATCATTTGCCTGAAATATGGATGACCATCCTTTCATCATGAGTCAGTATTTGTCTTTTAAGTTGTGACTCTTGTATGCAACAGATATCTGGCCTGAGTTTTTGTATTCAGTCAGCTAACCTCTAAAGAAGACAGTTTAAGCCATTCACATTAATGCAGAATATTGATAAGTCTGGTGAAATTTTGTGTGTTGAGTTCTTCAAAAGTCCAGTGGACATTTTAATTCTTTCGCCAGTGTGGAAGTTGGATATTGATAAATAGTTTCTGTGTGAGTGTACTTTTTTGGTATAGGATTGGGTTGGTAATTATGGAGTATAAGTCTGAGAATATCCTGAAGAGCTGGTTTGGTTATGGCAAATTTCTTCAACATATGAATGTCATTAAAGTTTTTAATTTCTCGGGCAGTGCCTGAGTAGGGCGCCAGCTCCATATGCTGAGGGTGGCGGGTTCTGACCCATCCCTGGCCAAACTGCAACAGAAAAATAGCCGGGCATTGTGGCACGCACCTGTAGTCCCAGCTGCTTGGGAGGCTGAGGCAAGAGAATCGCCTAAGCCCAAGAGTTAGAGGTTGCTGTGAGCCGTGTAATGCCACAGCACTCTACCAGGTGGCAGTACAGTGAGACACTGTCTCTACAAAAAAAAAGTATTTAATTTCTCCATCATAAATGAAACTCAGTTTAGCTGGATACAAGATCCAGGGTTGAAAGTTATTTTGCTTTAGGAGATTAAAAGTCGATGACCACCCTCTTCTGACTTGAAAAGTTTCAGCAGAGAGATCTGAAGTCATTATAATATTCTTCCCTTTGAAAGTAATGGTTTCCTTTCTCCTGGCAGCTTTAAGAATTTTCTCCTTCATATTAACTTTAGTGAAGTTAATTATGATATGCCTGTGGGATGTGTTATTGGGGTTGAGTTGTGCTGGGGTTCTGAAGCTGTCTGCTATCTGAATTTCAGAATCTCTAGGCATGTCTGGAAAATTATCTTTCATAATTTCATGCAGAAGGGCCTCTGTGCCCAGCGAGGCCACTTCATTTGTTTCTGGAACTTCTATGATTTGGATATTCGCCTTCTTCGAATTATCCTAGAGCTCTCTGAGAGAATGATCCATTTTTGGTCTCCTTTTCTCTTCCTCTTTGAAAGTTTGGGAGCGTTCAAAGGCTTTATCTTCAATGTCAGAAATCCTTTGTTCTGCTTGCTCCATTCTGTTGCTGAGGGATTCTACTGTATTTTTCATATCTTTGAGGGCTTCAAATTCTTTCTTCAGTGTGTCTAAGTCTTTGGTTGTTTTGTCTTTAAATTCGTTATTGAGACCAATTTTGAATTTCTCCTCGAATTCCTAATTTTACTTTATTAATCTTGTCTGCCATCCAAATTCTGAATTCTATTTCTGTCATCTCAGCCAGTTGTTTATGAATGGGATCTTCAATTACATCTGCCATATCTTTCCTTGGGGGTGTTGATCTATTCTCGTTATTCATGTTACCAGAGCTTTTCCGCTGATTCTGCCCCATGGTTGTTTTACTCCCTTTGATTTTTTTTCCCCTGGGGCTTTATAGAGGGCCTGTATAATGTTGTGGCCTGAGAAACTGGGGTCCTGTGTGGTGTGGTGGGGCTAAGTTTTTCTGTCTCGTTTTCAGCTGATTTCTGTTCCACCCTAGTGAAACAGATACTCTGGATTGAACTCTCAGCTGTGGAGCAGTATCAGCAATTAAGTCACCCGCCCCCCACAGGCAAACAATTGTAAAAGAAAAATCAAACCTTCCTACCACTGTGCACCAAAGGCACCACCTGATTTCTCCTCAGGTGATTGGTTCAGTTCAAAATGTCCTAATCAATTGTCTCAGTCTGCACCTATCTCCGGTGAAAGAGTTTAAGAGGTCTCTGGGAACTGGATCACAGGGGTCTGGTGACTACTCTGGTGTGGCTTGCTCCAGTTCTGTGTGGAGTCAGGAGGAGCCACCCAGCCAATAGATCAGTCTGGGAATTTGATGCCGCCTTCCCCACCTTGCACCACTGTCATAGCCAGTCACTGATAGCCCTGCGTTTGCTGACCCAGTTGTCTGTACTGAACCAGTACTCCAGGAGTTTGGACCTGCCTGAAATCACAAGGAAGTCTGCCAGGCTGCTGCATTCTGCCTCTGACTAGCAAGAGGAGGTGAGGCCTGACAACCTCGGGCGCTTGATGAAGGTTGGGGGGTTTTCACTCAGGTCCAGTCTCACCCCTGATTAATGTTACTGACAGAACAGAACAGAACCACTTTGTGGTTCCTTTGAGAAGAGAAGCTGAATTGAGTTCCAAATCAGCTTGTCTTTGCTCTTGTATTGTCTATAGGTTGACGATCCCCTGAGGGTCAGGTGTGTCTTAGGTTCAGTAAAGCGGACCTCTGTGTCAGCCCCGCCCTGGTAGTGTCCCCAGTTTGCAAGTTGGTGTTGCCTCAGGCAAATCCTATACTCACAGTCTCTGGTTGCCCAGGGAGACAGGGGGTGTAGCTTCAGAATATTCAGTAGTGATCTATTTTGCTAGCAAAAGAGGGCTGCTGTTTTATGCCTCAGGGAACCACTGCTCTGGTGCAGCTCCCTTCTGGCCAACCATCTTCTCTCTGCTCCTGGGCCCCAGAGTCTGCAGCAACCAGCTGCAGCCCCGGCACTGTCTACACCCCTCGAGCAATCGCCCAAGTGTCTGGACTTCTGTGGGACAGGCCTCCAGACCTTGGAGCGAGAGCACAGGGGAGTGCTGGGAACCCAGGTTTGCGGGCAAAGAACACACACAGTTTTACACAGTTTTATGCCTGGCCGTATTGTCGCCAAAAGATGGCTGTTGCACTGTGCCTCAGGGAACCGCTGCTCTGGTGTGGTCCCCTTTCCGCCGACCATCCTCTCCTCACTCCCATGTTCCGGATTCGGTGCTGACCAGCTGCAGTCCAGGCACCATCAACACCCCTTGAGAAATCACCCAAGACTCTGAACTCCTAAAGGACTGGCCTCCAGACCTCCTTGTGAGTGGAGAGGAGTGCTTGGAGTTCAGAATTCCAGGTAGAGACTATATACAGTTTTATACAGTTTTATGCCTGGCAGGAGGATGCTGTGGCACCCTAGTAGGGTAGGTAAATCCAGTTTTTAGAGGTTCTTTCCCATGGAGTATAGTGGGAGGACCTTTGAACTCTTCCTGATTGTTAGTGGGGCACTCTGAGCTGTTCTCATGGGGGCGGGGTACTCCCGTCTGCTTGGTGATGGATTTTTTACCTTTTGTTTGTATCCTTGTGGTCGTAGCTTGCCTCAGCAGGGTTGAATTGCATTCTTCAACCTGCTCTCTTAGTGCAGCTCAAATCCACCAGGTTACTTGTTGAATTTTTGTCTTTTAACTCTCCTTCTGGATGGGAGCCTCTGTGGAAAGCTGGCTTAAGTCAGCCATATTGTCTCCTCCTTGCAAGGATTTTTCTTACATTTTCTTCTAGAATTCTTATCATTTTATGACTTATGTTTAGATCATTTTTCCTTTAAATTAAATTTTGTGAGTAATGAGACATATGAATCTTGTTTCATTCTTTTGCACATGGCTATTTAATTCTCAGCACCATTTATTGAATAGATCTTCTTGGTCAAAGGTGTGCCCCCAGTTTCTGAGGAAAACCACCAGGAATGGCCTGAGTGCCCCCACTCAGCCAGAAAGTTTGTTTTTGGAGTCAGGTCCATCTGAGATTCATAATCTGGCTGTCTGTCAGAGAAGCTGGCGTCACTCTTCTTCTCCCTACCTTGCTCAGTGGTCTCTGTCTGGCATCTGATGGAAGGTAGGAGCTCAAATTAGCTGATTCCCCCATGATAGCACTGCAAGTTTTGAGTTTCCCTGTCAGGGATCTCACCCTGGGCTGACAGCATGGATATCCCGTGGGAGTAGGGGCGCTCTGTGAATGTGCTATATATGAGACCTACACTGCATTCGTCTGTCAGTTCTGCCCACTCAGGCTCTCTCACACCCTGAGATTAATTCACAAATCTTCTTCTATGCACCTGAGCAACGAAATTAAGTCCTTGGGATGTGGAGTCTGATGATGTATCCCTGACTATGTCAGGGAAGAAGTGTGTTGGTCCTGAGTTGCCTATGGAGTGCTCAGGCAGGTTTGATGTCCCTCTACTTTAGGGTGTGCCCTCCCCAAAGGAAGCTGCTGGGTAAACATCACCAGGGAGGGCTGGTGAGTAGGGGCTCACAGTCCATCAGGTCTTAGTCTAAGGCAGAATTTTAAGAGGAAATACATGAGCCTTACTCTCTGTGGAAGCCTTAGTGTGGTGGCTCAGTTTTCTCTCTCAGCAGCCATGGGTAGGGAAAGGAAAGGGGTGGTAAAGAGCCTGGATGGAGGAAATCTACCAGTCTGGTCATATCTGTCCCTCTTTCTGGAAGTCAGCCCACATAGAATGTCACACAGGTCCCCTAGGGCCCCATTGGACCACTGTCCCTGCTGCAGTCTGGGCTAGAGTTGGGAAATGTTTGTGTGGGAATGAGCAAGACAAAAATTGAGGGGATTAAGGCCCCCTGTGAGGATAAATGCACACAGTGGATAGAGAAAAAATATGGCATCTGCTACCACAGCTCATGTCTGTGGCAATGGGAAGAGCCCCAGGAGTGTGGGAGCCTGGTGTTTTATCCACAAGAAACTCCCAATTGATTGGTAGAAGCTTAATATTTTCAACATTTTGGCTATCTCTGAGTCTACTTTTTTGCTGTTTGTTGCGTTTTTTTACTTGCATTACTGTTTTTGCCTCTTAGCAATAAATTCTACTCCTATGCTTTATTTTTTTTTATAGATAGTCCTCAACTTACAATGAATGAACTTCCTTTTTCTCAACTTTCCAGTAGTGCAAAATGAACATGCATTCAGTAGAAAGCATACTTCTAATTCTGAATTTTGATTCAAAATTTTTATAACTTTAGTATAAAAATAGACTTGGTGTTTGAAATGGGCTTATATAAGTATTTTACATTTTGGCTAAGCCAATATGTTCAGTAAGTAATAGATTATATGTGTTAAATGCATTTTTTCTTTATTTGCCACAGGGTCTTTCTCTGTCACCCAGGCTAGTGACATCAGCATAGCTCACTGCAACCTCAAACTCCTAGATCTAAGCTATCCTTCTGCCTCAGCCTCACAAGTAGCTGGAGCTGCAGGTGCACAATAACATGGCTGGCTAATATTTCTATTTTTGTAGAGGCTGGGTCTCATACTTGCTCGGGCTGATTTTAAAATGCTGACATCAAGCAATCCTCTCACTTTAGCCTTCCAAAATGGTAGGCATGAGCCACCACACCTGGTTCAAATGCATTTTCTACTAATTATATTTTCAACTTTTCTCGGTATATAACCACATTGTTAAAGCATCTGTATGGCTGATAATTTTTGATTGAAGGCCAAGCATTGTGACTAAAAGAACAATGGATACTGAGATTATGATATTCATTCTCAGAAATATGCATGCCTGTTCTGTTCCTTGCTGTTAGCAGAAGAGGATCATTGTCGAGTCAATCAGTATGAAGCTGAACAGTGTTTGGGTTTTGATATTACTCTAGTTAGTTGTATCCTTCCAAATATTTTCAGTTATACATTTCTATTTCTTTGTGCAGAATATGAGTCCTGGAATACTGAATGTCTTCCTGTTTCATTCCCAGTAGGCCCTACATATATTTGCAATAGCACAATACGCTCTTTTCTTATGAATTTCCAAGTAACAGACTGATCTGTCTTCTTGCTCATTGCAAAGACATTAGCAACCAATGAGCTTTTCTTTTTCAGTTCTCTTACTCTCAAAGAAATATCCTCTGCCTGAGCCTTTACTCAGCATTCTCAGCATGGTAGCAGAATTCAGGTTTCTATCAATGTAAGATTCTGGATTTAGGAAGACTTTTCTCTTATACCCCTCTTCTACTATGCCATAATAGAACACCTTTGCATATCGTAAACTTCAAATAAAATCCTAAACTACCAACGAAATGAACAGAGCCCCTGTAGGCCCTGGGGAACTCAGGAAATCCTGAAAAACTGAATTCTCAGACATGATCGGAAGGGAAGTCAGACATACCTTTTTATACCTCCTCTCTTTTAGAGTTTTAAATACAACAGCTGATCAACATTAACACAAAATACAGATGCTAACACTGATGGAATAGAGTGTGGCAATAAAATAGCAAATTATAAACAGGACCTAAATCCATGCCAGACAAGTTTAAGTTATGCATCCCTCAACTTAAAGAAGACACTGTATTCCAACTGCCACATGGTTTGTCTTTTTCTCTGGCAGCTAAATAAGCAGAGGCCATAAGATAAAGGCAAATTGCAGCCTCATAAGACAGATGCTAGCTCCCACCCCATGTTCCACAAGTTGCAACTACAGCTTTGATTGGACAAGAAACTTATTTCAGTAATTTTTTCCTGATCAGAAGACCACCAACCATGAATTCATTCTGGCTGGTTTTACAGAGGCTGTGCACTGAATTGTCTCTGCATCTTGAAAATACTATTTGACAATAGGGATAATTGTAATGCATTTAAATACTAGATCTCCGTCCCAAATTGAGAATGGGTGATATGTTACATGCATGTTTGTTCAATACACATGCATCAGGATCACCACTGGGCCACCATCTTAAATACAAGATGGACATAAAGTTCATTAATTTAATTTTAAATTTCACACGAATTTTATGTCCACCCTGTATTCATGGTTCCTTGTATAACCTATTGACTATGTATGCTTGGCCAACCCAATTAGCATAAATCTCTGCCCTGATCCTTCCTCCTTCAAAGTATGGCTTTTGACAGAGGATCTGTTCCCCAGGCTCCTGGAATGGGCACCTTGAAGTCTATAACACTGTATTTTTTAAGAGTAATGCTCTCCTTTGCTGAAGGTATAGATTTTATGATTTTTAAGTTAATGATATTGCACACTGATTGAGTCTGAGGGGTGTGGTGGGAGGAAAAGTTTATTTTCAAGCAGTATTCTGTCCCTCAGCCTATAGTAGGTCATTCAAATTATATTTTTGCCACCATAAATAAAAGCATAACCTTCAAATTTTTACTTATGATTAATGTAGTAAAATAATGATGGCTGGATATGTTTAAAATAATTTGAGATAAATCCCTACTGCCTGAGCTCCTACATCATTTAAATTATCCTCAATTTTTAAAATGGTGTGCTCATTAAAGTACTTGTTTCCTCTAAAAGCTTATGGAGTGTAATTTTTATAAACAATTAGTGCAACAAAGAGGCACAAAATCAGACAATACTGCAATGTTTTCAAACACTAGTCTAATGAAAAATCTCAAATAATTTCAATGACAAAAATTCTGGAGATATTAGAGCCTGACTCATAAACTGAAGTTAAATTTACGGTGCCAATGAATAAATGAAATTCCCAGTTGATAAGCATTTATCATAAGGGGAAAAGCCACTGTAATATGTGCCAGCTGGCAAAGTAGTATGTTAGTTGGCAGTCTTTGTCAACACCATAGACAGAATCAATATCCTCACTTAACTATCATCTGACCCATGGAGGTGTTCTGTGTACAACATGGTTAACACATCTTTATAAGAGTGGTGGAAAGCTCTTTTGTTATGCCTATTCTGTATCTCTTCTTTAAAAGCACAATGAGACATTTAAAAAAGCATTTCATTTCATTAAAATATACTTTGTGTTTAGAAGCATTACTTTTCCAAATGTCATTGACATATACAATATATTTTTAAATTTATGTATGTTACCACAAAAATGGGATTGGATCTTTCTAAAACTATACTTTTGAAATATATATATATATATATATATATATATATATATATATATACTTTACTTATCCATAACCTTAAGTTGAATTCATGCCAAAATTTCAGGAGTGATTGCTTATTTTATTAAAGTTAAAAAATTTTGAGTTACTACACTACAGGAAGGAGTCACCATGTAACACAGTAGTAGAAAGCTTCCAGCAGGAGGAAGGGTTTAAGAAACAACTTGTCTGTGAGAGAAGAGCAAGATGGCAGCTGAGTAACAGCTACCCTGCATCTGGGCACCGTGAGTCTGGGGAGATAAGACTCCAGGCATCTCTGGCTGGTGGATATGCCTATAATCATCCCTTTGAAGATACAGGTAGTTAGCAAGAGACTTCTAGACCCCAAGAGGAGGACAAAAACAGTGGGAAACTGGCAAGTGGTCACATGTGTTCAATCGATCTAATCCCACCGACAGCTGTAAGTACAGCAGCAGTGATAGTGCAAACCAGAAAGGAATTACCTGTGAACTGTTTTGGTATTTTTGGACTTGGCACTCAGTTGAACTGCCTTGGGGAGAGCTTGAGCAGGAGTGTGGAGAACTTGGGGCATTGTCTAGGGCTCCAGATTGAGCTGCTGAGCCAGATGCTAATAATGTTTGGCTGGCTATGGGTTGCAGGGAGCCATTGTGAGAGAGCTGCCCTGGCAAGCTCCACCCTCAGGGTTGCAGAGAAAGGATTGGGTGGGAGCTAGTAACCTAGTGACCGAGCAGCCTAAAGACAGGGACTGAGCTGCCTTACAACCTTAAGCCCTCGGGGCAGAGTAAGACCGATTTTGGCACACTGGGTAAGTGGACAGCCACTTTAGCAGTGATCCCAGCAACAAGCACTTTCCTGGGAAAGCTTCTTCTTAGTGAAGTTTAGAAGTTTAAAGTGCCTTTTAAGAAGGCTGAAGAGAGATTTAGGGTATCCATCCTGTGGGGTTTGAGAAATCAGCGGAGGCCTCCAGTTGTATCAGCATTGTGTTAACATCTCATACCCCAGAAGACCACCTGTTGCTGAGACAATATTCAACAAGATATATATACTGCTTTGTTTTGGTTGTTTTTTGTTTTGTTTGTTTATTTGTTTGTCTGTTTTGTTTTTTGTTTATTTTGATGTTGTTGTTTTGTTTTTTAATTTCAACCTTTTCTGTACAGATTTTTTCTTTTCCTTTTTTACCTTTCTTTTCTTTCTTCACTTTTGTAGTTTAAATACAATTTCCTATTGCTGCCTTTTTCAATAACTAGAACTTCATTTTTGCTAGTGTTTTCCACACCTATAGTTTGGTTTTTCACCAAAACTTTATCCTGTAAAGTTTTCTGTTTGCTTGTTTTGGTTTGATTTATAGCATTTTTGCCTTTCCTCTCTACTTGGTGGAGGTGGGGTACTGTGTCTGATCAGGTTAGCAAAAAGCTGCTGACCTCAAGGGAACCATCCAACCGGGCACGCCCAGAGGTTGGTTTTTTTTTTTAATATTGTGTCAAAGTACCCTACTGTACACCTATATTGCTCTGTCAACCTCTTTCTGTGCCTCTCTTCTTTTTGTCATTATTCCCTTTTACACACCCCCTATCCTTTGTCTATTTTGTCGTTCTTTCTTTCTTTCTTTTATCCCTTCTTGCTCTTCAATCTTCTTATCGTTCTGGTCCTGTACCAAAAGGACTCATTGAAAACTTAGTCCACAGGCATGGGAACTTAAAGAGCAAGAGGAAGTGAAAGGAAATCAGGGCAAGGAAACAGATAAAAGAAATCACCCATGAGGGAGAATCAGCAGAAAACTCCAGGCAACATGAAGAACCAGTACAGGGCAACCCTTCCAAGGGATCATGAGGTAGCTACTGTGGAGGATTCTACCTGTAAAGAAATGTTAGAAATGACAGAAAGGGAATTTAGAATACACATGATGAAAACAATGAAGGAAATGATGGAAACAATAAAGGAAACTGCTAATAAATTGGAAAATAACCAAAAGGAAATCCAAAAACACAAAC
Source organism: Nycticebus coucang (assembly GCF_027406575.1). Classification (NCBI taxonomy): domain Eukaryota; kingdom Metazoa; phylum Chordata; class Mammalia; order Primates; family Lorisidae; genus Nycticebus; species Nycticebus coucang. The sequence continues at coordinate 37,645,009 of NC_069792.1, forward strand.
AAATAAGAGATGAAGGATATGAAGAATATAGAAAGGATATAGTAGAGCTGAAGGAACTGACAGTCAATTAGGGAACTTAAAGACGCAATGGAAAATATCAGCAACAGGTAAGACCATGCAGAAAAAAGAATTTTGGAGGTAGAGGACAAAGTTCTTGAGATAACACAGATAGTTAAAGAGGCAAAAAGAAGAGAGAGAGAGCAGAATGTTCACTGTCAGAATTATGGGACTTTATGAAGCGTTCCAACATACGAGTTATAGGAATCCCAAAAGGAGAAGAAGCATGCCTCAGAGGAATGGAAGACATACTAGAGAATATTATAAATGAAAACTCCCCAAATATCACCCAAGATTCTGATACACTGCATTCAGAGGAATATCGAACCCCTGGTTGCCTCAACTTTAACTGAGCTTCTCCAAGACACATTGTGATGAAGCTGTCCAAAGTCAAGACAAAAGGAAAGATTCTGCAAGCTTCCAGGAGTAAATACCAGTTGAACTACAGGAGCAAATCCATCAGAGTGACTGCAGACTTCTCTAATGAAACTTTCCAAGAAAGAAGACAATGGTCATCTAACCTCAATCTACTTAAATAGAAGAATTTTCAGCCCAGAATTCTGTACCCTGCTAAGCTAAGCTTTAAAATTGACAGAGAAATCAAATCATTTATAGATATGCAAACATTGAGGAAATTCGCCACAACAAGACCAGCCCTACAGGAAATACTTCAACTGTCCGACACCCATCACAATGGATCAGCCTCAAAGTAAGAACTCAGAAATTAAAGGACAGAACCTAACCTCCACACTGATGCAAAAGATAAAACTAAGCAATGGACTCTCACAAAATAAGATGAATAGAGTACTATCAGACTTATCAATTATCTCAATAAATGTTAATGGCTTGAATTCCCCCACTAAAGAGACATAGATTGACTGACTGGGTTAACAAACACAAGCCATCCATTTGCTGTCTGCAAGAAACACTCCTGGCTTCAAAAGACAAATTAAAAGTCCGAGTCAAGAGCTGGAAGACAATTTTTCAGGCAAATGGAATTCAGAAGAAAAGAAGAGCTGCAATCTTATTTTCAGACACATGTGGATTTAAAGCAACTAAAGTCAAAAAAAGACAAAGGTGGTCACTTTACATTGGTCAAGGGAAATACACAACAAGAAGATATTTCAATTCTAAATATTTATGCACCCAATTTAAATGCTCCCAGATTCTTGAAACAGACCTTACTCAGTATGAGCAATATGATATCTGAGAATACCATAATAACAGGGGACTTTAACACTCCTCTTACAGAGCTGGACAGATCCTCTAAAAAGAAATTAAACAAAGATATAGAGATTTAAATAAGACCCTAGAACAACTGTGCTTGATAGACGCATATTGAACACTCCATCCCAAAGATAAAGAATATACATTCTTCTCATCACCCCATGGAACATTCTCCAAAATTGATCATATCCTGGGACATAAAACAAATATCAACAGAATAAAAAGAATTATAATTTTACCTTGTATCTTCTCAGACCATAAGGCACTAAAGGTGGAACTCAACTCTAACAAAAACGTTCAAACCCACACAAAGACATGGAAATTAAACAACCTTCTTTTGAATAACAGATGGGTGCAGGAAGAAATAAATCAGGAAATTATTAACTTCCTTGAGGATAACAATGAAGACTCAAGCTACCAAAACCTGTGTGATACTGCAAAAGCAGTTTTGAGAGGAAAATTTATCACTTTAGATCCCTAAATTCAAAAAAAAGAAAGAGAGTGCATCAATAAACTCACAAGCCATCTTACTGAATTGAAAAAGAACAATCTAAGCCTAAACCCAATAGAAGAAAAGAAATATCCAAAATCAAATCAGAGATCAATGAAATTGAAAACAAAAGAATCATTCAGAAATTCAATGAAACAAAGAGTTGGTTTTTTGAAAAAATACAATAAATAAACCATTGGCTAGACTAACGAGAAATAGAAAAGTAAAATCTCTAGTAACTTCCATCATAAATGATAAAGGGGAAATAACAACTGATTCCACAGAGATACAAGAGATCATCTCTGAATACTACCAGAAACTCTATGCCCAGAAATTTGACAATGTGAAGGAAATGGATCAATATTTGGAATCACACCCTCTCCCTAGAATTAGCCAGGAAGAAATAGAAATCCTGAACATACCAATTTCAAGCACTGAGATTAAATAAACAATAAAAAAAGCTTCCAACAAAAAATTGTCCTGGTCCAGATGGCTTCACACCAGAATTCTATCAAACCTTCAAGGAAGAGCTTATTCCTGTATTGCAGAAATTATTCCAAAAAATTGAGGAAGAAGGAATCTTTACCAACACATTCTATGAAGCAAACGTCACCCTGATACCAAAACCAGGAAAAGACACAAACAAAAAGGAGAATTTCAAACCAATCTCACTCATGAATACAGATGCAAAAATCCTCAATAAAATCCTAGCCAATAGATTACATATTATCATAAAAAAATTCATACATCATGATTGAGTAGGTTTCATCCCAGGGATGCAAGGCTGGTTTAACATACTCAAGTCCATAAACGTTATCCACTGTATTAACACAGGCAAAAATAAATATCATATGATCCTCTGAATAGATGCAGAAAAAGCATTTGATAAAATCCAGCATCCTTTTCTAATTAGAACACTGAAGAGTATAGGCATAGGTGGCACATTTCTAAAATTGATTGAAGCTATCTATGACAAACCCACAGCTAATATTTTACTGAATGGAGTAAAACTGAAAGCTTTTCCTCTCAGAACTGGAAACAGACAAGGTTGTCCTTTGTCACCTTTACTATTCAACATAAGGGCTGGAAATTCTAGCAAATACAATTAGGCAAGACAAGGAAATAAAGGGAAACCAAATGGGAGCAGAGGATGTCAAACTCTCCCTCTGCTGAAGACATGATCTTATACTTAGAAAATCCCAAGGACTCAACCACAAGACTCCTAGAAGTCATCCAATAATATAGTAATGTTTCAGGATATAAAATTAATGTCCACAAGTCAGTAGACTTTGTATATGCCAATAACAGTCAAAATGAGAAGCTAATTAAGGACACAACTCTCTTCACCATAGTTTCAAAGAAAATGAAATACCTAGCAATATACCTAAGGAAGGAGGTAAAGGACCTCTATAAAGAAAATTATGAAATCCTCAGAAAGGAAATAGCAGAGGATATTAACAAATGGAAGAACATGCCATGCTCATGGATGGGAAGAATCAATATTGTTAAAATGTCTATACTTCCCAAAACAATCTACCTATTCAATGCCATTCCTATGAAAATACCAACATTGTACTTTCAAGATTTGGAAAAAACAATTCTGCGTTTTGTATGGAACGAAAAAAACCCTATATAGCTAAGGCAGTTCTTAGTAATAAAAATAAAGCTGGGGGCATAAGCATACCAGATTTTAGTCTGTACTACAAAGCCATAGTGGTCAAGACAGCATGGTACTGGCACAAAAATAGAGACATAGACACTTGGAATCGAATAGAAAACCAGGAAATGAAACTAACATCTTACAACCACCTAATCTTCAATAAACCAAACAAGCACATATCTTGGGGGAAAGAATCCCTATTCAATAAATGGTGTTGGGAGAACTGGATATCCACATGTAAAAGACTGAAACTAGATCCACACCTTACCCCCTCACAAAAATTGATTCAAGATGGATAAAGGACTTAAATTTAAGGCATGAAACAATAAAAACCCTCAAAGAAAGCATAGGAAAAACACTGGAAGACATTGGCCTGGGGAAAGACTTCATGAAGAAGACTGCCATGGCAATTGCAACAACAAAAATAAACAAATGAGACTTCATTAAACTGAAAAGCTTTTATACAGCTAAGGAGACAACAACCAAAGCAAATAGACAACCTAAACAATGGGAAAGGATATTTGCAAATTTTCAATCAGACAAAAGCTTTATAACTAGGATGTATAGAGAACTCAAGTTAATCCACATGAAAAAAGCCAACAATCCCATATATCAATGGGCAAGAGACATGAATAGAACCTTCTCTGAAGAAGACAGATGAATGGTTAACAAACATGTAAAAATGTTCATCATCCCTGTTTATTAGAGAAATGCAAATCAAAACCACCCTGAGATACCATCTAACCCCAGCGAGAATGGCCTACATCACAAAATCTCAAAACTGCAGATGCTGGCGTGGATGTGGAGAGAAGGGAACACTTTTACACTGCTGGTGGAACTGCAAACTAGCACAACCTTTTTGGAAGGAAGTATGGAGAAACTTCAAAGCACTCAAGCTAGATCTCCCATTTGATCCTACAATCCCATTACTGGGCATCTACCCAAAAGGAAAAAAATCCTTTTATCATAAGGACACTTGTACTAGACAATCGCCAAGATATGGAAACAGCCTAAATGCCCACAAACCCAGGAATGGATTAACAAGCTGTGGTATGGAATACTATTCAGTTATTTTTAAAAAAATGGAAACTTTACATCCTTCGTATTAACCTGGATGGAAGTGGAAGACATTATTCTTAGTAAAGCATCACAAGAATGGAGAAACATGAATCCTACGTACTCAGTTTTGATATGAGGACAATTAATGACAATTATGGTCATGGTGGGGGGGAAGGAAAAGCAGAGAGAGGGAAGGAGGTGGGGTGGGGCCTTGGTTTGTGCCACACCTTCTGTGGGCAAGACACGATTGCAAGAGGGACTTTACCTAACAAATGCAATGAGTGTAACCTGGCTTATTGTACCCTCAACGAATCCCCAACAATAAAGAAAAAAAAAAAACCTGTCTGACTAAATGGATAGACTAACCATAGAACAAACCAACCAAGTTGGGCCTTTATAATATTTCTGGGAAGTCCATAAAAATAGGGAATAACCTAAAATGAAGGTATCCCTAGTTTACCTACTAGGATTTATCACCCAGCAGGTAAACTGAAATTCAAACTGACTTGCTGAGCACAGAAGAGACACTTATACTATGGTGATTTGATGTGTTTTGTATAAAGTCTACAGGGGAAAAGAAACTTTTTACTTTATCAAGCATAAACATGCCATTCACACATTGTTCCTTTCCAAGACATATTTAACATTGTGCAAGCTGCCTCTTGGTCAGAATTTTACCTGTGGCTAATTCTCAAATCCACTCTTTGTACCTGAGCATAAATGTAATTAGTATAAAAGAAGTTTGTATCTCAGTGTCATTATTTATGATTCTTTCCTGCATTTATGTATCTAGGCTATATCTTAATATCAACTATAACTTTCACATCAATTATTATTTTTCTTAGATAAATATTTATTCTTTGATACCATTCTTTGATATAAATGTATATAAATGTTTGATATAAATGTATTATATAACTTTGATTATAAATGTATAATTCAAATACATATGTACACCATAAAAATTAGATTAAAATGGCTGAAATACGTATAAAATATAATAATAAAAAATTGTCTGAAGGTCATAGTTTAAATTTTCTAAGTTGTTTTATGAATATGCCATCATCTATGTTATACATCTACTCTTTACAACAAACTATTCTATATAAGAAAAAAACTGTAGAACTATTCTATAGTTCTTAGCTTTGTTCATTCCACTATTAAAAACATCTTTCATGAAAATATTATACTCTCACAATATCATTATATTGTTTCCACAGTAGTCCATTATATGGGTATGTCGTATTTTATAAAATGAATTTTCAAATATATACACACACAGAGAAACACATTTACAGTCATGTTCCATATGACAAAGTTTTCACCAACAGACCATACTATAGTGGTCCCCTACAATTGTAAGGAAGCTGAAAAAATTCCTATTACCTAATGACTTCATAGCTACATACCCAAATTGTGGTAGAAAGACTTTTATTTCACAGGAAAAAATATTTTGTACAGACATGCACATAAAAGTAGTCTCTTATGAAAAATTGGATATAGTCAAAAGGTCAAAACAATAGAAAAATGAGAAAATTATTTATAGTACATCTACATAGGAGATCATGACATGAAGGTAAAAAAAGCTGATATATACCTATGTAGCTATAATATTTAAAAGGTGTTATGAGCTTTTTTCATAATATTTTCAATATATATTTTAAATAATTCAAATTAAATTTATCAATTATTAAAATTTTAAATTATTATTTAAAAATAAAAAGCATATATGAGTGTGTTTTTGTGAGATGCCCATTTATGTTTATAAAGTGAAATGTCTTCTAGGGCTGGAAGATGACAAATTGAGGCCCTAAACTGTGGTAAAGTCATGAGGATGAAGAGAAAGGAGAAGTATTGGGAGCCAATGAAAACAGGATCTTAAAAACGTGACTCCTTTTTGGATGAATGTGTGGACAGGAACAGAAGAATTCACAATTAATGAAGATCAAAGTTTCCTCTTTAGATTTTTAAAGAAATATCATTATGTGAGTTTGTAAAGAGAAGCTCTTGAGTTGTTTTTTTTAATTTTTAATTTTATTTTTTAAATTAGAAAACTCTAATTGTACATATTCATGAGGTACATAGTGATCTTTTGATACCAACAATTTATGCTGAACAGATCAGGGTCATCAATATATCAGCTACCTCAAACATCACTTCTTCATGATGGGAACATTCACTATCCTTCTTCTGGCTATTTGGAAGAAAAACTGACAAGTTTAAATTATTATAAACATGGCTCTAAAGAATAGCAGACACCAGAAGTTTGGATTGCAGAGCCATTCATAGAAATAACAGGCCTGGGAATTGTAAGTTTACAATAAAGAAAAAAAGTACTTAGTACGAAAGACTCATCAGTTTACAGGCTCAAGATGGTCAAAAGTTTGATAATAACTTATGTGATTTATCATCTTATACAGTTGCTTTCTCCCTGCATGTAAAATGATGATCTTGCTGAAAGTTTTTTCTGCTGTTAGAATACAGATTTCTTTGAAGCATGATCCACTATGCTGAAGGTTTCCAACAAGCAGCAATGGATGACAAAATTTTGAAAGCACTGGTTTAGACATTGTCCTCTTTATTTTTACTTCCATGGTATATTATCTCAGAGTTTACATATATATATGATATATATAATACATATGCATACACATATATGCAATACATGTGTGTTTTTCTATGTATAAATATATACATTATATATAAATATGTATACATTCAAAATATATATAGACATTATAACCCTCATAGCTGACCTAATTTTCGCAGACCTGACATGCACCACATGTATGTTTCAGTACAGTAATCCTAATTTTTTATGTTGACTGGGTTCTATTATGATATATATGTTTACATATAGGCTACTTCATAATAATTATTTCAATAATGAAAATATAATTCATATATAATGCTTATTTTCTGTAGCGTAGTGAAGGTTTAAAATGTCTATAATTAATAAACTAAAATAAGAATATACCAATTCTTGTGGCAACTTCTTCAGATTACTATCAGACTTTAAAGACATACTCTAACTGCCACTCAGATGGCTCAGCTGAACAAAGACATTCCACCATTAATTTCAGTACTGTGTACTGCATTAAGCCAAACAAGAATAATGATGATCTGAATGAAGGAACTATTTGGCATGGTATAGATTAGAAACTATAGGCATTTACCTAGTACTAATAGAGCATATTGAAAGAATTCCAGGCTCAATTTAAGTCTCCAGCTTGGATGTGTGATAATGTCACCAGTTACAATAGGGAACTTTAAAAATGGGTAAATTTCTGGCTTGGTGCCTGTAGCTCAGCAGCTAGGGAGCTAGCCACATACACCGCAGCTGGCGGGTTCAAACCCAGCCCAGGCCTGCCAAACAACGACAACTACAACCAAAAATAGCCGGGCACTGTGGTAGGCACCTGTAGTCCCAGCTACTTGGGAGGCTGAGGCAAGAAAATCACTTAAGCTCAAGAGTTTGAGGTTGCCATGAGCTGTAACACCTCAGCACTCTACCAAGGATGACAGGTTGAGACTCTGTCTCACAAAAAAAAAAAAAAAAAAGATAAATTTCTGGAACATAGCTGAAGTCTCTGACGTAAAAGTCAACTAGACATGTCAAGTAAGCTGTTTTTATCTTGAGCAAGCAGAATAGGTGTGGATCTGGGAGTTGAAAATGGAATTCCAGATTTCAGAACCATCAATTTCAGCCACTGAGAGAGCTAATGGGGTCAGAGTGAGAATGTGTAAAATAAAAATAGGATAAAATATAATGTACAAGGTTGTTGGCAGATGAAAAGCCATAGCCTAGGGCAGCACCTATGGTTCAATGGGTAGGGCACTGGCCCCGTATACCTAGGGTGGCAGGTTTGAACCTGGGTCCGGCCAAACTGCAACAACAACAAAAGTAGTCGGCATTATGGCGGGCGCCTCTAGTCCCAGCTACTTGGGAGGCTGAGGCAAGAGAACTGCCTAAACCCAAGAGCTGGAGGTTTCTGTGAACTGTGATGCTACAGCACTCTACACAGGGCTACAACTTGAGGTTCTGTCTCAAAAAAAAAGAAAGACAAGTAAAGCCATAATCTAATATGGAGACTAAGATAGAATATTCAGCTAAAATTACCCAATATTATATGTAATGTCTAATAGTTATTCTGTATTTTGCCTCACTTTGAGATTAAAAACCTCTTATCTGTTACTTTCTTCTATGAGAGTCAATAGTGTTATGAATCTAACTCTATTTGTGTCTAAACCTGTTGCTTTATAATTGTCTTTTTATACTTTAGTAGCAGTGAATTGCCTAAGACTTCCAACAGAGACTATTACTTCATGCATGTATGTATTATACGTCTTATTTTAAAAGGAAACATTAGCATTAAATTTCTATAATGTCAAGCACTTTTATTGTATTTACATTAAAAATAAAGCACAAAATTTGAAATATTATAATTTAACATAAAGCTACCTGCTCAGTGCATCTCTCTTTATGTGATAACAACAAATGCACACAGCAAGCAAGCAGTTCTGTCATGCTGATTCAAAAACTTTTGCTTCTCAACACGATGTTATCTATATAAGAAGCAGCTTATTCTGTAAACAAAAAGAGTAGTTTCACTAGACCATCAAAGGAGATAATGTTATATAAAGGCTTATCATAGACCTCCTGAAAAGGGATTAAATTATATCCCTTAAGTATATACATATTACTATAATTTCACAAAATTTCAAATTCTAAAAGACTCTACAAATACTCCACAGTCCACATACATGCAAAGAAATCTTTTAAATCTATTTTTTCCCCAATACTTCCACTTCAGTAATAACAGCTAATGCCAGCATTGCTCTGTCACTATTCCATATAATTTAATAGAGTTTTCCTTATAAACGGTAAATTTGTGATTAAAGTATATGACTTAAAGTTTTCTACTTTCCACAGGATATATCATTTTTAGTCAATGTAAGTATACAAAAACTTAAATATATCTTGAAACATTATTTTGAAAATAACCCAAATTATCTTAGCCAAAACTCCATGTTCCATAGGATGTCTTAAAGAATTTTAGTTTGAAACACAATTCTTTCCCATGGGGCTGATCCCAAGGCCATTTTCTACTCACTATCATCATTTGGATTAAAGCTACCCATTTTCAAATAATATTTAATTGGTACTGACTGCTTATTTGCAAAAAACGTACATATTATTAATTTATCAAATGAGTCAATAATACCCAGCCCACTGCACATGACACAAGTATTAATGGCATCTCTGTGACTAGCCATTAAACAGTTTATCTGGTGCTTCATAAACTAGAAAGATGAATTTGTTTAAGTGTTGTATGGATATTCTCGAATTCCAAAGAGTCTAATAATCATGATAATCATGCTAAGAAGTGACCAGGAACTGAACTGGGACCTGTGCACACTTCGCTTATAACTCTTGGAAAATTCTGAGAAGTAGATCAATCATATCAAGCTAACATCAAAGATAAAGAACTGAGACTTAGAGCTAAGTGACTTGACACCAAACCATATAATCAATAAATGATGGAGAACAAAGAGGAAACTGGAATTTTCTTTTCTAAAACTCAATTCCAGGGTCAAGTACAGACATGGGGATTTTTTTGTTTTGTTTTGCATACATACTTCTTAGTAGGTGTAGTTATTGAATCAATGGGCCAAGGGGCTAATCTAGTCAAAAATTCAAAAATATGGTATTTGAAAATTCTAAATAATAATTATAAAACATTCCCTAATGACATGTAAATTATTGCTTTGTAAATCCCTCTCTTACAGAAAAAGTAAAATTTGGATTATAAGGTATTATGAACAGTGAAGTCTCTACATTTTTACCTTTCCAGTCACACATCAGGAGTTTTGGAGAAACTGCTTGTTTTATGCAAGTTTTCCTATTAGTATGACTGCTACAGTACTTTAAGAAAATTCAAGTAAAAGAGTAAGAGATTAAGACTATAAAATATTTTTTTTCACCAGCTGTTTGTGGCTGACTAGGAAGATTACAATTAGGAAGCCCTACATTTTAGCTGGCCCCACAAGAATACAAGATGATAAAGAGAATCAGAGACTAGAAAAAGTCAAACATCTGCATAATTTTAGCTACTATACCAACAATGGGGCTTCAGTACTTTTGTTTGTGAATATAGAAAAGACACCAAATCCTGCCTAAAATGAGATGAAATGGTGGGTTTATCAAAACTTGGAGGAGAAGCCCTGCTCCAAGTATTTGTCACATTGTGATTACTAATAGCACTGCAGAAAGTTTAACTTATATTTCAACTGAGTTTGCCTCCACCTTTTAATAAAATATGAACACTATGTGCCCTTTTCATTAAATGTTCCAAATTTGTGAGATAATGCAAAAGGATAAAGTGAATGTAAAACTACCCAAATTTTAATTAAAATGTTTCAAGAAGAGAACTTTATTAATGTTTCATAACCCTCTTCTAGTAAAAATTCCTAGCGCACTAAAAAAAATTTCAACCAAGTATTAACTCATTATTCTAAATTCATGATTGTTATAAATTATGAAATATAGAGTTTTGCCATATGATAACTTCGTAGCATTTAGATTGAGATCATATATATAAATTTATTTGCAAAATAATTAACTGGTGGACATAAAGTAGGTCACTGTCGACTTTACAAAGAGTTACAGACAGGCAGGATGGCTAGGACCAGTAATCTCATCTACTGGGGAGGCTGAGGCACTGGGAAGACAGCTGAGGCTGGAAGTTGGAGGCTGCAGTCAATGAGCTATGATTGTACCACTCCAACCTGGGTGACAGAATCTCTTAGAAGTTTAAAAAAGGAAGCACAAGTAGACATAATAGACAGCATGCCTCTACTGTGATGTAGTCGTCACCTTTCTCTTATGTCTGGCTTTCTGAGATTTCAGTTACTTGCAGGCAACCACAGTCAGAAAATAGGATTTGGTGTTACCCATGGTTTCAGGCATTCAGCGGGTGTCTTAGAATCTACTCTTCCTCAGAGTAGGGGTAAATACTGGAGATGAATTATATAAATGGTCCAAATTCTTTGCCTCTCTCTATGTTTATTTTCTTTCCCAGATGACTTTCAGAGGGTCTGATACCATTACCACTACCACCTAAATCTGGATTAGACTTGTGACTTGCTTTGCTTAATGGGATATTATGGATATGATGCTGGCAGACGTGCCCTAAAAAGGGGCTTAAAGATGTATCTGTGCATTTACCCTTTCCTTTTGCTCCTCTTCCAGAGATCATGCCTGGGTTAATCTTTTGCAAATCCCTCTCTTAGAGAAAAACTAAAATTTTTCTCTAAGGATGGGAGACATGGAATATACCTACTACCCGAGGACATCCTTTACAAAGTCTTAGTTATATGAATAAGATCAAAGTCAGCAGATCTCCCTAGCTGACCCACTATTGATTTATAGAAGCAAGAATGAGAGCACTTAAGATCAGTAGAGCCCATTCCAAATCATCTGAATTCTGTAAACTCTCGAGGCAAATAAATGTTTATTGTCCTGTGTCACTGATGAGCTATGATTCTCTGTTATAGAACATTATGGTGGCAGTAGGTAAATGATACACCAACCTGATGAATTTAGAAGCAAAATATAACCCATGTGCAGGAATATCCAAATGGAATTACATTCCGTTTTAAGTGGGGGAGGAGACAGTATTTGTAGCAAATAACAGGGAGCTATCATCTGATTGAATGGGCTGTCCTCTTTTCCTCCTCCTGTTAAATTTACTATTTTTAAAAAATAATGAATGCTTCCCAACCCCATGGGGAAAGACTAAAGAAGAAATAGTTTCATCAGCACTGGTGATGGCTAAGGTCTTCCCAGGAGAGTTTACCATTTGAATTAATGGCCTAAGTATAGAAGGTCTGCTCTCACCCAGTGTGAGGTGGTTGAGGACCTGGATAGAACAAAAGAGAAAAGGTAAATTTACTCTCTTCTAGAGTTAAGATCCCCATCTTCTCCTGCTCTCAGACATTAGTACCCCAGATTCTTAGGCCTTTAGACTCTAGGACTTGCATCAGTGACTCCCAGGTTCCTAGGCTGAAAATTGTACCATTGGCTTCCTCAGTTCTTAGGCCTTTGGATTCTGACTGAGCTATGACACAAGATTGATTCCCCAGTTCTCAGCAAATTGTGGAAATTCTCAGCCTCCATAACTGTGTGACCTGATTCCCATTAAAAAAAAGAATCTGCTCTTATGTACCAATATCTATCTATCTATTTATCTATCTATACATCCATCCATCCATCCATCCTATTGGTTTTATCTCTCTTGAGGACCCTGACTAATGCAGCACCTCCATCTCTATCTTGAAATGGCTTATTGCTGCCATTACTTCTTTTAGTGTGAGTGTGTGTGGGCTTATATATATGCATGCTTGCAGTCTGGCACCAAGTAAAATCCATGCAAGAGAATATCAAAGAAAAATGCACCAGGCAAATTAAACAAGCAAGAAAGACTCATGCAAGTCTACTGAAACAAGAGAGAGAGAGAGAGACAGAGAGAGAGAGAGAGAGAGTAAACACAATCTGATGAAACAAAAGGCAGGAGAAATTTTAATGCTGGAGTGAGCTAGCAAAAAAGGGCTGAAAGTTATTCATGGGGAGATTGGTCAATGTGGTTAGGCATCTGTGTTTGTTAATTGTCAGGGACTAGGAGATAGCAGGTGCTAGCTTTCTTAATGATTACATTTGAAAGGGATTACTCCCAAGCCCTTCAAAAAAACATTCCTGAGTTGTAAAACTGTCAAGAGATTGAGAGGAGATTTACATCTCAAAAGAGCAGAGAAAAGAGTATACAGTTCCAAGTTTCTAAAGTAAATGCTTTAAAAAAAAAAAATAAGGTCAGGGACCTATAGATAGAAAGAAACCTGTCTAAATTTAGTCAAGCTAAGGGAAATGTTGAGGGTGGCTTGGTCAGAAATCACATGAAAAGAACAGAATTGGAAAATTACACCCATCCATATTCTTCTTTCTCCTTCAATTTGGGTGTATTTGGGGTTTTTTGTTTTCTCTTGTCCCTGCTGATTAACTGCATTCTTATTTGCATGGAACAACTTTTTTTGGTCATTCAACAATTCTAAGGTATACCAGTAAAATCAGTACAGGATTTTTATGTATCAAAAAATAAAGATTGGCCCTAAGAGCACTGTAAACACTGTATTAGAGAACACAGAACCACTGCCCTGGGAGGAAACAGAGGGAGAGTTTCCTACAAGTCTCTTTTTCAACATTTTTGTAAACTACTCAATACAACCTTATTTTATGTGCATTTCTGTTTAAAGATGCTTTCTTTAATATGTATTGTCGATGCAATAACACTGAAGTTATGTACAACAGTACTTTTTTGACTATATATTTTTTATTTATTTATTTTATTGTTAAATCATAGCTGTGTACATTAGTGCAATCAAGGGGTACAATGTGTGGGATTCATATAAAATCTGAAATATTCTCATCAACCTGTTCAACGTAGCCTTCATGGCATTTTCTTACTTATTGTATGTAGACATTTGTATTCTGCATTTAGTAAGTTTCGCCTGTACCCATTCTAAGATGCACCCTAGGTGTGGCCCCACCCATCACCCTCCCTCCACCCTAACCTCCCCACTCCCTTCCCCTTCCTTGGCCCTTTCCACACAGTCTTGTGCTATAGTTGGGTTATAACCTTCATGCGAAAGCTATAAATTAGCTTCGTAGTAGGGCTGAGTAACATTGGATGCTTTTTCTTCCATTCCTGAGATACTTTGCTAAGAAGAATATGTTCCAGCTCCACCCATGTAAACATGAAAGAGATATAGTCTCCATCGCTCTTTAAGGCTGCATAATATTCCATGGTATACATGTACTACAATTTCCTAGTCCATTCGTGGGTCGATGGGCACTTGGGCTTCTTCCATGACTTAGCAATTATGAATTGGGCTGCAATAAACATTCTGGTACAGATGTCTTTCTTATATTGTGATTTTTGGTCTTCTGGGTATAAACCTAGTAAAGGAATAATAGGATCGAAAGGCAGGTCTATTTTTAGGTCTTTAAGTATTCTCCAAACATCCTTCCAGAAGGAATGTATTAGTATGCATTCCCACCAGCAGTGTAGAAGTGTGCCCTTTTCTCCACATCCATCCACGCCAACATCTCTGGTTTTGGGATTTTGTTATGTGGGCTACTCTTACTGGGGTTAGGTGATCTCTCAAAGTAGTTTTGATTTGCATTTCTGTGATGATTAAAGATGATGAGCTTTTTTTCATTGTTTGTAGATCGCGTGTCTGTCTTCTTTAGAGAAGTTTCTTGCCCACCCTGAGATGAGATCACTTGTTCTTTTCCAGCTAATACGTTTTGAGTTCTCTGTGGATTCTGGTTATTAGACCTTTATCGGAGGTATAACCTGCAAATATTTTGTCCCATTCTGAGGGCTGTCTGCTTGCTTTACTTACTATGTTCTTGGCTGTGCAGAAGCTTTTTACTTTGATCTGGTCCCAGTAGAGTATTTTTGACACTGCTTCAATTGCCTGGGGAGTCCTCCTCAAAATATTCACCCAGGCCGATTCCTTCAAGAGTTTTCCCTGAACTTTCTTCAAGTATTTTTATAGTTTCATGTCTTAAGTTTAAATATTTTATCCAGTGAGAGTCAATCTTAGTTAATGGTGAAAGGTGTGGGTCCAGTTTCAATCTTCTACAGGTTGCCAGCCAGTTTACCCAGCACCATTTGTTAAGTATGGAATCTTTTCCCCAATAAATGTTTTTAATTGGCTTGTCAAAGATCAAATAATAAGTAGCTGAATTCATCTCACGGTTCTCTATTCTGTTCCAGACATCTTCTTCTCTGTTTTTGTGCCAGTACCATGCTGTTTTTTTTGTGTGTGTGTGAATTTTATTTTCTTTATTCATTTATTTTTATTAAATCATGGCTGTGTACATTGATATATTCATGAGGCATCATTCACTAGCTTCACAGACCATTTACCAGATGCACCACTGGTGTAATCCCACCAATCCCCTTCCCTCTACCCTCCTCCCCCCTCACTCCCCTCCCTTTCCCCCTTCCCCCTGTTCTTAGGTATGTTTGATCACTATTGATTTATAGTACAGTCTCAGGTTTGGTAGCGTGATTCCTCCTGCTTTGTTTTTATTGCTGAGTAATGTTTTGGCTATTCGAGTTTTTTTATGATTCCATATAAAACAAAGTATTATATTTTCAAAATCTTTAAAGTATGACAATGGAGCTTTATAGGAATTGCAATAAAATTATATATTGCTTTGGGTAGCATAGACATTTTAACAATGTTGATTCTTCCCAGACATGAGCATGGTATGTTTTTCCATTTGTTAACAGCTTGAGCTGTTTCTTTTCTTAACATTTCACAGTTTTCTTTGTAGAGATCTTTCACGTCTTTGTTAGGAATACTCCCAAATATTTCATCTTCTTTGGCACTACTGTGAAAGGAATAGAATTCTTGACTATTTTTTTGGATTGGTTATTGTTGGTATATATATATATATTGTTGGTATATGCTACAGATTTATGGGTGTTGATTTGGGTAGGTTAAGACATTGCTGTATTCCTTGATCACTTCTAAAAGTTTTGTAGTAGAATCCCTAGTGTTTTCCAGATATACAATCATATCATCTGTGAAGAGTGAAAGTTCGATCTCTTCTGACCCTATGTGGATACCCTTGATTGCCTTTTCTTTCCTAATTGCAATGACTAAAACTTCCATTACAATGTTAAAGAGCAGTGGAGACAATGGGCAACCTTGCCTGGCTCCGGATCTAAGTGGAAATGATTTCGATTTAACTCCATTCAATATGATATTGTCTGTGGGTTTGCTGTAGATGGCCTCTATTAGTTTAAGAAATGTTCCTTCTATACCAATTTTCTTAAGTGTTCTGATCATGAAGGGATGCTGTATATTATTAAAAGCTTTTTCTTTATCAATTAAAGAATCATATGGTCCTTATTTTTTAGTTTGTTTATGTGCTGAATTACATTTATAGATTTATGTATATTGAACCAGCCTTGAGACCCTGGGATAAATCCCACTTGGTTGTGGTGTATAATTTTTTTGATGTGTTGTTGGATTCTATTTGTTAGTATCTTATTGAGTATTTTAGCATCAATATTCATTAGTGATATTGATCTATAATTTTCTTTTCTTGTTGGGTATTTCCCTGGTTTGGGGATCAAGGTGATGTTTGCTTCATAGAATGTATTTGGTAATATTCCTTCTTTTTCTATATTTTGGAAGAGGCTTAGTAATATAGGTACTAGTTCTTCTTAAAGGTTTGGTAGAATTCTGACGTAAAGCCATCTGGTCCTGGGCTTTTTTTTTAGGGAGATTTTGTATAGTTGATGCTATTTCAGAACTTGATATAGGCCTGTTCAACATTTCCACTTCGTTCTGGCTAAGTCTTGGTAGGTGTTATACTTCCAGGTATCGGTTGATTTCTTTCAGATTTTCATATTTCTGAGAGTAGAGTTTCTTGTAGTATTCATTAAGAATTTTTTGAATTTCTGAGAGTCTGTTGTTACTTCATCGTTACCATTTCTGATTGGTGAAATTAGAGATTTTACTCTTTTTTTCGTGGTTATGTTGGCCAAAGGTTTATCTATTTTATTGATCTTTTGAAAAAAACAACTTTTTGATTTACTGATCTTGTATATAATTCTTTTGTTTTCAATTTCATTTAATTCTGCTCCTATTGTTGTTATTTCTTTTCTTCTGCTGGGTTTTGGGGTTGGAGTGTTCTTCCTTCTCCAGTTGCTTGAGATGTCCCATTAAGTTATTAACTCCCTCTCTTTCCATTTTCTTCAGGAAGGCTTGCAGTGCTATAAATTTCCTCCTTAGGACTGCCTTTGCAGTACCCCAGAGGTTCTGATAATTGTTGTCTTCATTGTTGTTTTGTTCCAAAAATTTGTTGATTTCCTTCTTAATCTCATCTGTAACCCATCTGTCCTTCAGCATAAGGTGGTTTAGCTTCCATGTTTTTGTCTTGGTATGCAGGTTCCTGTTGTCATTGAGTTCAACTTTTATTCCATGATGGTCTGAGAAGATGCAAGGAATAATTTCTATTCTTTTAAATTTACAGAGGTTAGAATTGTGGCCTAGGATGTGGTTGATTTTGGAGTATGTTCCTTGACTGATGAGAAGAATGTTTATTCAGTTTCGTTGGGATGAAATGTTCTGTAGATGTCTGTTAGGTCCAGATGTTGAATGGTTAAGTTTAAATCTAAAATTTCTTTGCTTAGCTTCTTTTTGGAGGAAATATGCAACACTGCTAAAGGGGTGTTAAAATATCCAACTACTATACAATTTGAGTAGATCAAGTTGCTCATGTTGTTAGTTTCTCTTATAAATTGAGGTGCGTTCTGGTTCGGTGCATAAATATTAATAATTGAGATCTCATCATATTGAGTATTACCTTTAACAAATATGAAGTGTCCATTCTTATCCTTCCTTATTTCCGTTGGGTTAAAGCCTATTGCATCTGTGATAGGATAGCAATGCCTGCTTTATTCTGCTTTCCATTTTCCTGGAGTATAGATAACCATCCCTTCACCTTGACTCTACATTTGTCTATTGTTTTTGTGTGTGTTTTTTTTTCTTTTTGGCCGGGGCTGGGTTTGAACCCGCCACCTCTGGCATATGGGACCGGCGCCCTACTCCTTGAGCCACAGGCACCGCCCTCTACATTTGTCTTTTAATGTAAGATGTGATTCTTGTATGCAGCAGATATTTGGTGTGAGTTTTTGTAAATAATCAGCCAACCTGTGCCTCTATAGAGGACAATTTAAACCATTCACATTAATTGAGAATATTGATAAGCCTTTCAAGAGTCTGGTGGACATTTTTAATCCTTTTCTGACTGTGGAAGTTGGAATTTGATCAAAATTTTCTGGGTGGGTTTGCTTTTGTGGTGGAGGATTATGGTGGTCTTTATGGAGGGTAGGTCTGAGAAATCCTGGAGAGCTCGATTAGTTATGGCAAATTTCTTCAACACGTGAATGCCATTAAAGTATTTAATTTCTCTATCATAAATGAAACTCAGTTTAGCTGGGTATAGGATCCTGGGTTGAAAGTTATTTTGTTTTAGGAGATTAAAAGTTTATGACTATCCTCTTCTAGCTTGAAAGCTTTCAGCAGAGAGATCTGCAGTTATTCTAATATTCTTCCCCTTGTAGGTAATGGTTTTCTATCATCTGGCTGCTCTCAGAATTTTCTTCCTCATATTAACTTTAGTGAAATTGATTATGATGTATCTGGGGGATGTCTTATTCGGGTTGAGTCGTGCTGAAGTTCTGAAACTGTCTGCTATCTGAATTTCACAATCTCTTGCCATGTCTGGATTTTTCTCTTTCATAATCTCATTGACAAGAGACTCTGTGCCTTGTGAAGCCACTTCATTCATCACAGGGATCCCTATAAGACAACTGTAGGCTTTCTTCTAATTATCCCAGAGTTCTCTGAGAGAGTGATCTGTTTTTGCCCTCCATTTCTCTTCCTCTTTAAGAGTTTGGGAGCATTCAAAAGCTTTGTCTTCAATATCAGAAATCCTTTCTTCCATTTGCTTCATTCTGTTACTGAGGGATTCTACTGTGTTTCTCAGATCTTTGAGGGCTGCAACTTCTTGTCTCATTGTGTCAATATCTTTGGTCATTTGGTCTTTTAATTCATTGAATACTCGAGATTTTTTTGGGTTACTGTTTGGAATTCTAATTTGATTTTATTTGCTATCCAGATTCTGAATTTGATTTCTGACATCTCAGCTATTTGTTTGTGCATGGGATCTTGTGCTGTGTCTGCCCCATTTATCCTTGGGGGATTTATCTACTCTGATTATTCATATTGCCGTAGTTTTTCTGTTGATTTCACCTCATGATTGTTTTTCATTGTTGCCTCTGGCCTTCCTCAGAGTTGGGGAGGTGTCTCTCCATGATTAAACCCCAGCAAGATCACTCTAATGTTGCTGGATCTTTGTGGCGAGTGATCCTGTGTAGTTCCTATGTTGCTTCCCTGCTAGAGAATTCTGGTTGTGGCAGCAGTTCTGGAGTGTGACACCCAGATCCAGAAACAGGGCAGGAGGTGTTGCGCACGGTTCTGGGAGTGCCTGGAGCCCAGTGAGTTTGGCACAGTGAGCCCAAGGGTCCAACAGTCTCTGGCCAGGAGAAGGGCTCTGTGCAGTGGCAGGGAGGGCTCTGGAGGGCACCCAGCTACCTGTGTTTGTGGCCAGATGAGTGGTCTGGTGTGGAGGCAAGGAGGGTACAGGGTGAAGGGAAGATGTGGGGTTGTGCAGGTTCCATAATTCCTGGTCAGGGCATGTGGAGGCCTGGTGGGCACAGCTCTTATGGAGGTCCGGGCAGTGCCAAGCCCAGGAGATTGAGGTTGCTATGAGCTGCGATGCCACAGCACGCTACCCAGGGCAATAGCCTGAGGCTCCAATGTGCCAAAACTGGTTTCCCTCTGCCCCTGAGAGTTAAGGCTGTCAGGCAGCTCAGTCCCCATCTTTAGGCTGCTCAGTCACTAGGTTACTAGCTCCTGCCCGATCTAACCTACCTCCCCTACTAGGGTACCACAGCATCCTTCTGCCAGGCATAAAACTGTATAAACTGTATATAGTCTCTACCCGGAATTCTGAGCTCCCAGCGCTCCCCTTTACTCACACTGAGGTCTGGAGGATAGTCCCCGTCGGCAGAGAGCGGACCACACTGGAGTGGCAGTTCCCTGAGGCACATGTGCAACAGCTGTATTTTGGTAACAATATGGCCAGGCATAAAACTGTGTAAAGCTCTGTGTGTTCTCTGCCTGCAACCCCAGGCTCCCAGCGCTCCCCGCGCTCCCCTCTGCTCTTGCTCCAAAGTCTGGACGCCTGTCCCCTAGGGGTCCAGACTCTTGGGCGATTGCTTGAGGGGTGTAGACAGTGCTGGGCTGCAGCCAGTCGGTGCAGACTCTGGGGTATGGGAGCAGAGAGAGGATGGTAGACCAGAAGGGAGCTACACCGGAACAGCGGTTGCCTGAGCCATAAAATAGCAGTCCTCTTTTGCTGGCAATACAGCTTACTAATGAATATTCTGAAGCCACACCCACTGTCTCCCTGGGCAACCAGAGACTCTGACTATAGGATTTCCCTGAGGCTACTCCAACTTGCAAACCGGGGAAACTCCCAGGGCACGGCTGACCCAGAGGTCCGCTTTACTAAACCTAAGACGCACCTGGCCTTCAGGGGATCATCAGCCTATAGACAATACAAGAGTAAAAACAAGTTGATTTGGAACTCAATTCAGCTTCTCTTCTGCAGGGGAACTGCAGAGTTGTTCTGTTCTGTTCTGTCAGTAACATAAATCAGGGGCGATACTGGACCTGAGTGAAAACCTCCCAACCTTCATCAAGTGCCTGAGGTTGTCAGGCCTCACCTCCTCCTGCTAGAGAGAGGCAGAGTGCATCAGCATGGCAGACTTCCGTGTGACTCAGGCAGGTGAAACTCCGGGAGTAACGATTTACTACAGGCAACTGGGTCAGCCAACTGAAGGGCTATCAGTGACTGGGTGTGACAGCAGTGTAAGGTGGGGAAGGTGGCGTCAACCTTCCCATACTGAACTACTGACTGGATGGCTACTCCTGACTCCACACAGCACTGGAGCAAGCCACACCAGAGTAGTCACCAGACGCCTGTGATCCAGTTCCCAGACACCTCTTAAACTCTCTCATCCAAGACAGGTGCAGACTGAGACAATTGATTTGGACTTTTTGAACTGAACCTATAGCCTGAGGACAAATCAGGTGGTGCCCTGGGTGCACGGTGGTAGGAAGGTTTGATTTTTCTTTTCCAATTTTTTGCCACAGGGGGGTGGGGTGACTTAATTGCTGATATTTCTCCACAGCTGAGACTTCAATCCAGAGTATCTGTCTCACTAGGGTGGAACAGAAACCAGCTGAAAACAAGACAGAACCACATAGCCCCACCACACCAGACAGGGCCCCATTTTCTCAGGCCACAACACTGTACAGGCCCTCGACAAAGCCCCAGGGGAAAAAATCAGAGAGAGTAAAACACCCATGGGGCGGAATCAGTGGAAAAACTCTGGTAACATGAATAACCAGAATAGATCAACCCCCCCAAGCAAAGATAGGGCAGATGTGATTGAAGATCCCATTCATAAACAACTGGCTGAGATGTCAGAAATCAAATTCAGAATTTGGATTGCAGACAGGATTAACAAAGTGGAATTAGGAATTTGAGGAGAAAGTCAAAAGTTGTCTCAAGAATTTAAGGAATTTAAAGACAAAACCACCAAAGACTTAGACACACTGAAGCAAGAATTTGCAGCACTCAAAGATATGAAAAACACAGTAGAATCCCTCAGCAACAGAATGGAGCAAGCAGAAGACAGGATTTCTGACATTGAAGATAAAGCCTTTGAACACTCCCAAACTCTCATGGAGGAAGAGAAATGGAGAGCAAAAATGGATCATTCTCTCAGAGAGCTCTGGTATAATTCAAAGAAGGCAATTATCCAAATCATAGAAGTTCCAGAAACAGATGAAGTGGCCTCACTGGGAACAGAGGCCCTTCTGCATGAAATTATGAAAGAGAATTTTCCAGACATGCGTAGAGATTCACAAATTCAGATAGCGGACAGCTTAAGAACCCCAGCACGACTCAACCCCAATAAGACATCCCACCGTCATATCATAATTAAATTCACTAAAGTTAATATGAAGCAGAAAATCCTCAAAGCTGCCATGAGAAAGAAAACCATTACCTTCAAAGGGAAGAATATTAGAATGACTGCAGATTTCCCTGCTGAGACTTTTCAAGCCAGAAGAAGGTGGTCAGCAACTTTTAATCTCCTAAAGCAAAATAACGTTCAACCACGGATCTTGTATCCAGCTAAACTGAGTTTAATTTATGATGGAGAAATTAAATACTTTAATGACATTCATATGTTGAAGAAATTTGCCATAACCAAACCAGCTCTACATGATATTCTCAGACCTATCCTCCATAATGACCAACCCAATCCTATACCACAAAACTCACTCAGAAACTTTGGATCAAACCCCAATGTCCACACTGGCGAAAGGATTAAAAATGCCAACTGGACTTTTGAAAACCTTGATACCCAAAACTTCACCAGACTTATCAATATTCTAAATTAATGTGAATGGCTTAAACTGTCCTCTAAAGAGGCATAGGTTAGCTGACTGGATACAAAAACTCAGGCCAGATATCAGTTGCATACAAGAATCACATCTTAACTTAAAAGACAAATATAGACTCAGGGTGAAAGGATGGTCATCCATATTTCAGGCAAATGGTAATCAGAAAAAAGCAGGTGTTGCAATTTTATTTGCAGATACAATAGGCTTTAAACCAACAAAAGTAAGAAAGAACAAGAATGGTCACTTCATATTTGTTAAGGGTAATACTCAATATGATGAGATCTCAATTATTAATATCTATGCACCCAACCAGAATGCATCTCAATTTCTAAGAGAAAATGAGCAACTTGATTTCCTCTAGCTCCATAATCGTCAGAGATTTCAACACTCCTTTGGCAGTGTTGAATCGATCCTCCAACAAGAAGCTGAGCAAAGAAATCTTAGATTTAAACCTAACCATCCAACATTTGAATTTAGCAGACATCTACAGAACATTTCATCCCAACAAAACTGAATACACATACTTCTCATCAGCCCATGGAACTTACTCCAAAATTGAGCACATCTTAGGTCACAAGTCTAACCTCAGTAAATTTAACAGAATACAAATTATTCCATGCATCTTCTTGGACCACCATGGAATAAAACTTGACCTGAGTAACAACAGGAATCTGCATACTCATACAAAACCATGGAAGTTAAATAACCTTATACTGAATGATAGCTGGGTCAGAGATGAGGTTAAGAAAGAAATTGCCAATTTTGTGGAACAAAACAACAATGAAGACATGAACTATCAGAACTTCTGGGACCCCGGAAGGGCAGTTCTAAGAGGGAAATTTATAGCACTGCAAGCCTTCCTCAAGAGAAAGGAAAGAGAGGAAGTTAACAACTTAATGGGAAATCTTAAGCAACTGGAAAAGGAAGAACATTCCAACTCCAAACCCAGTAGAAGAAAAGAAATAACCAAAATTAGAGCAAATTAAATTAAATTGAAAACAAAAGAATAATACAACAGATCAATAAATCAAAAAGCTGGTTTTTTGAAAAGATCAATAAAATAAATAAACCTTTGGCCAACCTAATCAGGAAAAAAAGAGTAAAATCTCTAATCTCATCATTCAGAAACAACAAAGACGAAATAACAACAGACTCATCAGAAATTTGAAAATCCTTAAAGAATATTACAAGAAACTTTATTCTCAGAAATATAAAAATCTAAAGGAAATTGACAGATACTTGGAAGCACGTCACCTTCCAAGACTTAGCCAAAATCAAGTGGAAATGTTGAACAGGCCCATATCAAGTTCGGAAATAGCATCAACCATACAAAACCTCCCTAAAAAGAAAAGCCCTGTACCAGATGGTTTCACATCAGAATTCTACCAAACTTTTAAAGAGGAATTATTACCTATATTACTCAACCTGTTCCAAAAGGTAGAAAAAGAAGGAAGACTACCTAACACATTCTATAAAGCAAACATCACCCTGATCCCCAAATCAGGAAAAGACCCAACAAGAAAAGAACATTACAGACCAATATCACTAATGAATATAGATGCAAAAATATTCAACAAGATCCTAACAAACAGAATCCAGCAACACAGCAAACAAATTATACATCATGACCAAGTCGGTTTTATCCCTTGGTCTCAAAGCTGGTTCAATATATGTAAATCTATAAATGTAATCCACCACATAAACAAATTAAAAAACAAAGATAATATGATTCCCTCAATCAATGCAGAAAAATCTTTTGATAATATCCAGCATCCCTTCATGATCAGAACACTTAAGAAAATCAGTATAGAAGGGACATTTCTTAAACTTATAGAGACCATCTACAGCAAACCCACAGCCAATATCATATTGAATGGAGTTAAATTGGAATCATTTGCACTCAGATTAGGAACCAGACAAGGCTGCCCATTGTCTCCATTGCTTTTTAACATTGTAATGGAAGTTTTAGCCACCGCAATTAGGGAAGAAAAGGTGATCAAGGGTATCCACATAGGATCAGAAGAGATCAAACTTCGCTCTATGCAGATGATAGGATTGTATATATGGAAAACACCAGAGACTCTACTACAACACTATTAGAACTGACCAAGGAATACAGCAGTGTCTCAGGTTACAAAATCAACATTCATAAATTGGTAGCCTTTATATACACCAACAATAGTCAAGTTGAAATACCAGTTAAGGACTCTATCCCATTCACAGTAGTGCCAAAGAAGATGAAATATTTGGGAATTTATCTAACAAAGGACATGAAAGATCTCTATAAAGAGAACTATGAAACTCTAAGAAAAGAAATAGCTGAAAATATTAACAAATGGAAAAACATACCATGCTCATGGCTGGGATGAATCAACATTGTTATAATGTCCATACTACCCAAAGCAATATATAATTTCAATGCAATCCCTATTAAAGCTCCACTGTTATACTTTAAAGATCTTAAAAAACAATACTTAGTTTCATATGGAATCAGAAAAAACCTTGAATAGCCAAGACATTACTCAGAAATAAAAACAAAGCAGGAGGAATTACGCTACCAGACCTCCGACTATACTACAAATCGATAGTGATCAAAACAGTATGGTATTAGCACAAAAACAGAGAAGTAGATGTCTGGAACAGAATAGAGAACCAAGAGATGAATCCAGCTACTTACCATTATTTATTCTTTGACAAGCCAATTAAAAACCTTCAGTGGGGAAAAGATTCCCTATTTAACAAATGGTGCTGGGTGAACTGGCTGGCAACCTGTAGAAGACTGAAACTGGACCCACAGCTTTCACCATTAACTAAGATAGACTCTCACTGGATCAAAGATTTAAACTTAAGACATGAAACTATAAAAATACTAGAGGAGAGTGCAAGGAAAACCCTTGAAGAAATCGGTCTGGGCGATTATTTTATGAGGAGGACCCCCCCCTGGCAATTGAAGCAGCTTCAAAATACACGATTGGGACTTGATCAAACTAAAAAGCTTCTGCACAGCCAAGAACACAGTAAGTAAAGCAAGCAAACAGCCCTCAGAATGGGAGAAGATACTTGCAGGTTATGTCTCCGACAAAGGTTTAATAACCAGAATCCACAGAGAACTCAAACGCATTAGCAAGAATGGCACAAGGGAACCCATCACAGGCTTGGCAAGGGATTTGAAGAGAAACTTCTCTGAAGAAGACAGGCACGCAGCCTTCAGACATATGAAAAAATGCTCATCATCTTTAATCATCAGAGAAATGCAAATCAAAACTACTTTGAGATACCATCTAACTCCAGTGAGACTAGCCTATATCACAAAATCCCAAGACCAGAGATGTTGGCGCGGATACGGAGAAAGGGATCACTTTTGCACTGCTGGTGGGAATTCAAATTAATACATTCCTTTTGGAAAGATATATGGATAACACTTAGAGATCTAAAAATAGATCTTCCTTTCAGTCCTGTAATTCCTCTACTGGGCATATACCCAGAAGACCAAAAATCACATCATAACAAAGATATTTGTACCAGAATTTTTTTTGCAGCCCAATTCATAATTGCTAAGTCATGGAAGAAGCCCAAGTGCCCATCGATCCATGAATGGATTAATAACTTGTGGTGTATGTACACCATGGAATATTATGCAGCCTTAAAGAAAGATGGAGACCTTACCTCTTTCATGTTTACATGGATGGAGCTGGAACATATTCTTCTTAGTAAAGTATCTCATGAATGGAAGAAAAAGTACCCAATGTACTTGGCCCTACTATGAAACTAATTTAGGGTTTT
Source organism: Nycticebus coucang (assembly GCF_027406575.1). NCBI lineage: Eukaryota > Metazoa > Chordata > Mammalia > Primates > Lorisidae > Nycticebus > Nycticebus coucang. Next base: position 37,671,471 of record NC_069792.1, read on the forward strand.
CACATGAAAGCTATAACCCAGTTACAACCTTAGAATAGGGGGTAGGGGGAAAGGAAGGGGCGGGAGGGGGCAGGTGAGTATAGGAAAGTGATTGGTGGGATTACACCAGCGATGCATCTTACAAGGGTATATGTGAAACTTGGTAAACAGTCTGTGAAGCTATTGAGTGATGCCCCATGAATATATCAATGTATACAGCTATGATTTAATAAAAAAAAAAAGAAAGAAAAAGTTCCAAGGCAGGAACAATGGAGATTAAGAATGTACAACCTTATACCAAGAGATATTCATTAAGTTACTTTGCAAAGGTAAAACAAAAAATTTTTAAGGAATTTTCCTCTGAGCTATAAGTTTGCTTTTAAAAATATAACTGAGGAAGCATTTTCAACTGGTCGAATATCTAACAGTGATCCTCCAAGTGGGTAGGATTATAAAATATTAATACTTAGGCTAGTCTTTCTAGGGTCTGTAGTGTGGGGTTAAATGGAGTAATTGAACATATAACAATGCCAGCATTTCTAAAGAGATTTTCCACATTCAAATGAAAGAGTCAAGAGCTAGAATACAGGAATTTATCAGAGGCCAGGTGTGTTGGCTCACACCTGTAATCCCAGCACTTCAGAAGGCCCAGGAGGGCAGATCTCTTGAGTGTGAGAATTGAAGACCAGCCTGAGCAAGAGACAGATCCCATCTCTAAAAATAGCCAGGCGCTGTCACAGGTTCCTATAGTCCCAGCTACTTGAGAGGCTGAGGTAAGAGAATCACTTGAGCCCAAGAGTTTGAAGTTGCTGTGAGGAACTAAGACAAAGTTATCAGAAATTTTTTAACTTCGTCCCAAGAGTCTCTTTTACAGAGCATCAAAGCATATGAATTAATTGTAGATATCTACTAGGCAGAATTGACACATCCATTATGATGTGTTTGAAAAATACACATCCATTATGACACATCCATTATGGTTTGAAAAATATTAACTTCAATTGTGTTTTAATTATAACCTCTTACCAGGAAAAAATACACACACCCTCACACATATATACACACCAACATGTAAGCATATGTATAAGAAAAAATGAATTTCTTTAAAAACAGTATAAAACAGGCAAATGAGATTTGACTTTGAAAACATCTATATATTTTGTGGATTAATGGAAAAATGAGATTAGGGCAATATTCTTTGTGTGTATTCCTTGTTCACACAAATGTACCATACTTACAATGTAGTAGAAGTTATTATATGTTGTTATACATTAAGAATTCTGCACCAGCCTGACACCTGTTTGGTACAGATCTAAATATATTTTTAGATAGTTATGAAATTTAAATAAGATAATTTTAACATGCAATAATTATATAAAATTCAAATATCAATGCTCATTAATAAAGTTTTATTGCAATACATCTGTACTTATTCACATATACATAGTCTAAGAGAGCTTTTGCTTTAAAATTACATAAAGGACTTGTTGGGATAAAAATTGTACGGTTCACCAAGTAGAAAATATTTCCTACCTAACTCTTTACAGAAAATGTTTGCCACATTTTGTTATATATTATACTTTATTGTTATATAATAGGTATAGGCAGAATACCTATTGTCATTGATGGCTTTCCATTTGCTTACAAGTCTAATCACTTTTAAGTGTGTTTCTCAATAATCCTCCCACCAACACACAAAATAATCAAATCAAATAATATGACAAGCAAAAATAAGCTTTTATTTACCTCAAGTGATTGTAAACATTCATTAGTCCCACCTTGAGCCTTTCAAACTTTCAAAAATGTCAGGGGAAGGGCAACAATCTGTGGGGAATAGTGGCAGAAAGTCTTTGATTCAAATCCCTTTTCCTTTATCAAAAAGCATGTGTGTGGAATAATTTAACTAAAAGAAAGAAAGAAGAGAGGAAAGGAAATGTCACTTGAGCATAAAATATTGACTTTTAATATCTTTAAGCACTATAATTTAATATTTCTATGATCGTGTCACTTGAGAGCAGAGCATTTAAAAGAATTACTTCTGTGTATGAGCAGTGCCAGACTCCCAAAAACATGTAATGTATTTCACAATACATAGGGTAGGCCAATTAACTTGGTAGGAGATGAAATTTCATAGGCACAGCTTCAAAATTTTATGCATAGCTGTGCAGTTAATTCAAAGATGGCTTTCTCCTTCTATGAAATTCCTAGTGGCAGTTTACCTATTTAGTAAGGACAAGCTACCAGGCCTGGAAAAGGAAAATAATGTGAATAATCAATTTGTCAAGAACATGTAAATAAATAAAAGTGTTATTTTACTTATCTCATAAACCCAGAGCTTATTTATTAATAATTTTCTGAGCTCAGAAAGGAGCTGTAGTTGAACAATTTTCTACCTTCACCATAAAATCTCAACTTTCACAGGTGTTAATGGAAGATGTCAAGTGCATAGAAAAGAGAGTAGGCACTGAATTATTTATAAAGGTGAACAATAAAGAAATGTAAAGAAATGGGTGTCTTGGAAGATAATGGTGAAATATGAAACATTTTCTTCATGAATTCTGATCAGCCATTTGATTAATAGGCCTCTATAATCATCTGATTAAACCACTTCCCTTACAAGCATGTATATATAAATTTGTAGTCAGAATGACTCATTTGTTTTTCTTTATATAAACAGCTTTTGTTATATTATGTTCAAAATTCCCTTTGGAAATAGCATATATGGCAAATTAAAATAGATATATGGTAAGTGTTGTAGGGCAAGAAAAAAGTACGCATTGCTAAAATTGCGAAGCTTTATATTATGTTCAATCTTATGAATACTTAAACATTTTCAGCTCATCCTTATTTAACAAGGTGATGTGACAGGAAAAAAAAAAAAAAAAGAAAGCCACAGGTTAGGGAACTGCTGGCAAATGTAGATCAGTGCATATGGTACATCATTACCAGGCAGATTTTAATGGGGTTTTAGAGCTTTAAATTTCACATCACAGTTGGTGCTGATATGCATTTTACTGTTATTACCTTTTCTTTACCAAATAAAGATAATTGATGATTTTACTGGATTTTGAGATTTCAGAGCAATGTCTATATTTGACTTTGATTTTTAATTTTGCATTATTTTCAGTTATTCCTAATTTCCAGAGGTAATTGTTAAGCATATAAACTGAACACCTAGAGATTCATTTCTTTTTTTATTGAAATTCATTTCTTAAACAATTTTAATGTTTTATACATTTAATATCAGGTTTTCCAATCTAATACCTTTTTTGAAATTAGCTTAGTTGACTCTTTATTTGTATCATATAACCAAATATGAAAGTCTAAAATTTTATTATGATTTTATTCTAGATTTTATGTTAGTTCATTCCAACATTATGTTGATTCTCAAGTCTTTCAATTTATGGAAATCAGAATAATTTTCTAAACTCTTAAGGGGAATACATTTAATATGATAAAATTTATTACAAAAGTATGTGCTATTGTGAATTTTTTCTTTTTTCTTTCTTTTTTTTTATTTTTGGGGATTCATTGAGGGTACAATAAGCCAGGTTACACTGATTGCATTTGTTAGGTAAAGTCCCTCTTGCAATCATGTCTTGCCCCCAGAAGGTGTGGCACACACCAAGGCCCCATCCCTCTCCCTCAAGCTGTGGTGTATGTATACCATGGAATACTATTCAGCTATTAAAAAAAATGGAGACTTTACATCCTTCTTATTAACCTGGATGGAAGTGGAAACATTATTCTTAGTAAAGCATCATAAGAATGGAGAAGCATGAATCCTATGTACTCAATTTTGATATGAGGACAATTAATGAAAAGTATTGTGAATGTTTTCTAAATTATTTATAGTCCTTTCCATGATGCTTCTATAATGATAGTGTAATCTACCTAAGGCCCAGGAGTATAAATCCTACTACCTTTATGTTTTTCACAACAAGTGACCCAATACTTGTCATCTAAGATTTTTCCAAATAATTTCTACTAGAAATATTCTAGATGGTAGAGTAGTACTGTAGATGGTAGAGATTAAAGGAATAGTGAAGTTACTGGAATATAAATGGAGCAGATTTTACCATTCCCATTGAGTAATTATTTCTCACCAAGAAAAATGAAGGGAGGAGACAGAATGATCATTCTGGGAGGTAAGAATGTAAAAACTTCATTCCACTCAACTTTGAAATAGGTGTAAAATCAAGTCAGCCACTTAACGTGTTGTGGTAAGTTGAAGATAGGGTGACACAAAGAAACCAGAGTGACTTGAGATGAAATAAAGAACACTGTTGTGAATAACAAATTTGTGTCTTTAGTATTATGTATTTCATATGACTAAACGTTAAACGACATATCTAAGGCATTAATAGTACTTGTTATAAATAAACTTGCTAAAAACTTGTGCTTATTAATGGCCAGCCATGGTGTCTCATGTTTGTAATCCTAGCACTCTGGGAAGCTAATGTGGGAGAATTGCTTGAGCTCAGAAGTTTAAGAGCAGCTTGAGCAAGAGTATGAGTTCCCCCTCATCCCATCTTTACTAAAAATGGAGAAATTAGGGCGGCGCCTGTGGCTCAAGAAGTAGGGCGCCGGTCCCATATGCCAGAGGTGGCAGGTTCAAACCCAGCCCCGGCCAAAAAAAAAAAAAAAAAACCCCAAAAATGGAGAAATTAGCCATGCATGGTGGCACACACCTGTAGTCCTGGCTACACAGGAAGCTGAGGCAGAAGGATCTCTTGAGCCTAGGAGTTGGAGGTTGCAGGTTGCAGGTTGCAGTAATCTACAATGACACCACTGCACTCTACCTAGAGTGACAATGTGAGATGCTGTCACAAAATAAATAAATGTCTGTGCCTATTTGTAAGGAATTTAACACAATTAAGCTATAAAATCAATGTTTGTTCAGCATAATGTTAAACATTCCACAGAATGAATAATTGAACATTCTGGAGCTAATCAAAACTGTATATTATTTAAAGCACTTCAACATCAGTAATATCAATATTAATACTTCATGAATTCCTACCATATGTAGGACTTAATTATAAGCACCATGACCCAAAGTGCATTTACTGTATAACAAAGCATTTCTGTGTCTACACTGCAGTCACTCTCCCTTCTTCCTTCTCAGTTTATCAAGGTGTTCCTGACGTTTTCTTCTGCTCCAACTCGGCTTTTCTACCACAAATCCTATTCAATTTCAGAAAAGCTAACATCTCCTTTGAACCCAGGAATTTAGTAATAAACATGTGAACTAATTGTGGATAATAAAATGTGAGAGGTATGTTGTGCGATTTTGGAAAAAATTTCCACCTTTTAAAGAGGAAGACACAGAAAATGCCAATGTCTCTTCTTCCTTTGGATTTTGCTGAGTCATTGGTTCATACAATCTTTTCTTCACCCCCTTTCATCTAGTTCCTCTCTGCACATCTCTGGATTTCCTACTACATACAAAAGCACATTTTCTTATTAATCAAACCAGTCTGAGGAAGGTTGTTCACATATTTTTAGATGAAACACTTCCTAAACAGGAACTTTAGTAACTTTGAGAATATGTTTTAAAATAAACATGTTTCTCAATAATCCTCCCAACAACACACAAAAGCTAAGGGATCTGCATTAACTGTATTTTTGAAACAAAGAAAGTAAATAATCTAAGTAGCAGAATCAGGATCTAAACTTAGGCAGTTTGACTTCAAAGCTTAAAAATGCTCATCTTGTAGAAGATTGTGTATTCTAATGAAAGACTCAAAGGCTCAGCAACTTCTATATACCATATTTTGCTGTGTGTAATGTGCATGGGTATAATGTGCGTGGGTATAATGTGCGTGGGTATACACTGTGTGCCTACGTCTTCGGCCAAACATTCATTCAGAAAAAACTTGCTGTTAATTTTTTAACTTAAATTTGTATTAGTTTATCTTTAGGTACTTGTTTTTTGTATACTAAAGAAATTTTGGCATTAATTTTTTAACATATTATAGTACAAAAGATTGTAACAAATAATTGTGAAACTCAAGAACAGATACAAGGTGAAAGAAATTTTCTATACTTGTGACAAATTTATGATATTTACCCATAAGAGAAGGCCAAGAGCTCCTTATCACTGTATCATCTTCTTCAATTTTTACATTGCCAGTGTCTTCTGAGGAGTCACTTGTCTTTTCCTAGTAATTTCTTCATCCTTAGTTCCATCCACAGAATTCCTGATACTCATATTTTTCACATGAGTTTGCAAACATTTCCTTTTTTTTTTTTTTAACATTTCCTTCTTGACAGCATTCCATGATCTTGGGATCAGATCACAAACCTGAGTGAGGATGCTTTTTTGATTCTGTATGTAAATGTTAAATCAGTACCAGCTGACTGCATCCACAAAGTCCACTCTTTCCTCATTAAGTCCATATGTTGCTCATTGTTGGCAGAAAATCCTTTAATTGTAAGTTCAACAGAACTGATCACCATATTCCAGAGTATTGTTTTGCATATGGATATCATCATTGCTTTCTAGAGCTGCACTTTTAACATATAAGCAGAAGTAAAAGAACTAAAAACATTTATACAGGTACAGAATTAGTACTGCCAGGCACATCCTTATTTTTCCTTCATAAATTTGGGCAAAAGAGTACACCTAACACATGAAAAAATGTGGTATTATTTCAGATAGAAAATTTGTAAGTCTGTCTAGAAACAGGAAAGAATTAATTGAATGGAGAGAATTTGAGTTGGCACCAAAAAAAATGAAAGAAGGTGTGTTGGTCTGTTCTGCTGTAACAAAATATCTGATCCTGAATAGATCATTTATAAACCACAGAAATTTTTTTTCTTATACTTCAGTAGGCTGGGATGTCTGGGAAAAGATGCCATAAGGTATGATGTCTGGTGAGGCCCTGATGTCTACATCTGAGAAAGCACCTTGAATGTTATTACTTCACAGGGCAAAAAAAAATAGTGTATGAAAGAAGTCTACCAGCTCTTTCCAGACCTTTTATCAGAGATTAACCTCATCCATTAGAGTGTATCCTTCATAGCCCAAATTTCTCCTAACATCTTCACTTCTTAAAGTTGTTGCATTGGAAATTATATTTCAACATGAATTTTGGAGGAGACACAAAAATTTAAATCATAGAAGAAAGGAGATAAAAACAACTGGAATATATATTCAGACCAAGAGAAGCATGTCTGAATGCATGTCAAAATCAAAGGTAGAAGCGTGTCAAACTCAAAGGTAGAAATGAGCTTGTCCTTTTTGTTTTTTGTTTTTCTCTTTTTGAGCAGTGGTGGTGGTACCCAGATCCATGAGAAGATTTAGATAAAGAGCCCTTTGAGGGCTAGTAGTTAATATGGTAGAGAAAATAATGCCCCTTCTGAAGATGTCCATACTATAATCCCTGAAACCTATGATTATGTTATCTTATGTGGAAAAGGGATTATGCAAATATGATTAACGTTATAGAACCTGAAATGGGGGAATGATCCTGGATTATCTCAGTGAGATAATCAGGCATCAGCCCTTGAAAACAGAGAAATTTCTCCTGTTGGAAAAGAAGAATGAGGCAGGAAAGGTGGTCAATAACACCTGAAGTGTGAGAAAGTCTCCACACACCGTTATTCTGTTTGAAGCTGGAAAAAGTGGCCAGGAGCCAAGGAACACAGATGGCCTGGATAAACTAAGAATGATCCTCTGGCTAGCAGCCAATAAGAAAACAGGGACCTGAATTCATGGAACTGAATTCTGCCAACAGCCTGAGTAAATGTGAAGAGTGATTCATGGGCTGTGCCTATGGCTCAACAGAGTAGGGCGCTGGCCCCGTATGCTGGAGGTGTGGGTTCAAACCCAGTCCCAGCCAAAAACTGCATAAATAAATAAATTAAATTAAATTAAATAAATAAAATAAAAAAAGAGTGATTCATCCCCAGAGCCTCCACAAAGAATATCCGACCTGTCTGTACCTGGAATTTGGGTTTGTGTAACCCAGTGTAGCTGAACACCAGGACTTCCAAACTACATAACTAGGAGACCGTAAATGAGACTGTGTTGTTTTCAGCCACTAAATTTGGGGTAGTTTTTTATAGGCAGTGATAGAAAATCATTAGAGTTACCAAATAGGTACAAGAGATTGAGCCCAAACTGTTGTAACAAAAGCATATAAGCTAATGTTTCCTGTAAGGTGTTCTAAAGAAAACTGATTTTTAAAGTAAAAAGATTAAGCAATGTTAACAAAGTACTTAATCACTTAACTTCTTTCATTTAATTCAACACTAAAATTGAATTAAATGTGAACATCTAACAAAAGGAATATATGGTGGTTATCAAAACCTTAGGTTTACCTAAGGTTTATTACCTAAATGTACTATAAATGGTTCATCTAACGCAGACCAGTTATAAATACATTCAATTAAATATTAATTTAAAAATTATCTGAAGCTATTTTCACCTATTCATTCACTTACATGATTCTAAAATTTATTTTCCAGATTATCCTATTATTGTCTCCAATTTCTTCTTTTCTTTTTTCATCTTTCTTCTGTAATATTCATTATTTTATATACTGTTTTAGCATTTTTAAATGAAGGTAACAAGATAGTGGCACTTAAAAATACATATAAGAAAATATTGCATTTATTATAGGGCAATATTCTGCAATTTCTAGGCAGTTATGTATTTAGAGTCATGTAAAATAAAATGTCTAAACCATAGCAATTTGGTGTATGATTTACTACAATTGCACAACTGTTTCTAGTGAACATACTTAGAGCTACATATAGCCAAACTGAAATAAGAGTATTTCCTTATAAAATTTCAGAACATGTGTGCCAGAGGAAATTTTAAATGAATTATTGGATGAGACTAAAGAAAAATCTCAACAGAGAATCATCCAAGTAATACATAAGATCATGGCAACCCAGAATCCCCCTCCCCAAGACTATGAAAGTGATGACGACTCTTACAAAGTGTTGGATTTAACTGGATGAAAGAAGACACCACTGGTGGAATTGAGTGTTTGGCCACAGTTCTGGACCAATGGTAGAAAAATACTCAGTAGCTACCCAGATAGTAATGGGTAGCATGACTGGCTGGTGTGCAGGATTTTTGTTCCAGAAAGTTGGAAAGCTTGCAGCAACTGCAGTAGGTGGTGGCTTTCTTCTCCTTCAGGTCATTTTCCTGTAGAACTTCCTATATTTTGGAGGGGGGGAGACAAGATGGCAGACTGAAGCCAGCTTTCCACAGAGGCTCCCGTCCAGAAGAAGAATTAAGGGACGAAAATTTAGCAAGAAACCTGGTGGATTTGAGCTGCACCGAGAGAGAAGGTTGAAGAACGCACATCAACCCCACTGAGGTGAGCTGCGACCACAAGGATGCAAACAAAAGGTACAAAATCCATCATCAAGCGGATGGGAGTCCACCCTCCCCCACGAGAATGGCTCAAGAGCCCCACAAACAAACAAACAAATGGGCAGAAAACAAAGGCCGTCCCACTACACTCCATGGGAGAGACCTTCTAAAAACTGGACCTACCTCCCCTAGTAGGGTGCCATGGCGTCCTCCTGCCAGGCATAAAACTGAATAATACTGTAAATATCCTTTACCTGCAACCCTGAACTCCCAGCACCCCCCTCCACTCACACTGAGGTCTGGAGGCCTGTCCCCCAGGAGTTTGGATTCTTGGGTGATTTTTCGAGGGGTGTGGACAGTGCCTGAGCTGCGGCTGGTCAGCGCTGACCCTAGGGCATGGGAGCGAGGAGAGGGCAGTTGGCTGAGGGGGAGCCACACCAGAATGGCACTCCCCGAAGTGTGTTGCAACAGCCCACCTTGGGCAGCAATATGAGAGGCTGAGTGAAACTGTGTATCTTCCCCACTTGCAACGCTGAGCTCCCAGCGCTCCCCTCCACTCTTGCTCTGGGGTCTGGGGGCCTGTACCCCAGGAGTCCGGATTCTTGGGTGATTTCTTGTGGGGTGTGGACAGTGCCTGAGCTGTGCTGACTCTGGGGTGTGGGAGCGAGGAGGAGATGGTCGGCTAGAAGGGAACCACTCCAGACCAGCAATTCCCTGGGACACCAGTGGCGGCTGTCTTCTGGCAGTGGTGTGGCCAGGCATAAAACTGTGAGGAACTGTGTGTGCTCACTACCTGCAGCTCTGGGCTCCAAGCACTTTCCTTCGCCCTCACCCTCCTTCCCCCTCACTCTGAGATCTGGAGGCTTGTCCCCCAGGAGTCCGGATTTTGGGGTGATCACTCGAGGGGTGTAGACAGAGCATAAACTGCGGCTGGTCAGTGCTGACTCTGGGGCACGGGAGTGAGGAGAGAAGGGTCGGCTGGGTGTGAGCCACACCAGAGCTGTGGTTCCTTTTTTTAGCAAAACACCTCACTCCTGGATATTCTGAAGCCACAACTCCTGTCTCCCTGGGCAACCAGAGGAGGCCAACAGTGAATAAAGGATTTGCCTGAGGCTAGTCACAAAACCAGGAAGCTTCCAGGGTGGGCCTGAATCAGAGAGGTAACCGAATACAAACCTCCAGCAGCAAAGAGGTTGGAACTCAGAGCAGCTTAACTTCTCAGGCAATTTTAGCAGGAACAGAGACAGAATCCTGCATAGTTGTTCTGTTCTGTTCTGTTCTGTTCTGCTCTGTTCTGTCAGTAACATCAATCGGGGTCAGGGCTGAGCCTGAGTGAACACCCCCCAACCTTGATCAAGCGCCCAAGGACGTCAGGCCTCACCACCTCCTGCTAGATAGTGGCAGAGTGCAGAGGCCTGGCAGATTTCCTAGCAATTCAGGCAGGTGCAAACCCCTGCAGTATCTGTTCACTACAGGCAACTGGGTCAGCCATCTGCAGTGATATCAGTAACAGGGTCCGACAAAGAGGCAAGGTGGGGAAGGAGGCATCAACCTTCCCAGACTGATCTATTTGCTACGTGGCTCCTCCCACCTCCATGAAGCACTGGAGTAAGCCATATCAGAGTAGTCACCAGACCCCTGTGACCCAGCTCCCAGACACCTCTTGAACTCTCCCACTCGAAACAGGTGCCGACTGAGACAATCAATTTGGACCTTTTGAACTGAACCAATAGACTGAGGACTTTTCAGGTGGTGCCCTGGGTGTGTGGTTGTAGGAAGGTTTGATTTTCCTTTTCCAATTGGTGCCAGAGGTGGGCAGGGTGACTTAATTGCTGGTTTTTCCACACAGTTGAGACTTCAACCCAGAGTAAATGTTTCACTAGGGTCGAAAAGAAACCAGCTGACAACAAGACAGAACCACTTAGCCCCACCACACCAGACAGGGCCCTAGTTTCTCAGGCCACAACACTGTACAGGTCCTCGACAAAAGAACATGGGGGGAAAAAAAGGGAGTAAAACAACCATGGGGAGGAATCAGTGTAAAAACTCTCGTAACATGAATAACCAGAATAGATCAACACCCCCAAGGAAAGATATGGCAGATGTAATTGAAGATCCCATTCATAAACAACTGACTGAGATGTCAGAAATCAAATTCAGAATTTGGATGGCAGACAAGATTAATAAAGTGGAATCAGGAATTCAAGGAGAAATTCAAAAGTTGTCTCAAGAATTTAACAAATTTAAAGACAAAACCACCAAAGACTGAGACACACTGAAGCAAGAATTTGCAGCACTCAAAGATATGAAAAATACAGTAGAATCCCTCAGCAACAGAATGGAGAAAGCAGAAGAAAGAATTTCTGACATTGAAGATAAAGCCTTTGAATGCTCTCAAACTCTCAAAGAGGAAGAGAAATGGAGAGCAAAAAATGGACCATTCTCTCAGAGAGCTCTGGGATAATTTGAAGAAGATCAATATACGAATAATTGGAATTCCTGAAACCTATGAAGTGACCTCGCTGGGCACAGAGGCCCTTCTGCATGAAATTATGAAAGAGAATTTTCCAGACATGCCTAGAGATTCTGAAATTCTGATACCAGACACCTTCAGAACCCCAGCACGAGTCAACCCCAATAAGACATCCCCCAAGCATATCATATTAACTTTTGTGAAGTTAATTAACTTCACAGGAGAAAATTCTCAAAGCCGCCAGGAGAAAGAAAACCATTATATTCAAAGGGAAGAATATTAGAATGACTTCAGATCTCTCTGCTGAAACTTTTCAAGCTAGAAGAGGGGGGCCGTTGATTTTTAATCTCCTAAAGCAAAATAACTTTCATCCCAGGATCTTGTATCCAGCTAAACTGAGTTTCATTTATGATGGAGAAATTAAATACTTTAATGACATTCATATGTTGAAGAAATTTGCCATAACAAAACCAGCTCTTCAGGATATTCTCAGACCTATCCTCCATAATGACCAACCAAATCCTATACCACAAAAGTAAACTCACTCAGAAACTTTGGATCAAACTCCAGCTTCCACACTGGTGAAAGGCTTAAAAATGTCTACTAGATCTTTGAAAAACTTGATACCCAAAATTTCACCAGACTTATCAATATTCTCCATCAATGCGAACGGCCTAAATGTCCTCTACAGAGGCATAGGTTGGATGACTGGATAAAAAACTAAGATATTAGTTGCATACAAGGGTCACATCTTAACATAAAAGACAAATACAAACTCAGTGTGAAAGGATGGTAATCCATATTTCAGACAAATGGTAATCAGAAAAAGGCAGGTATCGCAATTTTATTTGCAGATCAATAGGCTTTAAACCAACAAAAGTAAGGAAGGACAAGAATGGTAACTTCGTATTGGTTAAGGGTAATAATCAATATGATGAGATTTCAATTATTAATATCTATTAACCCAACCAGAATGCGCCTCAAATTATAAGAGAGATTCTAACTGAAATGAGCAACTTGATTTCCTCCAGCTCTATAGTAGTTGGAGATTTCAACACTCCTTTGGCAGTGTTGGATCAATCCTCCAATAAGAAGCTGGCCAAAGGAGAGGCGGAGAAAGATGGCGGCCGAGTAACAGCTTCCTTGCATCTGGGCACCGTGAGTCTGGGGAGATAGGACTCCAGGCATCTCTGGCTGGTGGGATCTGCCTATCATCACCCCTGTGAGGATACAGGGAGTCAGCGAGAGACTTCTGGACCCCAAGAGGAGGACTAAAACAGTGGAAAAACGGCAAGTGGTCGCGTGTGTTCAATCCGTCTAAATCCACCCGTAACTATAAGTTCAGTAGCAGCGAGACTGCAAACCAGAAAGACCTTACCTGTGAACTGTTTTGGTGTCTTTGGACTTGGCACTCAGTTTAACTGCCTTGGGGAGAGCCTGAGCAGGAGTGTGAAGAACTTTGGCCATTGTCTAGGACCCCAGTCTGAGCCACTGAGCCAGACAGAGCTAATAGTGTTTGGCTGTGGGTCACAGGGAGCCATTGTGAGCGATCTGCCCTGGCAAGCTCCGCCCTCAGGGTCGCAGACCTGGAATCTGGTGTGAGCTGGTAACCCAGTGACCAAATAGCCTAAAGGCGGAGTCTGAGCCGCCTTGCAGCCCTAACCTTCAGGGGCAGAGTGAGATCAGTTTTGGCACACTGGGTAAATGGATAGCTACTTCCGCAGTGATTCCAGCGACAAGTACTTTCCAGGGAAAGCTTCTGCTCAGCAAGTTTACAAGTTCAAAGTGCCTTTTAAGTGGGCTGAAGAGAGATTTAGGGTGTCTACCTGCTGGGGTTTGAGAAATCAGCAGACTCCAGTCATATCAGAACGGTGATTAACATCTTATACCACAGAAGACCATGTTTTGCTCAGACAATATGCAATAGCATATACATACTACTTAGTTCTTGGTTGTGTTTTTTTTTTTTGTTTGTTTGTTTTTGGTTGTTTTTTTGTTTATTTTGATGTTGTTGATGTTGTTTTGTTTTTTAATTTCAACCTTTTCCATACAGATACTTTTTCTTTCTCAATATTTCTAGTTTAATCATAATTTCCCATTGCTGCCTTTTTCAATAATTAGAACTTCGTTTTTGCTAGTGTTTCTACCACTATTTTTGGTTTTCCACCCAATTTGATCCCGTAAAGTTTTCTGTTTGCTTCATTTATAGCATTTTTGTCTTTCCTCTCTAATTGGTGGAGGTGGGGTACTGTGTCTGATCAGGTTAGCAAAGAGCTGCTGACCTCAAGGGAACCACAGAACTGGGCACTCCCAGAAGGTGGGTTTTTTTTAAGGTTGTGTCAAAGTACCCTACTGTACACCTATATTGCTCTATCTCCCTCTTTCTGTGCCTCTCCTCTTTTTGTCAATATTCCTTTTACCCACCCCCTCTCCTTCCTCTATATTTCTTTGTTTTTCTTATAACTGGGTCTTCCTTTCTTTCATCCCTTTTTTTGCTCTTCAACCTTCTCACCCTTCAGGTCCTGTAACCCTTAGTCCACAGGCATGAGAACTTAAAGAGCAAGAGGAAGTGAAAGGAAAATTAGGGCAAGGAAACAGATAAAAGAAATCACTCATTAGGAACAATCAGCAGAAAACTCCAGGCAACTTGAAGAACCAGTGCAGAACAACCCCGCCAAGGGACCATGAGGTAGCTACTGCAGATGATTACACCTATAAAGAAATGATAGGAATGACAGAAAGGGAATTTAGAATACACATGTTGAAAACAATGAAAGAAATGATGGAAACAATGAAGGAAACTGCTAACAAAGTGGAAAATAACCAAAAGGAAATCCAAAAACAGAATCAAATCAGAGATGAATGATATGAAGAATACAAAAAGGATATAGCAGAGCTGAAGGAACTGAAACAGTCAATTAGGGAACTTAAAGATGCAATGGAAAGTATCAGCAACAGGTTAGACCATGCAGAAGAAATAATTTCAGAGGTAGAAGACAAAGTTCTTGAGATAACTCAGATAGTAAAAGAGGCAGAAAAGAAGAGAGAGAAAGCAAAACGTTCACTGTCAGAATTATGGGACTTTATGAAGCGTTCCAACATACGAGTTATAGGAATTCCAGAAGGGGAAGAAAAATGCCCCAGAGGAATGGAAGCCATACTAGAGAAAATTATAAAAGAAAATTCCCCAAATATCACCAAAGATTCTGACACACTGCTATCAGAGGGCTATCGGACCCCAGCTCGCCTCAACTCTAACCGAGCTTCTCCAAGACACATTGTGATGAACCTGTCCAAAGTCAAGACAAAAGAAAAGATGCTCCAAGCTGCCAGAACTAAGCGCCAGTTGACCTACGGGGGCAAATCCATCAGAGTGACTGCAGACTTCTCTAATGAAACTTTCCAAGCAAGAAGACAATGGTCATCTACCTTTGATCTACTTAAACAGAACAATTTCCAGTCCAGGATTCTGTACCCTGCTAAGCTAAGCTTAAAAATTGATGGAGAAATCAAATCATTTACAGATATACAAACATTGAGGAAATCTGCAACAACAAGACCAGCTCTACAGTATATACTTCAACCTGTTCTGCATACTGACCACCACAATGGATCAGCAACAAAGTAAGAACTCAGAAATTAAAAGACAGAACCTAACCTCCACACTGATTTAAAAGATAAAACTAAGCAATGGACTCTCAGCAAATAAGACAAATAGAATACTACCTCATTTATCAATTATCTCAATAAATGTTAATGGCTTGAATTCTTCACTGAAGAGACATAGATTGGTTGACTGGATTAAAAAAAAACAAGCCATCCATTTGCTGTCTGCAAGAAAGACACCTGGCTTCCATAGACAAATTAAAGCTACGAGTCAAAGGTTTGAGGACAATTTTTCAGGCAAATGGAATTCAGAAGAAAAGAGGAGTTGCAATCTTATCTTCAGATTCATGTGGACTTAAAGCAACTAAAGTCAAAAAATGCAAAGATGGTCACTTTACATTGCTGAAGGGAAAAATACAAGAAGAAGACATTTCAATTCTAAATATTTATGCACCCAATTTAAATGCTCCCACATTCTTGAAACAGACCTTACTCAGTCTGAGCAATATGATATCTGAGAATACCATAATAACAGGGGACTTTAAAACTCCTCTTACACAGCTGGACAGATCCTCTAAAGAGAAATTAAACAAAGATATAAGAGATTTAAATGAGACTCTAGAACAACTGTGCTTGATAGACGCATATAGAACACTCCACCCAAAGATAAAGAATATACATTCTTCTCATCACCCCATGGAACATTCTCCAAAATTGATCATATCCTGGGACAAAAAACAAATATCAACAGAATCAAAAGAATTGAAATTTTACCTTGGATCTTCTCAGACCATAAGGCACTAAAGGTGGAACTCAAATCTAACAAAAACACTTGACCCCACCCAAAAGCATGGAAATTAAACAATCTTCTGTTGAATAACAGATGGGTGCAGGAAGAAATAAAACAGGATATCATTAACTTCCTTGAGCATAACAACAATGAAGACACAAGCTACCAAAACCTTTGGCATACTGCAAAAGCAGTTTTGAGGAAAATTCATCACTTTAGATCCCTAAATTCGAAAAACAGAAAGAGAGTGCATAAACAATCTCACAAGAGATCTTATGGAATTGGAAAAAGAAGAACAATCTAAGCCTAAACTCAGTAGAAGAAAAGAAATATCCAAAATCAAATCAGAGATCAATGAAATTGAAAACAAAAGAATCATTCAGAATTAATGAAACAAGGAGTCGGTTTTTTGAAAAAATAAATAAAATAGATAAACCATTGGCCAGACTAATAAGGAATAGAAAAGTAAAATCTCTAGTAACCTCAATCAGAAATGATAAAGGGAAAATATCAACTGATCCCACAGAGATACAAGAGATCATCTCTGAATACTACCAGAAACTCTATGCCCAGAAATTTGACAATGGGAAGGAAATGGATCAATATTTGGAATCACACCCTCTCCCTAGACTCAGCCAGGAAGAAATAGACCTCCTGAACAGACCAATTTCAAGCACTGAGATTAAAGAAACAATAAAAAATCTTCCAACCAAAAAATGCCCTTGTCCAGATGGCTTCACTCGAGAATTCTATCAAACCTTCAAGGAAGAACTTATTCCTGTACTGCAGAAATTATTCCAAAAAATTGAGGAAGAAGGAATCTTCCCCAACACATTCTATAAAGCAAATATCACTCTGATACCAAAACCAGCAAAAGACCCAAACAAAAAGGAGAATTTCAGACCAATCTCATTCATGAATATAGATGCAAAAATTCTCAACAAAATACTAGCCAGTAGATTACAGCTTAACATCAAAAAAGTCATTCATCATGATCAAGTAGGCTTCATCCCAGGGATGCAAGGCTGGTTTAACATACACAAGTCCATAAACGTTATCCACCATATTAACAGAGGCAAAAATAAAGATCACATGATCCTCTCAATAGATGCAGAAAAAACATTTGATAAAATCCAGCATCCTTTTCTAATTAGAACACTGAAGAGTATAGGCATAGGTGGCACATTTCTAAAACTGATTGAAGCTTTCTATGACAAACCCACAGCCAATATATTACTGAATGGAGTAAAACTCAAAGCTTTTCCTCTTAAATTGGAACCAGACAAGGTTATCCTCTGTCACCTTTACTATTCAACGTAATGCTGGAAGTTCTAGCCAATACAATTAGGAAAGACAAGGAAATAAAGGGAATCCAAATGGGACTAGAGGAGGTCAAACTCTCCCTCTTTGCTGACGACTAGATCGTATACTTAGAGAACCCAAAAGACTCAACCACCAGACTCGTACAAGTCATCAAAAAATACAGTAATGTTTCAGGATATAAAATCAACGTCCACAAGTCAGTAGCCTTTGTATACACCAATAACAGTCAAGGTGAGAAGCTAATTAAGGACACAACTCCCTTCACCATAGTTTCAAAGAAAATGAAATACCTAGGAATATACCTAACGAAGGACCTCTATAAGGAAAACTATGAACTCCTCAGAAAGGAAATAGCAGAGGATATTAACAAATGGAAGAACGTACCATGCTCATGGCTTGGAAGAATCAACATTGTTCAAATGTCTATACTTCCCAAAGCAATCTACCTATTCAATGCCATTCCTATCAAAATACAAACATCGTACTTTCAAGATTTGGAAAAAATGATTCTGCATTTTGTATGGAACCAGAAAAAACTCTGTATAGCTAAGTCAGTTCTTAGTAACAAAAATAAAGCTGGGGGCATCAGCATACCAGATTTTAGTCTGTACTACAAAGCCATAGTGCTCAAGACAGCATGGTCCTTGCACAAAAACAGAGATATAGACACTTGGAATCGAATTGAAAACCAAGAAATGAAACTAAGATCTTACAACCACCTAATCTTCGATTAACCAAACAAGAACATACCTTGGGGGAAAGACTCCCTATTCAATAAATGGTGTTGGGAGAACTGGATGTCTACATGTAAAAGACTGAAACTGGACCCACACCTTTCCCCACTCACAAAAATTGATTCAAGCTGGATAAAGGACTTAAATTTAAGGCATGAAACAATAAAAATCCTCCAAGAAAGCATAGGAAAAGGACTGGAAGATATTGGCCTGGGGAAAGACTTCATGAAGAAGACTGCCATGGCAATTGCAACAACAACAAAAATAAACAAATGGGACTTCATTAAACTGAAAAGCTTCTGTACAGCTAAGGAGACAATAACCAAAGCAAAGAGACAACCTACACAATGGGAAAGGATATTTGCATATTTTCAATCAGACAAAAGCTTGATAACTAGGATCTATAGAGAACTCAAATTAATCCATATAAAAAAAGTCAACAATCCCATATATCAGTAGGCAAGAGACATGAATAGAACTTTCTCTAAAGATGATAGACAAATGGCTAACAAACACATGAAAATATGTTCATCATCTCTATATATTAGAGAAATGCAAATCAAAACAACCCTGAGATATCATCTAACCCCAGTGAGAATGGCCCACATCACAAAATCTCAAAACTGCAGATGCTGGCGTGGATGTGGAGAGAAGGGAACACTTTTACACTGCTGGTGGGACAGCAAACTAGTACAACCTTTCTGGTAGGAAGTATGGAGAAACCTCAAAGCACTCAAGCTAGACCTCCCATTTGATCCTGCAATCCCATTACTGGGCATCTACCCTGAAGGAAAAAAATCCTTTTATCATAAGGACACTTGTACTAGACTGTTTTTTGCAGCTCAATTTACAATTGCCAAAATGTGGAAACAGCCTAAATGCCCACCAACCCAGGAATGGATTAACAAGCTGTGGTATATGTATACCATGGTATACTATTCAGCCATTAAGAACAATGGAGACTTTACATCCTTTGTATTAACCTGGATGGAGGTGGAAGACATTATTCTTAGTAAAGCATCACAAGAATGGAGAAGCATGAATCCTATGTACTCAATTTTGATATGAGGACAATTAATGACAATTAAGGTTATGGGGGAGGAAGCAGAAAGAGGGACGGAGGGAGGGGGGTGGGTCCTTGGTATGTGTCACACTTTATGGGGGCAAGACATGATTGCAAGATGGACTTTACCTAACAATTGCAATCAGTGTAACCTGGCTTATTGTACCCTCAATGAATCCCCAACAATAAAAAAAAAAAAAAGAAGCTGAACAAAGAAATTTTAGATTTAAATCTAACCATCCAATATCTGGATTTAGAAGACAGCTATAGAACATTTCATCCCAACAAAACTGAATACACATACTTCTCATAAGCCCACAGTACCTACTCCAACATCGATCACATCTTAGGTCACAACTGTAACCTCAGTAAATTTAAAGGAAAAGAAATTATTCCATGCATCTTCCCGGACCACCATGGAATAAAACTTGAGCTGAGTAACAACAGGAATCTGCATACTCATACAAAAACTTGGAAGTTAAATAACCTTATGCTGAATGACAGCTGGTTCAGGGATGAGGTTAAGAAAGAAATTGCCAATTTTGTGGAACAAAACGACAATGAAGACATGAACTATCAGAACCTCTGGGACACTGCAAAGGAAGTTCTAAGAGGGAAATTTATAGCATTGCAAGCATTTCTCAAGAGAATGGAAAGAGAGGAAGTTAACAACATAATGGGACATCTCAAGCAACTGGAAAAGGAAGAACATTCCAACCCCAAACCCAGTAGAAGAAAAGAAATAACTAAAATTAGAGCAGAATTAAATGAAATTGAAAACAAAAGAATAATACAACATATTGATAAATCAAAAAGCTGGTTTTTTGAAAAGGTCAATAAAAGAGATAAAACTTTGGCCAATCTAATCAGAAAAAAAAAGTAAAATCTCTAATCTCATCAATCAGAAACGACAAAGACGAAATAACAACAGACTCCTCAGAAATCAAAAAAATCCTTAATGAATATTACAAGAAACTTTATTCTCAGAGATATGAAAACCTGATGGAAATTGACCAATACTTGGAAGCACATCACCTTCCAAGAGTTAGCCAGAATCAAGTGGAAATGCTGAACAGGCCCATATGAGGTTCTGAAATAGCATCAACCATACAAAACTTGCCTAAAAAGAAAAGCCCGGGACAGGTGGTTTCACATCAGAATTCTACCAACCTTTAAAAAGGAATTAGTACGTATATTACTCAACCTGTTCCAAAAGGTAGAAAAAGAAGGAAGACTACCCAACACGTTCTATGAAGCAAGCATCACCCTGATCCCCAAACCAGGAAAAGACTCAACAAGAAAAGAAAATAATAGATCAATATCACTAATGAATATAGATGCAAAAATATTCAACAAGATCCTAACAAACAGAATCCAGCAACACATCAAACAAATTATACATCATGAACAAGTTGGTTTTATCCCAGGGTCTCAAGGCTGGTTCAATATCCGCAAATCTATAAATGTAATCCAGCACATAAACAAAGACCATATGATTCTCTCAATCAATGCAGAATATCCAGCATCCCTTCATGATCAGAACACTTAAGAAAATGGTATAGAAGGGACATTTCTTAAACTTATAGAGACCATCTACAGCAAACTCACAGCCAATATCACATTGAATGGAGTTAAATTGGAATCATTTCCACTCAGATCAGGAACTAGACAAGGCTGCCAATTGTCTCCATTGCTTTTTAACATTGTAATGGAAGTATTAGCCACTGCAATTAGGGAAGAAAAGGCAATAAAGGGTATCCACATCGGGTCAGAAGAGATCAAACTTTCGCTCTTCACAGATGATATGATTGTATATCTGGAAAACACTACGGACTCTACTACAAAACTTTAGAAGTGATCAAGGAATACAGCAGTGTCTCAGGTTACAAAATCAACATTCATAAATCGGTAGCCTTTATATATACCAATAATAGTCAAGTTGAAAAAACAGGTAAGGACTGTATCCCATTCACAGTAGTGCCAAAGAAGATGAAATATTTGGGAATTTATCTAACGAAGGACGTGAAAGATCTCTATAAAGAGAACTATGAAACTCTAAGAAAAGAAATAGCTGAAAGTGTCAACAAATGGAAAAACATACCTTACTCATGGCTGGGAAGAATCAACATTGTTAAAATGTGCATACTACCCAAAGCAATATATAATTTCAGAGCAATCTCTATTAAAGCTCCACTGTCATACTTTAAAGATCTTGAAAAAACAATACTTCGTTTTATATGGAATTGGAAAAAACCTTGAATAGCCAAGACATTTACTCAGAAATAAAAACAAAGCAGGAGGAATCACACTACCAGACCTCACACTACTACAAATCGTTAGTGATCACAACAGCATTGTATTGGCATAAAGACAGAGAACTAGATGTCTGGAACAGAATAGAGAACCAAGAGATGTATCCGGGTACTTACCGTTATTTAATCTTTGAAAAGCCAATTAAAAACCTTCAGTGGTGAAAGGATTCCCTATTTAACAAATGGTGCTGGGTGAACTGGCTGGCCTTCTGCAGAAGACTGAAACTGGACCCACATCTTTCAACATTAACTAAGATAGACTCTCACTGGATTAAAGATTTAAACTTGAGACATGAAACTATAAAAATACTAGAAGAGAGTGCAGGGAAAACCCTTGAAGAAATTGGTCTGGGCGAGTATTTTATGAGGAGGACCCCCCAGGCAATTGAAGCAGCTTCAAAAATACACTATTGGAACTTGATCAAACTAAAAAGCTTCTGCACAGCCAAGAACACAGTAAGTAAAGCAAGCAAAAAGCCCTCAGAATGGGAGAAGATATTTGCAGGTTATGTCTCTGACAAAGGTTTAATAACCAGAATCCACAGAGAACTCAAACGCATTAGCAAGAGAAGAACAAGGGATCCCATCACAGGCTGGGCAAGGGATTTGAAGAGAAACTTCTCTGAAGAAGACAGGAGTGCGGCCTTCAGACATATGAAGAAATGGTCATCATTTTTAATCATCAGAGAAATGTAAATCCAAGCTACTTTGAGATATCATCTAACTCCAGTGAGACTAGCCTATATCACAAAATCTCAAAACCAGAGATGTTGGCGTGGATGTTTAGAAAAGGGAACACTTTTGCACTGCTGGTGGGAATGCAAATTAATACATTCCTTTTGGAAAGATATATGGAGAACACTTAGAGATCTAAAAATAGAGCTGCCATTCAATCCTGCAATTCCTCTACTGGGCATATACCCAGAGGACCAAAAATCACATTATAACAAAGATATTTGTACCAGAATGTTTATTGCAGCCCTATTCATAATTTCTAAGTCATGGAAAAAGCCCACATGCCCATCGATCCATGAATGGATTAATAAATTGTGGTATATGTACACCATGGTATATTATGCAGCCTAAAAGAAAGATGGAGGCCTTACCTCTTTCATGTTTACGTGGATGGAGCTGGAACATATTCTTCTTAGTAAAGTATCTCAAGAATGGAAGAAAAAGTCCCCAACGTAGTCAGCCCTACCATGAAACTAATTTAGGGCTTTCACATGAAAGCTATAACCCAGTTACAACCTAAGAATAGGGGGAAGGGGAAAGGGAGGGGAGGTAGGGGGGAAGAGAGTTGTGGGTGGAGGGTTGGTGGGATTACACCAGCGGTGCATCTTACAAGGGTATACGTGATACTTAGTAAATGTGGAATGTAAATGTCTTAGAACAATAAGTATGACAATGCCAGGAAAGCTATGTTAACCATTGTGATGAAAATACGTCAAATGGTCTATGAAGCTAGTGTATTATGCCCCATGATCATATCTATGTACATAGCTATGATTTAATTTAAAAAAAGTAATTCATAAAATGATGTCATGCATGGATGGACATAGGACACATTAAAAATTTATTAGGCAGCATACCAGAAATCAATAGCAATATAATTTGTATCTGTCAATATGAGAAATAATATACAATATAAAAGACTTAATACTGTAAGTTAATATTACCAATCATACATTTTTATGCATATAAGCTGAACAATCCTGAGTTAAATATTTTTAAAAATCTAATTAAACAATAGGAAACAAAGAGCATTTTACAGAATCCTCATGAAATACATATGCTAAAACTGTAAATTCAAAAGTAAGTCCTATATGTCCTATATGTATACATTTTTCACATTAATATTATCAATGAATTAAAAAATGAAATAAAGAGCATATTTCTTTGTATCTTCTCTTTGTTTTCTTCTCTTTGAGTTTGTCGCTTTATTTTCCCATGAGCTCATTCATATATTCTTAGTATGAAACTTTTGATAATGGTACCAATTAGAAATATCAGGTATACAAATAAGGTAGCAATGCTAAATATAGTCCAGATCATATAACACATGTATTAAGTCTTAATTTGTTCTTACATTTTCAAATTGGTTGCCTCAGTATTTTTATAGACTTTCAGCCAATAGATAAAGTCTTGATAAATACAGCATCTCCTAAATACAAAACACAAACTATATAATTGACAAAATATGTCAACTGCTTTGCTTTACATCCCAGATATGAAATCTATCTCAATTAAAACTGATGATTTTATATTGTTAAATCACATCAAATATGTTTTGTATTATTTTTACATAATTTACTGATGAAAATAATTTAAAAAAGGCAAACTCATTCTCATCAAATATGAGAATCTATAGGTATTAATGTATTTTTCAGTTATCACAGAGGCTGTAAAAGAAGAGGCTGTAAAAAGAAGGACTTTCTTACAAATCTTTATTTAACATTGTAATAAGTATCAGAAGCCATTTGATAAAATTACAGATATATGCAAATATATAGGGTTTTGTAATTTTATTTTGTTAATCCATATTTAAATTTTTCTGGTAAGTAAATATGATTTGCTCCCTTATTCTAGTCTTCATTTCCATTTTAAATAAAATACAGAATCATTTGTAATTATATCTGTGTCCTTCTGTCTTTTCTCATTTCCTTTCTTTGCACGATTCTGATTCCCCATTTCATATACAGGCAGCCTTTCCCAAAGGAGTATGAAGGTGCCTGAGTTTCACAGAGGGTTCTGCATACGCTGAAGCTACGCCACTTGTTTATATAGCAACATAAGAGCTATCATGGGATGTTTACCTTATCTCAAAATCTGGTAAAATAGAGGAATGATGAAGAAAAGCCCTTTAGCTTCAAATTAAAAGCAAATTAATTTCTTTTCTTTTTTTTTTTTTTTTTTAGAAACAGAGTCTCACTCTGTCACCCTTGGTAGAGTGCCATGGCATCACAGCTCACAGCAACCTCCAGCTCTTGGGCTTAGGTGATTCTCTTGCCTCAGCCTCCCGGGTAGGTGGGACTACAGGCACCCACCACACACCCAGTTATTTTTTGTTTGCAGTTTGGCCGGGTCTGGGTTAGAACCCGCCACATTCGGCATATGGGGCTGGCGCCCTACTTACTGAGCCACAGGCACCGCCCAAGTTTCAAGTTTCTCTTCTAGTTATTCCAAGGTATAAAGAAGGAAAAGGTAGAAATAGATGTCAACATTCAGAGAGGTAAGTGATTAGATTCCAACAAGACGGCAACCACTCCAGGACCAAAAGCAGTTTTAAAAATGGAAAAAACAATGCCCAATGCAAGTGATCTTATTAAAAGAAGAAGAATGAGTAGGAAATAGTCAGAGTTTTGGTTTACATTTTTAATGATTATCATATTTATCATACCATTTCTATGGATCATATTTTTAATAATTATACATTTTAGAAAACAGATTAGGGAGCGTAGGACTTCAGACACAAAAAGATGAATACCGTGTGCTCTCATTTATATGTGGAGTTTTAAAAAGACCACCTCATCAACATAGAGAATAGATTAGTGTTTACAAGGGACCTAGGGAGTGGGAGGGCCACAGGGTGGTGTCAATCAAAGGAGGAAAAGTCTCAGGATGAATAACTTCTGGAAGTCGATTGTGCAGCATGATGACTATAATTAACGCTGGATTTTATACTTGACCATTACTGAGAGTAGACCTTAAATGTTATCACCAAAAAATATATGTGAGATAAGATGTTCATTAGTTTAATTATTTCTCTAGCTCTCTTTTATGTATGTGTGTGTGTAGATGTATGTGTATATGTATGCCACACGTATAACCAATTTTTTTTAATTTTTTTTTTTTTTTTTGTAGAGACAGAGTCTCACTTTACTGCCTTGGGTAGAGTGCCATGATGTCACAGGACTCACAGCAACCTCTAGCTCTTCGACTTCCGCACTTCTCCTGCCTCAGCCTCCCAAGCAGCTAGGACTACAGGCGTCCGCCACAACGCCCGGCTATTTTTTGGTTGCAGTTCAGCCGGGACTGTGTTTGAACCCGCCACACTTGGTATATCGGGCCGGAGCCCAGCTCACTGAGCCACAGGCGCCACCCATGTATATCCAATTTTTTTTTTTTGTAGAGACAGAGTCTCACTTTATGGCCCTCGGTAGAGTGCTGTGGCCTGACACAGCTCACAGCAACCTCCAACTCCTGGGCTTAAGCGATTCTCTTGCCTCAGCCTCCCGAGTAGCTGGGACTACAGGTGCCTGCGTATATCCAATTTTTATATGTCAATTATACCTTCATAAAATTATATGGTAAAAAATACAGTAAATGGGTGGCACCTGTGGCTCAAGGGGTAGAGTGCCAGTCCCATATGCCGGAGGTGGCGGGTTCAAACCCAGCCCGGGCCAAAAACCCCAAAAAAAAAAAAATACAGTAAAAAATAAACAAGCAAACAAACAAACAAAACCCAAAGCTCTTCAGGTATAAGTAGGAAAAATGGTGACTATTAAAATAAATGATTAGTTTTCTCTGCTATCTCCAACTCTTTGAATTGCAACAGGTGAATTCCTCTGGCCCACTGTTTCTAGTAAAGTTCAGCCAACATGAGGCACAGCCAGTATATTACAGACCATGAGAAAGGGGACAAAGTATTTCTTTTCCACTCTTTTCAAGTTTCTGACAGTAGCTGAACTTTCTATGATGAAAACTCCAGTTAAGAAGTGCCTCCTACCATAATTTTTCCTGGACTCTGATAATCCTCTTTTTTCTCCTTACTCTAAAACAGCAAGGAGTGGTAATGTTTACCACCCAAACGTATCAGTAGCCTGGAGCCTAAACATCTGTGCAATTTTTGCTCTAGCTTTGCTTTCACCTCTCTAATCTCTGAGATTCCATCAGAAGGCGATTTTTCTTTCTCTTCGGAAATTATCCCATACAGAGGAGCACATTGCTGGCTGATAGAAATGTATCATGTGAGAAACAAAAGCCACAAAATATTACAGCACAGAGGTCACTAACAAAGGCCTTATCACTGATGTGGGATTACACCTGCAATAGGTTCATGTCTAAGTTAGGAAATTGCTTTCAAAGAAATCAACTAAAAAGAGAAAAAAAGAAAAAAATGAACAGAAAAAAGAAATAAAATTAAGAAAACTAAAATAGCCAAAACAATTTTGAATAAGAATAAAGTTGGAAGACTCAAATCACCCAATTTTGAGACTTATCCTAAAAACTTACTGTAACTTACTATGTAAAAGCAGTATTCAAGATTCTGTGGTATTGGCTCAGTGCCCATAGCTCAGTGGTTAGGGTGCTGGCCACATACACTGGGGCTGGCGGGTTTGAACCAAGCCTGGGCTTGCTAAACAACAATAACAAGTACAATAATAACAACAACAACAAAAATACCTGGCACTGTGGTGGGCACTTGTAGTCCCAGCTACTTGGGAGGCTAAGGCAAGAGAATTGTTTGACCCCAAGAGGTTGCTGTGAGTTGTGACGCCACACACTCTATGGAGGGCAACATAATGAGACTCTGTCTCAAAGAAAAAAAAATTATGTGGTATTGGCAAAAGTATACACACAAAAATCAATAAAACAGAAAGTCTAGAAGTAGACCCATATATATATATATATATATATATATATATATATATATATAGTAATGGATTATCAACAAAGGTCCAAAGGCAGTTTTGTAGACAAAGTACAGTATTTTCACCAATTAGATCACAATATGCAGAATAAAAAAAAATCCTCAATCATACCTTGCATTATAATATAAAATAAATAAAAAATTAATTATAGACTTAAATTTGAATCCTGAAACTACAAAACATCTTGTAAGAAAAAATATTATAATCTTGAGTTGAGGAAAGATTACTTAAATACAACACTAAAAGCATAATTTGTAAAGAAATAATATATAACGTAGACTTTATAAAAATTAACTTTTGCTCTATGTTTTTAAGAAAATGAAAAAAGTCCACTAGACTGGAAGAATATACCTTTCAAAATTACTCTGATAAAAAAGTTGTGTTCGGAATGTATAAATCTCAAAATTAAACCATACAAAATATTCATAACTGAACAAAAGATTTGAGCAAATATCAAAGGAAAGCATACACACATGGCAAATAAGCAAGGAAAACAGGCTCAGTCCACATCATGAGTCTTCAGGAAATGCTAATTAGTCACAATCAGATCTTACCCACCTCTATTAGTATGACTAAAATCACAGACACTGACAAATGCAAGACTAACAAGGATGTGTAACAATGGAAATGTCACACATTGCTAGTGGAATCCCAAATCCAAATCCACACCTACTTTACACAAGTTTGTCAATTATTTGTAAAATTAAAACTATACTTACCATGTGACCTAATAATAACCCCACTCTTGGGTATTTATTAGAGAGAAAATAAAAGTTACATTCCTACAACTCATATGTGAATCTTTATGATGTGTTTATTCATAATAGCTCAAAACTGGAAATAGCCTTCAATTACAAATGATTATAAATGAACTGACACATCCATACAGTGGAATGCTACTCAGTAATGAAAAGAAATTAACCTACTAATACACACAAACAAGAAAAGACATTGAATAATTATTCATTATGCTAAGTGAAAGAAGCCATATTCAAAAACTTTATGATCCCATTACATAGCATTCTTGGAAATACAAGCTATAGGGCTAGAAAACAAATCAGTGATTTCCAGAGGCTAGAGTTGGAGAAGGGGTATGACTCAAAGAATTTTAAGGAAAATTTTTCTTTTTTTTTTCTTTTAGAGACAGAGTTTCACTTTATAGCCCTCAGTAGAGTTCTGTGACATCACAGCTCACAGCAACCTCCAGCTCTTGGGCTTAGGCGATTCTCTTGCCTAACCTCCCAGGTAACTGGGACTACAGGCTCCCCCCACAATGCCTGGCTTTTTGTTGTTGTTGTTGTTGTTGTTGTTGCAGTTTGGCCGAGGCTGGGTTTGAACCTGCCACCCTCGATATATGGGGCTGGTGCCCTACCCATTGAGCCACAGGCACCGCCCAAGGAAAAATTTTCTTACTAATAAAACAGCTATATATTTTGCTTGTGGTGGTGGTTACATAATTAGGTGCATTTACCAAAATTCATGTAATTTTACATACACATAAAAACAATTTGTTGTATATTAATAAAATTACTTTTAGCAAAGTGAGCATGAATTTTTTAGCAGATAGTGAAAAAAATAAGTCTGGCCAGAGACAAGTATTTTTATTCAGGGATATATTGCTAATATGATCGGACAACTGTGTAATGAAACAAATATGAAATGTGTCATCTGGAGAAGATATAGTTACTAATGGAGAATAATATTGCATTAGTTTTCTGGGCAACATACTTAATATGTCTACTGATATTGGTCTCCTAACCAACATCAACTCAGTAATGTAACTGGTGTCAAGGCATTGTATTTTATCAATTCTTTAGAATATTATTGCATGCCTTTAAGTTTATTTTTATTGATATATTCTTAGTTTAAAACTTTTATCTCAACCTATGGTAAATTTGTTTATAATTACAAATCTGCTATTGAACACGTTATCTAACTTCTTCCACTTAGTAATCTTCGTATTAGTCAACTATAGTTTAAGTATTATCATACTAAATTATACTCAAGTTTCCCCTGTTCCTTTAAAGATTCATTTTGGCAGTTAGTTTGAATGGTTGAAGACCACAGAGTCCATGCATTTAATTTATTTTTTTGTTTGTTTATATAACTCTTTTATTTTAAAACAATAGTTAACCATTAGAACTTTTTAAATCTTTAGTTCATACAGTTTGGGGAGAAGCCAGGTTATTTAGGCTGTGGGATATTCTATATACTGGTTAATTTGTTGATATGCTACATACATTTGTTTGATTATTCTTTGTAGTAATATTTAATTTGTTCCTCTATCACAGCAAGTAGCTCCTGTAAACAAAGATTCAAGTCCACTTTTTCATACAAAAAACATATCCAAATATTGCCGTGCATTTCTTATTGTAGCATCTAAACCACTTCTTACTGTCCCATTTTTAGGTGATGCTAACATCCATTTCTAGATTCAGGTGGTATCAGCCAGATGAGTTTATTAAGAAGTTCTCTATCACTCTTTCACCTATTGATTTTGAGACCAGGTTCCATTCTTTTGGTGGGAATTAACTAATAGTGATAATCTATTTTTTTCTTCTTCATTTATTCTCTAGAATTAGAATTCTTTTATAAAGAACTCTCCAACATCAACCATTTTCTACCCAGAATTTCAATTTATATAGGAAAAGCAAGATAAATAGTTGATTCTTTACCTTTATTAGTAGATGTGTTTTAAAATAATGAGTTAAAACCAAATAATTCTCCCAATAGTGACTAATGAGCTGTGTATATAAGTATATAAGTTTAAATATTATTATGAAAACTTATAGAAAGTTATGTAAGCAATATGATCTGATCATTCACTATTATTTTCCCTTTTTTCTCCTTCAATCTTCCCATATTATCCCACTGTGAATTCAGCTGAATTCTCCTCTTTCTTTTTTACATGACTCCATTACATATTAGATTTCCTGACTTTTGGTACAAAGTTATGTCACAGTTTTATATTTTAAATTTTCTGTAATACATCTAGAATTATACATACTTGGAGTAACCCAAGATTATTTTACTGAGAAATGATAGTAAAACAGCACAAATTTTAGTACTAAAGATGCTCAATGATCACCTCTGCTTCTTAGCATTTTCAGTGCTATGCTATGAAATTATATTTATAATAAAAGAGACAAACTATGAATTGATTCTGATATTTCCAAATTCAATTAAGAGGTAATAGATACTTTTGTTAGTAATAACTACTAAGTACAGTTCCAAAATACTCTCTTGTTCATTTTTTATCCTTTGAATATATCCTACTAGGTCTACAAAATCAAATACTATATTACGGTATTATTTTTCTTTGTGTGGTGATGTCACCAGCTTAATATGTAGCAATAAATACTGTTAGAATATGTTAGGATATAATTTCCCATCATGCTTCTTCATGTTTTAATCATCTTATATTATTAAATTTATCTTTTTAAAAATATTTTTAAACCAGATGTACCTGGAAAATGGAAATATGATCTCCAGCTATGCCAGAGGGCAGATTTATTTCCTGACCAGGATAATAAAGATAATATCTCCCTCTGGGCAAAGTTCAAGTGAGTTTGCTAGCTGCTCTTCTGTAAGATTTATGAATTTCCTTAGTTCTTCATCTGTGACACAAAGTTATTGTGTGTGCTGCATTCACTCAGGCCCCTATGTGCTCCCCCCACTATACAACTAGGGAGGCAAAAGTAAGTTACACAAACATGATCTCATCCTTCTAATTGTGTCATGATTTATAAAGTCCTTTGTCTTTGTCCCAAGTGTGTCATGTCTTCAGCCAGCATATGTGAAACTGGGAGGTCTAACTGGGGTAAAAATTCCAGAGCCTTCATATTTCTCCACATCATTCAGTAAAACAAGAAAACAACCTTCGCTAAAAAAACTCAGTGAAGTTTTTAACTGCTAAGTTAAAAAAAAAATCAGAATTAAATATAGGCAATACTCAAATAAAACACTATATATACACACAAACTGAAATGCTAGTAGTGATTTTCTCACAGGATTTAGTCTATCCTATATATATATATATTTTTTTTTTTTCATTTTCAGTTTTCCCATAGTAAAAGTGTATTATTCTTACAAGGAGAAAAAATGTGAAATTATGCCCTAAAATTACATTTTTGAAAGAATATTACTGAGTCTAGTTGTTTCTTTTAAATATAATTAAACTACTTGAAGGACTCTGGCACGTTATCTTTAAAATGAAGAAAAGAGTTTTTTTTTTCCTTTCATTTAATGAAAGGGTAGATTTAGCCATTAAAAACTATATGAATAATTATCAAGGAATGGATGAGTTTTGATATAAAACAGCTCAAAGTTAAGGGGAACTATAAAATTATTTTATAATTAGCAATTTTTGAAAAAAAAAGGAACAGTATCTCAATGAACTGTGCAGGTTGCTCCTCTAAAATAATGGTTTTCAAAATCTATTTAGTCAAAGACCTTCGAAGGAATCATAACTGGAAACCAAAATGTAAAATGTAAAAGGCAACATCCCCTTATTGAAATAGAGATGGGATGACCCTTGCCGGCAGCCATATCTGTGATACCCCTCAGTCACAGTCTAAAAATCACTTTTCTGAATTACAGAGAAGAGTAATAAAATTAGAACCGAGAATATTAATAAGCAGGCCCTAGCATATGCACACATTATTCAATTCCACGGTTACTAAGATATCCCAAATCCTTGAGATGAGTCAGTGAACAATGACAAAAAAGAAGGGAAAAAAATC
This sequence comes from Nycticebus coucang, assembly GCF_027406575.1. NCBI lineage: Eukaryota > Metazoa > Chordata > Mammalia > Primates > Lorisidae > Nycticebus > Nycticebus coucang. The sequence continues at coordinate 37,703,481 of NC_069792.1, forward strand.
AAAAGAAAGTATCTAAAGCCCAGAAGATTACTTGGCTAAAGGACAGAGATTTATGTTGGCAGCAGTAATGAAAAGACTAACAATGCCATGTTGCAAGAAAGCAGAAAAGAAAACATTTTCATAATCACTACCTGACAGTAAAACATCCTCAGATTTTGAATATACAGTTGTATTATATGACTGTGGTGTGCTTAAGTCCCAGGAAAAACAAAATAAAGATTATAAATCTTTACATATCAGTTATTCGTTGAAAATGGCCTTATGTAAAAAATATAACCATAAATACAGGCAATTGTACCATACGATTAAAATTAAACATGACATTTCTATTGGATGCTGGACTGAAGAGAAACCAAATTAATTCCAAATGATATAAGCCAAATAGAACATGCTACAGATATAATTGGTATGTTGAATGAGAAGGACTGGATTCAGAAAACTTAATTGTTATCTTTTTGCCTGTTCAAACCCATTTTGCAGGATAGGCTCTTCCCTTTCCCTAAGATGATATGTAACACAAGGCCAATAGCTTTCCCACTCATTCTCAGATCATAAATCCCTCCACGTTCAATAATGAGCATATTCAGTGTGCTTCATACTGAAAATAAATAAACTCCAACTTTCATTTAAAGGTAAATCTCCAAGTTTAGGTTCAATATCCTATAATTCCAGTTCTTTGTTTTAAGAAGATAAAGGAACAAAAAGCCGAGGAAATGAAAGTTGAAGGAAGGGAAGGCCAGGGAAGGGAAATGCCTAAACTTTATTTAAAGGTAAAGCTTCCCATCCCCGGGACTGGTTTCAGGTTTGTGGGTTGGGAGTGGGATTCTTAGCTCATCTCTCTTCCCTGTTGGCCAGCTCTTCCCCAGGGTGTCTCTGACTTCCCCAAGGCCAGAAAGGAAGAAGGAGAGAGAGGAGTAGCAGTAATGAGGAAAATGTCATTCATACTTGAAAGTGTCAGTCCAAAGTGCCTTCCATTTCCAGTAACATGGGCAAATGTTTAAAGCAAACTTCTCCTAGTATCTCCTCTATCTGGGTTGCACTGATTACAGCTGCCAGAACAAGTGGCAGCTTTGTCTTTAACTTTTTGCTTAAATATCTCCCTTTGGGTCTACGTCTGCCCCCTCACCTGACCAGGGCACTATTCCACATCTGGCTTCTAGGAATCACACACTTTGGACCCACTATCAGTGTGAGAAAGTGAATAGCCCCACAAAACCTTTTCTCTGCTCTTGCACTCTCTCCTTCAGTTCAGTTTGTCTATAGGCGTAAGTGAAGCATTTGTCTACTGTGTCTCTCAAACTCTAAGAGACAAGTCAATACTCACAGCAGTGTCTTCTTTGAGGCTCTTGTAGGATAATATTTAGAAATAAACATATCCTACATCAAGCACACAAAGTGAACTCGGTGTGAGTTTAAAATGGCTTGATTTTTTTCCAAACGCTTAAGGGACCTGGGCCCCCCTGGGACATAAACAGAATTGGCTTCCCTGGAGTTAAAAATTCCATAATCCATTTCTCTGAAGCTGTGCACCCCGTGAAGCCTGAGATCAAAGGGCATGCTGCCCTTCCTCAGAGATACGGGCCAGAGGGTTGACATATGTTAACAACATATTGTCAGAGGTCTATAGGTGCTCTGCCCTGAGGAGAAGACACAGTCATTACTTCATACTGAGTAAACTGAGTGAATGCTTGAAGATATTCTTCCATTAACTCTGTTCCTCTGTGACTACTTTCTTCTTTATGATTTTGTTTACACACCTGCCCAGAGATTAGTCAGTGTCTAGAAGAACATGTTTACTGTAAAAGTGATTGTGTTGATGTGGTAACAGGATATTTCCTTTCAAGTTGATTTCAGATAGGTAAATTGAGGTAATGGTGAAAATAACAGATAATAGATTAAGTGTGTACATGACTAGAAAGGTATAAAATCTAACCCCTAAATAAAGAACTTCGCTACACACCATCCCATTTTGTGTAGTCTGTTTCTTGACTTAATAATTACAGGAGCAAGTTTACACCCACAGCAAAGCTGCTGTTCGTTCATGTCTCCGGTCACGCAACAGCTCTTCTCACTAAGGTTTGGAGTGATTAGTAAGGAAACTGTTCTCTTTCCCACAGGAAAACCAGGGAGGTTTCAATGCCATGCCACTTTACCACCTTATGTAGAGAAAGCCCCACCCTAATCCCTTCACCCTTTACTACCTCAAGTGGGTGAGTGTTCTACATAATCAGTCTTCATAATCCCCTTTCCAAGTCCTACCACTGTTTTATTATAAATTTACCCTTTACAATTCTATAAATGTATGGGGTACAACATGCTGTTACAATTTAGGAATGCAATGTGAGATAATTAAATCAAGCTACTTTATTTTGAATGTGGGGATACTCACCACTTGCAGTTTTGTGTTTGTCCTTTGGGGTTCAATCAAAACTTATAATAATTAATGCAAAGATAATTTTGTTTCATAACCTTGAAATACAACTCTCTCAATGTATCAGAAAACTGTATCTGAAATGAAAACACGATTATGAGGATAGAAAAAACCATTAATTTGGACTAGTACTTCCATGATATTAAATAATAGCTATATTCATATAAAATCCTGGTAAAACAATAAGTAATCTCTTACTCATCTATTTATACAATAAACAAGCTAATACATGCATACAATAAAGACTGAAGAGAAAAATTTAGTCCAAAAGTTGTCTTCCTGCAGTTGAACTATAATATTCTTCAGTTCCCCTAACATATCACACACCACCCACCAACCCGCTGCATTGCCTAAGTTGATGGTCTCTTTTTACAACTTGGCAATGGATCAGAACAAGTGTTTCTAAAGATTTGCATAATGACCCTGGTCCTTGGGGTACCACAGTAGAACAAAACCAAACACAATATGTACATAGAAACAAAAAGCAAAGTGGACAACTGAAACAATTATCTTGAGCATTCATGCCTAATTTGCTGAAATAATACCCCAAATATCCAGATAATAACAATTACGGGCTGTAAATGCAGAGCACCTGGAGAAAGGCATCCTCTCATACCAGCACTCTGCCACTTGGCAATGAGTGTTCCTTTGAGGGGAAACCAGGCTCTACTTTAAACTTTCTGTTTTAACAAAGTCAATTTTTCTGTTACCAAAGTCAAGCCTCTTTTTTTTTCAGGAAGAAACACTAATGAGTAGCTGCTAAAAGATCTGAAATGTGACAGAATTTGAATATGCAGGGTATTCTTACCATGGATTTTTTGAAGCTTTTCCTTCCAGGAATTAATTCTTTATTGTTCATTTCTTCACCTACTGTCCTTCTTTCTTTCATGCTTTCCTTCCTTTTGTCCTGCCTTTCTGACTTCTTTTTTTCTTTTCTTCCTTCCTTCCTCTCTTTCATCCATCTTTCCTTTGGTGTCTAATGACTTATAAATATACAACAATGAAACGGAAAGACAAAAAAAAAAATACACAGCAATGTTAGGACATATTTTTAATATGTTTTAATTTAGATTAGTCTTTGATTTTCACACAAGGTGGAAACATAGTTCTCATATCCCCCACAGAGTTTCCACTACTGTGACATCCTACATTAATTACCAAGTTACTATTGGAACCACTGGGAAACTAATCTTGGCATATTTCAATGAATTCAACTTAGATCTCATTATGTTTTACAGTAATTTTTTTTTTCTGTTTCAGGATTTCATCCAGGATGACACATTATAATTAGTCATCCTGTTTTGTCAGTCTCCTCTATGACAGTTTCTCAGATTTCTTGTTTTTGTTTTTCATAACCTTGACATATTTTTTTGAGTACCAATAAGGTATTTCATATTATATCCCTCAATTTGTGTTCATCTGATGTTTTTCTCCTGATTCATACAGGGTTACAGGTTTTCAGAAAGAATATCATAAAAGTAAAGTGGCCTTCTCATAGGGTCTCAAAAGTATATGTCATCAACTGGACTTACTGCTGATAATGTTAACTTTGAACACCTATCCGGCCAAATTAGTGTTTGTCAGACTTCTACCTAGTAGCTTTATTTAATTTTTTGTCTGTCCACACTCCAGTTTTCAGAAGCAAATCACCAAGTGCAGTCAGCATTGAGGAGTAAGGGAAGAGGGAAAACACACTTAAAGTTCACGATTATCCTTAATAATAATCATGAGTATTGATTCTTCCACTGGGTAGAAAATGTGTACTGTGGTTTCATTATGTTTTTAGAGGAAAGCAGAGCAACTTTCTGCAGATTTTTGCATTATTCAAATCCAGACATTTCTGCCTTCTCACGGACTGATGTTGTTTGTATATGACACAACATTAAGGTACATTATATTTCAATGTGACTTTTAATAATTATAGGAAGCAGTACATTTATAACAGCACCGTACCTTATATCTGACAGTAATTTGGTAGTACATCAGTGGTCTGAAAGACTGAATATACATACAAATAATTTATTCCAATATTTAAAGTAAATCTTTATTTTTTATTGCATTGAATGTCATTTGTTGATATCTTTTCTTTGTAGAAAAACAATAGAAAGTAAAAGATACTGAAGGAAATTTAAATTGTTTGTGATTTAAAAACATAGAATTATAATTGCCTGGTCATCACCTACATGTATTTATCTTCCTATTCAAAATGCCTTCCAGAAAGCTTGTCCTAATTTATATTCTCTTCCACTACATAGTAAGTGCTCTTTTCTTTTGTAAAAATCAGTGTATTCTCCAAACCATAGGTCAACTTGTCATAAATAACTGGAAGGATATTTTCAGCTTGCACTTGTACAAACCATGCAGCATGTATTTAGCATAGAATTTCCTCTTGCCAAGATAAGGTTTCCCATTATCCATGTTTCATCTATTGGGCGATGTTATTAGTTGCACATGGAAAACAATGGTAATACTGCCTCCAAAATGTGGAGGTAACATTGCTAGCTGAAAAATAAGCTAAAATGTAACCCTAGAGAGCAAGGTTAACTTTCAATGCAAAATAAGTATTTTTACAATTTAATTGAAGATAATAGCATTCACTTATGTAATCAACATGTTTATTGATTTAATGAGTGCTTACTACATAACATTATAGGGGTCTTCTAGATATTTGAATTTTAAGAAAAAATGCCTGCCTTTTCAAGGTCATGTTAGAGCATTGTTTCACAGGCACACCCAGTATTGGTGTGCTACTTACACGAACGTGCCTTGTTTGACTTGGTATTTCTTATTAACTAGCACCAAATGTAATAAAATTAGTTGGTACCTACAGAGTTTTGTCCACTAGAAATTAAGATTTTTTTGATATAAACATAGTCCTGAATTTATTATTGTATTGCCCTATAGGACATCAGACAGTTTTATACCTAAGCTATTGATATTATTCCTTCTTTAGGGTTAAATATACTGTTTTTCAAATGTGTTTCACCAGTTTTACTCTCTTGCTGGTCCTCTCATGAAAAAGTTGAATACATTTTTAACATGTTGTTCAGTGTTATATGAGAGTCATTTTACTCGAGCATGGGAATACTTTACTGAACAAAACAGTCAAAAAATCTTGTGTTCTTATAAATCAGTTGTTCTCAACCTTCCTAATGCCATGGCCCTTTGCTATAATTCCTGTGGGTTGCGACCCATAGGTTGAGAACAGCTATTATAAACTATACTACAGTGATATAGAAAGAAATACCTTAGTTATTTTTTCTTTTGAACAACCAAGAAGAAAAAAACCTTTGCCAGATTTTCTCAGTGTAGACAAAGAATTTTATGCTACCTTAATTGAGAAAAATTTTTTAAAGATTTTGTTTGCTGATTATAAATATATCTTTGTTACAGATCAATGAAAAAATACAAAATAGCGTATACAAAATAAAAAAATAAAAATTATTAATTTCTGATAACATCCTTAATGTAAGAGAAATTCATGCAATAAAATTCTCCACCTATTGTTACTGAAGATATGAGTCTTAGCATTAGTGCTGGAATAGTGTATTATGGGAATTTGTTTTTATTTAAAAATTTAAGTCATTCAACTTTTTGTGCAAATAATATCTTATGAAGAAGAGAAATACATTAAATAGCTAAGCATAAAACTTCTTTACCTAAAGGTGAGTTTGAGGAATAGGAACCCAGTTATTTGGAAACCTCACCCCTGCCACAATCTTTGATGCATTCCCAGGCATATTTATTTGTAAAGCTCTCAACAGGACAGCTTCTCAAACCTAGTATCTCTCCACTAAACCCAGATAAATACAAATCCTACCTTTATTCAAAAATATATATATATATGTTCAGCTATATATATTTTTCACAAAAAAATAAAGTTGAGGTCACTCTTTTTCCTTTTTTTCATTTTGGATAAATTAAATTGTTCTGGGAGTTTTGATTTTTTTTTTTTTTTTTTTGTAGAGACAGAGTCTCACTGTACCGCCCTCGGGTAGAGTGCCGTGGCATCACACGGCTCACAGCAACCTCTAACTCTTGGGCTTACGTGATTCTCTTGCCTCAGCCTCCCGAGCAGCTGGGACTACAGGCACCCGCCACAACGCCCGGCTATTTTTTTGTTGCAGTTTGGCCGGGGCTGGGTTTGAACCCGCCACCCTCGGCATATGGGGCCGGCACCCTACTCACTGAGCCATAGGCACTGCCCTGTTCTGGGAGTTTTAAGAGAGGTTGTCTAATAGCAAACAGCAAACAGCAAATCTGGGCCAGGAGTTGGGTGAGACTTCATTCCAGGAAGTCAGCCCAAAATTTAGATCTCTGTTTCTCAGTAATCTCTTCTGTCAAATTAATTGGTAGAATGTAATAGATCGCTTACAACTTATTTCAACCACTTTTTCAAGAAGAAGATAAATGTTTGGATTAGATTTGCAAAATAAAAATATCAGAAAGAAAGGAATAAAAAACATAATTTACCTAGTATGTAAATCTCAGGCCTCTATTGTGTTATCCATCTCCAAGTGCAGAAGGTACTATAAGAATAAACTCATAAATACAAAGTTAAGAGAAAGAAAGAATTCAATTTTTTAGAACACTGATGATGTAGTTGGTATTAATCTTATCAGATTGTGATCAATCATATCATTTTCTCTAGCTATATCAAAATAACAAAAATACTTAAAAGTTTTAAGATCTTAGGTTGTATGTTTATTTTAAAAACACAAACTGCACAGATAGACAATATAATGTCACATAGAAAGTAAATGGTATTTATAATATAGGTATATAAGTAGTGGGTTGTTTCATATAAAACTAGGTCACTTGATGACCAAGTTCAGCATTTTTTTATCACAACAGAAAAGATGAGTCCAAATTGAATAATCTTGGCAAAGACTATAGATCTTGCCAGCAGTTTTTTTTTTTTTTTTTTTTTTTGCAGTTTTTGTCCAGGGCTGGGTTTGAACCCGCCATCACTGGCATATGGGGCTGGTGCCCTACTACTCCTTTGAGCCACAGGCACCACCCAGCAGGCTTCTTCAGTTATCTTTTCTTATCAGTAAAGCTTCTTTCTGCTTAATTTTCTTCTTTCTCCTCAAGCCACGCAACTGCCAGGAACCCTACTGTTCTGTTCTGTTCTTATTTAACACGTGGAGTCCTCCAGCCTCTCCCCAATGCACATATATGCACATAGATTCAAAGCAAAGGCATGCACTTGCTAAAGGAGACTGATCTCCCCATTTCCTCATCATCTTTCATGTGCATCCCTGTGCACCATTTACAAAATGAAATATATATATGTATTTTTAAAAGATCCTTCTAAGGTCTCATCTTTAATAATGGTCTTTTAACACTCAAGGCAATGTTTAGCCCTTCTGACCTATACCCAAGGGAAATAAAGTCCTGCAGTACATATCATAACAACCTTTATTATTTCCTGGCCTATTGGCTAAGATCAAGTGTATTTAAACATACCTTTTTAGTTATAGTTATGTGATATTCCTCATATTATTAAATATTTTCCAACAATACCATTGAAATGACTATCCATCATTTGACCTTTATGTTGTCTCTAATTTTCTTTTATATGCAAATATACAAATGGGTTCATCTTTATAATCAGATATTTGATAACATCCATGATTACTTAGGAAAAATTCTTAGAAATTAAGTTCAGGGGCCAAAGTACATGAATTTTTTTAAGGTAGTTAATATATACTACCAATATTTCCTCTGGAAAGTTTATTGATTTTGATTACATTACCAACAAAAATCTTCTCACTTCTTTTATTTCTCAGGTCTAATTTATCCAAATAATTAGTTTGGTTATGGACTGACATGGTCCATTTAACAGTTTTTAGCAGACTTTAGTTAGGCAATTCTCAACCTAGGCTATAGGTAACTACTGCTCACTTTTAATTTTTTGATCATCAATATAAAACTGTCTGAAACAGTTAAATTCAGCAGTAATTTCAACAGTGATGGAAAACATCCATGCTCTTTAGTATTTCTTACTACTTTAATATATTTTTCCATTTTTCCATGGAATACCTTTCAGCTACTATTTCAGAGTGCACAGTATGCCCTATGATTCAGGGATTTAGCATTTCTATTTCAACAACTGGAGAATGATGAATGTCTTGGAATAAGTCATATAATTATGAATAATTTCATCAAAGCAGATATAGGTATTTAGATAGTAACTATGTGTGTTTGGTTGAGATCAGTCATTTTGTCAATACACCTAATGCGTCTGCAGCTCTGCACATCCATCCACTGGCAGACTCTTCCAGCATCTCAAGAAAGGCACAGAATCTTTTTTACTGTGAGAATAGGCCTGGAGAAAAAAACACCTAATAGAGGTGGAGTAGAAACAATAAACAATGGAGTTTCAAGGGTGATGGATATTTGGATATTGTTCAGATATTGAAAATTTTTTGTTTTTGTTTTGTTTAGTTTTGGGGATTTTTGTTTGTTTCTTTTGTTTGTTTGAAATAGAGACTCACTCTGTTGCCTGGGCTACAGTGCCATGGCTCACAACAACTTCAAACTCCTGAGTTAAAGTGTTCCTTTTATCTCAGCCTCCCAAGTAGCTGGGACTCCAGGTGCCCACCACGACACCCAGCTAATACTGAAAGTCTTAGTTAAATAAAGGAGCAAAAATTCTAATTTGGTTATGGATATTATCTAAGGTGTTTTTATATTTACTACATGATAGGCAGAGAAACCAAAGTAATTATCCCACTATTCAGCAAGGGCCTTGATAACACAGCACATCAAATTAAGGTAAAAATCAGATACGGTTTGAAACTTACTGACATGTTTTTTTGAGGGTATTGACAGCAAACATCTATCTCTTGCAGAAAATACAGTCCAGGTAAAATTTTGGGAATCTATATAGATATTTACGTGCCTGCAGAGATTTAACCTCTCTTCTTCTTCTTCTTTTTTTTTTTTTTTAATTGTTGGGGATTCATTGAGGGTACAAGAAACCAGGTTACATTGCTTGCATTTGTTGGGCAAGACACCTCTTACAATCATGTCATGCCCCCAAAAGGTGTGGCACACACCAAGGTCTCACCCCCCTTCCAGAGATTTAACCTCTCAAGACAAAGAACTTCATAGTAAAAAAAAGAACCATTGGCCGGAAAGAAAAAAATCGTCAATGAAGACAAGCCTGTTTGTATTGGAAGAAAGTACCTTCCTGATCAGGCAAGCATTTAATTCTTGTACTGCTCAGCAGCAATAATCATTCATCACTATTGATTCACTTTGCTGACTCAGAGAAGTTCATAGTTAGGTTATTCAGTAATAATGTGATGTACTTTGGAGTTTATTTTAATAGAAGAATTAATTTGAACATCTTTATAAATTACTTTAGTTCTGTATTTATAGAACCATTAAGGTTATAAAAGGGTTAGACATATTTTCGGTTATACTTTACTCCATTTATAAAGCAAATTATATGTTATTTTGGTATGAATGAGTTAATAGATTCCAATAGCTCTATGAATATAGCCCTCAAGAATCTACTCTATTCTGAAACATAACTTATGAGTTCCTCCACCCCCAGCTGCAACTACTGGTTTACTTTCATGATTAACTAAGTAATTCCCCACAGCATCTGCCTTCTCACAGGAATCAACAAATTCTGAAAAATCTAAACACTCTCAAAAAGTAAAATGCTGATTAACCAAAGGTACAACCAGTGAAGGCATCTTTGCAATGGCTCCACTGTTTTTCTTTTTCATCCATCATATCCTCTTGCTTTACGCACAGGCTGGTGACCTGCCAGAGAAAACATGAAGTACAGAAACAAAGTTAGGGGGAAAAAATCTTAAATGTGTATTCTTTCCAAGGCATAAATTGCAAAAGTGAACACTTTTAAGTGTTCAAATAAGAGGCCCTAGTCAAAAGTGGTACAGGAAAAGAGGAGTGCTCTATGATGACTTATATACTAAAATACTTGAGATTTTTCATATTGTCACTTAGCTCATGTATAAAATTGAAATATTGTCTTAAGAATAATTATCTCCATGACTATGGATACTAGAAAAAATACAAAGAAGCTGTCAAACATATTTCAGTAAGCAGAAAATGAACCTTGCTTGTAACCATATATCATTAATCTTTAATCACCAGCCAATTTCTCAATAAGCTCATTGGCATGGAAACTCTAAGATACTCAAAGGATAGTTCTCGCTGAACTAGCATGCATGGTTGGCTTGTGTGTTTAATTACTGTTCATGCATCAGCAGAATCCAGGCTTTTATATGTAATAAACTGAACACTGTCACAGTGTCCAGATGGTTTTAGCTTCCATGCCCAGGGAGCATGTTTGGAGATTATAGAACTGATTTGCTCTCTGTTTGCACTAGTTCAGTTGTAAAAATCATACTAATAGCATGTACATGAAGAGTTTTGAATAGTGGGGAAAAAATGTACTACCATATTTTTTTTTTTTTGCAGTTTTTGGCCAGGGCTGGGTTTGAACCTGCTACCTCCGGCATATGGTGCTGGCGCCCTACTTTGAGCCATAGGTGCCGCCCTGATATTGGTTATTTCAAAAGATTTTAAAATTTGACTTTATTTTACAGGAAATTTGAAAGAGGCTTTGGAGCTAAGTTTGTGTCTTTGTTTATATGACATTTTTTGATTTTTGAAGGAGATGGAGAATACCTTCTGAAGGCACAATCACTACTTCATATGATTTGGCTTTTAAAACAATTGAATATATGAATATATGTAGTTGTGTTCTAACAATACCTTATAATCTTTTCACAGACTAAAAGTTTCCTTTTAGTCTTAACAGAGTTCTTACCAAAAAGTTTAGGACTGAGGAAAGTATACCCACTAAAATATATTATCTCTCACATTTTTTAGCTTATTTTAATTTCACATTATAATTTTTCTTTTTTTTTTTACTGACAAGACTGAAAAAAAGAGTATTAGACAAAACATTTACCTATTAATAATTAATTCTTTTCTTCATATAGATTATTTATGGTTTCATAAAATTCAAATACAAACTATAAAATTATTTTACTCTTTTTTTCCTTTTTTAAAATTAAATTATAGCTGTGTACATTAATGCAATCATGGGGCACGATACACTGGTTTTGTATACAATTTGACATATTTTCATCACACTGGTTAACATAGATTTCATGGCAATTTTTTCTTTTCTTTTATTGTTAAATTGATGCTGTGTACATTAGTGCACTCAAGGTGCACTCAATTTATACACAATCTGAAATATTCTCATCAAACTGTTCAATGTAACCTTCATGGCATTTTCTTAGTTATTGTATATAGACTTTTGTATTCTGCCTTTAGTAAGTTTCACCTGTACCCATTCTAAGATGCACCCTAGGTGTGGCCCCACTCATGCCCTCCCTCCACCCTAACTTCCCCCCTCCCTTCCCTTTCCTCATAGTCTTGTGCTATAGCTGGGTTATAGCTTTCATGTGAAAGCTATAAATTAGCTTCATGGTAGGGCTGAGTACATTGGATACTTTTTCTTCCATTCCTGAGATACATTGCTAAGAAGAATATGTTCCAGTTCCATCCATGTAAACATGAAAGAGGTAAAGTCTCCATCATTCTTTAAGGCTGCATAATATTCCATGGTATACATGTACCACAATTTAATAGTTCATTCGTGGGTCGATGGGCACTTGGGCTTCTTCAATGACTTAGCAATTATGAACTGGGCTACAATAAACATATTGGTACAGATGTCTTTGTTATATTGTGATTTTTGGTCTTCTGGGTATAAATCTAGTAAAGGAATTACAGGATCGAATGGCAGGTCTATTTTTAGGTCTCTAAGTATTCTCCAAACATCCTTCCAGAAGGAACGTATTAGTGTGCATTCCCACCAGCAGTGTAGAAGTGTGCCCTTTTCTCCACATCCACGCCAACATCTCTGGTTTTGGGATTTTGTTTTGTGGGCTACTCTTACTGGGGTTAGGTGGTATCTTAAAGTAGTTTTGATTTGCATTTCTCTGATTATTAAGGATGATGAGCTTTTTTTCATGTGTTTGTAGACCATGTGTCTGTCTTCTTTAGAGAAGTTTCTCTTCAAGTCCTTTGCCAACCCTGAGATAGATTCACTTGTTCTTTTCTTGCTAATATGTTAGAGTTCTCTGTGGATTCTGGTTATTAGACCTTTATTGGAGGTATAACCTGCAAATATTTTCTCCCATTCTGAGGGCTGTCTGCTTGATTTACTCACTATGTTCTTGGCTGTGCAGAAGCTTTTTGGTTTGATCAGGTCCCAGTAGTGTATTTTTGATACTGCTTCAATTGCCTGGGGAGTTCTCCTCATAAAATATTCACCCAGACCGATTCCTTCAAGAGTCTTCCCTGCACATTCTTCAAGTATTTTTATAGTTTCATGTCTTAAGTTTAAATCTTTTATCCAGTGAGAGTCTATCTTAGTTAATGGTAAAAGGTATGGGTCCAGTTTCAATCTTCTAGAGATTGACAGCCAGTTCACCCAGTACCATTTGTTAAATAGGGAATCTTTTCCCCACTTGATGTTTTTAATTGGCTTGTCAAAGATCAAATAACCGTAAGTAGCTGGATTCATCTCTTGGTTCTCTATTCTGTTCCAGACATCTACTTCTCTGTTTTTGTGCCAGTACCATGCTGTTTTGATCACTATCGATTTATAGTACAGTCTCAGGTCTGGTAGAGTGATTCCTACTGCTGTGTTTTTATTGCTGAGTAATCTTTTGGCTATGCGAGGTTTTTTCTGATTCCATATAAAATTAAGTATTATTTTTTCAAGATCTTTAAAATATGATAATGGAGCTTTAATAGGAATTGCATTAAAATTATGTATTGCTTTGGGTAGTATAGACATTTTAACAATGTTGATTCTTCCTAGCCATGAGCATGGTATGTTTTTCCATTTGTTAACATCTTCAGCTATTTATTTTCTTAAAGTTTCATAATTCTCTTTGTAGAGATCTTTCACGTCCTTTGTTAGGTATACTCCCAAATATTTCATCTTCTTTGGCACTACTGTGAAAGGAATACAATCCTTGACTATTTTTTCGGCTTGATTATTCTTGGTATAGATAAAGGCTACAGATTTATGGGTGTTGATTTGGGTAGCTTGAGACATTGCTGTATTCCTTGATTACTTCTAAATCACTCCTAAAAGTTTTGTAGTAGAATCCCTAGTGTTTTCCAGATATAAGATCATATCATCTGCGAAGAGTGAAAGTTTGATCTCTTCTGACCCTATGTGGATACCCTTGATCGCCTTTTCTTTCCCTAATTGCAATGGCTAAAACTTCCATTACCATGTTAGAAAGCAATGGAGAGAATGGGCAACCTTTCCTGGTTCCTGATCTAAGTGGAAATGATTTCAATTTAACTCCATTCAATACAATATTGGCTGTGGGTTTGCTGTAGATGGCATCTATCAGTTTAAAAAATGTCCCTTCTATACCAATTTTCTTAAGTGTTCTAATCATGTAGGGATGCTGGATATTATCAAAAGCTTTTTCTTTATCAATTGAAATAATCATATCGTCCTTATTTTTTAGTTTGTTTATGTGCTGAATTACATTTATAGATTTACGTGTATTGAACCAGCCTTGAGACCCACTTGATAAATCCCACTTGGTCATGGTGTATAAATTTTTTGATGTGTTGTTGGATTCTGTGTATTAGGATCTTATTGAGTATTTTTGCATCAATATTCATTAGTGATATTGATCTATAATTTTCTTTTCTTGTTGGGTCTTTCCCTGGTTTAGGGATCAAGGTGATGTTTGCTTCGTAGAATGTGTTGGGTAATATTCCTTCTTTTTCTATATATTGGAAGAGGTTTAGAAATATAGGTACTAGTTCTTCTTTAAAGGTTTGGTAGAATTCTGACATAAAGCCATCTGGTCCTGGGCTTTTCTTTTTAGGAAGATTTGTATAGTTGATGCTATTTCAGAACTTGATATAGGTCTGTTCAACATTTCCACTCATTCTGGCTAAGTCTTGGTAGGTGGTGTATTTCCAGGTATTGGTTGATTTCTTTCAGATTTTCATATTTATGAGAGTAGAGTTTCTTGTAGTATTCGTTAAGTATTTTTTGAATTTCTGAGGGGTCTGTTGTTATTTCATCATTACCATTTCTGATTGATGAAATTAGAGATTTTACTCTTTTTTTCCTGGTTAGGTTGGCCAAAGGTTTATCTATTTTATTGATCTTTTCAAAAAGCCAACTTTTGGATTTATTTATCTGTTGTATAATTCTTTAGTTTTCAATTTACTTTAATTCTGCTCTGATTTTGGTTATTTCTTTTCTTCTGCTGGGTTTCGGGTTGGAGTGTTCTTCCTTCTCCAGTTGCTTGAGATGTCCCATTAAGTTCTTAGCTTCCTCTCTTTCCATTTTCTTGAGGAAGGCTTGCAGTGCTATAAATTTCCTTCTTAGGACTGCCTTTGCAGTATCCCAGAGGGTCTGGTAATTTGTGTCTTGATTGTTGTTTTGTTCCAAAAATTTGATGATTTCCTTTTTAATGTCCTCTATAACCCATCTATCCTTCAACATAAGGTTGTTTAGCTTCCATGTTTTTGTATGGGTATGCAAGTTCCTGTTGTTATTGAGTTCAACTTTAATTTCCTAATGGTCTGAGAAGATGCAAGAAATAATTTCTATTTTTTTAAATTTTCTGAGGTTAGATTTGTGGCCTAGGATGTGGTCTATTTTGGAGTATGTTTCTGTGGGCTGATGAGAAGAATGTGCATTCAGTTTTGTTGGGATGAAATGTTCTATAGATGTCTGTTAAGTCCAGATGTTGAATGGTTAAGTTTAAATGTAAAATTCCTTTGCTCAGCTTCTTTTTGGAGGATCTATCCAGCACTGCTAAAGTGGTGTTAAAATCTCTATCTACTATGGAAGTGGAGGAAATCGAGTTGCTCATGTCTGTTAGAGTTTCTCTTATAAATTGAGGTGCATTCTGGTTGGGTGCATAAATATTAATAATTGAAAACTCATCATATTGATTATTACCTTTAACAAATAGGAAATGTCCATCCTTATCCTTGCTTATTTTGGTTGGTTTAAAGCCTATTGCATCTGCAAATAGAATTGCAACACCTGCTTTTTCCTGCTTTCCATTTGTCTGGAGTAGAGATGACCATCCCTTCACCTTGAGTCTATATTTGTCTTTTAATGTAAGATGTGATTCTTGTATGCAGCAGATATCTGGCTTGAGGTTTTGTATCCAGTCAGCCAACCTGTGTCTCTGTAGAGGAAAATTTAAACCATTCACATTAATTGAGAATATTGATAAGCCTTTTGAGAGTTTGGTGGACATTTTTAATCCTTTTGCGACTGTGGAAGTTGGAATTTGATCAAAATTTTCTGGGTGGTTTACTTTTGTGGTGGAGGATTATGCTGGTCTTTATGGAGGATAGGTCTGAGAGAGAGCTGGTTTAGTTATGGCAAATTTCTTCAACATGTGAATGTCATTGAGTATTTAATTTCTCCATCATAAATGAAACTCAGTTTAGCTGGGTACAGGATCCTTGGTTGAAAGTTATTTTGTTTTAGGAGATTAAAAGTCGATGACCATCCTCATAGTTTGAAAGGTTTCAGCAGAGAGATCTGCAGTTATTCTAATATTCTTCCCCTTGTAGGTAATGGTTTTCTTTCATCTGGCTGCTTTCAGAATTTTCTCCTTCATATTAACTCTAGTGAAATTGATTATGATGTGTCTGGGGGATGTCTTATTTGGGTTGAGCCATGCTGGAGTTCTGAAACTGTCTGCTATCTGAATTTCAGAATCTCTTGGCATGTCTGGAAAGTTCTCCTTCATAATTTCATGGAGAAGAGACTCTGCCTTGTGAAGTCAATTCATCACTTTCGGGGATCCCTATGAGATGAATATTGGTTTTCTTCGAATTGTCCCAGAGCTCTCTGAGAGAGTGATCTGTTTTTGGTTTCCATTTCTCTTCCTCTTTGAGAGTTTGGGCGTGTTCGAAAGCTTTGTCTTCAATGTCAGAAATTCTTTCTTCTGCTTGCTCCATTCTGTGGCTGAGGGATTCTACTGTGTTTCTCAGATCTTTGAGGGCTGCAACTTCTTGTCTCAATGTGTCAATATCTTTGGTCATTTGGTCTTTGAATTTGTTGAATTCTTGAGATATCTTTTGGGTTCCTGCTTGGAATTCTAATTCGATTTTATTTGCTATCCAGATTCTGAATTCGATCTCTGACATGTCAGCTTTTTGTTTGTGCATGGGAACTTGTGCTGTGTCTGCCCCATTGATCCTTGGGGGAGTTGATCTACTCTGATTATTCATATTGTCAGAATTTTTCTGTTGATTTTGCCTCATGATTGTTTTTCACCATTGCCTCTGGCCATCCTCAGAGTTGGGGAGGTGTCTCTCCAAGATTAGACCCCAGCAGGATCACTCTATTGTTGCTTGATCTTTGTAGGGAGTGACCCTGTGTAGTTTCTCTGGGGCTGCTCCAGCTAGAGAGTTCTGATTGTGGAAGCAGCTCCAGCGTGTGACACACCCAGATCCAACAACAGGGCGGGAGGTTTTGCGCACGGTTCTGGGAGGGCCTGGCACCCAGTTACTTTGTCCCAGTGGTCCCAAGGCTCAAGCAGTCTTTGGCCAGGACATGGGCTCTGTGCAGAGGCAGGGAGGGATCCAGAGGGCACGCGGCTACCAGAGTTCCTGGCTAAATGAGCGGGCCATGTGGAGGCAGGGAGGGTACAGGATGGAGGATGTATTGTTGTGCAGTTCCCTCAGTTCCTGGTCAGGGCATTTAGAGGCCTGGCAGGTGTGGGTTATGCAGGTTGGTGTTTGCGGCACAGCTATTATGGAGGTCCGGGTGGCGCCAAGCCCAGGAGTTTGTGGTTGCTATGAGCTGCGATGCCACAGCACTCTACCCAGGGCAACAGCCCAAGGCTCCAGTGTGCCAAAACCAGTCTCAGATTGCCCCTGAGGTTTAAGCCTGTAAGGCAGCTCAGTCCCTGCCTCTGGGTTGCTCAGTCACTAGGTTACTAGCTCCCACCTGATCCTTGCTCTGTGACCCTGAGGGCGGAGCTTGCTGGGGTAGTTCTCTCACAATGGCTCCCTGCAGCCCACAGCCAAACACTATTAGCTCCATCTGGCTCAGTGGCTCAGTCTGGGGCCATAGAAAATATCCAAAGTTCTCCGCACTCCTGATCAAACTCTCCCCAAGGCAGTTCAACTGAGTGCCAAGTCCAAAAACACTGAAACAGTTCACAGTAAGGCCTTTCCAGTTTGCAGTCTCACTGCTGCTTGTAGTTACGGCTGCGGTGGGATTAGGCAGATGGAACACACGCAACCACTTGCCAGTTTTCCACTGTTTTTGTCCTCTTCTTGTGGTCCAGAAGTCTCTTTTTGACTCCCTGTATTCGCAAAGGGATGATTATATGCAGATCCCACCATCCAGAGATGCCTGGAGTCTTATCTCCCCAGACTCACTGTGCTCAGTTGCAGGGAAGCTGTTACTCGGCCGCCATCTTGCTCCACCTCCTATTTTACTCTTTATAAAATAGTTGATTTTCCACCATATGAATAATCTAAAATCTTTCAATGTCATTCTAACTGGTTTGAATCCTGAGCCACTCATACAAAAGGGAAAAACAAAACCAAATTTTTGGTTTTTAAGTTTTTTTTTATATGATTGAGTTCACGGCTAAAGTTAGAATAAACTGAGTAGAGAGAATACCCTGTTGTTAACTTCAAGGCCTCAGATCATTACTGTCCAAGGGTCTAATTCTTAGCATTTATAATGTTTGCTGAAAAACATCTATAAGAAAAAAGAAATTGTTCTAAAGCCAGTCTGTCACAGAAATAATTAGCATTCCTAATAAAGTATTTGAGTAATTTTTTTCTTCTTCTTTTTTTAAATTCAGTCTCCGTGGAGACTGTCAACAATTGCCAATGTGACTAAATTGCAAGTTGTCACCACAGGGAAAACTTTTCAATTAGCAGTAATTGAGCCTAGGATAAAACCTCATTGGCCATGGTTCTGCTACTGCACAAAGCTTGTTTGAATAATAATATAACATACATCAATGATTTCAGACTCTCTTTAGAAAACCTACCCAACTGTATCTTATTTTTGGGAGGAACCTAATCAGTCTCACAAAGAGATCGTGATCTTTAACTAACATTTAATGATGCATTTTTAGGCAAAAAGGAAATGGAACTTTAATAATGATTATTGATTATAGCTTCCCCTATAAAAGTCTGGACTAGGGCGGTGCCTGTGGCTCAAAGGAGTAGGTTACTGGCCCCATATGCCAGAGGTGGTGGGTTCAAACCCAGCCCTGGCCAAAAACTGCAAAAGAAAAAAAAAAAAGCCTGGATTAAAGGACAAGTTTATGATTGAGCAGGTTTGAAATACAATTTTAACAAGTGCTTCTGAGAAGTTAACACCCACCACTGTCTTTACCATAGGAGCCAATGAAAACCGTAGATCAACTAACAGATAAGTAACACATTAACAAATGTAGAAGAAATAACAAAAACAAAATAAAACATTGAAACAGACCCACATACATTTGGCAGTTGATGACAAAGGTAACCCAAAAGTATACTGGATAAAGCATGATCTTTTCATTAACAATGGCAAGTGAGCTATATGTGCTTATCAAACCAATGAATTTTTTTTTTTTTTTTGAGATAGAGTCTCACTATGTCACCCTCAGTGACAACCTCACAGCTCACAGCAACCTTAAACTCCTGGGCCCAAGCAATTTCCTCACCTCAACCTCCCAAGCTGCTGGGGCAACAGGTGTCTGCCACAATGCTGGGCAATTTTTTGGTTGCAGTTGTCATTGTTGTTAGCAGGTCCAGGCCTGGCTCGAACCTGTCTGCTTCAGTGTATGTGGCCAGCGCCCTACTCACTGAGCTACGGGCACTGAGCCTGAAACCAGTGAATCTTAATCACTGTTCCACATCATCCATAAAAAAGCAATTCTCTGTGACCACCTAAGTCATTATGAAAGTTTGAGATCCACAAAAATCAAGAAAGAAAATCTTCATGAACAGAAATAACTGGAGCCCTCCCAGAAATACCAATGAGTCAATCAGGTAAAATTTTCACAGGTGTGTCAGAAAGGACACCATTGCCTGTTTCTTGGAAGTAAAATAATGGACCCATAACACATGCTGTCTCAAAACTTATGTAGTAACCCATGTAAGAAATTCCACTCCCATGCATGTATTTAATATTAATACATTCATATGATTGTCAGTTATGTTTTTCAAAGTTCACAGAAGCTTTCTTTGTAATAACCCCAATAAAAACAAAATAAAAATTGTGATATAGCAATGAAAATGAATCGATTGCAAATACAAAGGATACAGATAAGTTTCACAAATATAATGTTAAGCAAAATTGTAAAAAAAATGTATACACTGTTGATTGAATTACATAAAGTTTGAAAACAAGCAAAACTAATCTATTGTGATGTAAACCATGATGTTAGTGGGCTATTGTGGGTGCTTGTAGTGTTCTGAAAATTGATACAGGTGCTTGTTACAGGTGTGTTTATTTTGTGGAGGTTCATTGACTATGTGTGTGTGTGTATGTGTACATGTGCATGAGATTTGTATACTTATGTCAATAAAAAACATTTAGTAGGGGCAGCGCCTGTGGCTCAGTCCGTAAGGCACTGGCCCCATATACCGAGGGTGGCGGGTTCAAACTCAGCCCCGGCCAACTGCAACCAAAAAATAGCCGGGCGTTGTGGTGGGCGCCTGCAGTCCTAGCTGCTCGGGAGGCTGAGGCAAGAGAATCGCTTAAACCCAGGAGTTGGAGGTTGCTGTGAGCCGTGTGAGGCCATGGCACTCTACAGAGGGCCATAAAGTGATACTCTGTCTCTACAAAAAAAAAAAAAAAACATTTAGTATAAAATAAGTGAACATACTGTGCTATTTAAAGTGATACTCTGTCTCTACAAAAAAAAAAAACATTTAGTATAAAATAAGTGAACATACTGTGCTATTTATACATAGACATCAGTATTTTGTGAACCTTAAATTATCTCTATAATCCATGCTGTCTCCCTCTGTAACTTGATTTTGTCCACCTCTAAGACCCCAACTCTCTCTCCTTACTTGTTCCTCTAAGCTCTGTATCATTTGGACCCTGTGATTTGTGCATATTGAGTCCTGTACAATTTAAAATTGTAAAATCTTCCTTTAATTAGTGCAACTGTCTTCCATTTGACATCATAAAATAAACCCATTCTCTATTGTCATATAGAATTGAGAATGTACACTAAATTTATATCTAATATACTACTGGGCTAATATAGAACTTTTTTACTGTCAACACGCAGCCAAAGGAATATCCGTCATTTTGTTGACTGCGCAACCCTTATTAGGAGGCAATGAGAAAGTCTTCCTGAACCTAACCACTGGACCACTAGATGTCCTGGAAAGGCACGAGAGAGATGAGGGCAGGAAGAAGGAAGGAAAGTGAACCATATCTTTCATTGCAGAATGGATGTCAGATTGAAGTAAATAAAAGAAGTTGAAAAGGTTGTTGATTCCTACCTAAAAGTAAGAATATGAGTTCATTGGCTGGTGTGAGGTGAGATGCCAAAATAGATGATATGCCTATTTTCCAATAAAGGATCAAAAACTATTTTAAACTCAAATACAAATAATTCTGATAAATTTATTAGTAGCTTGTATTATCTATATTCTCTTCTTCTCTACTGATATATTTAAAAATAAGACAGATTTGCAATGTAACTATCGGGAACATTTGAACATAAACTTTTTTTGTTTTTTTTTTGAGACAGAGCCTCAAGCTGTGGCCCTGGGTAGAGTGCTGTGGAGTCACAGCTCACAGCAACCTCCAGTTCCTGGGCTCAAGCAATTCTCCTGCCTCTGCCTCTCAAGTAGCTGAGAGGTGCCTGCCACAACACCCGACTATTTTTTGATTGCAGCAATCATTGTTTCGCGGGCTGGGCTGGATTCAAACCAGCCAGCTCAGGTGTACGTGGCTGGTACCTTAGCTGCTTGAGCTACAGGCACTGAGTATGAACATAAGCATTTCTACTGGCATAGAATAACATAAATTTATTCTTGGAGGAATTTGAATCAGATGTGCATCAATTTAAGCATTTTTTTTTGGTTTTTTTTTTTGGTCATATTGTCATATTGAATTTTAAAACTCAATAAATTCTATCACCCTGGCACATTCTATGGAGATACACTTAATACTATGCATGGATATTTGCTGAGGCAAGCATAAATATAAGGAGGAAAGATTTCAACCTATCAGGTGTTTCCATCTGCATCAGGGCAACTGGGTAGGCAGAACTTTTGTAAAGAAGTTAATTATAAGTATCACATGGTTCTTTACATACTTGAAAAATATATATATAGTAAACTTTGTAAATTATATATATATAGTAAACTTTGCACGTACCATCCATGTACTGTGAAGAATTGTTTGAGGGAGTATCTTAGTTATGATAACACAAGGCAAAGACGTAGCTATTGGTCCAAGGAAAAATATAACAAAACTGATTATTTCCCCTTAAAGACTTCCTCTTCCAGTACACTTGTGATGTGTTTTTGGTCTTGGAGAAGGAGAAGGTTTTGTATGGAATCTTGGGAGAATATGGATAACAAAGTTACTTTTTCTTTTTTTTTTTTAATTTCTAACTATTACAGGAGTATACATGTTTTGATTACATAATTTACTTTTGTACATTACAGGTCAAAGTTATAAGTGTGCCCTTCACCCAGAATGAGTGCATTGTACCCATTAGGTGAAAATTAACCCACCCCCAGTTTCCTTCCTCCCACCTACTAAATTCTCCTTGGTAGGACTGCAAACAAGTACAACCTCTTATAGTACTTGTATCAAAACTTGTATATGAAAGTTTTCCTTTCATATATGCACAAGTATTGATCAACTAGCTCCAATGTAGTCTTCAGTACTTGTTCTGTTTTTCCATTCTTGTGATGCTTCTATTAGAAGAATGGTCTCCAGACCCATCTAGGTTGTTACAAAAGACATTATAGTACTCCATGGTTTGTGTGTGTGTGTGTGTGTGTGTGTGCGCGCGCGCGTGCGCGTATCACATTTTATCAATCCACTCATGTACTGATGGGGAGTTGGGTTGTTTCCACACCTTTGCAATTGTAAATTGTGCTTCTATAAGCATTCAAGTTAAAGTGCCTTTATAATAAAATGACCTGTTTTCTTTTGGGAAAATTCCACCAATTAGTGGAATTACTGGATCAAATGGTAGGTCTACTTTTAGCTTTTTGAGGTATCCCTGTACTATTTCCCAAAGAGGCTGTCCCACCAACAGTATATAAGTGTTTCTTTTTTTCCACATGCACCCCAACATTTGCTGTTTTGGGACTTTTTGATAAGAGCCATTCTTACTGGAGCTGGGTAGTATCATATTGGGGTTTTGATTTGCATTTCATTAATGATGAGAGATGTTGAGCATTTTTTCATGTTTTTTGGCCATTAGACTGTCTTCCTTTGAAAAGTTTTAGTTCATGTCTTTTGCCCACTTTTTAAATAGAGTTGTTTGATTTTTTTCTTGCTGATTCGCTTTCATTCTTTGTAGATTCCTTCTGAAGTGCAATGATATTGGAGTCTCTCTAAAGGGGTTCTAAGTCTTCTTAGCAAAGAGGACACAGGACAAAGAAGAACTCCTTATCATGGAATTAGAAAAATTATTTAATAGTATCTACTGAAGCTAGATATATAGTAACATAATTTAGCAATTTTATTCCAAGTTTATATTCAAACAGATATTAGTTCATATATTGACCAAAAGACTTGTGCTAAAATGTTCATGGCAACATAATTATCCTAAGGCCTATAAACAGTGTATTTATAGAGAATGAAAAATTATATGCAAAATATGGTTAAGTCTCACCAGAAAAATCATAACATTGAAAGAATAAAGCATATGCAACATACCATTGTGTTGTGTTATAGTCTGTGTGTTTAGAAATCAGTATATGGTAACCCTAGGAAGGGTTAATGCCTACGAGGAGACACAACAGGTTTTTCTGATCTGGTAGTGACATTCTGTTTCCTGGTCTGGGTGATAGTTATGTCAGAGTGTATACTTTGTAAAATTACATTAAGCTATATACTTATATGTGTTTTATGTATGTATATGAATTTCTCTAAAAAATTCAAAAATATACTATGTTGTAAATTTACATCAAGTTGATATGTGTTCTGACCGTTTTGCACATACTATATTTAGGCTTAAATTTTTGGAAATAATATAATTTTATGAGCATAAATGTCAGAATGTATTAATATAAAATACTTTTATATGTTATAGGTGTTCATATATATACTTTGATATATATGTTAAATATATATTTTATAAAGTTTCATAAAACAAACATGTGTATTCATTTAGAAGATACAACTACTATTTCTTTATGAACAATAGTAGAAATAATTTATTTGTATCTAAACTCCTGAGCATACTATAATACTGAAGTTCATTTACCTATTTTTTCTAAAATATAAAATTACACTAAAATGTTAAGAAAGGGATGTTTGATCATAACAACATAAGTATGCTTTTTCTATAAATTCAAAAAAGCAAATTCACTTTTTCCATCTTTTTATCTACATTATTCAAAACAAAATGCATACATTGTTTTGTGTGGTAGAGAAATGACTAAATGTGAGACTGACTTTGCCCAGAGTTTGAAACTAAGTATCTGGACCAGAATTAATCAGAACCCCCCAAAAATTGAGGAGGACAAAAAAAAGGCATTATAACCAATAGTAAAACTCTATGGCTTTGATTATATTTTCTGTAACTCACTAAACCCTAAATTTAAAAATCACTTCTGAATGAAACATTACAGCGCCAACAGTAAAATAAGTTTTAGGTAATTACACTGGGAAAACACATTTTGCCCCTGTTAGTTACTATGTACATGTAAGTATAATACAAGTAGATATTACTAGTCCCACTTTATAAATAAGGAAACTAACGCATAGAATAGTTACATGCTATGTATAAGGTGACTAGAATATGGGGGACTTAATGTCTGATTTCAGAGTCTGACTCAGAGTCATAATGAGTCCAAACAGAAAAGGCAAACAGAAAAGACACTTCAGAGCCTAAAAATATCATTTCCTATCAGTTCATTCAATAGTTTCCAAAACTTAACATAAGAGAATTTTTTTTTATCTTAGTGTGGAGAGGGAAAAATTTACTTTTTTTTCAAAAGCTCAGAAAAGAGCTAGCAATATCTAGCAACTGCTAACAACTACTAGCAACATCTGACAACTGCTTTTGAAAGTCTATAGTTTAGGAAGTTTGCCTGGAAAGAGACCCTGGTGGTAGGGCTGAATAACTTAAAGGCTTAACAAAAACTTCAAACTTAAAGCTATTCTGAAATTTGATAAAATAAAAAAAAATTATAGCTGAATATAAGCCTACAAAGTAAGTAGAGTCCCAGCTGTCATACACATTTTAATTTATGTCTGTGCTAAGATTTTTTCTTCTGGCTCTGATGGCATCAGCCTGTAGTGCCACCAACACTCTTCTCTACTTGTCTAAGTTCTTTATGAGTTAGGATACACTAAATATTTGCAATGAAATAGGATCTAACAGAAGCATAATATAAATATTACCTCTTCTCAAAATAGTCTCTATAAAATAAAATTCATTTGTAATTAATAATTTTAATACAGCATAATTATTTTTATTCTAATATAGCAAAGGAAAGATGACATCTGCCACTTCTTAGAAATCACATAAATTGATTAGAAGGGTATGATTAAAAAAGCCAAATGTTATCTTCTCTGAAATTGCTACATGTCTATATTCCTAGACCATAGCAGCAATTAAGGTCAAAAGAAGTGTCCGGAAACGTTGGGAAAGGACACTCATTGTTGTGCTGCTGACATCAGGTAATGCTACTAGAGAATCCATAGCACACACCTAACAGCAAACAACCTCCTATTTAGAACATAAAAATCATTGCAAGTGTTTTCTTTTCTTTTTTTTTTTTTTTTTTTTTGGTTACAATTCAGCAGGGGCCGGGTTTGAACCTGCCACCCTCGGTATATGGGGCCGGCGCCTTACCGACTGAGCCACAGGTGCCACCCTGCAAATGTTTTCTTAAAAAATTGTCTGCAGAGGCTCGGCGCTTGTGGCTCAAGCGGCTAAGGCTCCAGCCACATACACCTGAGCTGGCAGGCTCTAATCCAGCCCGGCACGCCAAACAACAATGATGCTGCAACCAAAAAAAAAAAAAAAAAGCTGGGCGTTGTGGCAGGCGCCTGTAGTCCCAGCTATTGGGGAGGTGGAGGCAGGAGAATCACTTGAGCCCAGGAGTTGGAGGTTGCTGTGGGCTTTGACGCCATGGTACTCTACCCAGGGCGACAGCTTGAAGCTCTGTCTCAAAAAAAAAAAAAAATTCTGCAGAAAGCAGTCTGTAAATGAAGTATGGTGGAAAAGGCCATACTGTGACCAGACCTGTGACTTCCAACCCTTGTGGCATGAACAGGAGTGAGGCCTAAACTCTCTCTCAGTTTCTCTTTTTCTCTCTCTCACACACACAGGGACACAATCTGCATCACAGAGATTTTGTAAGCCAGAAACAAGGATTTATCCTTTCCTCATTATAAACATCTTAATCCAAGAAAAATATAGATTATAGAAAGGTAAATAATAATCACAAAGAAACTAGGAATAAAAGACATTCCATGGCAAAAGGAGAAAGGAAGCAGAAAATGCAGCTGACAGGTAAAAAAAACAAATGTTAGCCAGAAAAATCTATTCACACAGTCAGTGAAAACTATGCCTATACATGTGGTCATGAATGTATAAAATAAGACAAAAAAAATTATTAAAAAACAACACTAAAGCAGAGATGCAGAAATTCAGGTATAATATGGCAAGAGGACAGAAATAAACCATGAACTGATAGAGCCTGGAATAAATGGAATAAAAAAATCAAACTGACAATATGATAAACCCTATAAATTTTCAGTCCTTGGCTGGGATGAGAGGGCGAGTGTTCAAAGAAGAGAGAATATTCAATAGTGGTATTGACATAAATAGATGTGAGGACAATCAGAGGCGACAAAGTGCAGTCAAATGTAATATATACAAAGCCATATGTGTATTTTCAGGGAACAAAAAATAATTATCTATATTTAAATTTCATGGTCTGAGAGAGAAAGCATGATAAATGGGAACTGAAATTGCCAATAAATACTGGGTTATCAAAGGTTTTTATGCCATGCTAATTAATATCCTCACGTTGATACTAGAGAGGATCCACTGGTAGTTTAAATCAGAGGATTAACATGATTATTTGTATTTTAAAAGGATTACTTTTCTAACAGTTAAGTAGATGAATAGATTAGGATGAAAACAGTGTTTGGATGAAAAGAGTGTTCAAATGAAGCAATGAGAATAATGGAAATTCTAGATGAAATATAATGTTCGTAATTGTAGCCACTGCTTCACGGAGAGAAAAAAATGGGGGAAAATAAAACAATATCTTATAAGAAAGATGTATAAAACTTCTTGGTCAATTAAATAGAGCATGCAAGGAAAAGAATGACACAAGAATGATTTTTTTAAATTATTTTTTATTTATTTATTTATTTTTTGGATGGGGCTGGGCTTGAACCTGCCACCTCCAGCATATGGGGCCGGCGCCCTACTCCTTTAAGCCACAGGCGCCGCCCAGAATGACCCAAGAATGATGAGTTTTCTAATAACTTGATTGATTGGGTGACACTGTAATAATCAATATAAAAGCAAAAAGAAGAGATAATAAGTTACCTATAAGGGAGTATATTATAATAAATCAAAATAACCCAACATTTGCAAACTCTCCAAAAGTTAAGCACCAAAATTCTTTCATTTGGCTCTTTGGGGGTAGTTTAAATAACAAAACTGTCAGTATGTTCTCACACCATATTCATAAATAATTCTTATCTATCATTATTTTTTTTTTTTTGAGACAGAGCCTCAAGCTGTCTCCCCTGGTAGAGTGCTGTGGCATCACAGTTCACAGCAACCTCCAACTCCTGAGTTCAAGCAATTCAGCTGCCTCCGGCTCCCCAGTAGCTGGGACTACAGGTGCCCGCCACAACGCCCAGCTAATTTTTTTTTTTTTTTTTGGTTGCAGCCATCATTGTTGTTTGGCGGGCTGGACTGGACTCGAACCTGCCACTTCAGGTGTATGTGGCTGGCGCCTTAGCGGCTTGAGCCACAGATGCCAAGCCTATCTACCCTGGTTTTAACTGTCTTGAAGTATTAAAATTATCAAGAACTCTATCTCTCAGTTGCAGTAAGACCTCAGAGCAGAATGTGTGCAGAAATTACATAACTTTTGAAAAGTTAATGTTTTGAGAAATCAACCTGAAATACTGAAATCATGTTATAGATTTGGGTAGAAAACATTAATACTTTCAAGAAAAAACATTACTTTTCTTTTCTTTCTAAAGGAATATGTCCTCTGTTAATTTACAATGCCCAAAGTCTCGTGACATAGCAAATGGCTTGTTTTTATGTGTCCCTGTCCCCTCATTGATATGCAGCTGTTCAAGATGTTCTGTTGTGCTGTACTAGTTTAAGGATATTTAAACACCAGTCATCAAAGCAGAGAAAGAGAATTTTCTAGACACGCTAGAGATTCTGAGATTCAATAGCAGACAGCTTCAGAACACCAGCACGACTCAACCCCAATAAGACAACCCCCAGGCATAGCATAATTAACTTCACTAAAGTTAATATGAAGGAGAAAATTCTCAAAGCTGCAAGGACAAAGAAAACCATTACATTCAAAGGGAAGACTATTAGAATGACTGCACATCTTTCTGCTGAAACTTTTCTTTTTTCTTTTTTTTTATTAAATCATAGCTGTGTACATTGATATGATCATGGGGCATCACACACTAGCTTCATAAACCATTTGACACATTTCCATCACACTGGTTGACATAGCCTTCAAGGCGTTTTTACTTTTCAAGCCAGAGGAGGGTGGTCACTGACTTTTAATCTCCTAAAGCAAAATAACTTTCATCCCAGGATCTTGTATCCAGCTAAACTGAGTTTCATTTATGATGGAGAAATTAAATACTTTAATGACATTCATATGTTAAAGAAATTTACCATAACCAAACCAGCTCTTCAGGATATTCTCAGACCTATCCTCCATAATGACCAACCCAATCCTATACCACAAAAGTAAACTCACTCAAAAACTTCAGATCAAACTCCAATTTCCACATTGGCGAAAGGATAACAAATGCCCACTGGACATTTGAAAATCTCAATACCCAAAATTTCACCAGACTTATCAATATTCTCCATTAATGTGAACGGCTTAAACTGTCCTCTAAAGAGGCATAGGTTAGCTGACTGGGTACAAAAACTCAGGCCAGATATTTGTTGCACACAAGAGTCACATCTTAACTTAAAAGACAAATATAGACTCAGGGTGAAAAAATGGTCATCCATATTTCAGGCAAATGGTAATCAGAAAAAAGCAGGTGTTACAATTTTATTTGCAGATACAATAGGCTTTAAAGCAACAAAAGTAAGGAAGGACAAGAATGGTCACTTCATATTTGTTAAGGGTAATACTCAATATGATGAGATCTCATTTATTAACATCTATGTACCCAACCAGAATGCACCTCAATTTATAAGAGAAACTTTAACTGACATGAGCAACTAGATTTCCCCCAGCTCCATAATCGTCGGAAATTTCAACACTCCATTGGCAGTGTTGGATCGATCCTCCAACGAGAAGCTGAGCAAAGAAATCTTACATTGAAACCTAACCATCCAATATTTAGAGTTAGCAGACATCTACAGAACATTTCATCCCAACAAAATGGAATACACATACTTCTCATCAGCCCACGGAACTTACTCCAAAATCGAGCACATCTTAGGTCACAAGTCTAACCTCAGTAAATTTAAAGGAATACAAATTATTCCATGCATCTTCTCGGAACACCATGGAATAAAACTTGAGCTGAGTAACAACAGGAATCTGCATACTCATACAAAAACTTGGAAGTTAAATAACCTTGTGCTGAATGATAGCTGGGTCAGAGATGAGATTAAGAAAGAAATCACCAATTTTGTGGAACAAAACAACAATGAAGACACGAACTATCAGAACCTCTGGGACACTGCAAAGGCAGTTCTAAGAGGGAAATTTATAGCACTGCAAGCCTTCCTCAAGAGAACGGATTGAGAGGAAGTTAAAAACTTAATGGGATGTCTCAAAATCAACTGGAAAAGGAAGAACATTCCAACCCCAAACCCAGTAGAATAAAAGAAATAACAAAAATTAGAGCAGAATTAAATGAAATTGAAAAAAAAAGAATAATATAACAGATCAATAAATCCAAAAGCTGGTTTTTAAAAAAGGTCAATAAAATAGATAAACCTTTGGCCAACCTAATCAGGAAAAAAAGAGTAAAATCTCTAATCTCATCAATCAGAAATAACAAAGACTAAATAACAACAGACTCCTCAGAAATCAAAAAATCCTTAATGAATATTACAAGAAACTTTATTCTCAGAAATATGAAAATCTGAAAGAAATTGACCGATACTTGGAAGAACGTCGCCTTCCAAGACATAGCCAGAATCAAGTGGAAATGTTGAACAGGCCCATATCAAGTTCAGAAATAGCAAGAACCACACAAAACATCCCTAAAAAGAAAAGCCCGGGACCAGATGGTTTCACGTCAGAATTCTACCAAACCTTTAAAGAGGAATTAGTATCTATATTACTCAACCTGTTCCAAAAGGCAGAAAATGAAGGAAGACTACCCATCATGTTCTATGAAGCAAACATCACCCTGATCCCCAAATCAGGAAAAGACCCAACAAGAAAAGAAAATTACAGACCAATATCACTAATGAATATAGATGCAAAAATATTCCACAAGATCCTAACAAACAGAATCCAGCAACACATCAAACAAATTATACATCATGACCAAGTCAGTTTTATCAAAGGGTCTCAAGGCTGGTTCAATATATGTAAATCCATAAATGTAATTCAGCACAAAAACAAATTAAAAAACAAAGACCATATGATTCTCTCAATTCATGCAGAAAAATCTTTTGATAATATATAGCATCCCTTCATGATCAGAACACTTAAGAAAATCAGTATAGAAGGGACATTTCTTAAACTGATAGAGACCATCTACAGCAAACCCACAGCCAATATCATACTGAATGGAGTTAAATTGGAATCATTTCCACTCAGATCAGGACCCAGACAAGGCTGCCCATTATCTCCATTGCTTTTTAACATTGTAATGGAAGTTTTAGCCACCACAATTAGGGAAGAAAAGGCGATCAAGGGTATCCATATAGGGTCAGAAGAGATCAAACTTTCGCTCTTCACAGATGATATGATAGTATATCTGGAAAACACTAGGGACTCTACTACAAAACTCTTAGAAGTGATCAAGGAATACAGCAGCATCTCAGGTCACAAAATCAACATTCATAAATCGGTAGCCTTTATATATACCAACAATAGATAAGTTGAAAAAACAGTTAAGGACTCTATCCCATTCACAGTAGTGCCGAAGAAGATGAAATATTTGGGAATTTATCTAACAAAGGACGTGATAGATCTCTAGAAAGAGAACTATGAAACTCTAAGAAAAGAAATAGCTGAAAATATTAACAGATGGAAAAACATACCATACTCATGGCTGGGAAGAATAACATTCTTAAAATGTCCATCCTACCGAAAGCAATATATAATTTCAATGCAATCCCTATTAAAGCTCCACTGTCATACTTTAAAGATCTTGAAAAAAAATACTTCGTTTTATATGGAATTGGAAAAAACCTCGACTAGCCAAGACATTAGTCAGAAATAAAAATAAAGCAGGAGGAATTATGCTACCATACCTCAGACTATACTACAAATCGATAGTGATCAAAATAGCATGGTATTGGCACAAAAACAGAGAGGTAGATGTCTAGAACAAAACAGAGAACCAATAGACGAATCCAGCTACTTACTGTTATTTAATCTTTGACAAGCCAATTAAAAACATTCAGTGGGGAAAAGATTCCCTATTTAATAAATGGTGCTGGGTGAACTGGCTGGCAATCTGTAAAGGACTGAAACTGGACACACACCTTTCACCATTAACTAAGATAAACTCTCACTGGATAAAAGATTTAAACTTAAGACATGAAACTATAAAAATACTAGAGGAGAGTGTAGGGAAAACCCCTGAAGAAATCGGTCTGGGCAAGAATTTTATGAGGATAACCCCCTGGGCAATTGAAGCAGCTTCAAAAATACACTACTGGGACTTGATTAAACTAAAAAAGCTTCTGCACAGACATGAACACAGTAAGTAAAGCAAGCAAACAGCCCTCAGAGTGGGAGAAGATATTTGCATGTTATGTCTCCAATAAAGGTTTAATAAGCAGAATCCACAGAGAACTCAAACACATTAACAAGAATAGAACAAGGGATCCCATTGCAGGCTGGGCAAGGGATTTGAAGAGAAAATTCTCTGAAGAAGACAGGCGCACGGCCTCAGACATATGAAAAAATGCTCAGATGGGGTGGACCAAGATGGCAGCCGCATAACAGCTTTCTTGCATCTGGGCACTGTGAGTCTGGGGAGATAGAAATCCAGGCATCTCTGGATCTGCCTATCATCACCCCTGAGCGGATACGAGGGAGTTAGCGAGAGACTTCTGGACCCCAAGAGGAGGACTAAAACAGTGGAAAACCGGCAAGTGGTCGCATGTGTTCAATCCGTCTAAACCCGCCCGTAACTGTAAGTTCAGTAGCAGCGAGACTGCAAACCAGAAAGGCCTTACCTGTGAACTGTTTTGGTGTCTTTGGACTTGGCACTCAGTTGAACTGCCTTGGGGAGAGCCTGAGCGGGAGTGCGGAGAACTTTGGCCATTCTCTGGGGCCCCAGTCTGAGCTGCTGAGCCAGACGGAGCTAATGGTCTTTGGCGTTGGGTCACAGGGAGCCATTGTGAGCGATCTGCACCCGCAAGCTTCGCCATCAGGGTCGCAGAGCTACAATTGGGTGGGAGCTGGTAACCCAGTGACCAAGAGGCCTAAGGGCGGGGTCTGAGCCGCCTTGCAGCCCTAACCCTCAGGGGCAGAGTGAGATCAGTTTTGGCACACTGGGTAAGTGGATAGCCACTTCCACAGTGATTACAGCGACAAGCACTTTCCTGGGAAAGCTTCTGCTCAGCAAGTGAACAAGTTCAAAGTGCCTTTTAAGTGGGCTGAAGAGAGATTTAGGGTGTCCACCTGCTGGGGTTTGAGAAATCAGCACCCTCCAGTCATATCAGAACTGTGATTAACACCTCATACCCCAAAAGACCACGTGTTGCCCAGACACTATTCAATAACATATACATTCTGCTTTGTTTTTGGTTGTGTTTTTTTTCTTTTTCTTTTTTATTTTTTTTTGGTTGGGGGTTTTTTGTTTATTTTGATGTTGTTAATGTTGTTTTGTTTTATAAGTTCAACCTTTTCCATACAGATCCTTTTTCTTTCTCAATTTTTCTAGTTTAATTATAATTTTATAGCTGTCTTTTTCAATAATTAGAACTTCATTTTTGCTAGTGTTTCTATTGCTATTACTTGGTTTTTCACGCAATTTTATCCTGAAAAGTTTTCTGTTTGCTTCTTTTGGTTTGATTTATAGCATTTTTGTCTTTCCTCTGTACTGGGTGGAGGTGGGGTACTGTTTCTGATCAGGTTAGCAAAGAGCTGCTGACCTCAAGAAAACCACCCAACTGGGCAACCCCAGAAGGTGGGTTTTTCTTAAGGTTGTGTCAAGAACCCTACTATACACCTATATTGTTCTTCCTCCCACTTTCTGTGCCTCTCTTCTTTTTGTCAATATTCCTCTTACCCACCCCCTCTCCTTTCTCTATTTTTCTTTGTTTCTTATCACTCGGTCCTCCTTTCTTTCATCCCTTTTTTGCTCTTCAACCTTCTCATCCTTCTGGTCCTGTAACCCTTAGTCCACAGGCACGAGAACTTAAAGAGCAAGAGGAAGTAAAAGGAAAATTAGGGCACGGAAACAGATGAAAGAAACCACTCTTGAGGAAGAATCAGCAGAAAACTCCAGGCAACATGAAGAACCAGTCCAGAACAACCCCGCCAAGGGACCATGAGGTAGCTACTGCAGAAGATTCCACTTATGAAGAAATGCTAGGAATGACAGAAAGGGAATGTAGAATACACATGTTGAAAACAATAAAAGAAATGATGGAAACAATGAAGGAAACTTCTAATAAAGTGGAAAATAACCAAAATGAAATCCAAAAACAGAATCAAATAAGAGATGAACGATATGAAGAATATAAAAATGATCTAGCAGAGCTGAGGGAACTGAAACAGTCAATTAGGGAATTTAAAGATGCAATGGAAAGTATCAGCAACAGGTTAGACCATGCAGAAGAAAGAATTTCAGAGGTAGAAGACAAAGTTCTTGAGATAACTCAGATAGTAAAAGAGGCAGAAAAGAAGAGAGAGAAAGCAGAACGTTTACTGTCAGAATTATGGGGGACTTTATGAAGCGTTCCAACATACGAGTTATAGGAATTCCAGAAGGGGAAGAAGAATGCCCCAGAGGAATGGAAGCCATACTAGAGAATATTATACAAGAAAATTTCCCAAATATCACCAAAGATTCTGACACACTGCTTTCAGAGGGATATCAGACCCCAAGTCACCTCAACTCTAACCGAGCTTCTCCAAGACACATTGTGATGAACCTGTCCAAAGTCAAGACAAAAGAAAAGATTCTGCAAACTGCCAGGAGTAAGCGCCAGTTGAACTACAGGGGCAAATCCATCAGAATGACCGCAGACTTCTCTAATGAAACTTTCCAAGCAAGAAGACAATGGTCATCTACATTTAATCTACTTAAACAGAACAATTTCCAGCCCAGAATTCTGTACCCTGCTAAGCTAAGCTTCAAAATTGACGGAGAAATCAAATCATTTATGGATATACAAACATTGAGGAAATTCACCACAATAAGACCAGCACTAAAGGAAATACTTCAACCTGTTCTGCACACTGACCACCACAATGGATCAGCAGCAAAGTAAGAACTCAGAAATTAAAGGACAGAACCTAACCTCCACACTGATGCAAAAGATAAAACTAAGCAATGGACTTTCACCAAAAAAGACGAATAGAATACTACCACACTTATCAATTCTCTCAATAAATGTTAATGGCTTGAATTCCCCACTGAAGAGACATAGATTGGCTGACTGGATTAAAAAACACAAGCCATCTATTTTCTGTCTGCAAGAAATACACCTGGCTTAAAAGACAAATTAAAGCTCCGAGTCAAGGGTTGGAAGACAATTTTTCAGGCAAATGGAATTCAGAAGAAAAGAGTGTTGCAATCTTATTTTCAGATACATGTGGATTTAAAGCAACTAAAGTCAAAAAAGACAAAGATGGTCACTTTACATTGGTCAAGGGAAAAATACAACAAGAAGACATTTCAATTATAAATATCTATGCACCCAATTTGAATGCTCCCAGATTCTTGAAACAGACCTTACTAAGTCTGAGCAATATGATATCTGATAATACCATAATAACAGGGGACTTTAACACTCCTTTTGCAGAGCTGGACAGATCCTCTAAATAGAAATTAAACAAAGATTTAAGAAATTTAAATGAGATCCTAGAACAACTGTGCTTGACAGACGCATATAGAACACTCCACCCCAAAGATAAAGAATATACATTCTTCTCATCATCCCATGGAACATTCTCCAAAATTTGTCATATCCTGGGACACAAAAGAAATATCAACACAATCAAAAGAATTGAAATTTTACCTTGTATCTTCTCAGACCATAAGGCACTAAAGGTGGAACTCAACTCTTACAAAAATGCTTGACCCCACCCAAAGACATGGAAATTAAAAAATCTTCTGTTGAATAACAGATGGGTGCAGGAAGAAATAAAACAGGAAATCGTTAACTTCCTTGAGCATAATAACAATGAAGACACAAGCTACCAAAACCTGTGGCATACTGCAAAAGCAGTTTTGAGAGGAAATTTCATCACTTTAGATGCCTACATTCGAAAAATAGAAAGAGAGCACATCAACAATGTCACAAGTGATCTTATGGAATTGGAAAAAGAAGAACAATCTAAGCCTAAACTCAGTAGAAGAAAAGAAATGTCAAAATCAAATCAGAGATCAATGAAATTGAAAACAAAAGAATCATTCAGAAAATTAATGAAACAAGGAGTTGGTTTTTTGAAAAAATAAATAAAATAGATTAACCATTGGCCAGACTAAAGAGGAATAGAAATGTAAACTCTCTAGTAACCTCAATCACAAATGATAAAGGGGAAATAATAACTGATCACACAGAGATATAAGAGATCATCTCTGAATACTAGCAGAACTATATGCCCAGAAAATTGACAATGTGAAGGAAATGGATCAATATTTGGAATCACACCCTCTCCCTAGACTTAGCCAGGAAGAAATAGAGCACCTGAACAGACCAATTTCAAGCACTGAGATCAAAGAAACAATAAAAAATCTTCCAACTGAAAAATGCCCTGGTCCAGATGGCTTCACTCCAGAATTCTATCAAACCTTCAAGGAAGAGCTTATTCCTGTACTGCAGAAATTATTCCAAAAAATTGAGGAAGAAGGAATCTTCCCCAACACATTCTATGAAGCAAACATCACACTGATATGAAAACCAGGAAAAGACCCAAACAAAAAGGAGAATTTCAGACCAATCTCACTCATGAATATAGATGCAAAAATCCTCAATAAAATCCTAGCCAATAGATTACAGCTTAACATCAAAAAAGTCATTCATCATGATCAAGTTGGCTTCATCCCAGGGATGCAAGGCTGGTTTAACATACGCAAGTCCATAAACGTTATCCACCATATTAACAGAGGCAAAAATAAAGATCACATGATCCTCTCAATAGATGCAGAAAAAGCATTTGATAAAATCCAGCATCCTTTTCTAATTAGAACACTGAAGAGTATAGGCATAGGTGGCACATTTCTTAAACTGATTGAAGCTATCTATGACAAACCCACAGCCAATATTTTACTGAATGGAGTAAAACTGAAAGCTTTTCCTCTTAGAACTGGAACCAGACAAGGTTGTCCTCTGTCACCTTTACTATTCAACGTAGTGCTGGAAGTTCTAGCCAATACAATTAGGAAAGACAAGGAAATAAAGGGAATCCAAATGGGAGCAGAGGAGGTCAAACTCTCCCTCTTTGCTGACGACATGATCTTATACTTGGAGGACCCCAAAGACTCAACCATAAGACTCCTAGAAGTCATCAAAAAATACAGCAATGTTTCAGGATATGAAATCAATGTCCACAAGTCAGTAGCCTTTGTATACACCAATAACAGTCAAGATGAGAAGCTAATTAAGGACACAACTCCCTTCACCATAGTCTCAAAGAAAATGAAATACCTAGGAATATACCTAACGAAGGAAGTGAAGGACCTCTATAAAGAAAACTATGAAATCCTCAGAAAGGAAATAGCAGAGGATATTAACAAATGGAAGAACATACCATGCTCATGGATGGGAAGAATCAACGTTGTGAAAATGTGTATACTTCCCAAAGCATTCTACCTATTCAATGCCATTCCTATCAAAATACCAACATCGTACTTTCAAGATTTGGAAAAAATGATTCTGCGTTTTGTATGGAACTGGAAAAAAACCCGTATAGCTAAGTCAGTTCTTAGTAACAAAAATAAAGCTGGGGGCATCAGCATACCAGATTTTAGTCTGTACTACAAAGCCATAGTGCTCAAGACAGCATGGTACTGGCACAAAAACAGAGACATAGACACTTGGAATCAAATTGAAAACTAAGAAATGAAACTAACATCTTACAACCACCTAATCTTCGATAAACCGTACAAGAACATACCTTGGGGGAAAGACTCCCTATTCAATAAATGGTGTTGGGAGAACTGGATGTCTACATGTAAAAACTGAAACTGGACCCACACTTTTCCCCACTCACAAAAATTGATTCAAGATGGATAAAGGACTTAAATTTAAGGCATGAAACAATAAAAATCCTCCAAGAAAGCATAGGAAAAATGTTGGGAGATATTGGCCTGGGGAAAGACTTCATGAAGAAGACTGCCATGGCAACAACAAAAATAAACAAATGGGACTTCATTAAACTGAAAAGCTTCTGTACAGCTAAGGAGACAATAACCAAAGCAAAGAGACAACCTACGCAATGGGAAAGGATATTTGCATATTTTCAATCAGACAAAAGCTTGATAACTAGGATCTATCGAGAACTCAAATTAATCCACATGAAAAAGGCCAACAATCCCATATATCAATGGGCAAGAGACATGAATAGAACTTTCTCTAAAGATGACAGACGAATGGCTAACAAACACATGAAAAAATGTTCATCATCTCTATATATTAGAGAAATGCAAATCAAAACAACCCTGAGATATCATCTAACCCCAGTGAGAATGGCCCACATCACAAAATCTCAAAACTGCAGATGCTGGGGTGGATGTGGAGAGAAGGGAACACTTTTACACTGCTGGTGGGACTGCAAACTAGTACAACCTTTTTGAAGGAAGTATGGAGAAACCTCAAAGCACTCAAGCTAGACCTCCCATTTGATCCCGCAATCCCATTTCTGGGCATCTACCCAGAAGGAAAAAAACCCTTTTAGCATAAGGACACTTGTACTATACTCTTTATTGCAGCTCAATTTACAATCGCCACAATGTGAAAACAGCCCACCAAAGCAGGAATGGGTTAACAAGCTGTGGTATATGTATACCATGGAATACTATTCAGCCATTGAAAAAAATGGAGACTTTACATCCTTCGTATTAACCTGGATGGAAGTGGAAGACATTATTCTTTGTAAAGCATCACAAGAATGGATTAGCATGAATCCTATGTACTCAATTTTGATATGAGGACAATTGATGACAATTAAAGCTATGGAGGGGGAAGGCAGAAATAGGGATGGAGGAAGGGGGGTGGGGCCTTGGTGTGTGTCACACTTTATGGGGGCAAGACATGATTGCAAGAGGGACTTTACCTAACAATTGCAATGAGTGTAACCTGGCTTTTTGTAACCTCAATGAATCCCCAACAATTAAAAAAAAAAAATTATAAAAAAAAAGAAAGAAAAAATGCTCATCATCTTTAATCATCAGAGAAATGCAAATCAAAGCTACTTTGAGATATCACCTAACTCCAGTGAGACTAGCCTATATCACAAAATCCCAAGACCAGAGATGTTGGTGCGGATGTGGAGAAAAGGGAACACTTTTCCCACTCCTGGTGGGAATGCAAATTAATACATTTCTTTTGGAAAGAGATATGGAGAAGACTTAGAGATCTAAAAATAGAGCTGCCATTCAATCCTGTAATTCCTCTACTGGAAATATACCCAGAAGACCAAAAATCACATCATAACAAAGATATTTGTACCAGAATGTTTATTGCAGCCCAATTCATAATTGCTAAGTCATGGAAAAAGCCCAAGTGCCCATCGATCCACGAATGGATTAATAAATTGTGGTTTATGTACACCATGGAATATTATGCAGCCTTAAAGAAAGATGGAGACTTTACCTCTTTCATGTTTACATGGATGGAGCTAGAACATATTCTTCTTAGTAAAGTATCTCAAGAATGGAAGAAAAAGTACCCAATGTACTCAGCCCTATTATGAAACTAATTTAGGGTTTTCACATGAAAGCTATAACCCAGTTATAACCTAAGAATAGAGGAAGGGGGAAAAGGAGGGGAGGTGGTTAGAGGGAAGTGGATTGGTGGGATTACACCAGCAATGCATCTTACAAGGGTATATGTGAAACTTGGTAAATGTGGAATGTAAGTGTCTTGGCACAGTAACTGAGAGAATGCCAGGAAGGCTATGTTAACCAGTGTGATGAAAGTATGTCAAACGTTCTGTGAAGCTAGTGAATGATGCCCCATGATCATATCAATGTACACAGCTATGATTTAATAATAATAAAAATAAATAAATAAAATAAAATTGAATCTGTAGATTGAATGTGTAGATTGCTTTGGGAAATACAGACATTGTTAATTCTTCCCAGCCATGAGCATGGTATGTTCTTCCATTTGTTAATATCTTCTGCTATTTCTTTCTCAGGGCTTAATAATTTTTTTTGTAGAGGTCCTTCACCTCCTTTGTTATGTATATTCCTAGGTGTTTCTTTTTCTTTCTTTCTATTTTTTTTTTTTTTGAAGCTACTGTGAAGGGAATTGTGTCCTTGATTTGCTTATCATTTTGGCTTTTACTGGCATATACAAAGGCTACTGATTTGTGAACATTGATTTTATACCCTGTGACATTGCTGGATTTCTTTTTTTATTACTTCCAGGAGTCATGTGGTTGAGTCTTTGGGCGTTCTTTAACTATAAGATCATATCATTGGCAAAGAGCAAGTGTTTAACCTCCTCTGCAACCATTTGGATACCCTTTATTTCCTTCTCTTGCCTGATTGTATTGGCTAAAACTTCTATCACGGTGTTGAATAGTAGTGGCAATAGAGGACAACTTTGGTTCCAGTTCTAAGTGGAAAAGCTTTCAGTTTTACTCCATTCAGTATAATATTAGTTGTGAGTTTGTTGTAAGTCGCTTCAGTCAGATTCAGAAATGTGCCACCTATGTCTGTGTTGTTAAGTGTTCTAATCAG
The DNA here is from genome assembly GCF_027406575.1 of Nycticebus coucang. Lineage (NCBI taxonomy): Eukaryota > Metazoa > Chordata > Mammalia > Primates > Lorisidae > Nycticebus > Nycticebus coucang. The sequence goes on from NC_069792.1 coordinate 37,743,686, forward strand.
AAAATGATGCTGAGGCTTGGCACCTGTAGTTCAAGTTGCTAAGGTGCCAGCCACATACACCAGAGCTGGAGGGTTCAAATCCAGCCTAGGACTGCCAAACAACAATGACAACTACAACCAAAAATAGCCTGGCATTGTGGCAGGCACCTGTAGTCCCAGCTACTTGGGAGGCTGAGGCAAGAGAATCAGTTAAGCCCAGAAGTTGAAGGTTGCTATGAGCTGTGATGCCACAGCACTTTACCCAGCAGGACAACATGAGGCTCTGTCTCAAATAAATAAATAAATAAAGATGATGCTGAATTTTATCAAATACTTTTTCTGTGTCTATTGAGAGGATCATACAATCTTTGTTTTTGCATCTGTTGATACAGTGAATTACATTTATGGACTTGAGTATGTTAAAACAGCCTTGCCTCCCTGAGATGAAACCTACTTGATGGTGATGAATGATTTATTTTAATTTATAGCTGTAATCTATTGGCTAGGATTTTGTTGAGAATTTTTGCATCTATATTCATTAGAGAAATTGGTCTGAAATTCTCCTTTTTAGTTGGATCTTTTCCTGGTTTTGGTGTAGGATGATGTTTGCTTCATAGAATGTGTTTGCAAAGATTTCTTCTTTCTAAATTTTTTGGAATAATTTATGTAGTATGGGAATAAGCTCTTCTTTGAAGGTTTGATAGAATTCTGGTGTGAAGCCATCTGGACCAGGGCTTTTGGCAGGGGTGGTGGTGGTAGATTTTTTATTGTTTCTTCAATCTCAGTTCTTGAAATTGGTTTCTTTAAGAGATCTATTTATTCTTGATTAAGTCTAGGGAGAGGGTGTGATTCCAGGTATTGATCCATTTCCTTGACATTGTCAAATTTCTGGTTATAGAGTTTATTGTAGTACTCAGAGATGATCTCTTGTATCTCTGTGGCATCTGTTGTTATTTCCCCTTTATCATTTCTAATTGAGGTTATTGCAGATTTAAATTTTCTGTTTCTAGTTAACCTGCCAATGGCTTATCAATTTTATTTATTTAAAAAAAACTTTTTGTTTCATTAATTTTCTGATTCTTTTGTTTTCAATTTCATTAATCTCTGATTTAATTTTGGTTATTTCTTTTCTTCTGCTGGGTTGGGGATTCTTCTTTCTCCAATTTCACAAGATGATTCATGAGTTTGTTGATTCTTTCTTTCTGTTTTTCAAAGGTAGGCATCTAATGCAATAAGATTCCCTCTTAAGACTGCTTTTCCTATATCTCACAAGTTTTGGTAATTTGTATCTTCATTATTGTTATGTTTGAGGAATTTAACAATTTCCTCTTTTATCTCTTCCTATACCCAATTATCATTCAGCATAAGGTTATTTAATTTCCAAGGCTTTGTGTGGGGATGAACGTTTTTATTGGAGTTGAGTTCCAACATTATTTCCTTATGGTCTGAGAAGATACAAGGTATAATTACTGTTCTTTTAATTTTGCAAAACTTTGATTTGTATCCTAGGATGTGGTCAGTTTTGGAGTACATACCATGGACTGAAAAGAAAAGTGTATATTCCTTAGCTTTGGGATGGTGTGGTCTATATATGTCTGTTAATCCCATTTGCTCTAAGGTCATGTTTAAGTCCTTTATATCTTGTTTAGTTTCTGTGTAGATGACCTGTCCAGTTCTGTCAGACTGGTGTTAAAGTCCCCAACTATTATGGTATTATGGGCTCCCATATTGCTCAGACCCATCAAGGTCTGTTTCATAAATCTTGGAGCATTTAAGTTGGGTGCGTAGATATTTAAAATTGAAATGTTTTCTCATTGTATTATTCCTTGGGCCAGTATAAAGTGCCCACTTTATCTTTCTTAACATTACTTGCTTTAAATCAGCTTGTAACAAAGCAGTGCCTGTGGCTCAAAGGAGTAGGGCCCAGACCCCATATGCCAGAGGTTGTGGGTTCAAACCCAGCCCTGACCAAAAACTGCAAAAAAAAAAAAATAGTAAAATCAGCTTGTAACCAAAAATAAGATAACAAGCCCTCCTTGCTTATGATTTCCATTTGTCTGAAATATTGTTTTCCATTTCTTAATCCAGAATCTTGATTTATCCTTCAAGGCTAGGTGTGCCTCCTATAGATATCATATTGACAGATTGTGCTATTTTGTCTAATCAACCAGCCTGTGCCTCTTCAGTGGTGAATTCAGTCCATTTACATTTATTAAGAGAATTGATAAGTGTGGTGGAGTTCTTTTCACCTTATTTTGTGGCACTCCGTTGTGTTGTTTTATCCTTTGTGCCATTGTGGAAAATCTAAGTTTTGACCTTTACCTTCTGGGTGTTTACTTTGCTGGTGGTCCACTATGGTCATCAGTGTTAAGAATAGGTCTAAGAATTTCCTATAGATCTGGTCTTATTGTGGAGAATTTCCTCAGTGCTTGTAAATCTGCAAAAGATTTGATTTTTCCATCAATTTCAAAGCTTAATTTAGCAGGATACAGATTCTGGGCTGAAAATTGTTTTGTTTAAGAATGTTGAAGGTGGATGACCTGCTCTTCTGGCTTGGAAGGTTTCATTCGAAAATCTGCTGTCTTCCTAATGACTCTGCCTCTGTAAGTCAATTGGTGCTTACTCCTAGCTGCTTGTAGAAGTTTTTCTTTCATCTTGACTTTGGACAGGTTCATTACAATGTGTCTTGGAGAGGCTTTGTTTGACTTGAGATGAACCAGAATTTGATATCCATGTGAAAGGAGCGTGTCAGGGTCTTCAGTAAAACTTGGGAAGTTTTCATTTATGATAGTCTCCAGTAGGGCTTCCATCCCTTTGGGACAATCTACTTTCCCTTCAGGATTACTTGTATGTTTGAACACTTCAAGGAGTGTCATATTTCTCTAAGTACCCATGTGCTTTCTCTCTCTTCTTTTCTATCTCTTTAACTACCTGGGTTAACTTGAAAACTTTACCCTCCATCTCTGAGGTTCTTTATTCTCCATGAAGTAACCTATTTTTGATACTTTCCACTGAATTCTTACATTTTCTGATTGTCCTCTCCATGCCCTTAAGCTCCACCATATCCTTTCTATATTCTACATACCTCTCATCTGACTTTTTATTTCTGTCTTTCCATTTTCTCATCAATTATTTTATTGTCTTTATCATCCATATTTTAAATTCCCTTTATGTCAAGTCCATTATTTCTTTATAGGTTTAGGCTTCTACAGTAGCTGCTTCATAGTCCCTTAGGAGAGTTTCTCTGTTTTGGTTTTTCATGTCACCTGAATTTTTCTGTTGGTTCCTCTTCATGTGTTCATTCTTCTTGCTTATTTTCTTGACCTTCATTTTCCTTCTCACTGCCTCCTTTGCTTCAAACAGAAGTTCGTACTCTTGAGGACAGTATGTTGCAATCTGTTGGTAGGACACCAAGTGGCAACTGTGGGTTTTTTTAGAGACAGCACAACCATCAACCTCTGTAGCCTTTATTCCAAACTTAGTTGCCTTCAGTGATCACTTGATTGTGTTCTTAGAATTCAGACCCTGCCAGGTTGGGATCTTAAAGCTCACAAGAATCCTTCAGTGGCAAGTCTCACAGTGCCCCCTGACTCTTGTTCACATAGTGGGTAGGAGTCTATCATTCTGTCCCAAGAGTGAAGTTCTGATCCCAGCAGTCAGAATGAAGATGGTTATGCATTAAGCCCTTGCTAAGACTTTCTCAAGACCTTCCCACAATGGTAGCCTCCTGGTCACAGAGACTGCATTAGTATGTCTGCCTCCCCAACCAGGAAACATATGGCAAGTCCACTCTAACTGGCATTCAAATCTGGTTTCTGTGTACTGTTTGAGTTTGCCCACTCTTCCAACCTTTTCACTCAGCACACAGCTTCCCCCAACAACTGAAAACTCTGGAAAACTTTCTCCCATCCCAGACCTCTTTTGGGGGCCATCTGATCCCAGGTGGTCACAATCACTTGCTTAATTTATTGGATTTCCACTGCTCAGGATCATACACTTTATCCAGCTCATCACCTCCTTGCTGTGTTCCCTGAGCTAAAACTCTGGGTAATATCTCCATGCCAGGTATGGCTGGGTTCTCTCTTTTTTCCCCAGTCATTCTAGAAGAGCGCAGATGAATGATCCTTCTGAACCTTTCCTAATCCATTGCTATTCATAACAGACCCACCCAGTTATGAGTAGCACTGGATCAGGAAATGTTTCTCCATGTAAGAATCTGTCACTGTATTAAACATAAAACACAAAAAAGTACATGTAGAACAGAATATGTACTCTACCGGCAGCCAATTCACAGAATAGGAAAAGAGAAAAGAATCTCAGTAGTCACAGGTCTTATCTAGGGCACCTGTGTTGTAATCTCACAATAAAAGCATATTAATTTGCATTTACCCTTTGAACCTCTGTTCCTGGAATCCCCACACTGCATGAAAGGTGGTTATAAGGGAGAGAGGTTTAACTTTCTTTTGTGCATAGTTTTATTCTTATGCTACAATAGTTTAAACAATTTCCTCTGCTTCTGAATTTTCTTAGCTCTTCTATAAAGCCTTAAAGGTGTCACTCCTCTGTTACCAAATCTTTTCACTGGAGAATCATCCTTAGCAGAGCCTTGATCAAAAGTGGCATCAGAATTCAATGTTTCCAGAATCCTATGGGAAACTTACCCATGTTTCTTCTTAAAACTCTGCTTCTCCTCAGTTTTTGTGCAATCCTAGTCTTTTAGTACTCTTTCTGCCCACCACAGCTTTTCCTAAAGTGATGGGTAAACATGGATTTTTTTTTTTATGTTCTACTTGTTCCTCTACTACTTTCATGAAGCCCACAATTTTGCTGTGGCTTTAGTCTTATAATTTGGCCATGATTGAAACAATCTCTTGCCTGTGGTTAAAGATACTATAAATTGATGTGACACAAATTTGAAGTCAAAAATCACAGGACCAAAGGCTAAACAGTGTTTGTCCAGGCCATATTGGAAAAAAAAAACTATTTATACTACTATAAAAATCAACCAAAGTGCACTATGTGAACTGTTACAAAATGCCAAGGTCCTGGCCCCACATACCAGCCGAACAAAAGGTTGACATTCAAGTATTATTTTGTTTCCTATGTTTCACCCTGGTTTATTCCTCAAGATTTCAGACCAATGCTGGAGATGTTGTGGTTTCAAAGAAGTCAATATATAACACTTCTGTTTTCTTCACTTGGATTTTAAACCAAATAAGAAAGAAAAGTAAGATGTATTGAGATTGTTACTGGGAACATAACCTCTATGTAGGATAGTGGACTTGCTAATACTGATACCCAGAATGAGAAAAATTTACTCACCCAGTTGTTAAGAGCTGGGAGATGCTGGAAGGGCTGACTTGCCAAGACAACAGGCCTAAATGAAATGAATGGCCAAGCCTTGATTCACGTACTGAGATACTATAAGCAAGAGGCTACCACAGTATTCCATTCTTCCCCATGGAAAGGCATTAGGGAGGGCAGAGAATCAGCACTGCTGGGAAAACATTCACTGCCTAGAAAGCCCAGAATATTTTATGGACTTAGAGATGAGGGGAAGATTGAAGGCAATGGTTAGGAGGGGAAAAAGTACTGAAAACAGTCACAGTGGAAAACAATGTTTTCAAGATCCCCAACTCCTATCCAAGTGGTCTCAGCCAAGGCACCTGGGGAGATGCCTTGACCAAGGGGCTCCAGGAAAAAAGGCCTCCAAATCAAGGTACCCAGGCTAGGAATGCATAACTGTCTGACATCATGGCCAGTGTGGGGAGTAGAAGGAGTCATAGTGGGGACTCTGGGTCTTTGACTGCAATTCTCTTTAGAAACTATAATAGACCAAATGTGCTCCAGTTGTGATCTGGGAAAGGCAGCTTTCCCCATGAGGAGTATATAGAGAGCTTTGCCTGTGGAGGGGGGTGGAAGATCAAACATAGGATTTGGACCAGAAGCCAGATTCCTAACTAGCCACAGTGGAATTTGACCATCAGAGTACTTCACTCCCTTCACTGAAAGTACATCCCTGTAAGATTCAAGCTATGAGCTCTCCAAGGAAAGTATTCCTCCTAAGTAGAAGGCATAAAAGCACTTTACATGTACTCCATTTTTCTCTCAAACTTGGCAATGCATATGTCACTCTTCTCCCCAGGGAAGGTATGAGGAAAGGGGCAGAAGGCGGCAAGCAGTTGGATATTAGTGAAGATCCCTAGATTTTTTTTAACTTTTTTTTAATGCAGGAGGGAAACTATATTCAAATATTTTGATGAACAATATACTGTCATAAAATTATATCAATCAATAAGATGCTATGTGCATCTATAATTCGACATCTTTAAAAGCATCTTCTTTTTTGTGGATTTAAAAAAAAATTCCTCAGATTTTTGGTATGGTATCACAGAAAGTCAAATCAATGTATTAAAGTGGGAGGAGGATTTTGAAGACAGAGCAGAAAAAACATACAGAGCAACTAAGATAGTAAAGCAGTAAGAGATGAACAGTATCTACAGAGGGGAGGGGAATTGACAATGTATCCTCTTGATTACCAAAATGCAAGCAGGTGGGGACAGACCTCTGATTGCATCTCTGCATAGGAATGGAAGGAAGCAATAGGGCATCTGATAAATCTGCCATCTCCCAAATAACCACCAGGTACTTACTTAAAAGCTCAGCAAATCATTTTGAGAATAGGAACTTCAAATGGGAGAGTGTGCACTGCAGTAGTGGGGGAGAACAAGAGGTGAAGTATTCTGCATCTTATGAACTTTTGTAATTCATCCTACATCTTTTGATGATAATGCATCATGCTAAGGAGAAATCTCCACATTTGGAATTCAAATCAATTAAAAACCATATAATCAAAAGAAAAAGGAGTTTGAATAAAATTGAGAGGAAAAACAACCAGTTCTCAGAAAGTAAGCTGCTATATCTTTAAACTCTTTATGAAAACAACAGAAGAGAGAAGCTTAGATCCATGAAGTTAAAAATGCTATCCTAAAGTTCAATAAAATTAATTTCATAAAAATAAAAGCAACAAAATGTCTCCCATACAAGACTATTATGAAACAGAAGGAGAGAATGAGAAAAAAATGAATGATATCCACACAGGCAATGAAAGTAGGCCAGAATAGACATTTATAAAACATTGATACTTTAAAATAGCTTAAAAGACAAAGGAAAAGTCATGCAAGATTTGAAAGAAAATGTAACTCAGAAATGTGGTGGTAGAAGTCAAAAAGAATTAGAAATTAAAAAAATAATTATTTCTAAAATAAGGACTAAAAAAGGCCTATTGGAAAGGAAATAAAAAATTCAAAAACAAAATTTTTAAGGAAGAAGAAATCTTGAAAGAAATTAATAAGAATATATTGTCAAAGTTACTTTCAAGCATATAGTTTGAAGAAAATTTGTCATACAAACTTTCAAGTTTTGTGGTTCCAAAGAGTATTTGCTTGAAATTTACTTAAGAATGATCTTCAAACAACCCTAATTACTGGAAAGATTTTGACATAAAGATTTGTGATGAATAGAGCATTACAGATATAGAATTAATATTGATGGAAGATGTAAAGAATATAATATAGTTTGTATCGGCTACATATTCTGACAATGCTTACAACAGGAGACAATGGGTAGACTATTTGTAAAAAACACTGTTGAAACTTAATTGGTGGTAATGTTAGTATTATTATTCTAAAGATGCCTTGTGTAAAATCTAGTATATAATACATGATTCTAATTTTATTATCTCCAGTATCCTTGCAATTCAGGACCTTCAATGTGGCAAAAAGGGCATCTAAAAAAGACGAAGTTAAGTTTTACTGATTATGAATAGAAATTTCATGTAATATTAAAATATTTTTTCTTTTAAAAATATCTATATACATTTTTCTACATCCATTTATATATTTATGTCAATGGAAGACAGAGATATGGATAGAAAGATATAAATTAATGATAGATAGATAAGTATGCACACTCACACACATGCATACATACAAGTTCCATGAATTTAGCCATTAAGAATGACAAATTTGGGGTGGCACCTGTGGTTGAGTGAGTAGGGTGCTGGCCCCATATACTGAGAGTGGCAGGTTCAAACCTGGTTCCTGCCAAACTGCACCCCAAAAATAGCCGGGTGTTGTGCCGGGTGCCTGTAGTCCCAGCTACTTGGGAGGCAGAGGCAGGAGAATCGCTTGAGCCCAGGAGTTGGAGGTTGCTGTGAGCTGTGATACCACAGCACTTTACCCAGGGTGACAGCTTGAGGCTCTGTCTCAAAAAAATAAAAATAAAAATAAAAAAATAAAAAAGAATGACGAATTTGTTCAAACTGTGATCTCCCAGGGAAAGAAAGCAGGAATACTTGAATGATTGGCTAAGTACAGGTCTGATACATGAAATCTACAGTATACTATTTTTCTACAAGATTACCCGGAAAGGTCACTCTGACAAAAAGACATGTGAGCAGAGATGTAATTGATCAGGGATGAATAACCTAGAATTCTGGAAAAGGCCATTCTAGACAGAGGGAACAGCAAGCATGATGTCCACCTGGGGAATTTTGCTTGTCGTACTGAGAAAAATAAGGGAGGTTTTTTTTGGACTATAGCTCAGTGAAGTCAAGAATGGTAGTCAATGAGGGAAGATAGTTTGGAGGTCAGCCAGATCATGAACTTTGTAAGTCATTTTAACCACTTTGATTTTTCTCCTAAAGAATGTGATCTACCTTTTGTTTTAAAAGGATCATTTTGCCTTTAGCTGCTATGTTGCATTAGACCATTTATCATTTGCAACCCACTGGAGTATTCTAGAAAGATTTCATGAAGATTTAGACTATTGTGAGAGCATAGTGGTGAGAAGTAGTAGAATTATAATATCTCTTGAAGGCACAATCAATAGGGTTTGGCGATGGCTGGATGTAAGATGCCAATGAAAGTGGAAACTAAAGGAAATCCCAAAACTGTGCACCTGAGCAACTTTAAAAATAGAGTTTGTAATTTCTGAGATAATCATGACCCCAAAGGGTCAAATTTCAAGGGGGAAAAGTCAAATGTTAGATTTTGCACCAATTGTTTACCTTTTTTTTAATTTAAATTCTATGGAATGTATTTAAAGTATTACTTTTTTTCCCACTGCAAGATTTGATTAAGCCTTTGCAAATACATCTTTGGTGTCAAAGGCTTTGTCAAAATAAGGGCAATTTTTCAAGCCATCTAACACATTTTTGAGAATGTATCATCCTCACTTGTAAGTTGTGAAAAATAGCACCTTTTCAATTTAGGTGTGATATTGTCCCTGAAGATTTCATATCATATAGAAAATATTAAGACAATCTTTTGAAAAATTTGTCTTATAAGTGTGAAGGTGTGATCTCAAAATGTAAACTACATATTATACTATAATAAATTCTAATGAAGTTCTAAAAAGTGTTCTTTAAAGGACTGAATTAAAACATAATGAACCATTTGTAATGGATATATTGACGCTTTGGGAAAAAATTATTCAAACTTGTAAAATCCTTTTGACTTTTCTTCTAATTGAACCTGATGATCTCATTCAAAATGAACATTGGTTTTGATTAAGGTTATTTGAGAATATTGTGTCTTACCCAAACATTATTCTTTGGTTTAAAATAAGTAATTGTGAAAGTTCATTTTAATATGAGTCACATTGCAGGAACAAGCAAAAGAAGCTACTTTCCTTTTGGAAAGGGAAAGAAATTGAAAATAAGCAATTGAAATACACTCTTAGAAATCAATGGTTATTCCTGATTTTTTACTCTTTTACGCATTTATCAATATAATATTTAAACATTTATATTCAACTATGCAATTTTAGGAAGATAGTTATATGTACACATATCTTTATAGCAAGCAAAAGAAAAAACTTTAAATTACCAAACTTATTCCAGTTAAGATTTCTCAAAAAGATAGCATCAGCAAAAAATAGTAAATACTACAATATTTAATACAAGTTTAAATATCAGTTATATTCAAAAAGTTAATAAAGATTAATAGTCTGGGAGCTTTCAATTCCTGCTCACTTACCTTTCAAAGGAATTGCTTCATAAAGTCTGTTCCCAAATTTCCCATATTGTCAGTATACAGAAAATAAAATGTATGGCATTATTTTTTAAAGAATCTAAGATCATTGGAGAGTAAAATTAGAGAGTAACTCCTAATGCCCCCAAGAAATTTCTCTGTGAAACAGTACTGCCAAAGTCAAGACATTCTGTGCTAAAACTGAATGTATTCACATATTTAAAGAAAGAATGTGTCAAACTAGAGACAAGATGGCAGACTGAAGCCAGCTTTCCACAGAGGCTCCCATCCAGAAGGAGAGTTAAGGGACAAAAATTTAGTAAGTATCCTGGTGGAATTGAGCCACACCAAAAGAGAAGGTTGAAGAACACACACCAACACAGCTGAGGCAAGCTGTGATCACAAGGATGTAAACAAAAGGTACAAAATCCATCACCAAGCGGACGGGAGTTCCCCTCCCCCATGAGACTGGTTCAAGAGCCCCACAATTAAACAAACGGGCAGAAATTAAAGGCCCTCCCACTCCACTCCACAGGAGAGACCTTCTAAAAACTGGACCTACCTCCGCTACTAGGGTGCCATGGCATTCTCCTGCCAGGCATAAAACTGTATAAAACTTTAAATATCCTTTGCTGGCAACCCTGAACCCCCAACACTCCCCTTCCACTCACACTGAGGTCTGGAGGCCTGTCCCCCAGGAGTTCAGATTCTTGGGTGATTTCTCAAGAGGAGTGGACGGTCCCCGAGCTGCAACTGGTCAGCGCCGACTCTGAGGCATGCGAGTGAGGAGAAGGCACCCGGCTAAGGGGGAGTCACGCCTCGGCAACACTTCCCTGCAGTGAGGTGCAGCAGCCCTCCCCAGGAAACAATACGGCCAGGCATAAAACTGAATGAAACTCTACCTTCCCCGCTGAGCTCCCAGCACTCCCCCCCCACTCTCACTTGGGGTCTGGGGGCCTGTCCCCCAGGAGTTTGGATCCTTGGGTGATTTTCTCGAGGGGAGTGCACAGTGCCCGAGCTGCAACTGGTCAGCGCTGACTCTGAGACATGCAAGCTAGGAGAGGGCACTCTGCTGAGGGGGAATCAAGCTTTGGCGGCACTTCCCTGCGGCACTGTGCAGCAGCCCTCCCTGGGCAACAATACGGCCAGGGATAAAACTGAATAAAACTCTAGCTTCCCCACTGAGCTCCCAGCACTCCCCCGCACTCTCACGGGAGGTCTGGGGGCCTGTCCCCCAAGATTTCGGATTCTTGGGAGATCTCTCGAGGGGTGTGGACAGAGCATAAACTGTGGCCAGTCAGTGCTGACTCTGGGGCATGAGACAGAGGAGAAAATAGTCAGCTGGGTGCCCACACCAGAGCAGCAGTTCCTGGAGGAAAATCAACAGCCGTTTTTTCTTTAACAGCAAAATGGCTCACTTCTGGATATTCTGAAGCCACACCCCCTGTCTCCCTGGGCAACTAGAGGAGGCCAGCATTGAGCAAAGTATTTGCCTGACGCTGCTCACAAACCCGGGAAGCTTCCAGGGCAGGGCCAACTCAGAGAGGTAATCAAACACAAACCTCCAGCAGCAAAGTCGTTTGAACTCAGAACAGCCTATCTTCTGCAGGTGATTTTAGCAGAAACACAGACAGAATCCTGCAAAGTTGTCTGTTATGTTCTGTTCTGTTAGCAACATCAATCAGGGACGGGGCTAAGCCTGAGTGAACTCCTCCCCCCCACCACCTGCATCAAGCACTCAGAGATGTCAAGCCCTACCTCCTCCTGCTAGATAGCAGCAGACTGCGGGAGTATGGCAGATTTCCTTGCAATTCAGGCAGGTGCAAACACCTGGAGTATCTGTTCACTACAGGCAACTGAGTTAGCAATCTGCAGAGATACCAGTGACTGGGTCCAACGGAGGGGCAAAGTGGGGAAGGAGACATCAACCTTCCCAGACTGATCTATTTGCTAGGTGGCTCCTCCTGACTCCACGCAGCATTGGAGTAAGCCATATCAGAGTAGTCACAAGACTCCGGTGATCCAGTCCCAGAGCCCTCTTGAACTCTCCCACCCAAGACAGGTGCTGATTGAGACAATCAATTTGGACCTTTTGAACCGAACTAATAGACTGAGGACTTTTCAGGCAGTGCCCTGGGTATGCGGTTGTAGGAAGGTTTGATTTTCCTTTCCCAATTGGTGCCAGAGGTGGGCGGGCGGGGTGACTTAATTGCTGGTTTTTCCACACAGCTGAGACTTCAAGCCAGAGTAAATGTTACAATAGGATCGAACAGAAACAAGCTGAAAACAAGACAGAACCATTTCGTCCCACCACACAAGACAGGGCCCCAGTTTCTCAGGACAAAACCACTGTACTATGGGCCTTCAATAAAGCCCCAGGGGAAAAATCAAAGGGAGTAAAATAACCATGGGGCGGAATCAGCAGAAAAACTCTGGTAACATGAATAACCAGAAAAGATCAACCCCCCCCAAGAAAAGATACGGCAGATGTAATTGAAGATCCCATTCATAAACAACTGGCTGAGATGTCAGAAATCGAATTCAGAATTTGGATTGCAGACAAGATTAATGAAATGGAATTAGGAATTAAAGTAGAAATTCAAAAGTTGTCTCAAGAATTTAACAAATTTAAAGACAAAACAACCAAAGACTTAGACACACTGAAGCAAGAATTTACAGCCCCCAAAGATATGAAAAATACAGTAGAATCCCTCAGCAACAGAATGGAGGAAGCAGAAGAGTGGATTTCTGACATTGAAGATAAAGTCTTTGAACGCTCCCAATCTCTCAAAGAGGAAGAGAAATGGAGAGCAAACATGGATTATTCACTCAGAGAACTCTGGGATAATTCGAAGAAAAGCAATATACGAATAATTTGGATTTCTGAGAATGATGAAGTGGCCTCGAAGGGCACAGAGGCCCTTCTGCATGAAATTAGGAAAGAAAATTTTCCAGACATGCCTAGAGAATCTGAAATTCAAATAGTAGACAGCTTCAGAACTCCAGCACGATTCAACCCCAATAAGTCATCCCCCAGGCATATCATAATTAGCTTCACTAAAGTTAATATTAAAGAGAACATTCTCAAAGCAGCCCAGCGAAAGAAAACCATTACGTACAAAGGAAAGAATATTAGAATAACTGCAGAACTCTCTGATGAAACTTTTCAAGCCAGAAGAGGGTGGTCATCGACTTTTAACCTCCTAAAGCAAAATAACTTTCAACCCAGGATCTTGTATCCAGCTAAATTGAGTTTCATTTATGATGGATAAATTAAATACTTCAATGACATTCATATGTTGAAAAAAATTGCCATAAGTAAACCAGCTCTTCAGGATATTCTCAGACCTATCCTCCACAATGACCAACCCAATCCTATACCACAAAAGTAAACTCACTCAGAATCTTCGGATCAAACTCCAACTTCCACACTAGCAAAAGGATTAAAAATGTCCACTGGACCTTTGAAAAACTTGATACCAAAAATTCCACCAGACTTATCAATACTTTCCATTAATGTGAAGGGCTTAAACTGCCTTCTAAAGAGGCATAGGTTAGCTGACTGGATACAAAAACTCAAGCCAGATATTTGTTGCATACAAGAGTCACATCTTACCTTAAAAGACAAATACAGACTCAGGGTGAAAAAATGGTCATACAATTTTAGGCAAATGGTAATCAGAAAAAAGTAGGTGTTGCAATTTTATTTGCAGATACAGTAGGCTTTAAACCAACAAAAGTAAGGAAGGACAAGAATGGTCACTTCATATTTGTTAAGGGTAATACTCAATATGATGTGATGTCAATTATTAATATCTATGCACCCAACCAGAATGCACCTCAATTTATAAGAGAAACTCTAAATGACATGAGCAACTTGATTTCCTCCAGCTCCATAATCATCAGAGATTTCAACACTCCTTTGGTAGTGTTGGATCGATCCTCCAGCAAGAAGCTGATCAAAGAAATCTTAGATTTAAAACTAACCATCCAATATTTAGACTTAGCAGACATCTACAGAACATTTCATCCCAACAAAATGGAATACACATACTTCTCATCAGCCCACGGAACTTACTCCAAAATTGACCACATTTTATGTCACAAGTCTAACCGCAGTAAATTTAAAGGAATAGAAATTATTCCATGCATCTTCTCGGACCATCATGGAATAAAACTTGAACTGAGTAACAACAGGAATCTGCATACTCATACAAAAACATGGAAGTTAAATAACCTTATGCTGAATGATAGGTGGGTCAGAGATGAGATTAAGAAAGAAATTGCCAATTTTTTGGAACAAAACGACAATGAAGACACAAACTATCAGAACCTCTGGGACACCGCAAAGGCAGTTCTAAGAGGGAAATTTATAGCACTGTAAGCCTTCCTCAGGAGAACGGAAAGAGAGAAAGTTAACAACTTAATGGACATCTCAAGCATCTGGAAAAGGAAGAACATTCCAACCCCAAACCCACTAGAAGAAAAGAAATAACCAAAATCAGAGCAGAATTAAATAAAATTGAAAACAAAAGAATAATACAACAGATCAATAAATCAAAAAGCTGGTTTTTTGAAAAGGTCAATAAAATAGATGAACCTCTGGCCAACCTAATCAGAAAAAAAAGAGTAAAATCTCTAATATCATCAATCAGAAACAACAAAGACGAAATAACAACAGACTCCTCAGAAATCAAAAAAATCCTTAATGAATATTACAAGAAACTTTATTTTCAGAAATATGAAAATCTGAAGGTAATTGACCCATGATACCTGAAGGCACGTCACCTTCCAAGACTTAGCCAGAATCAAGTAGAAATGTTGAACAGACCCATATCAAGTTCAGAAATAGCATCAACTATACAAAACCTCCCTAAAAAGAAAAGCCCGGGAACAGATGGTTTCACATCAGAATTCTACCAAACCTTTAAAGTGGAATTAGTACCTATATTACTCAACCTGTTCCAAAAGGTAGAAAAAGAAGGAAGACTACCCAAGACGTTCTATGAAGCAAACAGCACCCTGATCCCCAAACCAGGAAAAGAAACAAGAAAAGAAAATTATAGACCAATATCACTAATGAATATAGATGCAAAAATATTCAACAAGATCCTAACAAACAGAATCCAGCAACACATCCAACAAATTATACACCATGACCAAGTTGGTTTTATCCCAAGGTCTCAAGGCTGGTTCAGTATCCATAAATCTGTAAATGTAATTTAGCACATAAACAAATTAAAAAACAAAGACCATATGATTCTCTCAATAGATGCACAAAAAGCTTTTGATAATATCCAGCATCCCTTCATGATCAGAACACTCAAGAAAATTGGTCTAGAAGGGACTTTTCTTGAATTGATAGAGGCCATCTATAGCAAACACACAGCCAATATCGTATTGAATGGAGGTAAATTGGAATCATTTCCACTCAGATCAGATTACAAAATCAACATCCATAAATCGGTAGCCTTTATATACACCAACAACGGTCAAGTTGAAAAAGCAGTTAAGGACTCTATCCCATTCACAGTAGTGCCAAAGAAGATGAAATATTTGGGAATTTACTTAACAAAAGACGTGAAAGATCTCTGTAAAGAGAACTATGAAACTCTAAGAAAAGAAATAGCTGAAAATGTTAACAAATGGAATAACATACCATACTCGTGGCTGGGAAGAATCAACATTATTAAAATGTCCATACTACCCAAAGCAATATATAATTTCAACGCATTCCCTATTAAAGCTCCGCTGTCATATTTAAAGATCTTGAAAAAACAATAATTCGTTTTATATGGAATAAAAAAAAAACTAGAATAGCCAAGACATTACTCAGAAATAAAAACAAAACAGGAGGAATCACACTACCAGACCTCAGACTTTACTACAAATCGATAGTGATCAAAACAGCATATTGGCACAAAAACAGAGAAGTAGATGTCTGGAACAGAATAGAGAACCAAGAGATGAATCCAGCTACTTACCTTTATTTACTATTTGACAAGCCAATTAAAAACATTCAGTGGGGAAAAAATTCCATATTTAACAAATGGTGCTGTGTGAACTGGCTGGCAACCTGTAGAAGACTGAAACTGGACCCACACCTTTCACCATTAACTAAGATAGACTCTCACTGGATCAAAGATTTAAACTTAAGACATGAAACTATAAAGATACTAGAGGAGAGTGCAGGGAAAACCCTTGAAGAAATTGGTCTGGGCGAGTATTTTATGAGGAGGACCCCCCGGGCAATTGAAGCAGCTTCAAAAATACACGATTGGGACTTGATCAAACTAAAAAGCTTCTGCACAGCCAAGAACACAGTAAGTAAAGCAAGCAAACAGCCCTCAGAATGGGAGAAGATATTTGCAGGTTATATCTCTGACAAAGGTTTAATAACCAGAATCCACAGAGAACTCAAACGCATCAGCAAGAAAAAAACAAGGTATCCCATCGCAGGCTGGGCAAAGGATTTGAAGAGAAACTTCTCTGAAGAAGACAGGTGCGTGGCCTTCAGACATATGAAAAAATGCTCATCATCTTTAATCATCAGAGAAATGCAAATCAAAACTACTTTGAGATATCATCTAACTCTAGTGAGACTAGCCTGTATCACAAAATCTCAAGACCAGAGATGTTGGCGCGGATGTGGAGAAACGGGAACACTTCTGCACTGCTGGTGGTAATGCAAATTAATACATTCCTTTTGGAAAGAGATATGGAGAACACTCATAGATCTAAAAATAGATCTGCCATTCAATCCTGTAATTCCTCTGCTGGGCATATACCCAGAAGACCAAAAATCACAACATAACAAAGATATTTGTACCAGAATGTTTATTGTAGCCCCCTTCATAATTGCTAAGTCATGGAAAAAGCCCAAGTGCCCATCGATCCACGAATGGATTAATAAATTGTGGTATATGTACACCATGGAATATTATGCAGCCTTAAAGAAAGATGGAGACTTTACCTCTTTCATGTTTACATGGATGGAGCTGGAACATATTCCTCTTAGTAAAGTATCTCAAGAAAGGAAGAAAAAGTACCCAATGTACTCAGCCCTACTATGAAACTGATTTGGGGCTTTCACATGAAAGCTATAACCCAGTTACAACCTAACAATAGGGGGAAGTGGGAAAGGGAGGATAGGGAAGGGGGTGGTGGATAGAGGTAGGTGGATTGGTGGGATTATACCTGTGGTGCATCTTACAGGGGTATTTGCAAAACTTGATAAATGTCTTGGCACAGTAACTGAGATAATGCCAGGAAGGCTATGTTAACCATTGTGATGAAAATGTGTCAAATGGTCTATGAATAGAGTGTATGATGCCCCATGATCATATCAATGTACACAGCTATGATTTAATAAAAAAAAGATTATAAAAAAAAATAATAACTAAAAAAAAGAAAAGAAAAAGAATATGTCAAACTGAAAGGTTTTAAAGAACTAAAAGAATGGAACTGGAATGTTTCTTAAACAAAGAAGCAATAAATGATTGAGTTGATGGACACCCTAATTACCTGGATTTGATTATACACTGTTTTCATATATCCTATAAATATATGCAACTATTATGTGGCCATAGTAACTTAAAATGAAAAATTTAATTCACACCTTCCTTAAAAAAGACAGGAGTTAGCAACCTATGGGAAACTGGAGAAAATCTTTCATTAGGAAGGAACATAGGCATATTCACTGGCATATTTCTGTCCAGGAATGAAAGCAGGCAAACTAAGGGGCTCAAGATATGTCCCACTGATAAAACATTCCTATTATACAATAAATTCAAAGGTATATCTTTTTTAATTTATCTAACTTGATTCATTCTTATCACATGTTTTCTAAGAGAATTTCTAATTATCCTTTCTCGTGGGGAGAAAATCAGCTGAATCCATTAAACTAATTCAATTCACAAATTTAAAAAACAAAATTTTATGTCACATATTCCTCCATATCATTCCTTAATTCTCTGCTTGTCCCTACATAATTTCTTCCAAAAATTTATCTGTCAGCCTAATTTCCTTTAAACATACTCAAATCAGGAATTTAGCCTAGACAGAGCCCTCAGACGGTTCTTACTAAAGTGACCATCATAAAGCCAGGGCCAGCTGTCAGTTTGTTCCCTTATTTCTTGACATAAGAAGCTTTAACAATTATTAATTTTTAAAAATATATATAATAGTGGAAGGGGTAACAGAATGACGCCTCACATAGCCCTCATATATTCTTTTATCATTATAGTATACAGTATTGTTGAGGTAAAGACACTTAACATGTGATCTACTCTCTTAAATGTTTAAATGCGAAATACAATATTAGATTCCACTTCTAATTCAACTATAGGCACAATGTTATACAGCACATCTCTATGATTTATTAATCTTGTGTAACTGAAACTTCCATTTTCCTAATTATTGTTTAATTTCTCTCCATTTTTTCATTCTCATCAGCAACATGAGAGTTTTATTTTTCTACAAATGCCTTATCAGAGAATGGTGTCAAAATTCTCTTGCTTGCCTTGCAACTGGATAGATAACAGACAATATTTCAATATTGTTCAAATTTTCATTTCTTCTATTAAACACAATTACCCTATTTTAAGATGCCTAAATGCCATTTTTATTTCTTCTTCTGTTGACTGCCTTTGATGTCAGCAGCTGTTGAAACATTTGATCATGACCTGTCTGATGAAATACTTTCTCTGTTTGACTTCTAAGGCACTTCAATCACCTTGTTTCTCCCTGCCTTCATGACCCTTTTTTCCCTCCTCCCTCTGCCAAATGATTCTTCCTTTGTCAACCTCCAAAGGTCAGGCAGCCCTAGGGCTCAGTCTTTGAACAACTTTTGTCCATCTACACTCAATCCCTAGGGAATTTCATTCTGTCTTGTAGCTTAAAATACCATCTACCTACTGATAGCAATTCCTAAAGTTTTATCTTTAAACCCTAACTTTTCCATAAATTATAAAAATATATATATTCGACTGCTTGACATGTCCACTTCACATCAAATCAAACTCTTGGTCATCCTCACACCCGAAAATGAATCACACATTGTATCCCACCCCCCACCCCCCTTTTTTTGTCTCCTTGACCATAATTGTTCAGGCCTATGCAGTTCCTAAGAACTCCTATCTCAGATTCCACTTCTAATTCAGAAACATATTCAGTTACCTTTACCAGAATCTGAAATGACATCACCACCTACACTATTATAGTCCTAGCTGTAGACAGCACCACTCTTCTGTTGGAGTTTTCCAGTAGCTTTCCTAATAGTTTCCCTGTTTGTTTGTTTTTCTCTCAACCTTTACCTGTCTTCTTGCTGTATAGCAATTAGAATGATCCTACTAAAATATGTCAGTTAAGAGCCAGCAATTGCACTTTTGGATATATACCCAAAAGCACTGAAGGCAGGGTCTCAAAGAAATATCTACACCCATGTTCATAACAGCAATAGCAAAGACGGGGACATTTATTCTCCAAATGCCAATCTACAGATGAATGGATAAGCAAAATATGGTGTATGTATACACACATGCATATGATAGAATATTATTCAGCCTTAAATAGGAAAAAAAATATGACATATGTTATGAATGGATCAACTTTTAGGATAGTATGCTAAATGAAATAATCCAGTGGCAAAAAGACAAATACTGGATGATTCTACTTATATAAAGTATATAGAGCAAACAAATTCATAGAAATGGAAAGTAGAATACTAGTTTCCAGGGGTTGGGAGGAGGGGAAAATGGAGAGTTGTCACATAACATATAAAATTTCAGTTTTATAATATAAAAACAGTTCTGGAAATTGGTTGTACAACGCTGTGAATGTACTTAACACTACTAAACTGTAGACTTAAAAATGTTTAGGATGGTAAATATTATGTTTTGTATATTTTATTATAATATAAAACATAAATTTTAAACTATATCAGATCATGAAACATACCTTCTCAATCCTTCTGTCGTAAATTTCCTCCTCACTCAGAATAAAGTCCAAAATTCTTACCAGAATATTCAAGGCCTTATCTGATCTACACATCTCCTCCTCACGTCATCCACCCCTGACCTTTTACTACTTAGTCTTTGCCTCATTTTGCCATTTTTTTTTCTTGCTGGCAAGAGCTGGTCAAACCCTGTTCTCCCTAGGGACCCTCATATGCAATGTTTCCAGAGGTATTTTCGTGTCTCCTTCCCTCACTTCAAGTCTCTGCTCAGAGAAGCATTCTCTGACTACCCTCTTTTAAAAGTACCTCTTCTCGGCACTCTCTAAACCCTCACTCTGGTTCTTCACATCCCTTAATACTCTTTAATATAACATTTATTTTTTGTACTATTTTCCCTCTCTAAAAGGATGTAAACAGCAAAAATGTAGAGACTTTAACTTTTGCACAGTATAGCTATATTTCCAGCAGCAAAATAGTGTCAGACATGTAACTGGAATTTAAAAAATATATATTAATAAACAAATAGGTTGATGCATAAGTCATGTAAACTAAGTATTCCAATTCCTGGTATAATGATATATTTTTTTTACAAATTAATGCTCTGATGTTCTGATTCTGGAGGGCTTGTTTATTTTACCTACTATCTGCTTCAAGTGCTGATAAACCAAATTTATTTGTCATCAAAATCAAGATGCAGTATTCATGGTAATAAAAATCATCAAAATACTGAAGTCTACATCTTTATGTCTTCAGAGGCCTTGTGTAGGTCTCTACTCCATGAATTTCTTTCTCTTCTGGTGATACCTGAATATCTAACTGATATTTTTATTGTTCTTCCCTCTATACTTAATTATAAAATTTTACATGTGTAAGAATTTCTAATCCAATACTGGTGCCAATTTATTATAGTCCCGTTAAAACAGGATCCTCAGATGTGCAAGGAATAAAGAAAGATATTTAATTAAACTTTTTTGGTATACACTGTGCATATAAAGCATATGCTTACTTTAAAAACTGATAATATTCGCTCACATTTTAAAACCCAATATGATAAATAGAACATTACTATGCCTTTGAATTCCATGTGACACTCTCCCTGTCCTCCTACATGTAACCATTATCTTGAAACAAAATTTTATCACATGTGCATAAAAACATAATATTTTATTTTAAATGTCTAGATTTCTATTCATACATTAACCATGTTGTCTATATTCTGGAACTTTCATATTTTTCCTTTAAATTGGGTGTTAACAGTTATCCACATTTTATTTGTTTATCATTGCTGTATAGTTACCCAATTAATACATATTCTGTCATTCATAATCTATTCTCCTATCAAAAAGTATTTGGAGTGCATCCAGCTTTTGTTATTACAAAATAACACATTAACTGCATGCTTGTTTACGTCTCCAGCTATAGATGTACAAAAACTACTACAGGGTATATAAAAAGGTCATGGGTTGAGGAACACCTTTAGTTCTTCTAGCTCTGCCAAAATACCATTTCGAGCTTGTACTAGACATTCTTCTCTCTCATACATGGTTCTGTCAAATTTTTACATTTTTTGTAAATATCATATTAACTAATGGTATTTCTTTGTAGCTTTAGTTTGCATTGTATTAATTATCAATAAACTGGGACCATTAATGTTTTTTTTCTGAATTTCTACTGATGTCTTTTGCCAATTACTCAATTTTTCCCCTTATCAGTTCATGGCAATTGTGTATATATTTTCAAAATGAACTTTGTTGGCTACATGTATGACAGAGTGAATCATTGTTTAACAAATACTTTCTCCTCTCTTTTTAAAAAGCATGAGCTGGACTAGTCCCTTTGCCTGGCTTTGAATGTCAATGTCTCTGTTCTAAACTAAGGCTCTAGGAGGCATACTAAGTAGCTGAGAGGTCTCTGCCATCTTATCTTTTGCCATAAGCCTCTGTACGTGCTCAGCAGCTACTTGTCCCAGAATGAGGAGACACATTGAGCTGATCTAAAGGACCACTCCTGGACCAAGTACCGCCCAATTGCACCCATTCTACATCCTATAGCCAACATATATATGATTGAGAAATAAATACTTGTTACTGGAAACTACTGAAATTATTTCAGAAGTTCACTATAAAGATTATTTTTACACAACATTATCACAGGAAATTGCAAGTAATATATATTTGTTACAAACATTTTTATTCAACTTGGGGCTTTTCTTTTTTAATGGTATCTTCATGAACATACATCCTTAAATATAATTTATCATATATCACTTCAGTGGTTTGAAATTTTTAAGTCATGATTAAGAAATTCTTGTTTGTTATCAAATCAAAAATGTTCTTTTTTTTTTTGAAATTTTAAGTTTCGCTTTCACATTTAAATATTTAATTTATTTGGGTGGATTTTTTTTTGGACAACAAAAAGTTAAAAGCCAATTTTTCCTTTCCTTTTTTCCCCTTTCCCTTACTTTAATTTATATGTTCCTTTTGTTTTCCTTTTCCTTTCTCTCTGCCTCTCTCTTTTTTTGCTCTCACTCTCTTTTCTTTTCTTTTTTTTTTTTTGTTGTTCATATATCTAAGTAGTTTTTATATCTTCAGTTATTGAAAAATATTTTTCATGCCCCTCATATATTAAGTTGTCATATATGTTGGTGTTTTCATCTTTATTATTATTATTATTATTTTGAGACAGTGTCTCCAGCTGTCACCCTGGGTAGAGTGCTGTGGCATCCCAGCTCACAGCAACCTCAAAGTCTTGGGCTTAAGCAATTCTCTTGCCTCAGCCTCCCAAGTAGCTGGGACTATAGGCACCTGCCACAACGGATGCTATTTTTTTGTTGCTGTTGTCATTGTTGTTTTAGCTGGGCTGGGCTGGATTCGAACCTGCCAGCCTTGGTATATGTGGCTGGCACCCTATCCTCTGAGCTACGGGTGCCACCCACATCTTTATCATTTTGTGCATTGAGACAATATCATACTGCCTTTATTTCTAAAAATTTCTAGGAAATCTTGATATTTGTTAGGTAAAGTGTCGTAACTTTCCCTTTAAAATTGTCTTGTTTAATCTTGCTCTTTATTTTTTAAGTAGTGTTATATTTATAGTTTTTAGAAATACACTTTCTTTGATAATGCGACTAGACAGGTTAATAGCAAGAATAACAGAAATGTTGTATGTGGGACATATTTTAATAAATAAGTATTTTTCTAGTATACCTTTCACCTCTGGGTATGTTCTTTGTTTTCAACCCAACTAATAAAGAAATGAAATAATTCTATTCTCTGAGACAGAGAAGATATGAAATTATGTTCTCTGATACTATTTAATGATCTTTTAAAAAATTATAAACTGACCTGACCTGACCTGTTTTGCAATTACACACAAGGTCCAACAGTTAAGTTCACAAACCCATCCTAGAAAAAGTGTTTCTTATCTTGCTGCCTAGTTCACCAAAGCATTTTTCTAGGACGATTTAGCTAATTTAATTGTCACACCTTTGCATATTTGAGAGAAGTTTTGGCAAGTTTGTCAGAATATTGACTTCTTTTTTAATAAAATATTCCAGAGCCATAATATATCTCAGGATTAATGATCATCAGGAGAGTTTGGGCCTTTATTTGGTGCATTAGTTATTGAAATGACTTTTCTAAGATAGTTTCTCCTTTAGGGCAGTTTCACTCAGTGGACTTGGAGGATACATATGTAGCCAGGTGGATTCCAGTTTGCTTTCACAATTTCTGCTCTTTAATTTTCATATCTAATATTCAGCTTGTGAAGGTTCATAAATTAATTGATAGAAATTTTAACTGGAATTGATTTAAATTTTTACATCATTTTCTTGGAAAATTTACAACTTTATACTCTTGGATCTTCCTATATATACTACAATCTTTTAGGTCTTTAAAGTCTTTCAATAAAGATTATAATTTTCCACAAAAAGTCTTTTACATACTTTGTGAGATTTATTTTCACTACCTTATATTTTGGGTTGTCTTCTCAGATAATATGTATTTTTAAATAAAATGTTCTCTTGTATTCCAAGTTGGAGAAATGCCATATAATTCATCTGATACCTATAACAACCATCCTAATTTCTCTTATTCTGTCTGAAGATTCTTTTGGGGCTTCTATGTTGGAAATAACAAACCTGTGTATGCTGATAGCTTTGTTTCCTTTTCAGGACTTCATGTTTTCTCTTTTCCTCTTGTTCTGGCTAATCCCTTTAGAACAATATTGAAAAGAAATCAAGACAGTGAATATTGTCTTATTCTTTATTTAAAAGAGAAACGATTTTAACATTTTACTATTAATTGTTGGTATTTTTCTCCAGATTTTTATCACATTGGAGAAGTTCTCTTTTATTTCTATGTTGCTAAGCATTTTATATTTTAATTCATAATGGTTGTTTTATACATCTGTTGGGGTAATCACACTTTTACCTTTCATCTATAGATGCAATAAATTATACCAATACATTTTCTAGTACTGAATTAACTTTGCCTTTCTAGAGTAAGCCAAACTTGGTGGTACTGTTATTTTGCTAGATTTAGTTTTTT
Source organism: Nycticebus coucang (assembly GCF_027406575.1). Classification (NCBI taxonomy): domain Eukaryota; kingdom Metazoa; phylum Chordata; class Mammalia; order Primates; family Lorisidae; genus Nycticebus; species Nycticebus coucang. The sequence goes on from NC_069792.1 coordinate 37,768,201, forward strand.
ACTTAAAAAAAAAAAAATCCATGTGGGCAGCACCTGTGGCTCAGTGAGTAGGGTGCCAGCCCATATACCAAAGGTGGCAGGTTCAAACCGGGCCCCAGCCAAACTGCAACAAAACATAGCTGGGCATTGTGGCGGGCACTTCTGGTCCCAGCTACTTGGGAGGCTGAGGCAAGAGAATAGTCTAAGCCCAAGAGCTGGAGATTGCTGTGAGCTGTGATGCTACAGCACTCTACGGAGGGCAACAAAGTAAAACTCTGTCCCTAAAAAAAAAAAAAAAAAAAATCCATGTTGTTTATTACATAGGGGAGATTAGTTTGCAATGTTTTGTTTTTACATAGTTATTTTCTGTTTTGCTTTGAGGGTTAAATTAATTTTTTTTTAATTCTGTCATAGATATATGCAAGAGAACAAGTATCTGTTCCTTAATATATGTTCAAAGCTATTCTTTAAATAGTTTTTTCTTTGTTGGTATTTTTTTTCTTTTTTTGAGACAGAGTCTCACTTTGTCTCCATTGGTAGAGTGCTTTGGCCTCACAGCTCACAGCAACCTCAGACTCTTGGGCTCAACCATTCTCTTGCCTCAGCATCCCAAGTAGCTGGGCCTGTAGGCACCTGCCACAACACCTGGCTAATTTTTATAGAGATGAGGTCTGACTCCAGCTCAGGCTGGTCTCTAACTCATGAGCTCCAGCAATCTGCCCTCCTTGGCCTCCCAGAGGGCTAGGATTACAGGTGTGAGCCACTGCACCCACCCTCTTTGTGGATAATTTTTAAAATGTTGATCCAATTTCTTTAATGATTGTGTAATTCAAATTCCTGTAAGTAAAGTCTTTCAATCCAAACTATGTGTTTATATGCTAGCAGTGTTGAACATTATAAAATACATGTAGCCTAGCATGCTCTATAATCTTAAAAACTCTCAATTCCAAAACAACAACATAGTCCCCAAGAGTTTTGCATAAGCTTATAGTTAATACTTTATTTTTTCTGGAATCAATTTTGGTAAGCTATATTTTTTCAAGAAAATTATCCACTTTATGTTTTTAAAATATTTTTTACCAAGGTGTTCATAATCATTAATAATTGGAAAGTTTCTGCTGCATCTATACATCTGGCCTTCCTTTCCAATACATTTTAACATATCATGTTTAATTGTATCAGTACTGTGACATACTGTTAATTGTACTGTTTAAAACAAAATTAGCTTTCTTCATCCTCTCTATCACATCATACTTTTTTTTTATTACAGTCTGTTCCTTTATTTATTATTCTTTTTTCTCATTCTATTTTCTTTGTGTTTATTTTAGCATTCCTTTTATAGCTTCATAAATTACATGTACAGGCCACAATTTATTGGACTATCTTCTTTTCTAATGAGAATATTTACATTTTATTTTTACTGCATACCACAAGTTTTCCTATGAATAATTTTTATTATCAGCAGTGCCAAGTATTCTCTCAACTATAGTAGTAAACCTAACTTGACTATTATTTAGAATTATTTTTATAAATTGTTTTAGTGTTTTCAAAATATCTAACCTAATTTTATTGTTAGAAATTAAGATCTGGATGTTTTCAGTTTTTGAAGTTTTCTGCACTTAACTAAGCTACCTCTTGTTCAAAATGCCATTTACTACTATTAATATGTCATTCAATGAGAGAATTAATTTCTGAATACTGAGAGTTAACTATATGTCATCAAAACTCTGAGTTTTAATTTTCTCATATATCAAATGAGGGTAAGAATATCTACCTTGAAAGTTTAGAAGTGACATAAATGAAACATCTATCACAGTTCCCTGCTGATAATGGATGTGCAAAAACTGGCAGCTAAATATTATAGATAAACTCTTTCTTGTGTGCATACATGTGTTTTGTGTTGATTAGATTAACATTTCTTGAAGAGAGGAATGAGTCTGATTCTTTTTATATATAACACAGAGTTTTCTAAAGTAATTGCATGGGATAAGGTAATACTAAATATTATTTTTGATTCATGAATTAATCAATGGGTATTTAATTGCAAATCAGTCTTTTGGAAACTTTTATGTTTTTTTTCACATTTCAAAATTTTATATTAAACATACAAGAAAAGCACACAATAACGAATATGGTCTGTCACTAAAATAATGTTGAATTGACTACACACATTTGTTTATAAAGATTTCCTGGGAGAGTCGTTCAAAGAATGAATGATCTCCTGTGGAAAATTGTTGAGGATGAACTTTAGAGGCTCAGGATAACTGGGGACATGATACACACGCACACACACACACACACACATACACACACACATGCTTGTATACAGTATACAAAAACATGCCTGGATCCTTCAATCAGATTTGTTGCATGCAGACTATTAGAATGGTGCTGTGAGAATTAAAGGGTGGGGACCTAATTTTGTCCTGCACCAATATTCAGAAGACTGAAGCATACTCACAGCAAATGAGTGATTATGAAGTTCCACATAGGTGATCAGAAAGGAAGGAAAGGGAATCTCAGGAGTATTTGTGAAAGATATTGAGGAGCAAGTGATGTGGACAAGTAAATGTAAATGGAAGACAAGGGACAAATGTGAGTCATCACCCCTTTCCATTTATACTACAAAGAGTCACTCTCAAAGAAGATGAGACTGACCCTTGTGTCATTCAGACTATGTACATAGTCTGTTTCTACAGCCAGGCTGATTTTTATCCCCTGAAAAAAAAATTTTTTTTTGACACCGCATCTGTCTCTATCACTCTGGGTAGAGTGCCAAGGCATCATAGCTCACAGCAACCTCAAACTCCTGGGCTCAACCTCAAAACTCTTTGCCTCAGCCTCTTGAGTAGCTGGGACTACCAGCGCCCACCACAATGCCTGAATAATTTTTCTATTTTTAGTAGAAATGGGGTCTTGCTCTTGCTCAGGCTGGTTTGAAACCCCTGAGCTCAAGGTATCCACCTGCCTTGGGCCTCCCAGAGTGGTAGGACTCATGGGGAAATTTAAATTGTACATGGACTGTCCCTCCTCCGTACAAGCCAAATTGAATGCTTCTTCTAAGGCTTGTTTGCAAGTATCTCTATCCATTCTTTAAATTTCATTTCTCTCACAAGCATAGTTCTTTTATCTGAACACATTTTATTTAGCTCTTAATTTTCATCTCCAATGTCTTGGGTCACTCTAGTGTTGTTATACATGACTAGCCTAACATTAGACATCACCCCACCCTATGTCTTGCCCTGCATTAAGATAATTTCAATTTCCCTCTCCTCTTCTTTTCCTCGCCACTTTCTCAATCTTCGTCATCACTACTCCTTAATAAACCCTGAACTGAGTATTCTCTAGTCATAAACCTATTTAACTAGCCATATCACCTATTTAACTATTCCTGCTGTTGAAGCTGAATTAAATATTTTGAATATTTTATATGGGCCTTAACTTTATAACACTTGTACAAACTCATTAACCCCTTTCATATTTAATTCTACTTTCTAAGTATGTCTCTAATTTGTCTATAATTATAGTCCTCCATACCACATAATCTTTCTCCTGGACTGCTCCACTTGCATATTACCAGCCTCTTTGCACTCACTCAGATTCCCTTCTCATGTGCAAACTGAGGTTTATAAGGCTCTATTCATCCCCCTCTCACCATTACTTACAAGCATAAACAAACAATTGTAATTAAATCCCCTCCTCCCAAGTTAAGTTTCCTTGAGCTCTTTATCATCTTAATCTCTAAAGATATTCTCACTTACGTTCTTTTCACAACTTTCTAACTGAACTTTTGCCTGCTATTGTGCCCCCCAAACTCTATTTCATTAGTCTCTCAAATGATCATTTGAAAAATACAAATCAACAACAGAATTGCTATTTCTTTCTTTTTTTTTTTTTTGCAGTTTTTGGCCAGGTGTGGGTCTGAACCTGCCACCTCTGGCATAAGGGGCCGGCGCCCCACCCCTTTGAGCCACAGGTGCCACCCTAGGATTGCTATTTTTAAAGTACAGTCAATGCATCACTTAAATATGAAGATATCATTCTGAAAAATGAAGTGTTAGGAAATTTTGTCACTGTGAGAACATCATAGAGTGCACTCAAACAAACCTAGGTTGTGCAGCCTACTACACACCTAGGCCTCCTGGGACAGCCTATTGTAGCCTACTACTCCTGGGCTACAAGCCTACACAGCATGTTACTATACAGAATATTGCAGGCAATTGTAATGCAATGATTTTTGTGTATCTAAACATAGAAAAGGGAGAGTAAATTATTATAATTTCACGGATCCACCCTATATGCAATCTGTCACTGACTGAAACTTAGTCTATGACTGTATTGCAAAGGTTCACCAGTCGGTCTTCAAATAAGTTCCATGTGTTCTAACAAGACTCACAAGAATCTGACTTCTGCCTTCTCTCCAGTCTCATCTCACCAACCTTCTCTCCTGGCCCCCAAAACCATCCTCTAAAAATACACTGACTTACTTGATTTATTTAATCACCTCTTTGTTTCTATAGTTCCCTCTTAAATGCATACTTCCCAATTTTCTAGCCTTGAACAACTTATATTTATCCTTTAAAACTCCCAATTGACTTTTTCTCTAGAGAGCATTACCTAGTCTCATTCTATACTATCTCTTAACGTGCTACTTGAGTCCATCAGTGTATTCAACATACATATCAGGTACTTAACTATGTGCATGTCCTACATACTAGTAATACAAAGGCAAGCAAAATAAGTGTAGTCTTTGCCCTTCCAGGAGTTTACCATCTAGTAGTAGTAGATGAATTCACTTCCAGCTTGAGTATCAACTAGCACCATTTTTAAGCATGTAAACATTCTCAAACCAGTCTTTCCAGTCAAAAGAAGCAGATGGAAAAACAGAAGCAGAAGAAGAATCCATCATTTTATTCTATTAAGATTATAAGCTTTAACTTGGAATTTCAAGATTCTTCATTCTTCTTCTCTCTAATGCCTTGCTCTTTGCAAAAAGAATCTGAATTTTTATTTGGGCCACCCTGTTTGCTCAAATCTTAGGACTTTGGTCTCTGAGTCAATAATTCAATAATTTTGATCTCTCCAAGACTGCTGGTCCCTTTCCATTTGCTAAATCCAGAGTTGTTGTCAGTCCTTGCCCTGCTTTCTATCTTGACTTGGCCTCTCACTGATTTGACTTCTCCCCCATTGTAGACAGTGGGCTGTAAAACAGCAGAGCCCTCACAGCCTGGGGAATATTTAGAGAATAAACCCTCAACTGCTTCTCCTCCATTCCTGAAATAGCCATTTTCCTTTCTTCATGCTCCCCCAGAAGTCATGTAGTCCTTTCTTTGTCTAGTTAACTATGCAGAGATCCTCGAGATCTCTCCCTTCTTTCTCCTTGTCATATGTTAATGAAGTTGAGCAGAAACCATTAACAAGATGGTTTGTCTTTGTTAAAGTCATTTACATTTTCATGTTGTTACTATAAGACCAAAACTATGTCTTTTGTTTATGCTACTTCCCCATTTTGTCTATATTACTTCCCCCTGGACAACCCTGTAAAGATATTATAAAATAAAGCTGATTTTGTGCTTTGGAGTTGGCTGTAGCCATCATCTCAGTCACTCCTCCTGTTCCCATCCTTTGTTTCTGTGTCTTCTCTTGTGCTGTATTTTCCTCATTTCCCACCAATTCCACTCTGGTTCTCTCTCCTTTGCTGCACTGGTTCACAACACCCCATGTCTAATGCTTAACACACTGGAACCAGAAGTAACCCCAACCTGAAAGTGGGGGGCACTTGACCAGCAGAGATCTCATAGACCACCAAGGCTTGTATGAAAGGTTTTGATTGGCGAGGGAGGGATGCTGCAGAACAGCACCAAGGAGGAGAGAAAAGAAGAGAGAGGAAGAGAGAGAGAGAGAGACAGAGAGAAGGGGGGTGGAGAGGAGGAGAGAGAGAGGAGGGGAGAGAGAGAGCATGCATACAAGAGAGAGCTATATAGGTTCAGTTAGGGGAAGTCTTAGAATGGTGATGAGATGGTAGAATAGCCAATAAGGAGTTACTGCTCTGGCTGGAAGAGCCATTAGGGGCAGGCCATAAGTTTGAAATTTTCAGTGGGTAGCTGTAACTTTAAGAGTGAAATAGCTAATCTTGGTCTGTAGAAGGCAGGAAGGGGCTTTTCTGGGGGAGGGGCTTTCTCTGTGGCAATTACCTAACATTTCTCCCTTCTTGATATGTTAAAAATAGGGGGTTGGCCTTGGGATACTGGATGTAGAGTTCTTTCTTCTGTAGTTTCTTCCTGCTGAGAGGGCCTCATAGTTGTAATTGGCCAACTAGAGGATGATTATGATCTTTTTCTTTGGGAAGATGTACGTTTTTGCTTTCGGACTGTCCTTTTAGCAGTGGTTGTTTAGAAGTGGTGTTCAGGAAAGTCTTGTAGTTCAGAGTAGAGTGTAGTCCATTCACGAAGAACAGTTTCTTTTGTTGTAAGTTTGGAGTTACCTGTTGAGATAACTTTGAGAGCTGAGTTTGAATAAAATGAGTTATTGAGTAGGAAATGCCAGCTGTTCCTGTGTCTATGTTAGCTGTGATTTTCACCATTGTAAGGGAAGTATGGCAACTGGAGTGGTTCATTTTACACAGGTTGTTGGATAGAGAGAAAGAGGAGGCAATGGAATAGATTCATCTTCTGTAATAATTTAAAAATTAGGTAGTAACATAACTATGAAGCAGAGACTTTGAAGGTGGATAGGGGGAATTTGGTATAGTTCTTCTCTCAGAGAAACTGGAAGGAAGGATGGTACTTTCTGTGTAACTTCTTTTTTTGGTTTGGCAGGGAAAGTGACTATATTAGAGTATTTTCATTGGTTCAGACCTGATAGGGGAGTGGTGCCAGTAGAGTTGAAGAGGATATGATAGGATGATTTGATTGAGTGAGGGCATAACATGAAACATTGTGTTTCGTGTGTATAAGTTGTTAAATTAAGAGATGTAGGGTTTGAAAGGTTGAAAGATAAAATGTTAGGAATCATGATTGGGGCAGCCTGAAGTTTAGTGTGTAAAGAGACTTTTTAACTTTTTCTGAAGATTGAGGATGGAAAGGAATATGGAAGTGCTATGGGATATCTAAGGCTTTGGTTAAGGTTTGAGAAATGGTGGAGGTGAATTTCAGTTCCTTATTGAATTGTAAAGAACAGGAGATTCCAAAGCAGGGAATAATGTCTTGGAGTATGATAGAGGCAACATTTGTAGTCCTCTTGTTTGTAGTAGGAAAGGCTTTAATTTAATTTGAGAAGGTATTTCTTAATATTAAGAGGTATTTACAACATTTGATTTTAGGTATGTGTGTGAAATTAAGTTGCTAGTTTGTTACAGTCCCTATGGCCCCGGTCTCAATCTCCACAGGAAGGAACCAGGCATGACACGGATTAGAAGTACAAGCTTGCAGGAGATGAGCTAACCTTGATTGCAGGATAGCCCTGAGCAACCTCCACAGTAACCTTTTATTGAGATAGCACAAGACAGGTGAGGGGAGTATTAGACAATGACTACATGCCTAAGGATTGCCATGGGCTCGGGCTCTTTCTCCACAAGGAGCACCTGAGGGTCCGCCCCCCCAGCTGCAAATCATCTTGCTCATAGGTTGTCTGGCGCTTGGCGTCCTCTACATTTCCCCCCTCTAGTGTATTAAAGACATTTCTGGATAGGCAAGGAAGAAAATCTGTCATTGATTATTTCAGCTGTTCGCCTCTCCAAGGACCTTTCCTTCCTGCTAAGTAAAACAAAGAAAAGGGCATATAAGCATAACATGGAATTACACCAAGGGAACTAATCCTGCCATAAGGGAAACTATTTTAGCCAAACTATACATAGGGAAAAAACACATCCCCTTTGTGCTAATCACCACCCAATGATGAGCTATGGGCTGACCCATAGGGCCTATGACGCTTCCATGGGAAGTATTAACCATCACCCAAAGTTATGTTAGGTGGGGAAAGGGCTGTACCGAACTCAGACCCTTTCCAAAGAGCAGTATTACTTTAAGTAAAGATCAGGTGCTCAACTGAAACAGATATAAATCCAACAAATGAAATTCTCTTACCTTAGCTGATACCAGCATTTACCATTACCTCCAAGCCTGCTGTTCAAGGTCTTTGTTGTCTTACCCTTCAAAGGTTTAGAAGATGCATACTAAGCTTACCTGGGGCTTGTTATTCAGCCCAAAATAATGAAATCCTGTATCAGTCTGCATAGAAGCTCCAACTGCCTCTTAGGGAAATAGGACGCTGACCACTCTTAACTGCTTCCTGCTGAAGATGGACAGTGATATGGGAGAGAAAGCTAGAGTTCCCACAGAGGAGATTGATCCAGGGTTTCTCTATTATGAAATTACCTAGCCTCCAAAAATCCTGTGAATAAAAGAAAAGTTAGTGAAAACAAATTTGTTAAGGTGCTGGCAAGGTTTCCTGCTCGTGTTGAGGCTTAATCCAGTGGGCTGGTAACCACTGCTTCTCTTGATGTTCTGTAATAATATGGGTAAACCTCGACCCCAATGTAGTACATAACCAGGTTTCCACTCTGACATGTCAGGTTTTCTATAAAAAATAGGTTGTTATATTGGAGAGGATTGTGGATGAATGAAAGATGTCCAATGGCATTCTGCAGCTGTCTTTTCATCATTGCTCAGATTCAGAAAATTGAGCTTTTCTCCTATGCCCCAATTTTCCGCAGTTGTGACATTTAGGACGGTATGTACTGACCCCCCTTTTTAAAGTGGCAGCAAGCAAATTAGCCTTGTGGAATTCCATTCCTATCTCAGCACATGCCCGTGTATATTCCTCTAAAAGAGCATTTTGTACTCTCAAAGGTCACAATGCCTTTTGACACTCATAGTTAGCATTCTCAAATGCTAAAGTTTGGAATAGCATGTCTCTAAGCTCTGGCTGGGCATTGACCTTATTGACTGCAGTTTTTAGTAGGCTAGAAAGTCAGTATAGGGTTCATTCCCTGACTGCATTTATCTTAATAAAAGATTTAGAGATATCTCCAGGAGCCTGAATCTTTTCCCAGGCCCTAAGACAACACAGCCTCATCTGGACTATGGCTATGTCATTGTACTGAAGTTGACTGGAAATCCCCAGCCATTGACCAGAACCAGTGAGCTGTTCTGATGTTATAGGGACTCCTCTCTGCTAGTTTTGGTGACTCATTAGGTCAGCCTCCTCCTTCCACCAGGTTTTGAACTGTAAATACTGTCCAGACTCAAGAACAGTTCTGGCTATCATGTCCCAGTCATAAGGAATGAGCCACTGCTCATGTGCAAGCCCCTGTAACAGACCTCTAGAAAACGGGGATGCAGCCTGTTTCAAATCTTTCATAACCACAAAGGTAATCATATGGTGATCAAAATCTTGGTCCCCTTAAGGGTGTTGCAGATGGAGAGGAATATCAGTGACCGTAACCGGAAAAAGCCCCAGAGTGTCTTCCCGCCAGTTTTACACCCTTCTAACACAGCCTTCATAACAGAAGTCACAGGCAGTTCATCTACATAAGGAGGTGCTGAGGACAATATTGGGTGCTCTAAGTCAGCATTTCTGACTGTGAGACTATTTACCCCATCTTCCAATTGTCTGATCTGAGCAGCCATAATGGCCATAGAGTTAATTCCTTGCTTATTTGTGTCTGTATCATATGCTCTTGATTCCCAATTCTCCTTAAGTCCAGATTCCTTCTGAACCTCACTATTCTCCTCACTTTCAAATTCTGTTTGAACATTGCTTTCTTCTCAGTTTCTAATTCTCATGACTCCCCAAAAAGGACATTACCCATTGTTTTTCTCTAAACGTCTTTACTTATTTATGAAAGACCTCACTTATTCCAAGTGAAGTTCTCTAGATTCTAGACTGGCCAAGGGTCCCACTTGCCCTGAGTGGAGTTTCTCTTTGGATTTCCTCCAAGTGTCTACCAAAGGCCTCACTTACTTTTGAGTGTCACTTTCCCCTTTGATCCACGTCCCTGGTGTCCTGTTGTGTCCTACTGGATCCTGCCAACTATGCCAGATGTTGCAGCCCCTATGGCCTCTATGGCCCCTCTGGCCCTGGTCTCAATCACTACAGGAAGGAACTAGAAGTGACGCGGATTAGAAGTACAAACTTACAGCAGGTGGGCTAACCTTGATTGAAGGATAGCCCCAAGCAACCTCTGCAGTAATCTTTTATTAAGACAGCACAAGACAGATGAGGGGAGTATTAGACAATGACTATGTGCCTAAGGATCGCCCTGGGCTTGGGCTCAGGCCCGTTCTCCGCAAGGATCACCTGCAAGGAATAGCCTGAGGGTCTGCCCCCCAGCTGCAAATCATCTTGCTCAGGGGTTGTCTGGTTCTTGGAGTACTCTAAACTAGTTTATTTTAGGAGGAAGTTTCCTAGTCTGGTGAGTTGGAAAGTGTGAGAGGGGAGACTTTGTCTGTGGGTTGGAGCACTGGCAGATTTTATAGGATGATGTAAGTTGATTTAGAAATTCTGAATTTATCTGTGAGAGAGGAAAGAAAGTTTTGAGAAATTATACTAAAGTCTGAGAATTGGGATAAACTAACTTGTGGAGATAGATGAGGAGGTCACGAGTGGGAGGTTGATTTGTTTTTGTTTTTTAATTTTTTTATTTTTTTTTTAATGTTGGGGATTCATTTAGGGTAAAATAAGCCAGGTTACACTGATTGCAATGGTTACGCAAAGTCCCTCTTGCAATCATGTATTGCCCCCATAAAGTGTGACACACACCAAGGCCCCACCCCCTCCCTCCGTCACTCTTTCTGCTCCCCCCCATAACCTTAACTGTCATTAATTGTCCTCATATCAAAATTGAGTACATAGGATTCATGCTTCTCCATTCTTGTGATGCTTTACTAAGAATAATGTCTTCCACTTCCATCCAGGTTAATACAAAGGATGTAAAGTCTCCAATTTTTTTAATGGCTGAATAGTATTCCATAGTATACATATACCACAGCTTGTTAATCCATTCCTGGGTTGGTGGGCATTTAGGCTGTTTCCACATTTTGGCGATTGTAAATTGAGCTGCAATAAACAGTCTAATACAAGTGTCCTTATGATAAAAGGATTTTTTTCCTTCTGGGTAGATGCCCAGTAATGGGATTGCAGGATCAAATGGGAGGTCTAGCTTGAGTGCTTTGAGGTTTCTCCATACTTCCTTCCAGAAAGGTTGTACTAGTTTGCTGTCCCACCAGCACTGTAAAAGTGTTCCCTTCTCTCCACATCCATGCCAGCATCTGCAGTTTTGAGATTTTGTGATGTGGGCCATTCTCACTGGGGTTAGATGATATCTCAGGGGTGTTTTGATTTGCATTTCTCTAATATATAGAAACGATGAACTTTTTTTATGTGTTTGTTAGCCATTCGTCTGTCATCTTTAGAGAAAGTTCTATTCATGTCTCTTGCCCATTGATATATGGGACTGTTGGCTTTTATCATGTGGATTAATTTGAGTTCTCTATAGATCCTAGTTATCAAGCTTTTGTCTGATTGAAAATATGCAAATATCCTTTCCCATTGTGTAGGTTGTCTCTTTGCCTGGTTATTGTCTCCTTAGCTTTACAGAAGCTTTTCAGTTTAATGAAGTCCCATTTGTTTATTTTTGTTGTTGTTGCAATTGCCATGGCAGTCTTCTTCATTGATTCTTTCCCCAGGCCAATATCTTCCAGTGTTTTTCCTATGCTTTGTTTGAGGGTTTTTATTGTTTCATGCCTTAAATTTAAGTCCTTTACCAATCTTGAATCAATTTTTGTGAGTGGGGAAAGGTGTGGGTCCAGGTTCAGCCTTTACATGTAGACATCCAGTTCTCCCAACACCATTTATTGAATAGGGATTTTTTCCCCCAAGGTATGTTCTTGTACGGTTTATGGAAGATTAGGTGGTTGTAAGATGTTAGTTTCATTTCTTGGTTTTCAATTCAATTCCAAGTGTCGATGTCTCTGTTTTTGTGCCAGTACCATGCTGTCTTGAACACTATGGCTTTGTAGTACAGACTAAAATCTGGTATGCTGATGCCCCCAGCTTTATTTTTATTACTAAGAACTGCCTTAGCTGTATGGGTTTTTTTCGGGTTCCATACAAAACTCAGAATCATTTTCTCCAAATCTTGAAAGTACGATGTTGGTATTTTGATAGGAATGGCATTGAATAGGTAGATTGCTTTGGGAAGTATACACATTTTAACAATGTTGATTCTTCTCGTCCATGAGCATTATATGTTCTTCCATTTTTTAATACCCTCTGCTATTTCCTTTCTGAGGATTTCATAGTTTTCTTGATAGAGGTCCTCCTTCGTTAGGTATATTCCTAGGTATTTCATTTTCATTGAAACTATGGTGAAGAGAGTTCTGTCCTTAATTAGCTTCTCATCTTGACTGTTATTGGTGTATACAAAGGCTACTGACATATGGACATTGATTTTATATCCTGAAACATTACTGTATTTTTTGATGACTTCTAGGAGTCGTGTGGTTGAGTCTTTGGGGTTCTCTAAGTAGAAGATCATGTCGTCAGCAAAGAGGGAGAGTTTGATCTCCTCTGCTCCCATTTGGATTCCCTTTATTTCCTTGTCTTTCCTAATTGTATTGGCTAGAACTTCCAGCACTATGTTGAATAGTAAAGGTGACAGAGGACAACCTTGTCTGGGTCCAGTTCTAAGAGGAAAAGCTTTCAGTTTTACTCCATTCAGTAAAATATTGGCTGTGGGTTTGTCATAGATAGCTTCAATCAGTTTTAGAAATGTGCCACCTATGCCTATAGTCTTCAGTGTTCTAATTAGAAAAGGATGCTGGATTTTATCAATTGCTTTTTCTGTATCTATTGAGAGGATCATGTGATCTTTATTTTTGCCTCTGCTAATATGGTGGATAACGTTTATGGACTTGTGTATGTTAAACCAGATTGCATCCCTTGGATGAAGCCTACTTGATCATGATGAATGACTTTTTTGATGATAAGCTGTAATCTATTGGCTAGGATTTTGTTGAGGATTTTCGCATCTATATTCATGAGTGAGATTGGTCTGAAATTCTCCTTTTTGTTTGGGTCTTTTCCTGGTTTTGGTATCAGGGTGATGTTTGCTTCATAGAATGTGTTGGGGAAGATTCCTTCTTCCTCAATTTTTTGGAATAATTTCTGCAGTACAGGAATAAGCTCTTCCTTGAAGGTTTGATAGAATTCTCGAGTGAAGCCATCTGGACAAGGGCATTTTTTGGTTGGAAGATTTTTTATTGTTTCTTTAATCTCAGTGCTTGAAATTGGTCTGTTCAGGAGGTCTATTTCTTCCTGGCTGAGTCTAGGGAGAGGGTGTGATTCCAAATATTGATCCATTTCCTTCACATTGTCAAATTTCTAGGCATAGAGTTTCTGGTAGTATTCAGCGATGATCTCTTGTATCTCTGTGGGATCAGTTGTTATTTCCCCTTTATCATTTCTGATTGAGGTTACTAGAGATTTTACTTTTCTATTCCTCATTATTCTGGCCAATGGTTTATCTATTTTATTTATTTTTTCAAAAAACCAACTCCTTGTTTCATTAATTTTCTGAATGATTCTTTTGTTTTCAATTTCATTGATCTCTGATTTGATTGTGGATATTTCTTTTCTTCTACTGAGTTTAGGCTTAGATTGTTCTTCTTTTTCCAATTCCATAAGATCTCTTGTGAGATTGTTGATGTGCTCTCTTTCTGTTTTTCGAATGTAGGGATCTAAAGTGATGAATTTTCCTCTCAAAACTGCTTTTGCAGTATCCCACAGGTTTTGGTAGCTTGTGTCTTCATTGTTGTTGTGCTCAAGGAAGTTAATGATTTCCTGTTTTATTTCTTCCTGCACCCATCTCTTATTCAACAGAAGATTGTTTAATTTCCATGCCTTTGGGTGGGGTTGAGCATTTTTGATAGAGTTGAGTTCTACCTTTAGTGCTTTATGGTCTGAGAAGATACAAGATAAAATTTCAATTCTTTTGATTCTGTTGATATTTGTTTTCTGTCCCAGGATATGATCAATTTTGGAGAATGTTCCATGGGGTGATGAGAAGAATGTGTATTCTTTATCTTTGGGGTGGAGTGTTCTATATGCGTCTATCAAGCACAGTTGTTCTAGGGTCTCATCTAAATCTCTTATATCTTTGTTTAATTTCTATTTAGAGGATCTGTCTAGCTCTGTAAGAGGAGTGTTAAAGTCCCCTGTTATTATGGTATTATCAGATATCATATTGTTCAGACTGAGTAATGTCTGTTTCAAGAATGTGGGAGCATTTAAATTGGGTGCATAAATATTTAGATTTGAAATGTTTTCTTGTTGTATTTTTCCCTTGACCAATATAAAGTGACCATCTTTGTCTTTCTTGACTTTAGTTGCTTTAAATCCACATGTAACTGACAATAAGATTGCAACTCCTCTTTTCTTCTGAATTCCCTTTGCCTGAAAAATTGTCTTCCAACCCTTGACTCGGAGCTTTCATTTGTCTTTTGAAGCCAGGTGTGTTTCTTACAGACAGCAAATGGATGGCTTGTGTTTTTTAATCCAGTCAGCCAATCCATGTCTCTTCAGTGGGGATTCAAGCCATTAACATTTATTGAGATAATTGATAAGTGTGGTAGTATTCTATTCATCTTATTTTGTGACAGTCCATTGCTTAGTTTTGTCTTTTGCATCAGTGTGGAGGTTAGGTTCTGTCCTTTAATTTCTGAGTTCTTACTTTGCTGCTGATCCATTGTGGTGGTCAGTGTGCAGAACAGGTTGAAGTATTTTCTGTAGAGCTTGTCTTGTTGTGGCGAATTTCCTCAATGTTTGTATATCCATAAATGATTTGATTTCTCCATCAATTTTTAAGCTTAACTTAGCAATGTACAGAATACTGGGCTGGAAATTGTTATGTCTAAGAAGATTAAAGGTAGATGACCATTGTCTTCTTGCTTGGAAAGTTTCATTAGAGAAGTCTGTGGTCACTCTGATGGATTTGCCCCTGTAGGTCAACTGGTGCTTACTTCTGGCAGCTTGCAGAATCTTTTCTTTTGTCCTGACTTTGGACAGGTTCATCACAATGTGTCTTGGAGAAACTCGGTTAGAGTTGAGGTGACCTGGGCGTCCGATATCCCTCTGAAAGCAGTGTGTCAGAATCTTTGGTGATATTTGGGAAATTTTCTTGTATAATATTCTCTAGTATGGCTTCCATTCCTCTGGGGCATTCTTCTTCCCCTTCTGGAATTCCTATAACTCGTATGTTGGAATGCTTCATAAAGTCCCATAATTCCGACAGTGAACGTTTTGCTTTCTCTCTCTTCTTTTCTGCCTCTTTTACTATCTGAGTTATCTCAAAAACTTTGTCTTCTACCTCTGAAATTCTTTCTTCTGCATGGTCTAACCTGTTGCTGATACTTTCCATTGCATCTTTAAGTTCACTAATTGACTGTTTCAGTTCCTTCAGCTCTGCTATATCCTTTTTTTATTCTTCATATCATTCATCTCTTATTTGATTCTGTTTTTGGATTTCCTTTTGGTTATTTTCCACTTTATTAGCAGTTTCCTTCATTGTTTCCATCATTTTTTTCATTGTTTTCAACATGTGTATTCTAAATTCCCTTTGTGTGATTCCTAACTTTTCTTTATAGGTGGAATACTCTGCAGTAGCTACCTCATGGTCCCTTGTCGGGGTTGTTCTGGACTGGTTCTTCATGTTGCCTGGAGTTTTCTGCTGATTCTTCCTCATGAGTGATTTCTTTTATCTGTTTCCTTGCCCTAATTTTCCTTTTACTTCCTCTTGCTCTTTAAGTTCTCTTGCCTGTGGACTAAGGGTTACAGGACCAGATGGGTGAGAAGGTTGAAGAGCAAAAAAGGGATGAAAGAAAGGAGGACCAAGTGATAAGAAAAAAAAACAGAAAAATAGAGAAAGGAGAGGGGGTGGGTAAAAGGAATATTGACAAAAAGAAGAGAGGCACAGAAGGAGGGAGATAGAGCAATATAGGTGTACAGTAGGGTACTTTGACACAACCTTAAAAAAAAAAACCACCTTCTGGGGGTGCCTAGTTGGGTGGTTCCCTTGAGGTCAGCAGTTCTTTGCTAACCTGATCAGACACAGTACCCCACCTCCACCAAAGTAGAGAGGAAAGACAAAAATGCTATAAATCAAACCAAAACAAGCAAACAGAAAACTTTACGGGGTAAAATTGCGTGAAAAACCAAATAATAGCGGTAGGAACACTAGCAAAAATGAAGTTCTAGTTATTGAAAAAGGCAGGAATGGGACATTATAATTAAACTAGAAAATTGAGAAAGAAAGTGGATCTGTATGGAAAAGGTTGAAATTAAAAAATAAAACAACATCAACAACATCAACATAAAGAAAAAAAACAACCAAATGAAAAAAAAAAACCCAATACAATAAAATAAACACAACCAAAACAAAGCAGTATGTATATGTTATTGAATATTGTCTGGGCAACATGTGGTCTTCTGGGGTTTGAGATGTTAATCACAGTTCTGATACGACTGGAGGCTGCTGATATCTCAAACCCCAGCAGGTAGACACCCTAAATCTCTCTTCAGCCCACTTAAAAGGCACTTTGAACTTGTAAACTTGCTGAGCAGAAGCTCTCCCAGGAAAGTGCTTGTTGCTGGAATCACTGCTGAAGTGGCTATCCATTTGTGTTTTTGTTTTTTATTGTAGCAGTAATAGGAATAGAAATAAGTGGGAGATGGGAGGTGTTAGGAGATGAGCATTGGAGAGTAGCCGTACACGTTGTACGGTGGGCTCAGTTGTAATTCTTTGATAAGGTGAGTGGTTAGATTGATGTGAATGGCAATGGAAAATGCTTATAGTCTTAGGTGATTTAGAAGCTTTTAGTAGTTTGATAATAAAGCAAGAGTTAAGAGGTCTTTCTTGTATATTGGAGAGGCAAGGGAGAAGAGTGTCTAGTGTTTGAAGGTAATCATGAGTGGGTGACAAGTCAGAGGGAGTAGGTAAGAAGGATGTAGGATTTAGTGTGGGACATTTGTTAAAAGATAATGATGGGTCAGATAAGAGAGGTTTGAAAGTTAAGAATGCGGTATGATGGTAGGGTTTGAAGATTTTTGTATGTTAAAAGATCAGATAGAGAATGAGGGGATAAGACAGTTGTAGGGGAACCAAAAGTGAGTTTCTTTGATTCTCATATTAGAGTAACTGTGGCTGCCAATGTTTTGAGATAAGGGGTTCAAACTTGAACAGTGTGATCTGTTTTGAGAGATAAATAACTGGAGTAAAGGTGAGGCCTAGCTGATGTTTAAGCATGCTTAGAGTAAATCCACGTTTTTTTTTGTAATATATAGGAGGAAGTGGTGAGAAAGATTAGGAAAGTGGAGGGCTGGAGCTTTTAATAAAGCATGCTGTAGAGATTTAAAAGAAGTGGAAATGGAGGTTAGGAGAGGCTTATGAGGGTATTTCAAGTAGTATTATTATAAAGAAGCAGTTAGGAGAGAAAAGTTGGGAATTTATGCTCTGGGGTATCTAGGTAACTCTAAAAAGGAGATGGGTTTTTGTTTTGTGGTGGGTAGAGGAAAGTTGTAAAGAGGATATTTTGTTTATGGTAATAGTTTTGAAGTTTTGGGACAAAAGGACATTAAGGTACGTGACTTTCTGTTGGAATAATTGAACTTTTGAGGGAGAGATCTGATATCTTCTATTTGTAAGGAAATTAAAGAGGGAATAGGTGTTTTGCTTAGAGTCATGTAAGGTAGGATTATAGAGTAGGAGGTTGTCGACATACTGAACTAAGGTTGAAGAAGAGGGATTATAGGATTGGAGGTCTCGTGATAATGTCTTGTCAAACAAGTGTGGGTTTTCATGAAATCCCTGGGGGAGTATAGTTTAAGTAAGTTGGGAAGAAGTCTGAGAAGTAGGGTCAGTCCATGTGAAGGCAAATAGGTTTTGGCAATTAGGGTGTAAGGGAATGGAGAAAAAGTCATCTTTGAGGTTTAGCACAGAGAAATAAGTGGTTTGAGGTGGGATGGTTGGTAGGAGGGTGTATGAATTAGGGACTACCGGGTGTATAGGAATGACCGCAGAGTTGATGAGTCTTAAATCTTGTATTAAGCGATAGCTGCCATTAGGTTTTTTAATTGCTAGTATGGGAGTATTATATGGTGAGTGGGCAGGTCATAAAAGCCCTTTTTCTAGGAGATCTTGTATAATAGGTTGGAGTTCCAGGAGACTATACTGGGGAAGTGGTTATTGACTTTGAGAAGAAAAAATAGAGAGGTCTTTTAGTTTAAGAAGAATTGGAGAGCAGGAAGCAATTAAGGAGGTTTTAGCATCCCAAATTTTAGGATTTACTTGTTCTGGTAGAATGGGTCAGGGCAATGAGTCTTTGATAGCTTGGGAAAGGATGAGGCAGGGTGAGGCAGAAGGAGATGGGCCAGGATTTATCAATTTAAGATCAAAAGTGAAGGCGGTACTTAATTTGGAAAGTATGTTAGATCCCAGAAGGGGAACTGGACAGGAAGGTAACTTCAAAAAGGAATGTATAAATGAGAAATTGTCAATCATGTAGTGTAAAAAAGGGATTTGATGTAGATGGTGGGAAAAAACCCTTTACCCTAACAATAGAGGTGGGCAACAGGGAGGTAGGACCACTGAACCCTTTAAGAACTGAGAAGCTAGTTCTGTGTCTAATAGAAAGGCAATCATCCTACCTGCCACCATCAGGGTTACACTTGGCTCTGTAGAGGTAATCTTTTTTGGGTGAAAGAAGTCAGGGTCTCGTTAGTCTTCAGAAGAGGCAAGTCTTAACACAAGTCTGCTGTAGGTGCCACAGGTTGGCTAGCCCCATGTCCTCTTTGGGCCAGGGGGCAGTCAGCATTCCAATGACCCTTTCTTTTGCAGAGGGTATGGCCCTGGCGGAGGCCTAGGATTGGGGCAACGTTGTACCCAGTGGTCTTATCCACTGTACTTGTAGCATGGTTCAAGTGGTTGAGTCATGAAGTGGCCTTTGGCTCCTGATGATTTAGGCAGGTTAGGAATGATGGCCTTAGAGACACTGTAATGTTTTGAGCTAGCATTTGATAATTTGGGGTTTGAGATTTTTTTATTTTCCCTTTGGAAAATATCATCTTATCCCATGTAAACGTTAAAGGCTGTGTTTAAATTACAGCTTGGGGTGTCAGGTGCCCGTGCACCAAGCGCTTTGGCTTAAATTTGATGTCAGGGTAACTTTGGTTAAAGAAATAAGTTGTGAGAACATTTTCCCCATCTATTGTTTTAGGATCTAAGTTAGTATATTTAATAAAAGCCTTGGTAAGGCATTGAAGGAAAGCTGAAGGATTTTTAGATTTCCCTTAATTTATCATAATTGATAGCTTTTTGGTGGAAGTTTTAAGTTTGTAAAGGATGTAGGTAATAAAAATGTTTCCACTTTTTTTCTTAGTATTATTATAATTCCAATTTGGCTGGGAGTTAGGGACTGCAGTGTTATCTGTAGGATGTTTATTGTTTGATATATGAAATTAATTTGCTGCCTCTTTTGCCCTCTCCCACACTTGTTTGCACTTGTCAGAGGTTAGGATATTGGCTAAAATAATAAAAACATTATTCTAGGTAAGTTGATAGGACATAGTAATATATTGTTATACAGTGGCACCATAGGAGCTGGAGGGAGAAAGGGGTAAAGAGGTCTGGAAGAGTTTATTGGAGCAGGTGGATGTCAACTGAGAGATTATATGGAAGAACTGAGTGCTAGTTGGGGGGAGGAGGAGTTAGGAGACG
This sequence comes from Nycticebus coucang, assembly GCF_027406575.1. Classification (NCBI taxonomy): domain Eukaryota; kingdom Metazoa; phylum Chordata; class Mammalia; order Primates; family Lorisidae; genus Nycticebus; species Nycticebus coucang. Next base: position 37,787,951 of record NC_069792.1, read on the forward strand.
AGCACAGATTGGTGGATGTGGAAGTAAGAGGGATAGAGGGTGGAGGCAATTGCGTGGTTGAGGGAGGAATCGAATTTGGCGGGGTGGAATAAGAATTACTCTGGTTTCAGAACCAGTGGCCACTAGTCTGCATGGTGAAGGTTTATTTGCCAGGTGAATAGGTTTGTTGTAGGGAGACAGAGCCTTTTGCTACGAGAATTTTGGAATCATCTGAACATAAATTAGGCTTGGTTTTAAGATATGAGAAGTCCTGAACGTAGGGAACCTCTCTCCATTTGCCAAGGCGCTTACAATAGTTTTATAAGTGTCGAATTAAAGGAAATTAAATAAAGTGGTTAAACCTGGGTAGAGAGTGTCTTAATTCTACCAGGTGGTGTAATAAGCACCCCAAGGGGGAGTTAGGTGGGATAGAATGGCTTGCATCCATGGTGATTCATTGCAGGAATAAAGCGTGAGCACGAGCGTAAAGCATGAATCACACAAGGACCAGGACAAAGGGCAAACGTCTCTGTTACTTTGTTGCTGGCTCTGAAGATGAGAACACAGTCTAGGACAGGTCGTCACCCACCTAGATCAGTGTTTGACCCTTGGGGTCAAGGGGGGCTTGAGACCTGGTGCCAGGAATTTTCATGCTAAGGCGTGGAAGCTCTGGGCTAAGCCACGCAAGGTCAATGGGAATAGGGAACTCAAGTCTTGAGAAATGGGTGAATCACCAGGAATGTAAGCAAGCCAGCCCACAATTAGGGAAAACTCACTCCCATAGGGGTACTCACCAAGTCTGGATAAGGCCGGTGTTGGGTGCTGGTTAGTGCTCCTTGGCAGATGGACACAAGCTGATGTGGTGGTGAGTGCCGGGAGTGCAAGAAGAGGATAGGGAGCCCCCAGGAGCTAAAACCCTGTGAAAGGGGTAGAAGCTACCCTTGGGAGAGTTCCCTAATTACCTCCACTTCTGATGCCAGATGAAAGGGGGGACACTCAACCGGCAGAGATCTCACGGATCACCAAGGCTTGTATGAAAGGTTTTTATTGGTGAGGGAGGGATGCTTCAGAGCAGCACCAAGGAGGAGAGAAAAGAAGAGGGAGAGAGAGAGAAGAAAGAGGGTGGATGAGAGGAGGAGAGAGAGAGGAGGGGAGAGGAAGGAGGAGAGAGGGAAAGAGAGAAGGGGATAGAGAGAGAGCATGTGTGAGAGAGAGAGCTATATAGGTTCAGTTAGGGGAAGTCTTAGAATGGTGATGTGATGGTAGAATAGCCAATAAGGAGTTACTGCTCTGGCTGGAAGAGCCATTAGGGGCAGGCCATAAGTTTGAAATTTTCAGTGGGTAGCTGAAACTTTAAGAGTGAGACAGCTAATCTTGGTCTGTAGAAAGCAGGAGGGATCTTTTTCTGGGAGAGGAGCTTTCTCTGGGGCAATTACCTAACACAACCTTTCTTTCATTAGTTAAACCAATCAAAATACACAGAAAAACAAATATGAATCTGTTTAATTATTACACTTTTATCTGTTATAATTACATATCTACTCAAACTAACATTTCCAATTATACTTTTTGCAACTCAGTCAAGGATTTTTAGATGGTTATTGATAATTCAACATTAACTACTTCCCTTAAATATACAAAATTAGCATTTTAAAATATTTTCAGAAAAATATGCATAAAATTATTTGATACTCTTAGAAGTTCATAATCCAATTTTAATGTTACATATATCCTAATAAATGTTCTGCTTCCTATGTGATCCTGTTTATTTAGCCATAGCTGCTTACAAAAAAAAAAAAAGGAATTTTCTTAAATATATTTCAAAACAATTTCTCTAAGTATATTATCATCTTTGTGATGTCTTTATTTGAGAAAAAGAGAAATGGTAATAAAATATACATTAGAAAAAGGTAATGTCATCATCAAACTTTAAAAAAAAATTAATAACGAGACTAATTATTCACTGCATGGGTTCTCTCATCTTCTTCAGTGAGTCAAATGTAAGAGAGCTAAATGGAAGAATAATCCTCAGAGGTCAGGCATGGTAGCTCTCACTGTAATCCTAGCACTCTGGGAGGCTTAATTGGGTGCTTAGGAGTTCAAGAACAGCCTGAACAAGTGAGACTCCCATCTCTACTGGAAAAAAATACATATATAGGTGTTGTGGTGGTCACCTATAGTCCTAGTTACTTGGGAGGCTGAGGCAAGGGGATTGCCTGAGCCTAGGAGTTTGAGGTTGCTGTGAGCTAGGATACCATGGCACTCTTCCCAGGACACAGAGTGAGACTCTGCCCCCACCCCCAAAAAAGGTCCTCAGAAAAACTTTGTGATACCTCTGTGTCCAGTTTTCTATTTCTCACTTAACTTTTCTCCAAGCCAGTTGATTTTGTTTCTGATAATGTTTCCACCAGAATGGTTCTATAAGTAAAAGTATTACATGGCATTGAATGCAATTGACTTGCATCCAGTTAAAACAATCAAACATTGGAAGCTTCATTAAGTTCCTTCAATAATTAAAATTCTCAGATATGGAAAAATCTAATATGAAAATTAAAAAGAGAAATCATATAATTAGGTAAAGTTTAAAAATGTCAACTCAATAGTTATATTCTGGAATTTATGGAATTTATGAATGTAGCATACATTTATTAAGTACAATGTATGTACATTTTTATGGATCATGATAGAAGAGGAAAAAAGATATGTGACAAAGAATAATAAGTACAGTTCTTTTCTTCAACATAGTGGTAATTTTGTTGGGAAAGAAAAATCAAAAAGGTTAAGTCTTTAGGATATACTAGGTACTATGCTGGACACATTAAATGCATCATCTCATGTAATTCTGTAACCTCCTGAAAGAGAGCATTGTTATCTCCATTTTACAAACAAGAATACAGACAGTTAAAAAGATCAAATAACTTGCCCAACTCACAAAGCTAGTAATCAACTGAGTTGTGATTCAAGCCCAGATCTATGTGAATTTAAAGCAAATCCTTTATTCATTAAGGAACACATTTTAGAAAAATATATCCAATCCTAAATGGTCCTTATGTCCTCATGAAAATTGAATATCTAGGAAACTTAAAATAGACAGTCAGATTTCACAGCTTATTGTTTTCTTTTTGCCAAAATGAGATTGGTTAGTTCAAATAATTGCATTTGTTATTCTGATTACTTGGAAAAAATAAAGTTCTGGGTATGAAAATTTTATAAACAAAGTTATTTATATGACATATAAATCATATTGTGTTAGATAAAAAGATAAATTACTTTAAGGACATGTTTATAATATTTTAAACTTGTACTCAGGCCCACATGCCCAAATATTTATGTATTGAAAATATTAATATATTACAAATTGTGGAAATGCAGAATAGGCACAATATCTAGCTTCCACAAAAGAAGCAGTTTTCAATGCCAGTTTAGATGTTTGGCAATTTCTGTAATTTCACAGAGAAAATATAAACTGTTCTTTTGAAATCTAATGTGTCATCGTGTCCTTCATTGTGATGCTAATAGCATGGCTGCTGATGGCGCTTGACATGAAGCATCTGGTACATTTCTATCAAGGCTTCTGAATTTTCCCTTATGATACACGAATTAGATCTCAGACGCTGCCATGAGGGCATACTTATTGAATGAATCAAGGAATGGTCATTTGCATGACTTGTGTTTATGTACACTTAGTATTAGAATTTCTCATCATAGGATGGCTTTCTAAACATCCTCACATATTCTTAGGTGGTTATAGGGTGGGAACTTTGAACATTAAAGTGACAAACCAGCAATTTTTGGCAATAGGGCATCATAGGTAGATAGAGTGACTATACAATTTATTTTCTCAATTGAGGACAAATTTTGAGCAAAAGTACTAAAAATCTATTTGGATGAGATCATAAAAGTTCTGAGCTAAAATTTTCCAAATTCCGCAGTAGTGCCAAATAACATGGAATCTCTAAAGGAACTCACACACCCTGATCCACCTTTATTCTTTCTGCTCCTGATCTATTTTCATGTTGATTTGCCTGTGCTGAGTTGAACTGATTATCAGAGCACATGGAAGTGGAAAGAAAAGAACATTTGAGAATGTTATTTCTCAGAGAAAAAACAAAATTTACAAATTTGAGAATATTATCGAACAATGAGTTTCTTTAAGAAAGAATTCAACTGATTTTATCTTTTACAGTTCTATAATTCTTTTCAAATTAGCAAGCAATTAGAAAAAATTTGGATATGTGATAGTTATTTAATGTAAAATATATGCTGAGCACGTACTATGGACTTAGTACTGTTTAATACTCTATGATAGGTGGAAGATTAAAGATGGCGGCCGAGTAACAGCTTCCCTGCAACTGGGCATGGTGAGTTTGGGGAGATAAGACTCCAGACCTCTCTGGTTGGTGGGATCTGCCTATAATCATACCTTTGAGGATACAGGGAGTCAGCAAGGACTTCTGGACCCCAAGAGGAGGACAAAAACAGTGGGAAACTGGCAAGTGGTTGCATGTGTTTGATCTACCTAATCACGCCGGCAACCGTAAGTACAAGCAGCAGTGAGACTGCAAACCGGAAAGGCCTTACCTGTGAACTGTTTCAGTGTTTCTGGACTTGGCACTCAGTTGAACTGCCTTAGGGAGAGCTTGAGGAGGAGTGCAGAGAACTTTGGGCATTGTCTGGGGCCCCAGACAGAGCCACTGAGCTGGGCTGCAGGGAATCATTTTGTGAGAGAACTGCCCCAGCAAGCTCCGCCCTCAGGGTCCCAGAGCAAGGATTGGGCGGGACCTAGTGACCTAGTGACTGAGCAGCCTAAAGGCGGGGACAGAGCTGCTTACAGCCTTAATCATTATGGGCAGTGTGAGACAGTTTTGGCACACTGGAGGCTCGGGCTGTTGCCCTGGGTAGAGTGTCATGGTGTCACAGCCCATAGCAACCTCAAACTCCGGGGCTTGGTGCTGCCCAGACCTCCATAAGATCTGTGCCGTGACCCCACACCAACCGGGCCTCCACATTCCCTGAACAGGAACTACAGGAGCCGTGCAACCCTGCATCCTCCCTCCTGTGTCCTCCTAGCCTCCACACTAGCCCGCTTGTCTGGCAGGGATACTGGTAGCCACATGCCCTCTGGAGCCCTTCCTGCCTCTGTGCAGAGTCCTTCTCCTGGCCAGAGACTGCTAGAGCCTTGGGCTCTCTGTGCCAAAGTCACAGGGTGCCAGGCACTCCCAGAACTGTGCGCACAAACTCCCACCCTGTTGCTGGATCCGGGTGGGTCACATGCTGTAGCTGCTTCCACAATCAGAAATCCCTAGCTGGAGCAGCCCCAGAGAAACTGCACAGGGTCACTCCCTACAAAGATCAAGCAAAATAGAGTGATCCTGCTGGGGTCTAATCTTGGAGAGACACCTCCCCAACTCTGAGGATGGCCAGAGGCAATGGTGAAAAACAATCATGAGGTGAAATCAACGTAAAAACTCTGGCAATATGAAATCAGAGTAGATCAACTCCCCCAAGGATGAATGGGACAGACACAGCACAAGATCCCATGCAAAAACAAATAGCTGAGATGTCAGAAATCGAATTCAGAATCTGGATAGCAAATAAGATTGAATTAGAACTCCAAGCAGTAACCCAAAAGATATCTCAGGAATTCAAAAAATTCAAAGCCCAAATGACCAAAGATTTTGACACATTGAGACAAGAAGTTGCATCCCTCAAATATCTGCAAAACACAGTAGAATCCCTCAATAACAGAATGGAACAAGCAGAAGAAAGGATTTCAGACATTGAAGACAAAGTTTTCGAAGGCTCCCAAACTCTCAAAGAGGAAAAGAAATGGAAACCAAAAACAGATCACTCTCTCAGAGAGCTCTGGGATAATTCAAAGAAAACTAATATTCGTCTTATAGGGATCCCCGAAAGCGATGAAGTGGCTTCACAAGGCACAGAGTCTCTTCTCCATGAGATTATGAAGGAGAACCTTCCAGACATGCCAAGAGATTCTGAAATACAGATAGCAGACAGTTTCAGAACTCCAGGCATGACTCAACCCGATTAAGACATCCCCCAGACACATCATAATCAATTTCACTAACATTAATATACAGGAGAAAATTCTGAAAGCTGCCAGACGAAAGAAAACCATTACCTACAAGGGGAAGAATATTAGAATAACTGCAGATCTCTATGCTGAAAACTTTCAAGCTAGAAGAGGTTGGTCATCGACATTTAATCTCCTGAAACAAAATAACTTTCAACCCAGGATCCTATACCCAGCTAAACTGAGCTTCATTTATGACAGAGAAATTAAATACTTCAATAACATTCACATGTTGAAGAAATTTGCCACAACTAAACCAGCTCTCCAGGATATTCTCAGACCTATCCTCCATAAAGACCAGCGTAATGCTCCACCACAAAAGTAAACCCACGCAGAAAATTTTGATCAAATTCCAACTTCCACAATCACAAAAGGATTAAAAATGTCCACTGGACTCTCAAAAGGCTTATCAATATTCTCAATAAATGTGAATGCATTAAACTGTCCTCTAAAGAGGCATTGGATGGCTGACTGGATACAAAAACTCAAGCCACATATCTGCTGCATACAAGAATCGCATCTTACACTAAAAGACAAATATAGACTCAAGGTACAGGGATGGTCATCTATACTCCAGGCAAATAGAAAGCAGAAAAAAGCAGGTGTTGCAATCCTGTTCGCAGACGCAATAGGCTTTAAACCAACCACAATAATTAAGGGTAAGGATGGACACTTCATATTTGTTAAAGGTAGTACCCAATATGATGAGATCTCTATTATTAATATTTATGCACCCAACCACAACACACCTCAATTTATAAGAGAAACTCTAACAGACATGAGCAACTTGATTTCCTCCACTTCCCTAGTAGTTGGAGATTTTAACACCCCTTTAGCAGTGCTGGATAGATCCTCCAAAAAGAAACTAACCAAAGAAATGTTAGATTTAAACTCAAGCAATCAACATCTGGATTTAACAGATATCTACAGAACATTTCATCCCAACAAAACTGAATACACATTATTCTCATCAGCCAATGGAACATACTCCAAAATCGACCACATCCTAGGCCACAAATCTAACCTCAGCAAATTTAAAAACATAGAAATTATTCCTTGCATCTTCTCAGACCATCTTGGAATAAAAGTTGAACTCAATATCAACAGGGACCTGCATACCCATACAAAAACATGGAAGCTAAACAACCTCATGCTGAAGGATAGATGGGTTTATAAATGAGATTAAGAAGAAAATCACCAAATTTTTGGAAAAAAATGACAATCAAGACACGAATTATCAGAACCTCAGAGATACTGCAAAGGCAGTCCTAAGAGGGAAATTTATAGCACTGCAAGCTTTCCTCAAGAAAACGGAAAGAGAGGAAGTTAATAACTTAATGGGACATCTCAAGCCACTGGAAAAGGAACAAAACTCCAACCCCAAACCCAGCAGAAAAAAAGAAATAACCAAAATCAGAGCAGAATTAAATGAAATTGAAAACAAAAGAATTATACAACAGATAAATAAATTCAAAAGTTGCTTTTTGAAAAGATCAATAAAATAGATAAACCTTTGGCCAACCTAACCAGGAAGAAAAGAGTAAAATCTCTAATTTCATCAATCAGAAATGGTAAAGATGAAATAACAACAGACCCTTCAGAAATTCAAAAAATCCTTAATGAATAATACAAGAAACTCTACTCAGAAATATGAAAATCTGAAAGAAATCAACCAATACCTGGAAGTATGACACCTACCAAGACTTAGCCAGAACGAAGTGGAAATGTTGAACAGGCCTATATCAAGTTCTGAAATAGCATCAACTATACAAAATCTCCCTAAAAAGAAAAGCCTAGGAACAGATGGCTTTACGTCAGAATTCTACCAAACCTTTAAAGAAGAACTATTACCTATACTACTAAACTTCTTCCAAAATATAGAAAAAGAAGGAATATTACCCAACAAATTCTACAAAGCAAGCATCACTTTGATTCCCAAACCAGGGAAATACCCAACAAGAAAAGAAAATCATAGACCAATATCACTAATGAATATTGATGCTAAAATACTCAATAAGATCCTAACAAACAGAATCCAACAACACATCAAACAAATTATACACCATGACCAAGTCGGTTTTATCCCAGGGTCTCAAGCCTCGTTCAATATATGTAAATCTATAAATGTAATTCAACACACAAACAAACTAAAAAATAAGGACCATATGATTCTTTTAATTGATGCAGAAAAAGCTTTGGATAATATCCAGCATCGCTTCATGATCAGAGCACTTAAGAAAATTGGTATAGAAGGGACATTTCTTAAACTAATAGAGGCCATCTACAGCAAAACCACAGCCAATATCGTATTGAATGGAGTTAAATTGAAAGCATTTCAACTTAGATCAAGAACCAGGCAAGGTTGCCCATTGTCTCCATTGCTCTTTAACATTGTAATGGAAGTTTTAGCCATTGCAATTAGGGAAGAAAAGGAGATCAAGGGTATCCACATAGGGTCAGAAGAGATCAAACTTTCACTCTTCGTAGATGATATGATCGTATATCTGGAAAACACTAAGGATTCTACTACAAAACTTTTAGAAGTGATCAAGGAATACAGCAATGTCTCAGGCTACAAAATCAACACCCATAAATCTGTAGCCTTTATATATACCAACAATAACCAAGCTGAAAAAACAGTCAAGATCTCTATTCCTTTCACAGTAGTGCCAAAGAAGATGAAATGTTTGGAAGTATACCTAACAAAGGATGTGAAAGATCTCTACAAAGAGAAGTATGAAACTTTAAGAAAAGAAATAGCTGAAGATGTTAACAAATGGAAAAACATACCATGCTCATGGGTGGGAAAAATCAACATTGTTAAAATGTCCATACTACACAAAGCAATATATAATTTTAATGCAATTTCTATTATAGCTCCATTGTCATATTTTAAAGATTTTGAAAAAATAATACTTTGTTTTATATGGAATCAGAAAAAAATCTTGAATAGCCAAAACATTACTCAGCAATGAAAACAAAGCTGGAGGAATCACGCTACCAGACCTGAGATGGTACTATAAATCGATAGTGATCAAAACAGCATGGTACCGGCACAAAAGCAGAGAAGTAGATGTCTGGGACAGAATAGAGAACCAAGAGATGAATCTAGCTACTTACCATTATTTCATCTTTGACAAGGCAATTAAAAATATTCAGTGGGGAAATGATTTTCTATTTAACAAATTGTGCTGGGTAAATTGGCTGGCAACCTATAGAAAATTGAAACTGGACCCACACCTTTTACCTTTAACTAAGATAACCTTTATCACTGGATAAAGGATTTAAACTTAAGACATGAAACTATAAAAATACTTGAAGAAAGTGCAGGGAAAACTCTTGAAGTAATCGGCCTGGGTGAATATTTTATGAGGACGACTCCCCAGGCAATTGAAGCAGTATCAAAAATACACTAATGGGACCTGATCAAACTAAAAAGCTTCTGCACAGCCAAGAACATAGTAAGTAAAGCAAGCAGACAGCCCTCAGAATGGGAGAAAATATTTGCAGGTTATACATCCGATAAAGGTCTAATAACCAGAATCCACAGAGAACTCAAACATATTAGCAAGAAAAGAGCACCATCTCAGGGTGGGCAAGGTACTTGAATAGAAACTTCTCTAAAGACAACAGACGCACAATCTACAAACACATGAAATAAAGCTCATCATCCTTAATCATCAGAGAAATGCAAATCAAAACTTCTTTGAGATATCACCTAACCCCAGTAACAGTAGCCCACATAACAAAATCCCAAAACCAGAGATGTTGGCGTGGATTTGGAGAAAAGGGCACACTTCTACACTGCTGGTGAGAGTGCACACTAATACGTTCCTTCTGGAAGGATGTTTGGAGAATACTTAGAGACCTAAAATTAGACCTGCCATTCAATCCTATAATTCCTTTACTAGGTTTATACCCAGAAGACCAAAAGTCACAATATAACAAAGAAATCTGTACCAGAATGTTTATTGCAGCCCAATTCATGATTGCTAAGTCATGGAAGAAGCCCAAGTGCCCATCAACCCACGAATGGACTAGCAAATTGTGGTACATGTATACCATGGAATATTATGCAGCCTTAAAGAAAGATGGAGACTTTACCTCTTTCATGTTAACATGGATGGAGCTGGAACATATTCTTCTTAGCAATGTATCTCAGGAATGGAAGAAAAAGTATCCAATGTACTCCGCTCTACTATGAAGCTAAATTATAGCTTTCACATGAAGGCTATATCCCAACTATAGCACAAGACTATGGGGAAAGGGCCAAGGAAGGGGAAGGGAGGGGGGAGGTTTTGGTGGAGGGAAGGTAATGGAGTGGGTCCATATCTACGGTGCATCTTAGAATGGGTACAGGTGAAACTTACTAAATGCAGAATACAAATGCCTACATACAATAACTAAGAAAATGCCACAAAGGCTACATTGAACAGTTTGATGAGAATATATTTCAGATTGTATATGAAACCCGCACATTGGTTCCCTTGATTGCACTAATGTACACAGCTATGATTTAACAATAAAAATAAATTAATTAAAAAATATACTCTTTGATAGCAGAATAAAGTAGATATAATTTCTGCCTTCACAGACAAGGGCAAAAGAATGTGATTAGTTCTGTAATAAAAAGAGAATTTAATGCATTTTAAATTAAGAATAAGTAATTTTATGATCACTCTATAAAGCTGATTAATTCACTAAATGAGAAACAGATTTTTCAGGTTGCATATTAAAATGAAAGATTAAAAAGAATTAACATTGCAAATAAATGATATAAACTCTTCATAAACATTTCTTGGCTTATCACTAATTTATTTAACTAAAACATTGAATTGACAACAATAAAAAGAAATGCACGTACTATTCAGAATGTAGTCTCAGTAATTGAAACAGATGCAATTACTTCTAATTCAATAAGAATATAATATTTAATACATTTTATCAAATGTAGGGATCATTTGGCAATGCCACAGAAAACATAAGTCAGTGGATAATATGCAAAGTACAGCTAATAGCAATGAAACTGTCTAAGACCAATAACATTATTTTATTTGATGCATCCAATACCTAAGATTTCAGCAAGGAAATAAAATTAAGTCAACTAAAAAAAGCACAGTTTTTTTTTTTTTCTATACTACACCATATATTTGTTTAAGAGAGATCATTTTTATGAGCCATAATTTTCCTTTGGACATAAATACTTCTGAGAGTGGGATGGGATAGGGCAGAAATTGGTAATATTATTTCATAGTAGAATTCAGTATAGAACCACACTCAAGAAATTTTTATATAAATTGGAGTACCACAAAATAAAGATACCCTCCCCTTATGCAAAATAAACTCATGTTTTATTTTTAAAATGCAAAGGAAACATTTCCTGTGATCTTTTAAAATATGTAATATAATGTTACTTTAATTTAATTTACTGTTAATAGACTTGGTAGATAAAATCTGTAGGATTCTTGAGTCCTGTGACCTTTACCTAATTCCAAAGTAGAACTCACCTATTACATATAAATGTATAGGGACTTTTCTGAAGGGTTTCTCTAGCTGACACATCCCTAGGGCTTTAGAAAATGCTATTAGCTTGTTATATTTATAAATCATGAAATATTTCTGGTTGATAAAAAGTGTGAAGTTCTGAATAATAAGTATGATATAGCAATAGAAATTATAAAGATCAATGATAATACCTGGTTTGCTAGTCAAATATGTGGTTATTGGTTACCTAAAATAAGACTATAACAACTAAAATTATCGAAGATGATAGAGGATAACTTTATGCTTTTTCCAAGTGGTTTCTCTCCCATTGGTCTGTACTAATCATGCTATAGGTCAACTCAAGTCTCCCTTATCACATGTCTTCCAATATATTCTGACCCACTATACTTCTTTTATCCTCACTCTTAGAATATTACTTATGCTTTGGTATTTTGGGGGGTGGGGTGGGTGGGTGGTGGACATTTTATACTTTCATATGCTTGTTGAATATCTGTTGCACACTATACTCACAAATTGAGTAAGATCAACCCAAACTCCTGTCTTCATGGTGTTTCTCTAATAGTGAGGGAGATAAACAATAAATAATATAAATAAGTAAGCAATAGTATACATTTTAAATGGTGATGATCGTTATGGAGAATACCAAAGCCTAAAAGAGAATTAGAAAGTATTGGGAGGTGAAACATCATTTTTAGTGGGATGGTTAGAGAAAAAATTAAAGAGAATGTATCAAATGAATGAAAACCTCAAGGAAGTAGGGAGCAAACTTTATGTAGTATATAGATCAAAAGGTATCCCAATTAGCTAGGCATTGTGGCAGGAGGATTGCTTGAGCATATGAGTTTGAGGTTGCAGTGAACTATGATGATGCCACTGCACTCCAGTCTGTCTCAAAAATAAATAAATAAATGAAAGTAAAAAGGGGTTCCAAGAGAAGCAACATCAGGTGCACAGGCTTTGTAACAGGAATGTACCTATCCTGTTCCAGGAATAGCAAAAAAGTTTTGAGTTTATGTGGCCTAATCAGAGAAAGCAAAGAGTGGGGGGAAATGAAGTCAGATAGCAAACAAAATGCAGGCCAGGTAAGGACTTGCACATCAAGGTGAGGAGGTATTTGTTTTAATCTAATTTAATTGAATAGGATAATTATAGTTGCTGTATTAAAATAAATAAAGCAAAATCTAGAATTTTGGATGAATTTTATTAAACTTATTGTGTATTGAACACTTATAAATTATCTCAATAATACTCTCACTTAGTATTCAATATTTTTTATATTCATTTGCTAATACAACCATTTAAATTTTGACATACATAAAAATATCAATTCATGTTTCAGATTTGGAAACTAAGATTCAGTTTGAGTAAACTGTTCAACATCAGATACCAAATAAGAGACAGAGCTAGAATTTTAGACCAAATATCCCAAATTCTCTTATACTTATTCAGCAGCTGTCCTCACAACTCCACTTACCACTGATACATGTCATGACCTCAAAAATCACTCTTAAGGTCAGCCTCACTTGGAGACTCTTTCAAGTATATTACTGCCAGGGTATAATTATGTTTCTGATTAGTTTTTTAAATTTTTGAACATTTTTACTATGTCTGTTTTCTTGATTGTATCATTTATAAAGTCAATGTTTTGCTATTGCAGATTTTGAATTTCCTAAGAGGAAGCTAAGTTTTTATCAGAAAGTCTTAACATGCCACCCTGTTTTCCCGAAAATAAGACCTGCTTACAGGAAAGATAAGACGTCCCCTGAAAATAAGACCTAGCGCATCTTTGGGAGCACACCTTAAAGTAAGACACTGTCTTATTTTTGGGGAAACAGGGTAACTATAAGAAGACTGCAGATGGAGAGGTATTCTAGAGCAATTAGCTGAGACAAAAAATAAAAAATAAAAAATGAAAACCATTAATGGAAACCTTGGGTCATTCAGGTGTATTTTGCCCCAAGAAAATGGTAATAGATCTCTGGGTAAATAACTTAGAGAAAGATGACATATGCAAAAGGTTTTGAGTCTTCTGTGTAGTTCATGCCAATTTTGTTTTTTCAAATTAAGCTCTAATAATAGGTTTCAGTCTCTGTGGGCCTTGAACCCCTAACACTTATTAATTCTTCTCAAATCTTTAAAGCATGAACTTCTGTGAAAGCACCTAGCTAACAGTGCCTAGCATTTAGGAGCAGCTGCTTATTTAGTCATTATTACTTATTTAATAAATTAGTAAATGACAGACCCTATATCTCCACATTTACGTGTTAATATTGCCCATAAAACAGATTAAATAAAAGTTTTTTTATAATTAGTGAAGAAAAAGGGTGAAGATGAGACTGGAAGCCTGAAAAAGAGAGTTTCAGAATGACATAGCAATAAACCCAAACCACACTCCACCAATAGTGGGTGTTAGTTATTAAATGCTTACTACATGTTGAGCATTGCAGAAAGTGGGAAACCTCTTTATCACCTCACCCTACAAGGTGGGCATAGCATAGAGCAAAGTATGTTCAAAATTGTTAAAAAAGTTGTTAAAAATTGGGGTTCAGAGTCAAATTTCTAGTGTTGCTGCTAATTACCTAAGTGAGGTTGGATAAATTGCTCAAATCTGTTTTGTTTTTATACAAAAGAACAATAATAATAATACCTACCTTCTACATTAAATGTATTACTAATTGCAAAAAGCTTAAAATTGTGCCCACGTAATTGCTTTATTCATATTAGCCATTTGCATTTTCATTTTTAAGATGTTGGTTTGGGCAATCATTTTGTTAGCCGTGACCCCAAGGCACAGACAACAAAAGCAAAAGTAGACAAATGAGAGTATCAAACTGAAAAGATTCTGCCTAGCAAAGGATACAACAAAGTGAAGAGACAACCTACAGAATGGGAGAAAATATTTGCCAACTATACATCTGATAACTGTATATGGAACTCAAACAATTCAGTAGAGAAAAAAAAAAAAAAAACAAACCAGTTAAAATAAATGGGGAAAAGATCTGAAGAGACATTTCTCTAAAGAAGATATAAAAATGGCAAACAAGTATGTAAAAAAGTGCTTAGCATCACTAATCAACCAAGAAACGCAAATTAAAATCACAATGAAATATCACTTCACACTTGTTAGATGGCTATTATTAAAAAGGAAAAGAATATGACTTGAGAGAGATGTGCAGAAAAGGGAACCCTGGCTACTGTTGGTGAGAAGATCAATTAGTATAGCTATTATGGAAAACAGCATGGAGGTTTCTCGAAAAATAAAAAGCAAAACTATCATATTATCCAACCATTCCACCACCGGGTATACATTAAAATGATATGAAATCAGTATGTCACAGAGATACCCATACTCTGATATTTATTGCAGCCGTACTCAACAATAGCCAAGATATGGAACCGACCTAAGCATTCATCAGTTGATAAATGAATAAAACAAAGGTTGTAGTTATTACATATGGGGTCCTTTTTGCCTTATAAAAGAAGGAAAGTCTGTCAGGGGAAGCTAAATGGGGCATACAGATACAGTAGAATTTGGCCATGAAAATGAAGGAAATTTTGTCATTGCAGCAACACAGATGAATATAAAGGACATTATGTGCGGTTAAATAAACCTGACACAGAAAGACAATTACATGATCACACACATATGTGAATCTAAAAAAGTTGATGTTGTGTAGGTAAACAGCAAAAAGGTGGTCACGGGGAGGGTCAGGGAGGGTGGGGGTGGGGTGGAGAGTTTGATGAGATGTCCAAAGGATACAAAATTTAATTACTTAGGAGGAATCTCAAGTTATCTATTACAAAACATGGTGACTATAATTAATAATAATGTATTGAATTCTTGAAAAATGATTATTTAGTGGATGGTAAGGGTTCTGTCTCACACACACAAAAAAACACACCACACTATGTGAAGTAATGCTACTTAACTAGACATAGTCCATAAAGCCAATCATTAAAAATACATATATAAATCCACAACTTTGTTTTCCCTGCTGAAAATAAGGGAAAAGATTTTCCTTTCCTTTTTCTTAAAGCCTTTGCTTTAGAAAACTTGTAGTACTTTTTCCTCTCTTTGAAATGTATATAAATCCTTTTGAAACTAGATAGGCCTTTTGTCAGCTTTATGACCCAAGGAATGTTTTTCTCAAGGACTTGGGAGCCATCTCTTTGAAATGTATATGTCAAGGGAGACAGCATCCCTTTTTATCTAGTTTCTATGAGTAGGTTATGGTCTAACTTCAGTGAGAACCTTGCTCTAAGTTGCAAAACTACATCTGTCATAAAGATTTGAGAAGTTTGTTTTTCTTCTGGATAAAGCTAATTAGGTAACAAAGATGATCATGCCAATTATTAGGTGAATCACAGGTGAACTATGTGTAACAAATGGTACTGTCCAGTCCTCTAACTTGAGGTCTTGGCTATATAGAAGGCTGAGGTTTCTATATTTGCAGCTCCTTAGTAGATTATCTGCAATGCACATAACATCTGGTTAAATGCTTTTTAAATAATAAGACAGCCATGCACAGTTGCTCAGGGCTGTAATCCCTGCACTTGTGAACCTAGGCCAGTGGATTGTCTGAGCTCACAGGTTCAAGACCAGCTTGAGCCAGAGAGACAACTGGTCTCTCAAAAAAAATAGCTGGCATCGTGGCGGGTGCTTATAGTCCCGGCTACTCAGCAGGCTGAGGCAACAGAATCACTTGAGTCCAAGAGTTGCTGTGAGCAATCTACCTAGGGAGACAAAAGTGAGACTCTGTCTCAAATAATAATAATAATAATAATAATAATAATAATAATAATGAAGAAGAGGAAGAGGAAGTGGAAGAGGAAGAGGAAGGAAGAAGAAGAAGAAGGAAAAAGAAGAAGGAGGAGGAGGAGGAGGAGGAGAAGAAGAAGGAGAAGGAGAAGAAAGAAGAAGAAGAAAAGTCTCTATTACATTTGTGGAGAACTTTTCTGAGTTGGGGGAAAATGTTGTTTTTAATTGTTTCCCCACCACCATTTAACTATGAAAGTACATATCCACCACTGTGATGGCATTAAATCAGGTGATGTAAATAATTCACACACAACCAATAGTGGATATAGCACTGTCACTAGTTATCAATCAGAGATTTTTTTTTTTTTTCTGAGACAGAATCTTGCTCTGTCACCCTGGGTAGAGTGGTGTGAGGTGTCATAGTTCATAGCAACCTCAAACTCTTGGGCTCAAGCAATCTTCTTGCCTCAGCATCCAGAGTAGCAGGGACTACAGTCCCCGCCACAACACTTGTCTACTTTTTTTTTTTTTTTTTTAGTAAAGATGCCCAGGCTGGTCTTAAACTTTTGAAATCAAGCAGTCCTCCCAGAGTGCTAGGATTATAGGCATGAGTCATTGTGCCTAGTTACCAGAGTTTATTTTGAACTTTTTGATTATATATTGGGCCTTTATAACAATATATGGGTCACTACAAAAGTTTTGAGATGCACAAAAATCAAGAACCATAAAATTGTGCTGATGAAAAAAAATGAAGTCCTCCCAATAACACTGATAAGCTGAGAGTTGAAACCTGTATGAGTGAATCAGAAAGGACGTTGTCAACTATTTTCTTAGAAGCAAAACAATTGACCATAACACAGTATGTCTCAAAACTTTCATACTAACCTATGTACGTGAACAAATATACAAAGTTTTTTTTTTTGGAAAATCACTTTTCCTCTTATTTGTATAATCAGTATTGTGCAGGAAATATCATTCTGACATGCAAAAAATAAAAACAACAACAACAAAAAAAGGAAATTCCTTTCATAATAATGCCCTCAAAAAACAAACAAAAAAAATTTAAATATTCTTTCTCTCTGGCGGTGCCTGAGGCTCAAAGGAGTAGGGTGCCGGCCCCATATGCTAGAGGTGGTAGGTTCAAACCCAGCCCTGGCCAAAAAAAAAAAAAAAAATCTTTCTCTCTCTCAGTATTTCAGAGGGCAAAATTGTAAGATTTTCTTCTATATATCAAAGCTACGTATTTTTCTAGCAAGTCAAAAGCAAAATGATAGGATATTTTTGATCTTTTAATTAGGCATCTATCTAAGCATCCTAGATAATTAATATTCTAAAGTTTACATAGTAGGAATAAATCAATAAAGTAACTATTATGAAGCCAGGTGCAAAATGCTTTATTCATCATTTCATTGTTCATTGAATATTTTTATTTGAATAATTAATGGCTGATAATCATAATTCTGTTCTCTGTATGGAATGCATGGTAATAAGAGAATGTTTCTAAACAGCATCAGAATATTAACTGTTGAGTGTGGCAAGCTTCCTCTCAATTTTACCAGGATGGCTAAGAATAATCTTTTCTTTTTGAGACAGAGTCTCCCTATGCTGCCCTGGATAGAGTGCTGTAGCATCACAGCTCACAGCAACCTCTAACTCTTGGGCTTAAGTGATTCTCTTGCCTAAGCCACCCAAGTAGCTGGGACTACAGGTAACTGCCACAAGGCCCGGCTATTTTTGTTGTTGTTGTTGTAGTTTTTGTTCTTTAGCAGGCATGGGCCAGGTTTGAACCTGCCAGCCCCAGTGTACATGGCCAGCACCCTAACCACTGAGCAACAGGTGCTGAGACAGGCCAAGAATAATCTTGACCTAAAGAAAATGAGACTGAGGAGGGTATGTATTTTATTTGATCACCTTCTAAGTATAAACCTCTTGCACAAAGTTGATTCATTCTATTCCATTCCACTCCCATTCTAGGAGGAATTCAAAGTTTCAAAAGGGCAAATATATTCTTTTTATTTTTTTTAATTAAATCATAGCTGTGTACATTAATGCAATCATGGGGCACCATGCACTGGTTCTATATACAATTTGAAATATTTTTATCAAACTGGTTAACGTAGCCTTCCTGGAATTTTCTTAGTTATTGTGTTAAGACATTTATATTCTACATTTAGTAAATTTCACATGTACCCTTGTAAAATGCACTGTAGGTGTGGTCCCACCAATTACCCTCCTTCCATGCATCCTCCCCTCTCTCCACCCCTTCCTTTCCGCTTTCCCCATATTCTTAGCCTATAATTGGGTTACAGCTTTCATATAAAAGCTATAAACTAGTTTCATAGTAGGACTGAGTACATTGAATACTTTTTCTTCCATTCTTGAGATGCTTTACTAAGAAGAATATGTTCCAGCTACATCCATGTAAACATGAAAGAGGTGAAGTCTCCATCTTTCTTTACAGCTGCATAATACTCCATGGTGTACAAATACCACATTTATTGATCCATTCGTGGGTCGATGGACACTTGGGCTTCTTCCATGAATTAGCAATTATGAATTGGGCTGCAATAAACATTCTGATACAAATATCTTTGTTATAGTGTAATTTTTGGTCTTCTGGATATATACCTAGTAAAGGAATTGTAGGATCCAATGGCAGATCTATTTTTAGATCTCTAAGTGTTCTCCAAACATCTTTCCAAAAGGAATGTATTAGTTTGTATTCCCACCAGCAGTGTAGAAGTGCCTTTTCTCCACCTCCACGCCAACATCTCTGGTTTTGTGATATGGGCTAATCTTACTGGAGTTAGATGATATCTCAAAGTAGTTTTGATTTGCATTTTTCTGATGATTAAGGACGATGAGCATTTTTCATATGTCTGTAGGCTGTGTGCCTGTCTTCTTCAGAGAAGTTTCCTTTTAAGTCCTTTGCCCAGCCTGAGATGGGATCAGTTGTTCTTTTCTTGCTAATACGTTTGTGTTCTCTGTGGATTCTGGTTATTAAACCTTTGTCGGAGACATAACCTGCAAATATCTTCTCCCATTCTGAGGGCTGTCTGCTTGCTTTACTTACTGTGTTCTTGGCTGTGCAGAAGCTTTTTAGTTTGATCAGGTCCCAGTAGTGTATTTTTGATGATGCTTGAATTGCCTTGGGGGTCCTCCTCATAAAATATTCACCCAGGCCAATTTCTTCAAGAGTTTTCCCTGCACTTTTTTCTAGTATTTTTATAGTTTCGTGTCTTAAGTTTAAATCTTCAATCCACTAAGAGTCTATCTTAGTTACTGGTGAAAGGTGTGGGTCCAGTTGCAGTCTTCTACAGGTCACCAGCCAATTCACCCAGCACCATTTGTTAAATAGGGAATCTTTGCCCCACTGAATGTTTAATATATATACCAGGCTGAAAAAACAGTCAAGAACTCTATTCTGCTCATAGTAGTGCCAAAGAAGATGAAATATTGGGAGTTTATCTAACAAAAGACATGAAAGATTTCTATAGAGAACTATGAAACTCTAAGAAAAGAAATAACTGAAGATGTTAACAAATGGAAAAACATACTATATTCATGGCTGGGAAGAATCAATATTGTTAAAATGTCCATACTACCCAAAGCAATATACGATTTTAATGCCATCCCTATTAATGTTCCATTGTCATACTTTAAAGACATCAAAAAAATATACTTTGTTTTATATGGAATCTGAAAAAACCTTGAATAGCCAAGACATTATTCAGAAATAAAAACAAAGCAGGAGGAATCATGCTACCAGACTTCAGACTATACTATAAATCGATAGTGATCAAAACAGCATGGTACTGGCACAAAAACAGAGAGATAGATGTATGGAACAGAATAGAACCAAGAGGTGAACCCAGCTACCTACTGTTATTTGATCTTTGACAAGCCAATTAAAAAATATTCTTTTTTAAATTATAAATTAGATCATCAATACTGTTAGAAACAATGTGCACATTGCTGGAACCTCATGGTGTTTTCTCATCTGTCATCCTACAGTCTAGATCAGCGAAGGTTTTAGTCTTGCTCACATCTTTACCCATCATTCTTGAAGAGCAAAATGATTCATTAATATATGAAAGACAGATCCCATGACCCCAGAATCTTATCTTTCTGGAATAAATTTAATTTAAAATATGTACATATTCCTTTCTAGGAGAATTCTTATTAGATTGCATGTATTTTTAATTTTGCTTTATTTTATCAATTTTTAATGATCTATAAAGAATAAAGAATACTTACTGGAAAACATTTTTATAAATAAACGGAAGTAGAGATCTATGTGATTTAATTATATTAGATTATTCTCCTCAATATAGATTTGCATTATAGTTGAGTAATGATACAGTTTTATGAGAGGATTTTGATTACTTCTGCTTTGTAAGATTTTGTTTTATATATCAAAACTACATATTTTTCTTATGGATAACAATTTTTATAATTGTATATTTTATAATAATATACCTTATTGATTCATTTTCTGTGGAACCTTATAGCTGTATTAAAATTATAACTTTAAAATACGTATTTAATTTTTAAATATGGTAACATGGCATGTAAGTTTAGTTTTGAAAACTACTTTGTAAAGTCTCTTCAGTAAGAATATTGATTCAAAATTATTCAGATAATTATATAACTTTACTTATTCATTCTATCATTCAATATACATATGAGCAAAAGACTCTGGCAAGTACAGCACAGCATATGATAAAATTAAGGTGAGAAAAAGAAAAAGTAATAGGTGCCTATATAATCAAGTTTGCCTAAGAAATCAGAAATCTAACAGAAGAAAAATGAGTCTAGACTCTAGTTCTCAATATTTGCACAGAGAAACCAACTTAGGTAGCAAGACAAATGTCTGACTCCAGGATACATGTGCATGCAATCAAAGCTACAATAAGCAAATGTTTATTGATTTATAAGACAACTGCTGAGAATATGTGATCTAATGGTACTAATGATTTTATTCATATTAATGAAGAATACATAATCAATCAAATCATTGAGAGAACGTTTAGATATCATGACAAAGTTAAAGGCTAGTATCACCAAAATTGGACAGCCTGAATTACTTTTCTGAGGAAGAGAAAGACGTATAGTATAGTGGAGAAAATGATATTTGGAGTTAAATACATCTTGAAGCAAACCTCAGTATCATTCTTTATCACTGAGTAAGCTTTGGAATGCACTTTTCCTCTGAACTTTATTTGCATAATTGGTATTGCTTGTACAGGAAATATTGATCTGACATGCAAAAATAAATAAATCTGACTAAATTTTCTTGAAGAGGTACCAAATGGAAAGTGCCTTTTTTTTTACATATACATATGTTTATTAGGTTTCCATTTTTTGCTTTCACAAAATTCAAGAGGCTTAAAATTTAATAACAATAGGGCGGCATCTGTGGCTCAATGGAGTATTGTTATTAAAAAAATTAATAATAATAACAATGTTTAAGATAAGCACTAGAAACAAAAACCTCATAAAGAATGAATGAACATAAATACATTCAGAAAAGAAATCAGAGAATTGCTGCATCGAAATATTAAGCAATAATAATAATAATAATAATAATGCAAAGAAAGTAACATTCACATTGTCAAATAAGAGTATGTCTTTTATAGAATGCTTTGACTCTGAGATTCTGTGTGGAGTCATCAGTTAACTTCTTATTTTTTTAAAGTCTAAAAAAATAGAC